>NW_013581204.1:0-1287170 GCF_000721765.1 Aureobasidium namibiae CBS 147.97
GACGTCTCGAGCCTATATAGCTTGGTGGTTGAGCTGGCGAGGATGGTAGCCCTGAGAGGCTCGATTCGCGAGTTCTGCTCTGCGAGCGCGTGCGCCGAGCGTTAAAACCAGCTGCTACTGCTAGTAGCGCATTTGAGGCAGTACATTGATCCATATCGACGTGTAAACAGTGTAGATTGACCGTAGTAAGTGGTGTATAGTTGTAATAGCGCGAGTCATTAGCTGCTCTGAGCATCGAGTTCGAAGTTGGGGGTGGCAAATTCTAATGAATTTTGAAACCGAGAATACCGTCTTTTTCCGTTGTGTTTAATTATCTTGAGCGACAAAAATGACCCTTTCTAGTTTCGACTTACCTAGAGGTTCTAGGAACTACATAAAGAGTTATAAAATGCATGCATATCAGTTGGTAAATCTAATAAGAGTTTTACACGAACCACGTTATAAACATATTGTTGGCATGGTGTGGACAAGAAACTGAAGTTTACCTCATCAAGCGACACAGAGCTGAAAATTCGGCGTGGCTTGCAACTCCACGCTCTACGTGCGAACAGCGCTAGACGCCTCCGAGACTTCGTTTAACCTTCTAACGTCTCCCTTGCCAACGGCAAACATGGCTACACTGGCAGTCGGTACCTCGTTGAGAGAGCTTAGCAGTGCTTAGACTTCGGCAATCCTAGTAGCCATGGTGCCTCCGGCTATGATCTCTCCATACGACAGAGGTGGCGTATGAGTCCTGTAGTAATGAGTATCCGTGTCTCTCTTTGACTTTGGCGTTCATCGTTCCCTTCGAATTCTGTGACCAAGGACCGCGAACAGAAGTCCGGCGCTTCACTGCTCTCGGAGGAACATGGCTTGTCAAACGGCAAAGGAGACAAGGATCCAGGAAACAGGATGTAGACCCAGACAGTCTGGTTCGCGATATAGAATCTCGACCTTCATGACTGCATCTAATTTTTCCGAAGGGCAGCTTTTCGGTGGCAAGATCCCAAGATGGCCTGAAGGGCCAGAGAAGACACAAGCTCTGTATCTGCGCAGGTCCCAAATCCATCAATGCGATAGTCACCTGCTCTGTCAAAGCAAGTCTAGAGGACCGACTTGGGATGCGAATACATGGACGTCCAGAAATGGGTTGGTTTAGCACACCTCAAGTATCTCTCAACCGAGCTGAGCGTTGACAGGTTTGGTGCTGAACAACGGCGGCAGCGTTCATTTTGCAAAAACGTCTCAGGAGCAGATTCAGGACAACATCACAATATGAGTCTGTCGGATTGATTCGACAAGGCTTTGGCGATGGCATCGTGTCAAGGTTCATCGTAGAGCGTTCGCCGTTAAGAGATCATTACTGCCACGAGCTGTGCTTCTCGTATTGATTGCCTGTCTGTACCACGGTCATCTCCGGTCAGCTCACCTCGACAGGTCAATTTGCGAGCAAGGTCAATGATAGCAAGCCTAATGGCAGGACGTTTCTCAGCTGCTGCGCAATTGTTCTGGTTTGTGTGACATCCAATGCCTATATGAACAGGCAAACCCACCGGCCTCTTATGCAGCACCGCCCACTACCCATTGACTTGACTTCTGACAAACAGTAGTGTTCGACATGCGCTCCATCATATTTGCCATATTGGCTATCGCTCACCGCGCCAAAGCCGCCCCTCAGAACATTCCCTTCGACCTAGCATATGCTCTTCCTACGCCGTCCTACACAACGGATCTCGATGCTTCCTCTCAAATCGTAACATACGATCCTACTACCATCTACACGGCCGCCCTGCCGCACATCACTTCTACTGCTATAGACACTGCACTTGACGCGTCGCCCACCACTATCGATTCAGCTCTTGATATTGCTACGACTCAGGAGCCTAACGCAGCTGCTGCTGCTCTTGAGAAACGTGATGCGATTTGCATCTCGCAATCCTCTGGAACAGGATCTCCTTCTGCCAGCTCGCTAGCCTTTGCTTCGTCGGCATCTCAAGCTCCAGTTCCACAAGGCTATACTCAGACCTTTCAAAATCTAAATGCTTCGAACAATGCGTAGGTTTTCCCACATTTGCGGCTGGAACTGTTGCGCGTAGAAGCTCACCATAACCTAGGTACGGTTACATGGGATATTCTGTCCTGCAAAGCTACGACACGAACGCTTGTGCGGCCAAATGTAATGCCATGAATGGCTGCATCTCGGTCAACGTCTACTTTGAGAACTCTGGCATTCCTGGATGTGCCAATCCTCCTGTTGCAACTCGGGTAAAGTGTGTATTCTGGGGAGGACCGGTCAACGCTGGGAACGCCCTGAACTATGGTTCGAAGCAACTTGCGGTGGCAGGGTCCAATGGCTATGTCAACAATACCATTGCCTGGGTTCCTGGCTACGGCGCACCCACGCCACTGGGTACAGCTGCTATAAGCGCACCGCTAAACAAGTATGGTTTTGACAGCTTCATGGGAAGCGCCATCTTTGTTGGGGCCTTCAATGCCTCGCTCTGCGTAGAGGCATGCACAGAGAAGAGCAATTACGCAGTTACTCATCCTCCCACCGACGGCAGTCCTGTGCAGACTTGCCAATTCTTCAACACGTACATCCTGTACATCAACTCAACCAAGAATATTCAAGGTCAGGTTTGTGCCATGTACAGCGAATCTTGGCCAGCTTCCTCCGCCACCAATCGAGGCCAGGACTATGGAAATGATCATTTCCGTCTTGAGTACAGCTTCTCTTACAGCAACGCAACCAGCCCTGGTGCCGCTAGCTCGGATGCAGCGGTCTATCAAGCCAAGAAAGATATCCTCTGGCCTGCTAACTCAGCCGCGCCGTATTGCTCTAGCATTCTCGGCTACACGACCCCAGTGACTGTTTCAACCATCTTGACCGCTGCCACTTCGACCATTGTTACGACCTTCGTCACTGTGACTACCACCACCGCGGCGAGAGCTGCTCATAAGCGCGCTCCTGACGTCGAAGCCCGCGACGTAATCACGGTGCCAAATGTGCTGACACGATACCTACCTGCGATTGTCACCTCTGCATGCTCGCTTGCAGTTTCGCCTGTGACTGTCACAAGTACCACTCAGACAACAATGACCACCGGAACTGTGCCCACCACGACCACAACGAGCACAACTTCGACTACGACTGCTCAACCAGCTCCCATTCCTACCAATGCACAGATACAAGTTCGCAGAAGCGATGGCTCGACGCAGTATGCGTACAGTGATCTCGGCTATGGCATATACAACTATGAGCGCTCGTTTAATCTGGGGCCTCAATCACAAGCAGGCGCCTTCTACTAGTCTGGACCTCGTCAGCTCATCACAGTCACTCGTACGTATCAACCAGACTCCGGATATACTCTCTATACGGATCCGAGCAAGGCTATCTGGGGGCCTTGGGGCGGCGGTGCAGGGGCAGCCTCTTACGTCTTTGATCTACCCGCCGATATTGTTGACGCCTCAAGCTGGACTCCTCTTTCCTGCGATGTCGATGACGCAGGTCAATTCCAATGCTTCTGGAGTAACAGTGGCTCCTATGGGGATTGGTGGTTCTGCCGTGGTTATATGACGCTGGTCTCGCCTGGTTATGACCCGACAAACCTTCCTTATTGTAGCCGCGGTGAGAAGCTAGACGATGTGGCATGGATAAATGCTTAGAGGCTAAATCTTGGTGCTATGACGTGGAATACTACTCTTCTATATCCTACTAGGCTCTGCATCTCCAAGACCTCTCCTAAGCTTTTAACGTCCTCCCATTTAGAGCCAAGTATGAACACCATTCTTTTGTAACGCTTGGTAATAATATATATACTTAGGCGACTCGCTAAGGCAGCGCTTTACTAAAACCCCTATTTGCACATATTAGCTACGAAATTACTACTGTTCTAGATTGATGTGCTTCAAATATCATATAGACAACTCTTATATAGATTCCTATGGTACTGGTTCTTAGGCGGTTCGGGTGAAGGAAAATGCGTATCATAAGTTTAATTACACTAGAGTGGTAGTGTAGCTGTCTGTAATAAGGAGGCGCGAGATAAATGACTAATAATGAGAAGGTCTATAGACATAAACAGGAATCTTACGTTCTCATCACCAAGACAGACCCGTAAGCGGGGCTTACTATTGCTATCTAGACCCTTTCCACTTAGGAACGCTCTAGCATCCGGCACCTGTAGCCATGACACGACCAACCTCTTGCACGTAGTTGCATCCGTTGAAATTGACAGAGTCGGAGTACCCGGCGTCCCAAAGCATCACACCACCGAAGTTGTTATGAGTCTTGTACTCGTTCAACAGAGTGGGTAGCTCGCTAGAACGGATGTAGTACTTTGAACCACTATCGTCGTCAGTCGAGCCAAGCTTAAACGCAGGAAGACCGATAAAGAGCTTCGCGTCCTGCGAAGGAGTGCCCCGAATATAGTCGACCCAGTCATCATAATTGAATCCACCGTCAGTGTCCTTGCGGAACTCTTGATAAGCAGAGCAGTAGTCATTGTTGTAGAACTGGATAAAAATGTAGTCGAGCTGAGACTTTGTAATCGCATCGCCCATGCAGGGTTCGGGAATAGGGCACTCAGAGGCGCCAGTGACATAGTAGTGATGATCCGGATCACTAGCGAAGTGCGAACGAAGAGCAGTGACAAGCT
This sequence comes from Aureobasidium namibiae CBS 147.97, assembly GCF_000721765.1. Lineage (NCBI taxonomy): Eukaryota > Fungi > Ascomycota > Dothideomycetes > Dothideales > Saccotheciaceae > Aureobasidium > Aureobasidium namibiae. The sequence continues at coordinate 4,638 of NW_013581204.1, forward strand.
CGTCCAGGTACTGTGAACTGCCGTTCGGGTTCTTCTCGATATCGAGGTCCCAGCCATCGACGTAGGAGTCGCCGATGGGCCGAGGCGCAGATGGGTCGACGCCATTGGGGCGGGCCCATTCGTTCCACAGAGAATAGGCGACGCCAGTGGCATCACCGTTACCACTCAATCCATAGGTTCCTTCGGCTCCGCCAATACTGAGAATAATCTTGACACCGGCATCGTGGCATGTATTGATATCATTGGCGAGTTGTCCGCAGTCGCCGTTGCCACTGTTGTCGATGTAACACTCGTTTCCAAAGTTGCCATCGGGAGTTTGACCGTTGCCGAAATTGTTCAAGAACGCAAGAACAATGATACTGATACCTTGACCAGAAGCACAATATTCACCGAGGCTTCTCTCTCTGTCGTCCTGACCCCAATAGACCACCGTTCGTGATCCAGTGCTCTGGCCACCACCGTTTTCCCGTTGTTAGGTGCGCTGGCATCGAATTGATAGGCGGCGACGACACCTCCCCAACCTCCTTCATTGGTCTTCTCAGTAGCAATCACGGTATAGTCGCTGAGGAACATGTTCGTTACCCAATGGACGTTTGTGCCGTAGAGATAGACGGCGGAGGATTCCTTGTCGACATTGATGGCATTTTGCTGGACATCGCCATTGGCAGGGATCTTATGTCCATCGTAGAACGCCCAAACACAACCACCGTATAGGACAAGTTCGAAGAATTGCTGATGTGTTCCATCCATGCCATGCGACAAGAGGTATCATCAGAGCCACAGTTACTGAAAGTAGGGTCAGAGGCGACAAGATTGTCTGCCCAAGGTGCAGGGGCAAGGACATCCTCGTTGTACCCTTGGAAGTACGGCGTTTCCGTTTGTTGCATGGCAGTGAACACATCTTCGGCTTGATAGAAATTGTACTGATACAATGTGTTATGCTCGAAGCCTGTACCGACCAACCAGGTACCTTTGGTAGCCTCGATCAGCATGCCACGAGCAACGGAGATGGTAGGACTGCCACCTGTGTCAAGATTGTGGTCGGCGGTCCAGCCCCACATGTTCTCGATGTAGGCAGAAGAGGTGCTGGTCAGATGAACCATACCCCATGCAGCCTTACAGCTGTAAGGACTGCCATTGCAATTGTCTTGGACCTTGGACCCGGCAGCACCGCCAACGCGGATGTGGGTGTTCCAAAGACCCACGTCACCAGGCTGACTACCAGCCATGTTGACCTCCAGAATCTTGCATCCCTGGAGGACATCGGCCACGCTGAACATCATATCGACGACGTGTGCCACGCCAACATCGCCTGCATTTCCGATCTGGACAGCATTCGTGGGTGAGTTGGGATTGTAGAATCTACCACCTGTTGCGCTGATTACCGAACCATAAGCGTCGCCATGGATTCTGGAGCCAGGAGGGACAAGGATGGTATCAGTGACGATATAGGTACCAGCCGGGAAGTGAATGACTTTGCAGCCGGCATACTTCTTGAGAATAGCATTGATATTGGCGGTATCATCTGTCTGGCCATCGCCATATACTGCCAAGCCTGATACAGATTTCACATTCAGTACTTGATCAACAGAGTACTCTTGGAATGTGGGCTGGGTCTTGGTGAAGAATCTGGCGTTCTGGAGGAGGACTTCGGCTCGTTGGGTCCGAACATTGCCACCTCTACCGGGGGTGGGATCGTTAGACTTGTAGGTCTGTCCAAGAACCCAGGTGTCGGCAACGCTCCCGACCACAGCAGAAGCGTTATCGTCAAGCTTGACAGTGACCTTGTTCTCGTCATCAGACATGACATTCTCTAGTATGATTGACTGATAGCCCTTGTAGCCGCTTGTGCCGAGCACAAGAGGACCAGATTTCTTGACGGTCGAATCCATGATGATCAGACTACCAGATACACCATAGGCAGAGAATCCAGTGCCTACAGTAGAAACACTTGTTCCCAGGAAGACACAATCAGTGCAGCTCACAATGTTGACGGCAGTAGTACACGACGTGAACGTCAGGCCTTTGAAAACCCACTGTTGACCATTGAGATGCATGCCCTCATAGCCGCCATTGAAGGTCAGGTCGTTGATGATAATGTTGCTGTTGTAGTCTGTTTTGCCCATTTGAACACCTCTGTGGCCACTGCTGGCGGAGTTTTTGGGCATGTTGAAAACAATGTTCTGTAGTTGGGTAGCTTGACTGACAGCCCAGTACACTAGGATGAAGTTGCTGTCTTTATCAAAGCCTGTAGAATCGATGACAACATTTTTGAGACCAATGTAGAATACCTGGGTGGCTGATCCCCAGGTACTATCACGCCCACTGATGAGTTTGGTACCAGAGAAAGTGGATGCCACCTTGAAGACAGGTGGATTGAGTGGGTCACCAACGATGACTGTTCCAGCGTATAGATCAAGGGTCGAGGAGATAAGATAAGTTCCACCAGGAACGTACACAACAGCCGGCTTCATTGTCTCGCCATACGTGTCTTTCGTTGTTCGTTCGGGAAGACCGTTTCCACCGTGGTTGATCGCGTTCCTGATCGCGTCGGTAGAGTCTGTGTTTCCCGTGTTGTCGGCGCCGAAATCAGAGATGACATTGCGCCAAACGATATACGCATCTTTATTGTTGAGGAATGAACTTTGAGCGTTGCTGTGATCAATGGCTTCGTACCAGAACTCATCCGGGTAGGACGGCACTAGAGCAGAGCAAGAGGTGCTTGCAAAGCTTACGAAGTGAGGTGCAGTAAGGTTCGAATGGATCACGGTCGAATTGATACCAGATGACCCCGAGTTGGTCGTACTGTTGTCCGATGGAGAGAGAACCTTGTCCCAAGGCTGAACGGAGGAATTCTGGGAGGAACCAGCGCCCGCTTACAGGGGAGGGGCCCAGTCCAAAGGCGGATAGAAGACAGCGTTGAATGGACGGGTCGTATCCTTAGAGCTGTTAGCACTCGACTCGAACTCGACATGAGACGAGGAGCGAGGGATAGAGATAGCTGGAGCCAGGAGAGGCAGAACAGCCACGATCGCCAGAAGGCTTCCCATGCTGAGACCTCGGAAGGTCATGACTGCTAAAGAATGACGATGGGTGAGGGAGTAATCAAGGAGTGACAAAAAATGTGTCAAACGAATGACAAGAAGAGTTGGATCAGGGACAGGAAGCTCCCGAGGGCTTGTTGGTCATGCAGGACTACCTCAACATTGTGAGCAAGACTCGTCTGTCTTATATTTCTTGCTTGTTGAAGTCCGTCGCCATCGATTGCCTTGGGAATTGCGTTGGGATCTAACCCCTTCATGGTGTATATCCCAGTTGACTGAGATCTTGAAGGATCTATCTCGTTAGCTGATCGTCGACGTCGAACCAGTCGGATTCGCAGCGAGGTGCGGGTCCTGATGACTTGGAGTCATCGTGCTCATCTGCCATGATTGAGCGTCGCCTCGATTCTGCCAATGGAAAATGCATGTGTAGTCGAGTTTGAGTTTCCGGATTGTCATAAAGGAGCTTTGAACTGCAGAGACGTTGTTCTCCATCCGAAAGAAGTCATCCGTGGCTCAGAAGGGTAATCCGAGAGTCACAGGGTACATGAGTTTAAACTCCGCAGGTTCATACCAGGGCATTATGATCGACAGGAGCACCACAGTTGCGAAAAGGAGAAAAAACTTACGAGACTTTGCTGGCAGTGGACACACCGGACGCTCAAAAAGACTATTCAGCGCGATGGATTAATAGGCTTCATGACAGGGGAAACTAAGTCAACAACCGCCGAACAAGTGATCGCCAAAGAAGCGTACGGCCCGAAGCGCCTAGTCACGGTACCAGGGTGATCTAAGAGAAATATGCAGGGTCTTTCAGGACCATGCAATTAAGCAAGCGAGTAGGTAAAACTAGCTTCATGTCGGTGTTTTCGACTGTACCGTGTCGGGAGTGCCTCGGTAGTGGTCGGTCATGAAAGAGTGGGCCGAATGGAATGAGCTATGTAAAGTTTGATCCGAAAGAACGTTCGACAGGGCGACGACCCTGCGCACACTTGCGACCACAATTCTGTACCGTCCTACAGATACTCTACGACTACCGTCCGTCGCTTACAACTCGCATTAAGTGATCCGATCATGAGCCATCTTGCTATGGTCAAGTATCATCCCAAGAGGCCCTTACCGAGCCTAAAGCGACCGATATCCCCAAGCCACTCTTGGTCGGTGAACATGCTCCGCGGGCTCAACTTCGTGCCGACGACACTTCGTTGTCTTGCTCCAATCTGCCAACATGAATCATGGGAAGTCCTTGTCCTAGCGCTTCTTTGTCGTATAATCCCAAGCGAGCCAGCCGTGATACAACTGTTTGGAGCTCTCATGCTGCTATCTTCTGTGTAGTAGATAAGTAGGTAGCAGTCAGTACCTTGCATATCAAAATTAAACTTTCCACTACGTCATTAAAGCTCCGTAGCGTCAAAAAATGAGAACGACCTTCCAGGGTTTAGCACAGGTTTCTCACACTCTCTTGCAAGGTACAACAATTGACGACAGCAGAAATGATGGTCACAATAAAGCTATTTCTACTCTTTGTTACTTCTGACATCATCGTGCAAGCACTCCAATGCCCGCAAAGCGCATACGGGCAAGCATCCGCAATGATCGCAAGCAATATTGTGCGCAATCAAGGAGCAGCTGCAAGTTCTTCCGGCACAGGACTCATCGAACTGGGAATCTTCTATCAAGCGTTACGACAGGGAGTCGCCGCAACCAACAACACGGTCGACAAGCAGCAATGAACAACATACCTACGCAACAGTGTTGCAAGTGCTATTCCGCTATCCACAAACGCCACGGCAGCTGTGGGCTTGCCGCTTGACAGATTTTCTATCGGTACTGAGATGATGTATCAATATGCAGAAACTGGCGATGAAGCTCTGGCATCCGCTATATCTGCGTCACAGGATTCGTTGGCAGCACAACCCCGAAACGACAATGGAGGACTCTGGTACTACGACAATCGCAATAACATAACTGCATACCGCAATCTGTCGTATACAGATGGCATGTACTCATACCCTTCCTTCGCCATCTTGAACAGTGCAGCAAATCGGAGTCAAAACTCGGACGTCTTCTGACCTGGAGCAGTGCAAAAGCAACTTGACATTCTGTCTGCCATCTGCGATGACGGTACGGGGCTGTGGGTGCATGGCTACGATGCGCTGGGAGAGCACGCATGGGCGAACGCAGAGACTGGTGCGAGTCCATCCGTCTGGGGCCGATCATTGGCTTGGTACACACTAGGTGTGCTCAACGCCATCGAAACTTTGCAATCACTGTCCTCCTCCTCCTCGATGACACTAGAGTCAAAGATCGTGCGCAGCGACATCAGCCTCCTCTTCATTAATCTGATAAATGCTCAACTCGTCGCTCTTGAGCGCGGGCTGCAGATCAACGGCAAATACTCTGTCTGGCAAGTGGTAGATCTCCCTGGCGCTTCCATCAATGTTTCCAAGAACTTCGTTGAGACAAGTGCGAGTCTGATGACTGCATACTCTCTACTGAGACCTGTACGCCTAGATATCATCCATAACACACAGCTTCGAGATAGAGCTCGTAAAGCAGCCGTTGGACTCTGGGAGAATGTTTTCGAGACGCAGGTAAATCGCGGCGGAAACGGTACTCTGAATCTCGGTGGGACGAGCTCGATCGCGAGTCTGAGTGGACAGAGCATCGATGCGAAAGTAGGTCACACTCTGATTACCGGTGAATGGCAAATGCTGACGAGGTTTTGGCAGTACTATTTTGATCGACCGACCGTTGACAATAGCCTGATTGGTACCAGTGCTTTTGTCCTTGCCAGCCTGGAGCTCGAGAAGCTGTGCGGGTGAAAGATGGGATTCACGACAATTAGACTCCTGAGGAAACTTTGTTTGTTTCACTGCCGTACAAGCATGAAGATCTTGGAATGATCCTCTATGCTCGATGGCTCTCGAGTCGACTATCAGCCGCCTTTGGTATATGTGCACACCAAACAGTTAGCCGCGCGTTCATGGTTGACCAATAAATGATGCATGTGCACTTGAGCACCAACACTGTATCATATGCGCATGCAGCGGAGGATTTGCTCTCGTAGCAGTGCCGCATGTATGTGTTGGCGCCTGTATGCACCTCGCCACAAGCCATCGTTATCTATTTGTATGCGCTCCCCCAAAGGCGAACAGTACTTGAGCGATGGTAGTGCGAATGAGCTTCCTAAAGCTATATAGGGGTTGCTGCCCGTTCACAGAAGACTATATCCTCGCGATCTTGTCGAGCCTTACAACTCGACTTTTGCAATATTTTGACTGGCAGCTTGTCTACGATCAACACTTCTTCGGCATTAAACTTCAGGCAACATCTTGACCTTCCCAAAAAGTACAGGCAAAGCCGTCTATTCGATACCTTGAGAGTCATTCTCTTCCTGTCGCTTGCTTAATCAATTATTCATGCATCCAGACTCTATCCACAGATATATAGGGTACAGACCGACCTATTCATTCTTCCGCGTACTCAGGAGACAGCAAGTCCGTTACGACTGCTTCAACTGCTGTCCGGGTCAATATTCCCCCAGAACCGGAAAGAAAACTGATGATGACATTCTCGGATGCCTTCAAGTCAAAGAAGAGCCAGAAAAAACTGGAGAAAGCTGAGGCGGACCGGCAGAGCGCTCAAAAGTGATCGTTCGATGTCTTCAGATTTGCAAGAACAGCATGATCAAACCGCCACTGTACGATTTGAAGTCACTTCTGGGTCAGCTCACGTAACGTTCGATCGTATTCAGCCTTGTCCCTAACTTTTTGATCAGCGAATCTCGATGCGTTAGTTGCATAATAGGGTGCGAAAACATTTTGGAACATAGCCACTCCCTCTGTATCTGCATGGGATGGCGCGAACATTGGCTGAAGGTGGTCAATCAGAAGACTGTAGGCTGTTCGGGGCCAACACAAAGCGGCGAAGTACCAGTGCGATTTCTTCTCGAATGCCGAGCTAATGATACTGCCGGCGTCAATAGAAAGTCGTGTTAGATGTCGACGACTTTGTTCTTCGTCAAGTATGGCGAGGAATTCTTTGCACGCTGTGATATATGCTTGTTCGTTCTCCATTGCCTTGTCTCCGAGAAAGTCGTCCCCTTCGTGTCCGCTAAGCCGGAATGGTAGCTGTTGCATTTCAATCGGTAGCGAGCAGCTCCACTCGAGGTCCACGATTGCAGTGATGTTATAATGATCGTCGACGAAGAGGTTCGATCCGTGGATATCTGTAAGTTGGAGTGTGAACGGTCCTTGTCGTAGTTTCCGATCGATAAATTGTGATCGGATTGCCTTGAGCACCACAACAGTCGCCATCTGGCCTTCAGCGTCAAGCTTGCAGTCGACCGCGTTCGGTTGATCCCGCAACCTCGTGTCATGACAATGCAGTAGATCGTCGATGTAGGTGTCGGTGGATGTATAGGTAGTAGTTGGAGATATCTCGCTAGCCACGCCTTCGGCTTCCAATGAAGCCAGCGCTGCAGTCAGTGGACGACCACTCAGCGTGACCTCACCCATGTGGCTGACAGTGAAAGATCCGATGCGTGGTAGTGGTATTCGCATAAGGTCAAGCAGGATGTTGGCAAGACTACGAAAGAGAGTCTGGCGATGACGCAGCTCAAAGCAAGGCGACGTCGCACTGAGCATCTTCCCTTGATGGGGCTCTATATAATCTGATATCATGTACCCGCTTTTGAGGAGCCCTGGGCTAGAAAATGGAACAAAAGGTCGCCAACTGTCTATATCGACGAAGAACCTCATCAGCACTTGTCGGCGAAGCCATTCGTACGCTTGTCGGCTCCAGGAAGCGTTTGCAAGTGGTGTGAACGAGGGGCCACCAGGAAGTCCAAATCCTCGTAATCGAGGGAAGGGTACATCTGGACAGTCCAATGATAGCCAGGCAATGGTGGCAGCCTCTCCTCGGATCTTCTCGCTGGCCATATCGGGAGAGCTAAGCAAATTGAAGCGGTACGGCAAAGGGCACCGAAACGCCACTCGATAATCATCGTTGATGGTGACAGGTATGCAAATATTGAAGGAGCCACATCTCCATTCTGTTTCCGGAGCGATCTTGCATGTATGATGTTGGTGAAGGGACAGATGGTGAGCAACCAGCTGCTTGATGACGCCCGCTTTGGCTGTGAGGTAATTGGCAAACTCGGCTCGTTGTTGTGGCCATTGCCTTTGTATGATCATGCTATGATCGTAAGCATTCAACTCTCAGTATGTCATCGCCATGATGGCAGAATTGCGATGAGTGTAAGGAAAAACAAGAGGGAAAGTGTCGGCGCTTAAGATTGTTGACGTGGCTGGATGAAGAGAGAGCACCGAGAACGCCATTTCTTGGCGCATTGATTGGCTCATCAGCAGCTGCATCGCGCTGACCGTGGAGACGGCGAGCGTATCGCTTTGAGAGCGCTTAATGCAGAAACCAACAGGGGTCGTTGTGATTCAGGAGGAAATCAAGCGCTTATGCAGGCAGCCCTTTGCGGAACCGCTTCCCAGACCGTCTTTGGACAAAAGAATATCTTTAGGACTTTCCGAAATGTCGACAACATTTACGGGGTAATTCAAGGCCAATGAATAGCCCACGCACATAACTGCAGGTCTACATACTAAGGATTGCAGCAAATGGATAGTGTTACTGGGCTCGAGATAAGCAGTTTGCAAGCCTCACACTATCCATCGGCTGTGCAAACACCTCTCAGATTGGCCGAGGAGATGACTGCTAGTTGATCACGGGGCCAGGAGACGATATGTCTGAGCAGATGGAAAGACATGTCAGTATCTCGACCTAAGTAGTCCAACATCGAACACTATGACGAGCGAGCCGTCACCAGGTTCTTGAGATGGTCAACTTTTTCATCAATGATCTAGGGCTGACTCATACGCTCCGCGAAAACATGTATAATCGTGAAAATGCTATAAAGATGACCAACAAACCCCAAAGACGCCAACGCTAAAAGCGCAATATGAACACCTCTCCAGCCATCTGGGTGGACTCAGTCACCTCAGCATCTACTTTTTCAGCGCGCCGCCAGTAGCCTTTGCAGCTGTACTTCTCGTAAACCTTCCCAGTTGACTCAGACTGCTCCTACTCTTCTGATGCCCCTGTACCTGTTGCGGCGTAGGGTTAGGCCGGGTAATGCTGGCTGCACTGCCTGGTCTGCCCAGTCCACTCAGCCTACCAGTGACCTTTTCTTTCGGCGGTGCAGAAGCTTCCTTGTTGAGGGTAGGTGACTCGAGATCGTCATCCATGTCGGGCAGGGTAAGACCGTTGGGAAGAGTGGTCAAGCGTGGGGCTCTCTGCTGTGATCGGCGAGCCTTTTCTTGTACCGATTTGAACTTCTCCAACAGATCTGACCATTTGATTCCAGGGTCTTCTCGTGACTTCAAGCGGTTTGGTCGATCAAAGGTGGAGACTGATGGTGTCGTAGGTGCACTGCAGGGAGTCAGTATCGTGATATGGATGTTGAGAATGAGAGACTGTGACTCACGTCCTTGGGGCAATATGCAAGTAGCCGATCGCACTGACACTATTCAGGCGATTCTTGAGGGCCGCAAATGCCGAGGACTGCGGTAGGAGCATCAGAAGGCCGTAGAGACACTTGTAGAGGTGAGGAAAACGCTCTGGCTCGAGGAGCTGAAGGCGGAGGTATGTGAAGACAGGAGACTCGAGCAGCTGTACCAGCTTGTCGATTTGAATCAGCATATTGACAGTCATCTCGAGCTCTGCGATGATTTGCAGCAGATTGTAGGCCTGCTCGTATGCTTGTGCAAGCAAACACAACGAAAATGTTGCTACAGCGTTGTGGCACCATGCTCTGAACAATGTGACAAAAAAGGTCTGACCGTCTCTGTTCTCAAGGTTTCGTAGTCGCTTCCTGAGATCGGCCAGCTCGGGTGCGGTGATGAGATTATTATTCAGGTTCTGCACCATGATGCTTGCAAACTCGACATCGTCGTCTTTCTCAAGACAGTCTGCCAGGGTACGGTAGATGCGTTCTGCGCTGAGGTTCAAGCACAGTTGTCGGATGATGAGGTTTCCCCTGATCTCGAGCAGCTTTCTATCTGTGCAGAAGAGCTTCAGGAGGTTTACCATGAACGACGTGAAGTACGAGTCATCACTGTTCTTGGATATCTGTGATAGTAATGTCAAGTCACGAGTGACAACGGCATCCGCTGGGTCTGAGAGGGTCTTCAGCAGGGCGGGGAATGTTCCGTCATGAATAGCCAAAGTCTTGCGCGGCGACTTGCGGTGTAGCATGATCAGCCAAGCGAGTGCGGCCACTCGAGTCTGCTCGTGCTCGTTGAGGAATTGTAACGTCAAAGAGTTGACGGCAGCTTCATAGTCGAGCTCTGTGGAGATGGCAGGTAATGGTTGTGGAGGTGGGGTAGTAGATGCGGGACGTGAGTCAGAGGCTGTCATCTCTTGCAGCACGTCTGGGCTTATGACTTTTCTCGAGCGTATTGGGATCGAGTCTCTGCGTGTTGATTCGGTGGTGGTCTTTTGTTGCTGGCCATCTTCGGGAAGCGACATGATGTGAGCCATGAGAGCCGTGTTGACTCTGTTGGCGGCCTGGCGGACCTGATCGACGTGGTGCGACAGAGCTGGCAGGACTTGTGAAAGCAGACGAGGCACGAAGGCGAGCATGTCCTCGGGGCAGATGTCGAAGAAGCCTTCGATCCAGCGAAGCGTGGTCATCTGAATTTCTTCTTCTGCCGAGTCGTTCAAGAACTGGATCAGGATATCAAGGATCTTTGCGTGTTCAATTTGCACGTCCTGGCCGGGGATCCATTCGTCTCCGGCATCGTTGTCGTCCTTTTCATCGATAGTGGAGCTGACAAAAGAAGCCGAGTCTGAGCTGGCCTTGTCGTGATTTGTTTGAGTATTCTCAAGCTGTGCATCGGCATCTTGATCGGCCATGTCCAGTCCATCCCTGCTGGATATCGAAGGCTTTCGTTGACTCTCGGCGACCATGCTTCTCTTGCTCTCAGCGATACCCTTCTTGATAGCCGAGATCTTCTTGATCTCTGCGAGGAATCGGTCGAGGCAGACCTTCGTGGTGGTATGTACATCTGTATTGGGGTCAGACAGGAAGCGCAGTAGTCCACCAAGGAAGTCGGGCAAGAAGACGACCAGCTCGAGGTCAGGGATCGAGTCGAGTAGGGTGATCCAGCTGACGAGGAAAGTGCGGGTAAAGGGGTTGATGACGAAGATGCGCTCGCGGAGGAGAGGGATGAATCTGGCGAGAGAGAAGGCGGTGGGCTGTTCGGCGAAGGGGTCCTCGTTGTTTGGATCTAGGTCGTTGTCCAAGATGGAGACGTAGGAAGCAGCAGACTCTGCGACAATGTCCTTGACCAGGCGATCGAGGAGCTCAGCGCCGTTCTTGACCGACAGCTCCGTGTCGGCAGCCAGCTTGCACAGAGCATCGAAGACGTCGTTGAAATAGATGAGAATCTCGCCCTTTGCGACTTTTGCAATGTTGTACATGCTCTCGCAGGCATAGTAGCGTACGCGGGCGTCTTGATCGGAGAAGCAGGCCAGAACCGGAGGGACTATATCACGGAGGTAGCGGGCAACGTCGATACCGAGGGCGATGGCAGCGGCAGCCAGGCCGATGAGGCCGCCATTGCGGGCGTGGGGCTGGTGGACAGCGTAGGCGTAGTCGTGGCAGAGCTGGTGGACGATCTTTTCGATGCGAACGTGGTCGTTGGCGGCCAGAGAGTCGCGGATGATGGCTTCGAGTTCCAGGGCGCCTCCTTTGCGACGGTCATACAGCTTGTCGGCCAGCGCTTTCTGGACCGAGACGTCCATGGTCTGCGGAGGAGCTGGAGGCTTCGGCGGGTCGCTCAGGATGCTATGTCGTGGAGCTGCGCGAGTGTGGCATGGCGGGTCATGAGGGCTTCACAGGATGCGCGACATGGCTTCCTTGTTGTAAAAGCACTTTGGTCCAACGTCCAGAGCAACGACTTGTCGGTGTTGGACCAAGTGGACCAGGTCAGGGCAGTCGCGGCTTGTGGTCACCGACGGCGCCCGAGCGTCCCCCGTCTCCGCGTCTCGCGCCCGAGTCATGAACTTTCGTTATCAGTGCGCGCTCGAGTCATGGGCGATAAGCGTGCAAGCTGCTGCATCGCCGTGTGACTCTTTTCCCCTCGCTGCCGCCGTCTGTTGTTTCGACCCAAGCTCAACTTAACGTCACTTGTTTCCACACACCATTTGACGCGCAATCATGGCCGACAAATCCACCATTTACATCGACGAGGAAAAGGGCATCGATGCCGAGTCGGCCACCGGCTCCGAGCAGGCCCCCTTCAAGTCTGTCCAATTCGCTTTCCTCCAACATGCCGACAATGCTACATACCAAGTTCGCAAGAGTCAAGAGGACCCCGAATGGAAGCCCGCCGCAAAGGCTGCCCTGAAGAAGGCCGCCAACTACGCCGACGCCCAGAAGAAGAAGGCCGGAAAGGAGAAGGAGCTGGCCATCCGTCTGCAAAAGGAAGAGGAGGATCGTCAGAAGGTGCTCGAAGAGGCCAAGAAGATTGAGATCAAGGAAGACGCCTCGCTGCCCGAGGCCAAGAAGATGAAGCTCGACAACAAGATGGTCCAGCTGCGAGGCAACGGCGTCGAAAAGGGCTCGCGCGTCCGCGTCTTCGGCCGTGTCCACCGCTACCGCCAGCAGAAGGGCCTGGTCTTCATCACCCTGCGCGATGGTTACGGCTTCATGCAGTGCATCCTCCAGGGCGACCTCGCAAAGTCCTACGACGCCATCACCCTGCAGCGCGAGAGCAGCATGGAGATTGTCGGTGAACTCGCCCAGGTCCCCGAAGGTGCCCACGCTCCCGACAACCGCGAGCTGCACGCCGACTACTTCAAGGTCCTCTTCAAGGCTCCTGGCGGTGACGAGGCCATCACCAACAAGGTCCAGGCCAAGGGTGACGCCCAGACTCTGCTCGACCTCCGCCATCTCACTCTGCGTGGTGAGGTCGCTTCCAACGTCATGTTTGTCCGCGACGCCGTCGAGTTCGCCTTCCACCAGGTCTACCGCGAGGTCTGCTGCCGCAAGGTCTCTCCTCCCGCCCTCGTGCAAACCCAAGTCGAAGGCGGCGCCACCCTCTTCAAGTTCGACTACTACGGCGAACCCGCTTTCCTCACCCAATCCTCCCAGCTCTACCTCGAGACCGTCCTGCCCTCCATGGGCGATGTCTACTGTATCGAAAAGTCCTTCCGCGCCGAAAAGTCCCTCACTCGCCGCCACTTGTCCGAGTACACACACGTCGAAGCCGAGCTCGACTTCATCACCTTCGACGACCTGCTCGTCCACCTGGAAGAAGTCATGTGCCGCGTCATCGAAATCACCCTCAGCGACCCCAAAATCGCCGCCATCATCAAGGAACTCAACCCCGACTTCCAAATGCCCCAACGCCCCTTTATGCGCATGAAGTACAGCGAAGCCATCGACTGGCTCGTCCAACACAACATCCCCAACGAAGAAGGCGAAGCTCACAAGTTCGGCGACGACATTGCTGAGGCTGCAGAGCGCAGAATGACCGATATCATCAACAAGCCCATCTTCCTCACCCACTTCCCCGTCGAGATCAAGGCCTTCTACATGCAAAAGGACAAGGATGACCGTCGTGTTACCGAGTCTGTGGATTGCTTGATGCCCGGTGTCGGTGAGATTGTCGGTGGTTCCATGAGAATGGACGATTACGACGAGTTGATGGCTGCCTACGAGCGCGAGGGCATCGATCCCAAGCCTTATTACTGGTACATTGATCAACGCAGGTATGTTGGGATTCTCCTCTTTTTCCCTCCGTCTCTTTGTTTTTCTGATTGCTAATCCTATACAGATACGGATCCTCTCCCCACGGTGGCTACGGTCTCGGTCTCGAACGCTTCCTCGCCTGGTTGTGCAAACAGCACACTGTCCGCGACACTTGTCTCTACCCTCGTTACATGGGCCGCTGCACTCCTTAGTTTCAGCACTGGTCTTTGCGTGCAAAAAGCGTCAGCCGATCCCCAGTCTGTCGTTGGAGTCAGATAGCAAAAAGCGAAGCAAAAAGAATCTTCAATCTCATGTCCCTTATGTTTTCCTTCCGCCTTGTCTTCTGGAGTAGTCTGTGATTATGTTCATCAATCTTGTTCCTCGGTGAACTTGTTTTTCACGAAAGTCTGTACTTGATCTCGTTGGTTGTGATTGCACCTGACGATTATTACAATAGGACACGAAGCAAGATGAAACCTTGGTGTGAAAAGTAATTGTACAAGATGCATATCCACAAGGGCAAGACCGCAACGTAAAAACAGATTTGCCATTAACTCAGTGTGATGCAGAAAAGGAAAAAGACTAACAGACACGTCTGCTGCAGATAAGAACGCCTCCCCTTTTCGAAAAGTCTCCCATCCTTGTTCTAAATGCCACCGACTTCTTAGTAGTGGATGGCCTTGCCGTGAGTGGCCATGGCAGCCTCCTTGAAGGCCTCGGCGAGAGTGGGGTGAGCGTGCGAAGTTCTGGCAACATCCTCAGACGAAGCACCGTACTCGAGCGCCAGCACACCCTCAGCAATCATCTCACCGGCGTTGGGGCCGACAATGTGAATACCGAGAATGCGGTCGGTCTCGGCGTCAGCGAGGAACTTGACCATACCGTCAGAGTCGGCGTTGGTCTTTGCTCTCGAGTTGGCAGAGAAGGGGAAGGAACCAATCTTGTACTTGACACCGGCCTCCTTGAGCTCGGCCTCGTTCTGGCCGACCCAGGCGACCTCGGGGTGTGTGTACATGACCGAGGGGATGGCGCCGTAGTTGACGTGGCCGTAGTTCTTTGTGATGAACTCGATGGCGGCGACGGCCTCCTCCTCGGCCTTGTGGGCGAGCATGGGACCGAATGTGACGTCTCCAATAACACGGATGTGGGGGATCTTGGTGCGGTACTCCTGGTCGATGACGATGCGGCCGCGGTTGTCGGTCTCGAGACCGATGTTCTCCAGACCGAGACCGGCGGTGTAGGGACGGCGACCGATGGCAACGAGGACAACGTCGGCCTCGAGCTGTGTACTGCGTTAGTTTTGTGTACGAGCGAGGAGGGGAAGATCAGGCACTCACAGTCTCCTCCTTGCCGCCCTTGGCAGCCTCGACCTTGATCTTGACGTCGGCAGCGCTGTCGTCACCCTCGACAACCTTGGTGTTGAGCTTGAACTTGATGCCCTGCTTGCCAAGAGTCTTCTGGATGTTCTTTGAGATTTCAGCGTCCATACCAGG
Source organism: Aureobasidium namibiae CBS 147.97 (assembly GCF_000721765.1). Taxonomy (NCBI): domain Eukaryota; kingdom Fungi; phylum Ascomycota; class Dothideomycetes; order Dothideales; family Saccotheciaceae; genus Aureobasidium; species Aureobasidium namibiae. The sequence goes on from NW_013581204.1 coordinate 19,943, forward strand.
ACCACCGATTTGGCCGAGGAACTCAACAACGGTGACCTCAGCACCGAGACGGGACCAGACCGAGGCCATCTCGAGACCAATGATACCACCACCAATAACAACCATCTTCTTGGGGACGGTCTCGAGGGCGATGGCGCCAGTCGAGGTGATGACCTTCTTCTCGTCGATGGTAAGACCAGGGAAAGGAGTGGCTTCGGAACCGGTTGCGATGAGGATGTTCTTGCCGCGAACGCTAGTCTCACCGCCCTCGGTGAGGTTGACCTGGACGGTGTGCTCGTCGGCAAAGGCGCCGGTGCCCTTGATGTACTCGACGTTGTTCTTCTTGAACAGGAACTCGATACCCTTGGTCAGGCCGTTGACCGATGTCTCCTTGGCCTTCATCATCTGCTTGAGGTTGAGCTTGACATCGCCGACTTCGATACCGCGGTTCTTGGTGTCGTGGAGAATCTGGTGGTAGAGGTGCGAGTTGTTGAGCAGAGACTTTGAGGGAATGCAGCCGACGTTGAGGCAGGTACCGCCGAGCGAGCCACGCTTCTCGATACAGGCGACCTAGAAGTAGCGACTGTTTAGTGGGCGCGTCCATGCTGTCGTGTGTGGAGCAATAGCCCTTACCTTGAGACCCTCCTGACCGGCCTTGATGGCGGCAACATAACCGGCAACACCACCACCAATGATGACCAGGTCCTTCTCCTCTGCGCAAAGCGATCAGCCTGAGCTCCCATGTGTATGTTCTTGATGCGAGCGTACCGGTCTCGGTGGCGTATGATCTCCTTGATTGGACTCTGTCGACAAGGTAGAGGGTTGAAGGCGAGGCGCGGAAAGTGTTGTTTGCGGAGCGGAGCAGCGGGCGCGAGGCGCGGGGGATCATGTGCGAGAACATGGCGACAGCAGGGAGGGAGCGAAACGGGAAAAGGAAAGGAACAGACGTCGGATGAGACAGAGGGCTATAGCAATCTCGCTCTGTTGAGGTTCCAGCAGCTCTTGCTTACAACGGAAGCAGCGACGATTCGCACGCCAAGCCCGGCCTTTCGGGCAGAAGCTGCGGACTCCCGCTCACGCCTGCCAATTCTCTCTCCGAAACGTCCGACTCTTGCCGAAACACAACAACCTGAAAGCTCAGTCTCTACCCGCTCCATTACGGTTTCCACAGACGCTTGGGCGGGCGATACATGTACACGAAACAATCTCATTTTCAATGGGTATCAACAAGAAAGAAAAGCCTATACAATTCATCATCCGTAACCCTCCACCAACGCCAATTCAATCAAATCACCTCTCTCAAGCCTGCGCCTGAACCACCTTGTACCCCTCACCAACTACCTTGGTGATCTCTTCGTCCTTGTGTTGTAGCAGTCCAAGTGCATACGCAACATCGTTCCATTGCCTCTCGTTCTCCGCCCGTGCCAGTCTTGCTGCCAGCTTGTTGGCAAGCTGTTTCGCGTGCTTGTCCTTCTCGATGAAGCCTGACAAGAACTTGATGATGCGTCGGAACTGATCTTCGTCAAGCTCCTCGTCACGAGAAAGCAAGCTGAACATGTCGACAAACTGGTTGTACACGGCATTGTCCTTGCCTGCCAGCTCGCTGAAGAACATCCGTGACATGTCCCGCACTCTGTCATCGCTATCCTCGACACACTTGGCCATCTCACTGAGCTGTCCCTTGACCTTGACTTGACCCGCCAGAATCAAGAACGTCAGCGTCATGAGACAAGTGCGCTTGACTGGTAATGACCTGTCAGACAGACGGCGGTACAGATAATCCGTGTTCTCGTCGATCAGGTGATTGAAGCATACTGCCATATCTCCAAGAGCAATCACCAGATTGTTGCGCGTTGTAGCGTCTGGACTTCTCTCGAGAATGGTGATGAGCAGTCCCAGGTTTTGTTCGCAATACTCTGCACTCACGCACATCAGCTTGGCCAAACATAAAGCAGCCTGGGCTTGCAGCTCTTGGTTGGCGTATGATGTGTTGTTCATGCAAATCTCGCGCACCAGCGGGCCAAAGTTGGCCAACAGTGACTGGGGACCGTAAAGTAGCTCTCGTTCGCGGACATGTGCAATGGCGTCGGTAAAGTCGTCTTCGGTTGTACCAGTGATCAGGTCGAGATCATCTTGCTCCTCTTCCTTGACGTCCTGAGCATCTTTCTTGGCTCCCTTGCCTTTCTTGGCTGGTGTCGGAGCGGCAGTTGCTTGCTTTTCTTTGTCCATCTTCCGGCGTTTGAAGTCCATTTCGCAAAGTTCCAGGTGTACAATTTGCTTGATTGCAATGTGTCCCACCGTAAAGAGCAGCTGGGACAAGGGCAAACCCGCCTCTTCGTCTCTCGGCATCTCGACTTCTTCCTCTTCCTTTTTGATCGGAGGCGCGTCTTCCGTAGGCTCTTCGTCCATGCCACTCATCTCAATATCCCCATCGTCTTGAACCTCGACTGACTCAGACTTGGTAGATGCCCCAACTGGTGAGAAGACCCTCTTGGTCTTGAACCTGAGAATCTCGGAGGCCAACTCGTCAGGATGCTTGGATAGAGCGTAGATGGCACTGATGACCTGTTCGGCGAGACCATACCACTCCTTGCTTGCAGACTTGACGTCTGCCATGGCGGCCAGTTTTTGTAGCACGGCATGGTCGTTGGGTAGTCGTGTCGAAGTAGGAGCAGCTTGAACGCCCTTGGTGTGCTTGGGGTTGTTCATACGCATCAGAGCGATGCATGTGTATTTGGCAAGGACAAGATCTGTCCTGCCGTACGTGCCAAGACCGATACGAAGGCATGTTGCCATCTCTTTCACGATGATGTCGGGGTCGGCCAGAGCCAGCATACCGAGTACGATGATGGCACCACGACGTTGGTTCTTCGAGATCTCCCTGCGCTCGATGCCATAGATCTGCCACAGTTTCTGGATTGTAGCATCCTTGATGAAGTCTGATTGCATCATCATGCTGAGCAATTGCTCCAGACTGGTCAGCTCGGCAGCTGTCGCTCCGAATGTCAGACTGACCATGTTCCTGGCGATGAAGTTTGCAGCATCATTGGCAGAGTAGCCGGGTGGTGCCTCGAAGAACAAGCCCTTGTAGCATTCTATGAGATGAGCTTGCACACCCTTGCCTTCGTCACTGTTGCCCTTGGTCCAGATGAGTCGCAGCATCTTCCGGATGCCTGCACGGGCGGTCTCGATAGCGTACCCGTCTGCAACGACGAAGAAGTCCATGGCTTCGATAACTTCGGATTTGTTCTTGGAAGCAAGCAGTTGCGTAATGATAGGCGAGGCCTCATGGAGTACCTCGATGAACTTGAGTGCCTCGATGTAATAGCGACGAGTCAAGGTAAGCTTGCTCATCATTTCAGATGTGACGGCTTCAGCAGCGGCCTTCTCGAACGCAGCCTGTTTCTGTTCCTCTGTCATGGCGGGCTTCTCCTTGACCGGCGACATCTGTGTGGCATCATCTAGGAGCTCCTCGTCGACTGTGGCTTCCTGCTGCTCCACCATACCAGCAGCTTCCTGCGGAGGTTTTAAAGCATTGAGTTCGGCCTCGCAGACCTCCAGACGCGAATGCCAGTCAGAGTACGACAGCTGACCGCCGTGAAGGACAGCAAAGGGGTGTGTCTGCATGAGTTTTGCAAGCAGCTTGATAGCGTTCCTGCGGACGTTGCTGCTCTTGTCTTCGAGACTTCGACATGCGAGATCTGCTGCTGTCTGTCGGCGCTTGGGGTACTTTGTTTCGAGATCGCAAAGCTTCATGTACACTTGGATAGCACGACATCTGCAGTAAGGGTTGATGTCGAGGAAGCGTTCTTCAAGCACTTCGAAGAATGCGTTGATCTGGCCCTTGTGGTTTTCACTGCGCTCTTCGCCTTCCTGCTTGCTCAACATGGCAATCAAGTTTCCGCAGACCTCAATGATGGAACAGCGCAGGGTGTAGGATTCGCTGTCGAGTAGCTTTGCGAGCAGCATGACTTGCTTGATGACCTGTCGCGGGGCCAGCTCAGAGAATTTTGTGATGAAGGTCGAAACAGACTTGGGACCTTTCAAGTCACTGCTGCTGAATTCTTGGTTGCTCAATTCGCGCAAGACGTCCTCGGAAAGCTGAGCATAGTCGTATTGTTCGGCGAGAATATTCAGCAATTCAGCCATGGGCTCGGAGAGATGCTCAAAGTACAGAAGACTCTGAATGATATTTGTCTGGGCACCGGAAGCATGGCCGTGATGTTTGATAGCAATGCAAAGCACCTTGAAGGCGTGCATCTTGATGGCGGTATTCTTGACTCTTGCTTCGCTCTCCATCATGAGGTAGACAGGGCGTGTGAACAGACCGATGAAGGTGTCGCGTTCAGAGGTTGTGACGAAGATTTTGGCGAGCTTGAGTTTCATGACCTTTGCCATTGTGTTGAGGGCAGACTGTATCTGCATTGTGGGGTCCCAAGGAGCGTCTTTGGCAGCCTTTTTCGGAGCAGCAGCTTTTGCCCCTCTTCCACGAGTAGCAGGGGCGGCAGACTTTTCCGAGAGAACCCTTGTCTCGACACTGGTGAAGCACCACATAAGGAGGAAGGAAAGCATCTCGAGAAGGTGCTTGTGCTGAGGGATCGAGTCTTGTTCGTCGGCTTCGATGTCATTGTGAACGGAGTCGGCCTCGGCGGAGAGGGCGGAGAGGATGAGATCGAGGAGTTTGGAGAGCGACTGGGTGGGGATGAGGTTTGATTTTCTGAGGTCTTGGTCAGGCACATGTGTCTGAGAGGCGTCTTCTGGACGAGTGGGAGCGCACTTGAGCAGGAACTGCAGCGAGTCAAAGTTGGCCGGGCGCGCAACAGCTTCCGGGTTGTCGGTCACAGCATCGACGATGGGGTTGAGGACAGAGTTGACGAGAGCGGGAGTCAAGTCGTCGGGGTTGTGTTCGCACTCGAGCAGGTCGGGATGCGCGTCGGGCGTGTCGGTCTCCAGCGGATTGTTGAGGAAGATTTTGAGGGCGTGGTTGATGTCGAAATCCTGTAGAGCCTCCATGTTGGGCGAGGCACACCCTAAGGGTCGAGTGGACAGCGGCGATGCGATGCGATCACTGGTGGTCGCAGAGAGAGCAAGAGCAGCAGCGGGTGGAGAATGGAAGGAGCAAAGAAATGGAAGCTGTTGATGTTTGCGGAGAAGGCGCTTCTCGTGTTGATGTCTTGCCCGATCGGGAAAGGCGCCACTGCTTGATGGCCACTCCATCATCGGAGGGGTCGTGATTTTCTCGCAGCACAACAACAACAACAACAATCAACAAATCAATTCAACATGTTCCTTGTCTAATCGAAACTCGCGTCGACCCGTTCCACAACATCGCACAATGGCCAGCATGCGAGGCACCAAAACGGTGCGCGAGGCCATCCTCGCCGACTATCACATGCGCAGCGAGGACGAGACCGAGGATGCCATGGACGAAAGCAAGAACAGCATGGATGAGAGCCAGGCCACCGAGTCCGACGGGAGCGATGAGGAAGTCGAGGCCTCGGTGCAGGAAGACATCGCACGCTTCGAGCAGTCGTTCAAGAACATCTCACAGCGCTTTCGTCTGATCAATCGCATCGGAGAAGGTGCCCACTACTCCATCACCTGGTCTGCGGTACTCTGTCTAACCCTCCTTCAGGCACCTTCTCGACCGTCTACAAAGCCGAAGATCTCCTCTACGACAAGTACAAGAACGACTGGAACGACATGTCCCTCTCGCCACAAGCAAAGACTGCACGCGACCGCCCACGCGCTCGCTACGTCGCCATCAAGAAAATCTACGTCACCTCGTCGCCCATGCGCATCTTCAACGAGCTCGAGTTGCTGTACGACCTCCGCGACTCGCAGAACGTCTGTCCGCTCATTACCGCCTTCCGCCACCAGGATCAGGTCGTAGCCGTCCTGCCCTACTTCCAGCATCGCGACTTCCGCGACTATTTCCGCGAAATGACTGTCAACGACATGCGTGTCTACTTTAACCAACTCTTCACTGCCGTCCGCGCCGTCCACCAGCACCAGATCATCCACCGCGACATCAAGCCCACAAACTTCCTCTACTCGCCCACTACTCAGAAGGGTGTGCTCGTTGACTTCGGTCTGGCCGAGCGAGAAGGCACCGACTGGCATCACTGCAACTGCCAGTACTCACACTCGGACCGCCAATATCGCTACCAGAGCTCGCTCTACTCGTCCATCCGAACACAATATCGAGACGCCGGTCAACTACCACCACCTCCTACCTACCCGAAAGAAGACTCGCGAAACTCTCGCAGAGCGAATCGCGCCGGCACGAGAGGCTTTCGTGCCCCCGAAGTCTTGTTGAAATGCACTTCTCAGACTTGTATAATCGACATCTGGAGCTGCGGCATCATCCTTCTCACCCTTCTCAGTCGCCGTTTCCCCTTCTTCCACTCTGCCGACGACATAGACGCCTTCATAGAGCTGTGCAGCATTTTCGGCAAGCGTCGCATGAATGAAGCGGCTTTACTGCACGGTCAAGTCCTGCAAACGAACATCCCTACCATCAGCGAGAACGGCCACAGCTGGGAAAAGATTCTACTTTGGTGTACCGAGCGTCGTAAGACTGACCTTCCCCTGAGTGACGAGGAGAAAGAAGCCGTTCACTTCATGTCTCTCTGCCTGGAGCTTGATCCCTCCAAGCGCATAACAGCCGATGAAGCACTCGAGCATCCATTTTTGAGCCTCAATGCTTCTGACGGCTCTCAATATGGCGGTACCGAGAACATAGATTAGGAAGTCTGGGACGTCTGAAGAATTAGCATCAAGAGTCGCGAGGCTGGAGTTTTGTTTGAGACAAGCGAATGATACCACGATTTGGGAGGCCACAGAACGGAAGAAATAGCATCACCATGGAGTCTTGGGTTTCTCATTGTACATATCCCTTGAATGATCATTATCAAATGGCTGGAAGTCTTTGGCATTCCGACCTTGGACAGGTCATGACCGCATTGAGGACTGTCTAGTCTGTGTATCCAGCTTCACGATACGAAGCAACTTTACACTATCCCGCATACGCACGAGACGACGTCCAAACAGATCCAACACAACACGGAAAACGAGGTCCAAGAAGCTGCTTCAGGTCAGAGTCACTTTCAAACAATACTCGATGCCTGATCTCCAGCAGCGATCCAAGGACGCACAGAGATGTGAACGAACAGGGTGTTCCACACGACATATGACGTCATGCGTGTGGTGTTTACGGTGTCGGTGTATCGTATACCACGATCTTTGGGTAGGTGTTCTTTTCACCTGTATTCTCTTGATGTAAGTGTTGTATATTCCAGGTGTGCGCCATGCTGGTGTAGACATAATACTGCAAGTACCTGAAGTGTTGGTGGCCCAAGCATCCGGCACTTTCCCGTCATGCTGCCGAGGAGCGATGCGAGGCTCGAGCATGACGATGCCGACAGCAGTCTGGACATCAACCCCAACGGCAAGGTCATCTCCAAGACACTGGTGAAAGCGCGATGGATGCTTCCTACGAACACGAGCGGACGATAGCGGAGCTGGCGGTGCAGCGGGCGTCTCTGTTGACCAAAAGGATTCTCGCCGACTTGGACAAGGGCGCCCTCGACAAGAGCGATCGCACTCCGGTCACCGTTGGCGACTTTGGCGCTCAAGCGCTGATGATTGCTGCCATACACTACAACTTCTCCCAAGACTCGTTCATCGGCGAAGAAACGGCCACTGCACTTCGTGAGAATGATCAACTACGCCAACGTGTCTGGGATCTGGTTTCTACCACACACCTGCAAGACAAAGAGGCGGATACGCGATTGGGAAGCATTGCATCAGCAGAAGAAATGATGGACACAATCGATCTGGGCAACCATCCAGGAGGCCGCAAAGGTCGCATCTGGATCCTGGATCCTATCGACGGCACCGCCACATTCATGCGCAATCAACAATATGCCGTCTGCTTGGCCTTGATTGTCGATGGCAAGCAGAAGGTAGGCGTCATTGGCTGCCCCAACCTGAATCTCAGCACTGGCAAGATATCCGAGGAGAATGCGGACAATGCTGGCAATGGTCAAATGCTCTCTGCTATCAAAGGTCGAGGTGCTATCATCAGGCCGCTGAGCAATGCAGGACTCCAGCCATCAAAGCCGATCAGCACACGGGACGACATTTCCACCAATCCCGAAAATCTTGACTTCGTCGAGTCAGGAAGTAGCAAGTCTGTCGATCTGGAATTTCATCGCAAGGTAGCCGAGAAGCTGGGCGCTCCATGGCCTGGTACCGACATGTGGTCTTCTCAAATGCGATACATCGCCATGGCTGTTGGTGGTGGCGACGTCATGTTGCGTTTCTACAGCAAGAAGGGCCACAAGTCTTACGTGTGGGATCATGCAGGAGGGTTCCTCATATTTGAGGAGTCAGGCGGCAAGGTCACCGACCTAGATGGCAAACCCATCGACTTTGGCGCTGGAAGGAGATTCGAGAACAACAGCGAGATGGTGGCTGCTCCCGAGAAGGCCCAACCGCGTATTTTGCAACTCGTCAACGAAATGCTTGGAGCCTGAGGTGCCACCCACCCCTCTGCGGAATATCTTCGATTTCATTTGCACGCTGGGACGCGCCCTTGATACCGGCATTATGATGCAATCTACGATAGTAATGTCGCCAATGCACACGACTCAGCAAGAGCAGTCCGTCAGCTCCGATACTCGCGCGTACTGGCATGTTTTACGTCGAGCTCTTCTACTTTCGCCGACGACCAGAGTATCCTGTAAGTCCCCAAGATGCATAATGTTCCTGACCCATAAGAGTATGTTTGAACGTTGTGGTTCAATAGCTGCTGCTGGAGCTCGCACCTGCCTTCAGGCTGGAGATACACTTGCATTACCATCACTATACTCTGCAACCCTATGTAGAGTACATGAGAAGAGAAGGAGGAAAGAATACTCTTCATGATCCATTGCCTTTCCCAAATTTTCTGCCGACATGATAGTCTCCGCCGTCGAGACCGATACTGATAACCAGCATGCGCGGACCCGAGGCTGCGGTCTACGACCTCCCTGATTGGGCATTGGAAACCCCCACAAAAGATACGCACGAACGCAAGTCACCAATCACTACTGTCTAATCAGTAACCTCAGGCGAAATATGCAGCAACGCCGGCCGTAAACCCAAATGCCAAGTCTGGGCAGCGCTTGAATGGATATGCCAAGTCCTGTCCGGAGTATGCCAAGCTACTATATACGCGTTATCTCCTGTTTCCTCGCACACGTCCGAGGAAGGAAGCGATAGGAACGTAGACGCCGTGATAGACGATCCAAGGCTTCATCTCGCAATTTTGCGCATGCACTCGCACAAGTTCCAACAACGTGGTCTCTAGCGCGGGGTCGTCCAACATGGCACAGTCTGGGCTTCGAGATAAATGAAAAGCAGAAACACCACCTCCGTAGCCGTAGCCGTGGTGTGGAAAGACCACCGTTGTCTGGGTTGGTGCGATCTCAGCCGCGAGTCGTGTTTCCGTGCGTGCTCGACCCCTTCTTTGCGACACTGCGCCTCCTAATCAGGTCGCCTAGACTCTGGACCCCTTCAACACCGACAATCACAAGCGGTGGCTTGTCTCTGCGGTTATTTGCCCCCGGACTTTTCGCCATCGACGTTGTGACAACCTTCCTGTTCAGGCATGTGGGATGGTAGCTTCCGCCCAAGCAATATCAGGAGATAGGCTTCTGATCGTTAGAGTTCCGCCCGCCAAGCTGTCGCTATCTTGTCACCACAGTTGCGACCTCCTGTTTGCTTTGCTTCTTACTCGACCAAGAGTCTTGGAGCCAGTTACGGTCGCGCAAATCAGTCCGCCAAGCTGATAGAAATACGACCGCGGTAGAATGCACCTCAGGATCAGGCGAGGGCATGCAGAGCACGAACGCCACACTGATAGGTAGGTTATTCCTTTGGCCGATGGTGTCAGAATGCAACCACATTGCAGGCGGTTGCGACCAAATAGCTTTTGGCAGAGATAAGGTGATCAACGGGTCTGGACGTGTGTGCAACATATAAAGCTCGCTATACATGGTCCTCTTGATCGGCCATCCTTTCCATCATCCAATTCACAACACGTCTCAGTCACCTGGTTGTTGCATATCATGGCTGATCCAGAGAAGAGAATTGGTCAGGTGGAGATTGAGCCTGTTGCTAAGGATGTTGTCTTTGGTCAAGTCGTTGAGCTGGTGAGATACATCCTTCAGGGCAGCTCAGGGCTGGACCTTGATGCTGACTTGATATACAGAAGAATGAGTCGGGCGATAACCTACCAAACAAGGAGTTCCAAGAGTAAGAATTCATCACTAACGTCTTACCTCCCAGACAGAGCAAGACTTCAGTGGCTGTGGTCTTCGCTGCTCGCTCGGGTCATGGCGATTATGCGTTGGCACGAATTCTGACATCTTCCCAGTGACCTTAATGTCACGACCGATGACTATATCCATGCAAGAGAGGAAGCACAGAGCTTCACTCTCGAGCAGACGAGAGACATGATGGCTAAAGTTTGGAAGATTCACGAGCTCGATCCCAACTTCCCGGACAGCATCCTCGACAAGATCAAGGAATTCCTGTTCAACGAGGATGTTCTCGTCAACCCTGACAAGCATGCAGACCTCATCGCCGAGGTCAAGATCGAGGCCGCCTTGATCGTGAACAACTCGCCGTACGCCGAGGTCAGAGCCGTTGTCGACAACACCGACGATCCCAACATGCCGTGCGCTTCCCTCCGCGCATACATCATTGGACTGGTCTTTGTTGCTCTGCTTGCTTTCATCAACCAGCTGTTCTCCATCAGACAGCCTTCTATCACCGTCGAAGCAAACGTCGCTCAACTCCTGGCCTATCCCGTCGGGGTTGCTGCCGCAAGATGGCTTCCTGACAAGGGCTTCACTCTGTTCGGAACGCGCCACAGTCTGAATCCTGGACCTTTCTCTAAGAAGGAACACATGCTCATCACCATCATGGCTAAGGTCGGCGCCAATCTGCCGTACACCGACTACGTCGTCTGGGTACAGTTCCTCCCTCACATGTTCAATCAGAGCTGGGCTGGCTCATTCGGATATCAACTCGTCATCGCTATGGGCACCAACTTCATCGGCTTCGGCCTCGCTGGTATTTGTCGTCGCTTCCTCGTTTATCCCGCTTACTGCGTCTGGCCCACTTCTCTTGTGACCATGGCCCTGAACAACTCCTTCCATGACCCTTCCAATCCTTCCGTCATGGGCCCCTTCAAGAAGGTCTTCACAATGTCCAGGCTCAAGTTCTTTGTCCTCACGTTCACTGCCATGTTCTTCTATTTCTGGTTCCCAAATTTCATCTTTGGAGCCCTCAGCACTTTCAACTGGATCAACTGGATTGCTCCAAACAACCTCAATCTATCGACTGTCACCGGCATGAACAATGGACTTGGCTTCAACCCCTTCCCTACATTCGATTGGAACATCCTACTGTGGGATCAGATGGATCCTCTGATGGTACCCTTCTTCAACACCATTAACCGATTTGTTGGTGTGCTTATCTCCGGCTTCGCTGTGCTTGGTATCTGGTATACCAATACCTTCAACACCGGTTACATTCCCATCAACTCCAACAAGGTCTTCGACCACTATGGCAAGTTGTACAATGTCACTCGTACTCTCGACCACCGTGGCTTGTTTGATGCAGAGAAATACACCGCTTACTCGCCTGCCTACCTGAGTGCTGCCAACTTGACTGTCTACGCATGCTTCTTCGCCATCTACACCGCCACCATCTCGTATGCCTTCATGTATCACCGCCATGAGATTATGATGGGCTTCAAGAACCTTTTCCATCGTGGTGAGAGGGAAGAGTACAACGATGTTCACAATCGTTTGATGTCTGTCTACCCCGAAGTCCCTGAATGGTGGTACCTCATTTGCCTGTGCATTTCGGTCGCCTTTGGTTGCGCCGGTATCGCCGCATGGCCAACATACACCACTGTTGGTACTGTCTTCTACGGTCTTGCTCTGTGCCTCGTCTTCATCATCCCAATTGGTATCATTAGAGCCATCACTGGTATCCAAGTCACTCTTAACGTCCTGGCCGAGTTCATCGGAGGAGCTTGGGTTGGAGGCAACGCTCTGGCAATGAACTTCTTCAAGTCCTTTGGCTACGTCACTTGCGCTCACACCGTTCAATTCTTGAACGATCTGAAGCTCGCTCACTACACTAAGATCCCTCCTCGTCACGCTTTCTGGGCTCAGATGGTAGCATGTTTCGTCTCTACCGTCGTCTGCACTGGTGTGCTCAACTTCCAGATTCACATCAAGGATGTGTGTACCACCAGCGCACCCAACCGCTTCTACTGCCCTGGAAACAACACTTTCTTCACCGCTTCCGTGCTTTGGGGCACCCTGGGTCCTCACAAGGTCTTTGGCCAGGGCGGACTGTACACTCTGCTCCTCATTGGATTCCCCGTCGGTCTCGTCGTGCCTCCGATTCTCTACTACGTTACTCGCGCCTTCCCTCAGAAGAAGTGGCTGCGTCAAATCCACCCCATCGCCATCATCTACGGCGCTCTCACCTGGGCACCTTACAACATGTCCTATGTCTGGCCCCAAGTCCCCATTGGTTTCATGGCTATGGTGTGGCTCAAGACTCGTTACTTGGCATGCTGGGCCAAGTACAACTACGTGCTCAGCGCTTCTTGGTCTGCTGCCATCGGTATCTCTGCCATCATCATCTTCTTCAGTGTGCAATACTCTGGCAAGGTGAGTCTTGATTGGTGGGGTAACGAGGTGTCGAGTATGGGTTGCGAGGGTACTGCCTGCACGCGCCTTCACTTGGCTAAGGGAGAGTTCTTTGGCCCTCGATCTTGGTAGATGTATTGAACGACGTTTCTTACTTGGGAATCTGTGGTGGAGGTGGTGTTAATCCATGATGTCTATAATGTCGCTTAATGTCAGTCATTCACGATCTATTCTGCAAAGCAACTCATCTCTTCCGTCAATCAGATTTAACGGGAAGAGAGCTTGTCAACGCCAGCTCACTCTGGAGCCAGAAGAGTATTTGGAATAAGCTATGTTTGACTGATGCTGCGCCACTCTGCAAAATAACAATTTTGATGCTACTAACAGAGATAGTCACAGGACCCGCCTCCGCAGCCTCCGCAGCCTCCGCACCCCGCCCATTTCCCTCGCACATCCCTTTGCTGATCTGTCTCGTACATGAACATCTCTCTGAACTTAGGCAGATGTCGTCCACTATACTTGGAACCTTACGGCAGCCGTCGCCTTGTTTTGATCAAGCAATATCTGTGCTAACCCGCGGGGGCGGTCGCGTAGATGCAGGAACAAGCTCTTGAAACACAGCGCACCTAGAGCTAACGACTGCGTAACTCTGCATTGGTTGCCTGCAGAGTCACACGATCTCGTATACAATCTATCGCATTCTCCGGTGGCAGTCGGATAAAATGCTCACACTGCACATGAAAACAGCCGATTTATGAACGGCCATAGCAGATACGACACCGGGCTCCCTGCTGATCTCGCTGATCCAAAGTCAAAAGCACGAGGTATAAGTTGGGGTTGGAGAGCTGCTCACATCAGGGCAACCACCTTATCCCATCATGTACATCAAGACTACTTCTCTCGCTACTATTGGCGTGCTTGTCTCCCAAGCTGCGGCTTTGGACAATGGGTTCGGTCGTACGCCGCCGATGGGCTTCAACACCTACAACCCTGCTGCATGCACTATCAATCAGACTTTTGTTCAAGACACTATCAACGCTTTCGCCGAGAAAGGCTTCGGTACCGCTGGCTATACGATATTCGGACTTGATTGTGGATGGCAAGGCACACAGCGTCAAGCAAATGGTTCGATAACTTATGACGCTGGAGCTTTCCCCAATGGTATACTGCCGTTGAGCAACCTCGCGAACAGTAAAGGCTTCGTGAGTCGCAGAAATTCAGGTTGTGACGACACTTGACTGACGTGGGAATAGAAATGGGGTATGTACACTGATCAAGGTGTCAAAGCCTGCGACACTGGGGTTGACCGGCCTGGTTCACTCAACCACGAAAAGCAAGACGCACTACAGCTTGCTGGCTGGAATGTCGCATACATGAAGGTCGACAACTGCTATATCACCGCTGACGCCAATGCACCCAAGGACCCACGAACAGACTTCCCTTCCAGGTTCGGTGCCTTTTCCAGCGCCATCCAATCAGTCGGGATCAAAGGCATGTTGACTTGCCAGTGGGGTGTTCCGTACTCGAGCTCGACTGGTTTGCAAGGTCCTGCTGAGTGGACGCCGGCAGTGTCCACATCGTTCCGTGTCAGCGACGACATCACTCAGGGCTGGGCGAGCGTGTCTCGCATTTACAACGAGGCGATCAACGTCAACCTAAGAGGCTTGAACGGTCCCGGTCACTTCTCCGATATGGATCTGCTGGAGGTGGGTCAAGACGGCATGACTACCGATGAACAAGCCTCTCACTTCGCTATCTGGGCCATGTTCAAGAGTCCCCTCATGATCTCGACAAGAATTACGACCATGTCGACCTCGACTCAATCAATCCTTCAGAACAAGGGCCTGATCGCAATCAACCAGGACACCTTGGGCAAGCCTGTCGTCCTCACTCAACGCTTCACCGGCGACAACGACCAGTTCGCAGGACCACTGGCCAACGGCGATGTAGCTGTGCTCCTGATTGACTTGACAAACACTAAGCGAAGCTTGAGCATCAACTTCGCAGCTCTCAACATCTCATCCGCCACAGTCACTGACCTCTGGACTGGCAAGACGGTATCGAATGCAAACAGCTACTTCACCACAGTGAACGGCCATGGCTCCGTCGCTCTTCGCTTGAGCAACGTTCAGAAGGCAACACCAGCTGCCCCGACACTCAAGTACTACGAAGCCGAAGCTGGCCAACTCGCGGGCAGCGCAGCAGTCGCATCTTGCTCGGGCTGTTCTGGTGGCAAGAAAGTCGGAAATGTCGGCAATGGCAATGGCAACACTCTTACTTTCAGTGGCATTCGCACAAGTCAAGCGACGCAAGATGTTCGATTCGACTACCTCGATTGCGAGATTGGTTATGCTTTTGGTGGAGGTTATGGAAATGTCAGAGGAGCGAGTATCAGTGTCAACGGCGGAGCTGCTCAGTCTGTCAGCTTCCCTTTGACTGGATACAATTGGGACAAGGATGTTACAAAGGGCTTCTTGGTCAGACTTTCTGGGTTCAAGACGTCGGGTGATAACACTATCACGATTTCTGGGCAGTCAAGTATCTCGCCTTACGCACCAGACTTTGACAGGATCGGTGTAGTTGCTTGATTGATGTAGCTTAATGACTGACGCGATGATCGAATTGTTGCGGAATTACTGGTCAACTCATTCTATCAGAACCAATTGTCAGTAAACTAGATTCGAGAACAAGCTGGAAGAAGTGCGCAGAGCGAAGATGACAGTATAGCGAAGGTTGACATTGCAACAACATCATTTATTCCAAATCACGTTGCCTTCCGGAAGGTGGAGATGCGATTGATTTCGTGGGGGCAGCCGAAGCCGGAGCTGAAGTCGGAAGGTCGAGGCCCTGGTCGTCATCGGGAGTTTATTGACCTCGTTATATGTACCTCTTCCACTTCGGGTCGCCGTGTCGGCAATGCAGTCCTGTTTCTGGAATACGACCCTTGCGAGAAAGTAAAAAGAATGTATCCCTAAGCTGAAGGTACCACATTGTATCTATCTGGAATGGTTTCGAACTGGCTGCTCCGGGAAGAGCATGCAACGCGTCGGGACGGGTACTGAGGTACCTGCTGCTTGGTCTTCAGCTCCGAACGCATCTGATAATGCGACCGCCATCTAAGCTTCACATACAAGCTTCAGGTGCATGCGGTCAATCTGAACGCCATGCTGACGATATGGTCGGAACCTGGTCTGAACAAGCCACAGCGACCCTGTCAGCCGGTGACAACACATTGTATCTCGGGGTCTCGATTGGAGACATTGATGAACTCCTCGACAGATGCAGCTGCGGACACATAGCTGACGGACGACATGAAGCTCCGACTGCAGCAATATTGGATTATAAGAGCAGGCCTTGCTGTGCACATTGGATTGTCATTCTACTTCTTCCAAAGAACTCATTGTTGCTTCACTACACAATAATCTTCAGACATTCCAGGCTTCCAACATGCACGTCACAGGTCCTCTCGCTCTGTCCCTCTTCTCCGTCTCTGCTTTGGCAGCCCCTCCTCATCTCGAGGCCCGCAAGGGTGCTGCTCCTGTGGGCGGTCCCGCTACGGCAAAAGTGACCATATACAGCAGCTATACTTGCGCTGCGCCAGGCACAGTGAGTCATCGATCGAAGCTGCGTGTCTGCTGTGATCACTAATTGTGTCCCAAGGCACCACCCACCGACGGCAGTGCAGGCACAGCGACCTCCTTCACGATTTCAGAAGGCACATGCACAATCCCGACTGCTGGTCTGATGTTCGGAGGAGCCATCTCCGCGACTCTGTCAACGACACCAAAGACTGGAACTGTTGGATGTAAGTTTCGTCATCCGTTTCGACAAGCATGATGCTAATTGATGATTGTAAACAGGTTATATTCTCGGACACAGTCAACAGGGCTGTGGGATTACGCTCACGAACAATCTTTATGGATGGCCATTCAATGGCATCGCTGCAGGGAACAGCGTCGGCTGTGGTAATGCACCGGCTGGCACTTCCTGGGGTGCTTTCGAGGTTTTGTGTGTTTAGACGGCAGCGATAATTGCGCTGGTCGAGATCCGTTCCGTTCGACCGTATGCTCGATGGTGTCTTGTAGTCGGTGTATGATCATATATGTGATAGTTGAAAGCCGTGATCTACTTTGCCCGCCTCATTCTCGCCTCCGTCTCCTGTTAGTTGCTCCGCTGGGTTATGTCGAGATCGGGGTTTATGCATGCGTGCAAGTCTGGTGTCATTGTCCGCCGCTTGCCATGGCTTCCAGGTCCTTTGAGGAAGGCGTCTTTTGTTCGTTGACCTGGTTGATCATCTTTTCAAGGTTTTGCTTCTGGTCGTCTGTTGCTTTCCAACCCGGTAACAAGCCCGACAACTTCTCAATGCCTCCCTTGATGATTTCTTCCGGCTTGAACCATGGTCCATGCAGCGCACCAATGGCAGAACCTATGCCACCGAGTAACCCTCCAAGAGCAAGAGATGACACACCACCAACCAGCGTACCCGTCAACGCTCCCAGTCCCGCGCCAGCACCAGTGCCCACCCCGCCTCCTGCCAACAACCCTTGAAACGCGCCCGAGCCAAGGTATTTTGCGACTTTGCCGAACGATTGCGCTTCGATGCTTTTGCTGAGAGCCTCGTTCAGCAATTTTTGTCGCTCGTCAGAGTCGCCGGCCCCAGCAGCTGCTTGCGTGAGCTCTTTGGCTTGCTTCTCCAACTCGATAGCTTTTTGCGCGGCTTTGGAGGATTCTTGACGGCATTCTTCTTCGCTGGATTGCGTTTTGGATGCGGACTGTTTGTCCTCGGGGGATCCGGTATCGATTTTTGGAAGACTGGTCATTATATGTTTGAAAGACTGCTGTGTGTCCCCAACGAGTTCTAAGAGACAAGGAGACTGGCTTCTGGAGCGTCGGTGTTCAAACAGACTTTCAAGAACGTACAATCGGTGACGTCTGTGTCTCCTAAAGCCTGTTTGTCGCGCTGAAACGTCACCAACATCAACATCGTATATCCATAGCCATCTGATCAAGCGGTCTTGTATGTCCCAGGACTGCTGCACTACACAGTAGAAATGTCGAACATCTACTCAGGGCTCCTTACGCATTCATTTCCGACGAGTCGTAGCGGAATACGGAATAGAGGTCTCGCGGGTCTGCTACTACCAGACGCTAGATCTGCTTGCGCGGCTCTGTTAACGGTA
The DNA here is from genome assembly GCF_000721765.1 of Aureobasidium namibiae CBS 147.97. Classification (NCBI taxonomy): domain Eukaryota; kingdom Fungi; phylum Ascomycota; class Dothideomycetes; order Dothideales; family Saccotheciaceae; genus Aureobasidium; species Aureobasidium namibiae. The sequence continues at coordinate 37,824 of NW_013581204.1, forward strand.
AGCCGTATATGACGGAGAAAGCATTTCACACAGCCGCAACGGCTGGGAAAACGAGCCTGCAAATCCTGCGCATACCGATTCCGGAAAAAGTGATCTGCCACATCAGAGTCATGATTGCGGGGATGCTGGATCATGGCGATCTGTTTGAACGCACAGTCTTCCGGACCCACGTTGCGTTGGCTGTATAAGGAAAAGACCCTGTCGCATCGACCAGGAACATGACAAACAGAGCTTCGACGTCCAAGGCTCTACTGCTACCCTGTTCGTCGCCACTGACCCTGTGGCCGATCTATGCTTCTTTGCCTGGGCACGGGGATGCCCTCCCTTGGATCTGCTGTTGATCGCAGACCATCTTGCCAATGAACATCTAAGATCTTCGACTTATCCACTTCAACGTTACTCTCTCATCAACGCCAGCAAACATTCTCGCAAGAGGTTGAATGAGCGAGGCGTGACAAGGTAACATCGCTCACTCACCGAGAACTAGAAATGTTGGTGCTCAATAGGCAATGGCGAAAGGTATAAGAAGGAGGTACAGTCCTCTCCCAACAGCATTCATCATCAACTCTTCCACTCCTCGTCTACCATCAACCATCAGTCTTTCTCACATTCTCGACTTTTCGTTTAAGACCACATTTCAATCAAACATCAAGACTACACAATGGTTCACTTCACCGCCCTCATGACCGCTGCCTTCGCCGGCATGGCCTTCGCAGCACCATTGGATACTCGTCAGACCACCTCATCAACCGATGACCTCGTCTGCGGTGCCCTTCTACAGCCTCTCGCTGGCTTCCTTGACTACCAATCCGGCAACGCCGGTGGCAACACCCAAAATGTCCTCGCAGCCGCCAGCAACATCCTCTCAGACGCCAACCTCCCCTCAGATGTCGAGACCATCATCAACAGCGTCACTGGTGGCATTGTTGGTTCCATCACCAACGGTGTGAGCAACGTCCTTTACGGTCTTTCCACTGGAGCCGACAACGTGGACCCTGAGTGCAAGCAAAATGCAGCCTACTGCACCAACGAGTTGAGGGCTGCCTCTGCGGCTTGCGCGGCTGGCCAGTCTGCTCAGGCTCAGGATGCTTGTTTGCAGGCAAAGTACACCTGTGCTCGCAATGACATCCTTACGGCAGACCAAGTCAACGGTGTCGCTTCTTGCTGCTCGCAGTACACTGGTTCCGCTGCCTCTTCGTAGAGAGGTGATCTGACAGAATCACTTACGATCAAAATCCCAACACCTTTCGGTCTGCTGGTAGAAATAGAATAGATACTGAAATGAAAACTCACGAACTATTACAAATTGTCTTGTCAATGCATGATCTGCCTGTGATAAGATGCTTCTCTGGAGTTGTGATGCTTGTGTGTTACCATTCTGCCTTGTGGTATGTGGGCCTTGATCCGAAACGAATACAAGCTCTATCCCCTTTCTCCCTGGCATCGGGGTAGGAGACACTATGTGGAAATGGATAGTACAACTATTCACTATACCACCTGATATCACTGATTGCGACATTATTGATAATGTGTTTCCTGGCATGCAAATCAATATGCACAACATCGGTGACCGGGCGCAGTCTGCCGTGATGATCACTTGTGAACAAACAACCACCGCAGCAACCGAAGAGATCTTCATCACCAACCAAGCCCATCGTAGCAACATGATCCAAAGCTCAGGGGCAGGGTATTCACACTCCTCGACTTCCTCGCGAGCCGATCTATCGAGCTACCAGCGACTTCAGAGAAGCTAGCTCAGACGTAAAAGTGCAGACTTTGAGCCGTTAACTGACCTGCATTCCCCAAATCACAGAGCAAGTCGAGTTCGATGTGTTGAATGTCCGCCCTCCGGATCTTTCACCTAGCTACATCTTCATTCCCGACTCTGACGACATGGCTGGTCTGATCGATTAGCAGCATACATCTGTAATGTCATTATTCTTGCAAGCCAAGATTCGGAAACATTTCTGAAACTAGGGGGATGAGGACTTTGAGAAAAGCCAGCCTCCATAGCTGCCAGGAAACTACGAAGACTTGGACGAGGACGCGCAAAGCGCATGCACTCGAGCCGTGTCGTGGAAGATAGTTGCATTTTTTTTTTATCTCAGATATACCAACCGACACAATGCCCACTCGCAGGTTCTTGATATACCGCATCTTGTCATGGCGAACAAGCTCTATGGAACTGCAGCAAGACCATTGGAAGGGGCCGCCATTTCTCTCGAAGCTAATCTGATGCCTCGCTGACGGCCGCGCCATACATCGTGTGTCCATACTACTCACCTTAATATAGGGCTGTCAATAGAAAACACTGGTCATCATTTATCGCTGATTCGAGCATGGCGTGCTTGGCGGTCTAAGACTCGTCAGAGCATCCCTTCTGTAAGAGCATGAATTTGTTCTCTCGAGTTAGGCACAGATCTAGTCCTGCTAGGCACAGCTTTGATGGGACTACTTCTTACAGTAAGGTACACGTCAAAGCAGGCTTGTTGCTCTCTAGGTGTTGCGCTGGTTTGAACTGCATGAAGCGCAGGCGTCGTCTCAGGCAATGCCCCGATGCGATTCAATTGGGGCTTTACGTTTCCATACACCGACTACATTCCCAGTTTGTGGCTGTATGGTCAACACGGCAGTGACATAGAGCAGCTGAAGCTGTGACCAGTCACAGCAGTATAATCCTCAAAAATCCAGAACGACCAGCTGAACTTGGCGCTACTCCATATGCATATGCATCTGTCGAACCATGCCGTGGAGGCAGAGCCCAAACTTATGCGAGCTGTCAGGTAGGCTAAGTCTGCGGATTATGTCTCTTCCAAGCACAACTTTGGAGTTTTCAGAAGGATTCGTTGGTCATCCGATGCCTCGTCAAACATGTAGCTATGGGCTCTCTATCACATGCTGCGAGTGGTATTCGTCTATATGATACGGCTGCCACTCGCAGTCCACACCACTTCTATCACCGAAACAAATCAGCTCACTTTCAGTACCACACTCCAATCACTTTTTCATCATGCAGAACGTCTCGATTCGTTCCGCTACCTTCCCACAGTGCTACCTCCGTATCGACGGCAGCGGCATATCTTCCTTCCAGGGAAGGGGAGCTGGGACTGTCAACTGTCAGAACTACGTTGGTCCTTACGAGACCTTGAACATCATCAATCAACCCGGTCAGCCTAATGACGTTTTTTCAATCGCCTCGACCGCGTTTTCCAACGTCTTCCTCCGCATGGACTCCGGAGACGTCCACGGTTTCAGTGGCAACGGTGATGGGACTGTCAATTGTCAATTCGGTGCCGGACCGTACGAGCTCTTCCGCTTGGAGAGACAACCAGACGGCACCCAGGCCATTGCCTCTGTGAACTTTCCCGGCACGTATCTTCGCGTAGACGGTCGCGGTGTTCATGCGTCAAGCAGTGGATCTGGCAATGTCAACTGCCAAGGCAGTGTTGGGCCTTACGAAAAGTTGACATTATGGATGCGGCAGCTGGACCATTAGCGCCATTTTTACCTGGGGCTCTGTTGCTTGAACTGGCTGGTTTGATCCTGCCATCATTTGTCAAGGATGATGTCAATGGTCCCGGCGCTCCAGCGAAGCAGAGGACATGGGCTGGGCAATACTGATCTATTGTAGCTCAAGTTTTACGTTCAGACACAATCTAGAACGTGAACATTCATTGCTGCAAACTCGTTGAATGATCCATACTACATTTGTCCCCGTGATGCGATACTGGCGATGCATCATGCTTTTAAGGGAGTATTGGGATGGCCAACTCTGTATATGCCAGATGCAAGTCAATGACTTTTTCTTCAAAGCATACTACTATCTCGTAGCATAAGGGTGAGAATCAATCAAACCCATCTCCTGAACACAATATCTGAGGTGCAAACCCGACTTCTTGTTAAGGTCATATCTATAGTGAACGATCGAAGCGCGTTTTGAGACTCGACGCCAGTGACAAGAAAATGGCTTCCCTGATACAGAGACCCGGCAGACCGAGGGACCTTGAATATTAGACCTCGGAGGTCGCATATGCAGAAGGCTCTGTTGCTTTGTTCGACACAGACTGCATCTGGCCTCTGTGATGCGCGACGAGAGCATGTCTCGCGTATGTGGCTTCTCTTCGCAAGTTTCGTGTGGTGATGGCTGTCCATAGCGCAAACGTCCTGTCCAAAATCAGGAGTCAGCAAACGAATTCTTCCATGTTTGTATCCTCGTAGTGAATGTTCTAAACGTTACTCGCAGTAAGAGGGGAACACTTACGTCAATATCAACGAGATCAAGAGCATCAAGACGCTCAATCCGCAATAAGCCCCTTGACCATACCTCGACATGCCCATACCCGTAATGATAACTACCACAAACCAAAACACGACCTCCATGCTGTTGAGCACCAAGTAAACTTTCAAGTTTCTCCAGCGATGAAGGTTCGACATGTGAGTGGTAAGAAGCTGATATCCGATCACCACGATAGTCTTGATACCCATCACGATTGCCAGGGTATCTGATCTGGTGACTGGCATAGAGGAGGGTTTGATGGAGATGCGGACGCCGGTCAAAACGATTATCGTGAGGACGAGCGTGAGTTGAATACAGTGCATCTTGTTTTTGAAAGAGGTGGAGAAGAAGCGGCCGTTGAAAAATGCGGACGCGCTGTTCGAGGTGTCCTGGATGGGACCCATGATGGTTGTGGGAGGTTCGAAGTTGTTGTTTAGGTAGCTTTGATAGAGATGTCTGGTCTGTTCTGCCGAGAGTGTGAGGCAATTTGCGTGTGAAGGTGATGAAGGTTTTGGGATGGGGCAGAACATGTACAGATGGTTCCTCAGAGGTCTTCAGGGACAACAGCAGTATTTGTATCTGATTCAGCAGGCAGCCATCACTCCTTGAATCTCAGGTGTATAGATGAAGATAGTCGTATAACGCCGTATTCATCCCGTATATGTCGTATTCACCGTACTCGCCGTATCACAGCTGTCGCAAACGTGGAGGCTTTGCCAGATCAAAGGCACACCTCAATACTTTGCAACCTGATATGCCCAATCTTCGTCAACGAACGACATGTACTGTTATGGTGTCGCATCATTCTTCCATGGGCTACCAATCAGAAAAGTGATGACTTGGCCTGAGGCTGTGTCTGTCCCGCACGCAGAGTGCTTGCGCGTTGTTTCGACAACTACCTGGCTTGGGATATCTTCAAGCGCACAAGCCTGATCATGTAAATGACACGGGTGAGGACAATCAACGTGAGTGTCGGGTGAATTGAACAGAAATATTCATCGTTGCCTACCACAAACTAAAAGATACGCTTTCCTAAGCTTTGTCGGCTAGATACATGCGTGCCTCGCTTACTTCGGATCCTATCAAAAAGATCTACAGATGGATCATAGAACAACACCTTTGGTCTGCTTCATCTTGGATAGGTTCAAGTTCTTGATGAAGCAGATCCAGATCAAGGAAAGACCCATCAGTCCAACACCTGCTGCCAACATCCCTGTCTGAGCATAACCAAACACTTTCTGGGTACCGAAAGCGCCAGTTGACATGGAGCAAGAATCCTTCCGCAGCCTTGGAACCAGCGAAAGCGGTGATCATGTATGGTGAAGAGGTGATGGCAAATGCCAGACCACAATTACTCAATTCAGTCACGTCAGCGGCCAGGACACAGTAGGTATAGATAAGGCCGTTGGTTGCGACGGAATATCGAACAGACATGTACAGTCCTCGCCGTGTGTTTCAATACCTACCTTAATACCGTGCAAACACCATTTGCCACCGAAGAATATAACATACACTTTTTGTCCGCGGGTTTATCTAATTCCACCTCAGGTATGCCGGGTGTAGGTATAGGATCAACATTTTGCCGTAGGATTCAAAGATTATATAGACTGACCTCTGACCAATCGAAGTAGGAAGGAGGAACTGAGAAACTCTTCTTGTACGGGTTGCCAGAATCAGAACGAACTCCTTTTGCATCGACATCAGGAGCGTGATCATCATCCTCTTGAATTTGTGAATCATGTGGATCTTGACTAACTCTGGGGTAATGTATAGAGCATGGGAATCCTTCTGATGCGGGTTGCCAGAATGGGACCAGCGCCATCAGCCTAGGCACCGTCATCGTGAATCTGGGGTTGTACATCGCAGAGATCCATACCCCTTCCAGAAGGATAGACAAAAGATAGGAATCCTTCTCCCTCGGATTCCCTGAAGGAGACAGGTATCACTTGCAACAATATTCTCCAAATCGAGCAACAAGTCCAATCATGCTGCGATGCTACATGGATATATATACCCTGATCGAACGCAATTGAACTGAGTTGAGCACCTCATCTCCTCATCTCTCTATCACAAGGACTCATTCTTTCCTCCTATCCGAAGTCAACTCTCTATCAGTTACGCAAATCACAATGCGCTCTACTCTGTGGATTTCCGTGCTGGCTTTGTTCGCCGCAGTCACCATTGCCTGCGACGACTCGCAACGTCAGAACTGTGCAGAGTGTCGCAATGGATGCTCGAACACATGCGCTCCTAACGGTGGAGATAGCGGCGCCGGAGCTTTCTGTTCGGGTTGCTTGCTCGGGTGTCTCGACCTCTGTGGCGATTGCGATGATGAAGGTATCAGCCAAAGTTGCTCCAGGTAAGCCAATTTTCTACTGGGTTATGATTAGCTCTTGCTGACTACAGTGTTGCAGCTGCGATGGCTATAGCGATGGTGCAGGTCGGGGCACAGGATACTGCGAAGGCGGAGACAAGGAGTGTGCCTTCTGCTTCGATATCAGCAGCTGCTCAGACTCTAGATGTGGCGGTGCGGACTGTGGTGATTGTACTACGTCTGGTGGAAAATGCAATGCAGATAATGCATACCTCGGCTGTCCTTGCCATCCTTGAAAGGAATGCCAAAGCAGGAAGTATCGGGATCATGTTCTGTCGAAGCACAGCACCAAACATAGCCGTATATCTCAATGCAGTAGCACCGGTACCACGTCCTGGGTTTGACAACTGATAAGGCATCTCAGACGACTGTTGACTCTCTGTAAATCTTCTGACTTGTGACAAGTGCACGCAAGCTCGTATCGCATGTTCGGGCACAGCAGGCATGAACGTGGAAGTGGGTTACTGGCCAGGATTCGATCGCGCAGACGAAGATGATTGACATGGCTTATGAGAGGAGCTTGTCTAGGTCCGCGGCCCACCAGTTCATTTGGTTGATCAGTTGATTAACTATCTCGTCATTTGGTTTCATTCGATACACGCAATGCGCTCGGCGTTTTATAAAATTCAGAAGCGATTTGTGATGCAATACGGCCGCACGAGTGACTGTGGTTATTCTCACAAGCTGGCTAATTTGACTTGTCACCAAAGTTTTGTATGCAGCGGCGGCCATGTCTTGTGACGCACACCCCTTGGGAGTCAATACAGATGTTGCGTGGCCGCTCGCATAAGATGAGCAAGCGACAGATGACATCCGATACTCAGAGTCTGCACATCGATGTAAGGATCGATGAAGACGTGGCTGGAGGATTTTCGCTGAAGCCTGGAACCCAACGTGCCCTCTCGGTCCCGAGCTTTGTACCTTCGGTCCCGAGATGACTACTGTCGACCCCGAAGCCACTCTACATAAACCACAGCAACTTCCCATATTCTGCATTATGGACATACCACTTCATACTACTTGAAATCCAGGATAGAGTTAATCAACTTCTCATCACCAATTGCAGACCAGCTGCAAACAGTTGAGACCATGTCGACTTCCCCACCTCTTCACAGTGGTACCACAAACTCTAGGGCGCGTCAAAACATCCTGATCGTCGGTTGTGGAATAGCAGGACCAGTGCTCGCAACACTCTTGCTTTCTTCTCCTCAGTCTGTCGCGAGACTTCCTCAGGTCACTATCCTCGAACGCAACACTGCCGCCCTTGGCTCTGGTCAAAACATCGACATTCGTGGTATTGGCAAACACATCATCAACATACTCGGACTTACGGACGAGATCAAGGAAACCACTACTGGTGAAGAAGGCGTGAAGATTGTCGATGCAAACAACAGGATCTGGGCGCAATACGCAGCCGACAAGACTGGAAAAGTAGAGACTGGAACCTCCGATGTCGAGATTCTACGCGGCAGACTTGCAGAGATCCTCTTGGGAAAGGCGAAGAGGGTCAGCAAAGACGTCGAAGCAAGGGGTGGAGCGGGTATCGAGTTTGTCTTCAATGACACCATCGAGCACTTGGATCAGGACGACGACAAAGTGCATGTTCGACTCACTAAGGCAGGCGAAAGATCATATGACTTGGTCGTCGGTTCAGACGGTCTTCACAGCAGAACTCGACAGCTGGCCTGGGGACAGGCGCAAGATGGCTGCCTGAAACAACTGGAAATGTATGGTGCTTTCTTCAGCACAAAAAAGGAGGCCGCAGACGGAGAGTGGAGATCCTGGTACCACTCACCAAGGGGGATGAGCGTGATGCTCCGTCCTTCGGGTACAAAGGACAAAAGTACTATGCTTGTTCTCCTTGCCGACAAGAGCGGAGCAATTGCGCGAGAGATGAGAGGCTCAGAGAGAGATGTTGTATTGCAAAAAAGACTAGTCTTGGAGAAGTTGAACGGTATCTTCTGGCAAGAGTCTAGGCTCAAGGATGCTGTAAGGGCAGCAGATGACTTCTACTTTGATTGTACAGCGCAAGTCAAGCTGGAAAAATGGAGCAAGGGCAGGGTCGTGTTGTTGGGTGATGCCGGGTACGTCATCTTCTGTCCGATTCATCCACACTTACTGACAATCATCGTAGACACTGCGCCTCTCCATTCTCAGGAATGGGCACAACACTTGCATTGGCCGGTGCTTATCATCTCGCCGGCTCTCTGATCAGCCATCCGGACCAACATGACCTCGCTTTCGAGCAATACGAGGAGAACATGCGGCCGCTTGTGACGAAAGCTCAGAAACTGGCTCCCGGTATGCCTCATCTTTTTCATCCCCAAACTTTCTGGGGAGCTTGTTTGCTCAGAATCTTCTGCGCTGCAATCTATTGGTCCAGTATCATCAACCTGCTTAGCCGGTTCAAAGGACCACCCGCACAAGTGCGGAAGTTCAAGCAGTATGATTTCGTGGTCAAGAAAGAGATTTGAGGAACGTGCTCGTTGGAAACTGCAGCACCAAATAGTTGACTGTGGAAAATGACTTGTGTATAATGCTAGACTCGAATGTCAACTTTTCATGCGCATTACATTAAGCTTAGTCCTCCACTCTAGCATCGTGACCGCAGTCTATCACGAGGATGACTACTTGAACATGTCACCCACTTGACTTCAGCTTTTCCCAGCGGTAGACTACCGACGTCGAGTTTTACAGGCCTGCGAACCTTCTGATAGCCGTGTTCCTCAATGTCCGTCCGTCTGCTTCTGTTCCCCATGCTTCTGTTAACGGTTGACCGTCTCCAACGGCAAGTCGAACAGAGACTTCAGCCAAGCTTTTCGTAGGCGTATGCATAGAAGGATAGACAAGGCTAAGCACTGGCCCTAAGATTGGTACCAGCAAGTCACCCACGATACTGAAAGGCTTGTTGTTCCTCGGGTCGTTGCCCATCGGATCGATAACACCAGGTCGAAGATTATAAACACTCAGTGCTGGCTTCGTAGTCGCCATAGCAAGTAGATCTTTCTCTGTAAGACCTTTGACTCTTCCAAACATCTGAGAAGACTTCTCAGTGGTGTCGGCGCCTTCGTCACTGATATAGACGAATTTAAAATCTCCTCCGTGCTCTGGTAGGTCGGCCATTGCTTTGGCAGCAGCAAGTGGCCAGTCGTGAGTCAATGTTGTATATTCGTCGGTTTAAATACCAATAGAGCTTTTGCCTTGCGCCCAGATGCAGCCTGTTGCACCACGGATTTGCTCAAGAGCCGAGGACGGATATGAGGAGTAGCCCGAGTGAATGACAATGTGGGCTTTTGGATCGGCTTTCGCGAACTCAGCAGGGCGGCGTGAAAGGATGCTCACTTTAGCAATTGCGGGAGATGCAAGACATTCTGCGAGAAAGGCAGAGCCAGCTAGGCCCGTCGCGCCTGTAACGATAATGTGGGCCATGTATGATGTTGTTGATGATGATGAGTGAGATGGTCTACGACGTAGCCAACATGCAACAAGAATGGTAGTAAGTATTCAATTAGCTGGTAGCCGTTTGTCGATATGTTTTGCTTGCCAGGGACTGTCAACCTTATAGTAAAGGGCCTGAGCGGAGATAGCTAAATCCGTAGGCCGTCATATTCGAACACACCCGATGCCTTTCGGACCTCCACAGCCTCACAGGGCGTTGCCTAGCCACCTAGATCTGGTCACGATACAGAAGGGGTTTACTATGGGCGGAGATTGACTCAAACTTCGTTATATGGACGCGGTGAGTATAAACAGTCTCGAAATACAATTTATGTACACTCCCGCACACATATCCCTCCGCCTGGTTATCTTGGCAACGCCGAGATCTCCTACATCCTCACGCTCAAACGTCACTTAACGTACTCAATGTTGGCAGTGAACTCCTTATCTTCGGTAGTCTTCTCGTCAGGGAATGAGGCGGAGTGAAAATCTCTGTGCGCATCTGCTCCGTCGAAGACGACAGCAATCTCCTCCAGAGTTCTGCCCTTGGTCTCTGGGAACACGAACCAGATGATCGGGATCATAGCTGCAAGTGTGGCAATGTAGACAAAGTAGAACTTCCACTGAATGGCGTCCAGAGCAATGGGGTTGACATATTGATTGAAGAAGCCGGCGGCGAAGACCGTGGTAAGGTTGACAGACAGACCCTTGGAGCGGAGATGGAATGGCAGAATCTCAACTGGATAAGCAATGGAAAGAGGCGTGAATGCGATGTCGTAGAAGCCGAAGAAGATGAAGAGGAAAGCGACTGTTGCACCTCCCGCAGCTTTGATGCCGTGTTCGGCAAAAGTGGCACTGAGAGCTGTGACGACGATGAAAGAAGCCAGCATGCCACTGGCAGAGAGCAGCCACAGAGGTCGGCGTCCAAAGCGTTCAGCGGCGAGTGCGCCGGCGAAAGCAAGGATGGCGTTCCAGAATTGAAGTGCAAGGTTGATACCCGCTTGAGTCACGGAACTTGTGATACCCACACTTTTAAGGATAGGGGCCAGGTAATAGCTTACAATGCCATTGCCAGCCCATTGGATCATAAAGCCGACAAGGATACAGATGAGGAAGCGATGGCGGTTGCCCTTGGTAGCGAAGAAACTTGACCAACCGGTTGTCTTTGCTGCCTGACGTTCCAGTTCGATTGCCTGGCAGATCTCTTGAAACTCGTACTGAACAAGCTCGTCATCTTTGTCGCCGTTCGCATGGTACTTGGCCAGAATGTCAAGAGCTTCTTGATCACGACCCTTTGAGATCAGCCATCTAGGTGATTCGGGTACGATGAGGAGACCGAGACACTGGATAGCCGGGAAAAGACCCTGAAGAAGACAAGGGATGCGCCAGCTCCAGCTGTTGTCCAGGAACAAGGTGCCAAGCGCAATGCTGGCAGACAAGATGGCGCCCCAGTACCAGGTAGCTTGGAACAAATTGGTGACATTGGCTCTGTGTCTGGGATGGGCGATCTCGGTGGTGAGAGGTGGTGCGGCCGTTTGAGAGAAACCCAGTCCGACACCGAGCATGATACGAGTGCCGAGGAAAGCGTAGATGCCGGAGGTGGCACACTGGATGACAGATGCAGCCAGCATGATGAATGAGCCAAGGAAGACAGTAAAGCGACGTCCCATGAAGTCACTGACATATGATGCCGGGATGAAAGAGGGAAGACCACCGAGACTGATACCGGCAAGGGTCAAACCGAGAAGGCTTGAGCTGGGATCTCCGAGATTGTGGTTGAAGTAAGGGATGGCAAGCAGTCCGTTGATCAAGGAGCCGTCATATCCGTTGGCTGCGGCAGATGCGAACATGGTAGCAACACCGAAGTTGAGTCTGCGGAGTCCTGGATCCTTCATCCATTTGGAATTGACATTGTTGCGGAGGGTCTTGTATACTTCGCTGCCACTGGCTGCGACGACACCTGCTGGGCCACCCATTATTTGGGATAGGGATAAGAGGTAAGTAGGATTGACTTGATTGTGGAGGAAGGCCCGTTATGGCTGGAAGACGATTGATCTGCTGGTGGTTGATTCTGGGGTACTCTGGGGTTGGCGATCCATCTCTTTATACTTGTATGGAGCAACGCATGTATACCGGAGTCATCTCGGTGGCGCAAAGACTATACCGGCGAGACGGGTCTCAAGTCACAAGATGGCATTGAGGTTCATGAGGAAAGGGCGTGGAGTCCCCACGGGAGCGGTCATCGGAAGTGGCGGGGAGCGAACGCGACAATTTCTGCGAAAATCTTTGCGAGGTTCACCGCGTGCCGGGGACAGCAGCTTGAATGCGACAATTGATGCGAGAATCATCGCGAGAATTGACACGAGAGTCATTGCAACTCGCTTTGCGAAAATCATTGCTGCCGCCACCCTTGAACTCTGTGCTCGTGGCTGATTTCTGTATCTTGTGACGCTCAACGGTTACGACAATCTCTGCGAGAGTCTTCGCGATGAGTCCCCAGGGTACACACGAGGACAAGGAATGCTCCGCCTCTCAACTTTTATGGAGTAGAAATGGCCCCACAGGGCGACATTGATGGTTTGTGTGGGCGGTGCCGATCTCTGGTGTTTTGTTATGGTACTTAGGTAGCTGTCGTCCTCGTTTCTCGTTCTTCCATTGTCTACAATCCCTTCTCGTTTCTGCACTCATTCTGACTCGTCACATCCATGGCGCTTTCCTCGCACCCGTCCGGCACTGACCAGGTGCAACGCGCTTGGTGGAAAGAGGCCAGCGTTTACCAGATCTACCCATCTTCTTTCAAAGATTCGAACGGAGATGGTTTCGGTGATCTAGGCGGCATCATCGAGAAGCTCGACTACATCAAAGCTTTGGGGGTGGATGTCGTTTGGTGTTGTCCTATCTACAAAAGCCCTCAAGTCGACATGGGCTACGACATCTCGGATTACAAGGACATCGATGCAAGATACGGAACAATGGAGGATGTCGACCGCTTGATCGATGGGTTGCATCAGAGAGGACTCAAGTTCTTGATGGATTTGGTCGTCAACCACACTTCCGATCAACACGCATGGTTCCAACAATCTCGGTCATCCAAGCAAAACGCATATCGCGATTGGTACATCTGGCGTCACCCCAAGCATGACAGTAAAGGCAACCGCCAACCGCCAAACAACTGGAGCTCATACTTTGGCGGTAGTGCTTGGGAGTACGATGAACCGTCAGACCAATACTACCTGCACCTCTTCGACAAGACACAACCGGATCTCAACTGGGAGTGTGACGAGATGCGTTCTGCCGTCTACGAGACCGTTCGTTGGTGGCTCGATAAGGGCGTCGATGGCTTTCGTCTCGATGTGATCAACCTGATCAGCAAGGACCAATCTTTCCCTGATGCTACGATATCCGACCCTAACCAGACATTCCACCACGGCTGTGAACACTACGCAAACGGACCTCGCATTCACGAGTACCTACAAGAGCTGGGCGGCATACTTGACCAATACAACGCGTTCTCTGTCGGTGAGATGCCATGGATCAGCGATCCAGAGGAGATTCTCAAGTGCGTTGGCTACGACAGAAAAGAGCTGAACATGATCTTCAACTTTGATGTGGTCGATATGGATCACGGCCCTGGCGGCAAGTTCAGCCCGAAAGACTGGCAGATGACAGAGCTCAAGGACATAGTCTCAAAGTGGCAGAGCTTCATGTACGGCAATGGCGGTTGGAACGCTCTCTACCTCGAGAACCACGATCAACCCAGAACAGTCTCTCGATGGGCATCCGACAACCCTGAGCACCGTACACTAGCAGCCAAGATGTTTGCCACGTTCCTAGGACTACAAAGTGGGACCGTCTTCCTATACCAAGGTCAAGAGCTCGGCATGTCTAATATTCCTGAGCACTGGAACATGGATGAGTTTAGGGACTTGGAAACCCTAAACCACTGGAACGAGCTCTGCGAGGTCCGTCCACACGACAAAGATTTGCAGTCCATCACGAAACAACAATATCATATCAAATCAAGAGACAATGCACGCACGCCCATGCAGTGGACAGCGGATCGGCATGCGGGCTTCACCACAGGCGAGCCTTGGTTCCGCGTCAACGACACATACGATGCTTGCAATGCTGAGGCGCAAGTCGGTGTGCAGGGAAGTTCCTTCGAGTACTGGAGAAGCATACTGGGCCTTCGCAAACAGATGCTGGACGTCTTTGTGTATGGCGACTTCCAGATGGTTGATACAGAGCATGAGGATGTCTTTGCATACGAACGTTCTTTCAAAAAGCAAAGCGTATTGGTGGTTTGCAATTTCCGTCAGCATGAGGTAGACTGGATGTTGCCGGCTGGCTTCAACATGAAGGATGTACTGATTTCCAACTATACTGGTGTGGACGCACAGGATGGTCTACTGAAGCTGAGGCCTTTCGAAGCCTTTGCTATTGCTCAAGGCAAAGTTGCTTCCTTGCCTCGTCTTTGATTGTATATAGATGATTGAGTAGTCCAGAATATGATCAGATCCCCGTGTATTGTGTTCTCGTACGTGACCCTATGTATGTTGTCTACTCGGTGCCTCATGCAGCTCACTATTGTCGCGATTCCCTCGGAGAACCAGTCTCATGACGGAGATTTTGAAAATAGTCTGCGTCCCACGTACCAGCTGCCTCCATTCCTCCTCGATACTCTCACTTCTATTTGCTGCTTGACAGGACATAAAGTCACCTGAGTAGTGTTACAGTCGTCTCAGTACCCGCAATCATGAAGATAGCTGCATTGCTGTGCATCTCAGGTATGGAGAGCCTCTCAGTAGCGCATGCTCGGAAGCCGGAAGTTCGTGGTTCGGTGCTCAGATTGTACATGTATAGACGAGAATTCGTCACACAGGACGACCTGGAGAAGACATGGCAGTTATGTCTGCACTTCCCTCAGTATGGTGCAAACGAGGAACGAGTCTCAAGAGAAACCTGAGGGTTGAGGTTGCATAAGCTTCCGGGAGTGGTAGCTTCTTGCTTCGTTAGTAACATGACAACAACACGATCGACCCCGCTTGAGCGTTCCAATTCTGACAACCATCACTTCGATATTTCGAACATCATCTTCGAACGATGATGAATTCCTCACCGTGCGTCCTTGTGCTCAGCTGCCGGTCGCTTGATGATGGATAGGAGACGTGTGTGCGATGCGTGTTCGGTACGACGTGTCAAGTGCGACGGCCAAGCACCATGCGCTGCCTGCTCGAGGTCGTCCATGGAATGTACACGCTTGAGGCAAAGAATCAAATCTGGTCCAAAAGGTGTGCGCAAGAAGACACTTGACCGGCTGAAGACAGTCAAAGGCCACAATCTTGAGAGACTGCAATCCGAACGGAGCAACGCCTTCGCGTATCGCAACGACGAAACCAGCCTCGATCATCTCGGAGCGACACCCACGACCGCTGATCAATCTTCGTATACAATCGATGGATTTTACTCTCCGGAATTGAATATCGACTTCTCAGCTATTTCTGATGACCAGCCACCTTCTCTGGACGCGCCGCAAACTCCGCCGTGGCCATTTCGCATCAAACCAGTCCTCCTCGAGCCATATCTGGACATCTATCACTACAAGCTCTTTTCAGTCTGGCCAATCGTGAACAAGAATTTGCTCCTGGCAAGACTACAGGCTACGGAGTCTGATGTATGCGCATACATGCTGGCTTGTAGTGTCTGCGCAGCTACAATGGTCCAATTACAACTCTCAGTCCTTGGCCCCTGTGGGGATGTACTCGAGCCCATTGCCATGCTTACAGAAATTGAGGATCTCCGACGACAGTATGATTATCGCGAGAGCCCAAGCATGGATTTCTTGGCCACAAGTTTCTTTATGCACGTCGCTTACACGAACCTTGGTCGTCTGACGACCAGCACACTGCTGCTCAGAGAAGCCGTTACTCTCGCCTATATACTCGATCTACATAGGCCTTCTCATTATGACGAGATCATACTCAACGAGAAACAGGATCACCTTCGCATGTTCTGGATTCTTTTCATCACTGAGAGAGCGCACGCGACACAACATGACATTCCTTGTGTCATGACAGTCGATCCTGATATGCCAGAGCTGGATGTAGAGAGCCAGCCCTCTGTGCTATCTCCACTCATTATGCTATGCAGAATGTTCAAGTCGTTCTGCGAAGGCTCCAACGGCAGCTTGACAGCAGAGAGCTTGATTTCATTCAACAACGAATTGATGAGGATTCCAATCTCAACGCAGAATCACCACGATCTACAGAAGGCTGATCTGTCGGTGACACAACAATGGCTTCGCCTGATGTTTTGGAAAATGGCTATCAACAAGGTCGTCATGACGGCAAACTCGACCGACGATATCCGAAGTGTCTTCTTTCCTATCTCGCTCGCGAAGGACTTGCTGTCAAATATCTCCACCATGTCCATTGATACACTAGAAGCCCATGGTCCTGGGATGGAGATCAAGCTTTTCGAAGTCACGAACTCGGTCGCCGATATCATAACCTTGAACCCGCAACAATCGCAGACCTCGTCACTGCAGCTCGGCCCTCAGGATTTGCTTGTTCATCTGACAAACATCATTGGCAGATTCAGAGGTGGCAACAAGACACTTCTACCTTTGCTGCAGTCTCGACTGTCGAGTATCGGACTTGGATCTTCCATTCAGCCGCGCATCACGGACGTCACATATGATTCACCAGACACGAATAGAGAGAGAAGCTCTATAGAGAGCAATGAGGCTACCATGGCTGATCAGGTACTCCATGACGATCAGGCGAGTAGCTTCTTTGGGCCTGCGCTCGCATACGATATATCTTCGACGGACTGGTGAAGAAGTAATACCACTCGATCTCTTATACCTGAGTACGAATGGAATGTTTCTCTTGATATTTCAAACATGAACACAAGACATAACGTCCAGCTAATCAACTGAGACGCCATGCTGGGCTGCACACCACATTAGACCATATAGGAATGACGCGGTCTACCTCTTCTTAGATCCGTGCGCTATAGGTTCAGCATCGTGTTTCTCTGCAAACCCTTGAAGCTCCGGCCCTAGTTCGCCATTGAAGCCATCCAATTGGTTCTCGGCAACTCGAAAGTGTCAATAACGCGAGCATACGAAATCCCTCCAAGCTGGCCAACAGGTCGCAACAGATTCAGCTCAACATGACTGCGTTTTCATCAACGGCGCTTTCAGCAACCCAAAACCTAGTCGCCTCGATAACGGCCAAAGCACCATGAGCACCCACCGGCTTTCTCGAAGTGTTGTAGTCAACGATCTCGCAAAGTCTACCCTCGATAGAGACCACTGATTCCCTGACCCTGGGAGCCTTGACAGTAGTGCTATCAGCTTTCGTGAGCCCAGAAAGCGCCCATTCAGAGACACCATACGGTGCATCCACTGAAGTTACATTGACAGCTTCAAGAATATCTTCAGAAACAATGTTGAAAGTACATTCGCCCGTCTCCTTCAAGTTGCGCAAAGTATCTTTGGGCCTTTCAGCGCGTCCAGAGAAGCCGATGACAAAGACTGGAGGGTCATGGTCCACGACTTGGAAGTAACTGAATGGAGCTAAGTTGTGTTTGCCATCGGAGGATATTGTGCTGACGGAACCGATGGGGCGGGGGGCAATACTCGAGATGAGAAAAGTGTAGTTGTAAAACATTGGTCTGCCAGACTCAAAAGGGTCGATTTATGTTCCTTGGCCTTATTTCCAGTTTGGGTTTGAAGAGGCGGTAACATTTATTTCTTTCGCTGGTGTCCATGCGGGCAGCTCTTTCTTCGAGTGTCCGAGTGACGTATAATCTATTTTGGCAGTCGGCGCTCTACTCTCGACATGTTGGGGTATTGAAGCAGTAGATCCAAAGACTCGGGTCATGAGCTTAGAGAATCGTCTGTTGTGAACAGTTAGCAAAAAAAAAAAGAAGAAAAAAGCAGCTAGTAAAGAATTGCATAAGAGGCAGTAACACTCACCTGAGCATGGTTTCGGTTTGTCACGACACGAGTGGTACAAGAGACACCAATCGCAAGTAGAAAGTTTGAGAACAAATGTTTGATCCTGACCATGATGTCGTGGACAGGGCGCGTTTTGTAGATACTGTGGTAGAAGCGGCTGACAAAGTCCGCGAGTCATGACAACCTTATTGAATGCTGCGACATATAACGCAGCGCCTGTCGATCAAGTTCCCATACCGCTAACGGCACCACAGCATGATTATACATCGAAAGCTCATGTATCACAAAAGCCCGCGCGAATTCGGTTCCGAGAGAGCTAATGTAGAGTTACATAAAAGGGGTATCATTGTATCTGAGCATGACAAAAACAGAGAGAAGAGAGAATTGCCATCTCATAGCGAAGACTTTTCGTTGATGTGAGGGAAAACATGACCGAGACCATTGGTAGGTGCCTTTTGCTTGTCATCGGCGTTCTCGTCGTAGCGCATGGTTTTCTCACTTTTGATTGGGTCTTGTGGCGTGGATTCAGCCTTTCCATCAAGGTGATCCCTTCTGATTTGTTCCTGATGCCATTTGGATGCATCCAATGTCTTGTCGACTTCCTTTGTGAGTTTGTCGACCTCATCCTGGAACTTTTCGTCGCGTGATTTTTTGGCTGCCTCCTTGGCAATCTCGTCTTTTGTCTTGATGGGCCTGCCAGCAACGTATTCGGGATCCGTCTTTGCCCAGATGTCTTCGAGTTCGTCCTCCCATCCAATGGCTTTTGCGAGTTTTCGAACACCTGCGTCACAGTCACCTAGCAGTAGGACGTCGTCGGAGCGTGAGCCAAGACCTCCGACTCTTTCCATGTTGATCAAGACTCTGGGCACGCCTGATTTACAAGCACTGGGTAGACTTGCGAAAGGCTGTACTTGCAGAGAAGTGCCCATAACGATGCAAAGATCGGCTTCTGTTGGCACATCGATGTTGTCAAAGAAGGCGCTAGGTAGCTGTTCACCGAAGAAGACAATCTCAGGCTTCACCAGACCGTTGCAGCTAGATTTTTGACAACGCGGAATGGTCTTGGCTTGAATATGTTCCTTCAAATCTTCCTGAGGGTATGGGCTCTTGCAGTCGATGCAGCTCTGACGTGCGAAACTGCCATGAGCTTCGATGATGGACTCGTCGGGTACACCAGCCTCGCGTTCCAGACAGTCGATGTTTTGCGTGAATAGCTTGAGTAGCAGACCCTTTTCATGCAGCAAACGAATGAACGAATGTGTGACCGTTGGACGATATTTTCCAGGGTAGAGCTCGTGAGCTAGCGTGTAGAAGGGGGTAGGATTCTCCCTGAAGAAGGAGATATCGAAAACAGCCTCAGCATACGGCAAGTTGAGTCTAGCAAGATTGGCGTAGAGACCAGTGTTGGGCGAGCGGAAATCAGGGATGCCAGCACTTGTCGAGATGCCTGCGCCAGTCATGACAACGATGCGCTTTGCATGTCCATCCCGGATGTATTTGGCGAGTCCATCGACGGTTCTGCTCTCCAGAGTTTTGGAGGGTGCACTCTCGTCTACTGGACTCGAACCCTCTTGACCCATCTTGTGACGTCCTCTTCCAACTTTTCCTCGGTCTTTGTTCGCGCCTGACTGGCGGTGCGGTTTGTTCTTGCGACCTATCTTGAAAGCGTCGCGAAGCCAACGATGAAACGGAATGGCGAATCCTATTTTCGGCGGTAGCTGATGGGTGTGGTGGGGTGATAAATATTGAAGCAGCAAATTGTTTCGAAATCGAGAAACCCCAGACTCACGACCGATTTTGACTCGTGCGTGATCTGCAGTTTGCGTCATCGTGACTCGGAGCTCGGCAAGTTCTTCCGAAGAGGGCACGACTGCAACGGCTATCTCGACCTGCAGGAACCCTTATACGCAGGAGCAGTGCGACCAAAGACGAACTCCAATCGATTTTTAACACAATGTCTCACCTCGTACATATCCTGTCCGACGATAAGGAATTTGATCCCGTTTTCCTGCAGCATCTCCAAGAACAAGGCTTCAACACAATTTACACCCCCTTCACAGGAAACGTCAATGACTTCAATTATGCAGTCAAGCACTTAGCAGACGACCTCGAACAAGGCCATAAATACGCCATCATAGCCTTCGGGGACGCAGCGAAACACACTCTCTCTGTGGCACAACAATCCGCCCTTCCCCACTGTGTATCTCTAATCTGCTACTATCGCACTGCTGTCCCTTCCCCAAACACACAAGTATCCAGCTTCAATGTCGCTACTCTGCCATCTTGCTTCTATTCAGCCATTCGGTACTGCATCATCCAAGACGTATGTGTATCCGGACACCTGTCCTGGCTTTGCAGAGAGCGATTTGGAAGAGTACGATAAGTTTGCTGCCGGCCTAAGTTGGGGGAGGACGTTGACGTATCTGAGGAGGGGGTTTGGAATGATCGTTGATTTGGAAGATCTCGTGGACGAGTACAACAGACGTAAGATCTGTCAATTCTACCCGTCCCAAATGAGATTTGAGCGGAGTAGAGTCACTAAACAAATGGTACAGACAAATTCAAAGCAAAGTTCGATGTTTCCATATCGAGTGAACTACCCTGCGTCAATCATGGGCCGAAGCTACCCTCGGCAGGTGGCATTGACAGAGAAGAGCTTGATCTTTTCTATGGTGAGGTCGACAGATGCGACAACCTTCCTAGTCTGGAGATGCGTCTTCTCAGCCGCACTGTTGGCGCGGACAGAGTGGTGGACGAGATGATGATATCGTTCGGACATACACAGGAGATAGCTTGGTAGGAAACCGCACTCCTCCCATGCCACATAGTGCTCTGATCAGATATACAGGCTGTTGCCAAAGGTACCACCGACAAACAAGTCGGTGGAAGTGCCTATCGTGTCCATCGTGAGCGGCCGTGGCGGCAGGTTATACCAAGAGCAGCTTTATTGGGACCAAGCGAGCGTACTTGTTCAGATTGGCTTGCTTGACCCCACACTGGTGCCTAGCGATATGAGGACGAAAGGGCTCCAGAGACTTCCCATCACAGGCAATGACACGGCCTAGAAGGTGTTGGGAGACGAAGGCAGTCCTGGCAATGCCTTGCTCTCAGCGCGGAGGCAGACCGATCAATAGTGGTCGAAAAGTATTGCTCAACCGACAAACTTGCAGGTGGGCAAGCGGTAGTTGTCCAGTGCCCAATAGCGGCGGCGCACACCCTCCCACTCACCCTGCTCATCGAGATCTGGGATTCGAATGTCCTCAAACTCGGTATCCATACCAGCATCAAAGAGGTCCATCTCGACAACTCTGGTGTAAACATCGTAGCATACTTGTCTGTCGGCACCGAGGCCGTTGAAGAAACCGAAACGACCTTCAGGGTCAAGCAGACCAATGACATACTCGGTAAAGAATTCCTTCAAAGCCTTGTACTCTTCGGCAAAAGTGTCAAAGTAGATGCCGTCAAAGACCTCGTTCTGCTCGACGAGTTGGGGGATAACGTCTTGCCATTTGCCTTCGTGGATCTTGACGCCAGGCTTCTCGTACCAGCCGTCTTTGCGCATGCGAGCAAGGACATCGGGGTGTGCTTCGATGATGTGGTGGACTGCAACCTTCTTGTCCTGGAAGATGCCGTCGATGATGCCCATGCCGTGACCGACGTTCAAAACACGAAGTCCGGGCTCGGGGCAGAGGCGGTCGACGGTCTTTTGCATGATATCCGTCTCCCAGGACATCATGACGCCGTTCTTGTCGGCGTCCAGCAGTCTGTCACCCTTGAAGGTGAGTTCCGAAGCAAGGTAGTCTTCGCTGTTGACATCGACCTTTGTCTCTTGGCCATTCTCGTCAACCTGGACAAGCTCGGGCACACTGTCGGTGCCAGGTACAGTGCCGTCGGGTCCAACGAGCTCGGGGGCGCTCTCCTCAACCTCGATCATGGATTCTTGTAGAGAGTCGCCATTCATGTTCTCAATAATCTCGAAGCCTTCCTCTTCCTCCTCTTCTTCACTGTCGTCCTCGTACTGTGCCAGCATTTCGAAACCGTCGAGACGGCTCAAGAGAAGCTCAGCACGAACACCAGCCTCGACCATAGCCTCATAGCACTTCTTCAAGCCAAGTCTCAGAGCCAGACATCCAGGAGTCTCGTTGTTGTCGTCCAAGTCATTCCAGATGGCACCATTTTCAAGCAGGTATTTGACAATCTTGAGGGCCTCGTCTTCGTCGAGAGCAGAGTCGTTGAGTGTAGCAGCCTCATCGATGTCCATATATTTCTTATCCTGAGCAGTGTCTTCGTCGGGCTCGCATGCAGCGATTGCGGCGTGGAGAGGGGTCATTCCGGTGTCCGAGTCGACGACGTTGGCGGAGCCTTTGGGCGTGCGCAAGAGACGGCGGAGCGAATCTAGGTCATGGTTGGTGGCAGCGAGGAGGATCTCCTGCTCGGTCGTGTCTGTGTCGATGTCCATTGCTTGAATGTCGGCCATGTCGGGCTGTGTGACTTGATACTGATGATAAAAGTCGCGATTGTGATTTTTCTGCTCGAGTTCAAAAAGGCGGAGAAGATGCGGGGAGCTCTTTGCCAAACTTTCAGCACTTGAGGTCTACCTTATCTTCCAACCACTCTTCGGCACATGCTACGAGCTATCGATATAATCTATGTCCAGTGATGCTATGCACTCCAAGTTGTGTTTAGCACTTGTCCCTGTAGTCCGTTCATCCCTCGAAAAGATCATGTGTTTCGACAGTAATAAAAAGTTGCAAGCTCTCGGCGAAGACCCTGAAGCAAAATCCGATTGGCCAGGTTCGTTCGGTACACGACATGGCAACGTATCTGCTGTCTCGGATGCACAAAGATTCATTTTCCAGAGAAAACATTCGACCCTGGAATGCTTTCTATTCCGAGGATATGGACGAGCACTTGGCTAGTGGTTATCCGGATGGGTCGTCGACCGAGGCTCGGGATCAAAGTCCTGCTGTGCAGAGGTGCAGCTACATCACCGGTCGCGTCATGGCCAGATCGTCAGCCAAGCACCAAAAAGTACCAGCAGTTCCGACCGAACCATGCCAACTTGTGTCGGAATAAAGTCGAAATTCCTACGTGTCCGCCGTAAACACGTATCCGTGATATTAGGATCTGACACGGTCCTGTTGGCCTTCCCCTGTCGTGTTGAGATTCTCATTACGTTGTGCCATGGCCTGTCGTCCCTTCATTTCACTAACCTAGCCTCTTCTTCTTACCTCTCACACTTTCCATCTCTCCATCATCTCATCCTTATAATCGTCCCACCTACACTGACGACGACTCGTTATCATCATGGACGTCAAGGCAACAGCAAGCCGTCGTCCCCATCTCACCACAAATGACACTCTCGACGCCCATGAGCTGGTCGGCAGCATCGCGAAGGACGGCACTGCATCTCTGAAGCCACGTCACAATCAGACAACCTATCTCCAGAACGCAGATACCTCCAACAGCTCAAGCTCTGCTTCGTTGACCTCGGATGAAGACATCGAAGACTACGACAAGATCAAGCTGGACCCAGACACCATCATCGACGGCAGCAGTGGTGGTCCTCTGGGCGATACTGCCACTGGCTCACAAGAAGAGCAGGATCTCTCACTCAAGCCTTCCAGGTCAGGCGTCGGACATATACGAAGACAGTCCGACACAACCACTCGTGAACTATCGCCAGACTCTCGTCGCAAAAGCATCCAAGTCCGCCTAGAAAAGACTGATCGCAAAGGTCACTATACCCTCACCGCCAATGATCCCGACATTCGTGATATCCTTAGAAAGGGCATGGAAAGAGAAAAGGCTTCACAAGACCCATCCAAGAGATCGAGGACTCTTCGTGACCTCGTCTTCACTCGCCAGTTCACAACCTTTGACCGACAAAACCCTCTGAGCGCAGAGTCTCCCTTCCACGGCTTCTTCACCTTGTTCTGGTTGGCCATGGTCCTCATGTTCCTCAAGGTCTCTGCCTCCAACTGGAGAGAACATGGCAGCATCTTTGGAGGCAACGAGGTCTTCAAGATCATGTTCGGCCACGACGTCTTGATCCTGGGCATTACCGATGGTGTCATGGTCTTCTCGTCAATCCTGGGCTTCTTGCTACAGAAGGCCATTGTCAACAACTACATCAGCTGGAACAGGTCAGGCTGGATCATTCAAAACATCTGGCAGACTTTCTTCCTGGGCTCTGTTGTCTGGTGGATGTTCTACCGTGAATGGCCGTGGTCCCATACTATTTTTATGGTTCTGCACACCATGGTTTTCCTCATGAAGCAGCATAGTTACACTTTCTACAATGGTCATCTGTCAGTCATCTACAGACGACGCAATATGCTGAGAGAGAAGCTGCGCGACCTCCGTGACACGAAGCCTAGCGAATCTGCGCCATCCACCCCTCAACAAGCTATTAGTCCTGCAGTGACGAGCGCGCTGGAGAGGGTAGATTCAAACGACAAGAAGCGCCGTCCTTCAACGTATCGCACTTCGACCAATCTGGACCACGAAACCTCCAAGGTGGCCAGTGTTGCAGCCGCCATGCAGTCTGGCGAGCCTCTCACTTCGGACCAGATGCAAACATTTCAGGGCGTCATCGAGGAGGAGATTGCGACTTTGGACAAAGAGCTCAAGGGCAAGGCACAGTCTGATGAAAAGGCGTATCCCAACAACTTGACGATTGGCAACTTTGCCGACTGGACCATTTTACCCACACTGGTATACGAACTTGAATACCCTCGACAGGAGCGCATCAACTGGTGGTACGTGCTGGAGAAGAGTATGGCAACATTTGGTACAATGTGTGTGATGCAGGTCATCTCTCAAGCATACATCTATCCTCCAGTAGCCGAGACGGTCCGGATGAAGGAGGCAGGCATGTCTCTAGAAGACCGAGCCAAGCAGATGCCATGGATTGTGAGCGACATGCTGTTCCCACTGTTGTTGGAGCAGCTGTTGTCGTGGTATGTCATCTGGGTAAGTTGAGACCAAGCAAATATGATCAAACGAAGGTAGTAACTGACGATGATACAGGAATGCGTGCTCAACGTGCTGGCGGAACTCACATGCTTCGCGGACCGAGGGTTCTACGGCGACTGGTGGAACAGTGTGTCGTGGGACCAGTATGCCCGAGATTGGAACAGACCAGTTCACAACTTCTTGCTTCGACACGTCTACCATTCATCCATCTCAGCTTTCCACTTGTCCAGGGGAACGGCAACATTTATGACGTTCCTGTTGTCGGCACTGGTGCACGAGCTAGTCATGGCATGTCTGTTCAAGAAGGTGCGCGGGTATCTGTTTACGATGCAGTTGCTGCAGATGCCCTTGGTGATGCTCAGCCGAACCAAGCTACTCAAGGGCCGAGACTTGCTTGGAAACGTGGTGTTTTGGATCGGGCTATTTGTGGGACCAAGCGTGCTCACGAGTTTCTATCTCTTGATTTAGATGTAGAGCATTAGAATCAATAGAAGCAAAGAACAATCGTTATTAGATGATGGCAAGAAATTGAGTTTGGACATTCATAGGTGGCGGAGCAATTCAGCCCGACGAGGGATGGGTGAGTGGTGCTCCCAAGACGTCGACGTCACGCACCGCGTGTCTTTTTATCCTTCTGCCTCCGACTGAGTCTTTCGAATATCTCGTAGCATTAATTGAGGCTGAGTACGCACCTCATACGCGAATACGTCGAGTCAAGGGCCGTTGAAACTGACGATGGAACATTCAGGCATCCGGATTCCGCGCTGCTTCATAATCCACTTAAAGCAATCTCCGCCCGCCATCTACCGCGTCGCCCGGTAGCTCCTCCTTCACCCCCACCACCGCAATCATGAACGTGATCAAGCTGCAAAGGTACAGAGTCCAGCGCGCGCAATTGACACACAGAGACTGACTCATTCCAGAAAATACCCCCAATTCGATCAGAATGAGATCTTCCAACTGTCGAATGCTTTCCAGAACATGGATGTCGACGACAAGGGCTACATAGACGAGGCCACCGTCATCAAGGCCACGCAGAACTCGGAGCGCCAGCCCTACGATGTTGTGCGACAGGCTCTCAAGGAGGTTGAGCTGGACAGCTCGCGACGAGTCGAGTTGGACGACTATGTTGATGTACACCACCATGACGTCCCACCCCATTCAATCCACGACTGACAGGCGTGCAGTTGATCTCGAAGCTCCGCACACCGTCGCAGGCTCAGAAGAGCATGGCCACCGGGCCCACTCGTTCGCGCGGCCTCAGCAACGCCCAACTACAAGGCCAGCAACCCTCGCCTGGCCACGCCTCCAAGGGCAGCGTCGGCGGCGGCCAGAGTACCGGAGGCGGCCGTATCCACGTCGGAGGTGCCACGTCTAGTTCGCAACACACCATCAACGAGGATGAGCGCGAGGAGTTCACCCGTCACATCAACGCCGTCCTCGCCGGAGACGCCGACATTGGCAACAAGCTGCCCTTCCCCACCGATACCTTTGAGATGTTCGACGAGTGCAAGGACGGTCTGGTACTGGCCAAGCTCATCAACGACAGTGTGCCCGACACAATCGATGAGCGTGTGCTGAACAGACCCGGCAAGAAGATCAAGACTCTCAACGCTTTCCACATGACCGAGAACAACAACATCGTCATTGAGTCGGCAAAGGGTATTGGCTGTTCGGTCGTCAACATTGGCTCTGGTGATATCATTGAGGTCAAGGAGCACTTGATTCTTGGTCTGATCTGGCAGATTATCCGCAGAGGTCTGCTCGGCAAGATTGACATTAGACTCCACCCCGAGTTGTACAGACTGCTGGAAGACGACGAGACTCTGGAGCAGTTCCTGCGTCTCCCTGCCGAGCAGATTCTGTTGCGCTGGTTCAACTACCACTTGAAGAACGCCAAGTGGCACAGAACGTAAGTGCGAGACTAACAAGTCCAAGTGTCTGGCTAACAGTATGCAGCGTGTCAAACTTCTCGAGCGACGTCAAGGATGGCGAAAACTACACGGTCCTTCTCAACCAGCTCAAGCCCGAGATCTGCTCCCGCTCGCCACTCCAGACCAACGACCTCATGCAACGCGCCGAACAAGTCCTTGACAACGCCGACAAGCTCGACTGCCGCAAATTCCTGACCCCCAAGTCGCTGGTCGCCGGTAACCCCAAACTCAACCTTGCTTTCGTCGCAAACTTGTTCAACACCCACCCTGGTCTCGAGCCCATCACCGAGGAAGAGAAGGCTGATATTGAGGACTTTGATGCCGAGGGCGAGCGTGAGGCCCGTGTCTTTACTCTTTGGCTCAACAGTCTGGACGTCCAACCCACCGTTGTTTCCTTCTTCGACGATCTCCGCGACGGTACCATCCTTCTACAAGCTTACGACAAGGTCATTCCCGGCTCTGTACAATGGCGTCACGCCAACAAGCGTCCCGCCAATGGCAACGAGCTCATGCGCTTCAAGGCCGTCGAGAACACAAACTACGCTGTTGAGATTGGCAAGCAAAACCGCTTCTCGCTCGTCGGTATTCAAGGTGCAGATATCACCGATGGTCAACGCACGCTGACCCTCGGTCTGGTCTGGCAACTCATGCGCAAGGACATTGTCAACACTCTTGGTGCCCTCGCCCAACGCATGGGCAAGCGCGAGATCAGCGACGCCGACATGGTCGCATGGGCCAACGGCATGTCCAAGAAGGGCGGCAAGTCGTCTGCCATCCGCAGTTTCAAGGACAGCACCCTCGGCAATGGCATTTTCCTGCTTGACGTCCTTAATGGTATGAAGAGCAGCTATGTTGACTATGACATGGTTGCCTCTGGCCGCAACGACGACGAAGCATATGCCAATGCCAAGCTTGCCATTTCCATTGCCAGAAAGATGGGGGCTACTATCTGGCTTGTGCCAGAGGATATTTGCAATGTGCGCAGCAGACTTATTGTTACCTTCATTGGCAGTCTTATGGCCACAGCTGAGAAGATGGGGGTGTAACAGAGTGGTAAAAGACCTCTTTGTGACTGTTGATTTTATTATTAATGCCCTCCTTTCGACAAAACTCCCTCCTCACCACCGCCTGCTTGTTTTATATCCAGATCCACCTCAATGCAAATGCTACAGAAAGTTTTTTGAATACAGCTCGTTATTCCCATCTGATGATGTTTTCGTCGTTCTTACGTTTAGCAAATGGTATAGGCAATGTCTATGATGTTGGCAAGTGACTTTCTGTCCCACGTGCTGACCACGCAGACTTACTCATGAGTTTATTCTATTCGGTATGACTCTTTTCCCTTCTACCATCAGGTATATATCACCCATGTTGCTTTTTTCTCTTCCTCTTTCTTTTTCCTTCTCACCCTTCCCATGACACTTTTTGCTCGCGAGACTTTAGAGATTAACCACCGAGTACTAGCAACAGACAACATCTGCACACCAAAAGCAAGCCACACAACGACGACAAAAGACGGCAGTAACAGACAGCAAAGAAGATGTTGTCTCTACGCACCTTACCTCGCTCGCCAACCGCAACGACAACTCCATGTCGCTGCTGCCTGCTACTTGTTACCTGTCCCTCGGTGACGCAGAGAAGCAGGGGTATACATGATGTTTCTTTGCCTATGCATTCGGAAGATACAGTGTACACGCGCTCAGCACATGCGTTTTTGCGCAAGCAAGCACAGGCACAGATGGAGGTTGCAGAGTTGAAACAAGAGCTCCAAGAATCGAGACAAGCTGTGGAAGAAAAAGACGCAGCGGCCAAGGAGAAGGACATGTTGATCAGAACAAGAGATGCAACCATCAGAGACCTGAAACTCGATCTCGTGCAACAGAAAGGTATAATACAGCAACTAGAGAGAAGAATTGCATAGGGTGTTGGACAGGAAGACGGGATGATTGCGCAGAGTATCAAAAGCAGAACTGAGATTACGGGAGATGGCGTCTCGACAGCGGGAAGGATGGTGGAAGATAGGATCGTAAGAGCAGATATGATGATGGAGCTGCTAAGGGAGATGAGAGAGAGTAGGAGAGAGGCTTATGATCCTCTTTGATCCTTGTCTAGAGGCCCCCTGGAAAGGACGACAAGAGGAGAGAGGTGTAGGTTGCGGGTATCGACTCTCGAGTATTAGTAAGCTTCATGGTCTTGGATTAATTCACCGTGTTTGCGAGCCTCCTCCAGATAGTATATTCTCAGTAGTATACGGCAAATACAGGTGGCTTTGGATGAAATCCAGTCATGTTATCGCATTGTCGTCAATGATTTCTCTAGATTATGCTATGCTGGTACGGAAGTGTTGCCCCGAGTGGCCATATGTGATGTACAGCTTTAGTTTCTTACTATCGGCAACGACGACACTACACTTCTGCCGTATCTAAACATGAAACTTGAGCACTTTTGTTACTTCTCTAGATGAACTACACCTTCCGAATCTGATATAGCGACATATAATGAAGGCATTGGCCAGATCTAGAA
The DNA here is from genome assembly GCF_000721765.1 of Aureobasidium namibiae CBS 147.97. Classification (NCBI taxonomy): domain Eukaryota; kingdom Fungi; phylum Ascomycota; class Dothideomycetes; order Dothideales; family Saccotheciaceae; genus Aureobasidium; species Aureobasidium namibiae. The sequence continues at coordinate 67,313 of NW_013581204.1, forward strand.
ATCCCTCTACTCGTCAGTGTGCACACTGAGCATTTTTTAGAACCAGAAGCTTGGAAACATAAGATCGAGCATATTGCACCACCACATGCTCTCATCATTCTCGGACATGTATCATCCTATAGATATGCCTCGAAAGAATATCCCTAGAGTATCATGACACAACATCCTCTTTGTCATTGCCATCTCCGAAGCACTTTCATCAGAAACATGCTTGTCAGCAGCAGCACCCTGACACAAAATCCGCGGAACCCGAGCCAAAACCCCCCCACCTTTTCGTCTCGAAAGGGTATAAGGTCTTTTCCAAAGTCCCGAGGTTCTCGAGCACGACTGCTCAACCAACGATTGCACCATTCTGTTATCGCGATATACAAGCCAGCATCCGCAAACGCAATAACCCGACATTCCAGCCCTGGTTGTCGCGGTCCGATGGCGCGATGATTTGAGATGACTCCGCTGCAGAGTTTGCGATCTTATATGGCGCCAGGAAGGTAAGGGGGGGCATATAAGCATGCGTGGCCTCGCTGCCTATTATAGACACCGGTACGAACCTATCAACCTTAAATCGTCTCCATTAGTTCTTGACCCCCACGTGCTCGCTCTCGACCCTGTCTTTTCTTGAATCGTTCTTGGATACTTTCTTGTTTGGTCTTGACGGTCAACCATGTCTATCCGTACGGCAGAGGACTCGAATGCGCAGGTCGCATCCCAAAGGACAGCCGAGCAGGAAACAACACCGCTGTTGGATGAGGAACGAGACGACTTGGAAACACAACAAACGCCCTCGGCATCAGGGAGTCAGCAAGATGGACAACCCGCACGCTCCGTCTTTGGCATCATCTCAGTCCTTCTAATCGGCGTATTTGTCTCGCAGGCCGATACTACGCTGGTCTTTGCAACTTATGCGCACATAACCTCTGAATTCATCCGCATGGGAAAGGGCAGTTGGATCGATGGTAGTTGGATAGTGACGAGTTTTGGCCTTGCAACTTGCGCCACACAGCCAATGTACGGAAGACTGTCACAGATCTTTGGAAGGAAGCCGATATTGCAAACGTCGTATCTTTTGTTCTTGATTGGTACTGCGCTTGCTGGTATCGCTCAGAATATGGTACAGATGATCTTTGGCCGTGTCATTCAGGGTGCCGGAAGTGCTGGAATGGTCTCTATGGTTTCTATCCTTCTGACTGGTATGCATTTCTCCCCAGCTGGAAGATCTCGTGTCCGCTCACCTCCTGTATAGATCTGGTACCGTTGCATGAAGTGGCAGCATACAGGAGTTACGTCAATGTCTTTTCCACTGTAGGAAGGAGTTGCGGCGGTCTAATAGGAGGCTATCTGACTCAAACCATTGGTTGGAGATGGTGAGTAATGCTATGGTACATGCGACGACCCTACTGATATCCTACAGGGCGTTTATCGGACAATGTCCACTTTTACTCCTCTCCATCGTGCTGGTCTGGTGGAAACTCGAAGAGCCACAACAAAATGTCGAATTGAAGCAAAGCATCTGGAAAAAACTCAAGCGCATCGATTTCGTCGGTGCTTTCTTCATGTCAGTCGCCATTCTAGCGTGCATCACAGCATTCGATCTAGGCAGCAAAAAGGCCAGCACCACCATGATCGCTGTTCTGGTTGCAATCGGCGTTACTGCCGGAGTATTCTTTGTCCTCACAGAGAAGTTCTGGGCCAAAGAACCTGTATTTCCATTGGAGTTGCTGGCTAAGGATGCAGTGATCACATCGTATATGATCATCTTCATTCAGACTGGTATCCAAGTTTCTGTGAGTGCTCATATCGCTTCATGTTCACTATTCAATGCTAACCTGTGACCTCAGCTCATGTTCCTAGTGCCATTATACTTCCAGGTCACTGCTAATGCAAGTATGGGCGAGGCTGGCGCGCATCTTGTCCCTGCCGTGTTTGGAAATACACTCGGTGGTCTTGCTGTCGGTGCTTGGATCAAGCGGTGAGTTTTCTCTTTCCAAGATGTCTTCTTCGCTCAAGTCAACTGACAAGTGCACAGTACCGGCCGCTACAAACCCCCGACTATTTTCGCCAGTCTATCGGCCATGTTGTGTTTCTCCCTGCTTCTGACTTTCTGGCGAGGTCACACCAGTACAGCTGGCTCATTGGTCATCTTCTTCGGTGGCTGCGCATCAGGCATGGCAAACTCTGCTTTGTTTGTTGGCTTGACTGCAGGTGTTGAGAAAGACCAGATCGCCATCGCCACCACAGGATTATACCTCAGCTCTAACATCAGTGTAGTAGCTGGTGTCAGTGCTGCAAGTGCTATTTTCCAATCTGCATTGAGGGCAAATCTTCACAGAATCCTGCAAAGAGTGGTCGATGGAGACGAGGTATACCATATCCGGTCTTTGTTTTTGTTCGAAGAATCCAGCTAACTCGGCCGTATAGATTGCGAGGAAAGTACTGAGTGATGTTGCATACGTACAAACATTGCATGGTCCTTTGAGACGACTCATCATTCGTGCCTTTGTCGCGAGTTTCAGAAGGACGTTTGGTAAGTCAATCGAAACATCTCTTCAAAGAGACATCAGCTGACTTTGCTTTCCTGTCTGCAGCTGTTCAAATTGCTTTGGCGAGTACAGCGCTGGTTGTTGGCATACTTTCCAAGCAAAGGAAAATTACTCGCTAGAATGGACAGCCCAAACATTCCGAAAATCGTAACTGATGTATGTTTACTTATGAAAAGGCATGACATATTCGCATTGGCAAAGATGGTCTGGGAGAGCAGGCATTTGTGTGTTTCACTGAATACTAGCATGACTCTTCAATATTCTGTGCATTTTCATCGTCACCTGGTACAGTATAAGCTTTTCTTGAGAGTGGTCCAACTGCTGTTTCCCCTGCAAGGTACTATCTTATGGACAGTCACAATGCTGATAAGAAGTTGGCTGCCTCTGGTGAAAGCAGGTCTGACTCATGCTTTTCACTGCTCGTAATTGAATCTGCAAAGACACCATGCATTTTGATAGCAACATCCACAGCAGATATCTCTATTGAACCTTCTGAGAGCCTCTGAGACGTTCACATCAACGAACCCGGCTTTTGTGAAGGCTAAAGCCTCCAACGTGGATGAAGGGTCAGCTACACCTCACGAAAGTGAGCCTGAACACCCAACAGAGCCATGGAGAACCTCTAGGACCTGGACCGGAACATTCTACCACGAGCAACGACCGCCTGCCTCGGATCCCTCACCTCACTCCCTTTTCCCCTCTCTATCTCTTCTCCCAACGTATCAAAAAGCCACACAAGAAGACACGATGCCGCATGCCCTCTTCCGCAAGCAGCACCTCGATGTCCGCGAGCTCGACCTCAGCACCATCGTCTACTCCTCAAATGACCCCGAGCATCTCCCAAACCCAAAGCTGAACTACACTCCCGTACCCGACGACGAGGCTCTCGAACTCTTGACCGAAGCATTCAACCGTCACCCCGACAAATCAGCCATGATGGCCGAATTGAGTAAGACTCCCCATCCACAAGCTCGCCGATTGCATCGACTGACACTCATTGCTCGAGCAGACTGCAACCGCGTCAAGTTCATCGGAGGTTTACCTCAAGGAATGACTTGTTTCGCTGCTCCAACCAAGGAAGGCAGATCTCCCGACAGATACATCTATGGCCATGGCAACAGTTCCAGAAGAGGATTCGACACCGACAAGCTGTTTCGCTCATTCAGGGAGTTTGTTCCCCATTGCTACTGGATCATCGTGGAGAGGAATGTGGCTTGGAACAGACCTAGATTCTGCTATTGCAAGTACTGTCAGCTTCCTTTTCCTCAGTGAGCTCGGGTATGTTTTTGTCTTCTCATGAGTTGTTTGAGGGTCGTTTCTGATGGTGTGGTAGGTAGGAGCGAATGGATTTCCTCAAACGATTCGGGTCTACGACAGCTAGACTGAGAGCACCACTCCGCTGCAGACGACATACATTGTTGCGTCAGCTCACCGACTTCTGCAGACAACAATGGAGAGACAATGAGATATCTAGCCAAACCTTGTTGGCCGGGCACAGTCCATCGCAGCCATCAATCAGACACTCAGTTGGAGCCAGTAATCTTCCTCTCTGCTCATGTAAATTCGCTGTCGTACCAGTCCCTCGTGACGTGCTGCATAATCTCCTTGCAGTCTCATCTTTCATACTTCCGATTGATCTGTTGAACAGTAGATCTGGATACCTTATATGGACTTCTCCTCCATCAGTAACTGGCTCCTCGACAAGTGGGTTCGTGACGCCTCGGTATCCATGGCGTGGGTCGCAGAGTACAACCTTATGGTAGATATACATTTTGGTGCACGTCAAGAACCTGGAATAGTCTGAGATCCTTGTCATGAGATGTGCACATCCGTGACTCCTGTGGTACTCTCCAGGTAGCAGCAGCGAGGAGTATACATACTGTAGAAGTATACAGTGCTCTTGAGAAAGGTAGTAGCGTTTTCTGAGGATCAAGCCTCTTTCCACTCCCTTGGAGATATCTCAAGGTTAGTGGTAGCACGTAGCATTGGTCCTTGAGGTCGCCGAGTCTTCCACCAGGCATATAATCCTTTGTAGTGGTTTAGAGGGAATTTGGTTCAGTTGAGAGTTTCGGCGCCGATCAGCGTCGACGGAGACCCGTGCCAGCCATAATTATTCGCCCTTCTGGGCTTTCCCTTATTGCCGCTTCCCAGAACCAAACCACCATTAAACGCGAGTACACGACAACCACCACCATCATCAAGATGGCTCAGCCCAGACTCCAGCTCGACCTCAGCCGGCTGACCAGCGATGGCACCACTCTGGGACCTAGCAGACGCATCTACTACCCATTGGCAGACTCGCACATGCTTAAGCTCCTGACCATGCGCTTCAACGAGAGTGCGACCAGCGTTCTGTACTGGGGTAAGTCAGCACCATTTGCTTGAGGATGCTGCCGACTGACGTTGTCCTCAGGTATCGAAATGGAGTTCGTTGGAGCCCTCCCTCATGGCTTCTCAGAGTGGACCCATGATACATCGGGCCAAGGTGTCACAATCAACGAGGTCTTCGGCTCCCCTCGCAACATCAGATACCGCTCTGGCTCTCACTTCTTGGGCCATGTGGAGGAGATCATGCGCGCCAACGAGAACACCATTCGCGTCCAGATCCAGAACTACCAGCCCAACAACGCTCAGAACAACAGTCAGATGCATGTTCAAAACACCGCTATCAACTGCGGCTGCTGAAGCACTTCACATCGAGGTGAGTCTTGAGTGATCCCCATACGACGATATGATCTAACTCCTTGCAGTTCACAGACCCGCGTCAGCACTGCTGAGCCCGTCTTCTATCTCTTCCCAAGATGATCTTGAGATTATGCTGCAAGGTAGCAGCCTGAAAGAAAGGAGGAATAAACAAGGGGGTAAAAGATTGCTCTTCTGTACAAGCAGTTAAGAGCCGAATTCACCTTTTGTCCTTCATCAAACATTTGTTGTGCCTTGTACTCGTGCCTTACATCATGTTGTATATCATGGTGAATGATCCCTTGACTTCCTGTACCCGGTCTGATGTGGTAACAATAATCCCGCGGCATTGGCTTGCAGCTGTCGAGTGTTCGCAGCCGTTGATCAGGTCCATCAACTTGACGTCGCTGCTGCAAGACTCGGAGGTAAGACGAGAGCCTGGCCATGGATTGCTCGACTTCTTGTCTCGATGTAGACATCTTCAAGCGTCAGCACAGCTCTTATCATCAGAAGAAGAGGAGTGACGCACTGGAGTTGTGCTTTGGAGTCACGTGCACGGACATCATGTCTCGCCGACATTCTCCCAGGAGGCAACTTTACTCGAGGCCTCCGCCATGTCCTTCCAGCTGGTCAAACACATCGTTCAAGCAAACCATATTCCTTTCATCACATCCCGAATGCTATCATCGCCAGAGAAGAACCCCGTCATCTGCAGCTGTGTGCTCTGATCCTGAGTTGTCTAATGTAGGTCTACCTCCAGGGCAGGTACATTCCGCGTTCTTGCCGTCGGACCAAATCGTGTTTGTTATCTTCGAGAGAAAGAACGCATATTCATTCTTTGCCATGACTGCTCTTTATCATCTCTTCTGCAGTTTCTCCTCCACTCGTTTGGACACGTCGGAGCTTACAAGGTACCAAAAACTTATCGCTCTTATTACTCTTCTCTCAGTACTGATGTATCACCTAGCCACAGGCTTCCAAGTCCTGCACTTCGAACTACTAATTGCGTTCGACCATCGCCCGCTATGATGCTCTGAGATATGCCAATGCTTGTCGTCAGTCCACTCAGCTTCCTTGTTTGATATGCTTGTCAAATTCAACAGTAGTGAGAGCCATGAGTCGAGAGACGAGCCGAGCAAGCCGAACCAGATCGCGGCCATCGCCACATGTTAGCAGTCTCCGACTTCAGCTTCAGAAACAGGCCGTGCTATCGTCAGTCTAAGGATATATCCTATGAATTCCGCGTTCTCCAAACCTTCCAAGCGCAAGTCCCGCCACGTGAGCGAGGAGCCCGAGGAGCCTCAGGAGCCGTATTATTCCGTTCGTGGTATCCAAGACGTGAAGGACCACACCGTACAAGAGCAATGGCGTCCCTGACCGTGGCTCGCGACGCAGCATCTCTCCTATCGTCGAGTTGGTTGAGGGCAATAGTGAGCTACTGCATGATTAACTCCTACAAACGACTTGACACATGTTGGTGAACCAAAGATTTGACGGCAATAGTACAGCCATGTTTCTCGAAGGAGACGTACTCCTCGTTGCTCCATACTGATGCTACGCACGAAAATCTCTGCCATAATATCATAGACAAAGATACTGATGACAGACACGACCGGCTCATTCTGTCGATCATCTCGAAACTGCCAGCTTACTACTGCAGCCTTGCGTTATCGCTCAAAGGTATTGTGCCACTGACATTGTCGCCACGGAGACAATGGCCCACGGAATTGCAAAGCAGCGGTCGATGGAAAGCGGAAGGCAGCGGTCGACGGAGAGGCTCTCGGCAGGCCAGATAAAACAGCTTGCTTTTCCCAATCTTGTCGGTTCTTCCTCTGCATACCTGCACCGAGTTCTACGCGAGCAACCGACAAGATGGCTCAACCAGCTCCCATCCGGCTCGACCTCAGCACCCTGCGTAGTAACGGTACCGGTCAAGGATCTTCAGATGCAAACTACACTCAAATCCAGCAACAAGATGCTCGCTACGCTCGCTATCTCGTCTTCTTGACCAAAGCATTTAACGAAAACAATCAACTCGTGAACGCATACGGTCAGTACACATTCTGATCCTCCATGATGGCAGCTCGACTAACAAGCCTCTAGGCCGTCACGAGTTCGTCGGAACTCTGCCCAGCGGTTTCGCCCTGTGGGAGCACACAACCGGAAAGCAGAAAAACGTCGTGGAGCTTTACGGCAACCCTAAAGGCGGCAAGTATCGCTCTGCTGTCGAGTTCACCGTCCACATCGGCGAATTGCTCGCTGCCAACAACGCCAGAGACGCTCAAATTCGTGCTCAGGTCGCAGCCCAAACCCTAGCCGACGCTCGCGATGCAATCATCGAACATAACCGCGTCAAGATGGATGAGTGGCTGACCAATCCTATCATATTCCCGCCCTGCAAGAACCCCAATGACCCTGATGCCCTCGAGTATGCTCGCAACATCGGCTTCGTCCCTCGCGATGTTGACGCAGCTGTCCTTGCCGACCGACGCAACAATCCTGCTGTCCGCATCCCCAACTGCACTTGCACCTTGCGCTGAAGAGCAGCACAAGACTCACCTTGACATCAGCCTTTGAGCGTTGTATGTCTCTACCCTGTGTCAGTCATTGCGAGAGACTGATCACACACAGATCTCTGCTTTCTGCTTTACGACAAAGCAACTTTCACAACTGCCTAACAATCAGGGAAAGGAAAATGGAACATGCGAGAGAGAAACGAAGGAACAAAAGCGAGGAACCGGTTCATGGACCCCGTGTGGTAAGTTGTTTGTCTTCACCCCTTTACCACCTCTCAGAAAGGTCACCTCTTACTGAACAACTCTCACAGGTTTCATGTTCCTTCAGGAGAACATCCAGTCTTTACATAAACATCTACACACACAACAAAGCTGAAGAAGAAGCACGAGCCTATAGTCCAACAGTCGACCAACCCCGAGGACAGCTCGGGAGTATACCAAGAAAGGAAAAAGAGGTTCCAGTAGATAACAAATGTCATTCCTGAGTCCCAACTCACGATCCAAGCATGACTACCCTCCTTTCTTCACTCAAGGTACTTTGTAACCTTGTGAATGTACACCAACTGCAATGTTTGTAACCTTGTGAACGTACACAAACTGCAACGTTTCCTTTCTACGCAGCGGACCTTGCTCCATGACTACCACCTTTGCGGCTATGCACGATGCTCTTGTTCCTCAGCCTGAGTATCTTGGTATCATGACCCCTGAGCAACGAGTTTTAGGTACCCTAATGTCCAGGTATGGCAGCGGGGGTCCGGAGGCACAGCGGCTGGAATCTAGATCTGGGTGCATCAGACAGTCTAGCGGTGGTGTAGTGTATGGCAGAGGGTGTAAGAGGTGCATGATGGATCAAGGATGGATGTATAGTTAAACATGAGAGGGGGATGGACAAAGGCAAGAGTGATCGCGTGGAAGGAGAAAGAGAACAAATCAAGTCAGAGGTGGAGGAGGCAAATCGTTATGCACCAAGGTCTGTTTATATCTATTTTGAGACCTTCCTTCTCCGGGTGTGACTTGTGATTTGTTGCTATCTCGAATCAGTCATGATACTCCTCGTCCTCGCCCTCTCGCTAGCATCCAGATGCCACTCCAACCCAGCCTCCCTCTGCGTCTCCACACTCTGCGCTCTCACCTCCTCCCACTCATCTTCCTCCATATTCAGAATCAACGTCATCTCCGTACACCTCTGGAAAGCATCCCTGAGTGAATACTTTCCTCCTTTGACTGCCGCATTGACGATGCCAGAGATGTCACGTTCGAGTTTTGCCGCGCCGCGTTCGTTGACACGGCCGTAGTAGCTCCAGATACGCTTTTCGAGGGCGCGGGCGAGGTACGATAAAGTGGAGGTGATGAGGGCGTCGTAGGTGCGTTCGGTGAGGATGCGTTTGATGGGGCGGGTGAATTGCATCCAGCCCCTCTCGAAGCGTTGGGGCACTTGTAAATCGGGTTCTGTGGTTTCGGACGTGTCGACGTCGAGGAAATACTCAACATCGCGGAAGGTTTCGACAAAGACGGGACGTAAGCGGGGTCGCATGACTTGCTTGAGGAGGACTTCGATCGCTTCGGAGATAAGGTCGCTGGTTTTGGATTCGAAGGTGGTGAGGATGTTGCTGAGTGCAGTTTCTACAAAGACGGCGTCGTGGGCGAAGGGGAAAAGGTCAGGTATGGCAGCGTGTTGTTGACCTTGGTTGTTAGGGTCAACTTTACCGAGATTGGTGTTGATGATGCGGCGGAGATAGTCGGTTGAGACGTCCAAGTTGTTAACGAGAACCAAGAAAGATATGATGATGCTTTCTGGAGGTAGAGCTCCTTGGATGGCGGCTTTGGGATAGCTTTCGTCGCGCATCTTACGTTGAATCATGCCGAAGAAGTCGCCTGTCAGAACACGACTGACCGACGGCATGACGCTGGCGACAACAGATCTTTGCGATGTGGCCAGAGTGCGCTGGATGACTTGATTGACAATGTACATGACATCGTCGACGGCAGAGGTGATGAATGGTGGATTGGAGCCCAGAGGCTTGTTGGGATTGAGAGTGAGGTCAAAGGGCGATTCGTCCATCTGGAAGGCCTTTTCGACGGAGCGACGGAAGAAGAAAGTGGACATGGTGTTGAAGGGCTCGATCAACGCATCTGCAATCTTCTTGTTCAGCCTGCTGTTGACCAGGAGATCTGGCATGGCGATGTGTTCTTCGACCCCAGGCTTCGGTGTTGTTAGCATCTTGACCTCTATAGAGGTTAGCTGATCAGAACTTACATGAATTTTTGTAGCGACAAAACGGGTGTAGAGAGCCCATCGACTCAGCATCATGGCAGTCTCACTGAGAAGCGCGTCGATTTCTTTCATGTTGACAGTCTCATCCTCACTAGCACGACTCGAGGCGGGCGATGAAGACCTTGCAGCAGAAGACTTTTGGGATGGAAGGAAACTCTGGACAAGAAAGGAGAAAGCATATGATTTGACATCGTTGATCTTCCTTGCAAGACTGCGCTCGTCGGCCCAAGCATCCAGTACAATGCCGCCTTGGGTATCTGCTTCTGTTTGCAAACGCTCGATAACCTTGGCCATGGAGCCTTGACCGTAGTGTCTCTCGACAAGAGGGGAATGACCATCGACGATGAGGGCAATTTGCTCAAAGAGTTTTGTCAAGGCGCTTGCATAGAAGAGGCCAGCAGAACGCTGATTTGTGGCACTCAGATTTGATCTCGCTCGTGTTGCTACGCCAGTACAGACGTAGCGACCGTATGCATCCAAGCCCTGTTCCGACTTGGCAATCAAGGGGAACAGCTTGAAGAAGCGTGTGACCCTCTGGCCATCTCCTTGGGCGGCAGCTTTGTCGAACTCGCGCAGGAACAGACCACACAGACTGTCCGAGGCTTGGGTGAGGGTGACTCGCGGGGCATCGGGGACTTCGGCAGTAGGAACGATTTCTTGGGCGAAGGCACCATCGATGACATGGTCGGGGATTTGCGAAGCGCGGTGGAGGTATTCGGCAGCAGTCTCCCAGTCCTGAGCGGCACCCATGGAGCCATTGACACCCAAGACGCAGGCTTTGAGTTCGGCGACCTGGTCGACGACGTTCAGGGTCGACTTGACGGCGGCTTGCTCGCGATCGAGCTGATTGACGGCGCCCGAGATGCGAGCGGCTGTGGATGCGGCCGACGAGAGCATGCCATTGCTGATGGATCGAATGTGGACGACCTGGGAACCGAGATGAGCTCGAGCGAGGTCGAGCTTGGTCAATTGGCGTGAGAGATCGCGTTGCGAGGCAAGCAGCGCATCCAGACGGGCAGTCACAGTGGCTTCTTGCTGGCCCAGCTCGGCCAACGTGGCTCGGATTTCGGCCACTGAAGATGCCTTGTAGATGTCCCGGCCGTCTGCCATGCTTGTCGCCAACATCTTCTCCTTCTCTTTCTGAATCTCTCCTAGGGCCATAGACAAAGACCGGAAGGCGCGTGTGTTTCAAGTGTCAACAGTCCAGACAGCTCCTTCTTGATCTGCGGCATCCACTCAAACAGCCGACGATCCGACGCCGCTCCGCATCACCACCCATCCTCGAAGCATTAACAACTCCTACCACTTCCTGGCCCTTTTTTGCATCATTACAACTAGACCATCTTTCCTCCTTCTCTCAAATGCCTAGTTTGCCTGCATCGACAGCGCCGATTGGATCTATAGCTTCTTTCGGCGGTACAGACGGCGCCAAGCCCTGAGAGATGAATCGCCTCCATCTGCCCACGGCGACCATAAGAACAAGTCGCGTTTCACACTTCGGACTTTCTAAAAATGCTCTAAAGCACTCCTTCCTTCCTTGGAAAGCTTGTTTGCTTATGTTGTAACCGTCGTCGTCGTCTTACCACATAGCAGGAGCAGATCGACCTGCTGGATGCACACACACATCAAAGAAACCACCATGCTAGGCTCCCTCGCCACTCTCTGGACTTTGGAATGGTCATCGAGCGAGACATCCGCATAGCCCTGTCAACTCTTCACACCATGTCAAGACTTCATCCTCCTGAAACCCGTTTACCCACTATTTCGGAGACCGTACCCAGCTTATGTTCACCTCCTTTGCCCAACTGCAGACTGGCGAGTGAGCCACCCTATGACCAACAGTTCCCCTGCCTAGTCCTGACTCCTCATACTACTAACCCTTACTAGGTGCTGACCTTCGAGCATGAGCTCGGACTAAACATCATGCAAACTCCACAGCGACCCCTGCTAGACATACGGATCAATCGTAACAGATCTGTATCGGTTTCGTCCCATTCTATAATTGTATGAGGCTCAAGTATCACTGTCTTTCACAAAACTGTTTCTCTTTCGCTGCTCCATTCTTTCCTTACGTCGACTTTTCTTTCTTTCTCGTGGTCTGTGACTGCCTCTTTCTGATCCAATAATCCTTTTCTTCTGCTCACGATGGTGTCCTGGGGTCGCCTGATTCTTCATGCCTTTTCTTTTTCTCCTCTATCCAACAATGACCTTACCAAAATCTACCAGCCCGACAAGGCAAAGTTTGCCATTCCTGCAATTCAACCGCCAAAGAATCTGCTAGGAGGAGCAAACGGGGCGTCCTTCAATGGCCCAGCTTTTGTGTCCAATGGCATGCAGACATTGCAGAATGCTCTGGGAGCGCAAATGCAGGATGGAAACTCTGTTCTCGGAAGCTTCGACGCACCAACCCTTCCTGCCTTCCGCACTGATGGCGGCACCCCTCTTCCTTTTGGGTTTCCATGGGGCAAGTCAACGGCCAACAATACAAACTATTACACAGATACACCCAACACTGGTGTCACTCGCTATTACGACTTTGAGATATCCGCTGGTCGGATTGCACCTGATGGCGTGTTCAAGGATGGTGTTCTCGTCAACGGACAATTTCCAGGCCCGACCATCGAAGCCAACTGGGTAATTTCCTCAAACCTGATCTATATCCTGGTCATTGACATTTTCAGGGCGACATGATCTCAATCACTGTGAAGAACTCGCTAGATGAGGGAACATCGATGCACTGGCATGGTGAGAACGGTACTGGTAAATACGACAGACTAGCTGCTAATCACAAGCAGGCCTTCTTCAAAAAGCCACTCCGTGGTTTGATGGAGTGCCAACCATCATGCAATGCCCAATCGCCCCTGGAAAATCCTTCACATATGTGTTTCAGGCCGATCTATATGGAACCAGCTGGTATCACAGCCACTTCAGTATATCCACCCCAGTCTATCGTCATCGACCATTTATTGACTATAGATCAGGTGCACAGTATGCAGGTGGCGCAGCCGGTGCCATGATCATCTATGGTCCCAAGAATGTGGACTACGACATCGACCTTGGCCCGGTAATCCTGAGCGACTGGTACCATGAAGACTACTACACTCTTGTCGAACAGACAATGTCCAAAAAGGGCGACAACACTCCTCAACCGACTTCCAATAACAACTTGATCAATGGCAAGATGAACTTTCCTTGCTACAAAGATGTCAACTGCACCGCCAATGCTGGTGTTTCCAAATTCGCCTTCACCTCTGGCAAGAAACACAGACTACGATTGATCAACATGAGTGCTGAAGCCATGCAAAAGTTCTCGATCGATGGTCACAAGATGACTGTCATTGCAAATGATTTTGTCCCCGTCGAGCCTTATGATGTTGCGGTTGTCACCCTCGCAGTTGGTGAGTACAATCCATCCAAGTCTCTTGCTGTGCAGCACTAACAAGACACTAGGCCAACGTACCGATATTATCGTCGAAGCAGACGGCTCACCCACCGACAGCGTCTGGATGCGCTCCAATCTCCAATACTGCTCCTTGACCGACGGAACTGTCAATGAAGCCGTGGCAGCCATCTACTACGAAAACGCGGACAACACCACAATTCCTACCTCCACGACTTCTGTCACCACAGCCCAGCTTTCCTACTGCAACAACGATGACCTCTCGGTCACCAAGCCCTTTTTTCCCATCACACCCGACCCAAACCCGTCGACTACTGAAGACTTGATTATCGAGTATCGCACCAACGAGACCGACTTCAATCTCTGGTTTGTCAACAATGTCAGTTTCAGAGGCGACTACAACAACCCTGTGCTTCTGGAAGCCAAACTCGGCAACCTTGACTTCCCCGAAGAGTATAACGTCATGAACTTTGGGTCCAACAAGACTGTTCGTCTGGTCGTGTACAATTACTTTGCTTTCGGTGGACACCCCATGCACATGCACGGCCACAACATGCAAGTCTCCTCCCCCTTGCTCTCATAAACTCCCGACTAACGTCTCTCTCAAGGTACGTCCTCGCAGAAGGCTTCGGCGAATACTCCAACACCGTCACCAACCCCTCCAACCCCCAACGCCGCGACACCATCTGGGTGCAAGCCGCCAAAGACGCGAATACACCCGCCTACGTAGTGCTCCAAATCGATCAAGACAATCCCGGTGTGTGGCCCTTCCATTGCCACATCGCATGGCACGTGAGCGCTGGTTTGTACGTGAGTATTCTAGAACGACCAGAAGATGTCAAGAAGATGGCTATTCCGGGGGTGATGGCGCAGAGCTGTAGGGATTGGAGCGAGTTTACGGGGAAAGCTGTTGTTGATCAAATTGATAGTGGGTTGTAGTAGAGTGGTAGAACAATGCGATTTCTATAGGCGATATTGTATCCTTTTTTTTTGTTTCTTTTTTTTGTTTTCCCGTTGTTACTTTTTTTTTTCCCCTGTCTTTTGTAGAAGTGGTCACTATGGATCTTAAAGTGTGGAAAGCTTTCATCCTTGCCAGCTGCACGAATCGGGATTATCCTTCTAGGAGAGCGGTTCAATGATTGGCCGCACGGCAACAATAATCGAACAAATGGGTACTTTAATCGTATCTCTAGCACTAGTGCGGCGGCTTAGTTTCTGCATTCTGCCTTCGAGACCACGCGTATTACCTTAATCTTAGATGGACGACATCAGGAGACACTCCACCCTAGATCTGGTTCATGATGATACTTGTTATTGAAGTAGACGATATTTTGAAATAGAGGTGGCAAAGCGAGAGACGGATGACTGTGGTAAAGGACTTGAGTGTGCTGAGCCAATGACAATTAGTGGTTGATTTTTTGGAATATCTGCTTTCATTGGAGAGATTCTACTATGGAGACGTAGAGTCTGTTCCCTACGGAGGGCTCTCTGCTTTAGTAATGTCTTCCATCCTCGTGACCTTTCGTCTTCGTGCCATTTCACTTTCGAGACCTCCGTCTTCGTGACCTTCCGTCTTCATGACCTGTTGTCTTCGCAACCTCTCGATCCGAACGCTCGAGACGTGTAACTCTGGGATGTTGGTCATCGAAGTCCCACGAACCTGGTGGCCATCACCTACTACCGCTCTCACTCGTCAAGAGTCTCATCGTCGTGCACATCTCCAGGAGGAGTCAGGGGGTCGTCGAGAGGCCTTTCGATCATTGCCGACAGAGCCGCTTGTACTTTTTCTTCCCCCTCCACACATTCTCTTCCTTCTTCTCCTCCGAAGCCAGCGATGGCTAGACATTTTCTCGCGTCTGAGTCTATATCGTACAAACGTTCGATCTTCAGCGAACTAGGATGCGGTAGTGATTCCTGTAAGTAGCTAATCACTCCAGACCACGAGCCATGATGGAGTGCACAGCTAGTAAGGCGCAGGGATCTGAGGCTGTTGCGGTGGAGGCGAAGAAACTCGAGAAGCGGCTGCTCCGAGAACAAGATCTCTGTGAGGCTGATAGATTGAATTCTATCAGACTTGACGGATTGCAAAGCATTGCGGCTTAGCTCGAGTTGTCTGGGTATATTATCATAGCGACTCCAGTAAGCGTCACCGTGTGAGAGGCGGAGAACTTCTAGCTCGCAGGCTTGTGAGACAATAGTTGCCATCGCACGTTTCGTCTTGTATCTGACGGACCAACTGAGTTCGAACGTGATGGATCTCAGCATAGAGAAGCGCTTCATTTCCTCCTCGCTGAAGCTGTCGAGGTTGAGGTCCAGGCCCAGTTTCTTGTCAGTGTTCCACCCTTTCCTCACAGAGACGTCGAACTTGGACAATCCCATCTTGTTGATGCGGGTAGCTTCGAGACATGGTTGAAGTGTGCTCGTCAGGCTGTTATTTTTCGCATTCTCATCGTGAGGTTCATACCTATTACTATCCAAAAAGATAGCACCGGCGTGTGGTCCGTAAATAGGCACGATGAGCAGTTCCACGTCAGACACCCAAGTTTTTAATGCACAGAACGCCCGCGTGAGTAACTCAGTCGCTCCGCCCTCCTTCTCCAGCGCTTGTTCATCATGGAAACGGTCTGTGCAGCGTCGTAAAACAAGGCGTGCTTTCGCGACTTCCTCACTCTGGCGCCCAGCAATCTTAGTGAAGTAACGGCATCTGTCCACAAGATATTTGAAGCGGCACAAACCCATGCGACGGAGAGTGATAAAGATTCTCCGGACACCAGGGCCAAAGAATGGATGCTCGCAAATGTCGATGAGTCGTTGCAAGCAGGGAGT
Source organism: Aureobasidium namibiae CBS 147.97 (assembly GCF_000721765.1). NCBI lineage: Eukaryota > Fungi > Ascomycota > Dothideomycetes > Dothideales > Saccotheciaceae > Aureobasidium > Aureobasidium namibiae. The sequence continues at coordinate 83,549 of NW_013581204.1, forward strand.
AGTCATGATGAGTGAGAGAGAGCTCATGAACTGGTCGGAGAAGCTCTTTGTCGCCGATCTTGAGATGCATTTCTTAGTGAGCCGAAGAGCCATCAGCGCGTCCTTGTCGGCGACCTCACATATCTCGGCGATCAACTCGGTGGGCAGATCTTCCAGAGACATGGTCGAGGTAGAGGATGATCGATGTATGGGATGCTGATGTATGGAAGAGTGTTGAGAAGAGAGTGGGGGAGGATAGTTGGAAAGAAAGCTAAGAAGGAGAGTTGGGAAGAGAGATGGATAAAGAGTTTGGGTAGAGATGGGTGGAGAGTTGGGTGGAGAGTTTTGAAGAAGATGGATGTCAGTTGTGGGCGGTAGGAAGGAGTGAGTGAATCAAAGCTTGGCACGTGTAGTGAAAGATCGAAGGTTTCGTAGTGAATCTGAGAACTGTTGGCAATCACTTGGTGCAGGAAAGGAAAACATCTGTGGAGTGTACAAAATGTGTATCGTTTTAAACAGTGGTATCATAAAGTAAATGCAGATGAGTGATCTAGATGTGAATGTCACCCTTCTCGTCGTAGAAGATTTCTCTTGCCTTGACACAGCGCAAGTGGTTCTTGCCTCCAGACAACGAAGAATCGTGGTAGAAGAGGTACCATCTGCCCTCAAACTCGACAATGGAGTGGTGAGTGGTCCAGCCAACCACAGGCTCCAAAATGGTTCCACGCTGGGTGAAGGGCCCGTACGGGCTGTCGCCAACGGCGTATGCCAAAAGATGTGAATCACCAGTCGAATAGGAGAAGTAGTATTTGTCTTGGTACTTGTGCATCCATGCAGCTTCGAAGAATCTTCTCTTGTGGTCGTCGGCCTGGATGGGCTTGCCGGCTTCGTCGACAATCAGAGCCTCGCGGGGAGTCTCGGCAAACTCGAGCATATCGCCGGTCATCTTGGCGACACGAGGGCCTTGTGCTGCAACACCCTCACCAGTCAATTCTTGTGGACCGCTCCAGGCAGCGTCAAAGTGTCCCTCCTTTTGCCAGCACTGCAGTTGACCACCCCAGAGACCGCCAAAGTAGAGATATGCTGAGCCGTCGGTGTCAACGAAGCAGGCAGGGTCGATGCTGTAGCTGCCCTTGATGTAGTTTTCTTGAGGAGCGAAAGGACCTTCGGGCTTGTCCGAGACGGCAACACCGCAGCGGAAGATGCCCTCCTTGTCGCGAGCAGGGAAGTAGAGGTAGTATTTGCCGTCCTTGGTCGCGGCGTCAGGAGCCCAGAGCTGCTTGGAGACCCATGGGACATCCTCCTGCTTGAGGACCACGCCGTGATCTGTGACGGGGCCGGTGAGCGAGTCCAGAGAGAAGACGTGGTAGTCGTTCATGTCGTACTGGTCGCCATTGTCGTTGTCCTGGATGTCGGTCTCGCGATCATGCGAAGGGTAGATATAGATCTTGCCATTGAAAGCATGGGCCGAAGGGTCAGCGGTATAGAGGTGAGTGATGAGAGGTTCCTTGTCAGACATGATGGAGGTGTGCTAGAGAATAAAATCAGGGTAGAAGTGGTTCGTGACCTACCTGCGGGTCGGCAGCAGTGTTTATAAAGTGACAAGGATGGAGAGCAATCTCCAAAGGCTTTAGCCTACGTGTTCGGCCTGTACAGGCTGTGTCTGGTGAGCGGCTCTGAAACTCTTGGACGCTGCCATGTGCCTGGCGAAGGGAAAGTCTACTTTAGCCTAAAAGTGGCATGTTCGAAGAGGAAGGCGGAACGAGGGGCACTGTGGGGCCTCCGCTTTCTTGGCGTCCACTGACATCTCTTCCGACCTCGCCGTCTTCTTTCTTTTCTCAGCAACCACTTACGCGGTAGCGAAACGTTTTCTGTCTGAGTCTGAGATTGAGCATTGATAGGGCTCTTTGCTGACAGACAGAATCTCATATACTCTGATATCCACTTTGCGAACATTCCTCCCTCGTGCTTGACGAGATATAACACATGTTTAGCCATCGAATGTCTCATCAAATTTTGATAGGAATATGCTCAGTTACTTCACTGGATGCAAACCCCCTCTGTGAGAGATGGGGTCAGTGTAGTAGGTAGGGGCCATTGACGTGACTTCCAATTCGCCTCGAATCCAATCTTTCACACACACTCTCTCTGTTTCACTTCACCTTCACATCTTGGACCCTCCGCTTTCATGATTGCTTTGACAACTTCTTTAGCTCTACAAGTCGAGCTTCTTCTTCTTCTTCTTTGAACTTGTTGCTTCATACAACAACAGTCGTCGTCACCTCTTGCGCTCCAGCACAGCACTTTCCACCGTCGAAGTAACACCTCTTCAACTTCCACAACAACTGGTTGTCCCCTTGGTTCACTAACAACAACTTTCGGTAATCCTCATCAAATGTATTCATTGATAATACTAAGCTCTGTGTGGAGGTACTGACAACACCACAGACGCGTCAATCATGGATCGACCAGCCTCGTTCTCCTCTCTCCCGCCCGAGCTGGTCTCCGCGATCTGCACGAATCCAGATCTTGACAAGGAAGACCTCATCGCCCTACGTCTCACCAGCATATCTCAGGGAATCCACGCCTCCGCTACAAAAGCCTTTGCCAAACGCTATTTCACTGATGTCCACGTCCTCTACACCGAGTACAGCCTAGAGACCTTTGTCAACATCTGTCAACACCCAATCTTTGGCTCTTCGATCCGTAGAGTTCAACTGTCAAGTGCTTGCTACGATGGGAAATGTTTCTACGACACGGTAGACGAATTGATGCAAAACAAAGACTGTCACTACAGCGACTTTGCAGAAAAAATACAGCTTCTTGCTCAGAGATGCGATGCTGAACGCTTCGACCAACGTCGAGCAGATTCGCTACTTGCCCAAGCATTCAATGTACTCGCAAAGTCAGATCACAGCTTCGTACTTGCCGTAGACACAAACGAAGAGGAATCACTTGGTCGCAGTGAGGTCTGGAGTGCGCCTCTCCTCTACACGGACCACTGGCAGGCAGATTCCATGGGCATGCTGAGCTTTCTCGTCCGAGCAGCAAACAAGAGTGAATGCAAAGTACGGGGTTTGGAGTTTCGAGCCGGTCTCGACCAGGACAAGAGCATGGACAATTATCTCTCTGATGTCTGGGAGGGTTGGAAAGTTGTGGGTTCACTTACGGAGCTCAAGTTCGACTTGCCATTCGGGATTAGTCCTTATGGAGACGATCAAGGCCACGGGACGATTCATGATCTGCTGTCACTGACACCCGATCTCAAGACTCTGCACATCCGTTCTGGAATCTTCGCCGAGGATGATGATACGTTCAGGGCCTGGGCCGATGTGTTCTCCCGCTTACCTCTGGAAGAGCTTCATTTGACTACTCTGTGCATGAGTCATGACACCATAACTGATCTACTGGAGGACTTGGGCCCAACGTTGTGTCGTTTGAAGATATCCGAATGCAAGATATATGGATCCTGGAAGAAGATACTATTGACCATCCAGCAGCACACTCTCAAGCTGGACCAACTGAATATCAGTGGTGCCAAGCGATCTTGGTTCAAAGACACTGTAGCATACAAAGGCAGCACCAATGTTCGCTCGGGAGTTGCGAGACTGCTCAAGAATTGAGAAGACTCCTTCCAGAACTACTGGGCTGCAATCGATGATGGCACAGAACAATACCCGAACCATCACATCGATGAAGCATGCTTGAAAATAAGACTGGATAGGAAGTAGAAGGCGGATAAACTGGGGATGAAGAAGTAGACAACTCTACCAAGATCTGTACAATGGCTGATACCCTGGGAGAATTATTTAAGAAGCTGCCCCTTTCCAAAGCCTCATCATATTCGAACAACGATCTATACTATCTTAGTAGTCCCTGTGCTCAAGCCACCCACGAGCTCAAGACTGATCAGTATCCTGCCTGTATCTCAACACACCGGTAGGCGGCGATTGTTTGACACAGAACGGCTTGGGAGTGACCTACAATGATATGCCAGCAGACAAGCACAATAATCTAAGAGCAACATCATCTCTTTCTGCTGCACAAATCATCAATCAATCGAGTCTGTCTTCGAAAGAAGAATCCGCAGAGACTCAAGGAGATCCAAAGAAGCCATACCATGAATCCGGAACCTTCTGTCCACCTCCCATTGTCGCGGCAACCTCTTCCTCGCTACAAAACACCTTCCCAAGCTCACACAACTCTTTCCCTCCTCTTGAACAACAACAACAACCACATCCACATATCCCCCCATCTGCTCCACCAAGTCCTTCCCCATCTCCTCCACCAAATCCATCTACACCTCTACCATCTATCAACATCACCACCACCAAACCACCAACAATGGCAGACCCCGACCCCTCCAAATGGAGAATCAAGCGCGACCCAAGCATAAAAGCTCGCACCTCGACACCAAAACCCAACCCTCTGAGCACCAACCCAGGTGTCCAGAACTTCGACGTCAGCGATCAAGATCACTTCACCAGCGATGGTGTTGGAGACGAGTCAACCTGGCCCCCTCAACACAAGAAAGCCCGCGTCCGTGACGCGGAGTTTTTGAGATTGTTAACCGAGGCGTACAATAAGCGTGCAGATTTACTTGGGGAGTGGAGTGAGTATTCTTTCTCCTGAGTTCGATACAAGGGGATGTTTTACTGACGTGACGCACGATGATCTAGGCGGCCAACCCGTCAACTTCGAAGGCGAGCCACCAAAGGGCTACGCTTTGTTCAAAGCAGCCGACTTGACCATCCACGGCCATCCCAGCGGCAAAGCTTACAGATCGATCAAGCTGTTCATTGATCATCTGCATGCCATCATGACGGAGAACGTGGGCAATTGTCGCTGTGTGCTGTGTCGACAGGAGAGGTAGAACGAAACAACCGGGTCGATGACGCGTTTGGCTGTTTCCTGAGGGCGTTTGGGGTTGTAGAAGACGGATGTAACGCACGAGAGATGTGCCTTTGAGGGCTCGGGAGGTAGAATAATGACAAACTTCAAACATGCCCCTGTCGGGTGCTCGCCCCTTCTTCTTCTTTCCCCTGATCAGGATCTTGAACAGTATCGTGCATGTCTGCACAAATATGTCAACGCAAGGAGTGATTTGGTTGGTTTCAGCGGCCAAGGGGGTGTTGCAGAAGTCACCATAAAAATACATAGTGGAGTGGTCAGGAGAGTGCAGTTCCAATGAGAGCCCCAGAGATTCGCAGTCCATAACGGGCTCTCATTGGAAACCACAGCTTCTGCACAATCCTTTGTGCATCTCGATAGGAGTAAACAAGCATGTCGAGAGGAGGAAGCAGCTTTCGAGATCCGACTTGTTTCAGCTGCCAAGGAGTGCTGTAGAAGTTACTATAAATATGCACAGTGGAGTGTCTGGAAGGTATAACTTCCAAGGAGAGCCTCATAGATATACCTTCGATAACAGGCTCTCACTGGAACTTGTATTTCATGGTATTCCATTGTGCATTTTTATAGGAGCGAAAGTTGGTGACACTCGATGTGAGAGTACCGCGGAAAGACGGACCATCAGACAGTGATATCGGTATAGAAGAAGCTTTTCATTATTGTATTGTCATTATGATTGCGTGTCTGGTAGGCGGACAGCAATGTCGCCGGATTGTGTGATGTAGCGGACCCATGGCAGGGAAGGGTATTGTAGCTGTAATTCTGAGTCAGATGTCTGCTTGGAGGATGCGAAGGTACTTTCTTACCTTGGGTTCGATGATCTTGAGATACCTGACGTTGATGCCGGATGTGGTAAAGTATGGAATCTGGAGACGGGTCAGCCAATGTGACAAATGATTCAAGCACTACAAGACATACCTCGAACTTGACGTTGATCGGTCTTTTTCCCTTGCCGCGGTCGCCAACACCACCCATACTACCACCGAAGCCACCCATCATACCACCGCCTTTCTCATCATCACCACGCACTGACGGCAAACCCAGCTCAGCACGCATCAAGAACTCCTTGCCACCACCAAACTGCTTGATCTTCCATACAATAGCACTCTGCTCGGGTGCGTAGTGTACGGAGCCGATATTCGTCCTGAAGCGTGGTGTGTCGGCATCTTCTGGTACAGGAATGGAAATCTCGACGTTGTTGGCGGTAGAGCGGCGCTTGAATTGTGCTTTTGCTTTGAGCATGTATTCGATACGGCTGCCAGAGTGGTTTTCGACGATACATTCGACCCAGATGAGAGGCTTGACTTGGGTGTTGAGACGGTAGCTCATGAGTTCAAACTCACCATCCGGAGGGATGAAACTGATTGTACGGTCATTCTCGAATCGTGATAGACGGACACACTGATGGAACTTGACGTCTTCCATCTCAACTGCCTTTCCTCGGGTAGCGCGACCAGTGGTTTCGAACATGGCCTTATCGTTGAGACCTAGTCGCAGCTCGGGCATACCAGACAGATAACACTTCATCTTGATGGCACCCAGAATCTCAGAGCGCAGAACGTTGCCAGTAGATGAAACGAGTAGATTGAGAGATTCGACAACGTCCAGGAAGACCTCGTTCTTGCGGTAGCGGATGCCTTCTGAACGCCACGAGACAGCGTTTGTGACAGCGATAGGTGGTCGTGCCTGCACTTCCAGCTTGTGTGATTCTTGAGTGATGTATTCCTGCAGGATTTTGCTTTCTGTGGTTTGAGGGTGGCCAAAGTCCATCATCTCGTCGAGTAGTTCGTAGATGACGACAAAGTTATCACGGATAGACTCTTCTTCCAGCTCTTTGAAGTATTCGGTAAAGACCTCGACAATCTTGTGGAGGAACAGCAGGATCTCGGCGGCATTTGAGTTGCGCTTGGTCAGGGCGAGGAGGTAGAGGTTGTTGTGGCGGATGTAGAGGTAGTTGATGCCTTCGTCGCTGAAGCAGGGGGGCACGGCCGAGCTCTCTTCTTCGGCTTCGGAAAGGAGGATGGGGAACTTGTCGACGGCGCTCATAGGGATATCACCACGGTAGTTGCGCGCCAGAAGGGTCTGTCATTTGGTGAGCGTGGGCTTGCGACAGCAGCTATCTGTCTAGGCATACCTTGCCCTTCAGGTCGAGGAAGAACAGGGCCGAAGCCATGGTGTAGTGAATGCGCTGCCGGTCGGTATGCAGGTGTGGTAATTCGAGACGGGCGATTCGACAGTTCAGGAAGCAGCGACTTGCTCCAACGGGTGAGATGGCCTGGAATTGATTGTTATTGTCGTTCAGGCAGGTACGACGAGGTCAGCCAAGCATGAATGTTGCTTGTTGCTCGTCTCCCCTACCCCACATTCTGCTCCGACCACGCCCACTTCCGGTTTCACTTCGGCAGTCACGATTATAAAACTTCCTTCGCGCGTGCCAAATCTTCGCTTTCTTTTCCTTCAACGCAGCCTTTTAGACAGTTCTTGCCGGCATCTGGTGCAGACTTCACGTTATGTGCAAGTCTGTGCTGTATTTCAATTGCTGGTTTGCGATCAGGTCGATGCGGAGACGGACAAGTGGTTCTATAAGAACTGGCTACGCATAATCTGTTGTGTAGGCGGTGTCAGAAGATCCCGACATCTCTTGAGTACTTTTCCAATTTTAATCTTGTCATATCATTCTCTCGCCTTCCCAACTCAAGTGATGATGTGGTTGCTTGCTCTCTATCCTCTGTTCTCATGGCGACCAAGGCTTTGTAGGCTGACATGAGTCCTCGAATTCCTCCTGGTCTTGTTCGCGCTGAGCCATCAATGCTCCACTCTCTGTGGTTTCCCTTGCCAACGACCAAAGACTTGCTGGGAGACGGCGCTGCCAATCCTCTCGCGCTCAGCATCAGATAAACTCGATGCTGGGCTCCTCCAGCCTTCTGGCAACAGTATACATGTCCCAAGCAAGCCGAAACATGCACTCCTGCTGCGCAACTCCGAACTCTCCCACCGTCTCTCTAGCCACATCTTCCACAAGCTCGGCAGCAGAATCCACAAGACCACTCTTGGTGCGTTCCTTCCATCTGGCAATCTTGTCCTCTTCGGCGCGAACCATTTCATCTCCGTACTTGTCTTGGAGTTGGTCTTTGAGGACGTCTTCGTCTAGTTCAAGCACGGCGGCGAAGATTCTGGTGAGGTGGTTTTTGATGAAATGCTCATTGGCGTAGTGGACGCGGACGTATGTGCATATGAAGACGCCGATGAGACGGCGTTCTTTGTCTGTGTCGTGGTTGCTTGAGGATGGCATGGTGATTGGCTTCTTCTGAGATCATAAGTCAGCTTTACAAAGGTGACTTCGCGGGCAAGACGCTTACTCTGGATCGTGGAGAGCTGTCTTGTGTGAAAGAGTCAGATCGATGCTAGAATGTCCAGAGCTAGGCGAAAGGCTGGATATGGATGAGCTGTGGTTCAGCAGTAGATTTGGACGCGGACGCGGATCGCACACGAGACCTTTTCACAGTCACTAAACACAACACTGACGAGACATTCTTGTCAATGTCAAAGTGACGATGCGACTCAGAACGATCGGGAACATAATTGAGACTTTTCAGTCTGCGTCAAATCAACAATACGATCCAAGACAATCGGACTTCACATCAACACAACTTTGACACACAGAACAGAAATCTCAAGCAAACACCGTTCAACAATCAAAAGGCTCAAGATTACCGCAGCTATTCTCTGACAAGTAACATGCACATCAGTGCATCGTGAGTGACAATGATGCAGAACTCGTGAGTGCCTTTGAAGATGGTTGGCACTTACATCAACACAATGCAACGCACAAACCCACACCTCCAAGCGAACTACTTTCACCAGCGACAGAGATCAAAACACCCATCACTGTGATTCCCGATTTCGCCAAAGAGTACATCAATGAGTTTACCAAAATCAAGAACCCCACCAAACGCGCGAGTGCCTTCAGATTCAATCGACTTTCACATCACAATCATTCCGATCTACAAAACCGGACTCTCTAGCAAACTTCATTTACCACTGAAAAGCTTATCATCCCACTCATCTCTCTAGCCAACACTCCAATATTGAGTTCTCTCTGCATTTCTATGGCTTACATCAGTCAAGGTCCAGGTGAAGAGATCCGTCTCAATCACTCCACTCTTCATCCGCTACGGCCACCTTCCTCCCGACAACCATCAAATTTCTCGGACTCTCTTTATATTCAAATACCGGCACCACATCCACCTCTTCCATACCTCTTTCTTCCAAAAACATCACTCTATCAATCGCAATAACACTTTCCACAACTCTACACAGCAATACCGATAACGTTTGCAACACCGCTATCTCTCCTTTTCTTTTCTCAAACCTCCTCTCATACCCTGCAATCTCTTCTTCAGTGACGTCTTTGCCAAGAGTGAGGTTCAAAGAAGATAAAGCACGAGAAGTATAAGCATAAAAGGAAGCCAAATCCCCAGTCCTAATCCCCCAAACCGGTCTTTGCTGCTGCTGCTGCCCTAGCGCCAAAACTTGCTTATCGTGCAGTAATTTCTCAAGAACAGCGCGATAAAAAGCTTTTCTCCCAAACACCGAGTTCGGCGGTTGCGGTGGCCAATTAGTGGGAGCTTGACATCCAGTCACCAATGCCGATGGCGATAGTTTTAGCTCATTTTCCCGCATGAAAGTTGAGATCGGGAAGCCATCGGGGTGAGAAACAGAGAGTGGTTTGATGTGGTTGAAACAACAACCCACCACTGCTGCATGAGAAATCTCAGGCACGAGGGTTGAAAGCCGCAGCATGTGTTCGGATAAAGAGCCACAAGCGTGAAGGCCAGCGAGGAGGCATCTCTCTCCCTGTGCCCAAGCTGAGATTTCCTCTGCTAGTTCGTCAGTGCCAGTGACGTAGCGAACGAGATGCGTAACGTCCTCATCTTCCTTCAGTCCAGCTTGTCGAGCTGCAGCTTTCGACCCTTGGATCTGAGAGGCACTGCCATCGATGGCCAACACCTTGAGCCCGCAAGCAGCGGCCAAAGTCAAAGACAGATACCCCTGTCCACTGCCTATATCAATCACTCTCGTGATATTCTGCGTTTTGCAGATGTGGTTGATATACCTCGCTCCCGCTTTGACTTCCGCCAGCTTTTTCGTCACCATTTTCTGCGCCAACACCTCTGGAACCCGAACTTCAGGGATGCAGGCAGGAAGCACCAACTGCTCGCGCTCAAGACTGAGTGTTCGTATCCGCTGCAACCACTGCTGCAAACTCTCTGGTCGGCCAGGTAAATCGTCGAGTCTAGCTGAAGGTTCATTGCGAAGACTGTTGATGAGGTCTTTTTGAGCGTGTTGGGGTGAAGGCAAAGAGTCCCACCATTTCGTCCATGCAGCGGGGAGTTTTGACCATGCGTTGTAGATGAAAGCGTCGTTGACGTGTATGCCGCCTGTAATTTGTACCGAGAGTGGCTCATGCAGGAATGCTATAAGGTCTTTGGCGTAGGTGTGGATGTCGGCGTAGCCTGAAGGTGGGTTGACCATTTTGGACAGTGAGAAATGGCGAGTACAAAGATTTTTGGATGTCAGAGTCCAGTCAAGCACTAGAGAGTATAGCTGTGTCCGGAGGAAAGTTGCTGAGAAACCTCTTCACGACTGCTTCCAGTGTGCCGCAACACAATTGCAGTCCGAAGGGTCCACCACAGGAGAAGGGGACGGGCGGACTGCCTGAGCCCCACCTTATCAACTAGAGCGGCTATCAATATACATTTAGTGCAACCTACCTAAAGAAACAACACAACCTACATTGGTACAAAAGCTGTGAATACGGGTAAAATCAACGCCAAAAATTTCACTCGCGGAAAGATGTTGACGTTTCCAGAGCCTAATAAAGGAGGTGTTGTCCGTGTCTATGGAGATATGGTTCAGATGCTGGACAGACACGCTTCAGTCGTGCGAAGAAGAGTGGCACTACCTTCGATAGCTGCAGATTTGGTCGTCCGTCGCTGGTGTGGTAATTACCACAAGACAAATCGGTCTTCCAAAAACTTCAGGATGGAGGTGGCCCGGCTATAGTTGCCCAATACGGTCCATCTGACACCTGCAGAGCTCCTGAATCGCGACCCTGTCCACGGGATGCATGATGATAGTGATAGAACTGGGATTATATCTAAGCTACTTTGTTCTACCCTAGCTTGAAGACAAGATGCTAGGGAAAACTCTGCAGAACCAAATGCAATAGATGTAAACAGCCGATGAATATGCAGAAGAAGATGGAAGAAACAACCAACACCAGATAGCAAACAACATGCCAGATAACCAAGCGAGAATAAATATCATCAACAAATGCTGTAATGCAATTTCCCCCTTCACATTTTCCCATGTGCCCGTTTGCAAAACCACATGATTACCTCCTATAACTTTGATGGTATCGCCCAACCAGAAATTTTCCATGTGTAACGCCGGTTCCCATGCTTTTATTCCCGATCATGTATGTTGGTGGCCTGTAGCTCAAGTTCTGCTAGCCCCTCCTTTCGTTTCAGAAGCTGCTTGAGAGGCAGTCTTCGTTACTTGCGCAATAGCCGGGAAGTATTCTTTGATGCCTTTGTCCAGTGTCTTCAGACCCAAGGGCTTGACATAAAACTCATCAGCTCCAGCTTCGAAGCTGTTTTGCTTGTCGGCCAGCGTATCTTGGCCTGTTACTATAAACAATGCTGATCTGGGTAGCGCCTTCTCTTTCTCGATTTCGCGGATTCGCCGCGTCGCTTCAATGCCGTCACATACCGGCATTTGAAGATCCATAAGGATGAGGTTGATAGGCTGTGTGTCGATGGATGACTCGAACACATTGACTGCCTCGGTGCCGTCCATGGCGGTGAGATACTGAATCTTGCGCTTCTCGCAGTACATGCGCATGATGCGTAGATTGACAACATTATCGTCAACCAAAAGGGCCATCGGTTCTGCGTCTGCTGGATCAACGCTATCTTCTGTCCCGGACGTGCGATGAGCGTCTTCGCGATTAGCCAACCCGGTAGCCGTTTCACCAGCTTCAGGATCAGAGTGAAGTCGCTTGTAGACTGCGTCGAGCTCTGTAGTAATCTCTTCGAGACGAGAGGTCAAGAAAGGTCCCGAGAAGAAACGCACCTCATGAGCGCCATGGAGCTTCTCTGTTGATGCACCAGCAGGGACTAGACATACTGCGACTTGCCTCGTGTCGATTTCCGAGACGTATCGACGGAACTCGTCTGCGTCCGGAGTGTATGTCAATACGATGAAGGAGCCCTCAGGCGTCTCCGAATCCTCGAATCCATGGTGCGTTAAATAGGATGCAAAATGCATCACAAGCTCTGGTCGCTCCGACTTGGGCGGTACGACATGAAACCTCCTAGAAATGTCTTTTAGGTTTGCGTCAAAGGGCACCGGACGAAATGCTGGACAAGCAAAGCCTGGGTTGAGAAACTGGGCGCGGAACAATGATCCATGGTCAGATCCGCCTTGTTTTGAGGAGACCAACGTGACACTGCCGTTCATGGCATTCGCGATCTTGGCTGATAAAGTCAAACCCAGTCCAGCTCCTCTTGTGTGAGTGTCCACTTTCTCGTAGGCCTCGAATATCCGTGTTTGATCTCCGGCGCCGATACCACAACCAGTGTCTTTGATGTCGAAAATCAGTTTCGTGTAGTCAGCAGATGCCATAATGACGACAATGACGGCTCCGGCATCCGTATACGATAAAGCGTTCTGGATGAGTGCCTGGACACACTCTTTCAGCAGAAATAGGTCCATGACTACCATGCTTTCGTCAGTACCGAGTCTATTCTCGAACATGACAGAGATTTGCGACAGCTCGTGCTCAGGGATTGACTGCTGCACTTCGTATATAATTTCGGCTTCAATCACGTTGAGGCTCAAGAGTGAAGCAGGTTGTATGGAGCCACCAGTCTCTTCGGCCCAACGGTTCAATTTGAGCATGTTGTTGACAGTAGACATCAATTCTCGGCCAGAATCCCGGATAGCACCGAGGACGGATGAAGGGTTCAATCCGGAGACGCCAGCTGAGAGCATGTCTCGGCTCGCCAGCTCTTCGAAAAGCAATTCGCACGAGCCCAAAACACCATGGATGGCTGTGTCATTGTCAGACATGAAATCGGAAGCAGATGATAGGGGTCTTACGTGTTCTCAGCTGGTGAGTTATGCCTCGGAGGAAGGCATCCTTAGCTGTCAGTGCCTCCTTCAGGCGGGTTTCTTGAGTGGAGTCTGCCATTATACTCGCACATTTCTCAACGAACCAGGAATCAATGTCATCAAAGACGAGTTGGACGTTCCTTGAAGCAAGAACAAGGTATTTGGTAGTGGGAATCCTTTGACACGGGTGTGCGATCGCACGGACGGTAGAGTCAGTAGCGAGTTGTGTGTGATTATGTGTGACAATTAGGCGTTCGATGAGTTCCGAGTCTTCCCACAGGCCGCCTTGAAAGTCATTGTGATCGACCGGAGCATGATGGGGCAAGGAGATCATGTTATTAGGTGGAGCGTCCTGTATGTCGAGATGGGTATCAGGATAGACCTGAGCAAGGATTCCAAAGACGTGATCCTTGACGGATGCGGGGGAAGTGTATTGGGGTGTTTGAGCAATGAGATCGGCCATGATTTGACGCTGTTGTCTTCGACCTTCGCGCACGCGAGCTACGATCTCGCTCGAGATCATGTCGGCGAAACGGACCAGAGCGTCCTGTTGGACGGGGGACAGAGGAGGCTGCTCGGAGTTGGAAGCGATACAAAGACTGCCCAGAGCGACGTCTTCGCCAGTGTCGGCCTTGCAACGGAGTGCGGCACCGGCATAGCTGCGGAGGCCGCCTTCCTCGACATGTGGCGAGCGTTTGAAGCGCCAATCGCTGGCCATGTTGGGCAGCATGAAGACGGTGCCAGGCGGCTGGTTGATCGTGTGCGAGCAGGTAGCCTCGCGCCGCGGCAGAACAGCCAAAGGCAAGCCTGCAGTGGCAACTCGTGTATAGACATGCTCGCTCATCAAGCCCATGATGGCAAAATCCCAGCCCATAAAGGCTTGGACAAGATCGAGCTTTTGCTGCAGAGCAAGCAGGAATTCCTTGTCTTCCAGCATCTTGTTGGCGTGAGTATAGTACCAATACAGTGTAAGACGGAGGCGCTCATTCTCAGACAGCGAGGGCATCAGGTAGGTATCTTGGAAGTCTTTGGGTTGTTCGGGAAGAGCAGAGGGGTCAGAATCGGGATCGGGATGGGTATAGCTGAGATTGTGGGCTTCCTGATCGAACTCGGCGATGGGTAAGCTCGCGTGAGCTTGGTCGAAGACAGGGCCGATGCTGCGCGGGCGCAAAGGCAGAGAGCGGACATCTCTGGGGGCATTGCGTCCTTCGGCGCTGGGAAAGTGAGGTTGGTAGAGCGAGGGTGGAGGGTGTGCGGACGCAGAAGGCTCCGGCGACGCCATGATTGGTGTTTATTCGGCCTCTAGCGGCATGGATGAAGCACCTCCCAATTGTGCCGGACGGGGGAGGGTCAGCGCGACGACTTGTGCTATCAACGAGTGGAATGTGGAATAACCAGAAGGAGCCCAAAGGCGTTTCGCAGTCGCTTCCTGCACCCTCATTCTGCCACGCCCTTGCCAACCTCGACCTGGGAGAGACGGCCACTGACGCCGACGCCGTGGGCCCAAAAGCCCGGTCGAGGCCCACGTCCAAATCCTCAACTCTGCAAATCTTTGCCCGCTTCCGCTCCATCTGCCGATTTAGCCCGTCACCTTGACACACACTGCCTTTGTCGCGTACACCTGCCATAGCCAAATATTACATTAATCTTTCAACAATCCCATGTCCTCACAAGAATCCCATGTCTTCCCAGAAACCCCGTCCTGACCCTGCTATTATACCCTAGGATGCTCCTGTTGACTCTCGCACTCGTCACTAACCACTAATCACGACTGGGCCGCAGCACCTTCCCCTACCACTCTGACCTCCTCCGCCTGAGACAGTCTCTCCATCTCAGTCTCGATGCCCAGCACCCAGTGGTCTCGTTCCGTCCGACTTCTCGCCTTAAACACAATCGCCCTGCCTGTCGTGCCGAGTTGCGACACTCGCTTCAACTTGTTACGTGCTCCGCCACTCTTTTGCTGTCCTTCATTGCCATCCTCTTCTCTTGCCCTAAACCAGCCTTTGTGCTGCCCAGTCCACACCACAAACGTAGTCATCGCATCATCATCTGCACTCGCCCATCCGTCTTCGAGATACATGCGAGGGAGCGCATCATTTCCAGGTCGGTTGTTGTCAAACGTGCGATTCGAATACAGTAAGTCGTTCGCTGTAATCAGTCCCGAGTAAAGATAGCAACCACGAAGATCGATAGACGCGATACGCTGGTGGTGGATATGAGACACTTTCTTGCCTGTCGCACTGCGCACCGTGTCCTCGAAGACGAGAAGGTGCCCGTGACAGAGAATGACATGACAGCGTGAGAAGATACCATGTACTCGGGGTTTGCGGAACAAAATCCCAGATCGATGGATTGCGCGACAGTTCGATATGCCGCAAACATTGTACAGCTCAGGCGATGCGAATGACTTGGTCACTTCCCACTTGTGCGCGAACATACCGACGTACGCTTCTGCCTGCATGTCGATATTGAGCGTGTCCAGATTTTGCTGTCGGACGAGCTTGAACAGAGCCAGATCCTGGGAAGCCCGTCGTGTCCAGTACTTGGCTAAAGCTCGAAGTCGTCTTATCCACTCCTTTTTCGTCGCTTTGCTGAACGCTTGTAGTCGCACGACCAGACCATTGCGCATGAGCAGCTCGAACGTTCGTGCGTCATCAAATTCTTTGGTTGTGCCATCGTCGTGGTGGCTGTCCTCAACTTCCTCATCGAAGTCGACCTGTGGGCCCTCATCCACGGCTTCATCAGCTGGTGTTGCTCCTCTCACCACATTACGAACCTCCACAACATCGGAAAGGTTGATGAACCCATCGCAATCCAGCAAAGACTGCGCATTTCGTTCTGCTTCGTCATGCGCATCTCTGTCGTGTCTTTTCCTGTCTTCTGCATCGTTAGCGGAGTCTGATAGCCACGCGACCGTGCCGGCATGCATCGGGAATGGATTGACTGCGTAGATTAATGGAATCTTTTCTGCAATTTGCTTCGCACTGGGAATGTTGCAATTTTCCTTCATAGGCATCTTCGGTGGCGGAGGAGGCTTCGCTTTCGCTGGTCGAAGAAAGAGTAGGTAGTTGTTCTGCGTGCTGAAGTATAACCGCTTGTAGAACAACTTTCCGAATTTCTGGTCGGTGCCCTTTTGAGAAGTCAAGCGGATGAGGAAACCTTCTACCGGAGCAGGCTCCTGCATGTTTTCGCCATTGACCATCTTGACGGAAACAGGGTAATGTTTCTTAGGGCGCAACTCCAGCTCATGAGTTCGTTGCAATGCCATGGTGCCGTACATCTTATGCTCGTTGATACCATGTACCCATTCCAGTCGGTCGTAGCGCTTCCAAGCCAGGCCAATCTTCGATTTGTGGCCCCATGTTTTGAGTACGTCGTCCCACTCTTTGCTCTGTGATAGCATCTCCAGACAACGATCAATGATTTTTGAGGCGATGGCTCGTTCAGCTTGCATGGCTTTGCAGATGGCGGCCTCGTCACCATCTGCGGCTTTTTCCAGGGCCTCTTCTGATACCAACTCTTCAAATGGATTATCAAGTCGAAGGCCGACACTCAGATCGGGTATGTTGATCTGAAGAGTGCGTGGTCGATGTAGGCCGAGTACACCTCTCAAGAAAGTGTACCACTCTACTGCGCTGGGTGCGGAGCGAGGTCGGAGGAAGCAAATAATCGTTTGCGGCCCCTTGGCTTGCCAGAGCACAAGGGTTTTGTCGAGGCTGCTGTACAGGTTGACCTTGAGCTTTGCAGGATCCAGTAATATCTCGTGCTTGAAGCGCTTCTTGGTCTTGCTCTGGTTCGTTGCTGGAATGACCTAGGGTCAAAGTCAATGTATGTATCACTTGTCAAACCTTGATTACTCACTCTGGTCTTGTACATCTGCAGGCACAAGACAGCACCATCTTCGTGGCTCTCTCGACATACAACCATGAACTCTCTCCACTTTTCTGTGATCCGTGTCTCGACTCGCTGGCTATCTTTCTCGTCATAATCATCATTGGGCTGCTCTGAGCCGGTCGTGATGTCCAGACGAACAAGCATCTTCTCCACTTTAACAATCTCTCCATCCTTCAGCTTTCCTCGAGTAAAGGCTCGAGACAGTCGCGATGTGCGCATGCCCTGGGCCATCTTGGCTCGCACTTGGACTTCCTGCTTCAGCATTGGATTCTCTGGAATGTTGAATTTGACGAGACCGGGTGACCGAATTTCGTGGCTGTTGCGATTCTCCTGTCCTGCGGCCTGTGGTGGATCTCGTTGTGGCTCTAGATTGAGCGCTGCGCCCAATGCGTCTTCTTCAACAACGCCCTGGGATAGTTGTTGAGCATGTTGTGATGCGAGGAGAGAGGTGTCGGATGTAGTAGGTCCTGGCGTGGCTAAATTGGTGGTTTCAAAAGAAGCACTACTTCGCTCGCCGCCGGTACGAGGACTGTTCTTTGGGGTCGTATCATGATCGCTAGATGACTCGGAGTGATCGTGGAATGCGGCACCTGGCTCGTCTAGGATCATTGAGCCTCCATCTGAAGCTGTTACGAAAGAAGCGTCTGAAGTATCACGTCTTCGGAAGGTATCTGTTGGACGCGAATCCATGTAGTCTGACGGAGCGGCGCCAGGCCTGGGTGTGGCCAGAGGAGTCGGCGTCGAAGGAGAAGCTACAGTGTGGGCTGTAGTATACGAAGCCAGAACCTCTTCGGCGTTCTCTCCTTGTTCTTTCAGAAGTGCAGGATCGCTCAGGCCTCCTCTTGGGATGTTGAGAGCGGCCGGCGCTCTGATTGTGGCCTCACCATCTGACTCTGCACCATCGTCAACGTGCTCAACATTAGAAATTACATGTAGATTCTGGCTCTTGGTGGCGCTGCGGGGCCTGCCAGGATCTTGGTCCTCGTCTTCGTCTTGATCACCATGCTCATCCTCTCGCAGTGCTTCTCCATGGGCGTTATCGGGTTGCGGGAAGCTTGCGCGATACAAGGCTGAGGGGTTTGGGGCGTCGAGGCCGGTGAGACGGCGGCGGCGGCCAACGTCGTCGGAGGCAGAGAAGGAGGGGGCTTTGGAGGAGTGGTGGATGCCCAGATAGTGCTTGTACCACTCTTTGCGATGGGTCTTGAGCCAGCCTTCTGGGATGGGACCGATGAAGCAGCGACGAGTAGTTAGGTATAGATGTTCGGGAGAAGCATGTTTGAGTCGGTGGACGGTGTAGGAGTCGTCGTCGCCCAGGGAGTCGATGGCTGTTTTTAAAGTCGCGTCAGGGTCGTCGGCGGAGGCCATGAATCCAGTCGCAGCAGAGCGAGATCAACAGATTTTATGTACAACAGCCGTAAGGAAAGGGGAAAGAATATACATTAGAGACGGACTACAGCGACGTTAGAAACATTATGCGGCCAGGAAGCTTGTTAGATGATCAAGACGACTTCCTGCCGGTTGAGGACGAGCGAGACTCGACTCGACTTGCAGCCCGCGGGCCGCCATTTCCCCAGCTTGATCGGCCGCGCAATCGTCACAAGATTTGACATTGACGCCGATCTTTATTTTCAAAACATGGAATATAACTGCTCTTCATTCTCCTGCTCCTTCTTCTTTGCCATAGAAGGCTCTTCATTATATCATGACTGCATGGCATATTTCTCGTGGCCGTTGTCTCTCTCCTCCCAATTTGTCCACGACTCTGTTTCGAGACCGTTACCCTGTGCTTCTCAGATCTTCGAGTCGTCGTCAAGCTTGAGTTTCTTAGCCTCAGGCAAGCCGTGCTCGCCAGGCTCCACGGTGGGAACATCAGGCAGATCGGCCAACTTTTGACCATTCTCTTCGCCCTTACTTTGGCCTTTCTCCTCGCTCTTGGTCTGCTCATCAGCCTCGACTTCCAGCTCGCTCTTGTACTGGTCCAGCATCTTGTCGTCGCCATCCTTCTGCCGTGCGCCCAGCGACTTGTTCTCGTCCACGTCCTGTTCCTTCTGTTCCTCGATCTTGACATGTTCGTTCTTGCTCTGGTCTTCGCTGATTTCAGTCGATGGGAAGTATTTGCTGCGTGCTAAGTCAGTGGCTGATAAAACAAAAACCTCGGAAAGAACTCACGGCAACCACTCGTAGTAGGCATCCTGGTCCTTCTCCATGAAGTTGCAGAAGATGATGTGGTCAAGCTTGTCGGCCTTGCTATCCGTATCGAGCCACTTCTTGACTTCGCCAATAGCAGTGGCAGCTGCCTCGTTGCTAGGGTAGCCATAGACACCAGTGCTCAGCGCACTGAACGCGATGCTCTTGCAGCCATTCTCTGCAGCCAAGTCCAGCGAGCGACGGTAACATGACTGCAACAGACTGGTGTGCCTGCCCTGTTTCTTGGTTCGCCAGTAGACAGGACCGACAGTGTGGATGACCTTCTTGCATGGCAGTTCGTAGCCCTTGGTGATCTTGGCGTCGCCTGTGTCGCAACCATCAAGTGTTTCGCATTCGCGCAAAAGCTCTCTGCCAGCTGCGCGGTGAATGGCGCCGTCGACACCTCCTCCACCCAGCAATGACTCGTTGGCAGCGTTGACGATGGCGTCGACTTCTAGCTTCGTGATGTCGGTGCGGATGATACAGATTCTGTCGTTGTAAGCGCTGCTGGCTCCAGACACTGTCGAAGCGGCTGGTGTCAGGTGTTTGAGCTTGTACAAGCTGGTGAGAGTAGGAATCTCCTTGAGTGTCTTGATGGAAGCCATCTTAATGTGTGATGGACAGTCGCAATGTAGTTGTCGAGATGAGGGTTGGAGAGTCAGGATGGTGTATTGAAAGTCGAGTTATTTGCTGACATGTGAAAGCGCGGATGACGCGCCCAGAAGCTAGGACCACACCTTGATTTTCACCAGCCACACCAGCGCGCCACACCGACATGTGAGCTTTTCAATAGGTAGGTAGGTACTCGGGTAGCTCTTTCAGTCACTGCTCTCTGTTACAGGAAAACCATAATGTTCTTTCTGGAAAGACCATGACTGTTGGAATACGCAAATTGTCTTCAATACCATCTATCGATCAATGCGTGACGTCCAAACCCAAAATCTGTCCAAAACTCCTACAATGCCAAACAAACACCATCCATCATCCTCCATCACTCCCCATGCCCACCCCCCTCGTCCTTCTTCGCCATCCTCTTCAGGAATCCCAAAACTCCTCCTCTTTCCCCTCCACTTTGACTCTGTTTCCTCGCCGCCTTTGCCTCGCCGCCTCTTTCACTATATTCCTCCATAGTCTTGTACCCAAAGAATCCAGACAGCGATTGTGCTTCTTCACTGGGTTGAATGTATTTCTTGTGCTCGGCCCATTCAGTCAATGCGGCGATGTAAGCGGCTTCGCTGGGGAAGCCTTTGTAGCTGCCGGAGTCTGCGTATGAGGGTAGGATTGTGGAGGCTGTTGTTTGGGTGCTGGGGGTTGGTGAGGGTGGGCGGGCGTAGGAGGGAGTGGTTGTTGTGGATGTTGGAGGGGTAGAGGTGTGAGGTTCTTGCGATGATGGTATTTGAGGCTGCGTCTGGGTCTGAGATTGTGGGCGAACATGAGAAGAAGGGCCTTGAGATGGCGTCCGGGAGGAGCCCAGCAGTGTTGATGGTGTCAATGGTGCTGGATCCCTTCGTGTGTATTCTGGCGGCGGCACCGCCGAAGACTGTGATTGCTGCATCGTGTGTGTATGTTTCTCGACTGCTTGTTCTTCGCTCGTTGCAAAGAAGTAAAGCGTTCAACAGGTATTCAATCGTGTGATAAGCCCTTGAGATGCCGATAACGATAGCGATATATGTTCGTGGACAAAAAACATCAAATCAAAGAAATCTGAACAGAGAAACAAAAGACCTAACTTTATGTTTTCTCGAAGAAAAACATGTTTCTATTTCGACAGTGGGCGGTGCCCTGCAGCCTTTTGATACAAAGGGTGCTTCTACAACTCAAGGGTGTGGTGGGTTTGTCCAATGTAAGCGCTGGATGGCAGCATGTGCGTGAAATGGTTCCGTCATGATCGGCAGTGACAAACAACGGAATCTCAAAGCCTCAGCCGACAGAGCCGCATGTCTTTTCTTCAGCCTTGACTCTTGAGGATAGAAATAGGTCCTGATCACACGCCAGTCTCTCGAGCTTGAAAATATCGGGTTAGAGAGCTACACGGCCAGGCTTCGAACGGTAGTTGTGAGATGTATTTCGTTGGTGGAAATGTCCAATGCCTGTGACATGCAGCTACATCAGGAACCCCTCACGCAGGAACGTCCTTGTCGCAGACAGGTAGGCAACAGCATCGCAATGGTCTTAATACAAGTATCGGCGGTGAGCCAGATGTCAGCACCGCCTTCTTCACAATAAACGTCTAGTGTATCTTTGCCCCACCGGTGTCATCCACACTCAACCTCCCATCTTTGACCTGAAACAGAGGCCCAACCATGAACACCATCTGGTCCCTCTTCGGCAAAGGCGTTCAAGCCAAAGATGAAACCATACAATCAGGAATTAACGATGGCTTTCCCGAGCCGAACCATACCTTCTCATACTGGCGCTCAGAACTGCACCCTATAGACTCATACTGCTCGTCCGAAGAACTGCCCCAATCATGCGATATCGCAATCATCGGAGCTGGTATGACTGGCGTCAGCACAGCGTACCATCTCTCTCGTCTGCACGCTGTAGACCCTTCTGGGAAAAGGCCATCAATCGTCATTCTCGATGCTCGAGAAGTCTGCTCGGGAGCTACGGGTCGCAATGGGGTATGTATCGAGTCGCACCTGACATTTACTGTGCTTGGACTAACATACAACTTAGGGCCATTCAAAAGTTCAAGCCTTCACGATGCGTAATTGGCTCAGAGATGCTGGTCTGGAAGCTGCGGATGAAATGGCTGCTTTCTTGTCTAATCAAAAATACGCCATGAAAGATGCGGTAGACAGAGAAAGCTTGAACTGCGAATTTGAGATGCGGAGAAGCTATGATGTCTACATTGATGAGGGGGATGCAAAGCAAGCTGAGGAGTTCTATCGTACCGCCATACGTGAAGGACATCAATGGGCACGAGACTTTGATTTTGTGGGTGAGCAATTTGCGGAGCAGGTACATTCGATCTATATCTCTTGGATGATTTGTGGGGGATGTACTGACAGAAGACAGGTCACTTCTATCCAAGGTGCAAGAGCTGCAATCAGTATGCCAGTCTGCAGTCTTTGGCCCTACAAATTCGTCACGCAGTTGCTCTCAAAGCTCGTCGACTCTGGCGCCGTACGCCTGTTCACCCACACACCCATCCTGTCCATCTCCTCTTTTAACCCTTCAGTCACAGTCCTACATACCGCTCATGGCAATATCCTCGCCAGAAAAGTGATCTTTGCCACAAACGCCTACACACCTGCCATCTGCCCAGTTTATAAGGACAAGATAGTGCCGTATAAAGGGTCAGCCTGCCATATCGCCCCTTTCCAGCCAATCTCACCACATCTAAGTAACACCTACAACATCTACTTCCCACATCCTAGTGACGAGGTAACGCGAGTTGACTACTTGAACCCACGTCCGGATTCTGGTATTGTCGTCGGCGGCGGAAAAAACTGCTACGTTAGCAACAAACCCCTATGGTACAACAACACAGACGACAACACGTTAATCCCCCACGTCCGAGATTACTTTACTGCCTACATGCAACGAGTCTTCCGCGGCTGGGAGACTTCGAA
The DNA here is from genome assembly GCF_000721765.1 of Aureobasidium namibiae CBS 147.97. Taxonomy (NCBI): domain Eukaryota; kingdom Fungi; phylum Ascomycota; class Dothideomycetes; order Dothideales; family Saccotheciaceae; genus Aureobasidium; species Aureobasidium namibiae. The sequence goes on from NW_013581204.1 coordinate 106,273, forward strand.
AGCGACCATCACACATCTATGGACAGGCATACAAGGGGAGACAAAAGATGGCTTCCCGTTCGTTGGGAAAGTGCCCGAGAAGGAGAGTTGGTACGTAGCTGCTGGGTTCAATGGAGGAGGCATGACATTCATTTTTTCATGCACTGAAGGTTTGGCCAAGATGGTCGAGGGAAAGACGTATAAAGAGGCAGGGTTGCCGAAGATGCTTGATGCTGCCAGGATGAAAGTTTGAGGCGCTTCTGGTGGGCCTGAGATCTGGTCGCTTGATGTGGGCATGATGGTTTCGCTTTTTGCAAAATACTGTCTCCATGTGCAAAGACATGTAATGCGAACAGCTGTAAACATGACGCTTGCCGGGATCATATGGCACCTAGGCTGAGTTGAGACGGCGGTATACAGATGCATATGATCACGTATTTCCATGCATTTGTCCCAACTCAGCTTGAATATCATTATGATGCTGGCAAACGTTATACAACAGCTGGGGAGATACGAAGTGATCACTAGAAGGCATTACACTCTGGATACTCCGGATACATGTTTAGTCTGGCATTCATCATTTTCATAGTCCACACACTCTATGGCATACGAGGAAGGAGCAACTGCAAAGGATTCGAGAACTCTTGCCTACCACAACTGCCCTGAGTGTCGACGCTTGACTGGGCTTAGATCCTGTCGACTTTCGAGCTTTGCACATTCAACATGCAAGAGCAGAACAACCAATGCGCTTTCCGATCCCGTCAGCTTCGCAAACTGTTTACTTCTCCCAACCTCTGGCTTCGTCCAACCCTTGTCCATCTCAGCACAAGCATCCATCACCAATTCTTCCATCATCTATTCTTCACATGAACCACCAAACCGCCCTCAGCCCTTCTGGTCCATCCACTGTCGACGACCCTTCTTGGATTTGTCCCAACTGCAACCAAGTCTACTGTATCTGTCCATCCTCCTCACGCACCATGTCCGGTCTACCCACCATGGCATCGGTCATCACCCCACCAGCCGTTACTAGTGAGCGTGAGCTTGAGCGTGAGCGCATCGCAAATACTCAGGTCCAGGCCCATGTCACACCACCAGAGCCTACTGAGGATACCGCTGTCCAGGTCGAGGAAACTCCAGAGCAGGCTGCAACGACACCAGGTCAGACTTCAACGGCACCAGTACCAGCCACGCCTTCTCCAGCTCAGGTTGTACAGACGTCAGACCAAGCTGTATCCACTCCAGTCCAGGATGGAACACCAGCACCAGCAGACGCCGAGACGCCACCGCGCAGCGACGTGACAAGATCAACGACGCCAGAGCACACCGAGAAGACTCAAGAAGAAGCAAATGCTGATGTTGCAATCAGAGATGCCGTTGTCAGACAGACCAGAGCTGTCTTCGACGGAAGCCGGGTGACGTCCAACAACGCAACTGCTGTCCTCGCTCAGGCGAGCGCGCACCTTGAAGAACTTCGGGCACACCTTGTCTCATGTCGTAAAGATGCTGGCGAAGAACCCGATAGCAATCCCGACGACAATCCTGCTGTCGTAGTCGTCAAAGCCAAGATAACACAGCAAGAGACAGAAGTCAAGAACCTCACAATTGACTCCCAGGTGGCTCGCAACACGTGCAGAGCAGCCGAACTCGCATACGCTCATGCCGATAAGCATCTAGCCAAAGCTCAACACACTGCCGCTTGGGTCAGACGCAACATGGCCAACGCTTATTACGAAAGACTTCTCCAGGCCGATTCTGCTCCAGCTAGCACTCATGCGTCCATTCATGGTCGTCTGAGGAACGACGAAAGAGCTCTCAATGCCGGTAGTGCTCAGGCAAAATCACGCAACAATTCAGAAGCGCACAGGTCCGGAGACGAGAATGGAGACGGAGACAAGGAGGAAAGTGGCAAAAGAAAGACTCCCGTGAGAAGAGCATCCACGTTTTTTGGGTCCCTCATGCCGTCGAAGAAAAAGAGCGTTGAATCACCATCGGGTAACCAGCCATCACCAGAAGGAGAGAACAAAGCATCACCCAGGTCTACTGTTCACGACGAGCAAGGCAGAACCAAGGGATCAATGCGCAAGCTTTTGCGTTCTTTTGGCAAGTCGTGAGAAGTTGATTCTTCGGTCTTTTTTCCTCCTATAGGGCTTGTGGCTTGATGTCTGTCCTTTACCGTTGTTGGTCGGGAGATTGATACATTCTTTTTGAGATAGCACAATCACATTCTTTCCGTCTGTCTTCCATCTCCCATGTGCAAGTGTATACCATGTAAATGGCTATGGAAATGCACAGTGCTTTCCGGGCTGCAGCAAAGTCCATAGAGAGCCAAGATCTTATGGACTCTCTGCGGATGCTCCTTGTCTACCAAACACACTGTGCATTTCCATAGCTCTGGTCTCGCCTTCTTTATGGTCGGGAGAGAGGTGAGTAGTGACAGAGTACCGGTAATCGACTCTCTCTCTCTCTGGACATCGCTGCCATCTAGAAAGAAACTCTGCATCTTGATGGCTTCCAGTGCTGCATCAAGGGAACAAGGAAGACAAGAGGGACAAAACGGAACAACTCGATTAGTCATCGGGGGGGAATATACAGAAACACAAAAACGCGACAAGGAAACACAGATCGTATCAACGGAAATGTATCAAAAAAGGCAAAAGAAAAAAAAAGAAAAAAACAATGTGGTGATAACAAAAAGAACTCTCAATCAAGAGGAACAAACAACATTACTTCTTCTTCTTCTTCTTCTTCTTCCTTGAGCGCCTATCAATTCCGTCTCTTTTGAAAAGCAAGTACTATAGGAGACATATATAAAAATTACTTAGCCTGATAAGTACCAGTGACGACCCTCCTGACCTCTGCACACCTCTTCCAGCTCTCCGCACTCCCAAGACTCTCATCAGCAAAGGGATCCGCTTCTTTGGCTTCCTCCTTGACGCTGACGCCCAATCCAGTACCCAAGTCTGCACCGACGACCTCCCACTTGGCCTCAATGTGTCCTGCCTTGGCTTCTCCCTCTGGAGTTTGGAAACGCGCGAGCAGCTTGCCAGGAGTAGAGGAGAGGGTAATATTGCCCAGTTGCCAGTAAATGAGGTTCTTGGTCTTGTCAAACGTTCCGACTGGCTTGGAGAGGCAGGTAGAGGCTTTGGAGGTGGGGTCGAGGTAGAGCATCAGGACTACGTTTTGTAGAGTGACGCTGCTTTGACCAGCAGGCAAGGTGAATGCAGGGTTTAGGCTGTAGCTGAGAATGGCGGATGTTTGTGTGGGCTCGATCTTCCAAGCTGGGTTCAAGAGAAGGGGCGCGGCTGTTGCGCCAGGGGAGGAGACTTGGTACTTGAATGCCACTGCTGTTTTGGAGATGCCGCCAAGGTTGACGCTGTATTCGCCGGGCTGCTCGGTGGCGGCGGTCAAGAAGGCTGGGTTGGGGGCCACCTTCTCCAGGTTGGAGAAACCGTCCACACGAATGCTTTCGTGGCCGAAGGGGGATGAGAAGTCGGTGGGGTTGTAGGCGAGAGCAATCTCACCAATGGTGACGCTACGAGTAAGTTGTCCCTGCTCGAACCAAGCGCTCACAGTCTCAATGATGGAGCTGTTAAGACCAGGCTCATGGAGTTCAGGGTGCTTGTTAGTCTGGCTCTGCGAACTGCTGAGAGAACGACCGGAGCGGATGGAGCCTGCGTCGTAGTCGCTCTCACCAACGCGCGAGGCTGGACGTGCAAAGATACTGGCTGCAGTGGCTTGAGCAGAGCCATGGAAGGGCGAGAAGGTAGATGAGGTGGAGGTAAATATGGGAGAGGAAGGGCTTTGTGCAGTCGGCAGAGACGAGGTCGAAATCTCCAATGGTGCGCGTGTTGTCTCTTGGGTTGTTTGTAACGGAGGCGAGACGGTAACGGGACCCTCCTCGGTGGTGACGTCTGGGGTGGTGACGGGAGACTGACCATATACACTAGCACGCATGTCACGACGGCCACGAACAGTGCCGGCCCTACGCGAGGTTGGGGGAGGAGCTTGCATCTTGAGAGTGTTGGCCATGCTGGTCAGAGCAGCGTCCCCACCCTCTTCAGCGATGGGAGCATTGCGGATGTCCAGCTTGAACTGGGGCTGGTTAAGGTCGTTGGCCTCGCTCGCCTCTCGCTCGGCTTGTGAGATGGCATCGAGGGCGGGCGGCGGCTCTGAGAAGCCTTGATTGTCGCGGATGGGCTATTGAAGTCAGTGACTGGGTGTTGTATGAGGATGACATGTACGCACCTGCATAGGTTGTGTGGGTTGCATGGGCTGCATTGGCTGCAGAGGTTGAACAGGTTGCGCAACGGATGGCTGCGAAGGAGACTGGAGAGGCAGGGATGCTTGCGAGGGCTGCAGAGGCTCCTGCAACTGCGAAGCGTGGTTCTGCTGATAAGTCTGGTGGCTTGGCTCAGGAGCAAGGCCAGCAGCAGCCAGCGACTGGGCAGAGCCATCGATAGGCGGCAACTCTTTGTCGCCGTTCGAAGTGCCAGCGCGGTACGATGAATCGGTGTTGCTGGTGATGGTGCGAAGGGGAGAGCGAGGGCGCGTCGTCTCTTCGTTTTCCTCTAGCGGCGTGGGCAAGTCATGGTTGCGTCCGAATCTACTGGATAGCGAGTTGAAGGCCGATGGCCTGGATGGCCTGCGCTCTGGCGACTCGGACACGCGGTCAGGGATCATCTTGCTGTCGCGGTTCTTGTTGCGCCCGAGCAACGTGCCCAGTCTCTTCAAACCGCCCTTGGAGCCAGATTTCTGCTTCTCGGGCTCTGAGGATCGCTCTGTTGGTGCTGCCATCTTGTCAGTCTCTGCTCGCCATGATCTTGGCTTTATCAGACTTACCAGTTCCCGAGCGCATGCTTGCGCCATCATCCTGGCGAGTTGATGGGGCTAGCGAAGGAGGAACAAAGATGGATTGGCGGTTCCTGATCTTGTTTTCTTTAGGCACCACATCTCCGCTAGAGACACGCAGAGCGTATGTCTTGATCTCATCCGCCGCGTCGATGTTCAACAAGCCATTCAGCACAGCCTCGGCCGGCTCTCTCGTCTTCTCGATCGTGTCGATCTCATGTGTTTGTAACTGAGTAAGCACATCTCTCAGATGGTTCAGTCTGGCCTCGTCGAGAGATTGCAGCGACTGGAAAACGTATGGAGACTGAGAAGTCCATTGCGACTGTGCGCCCTCGAGCTCAGAGTCGGCACGAGACGCGTTGTTGGAGCCCTTGCTGTTCAAACGTTCCGACTTTTTCTGTGCGTTCTCAACATCACGGGCCATAGAAGTGAGATTGCCTTGGATGGTTGACATGGCTTGCATCTCGCGATTGGTCGAGCCAAAGTCGCGTAGTGGTCGCTCGACATCGACTTCAATCCTCTGGGCCAGCGTTTGATGCGATTCGGCCAGCGACTCAAGAGCAGAGCTGAGGGTGGTCCATGTTCCAGAGAAGATGCTGAGGTAACGCATGTCAGTCATTGTCTGGTTGTTGTTGCGATTGGATGTGATTACCCAAGATCTTGAATCGAGTCGCCGGGCGGTGATCGCCTCGCGAGCTTACGCAGACCGTTCGAGTACTGTTCCTCGAGTCTCCTTCGTTCCTGGAAGTCATAAGCTCTCGTCGTGGCTATCTCTTCGGTCGATTGGGCGTCTTACTTGGAGCCAGTCGGCGATGTCGGAATTGACACGGCCGACTTGTCGCACGCGGTCATTGAGAACGTTGATGGCCTGGCCAGGCTCAAGAATGGCCTGCAATTGTATATATCAGCCCTTGCGCAAAGCCTCTTAGCTTGTTGCTGCTCGTCGACTCGTTGTGCGGGTCGGCGCAGCGCGGAGAGACATACCGCCATGGTTGGATACTCTTGCCTATCCATTGCGACTGGGTTACGCTCCGACAAAGACCAATACAGGCAGGTATGAATAACTGGATCAAAGAGCGTGTTGTTTAGGTTCCTGCAAGAGAGGCAGGCACGATTCACGGACGAACCGCTGCTCCCGGCGCGCCCGAATCACGATTAACGTCATTAACCGGCCCGGTCGTCCCCACACTAAAGCACCTCGGCCTTCCACTTTGAGCCATCAAGAACACGCGAAGGCCATGCACATCCTCTGCATCTTGTCTATCTATCCATCTTAATAGTCTAAGTCATCCTACACATACATCACGAGTCAGGTGGCTCCCACCAGTTGAGGCGAGATCGAGCATGCCACTACTCTGACCCAAAAATAGTCAAGTCAGTCATAAGAGGAAGCGTGTAGGCATGGCAGACTGGTAGGAAGATAAGTTAGAGCCGAATCCACGGAATGGAAGAGCAAGCAAACAAGGGAACGAGACACGATAAAAAGCAATGAGCTGAAAGTGAAGGACATATAACGAGGAACAAGGTCCAATGTATCGCTATGCAGGGCATACGTGCAGGCAGAAAAAAGAGAAATAACACAACAAAAGATTTTTGCAGAGAAAAAAAAAAGAGAGAAACGCACAACGACCCGGTTCCATGCTGTTTTCGCCATCCAAAGACATTCAAAACTCCTTCTCTTTGCCCTTTGCTCCTCGCAAAAAGAACCTAGCAAGTCGATGGTGGCATGAATAAGAAGAGGACAGCAGACCCAACCGAAAAAAACAAAAGCATTCCATTAAAAACACATCCTTTCAACGCCCCTTTGCACCTGTGACGGCCATCTTGCCCAATGCCATCTATACCGACCATGGCACATTTCGCCAGGTCTACCTTTACTTCTTCTGCTTCATGAATTCGATGGGTTGATCGGGGTCCGACGGGTCCAGGTATGTCAACATGACCGTGCTGAGCTCCTTGAAGTCGACCGGCTTGGTCACGTAGCTGTTGAAACCTGCGTCTACGCATTTGGCGTAGACATCTCCCATGACGTTGGCCGACAGTGCAACGATTGGGATATACGGCTCTTTGTTCTTCTTCTCCCACTTGCGAATTTCTCGGCAAGTCTGGTAGCCGTCCTTGTTGGGCATGTGAAGATCACACTGTTGGTCATGTTAGTTGATGATCGTTAGAAGACCGAAATATACGTACCAAGATGATCGAGTAGTATCCATGAGGATTGGCAAACACCTTCTCGGTGCATTGAACTCCGTCCAATACTGTATCGACCTTCACGTTGACCTTGCTGAGGAACTTGAGAAGAACCTGCATCCCGTTAGCCATGTCTGAATCGCATCGGCATTTGCTATGCTCACCATTTGATTGACCCTATTGTCCTCCACTAACAAGACTCGCTTGTTCTTGTCGCCCAATCTGCGAATCATTTCCTCATAGACTTGCTTCTGACTGACGGCCACCTGCTGCGCCGAATCTTGGTTGCGATCGGTGCTCATCTCACGCTCTTTGCGTGGATCGAAGATGGCGGCAAACTTACTCGGCTTCAATGGCTTGAAGATGAACTGCATCCTTCTCTCTTTGGCTAGCGCAGTGTCGTCGAAGTGCGGTGCTTGCTCTATAAGCTTTCGTCGTTGTTGCAAATCAGTAATGAGCACCAATTGCGTCATGGAGTGAGGGGGTGAAGCGAGCACTTGCTGCACGAATTTAATGATCTCTGGCACCGACTGCAGGACCAGCACGATGTGCGAAAATATCATTGGATCGTCTCCGCTGATCATCTTTTGACATTCTATCACACTCTCCCTCGCTGTGATCTTGTGAGGGATGTTCTTGGGTAATGTCATGTCCATGTGCTGCACCGTTGCGTCGCGAGCATGCTTGAGCGGGCATACAACCAAGATCGAGTACATGGGTGGCAGGTGGCTGCCACCTGGTGAGACCATTCTGATGGCGGAAGATGGCGCATTAGCATCCCTAGGAGCCAGATTGGACTTGCCATCGGTAGGGATCGACAACTCGATTGGTGGCGATAACGACATGAGAGATGGATCGGGCACGAACGAAGATGCAGAAGACCTGACCGATTGTGCACTACCAACGGTACCCCTGATTGACGGATCCGAGCTACCAGAAGAAGATGCAACAGGGGAGATTCCATCAAAGTCTGGCGACGATTCGTCTGGAGCATCTGAAAGTAACTTGGGTGAATTCCTGATAGGAAGTTTCAGTGTGTTTGACAGCCTGGGGTCTTGCGTTATTGTCGGTAAAGGTAAAGGTGTCACAGGTGTGGTAGGCAGCAGAGCAACGCCAGGAGTTGCAGGCGGTGGAGGCGGCTTATCGTCCCCGGCCGGCAGACTGGTCTTGATGACGAAAGCGAACGTAGCGCCTTTGCCAGGCACACCTCTCGCAGACATGTCACCTCCGTGCAGTTGAGCGAGTTGACGAGAGATGACAAGCCCAAGTCCTGTTCCGCCATGTTGACGGGTACTACTTCCGTCGATCTGGCTGAAGCGTTTGAAGAGGTACTGTGCTTCCTTCTCGGTAAAGCCTTGGCCTGTGTCCATGATCTCGAACTGAACATACATCGAGTCGTCAGTAGGCTGGTATTCCTCTTCCAATGGCACGCTACAGCGGATGAACACTTCACCGGACATGGTAAACTTGATCGCATTACCGATGACGTTGAGCAGAATCTGGCGGATGCGGAAACGATCGCCCTTGATCTGGGAGGGTACATCAGGTTCGACCAGATAGTTGAGCTCCAATCCTTTGTCAATTGCCATTGCAGATGTCAGATCGTTGACCTCCTCGATAAGAGAGCGGACATGCATCCAGTCCATATTAAGTTGGATCATGCCAGCCTCGGCCTTGGAGAGATCGAGAATGTCGTTGATGAGACCACGCAATCCTTCAGTAGAAGCTCTGATGATGTTGACGTGCTCCATCTGTTCCGAAGTCAAGCTGCTATCAATCAAGAAGTTGACCATACCAGTGATGCCGTTCAGAGGAGTGCGGATCTCGTGAGACATGTTACTCAGGAAGCGAGACTTTTCGTCCATCGTCTCCTTCAGGTCACGTTCCAAAGCCTTGTGATCGTTGATATCAGTGCAAGTGCCGTACCAAGTCTCTTCTTCGTCATCCTGAAGATCACGCTCTGCAAGCAGAACTCTAACGAGATGCCATCTGTACTCGCCGTCCTTCGAGCGCAGTCTAACCTCTGTAGAGTATGAAGGCTTTCCATCGGCGTCTCGTGAAACCTTGAGAATGCCAGTGGAAGCCAACTGGGAAAGTCTTGCTTGAGGCAATTGGGTGGTTGGTGACGTGTTCATTGGACTTGTAGGTGCACGTTCAGTATCTGACGATGCACTGGACGATTGAGCAGATGAGGACATTGTTCTGTGTGGCTCCGGTGGCATCGTGGTCGGGACATTGGTAGCGTTGGCTGAGTCGTTTTCGAAGGCGGGCAACCTGCATTTGACAATGTCATCGGGATGAACGTGCTCCATGAAGCCGATGCCCAAAGCCTGAGATTCGCGCTGTCCAGAATAGTTCAGCCATTGAGAGTTGCAGAAAGTGACACCCTTGGACTTGTTGACGGTGAAGACGACCTGGGGACTCGAGTTGGCCAATGCTCTGTATTTTGCTTCGGAAGCAGCAGTCTCTTGCTGGCGGGCAAGGTTCACTTCGGCCAGATGTTGTTCGTGGAAGTCCATGTTTGTACCGATCCAATGAACAATGTTCTGCTTCTTATCCTTCAAAGGTGCAGCTCGGACGTAGAACCACCGATAATTGCCATCGAATCGCTGTAGACGAATCTTTTGTTGCAGTTGCTGGCCTGTCCGAAGCGATCTGTTCCAGGTATCCATGTACTTGTTTTTGTCTTCCGGATGTATCGCTTGCCACGGCTCTTTCAGAACTTGTCTAGAATCATGTCCACGGTATACTAGGAATTTCGAGTTGACCCATGTCAGCGCGCCAGTGCCAGGAGCAGCGGTGAAAATTTGTACGGGCAGCGAATCGATGATTGTGCGTAACAAACGTTCGGAAGGCGGAGGCATCTCGTCAGACACAGAGCTCGCCCTAACATGAGTGAGAATTCCGGGTGTCCTGGGGCCAGGCGTGGTTGCAGCCGGAAGTCCTTGGAACGATGAACTAAAGTCGGCACCATAAGAGTGTAAATATGAGTGGCGCTTGTCTTCACCTTCTGCGATGATTGTTGGAGGAGGTGCATTACTGCGGAAGCTAGGCTTCCTGAGAATAGAGTTCTCTGCGGTACGCGGAGGGCTTTGCTCACGGCCAACAAGTTTGAGTGGAGTTTTATCTTCTTTGAGGGAACGCGATTGCCTGGATCTTCTTTCGCTCTTGGGTGTCGTCTGCTCCTCGTCGGCCGTAGTCACCGATACTCTCTTACTTCTGTCCTTCGCAGGTGTGGTAGTTGAAGTCTGGTTACCAGCAGTACCTGCTACACGGTGCATCTTCTTGGCGTCGAAGTAACTGTCGATGATCTCCGATCCACGCAATCCAGCTGGTGTGTTGACCACTGATCTGCTGTTTGAATTGAGACCGAATGCTGAAGGATCCCATCCAGGGGTACCAACTATAGAACCAGAAGGACTGTGGCGTGATCGACCAGAGTAATCAGAGGGACTAGTCATGCTGCCAGATATGGAACCTGCCACTTCATCGAGGTCGGCGCGAATGAGATCATCGAGATTTCCAGGCGCAATATTCAAGGGTGCAAAGCCAACGTTATGGCCCGAGAGAGATCTACGATGGCGGACACCCATAGCCTGGTTGTGTGCATTAGTGTATTGGTGGGCCATGTAATACGAGGTGGCCAGATGTGGTCCCAGCAGTTTGAGAGACTGTACGAGGTTCTGAGGGTACGGCACGGCGGGACTGAGAACGGAGAGAATGGCGATCGGTGCTCTCCGGTCGCCAGACGATGCTTGTGACACGGATTGTGCCCGACTTGCAGGACGAGATTCGGGATTAGGTGATTCCGTAGGATAGTTGTGCATTATTGGCGACAGTGATGGATGTATGAGAGGGATGTGCACAACGGTATGAGCGCGATCAACGCCAATGGCCTCGACAGGCTCAAGATGTGAATAATCATGAGTAGCGTCATTTGGGTTAAACGAGTCTTCGACACTTTCCTCTGCGGTGAAAAAGGGATTGTTCTCGGGATCGGCTTGCATAGCAGGTGAGGGTGCTGGAGACTGAGCCCAAGGCGAAGGTGGGTATTGCTCATATTCTTCGTAAACCGAACTACGCCGCTTATTATTGTCCAGCTGTGAAAAGAGGGTGCGGGAGTTGCCAAAGAGCTGAGAGGCCTTGCCAGCGGGTAGAGCAGGTGGCGGCTGTTGAGCTCTTGCTTTCGTCGAGCGTTGGCCAGAAACTGTGCTCTCGTCCTGTGAGCTGTTGGAAGAGCTCCGGCTATCCTGTCCATTATTCGAGTAGTCGCGGGTCAGTGTTATCAGCTTGCCCCTTTCCAGCACCCTGTTGATTCCGCTTGAGTCGATGAGACCATCAACCTCAGCTTCTAGCCCCTTGAGGACAGGATAGACTGCTAATTGGGCTGGCTGACTGTAGCCGCCGACACTACTGAACTCGGGGTCACTGACGGATGTGCTGCGGTAGTTGGTTGTGCGATTGTCAAGGCCTGGCGACGGCATAGGGGCGTTCATCAGGCTGGGCGCATGACTGACAGTGCGTGAAGGCATGTTTGGACGTAGAGCAGAGCCCGGGCGGAGTGGTGAGTCGGCCGTAGTATGACCAGCATAAGAGTGACGAGTTTCAAGGTTTGGGCGCATACGATTCCAAGTGGACGGATCTGAACGTGGAGCCAGTGATGAAATAGAAGGCGGTGGGTGGTTTGAAGCCTGGCTCTCATTCGAACTGTCCTCACGGCCAGAAACATTGAAAGTAGCCTTTTGACCCCATGGCACATTCTCGATATCATTCGAGTCTGCAGGGAGGGCCAGACTCGCACGGTCCGCCTTGTAGACATCATTCATTATGTTTGCAACTGTTGACCACCAAGCGTCCAGGCCGGGCTCCGAATTGAGCTGCAAGACAAGATCATAGACGTTAGGGGTCGGGAAGCGAGGATCCTGACTGGGTCCAAATTCGAAGCCTTGGGGAGCAAAGGCGGCACCAGTAGCGGCGGGAGTGGTTGCACCGGACATGGCAGCACCGCCAGGGGTGCTACTATCACCGGACTGAGCGGCAGAGACAGTTGGCGACAAAGCAGTGAAAGGCTGGTGGAAGGCTGACGACCATGTGCGCGGAGTGCCAGGGACATATGGAAAAGGATACGAGGGAGTGCGCAAGGGCATAGCAGCAGGTGTGGCGGCAGCACTTCCACGAATGGTGCGAGATGACGAAGATGTGGATTCGGTAGAGGCGGTTTGGGTGGTGGCCAGAGGGCTACTAAAGGCAGCGGTGAGGGGGGAAACAGTGCCGTGTTCCTCCTTGATGGGCGAGGGTCGACGGGGCACTTGGTTGGACGAGCTCGAACGAGCGACGGCAGGCGACAGCGTGTCGGGCTGAGGTTGGTACAGTTGGTGCTGTTGAGCGGCTAGATTGGCCTTTGCCCGTTGCAGGTTAGAAGTCATCCTGGCCGTGACAGCAGCACGCAGGCGAGCAATTTCTTCTTCGTCGGGACTGACCGAAGCCGTGTCGGGGCCTGGCGACTGAGGAGGCTCGTTTATAGAGGGCGTGGTGGAGCTGTGTGGCGGCGAGGGACGCAGTATTGGACGTGCCTGCAGTTTGGCGGCGGCAGTGAGAGCAGGAGCGGCAGCGGCGTCGTGGGCGTTGGTTGCAGGGGTCGCGCTCGGTGTGGCGTCATCGTCGTCGTCGGCATCGTCGTTGTAAGGCGGCGGCGCCATGTAGGAACGCATGTCGGGACCGTCGTTGGTGGAAGGCGGGTGGGACATAGCCCTTTGGCCTCGTCGAGTTCAGCAAAGCAACGCGCAGAGGGGCCCGTGGACAAAGGACGCATCAGCAGCTTTCGCAGGAGAAGCACGGCGAGTGCGACGGGAGCGGGCACGGGCGACCGGTGCTGGGCTGAGGCACAGAGACGATATGGGCACGCTCGACTGGGCTCGTCGTCGAGAGCGGATATCCAGGTGGATCGAGATGCAGCACTGCTACCTGCCCTTCCTCTTGTCGTGCTATGGGACCTTCAAAGCGTGCGTCTGCCGCTTGAAACAGCGAGCCTTCTTCTGGCCCTGCTTGGCTCTCGTCATGCTGCCCACATTCGACTCCCAAACTCAATCCTCCATTCAAATAACATAATCTCGTCCAACCCACCACTCGAACATGCAACGAATCTCATCAGAGACTTTTCCATTCCCAGCTGGTATATTGACGTCCTCGCACTCACAATTGCGCTGCCACAAGTTGCTCCTCCAAGTGAGATTCGCCGGCTGTTCTGCCTTCTTGCATCCGGCTTCGACTGTGCGCTGCCCGTTCTCCTCGCTTTAACGTTTGTGCATTATTTACGCTTTCAAACCACAACTCTCCCACTCGCTGCCTCACAATCTCCCGCACCCTAGAAACCCACCAGACTCTCATTTGTCGCGCCTTGATGTTTCCTATCGCTTGACTCGCTCTGTTTTTACAGCTGCTGGTGTTCGTCTCAGCTTTGCAAGCCGTCGACGATTTGCAATCGTCGATGTGCTTTGTCCAGACCGTGTCACAACGTTCTCGACCGTGTTTTTGTGGCGCTTCTAGACAAACATATGCATGTCCGCTCGCTGCTTCCAGCCGAGCACTGCACCAGTTGGCTGAGAGCTCTGATCTTCTTCCTATCTGTGGTTCCTCGTCTCTTTACAGCGTCAGCAATGTCTGCGTATTCGGCTGGAGAATCGAAGATGGGAATTCGTTCCCACCCGTGCGAATATTGCTCCTGGATAGTATGAACAGCTATCATGTCAGTCACCTATTCCACACATATGGCAATAGTCTCTATATATTATAGGAATGCTATTCCCCAAACCACGCATCATTTGATCTAGACCAGGCTGTTCGTACTCTTCTTCCTTTTTTGCTTTCTCACTATGCACATTTCCTTTGTCAGTTATGCCAACAAATAACAGTGACACTTGAACCTATCAATGCATCTGACCTTGAGCCATCTGCATTTCAACTCCTCATGACCGAAGCCTCTCCAGAGAAAGGCACTACGAGATCGAATCGGACCGCCCTCCGATAGCCGCTTCCGTACAGATCGAGCATCTTGCAAGTGATCAAAACAACCACGATGTCATGAACAAAACAAACCAGCTCCACGGCCCCTGTTCTCAAAAAGATCGATGAACCTCACGCCGATCACCTGTCACCGATCTCCTAGCAGATCTTGGTGCTGTTCCCCCACCACGTGGTTTACTGCTCTGTATGCATTTTTTTTATGCAAAACATGTCGAGAGTCAAGAAAACCTCGTATTCGGTTTTTCTTCAGCAAAGGTCGTCTTTATGCATAGCCATGCAGATGGAGTGGAGGAGATGTAAAAAGTGCAAAACGTACAGCAGCAGGGATTCCCACGTGGTCACCCACCGTAGTACTAATCTGCCGTTCAACTGCTTATGTATGGCAGAGCGGACGGGATGCCCAGTTTTCAGCTGACTGTGGCCGTACGTGCTGAAAACATGATTCTACGACAATACAGCAGCGGGATTTGTGGTGAAGTACGAGATGCCAACGCGTGGAGTAGATTGGGAACGGCCGGTGATTTCGAACAAGAACCACAGCGCTCGTTGCCTTCGATGTGCTTAACACATGCCAGTCAATGCCAATCGTGCTATCTTGTATGCCACTGCTGGATCTGCTAGTTGTATCGAAGATCTATTCTTTCAATATGTCTGCATTCCGTCAAGTTATCTCAGTACTTATTTAGGTTGTTTGTATAACATCGGGCAATTGAGTAGCTTTAGAACGCTGATGTGTGGTCGACTTTTTGAGGCAAGACATTGTTCAAGCCAAAAAGCGATGTAACACCACAAGCAAGGGTCGCAACCTCTACTCGTAATATCTGAGGACAGAGTATACCATTAGCTGTCTACCAGCATAATTTCCCAGTACATTGAGCACATTGTGGTCGTGCTACGGGTCTTTTGTTCTCGTCTGGCATGGTCGAGGGTATCACCCTGCCATTCGAAACTTGAGGCTGAATCAAATCTGACCGATTTCTTATCATCGAACATCGCACTTATCTTTTGGTAATACGCAGCAGGGCACGAGTATTCGAAGAGAGAGGGGCGCCTGTGACTTCGACTTTTGGAAACCAACGCGAGATGGGCAAGAATGTGAGCAGGCTTGATCGCTTCAAAGGCCTCTTCCATTTTGGCATTCGCCATAAATCTCTGCTATGAAAGGATCCAAAAGGAGCAAGTTATGGAGTGTTTGATATGATGTGGTGTACGCCCGAAGTTATGATTGCTTCCTTGAGTTTTCGTCCGGTCTGCGATACTTCGACTCTTTATCCAGAGGTTGACTGTTCAAGGAGTCTCTTGGCTTGGCCAGCTCTACGCAAATACATGGCGCGTTGAGCGGCTGCACCCCGACATGAGTAATGAACACTGATCAGGGTGTCCAACGGCGGGTGTGTGGGTTTGGGTTGTAGCCATGTCTTCTCAGCATTGGCTCAGCTCGTTCTACGCCACTTGGCGTCTTCACCGTCGGGCTCATGGCCTTCGTCGGCATCTTCAAACTGATCAGCAGTTCTCACTGTGCCAGCTCCAGCACCAAGACTTCCGCCCTCGGGCATACGAAACTCGCCATTTTCATCCATAAAGTCTTGCAGATTCTCGGAAGTGATCCAGCCACCAGTTCCCGGCTCAGGCTCCTGTTCTTGTTCTTGCTCGTCATCCTCATCTGGGTCGGGGTGTAGGTCGGCGCATTCAGATACAGCGGTGAAGAGTTTCTCAGCCGGATCGGTAGGAGTACTCTCGGCAAGAGGCTCGGGTGTCAACAGGAGCTCAACAGTCTCAAGATCGTCATCGGCGGTCTGCGAGATGTCGCTAAGGCAAAGTTGCAGGTATAGAGCGTTTTGTTGACGAGCGTGCAGGGAAATGGTTCGGTAGGGAATCTGGACACCATGGCCAGCAGAGGAGCTCCAGAGGGTGAAGAAGCTGATTGTTTTCAGTATGGAAGCAGCTGATGAGGGAGGGTAGACGAGAGCAGCTTACTCTGAAGTGACCCAAATCTGGATGCGTGTAATGGTGACGTCGACTCTGGGTTCCTCGCCGTCGCCATTGGTGTGCGAGTGAGGAGAGGCGTGAGGGGCAGCGCCGGGACCAGCAGAAGTGCGCAATGCTTGCAAGGCAGGGTTGTTGGCCAGCTCGTGCTCCGACACCTTCAAAGTAGCATTCTGCACGCGGTGGTGCAAGACAGCTCTGGCATCGTAGAAGCTGCCTGGTGTTTCTTGTTGATGCGCCTCGAGGCTGGTGTAGTCGCCCTCCTGCGGTGACTCGTCGATGACTCTCAATGCGCCGCTCATGTTTGCGATGCTTGGTTGATATATTGAATGCGACAGAGGCTCAAGCTTTCGCCTTCGATCAGCGAACGTCTTGCATGTGAAATGCTGGTTTGTCTTGTTTGTTCCGATGTTCTGCTGATCATCCCGGAGCCACCTCCTGGCCTCCCTCGTCAACCTCTTCCCGTCACCAATCTTGTGTCGGCCACCGCCCTCCACCACTCTTGTCATGTCGCCATGTTTGTCCACGTAATCTCAATCATCACATGCTTCAACGTCCACCTCGCGTCATGGAATCTCCCTCTCGCAAGGCTTTCCTTCAAGACGTTCCGTGCATCGCAAGTGTTCCTCGATCTGGATGACAGCTTGGCATAAAATCGTCTTAGCCGAGGCTCATCGTTTTGCGACTCGCTTGACACTTCCTCATCCTCTCCAGATTCCACGGCCCTTCTATCACTCTCAGCGACTCTTTTGTTGATTCACGGCCACCCCAACCTCCGACATACCGTATGCCAACCACGCCTCGGCATGCTAGAGAGAAACCTTCATCCCAAAACGGCCAGTTCTTGTCTGTTCCCGACGGAGTGCCCTAGTCCTCCTGTATATAGTCATCGTGTAGACCCATGACATGTAGGTCCTGTTTTACCACCTCACTCCCTTTCGTCATCCCCAGAATGGACTCCCCCGACTCCAAGAAGTTGCAATCCAGCATTCCCAACTCCTTTTCCCTCTTCCGTCTTGTTCGTGATCAAGCTCGCATCAACCCAGATGTCTTGGCTCATCACTACGAGGGGTCGGGTACCACAGACGACCCCTACCTAGTCATCTGGATACCTGAAGACACCGGCAACCCCCTGAACTGGTCGACCTCCTTCAAGTGGATCGTGACCATGACTGTTGCCATGACATGTTTCGCTACTGCCTTTGCCTCGAGTGCTTTCAGCGGTTAGTCGCTCGTCAACTACCATGTGCTCAACGCAATACTGATCAACGGCAGGAACGACTCGGGAACTCGTCTACGGCCTTCATGCTTCGACAGAGCTTGTCACAGCTGGCGTCTCTCTCTTCGTCCTTGGTTTCGCTCTGGGTCCTCTGATTTGGGCGCCATTGAGCGAAACTATCGGCCGCCAATATGTCTTCTTCTCGACCTTTGCCTTGTTCACAGCCTTCCTTGCTGGTTGTGCTGGGGTCAACAACATTGGGAGCCTCCTCGTTTTGAGATTCTTCGCAGGCTCCTTCGGCTCTTCGCCCTTCACCAACGCCGGAGGTGTCATATCAGATATTTTCTCGGCTCAAGAGCGCGGCCTTGCCATCACTATCTTCAGTCTTGCTCCCTGTCTCGGCCCGGCTGTCGGACCTCTGGTGGGAGGCTTCTTGGGTGAGACCGAAGGCTGGCGCTGGGTACAAGGCCTGCTAGCCATCTTTGCTGGCGTACTGTGGATCTTGGCTTCTTTTATTGTGCCAGAGACATATGCTCCTGTCTTACTTAGACGCCGTGCAGAGGAGCTTTCCAAGAGAACTGGCATGATCTATTCATCCAAGTTCGATGCTGAACGAGGTGCCATCTCGGCTAAGCAGATGGTTTCGACCGTCCTCGTTCGCCCCTGGATCTTGCTATTTACTGAACCGATTGTTCTGCTTCTGTCCATCTATATCGCCATTATCTATGGGTACGCTTCTCCTCTCCCTTCCTCCTTTCGCTTACCTGCCTCATGGTTGAGAGCCGCGCTAACGTTCTGTCACAGAACCCTATATCTTCTCTTTTCTGCGTTTCCGATAGTCTTCCAGATCCATCGCGGCTGGAGCGAAGGTGTCGGTGGTTTGGCATTCCTCGGTAAGTCACTTTTAGAGATTGTGTCTGTACAGACATTGACCCTTGATTCAGGTGTCGCGTTTGGCATGTTCTCCGCTATTGGCTTCTCTCTCTATTCGCACAAATGGTACTTGGCAGCAGCGGCTAGACATGGCGGATTCGCCCCCCCTGAAGCACGTCTCATCATCGGCATGTTTGGCTCTGTCGCGCTCCCAATCGGGATGTTCTGGTTTGCTTGGACGAACGGCCCTTCGATCCACTGGATCTCACCTATCATGGCCGGTGCACCTTTCGGCTTCGGACTTACTCTGGTCTTCCTCTCCGTCACATCTTACCTCATCGATGCATATGTCATCTACGCCGCATCCGTTCTCGCCGCGAACACTGTCCTTCGCTCTCTATTTGGTGCCGCATTCCCTCTCTTTACACATCAGATGTATGATCGCCTCGGCATTCACTGGGCCTCGTCCATTCCCGCTTTCCTCGCCCTGTTATGTGTACCCCTGCCTTTCATCTTCTACAAGTTCGGCGCGAGAATTAGGGCTAGGTGCACATATGCCGCTGCTGCCGAGAAAGCAGTCTTGATGCTCCAAGCAAAGGCCGCAGCAACCACAACAACAACAGCCAGAGGAAGTAGCATGGGAAGCGAAGACGAGTTTGACGTGGAGAAGGCTGAGGCCAAGGGTGTCAAAGATCCAATGGAGCTCACGAGAGCCAGAACGATCGATACCGTCAGAGAGGTTGCTTCGGTGTATGAGGCCGGTCCTTACGATATTGATCGTGTCAACACCAAGAATTCGGTCTCTGGCATTTGAGGCCGCTTCCTACGATTTAGAACTTTATATCATAGATTTCCACTTACAGCACTTGAGATACCCCGAATAGAGTGTTTATTTTCTCTACAATCTGTATACCATAAAGACTCTCGCGTTCGGAATCCAGAGCGACTGAGGTTGTAAACTTTCTGAGTGCAGCATAGCTTTGGGCATCAGATATCGCCTTGGTGGTGAGACTGCGGAGCTAGTCTGGTCTTGGCTGCATTTTTATATTGACTTGACGCAGGATGGGATTTCCGACGAAGATGCGGTCAAAGAGATTGAGCAAGTGCGATGCACGAGCTGTGCCGCATTCGCTTTCATCTATCGCGTGCGTCTGTTTGCACCCCCACTTTCAATAACTACCACAACACTCCGTCACAGTCAACTTGATAAGTATCAGCTTTTTGCTTTGTTCTTTTGTTTCCTGACATCAATTACGTTCGTCGCCATGGCTGCGCCACAGGCCTGGAGCAGTCACATCTGGACTGAACAGACTTTGACGTGAGTGCCGTTCATCCATTCCTACTCTGCTCTTACTCACCTTTCTGTCCAGGCGCCTGATCGGCAGCGATCAGCAGCAAGTCGAGATCTGTACCAACGAACGCATGCCACAGTCGTTCATGGTTCCACGATCTCTATTGGCCTTCTACTGCCCTAAACTCCACCCTTCTCCCACTGTTCCTAAACACCCTTATGTGCTCGAGACAAGCCGAGCCCTCCTAACACTATTCTTCGGATGGCTATACACTGGCAAAGTGGATACCACCAGCTGGTATGATCTCACAGAACTCTACTTCCTGGGCCACGCCGCTGGATCTGTCGCCCTCATGCGCTGCTCCATCTCACAGCTACAAAAAGCCTGCAAAGACGACCAGCGCAACGACACCGACCTGTTCCACTATGGGCACATCTCTGTCATCGAGGAGATGGTCGGTGCATCTTCTCCTCTGTCTCGCTATGTTGAAGACACATACTTCAACCACTGGGATCCTTCAGACGATGATGGCGTTAGCGACGATCCATCACAGTACCCAAAGTCGAATGCCTTCTTCAAGAAGTTGTTCCAGCGCTCGCGCGTAGAGCAGAGGGAAGGCGAGAACTGCTCATGTTGTCATGACTACTGCAAGTACCATGATCATAGCGAGGAGGAACGTTTGGCGAGTAAGTTACCCCCCTCATAAGTAATGAGGAAGATGCTAATCGCTGCAAGCGTGTGGACACTCGTCAGCTCCAACTACGGGACCCTCAATCAACGCTCCCGAGCCTACTATCCAGCCAGCTTCTGTCCCTGTCATCAAGCCGGCTGCTGCTCCTACTAGCAAGCCACCGCTTACTCGAGTTGCAAAGTCGGATCCTTTGGTGCGCAAGAGTCGCAACAGGAAATCGATCCATAGATCAGTGATCAGCGAGCTCTCATCGGAGCGCGATAACTCGGTCTTGCACGGAACTCGGGCCACCGCCTCTCGTGATGGAACACCGAAAGTAAAGACTGCTGACGATACCTGGCTGACAGTCATGAGCCGTGCTCCGGTCGGTTACCCTGCTGACTACCACGGTTTGTTGATGTCTCTGCCACAAGTCCAGTCAATCAAACCACTGGACTGGTTGGAGAGTGGTCTAAATGCTGAAGGTATCGATCAGCTTCCCGAGCCGGACAGAATCATTGCTGCCGCCATGAGCTGGAACGCCGAGGATTATGCTCAGACAAAGTGCAATTTTTTCAATCAGTACGACTCGACGATCCAAGACCAGAGTCGTTGGCTCAGAATTCTGAAATTCGGAGGCAGCAAACCCAAGGAGAAGGGCGAACGACTGTTGGCCATGTGGAAAAGTTTGGGGTGGCTGAAAACCTCAGACGCAGTTGTCAACGATGGAACACAGCATCGAACAGTCTTGACCGCACCTAAAGCCCGTATACAAACTCCACGCGGTGTCAAAACGGTTGAGTCTGTCGAAGAGAAAGATGCTAGCATCAGGAGAACCATCGCCTGGTCCCCGCAGGAGAACGATGTAATGATCAGAATCATGGATGATCTTGAAACAGATCCGACTCACGCCAATACGACCACAACACAACGCGCAGATATGTGCAGACTGCGGCTGAAGACCCATTTTGGCACTGATCGCACATCCGTCGCTATTACCATTCGATATTGCAAGCATCGACGCGAGCGAGAAACTGTCCAGAGTACCGAGGATACCATCACTCCCAGCAACTCTGCTGTCGGCGCATCGCTTTACAACGTCCTTTCCAATACTCCTCTCACCATCAGATCTCTCGGTAAGGAGTTCACAGCCATCAATGACCCTCGTCGTAACACCGTTGCGAGCGACGATCGTGTTGACAGCGCCGCTCCGAGCTCTACCAATGGAGCGAAGAAGAAATCCGAGCGCTGGACGGACGAAGAGGACAAGGCCATGGCCGACATTTACAAGGAAATCGAAGAAGATCCGGTGCAGTCGATGCTTAACGAACGCGATCGAGCCAGATTGTGCAGTACACGACTCCTGTCCAAGCATGATATTGAGAGAAGCTCGCACGGCGTTAAGAAGCGTTGGTCGAGACTCAGCTCCTCGAACGATACTCCGGCAAAGAGAAAGGCCGAAGAGGATGATGAATACGACGACGAAACCGAGCCATTGATGGATCGTCAGAAGCGCAGACAAACAGGTTCCAGATTTGTTCCCGAGTTCTATGATGCTGGCGAGGATTAGAGCAGTTCTGTTCAAACGGAGATGTTTAACGAATGATGAACGGGTCCAGGATACGCTGGAACACTTCGAACTGGGTTGCGAGGATCAGAAGAAGGAGGAAGAAACGGAGCATACGAAGAATTAAGCAGCCTCTTTGTACATTTGTACATGGTGTAGAGTAAACAGTAGCTGTATCCGAGCATATATTAATCACGCAAGGCTTGCTTTGAGTGGTAGCGCAGTCCCTATGTATGCCCAAATGTTTAGTGTGTGTAATCATTATGAACCTCACGGAGATAGGGGGGGATGCCCTTGTAGTGTGACAGAGTCTCGGATTTTTTTCTTACCGCTCCTGCAGGATACGATGAGCTTGAGGTCTACCGAGAGAGCGAAACTCTACCACACTTCCTAATGAACACTGCTCATAACCAAAGAAAGGATGGTGGATTCAAACAGCTTGACAGGGGTATCATCTCAATGGAATAAAAGTAGCTGCCAAATCTGAACGTATGTACCATCATTGCAGACGCGCAGCGATAAGAAATATCTGCTTGTGTTCTCTGAGATGTTTGGTCTTGTGTCGATTGTATCGAAGTTCACAAAGGAAGGAACCAAAAGGGACAGCAAACAGACAGGGCAGGATGAGAAGATACCAACGCTCGGATCACTCAACGATTGCGTCAGAAGTGCGGGGGATTCTTGAAGAAAAATGCAAAGAAAACAAAGAATTTCCTTTTTTCTTCTCATCTCTCCTTTTATCTTTTTCGGCCTTTTTTCTTTGTTTCTCTTACTTACAGAGAGGGCGGCAACCAAAAGTGCAACTCATCAAACATCAATCAAATCGCAAACTCGTAGCTTTTTGACTTTATATTCTACTGTCCTTCACACTTCTTCAATCTGTTGCAAATCATCTATCGACAGCAAGAGGAAGACAAAATTCACTGTTCAGAATGAGTGACAACGACGCAAAGATGGCTGCAAGCTCGTCCTCTCCAATGAGCATGTCAGCACAGAGCCCCATCACTCAACCCACTGACCACCATCAAATCTCTCCCAACACCAACAACAACACCACAACACCATCAACCCAAGACCCCAACAAACGCAGCAGAGGACGACCACGCAAATACCACACCGATGCCGAGCGCGAAGAAGCCAAACGCCGGTATCGCGAAAACCACAAGACCAAAGCTGCTTCATCTGGAGGTGCGACTGCAGGAGGTAACGGTGCTCATGCTGCAAACCCGACCGCTGCGGCTGCTGCTGCTGCATCTTTTTCGGGGATCGATGTTGCTAAGCAGCAGGATGTGGATGAGCTGTGGGAGGCTATCAGGGTGTTGCAGGATGAAGTCAGAGAGTTGAAAGAGCAGTTGGCAGAGAGGGACGCTGCTGCTGCTGCTACTGCTCAAGCTGGACAGAAGCGTAGGAAAGCTTGAGTTAGTTCTGCTATCTGTGAGATGTGCTCACGAAATTCACCACGACGAACTGGCCAAGAACAAATGTGAGTTTGGAATACCTAGATGGATTGACCAGACCTGACGCTGACCTCGAGGAACGACAGAAATCCAGGCAAATGGAAGAGCATGACCACAAGCCGCACTCTTACCACAAGTCTTTTCACCAAAGGTGCCATCGAAACCTCGCCAACATTGACACTGCACGATTTTCGCCAAACTGCACGCCTGGCTTGATGCTGCATCTCTGCCCAAAGTCGCCTCATTCACTGGAACCGCCATATTTGCTGCTATCGTTATCGTCTTCACTACGCCTTGTCACCTTGAACTTGGCATTTACTCTTACACTTTTACACATTTTCTCTTCACGGACTGGGATCAGGAGTTTGGAACTGCTTTCAGAAGGACGTGGAAGGAAGACTCTTAAGATGCTTAGAGATGGGATAAACTCTTGCTGTTCGATCAAACACAGCTTTCTTTTTTTACTTTGATATTTGATTCACTGCTTCAAGTGCTGCTCACCGTTCATTGCGTATTTGGCTACCGATGAATTAGACTACGTGTACGTAGAGAAAAGGTCAATGGCGTGAAGAGTTCGTGATCTGAGTTCTGGGTCCTGCCCTCTATCTAAAACCTATATTCAACGTATCAAAACATGAGAACCGTAAAACATTTCCAAAAACAAAAGCCTTGCCGGAATGTCAAGAAAAAAATCATGTCCGAAAGCAATCCTAACACTTTGTGTTCTGGCTGGCAAGTGCCTTGAGAACAGACTGGTAATGCTGACCGGTGGCAGTCAACTGCGGCGGCCACGAACTAGTCATCAAGTTCCACACACCAGGAACACCCTCACCGTTGTTGGCTCCATAGGCAATAACCATGTCGTTCCCTTCGAAGTACTTGACCATACCATCGATGAAAGCATTGACGGTACTTTGGTCACCACACGAACTCCAGTTTTGGTCGTTGACGCAGGTGAACTCGCTGACCCAGACTGGCTTGCCGAACTTGCTGACGTAGTATTCAACGACTTTGATGCCCTCAGCTACAGTGGGCTTGTTGACGTGGATGCTGGTGATGTCCCAAGTAACGCCTTGAGCAGCAAAGTTTGTGAGCCAGGATTGATCGAGTTGAGTGCACATTGGTGGTGAGCCCAGTGCGATACCGCGGTTGCGCAGAGGCTTGATAAGCTCATTCCATTTCTGCACGCCAACGGAAACGTCTGTGATGTGGCTGGAAGAAGGACAATCGCAGTCTGGCTCGTAGAAGCCAAAGAATACGTCAGGGTGCGTTTCGCCGCTTGTTACATATTCGGTAAAGTTGCCGAGGCGCCATTTGTCGACGGGCCCGTCGGGGTTGTTGGTCAGGCATTGGTCGCCCTTACCCCAGAGCATGGGTGCACCAACTACTGTGTGGGTTGAGGCGTTGATATTGGGGGCAACTGGTTCGTAGTTGCTGTACCATGAGATGTAGGGGACCCATTGTTGGTTGAAGAGGTCGAGAGTCTCGATGCCGGGGTAGCCTGAAAGTCCAGCTTTAAAGGCAAGGCTCATGGTTGATGAGGATGGAGTTGCTGACTTGGTAGAAACTACCTTGGTCGAAGAAGAGGTCTTAGAGACTGGCTTGGTCGAGCTGCTAGCGGCTTTGGTGGAGGAAGAGACCTTGGATGAAGACTTTGAGCTGACTTTCGAGGACGAGCTAGCTTTCGAAGAGGACTTTGAGCTCACCTTCGATGAGCTGCTGGCTGGCTTTGAAGAGGTCTTGAGAGTAGTTGTTGCGGCTTTGGTCGATGTCTTGACAGTGACTGTACTGGACTTGCTACTTTGAACAGCCTGGTGACGTTGAAGCCCGAAACCATGACCTCCATGCGCTGCAGCAGAGCCTAGAGAGGCCAGAGAGAAGGCAGATAGTAGGATAGTGCTTTTCATCTTGGATGCTAGAAGGTAAGGAATGAAAGATTGTCAAGAGACTTGCTCAGACAAAGAATGATCGAGGATATATAAGCAATTTGCACGAAAGAGAGACTTGAGGAAGAAGGTGAAATAAGAAAAGGATAATGACAAAGAGATGGATCATCTTGACTGATAGACATGGAGGGAAAAAACGACTTTCTCTCCCTTACAGGCATCGACTTACGTTCTGGTCAAGCCCAACGTTGAAGTCCCCCAGCTACCGCCGAACGGCGCGTTGCCACTACGACCCGCGTTGTTTCAGGGAGCGTGGAGAGCATGCAGGGAGGTAAAAGGTACCACGAGCGTGTGTACAGATACGCGTATGCTAGAGATTCCGTTATTCCGCAAAGAAGAAGTTGAAGAATCAGGAGCATTTTGAAGAATTTTGGCGATGAGGCATTTCTTCCCAGACTTGCAACCAACTCGATACCCGTTTGCGAGGACTTTGGATGATCAGCCACAGATCTCGAGAAGAATCTGGGCCTTGTCTGGAATCTTGAGACATCAATAAAGGTACGTATCGTATGCCAATGATCGACAGTGGTATGCCATGTGGTTGTGTGCATGAGAGCGGATGCAGTGTCGTTTTTTGCAAAGCGGGTAGGCAGGTACAAGTTCTCTCTAGCGAAGGAGATAAGGAAAACGGCTGAGGCGTCTTTAGTCCGTTCAACCGAGAGATCTGGTCTTTAGCATTTTCGGAAGCATTTTACTTCCGAGCTTCTAGTTGATGATTTGATGTCCGAGATGCTGTCGTCTTGCAGGCTGGGTAAGATTGTCTACGAAGATGACAGTGAAAGACTCGGACGAGCTGGTGTCCAGGAAGATGCAGGGGCGCCCAGATTTCTCAAGGGTCCTCCTACAGAAATTGGTCAGTGCTCAACCTATGTCATAATCACAAGCGAAATCAAGAGTTCGCGAGATTCCAAGATCTCACCACTTCACCATTTCGCCGCCCAGAAACCCGAGAGACATAGCGTCAGAGGACTTACGGACTTGTTGTATCCCTCTTGACACTAATCACCAAAGACCAATCCCATCTGGCAGCTGTTTCCACTGACTCGTCATCTACACACAACCGCAAGCATGGCCTCGTCGATCCCCTCCACAATGAGAGCTTCTCAATGGACCACCATCAAAGGCACCATCGAGAAGAGTCTTGAGCTCAACAACAACGCAGCCTTACCCAAATCTGCAAACTCGCTTGGCAAGGATCAAACTCTTGTCAAGGTCCACTATGCTGCTCTCAACCCTGTTGACTACAAATTGCCTGAAGCACCTGTCGTCGGCCAGATGGCCATCACTAAGCCAGCATCGCCATGTATGGACTTCTCTGGTGTGGTCGTTAAGACCTCGAGAAGCGACTTGAAGCCCGGTCAAGCTGTCTTCGGCAAGACGGAGCCTCCTCTCTTCGGTGCTATGGCTGAGTACCTGGTTGCTGGCCGTGATGGAACCATCGCTCTTCCGGAAGGCGTCAAGCCTGAGGAAGCTGCCTGTGTTGGCGTTGCTGGTTTGACCGCCTACCAATGTATCGTCCCCAACGTCAAGTCCGGTGACAAAATCTTCATCAACGGTGGTTCTGGAGGCACTGGCTCTTTCGGTATTCAGATGGCCAAAGCCATGGGCTGCGAGGTCACAACCACATGTTCTGGACCAAATGTGGATCTCTGCAAGAGTCTCGGCGCTGATGAGGTCATTGACTATCGCACTCAAGACGCTCTGGAGGTCTTCACAAAGGCTGGCAAGCGCTTCGACCTCATCGTCGACTTTGTCGGCTCCCCTGAGCTATACTGGCAGGCTCACTATTTCACCAAGCCAACCGCAAAGGTCGTCAACGTTGGCGCAACCATGACAATGGACTTCTTCCGCCGTCTGTTGCCCATCTTCCTCCTTCCAAGATTTTTGGGAGGTGGTTCGTTGAAGTACGAGTTCCTGACATGTCACGCCAAAGAGGACGACTTCAAGCAGATTGGAAAGTGGATGGCTGAGGGCAAGGTCAAGCCAGTCATTGCTGAGACATTCAGCCTGGAAGACGTACCTAAAGCATTCGAAACGCTCAAGACTGGTCGTGTTCGTGGAAAGTTGATTGTCAAGGTTTCGAACGAGTAAGATGTGTTCATGATGCACGAGTGATGGATATTGTCACATTGTCGTTTGTGGATGATGTTAGTTCTTCAGTCCTGCATATAATAATACTTCATCCGCACTCCAGTCACTACGACCAGCCGATTTTGTGAAAAAGTGATGATATGTTCTGGAACACATGACGCGCTACAATGATTGGGTGGTGACACGAGCGGGGCACGAATCAACCAAGGGAGCCGCGTCGCGGGATCGCTCTTTTATTCGCCCAACACCCTCAAGGCGGTCGTCAAAAAGGCCGCTTGGCCTTGCGAAAAGTGCTCGCTAATCAAGGAAATGGCATTCAAATCTGTCTCGGGGTGTGAACTTGAGTGTCTCTTTGGATGACCCACCCGTTCTTATGCGCATCCGGTCACGCTGCGTTGGCATTTGGACCGATCATGCACCTCGCTGTTTCTGATGCTCCTGCCATGTCACAACCGACCTCTCATATGCGTTACCAGAAATCTTGCAACAAGAATGCTTGATCTCGGAGTGCCTTGATAGGCTACACAACTGCTGCATGCCACGCCACTCGTCCGGGGCATGAGAGCTCGTGATGCAAGCTCTCGCCCTGGCACCCACACTTTACCATCCAAAGCTGACGATTCGAGCTTCTCGCTGATGCTTCTCATCCTTCATTCTTTTGTATCGCTGTGGTCAGCAATTGACAACGCTGTGACCGGTGTTACCAATCTCATCCGCACACCTGAATCACCCTGTTACTACATGGCATCGTGTTGATCAAGAAGGCATTTGATCCTTCCCACTTCACTGTCGATTTCCTTCGTGCGTATGAGACTCGTCCGGACATCTTCCTCTGCTCTAAAACCAATCGGCAGCTTGCATCAGTTCTGTACCAATCACAAGCTGCTGTTGAATGAGCTGGCATCTGTCCACGATACAACGGCGGCTAACCATTATACATTATAGCGGTGTCTTCGCTTCTTTACAACTGCCATATTCTTCATCCTTCTGAGCCTCTGCCGACGAAACAGCGATATGTTACAATGCTTGAGTAGGTTTCTACCGCCAATGTTCCCAACGCTCACCATCAGACCGGTGTCACAATAAATTAGGTCACTATTATGGCGCAACAAGAAGTCTTCCCACGGACCACCTT
This sequence comes from Aureobasidium namibiae CBS 147.97, assembly GCF_000721765.1. Taxonomy (NCBI): domain Eukaryota; kingdom Fungi; phylum Ascomycota; class Dothideomycetes; order Dothideales; family Saccotheciaceae; genus Aureobasidium; species Aureobasidium namibiae. The sequence goes on from NW_013581204.1 coordinate 134,552, forward strand.
GTCCGAGTTATCTTACCTCAGGCGCCTCCAAAAATACCAAAAGCGTAGAAGCGACTACATTGAACAGCGATTACACTGGCTGGAAACATCGTGCGAGGCCAGAAACCGGATTGTCCAAGGTGCAAAGGAGTTGCGAAATGAACTCACTGAGTCGATTCAATCCGGGGACCGGAACAAGTTCTCGCTGCTCTTTGACACGTTCCATACATTCAAGCAGGCCTGTGATGAGTGGGATGCGCAGTCACCCTTACCGGAAGGATTGTGTAACCATCCACCGGACTATCGAAATGGTTCCTTCATGGACAGTTTGTCGCCAGACACTCGGAGGACTCTACTGAACTTCCTGTCTCGCATCTCTTTTGATCCCCCCTTCTTAATCGACCGACTACAGGAATTACCGGATGCTGTCTTCGCAAGTTTATCCAGGACATATTCCCAGAGCCCTTTAGGAGAAACGAGCTTCGGGCATCAGCTCAGAAGGTCGGCAGACAGGACCGAGTACGAGAGTATCAAGAGGTTTCTGGATTTTTCTCGATCTGATGTCCTTGGCCTTCTTCTCAAATTGGTCTCCGCCAATGATCATATCCATCACGGACCATTCTCAAACGCTTGGGGAGTCATTTGTGCCGGACTGTTGTCTCGTCAGAAAACGGGGAGCAATAGGTTTGTGGTCACCGTCATGAACGCGCACCTTGGTCAGCTAGATAGGACAGCCCATCATTACCTGGAGAATTGGCTCTTGGAAACGCTCAGAGATGGGAATTTCATACTGTCTCAAGCAGATAGGAGATCGTTCCGGAACAAAAGTCAACCTTCCTCTACGTACTCCAACGATGACCCGAAGGCCGTTGACGACTTCTTCTATACGGCTATTGAGAAGATGCTCTCAATCCTCAAAGAAAACGAGCTAACAAGGATCATCCCTTTACGTGTTTTGGATTTAGGCAAGTCCATCGTTGCAAGACTGGACGCTTCCTCCCAACAGCAACAAGCGGCTCCGTACTTCCTATGCACACGCTGGCTTTTTGCATCCTATTTGTCATCACTAATTACGAGTCCAGAGGTGAGTGAGATGAGCTGATGATTTACTAGAGTCTTTCTTACGTAGACATAGAGCTATGGCATGTTGCTCTCGCATCATATCTCATCAACCGCCCGGCAGCGAATACTACACGAATTGGCACATCGTGCACGACAGATTATGGAAGGGGTAGCCTATTCATGGTAAGTAGATTCCACCTCTTGCGTACGTCGATCTTATGTGTTATAGGAAGCAAACTTCTCTCATTATGCCTAACCTTGTTGCGGAGGTCGAAAGTGTCGTAGGGCTCTTCCGACTTGGTCCGCTCGAGTCTCAAATTGTCTCGGATCCTCAAGAACCAGGTATTGAGATTCCGGATAGCAATGGTAATCACATCAGACAAATCACAGTGTGCGCTTCGGAAGTGATGAGCGCAGTTCGTACTCTCTACCCCGAGATTCGTGGAGACTTCAATAGCGACGCTCACGTCCTCCGCGGCTCCACGCTAAGATCTTCAGCATCATCCATCTCCGGATTGTCTTTGTTCCGGACCATGTCTCCTTCGGGGCCTTCGTCTCCAAGTAACGGTCATTGTGCTGCTGCTCCAGATGTGCGTATCGCGCCTGGACTTGCTCTTCCTGATTCGGTCCCTATGCGGCCCCTCTCGGACCATGGAGATCTATCTACCGGAGATTTATTCGGTCATAAACTCAGGGAAGCTTGCATTGAGTTGGCCGTGTCTAGCGGCTGTAGTTCAGATGCGGGAAGCTGTGACCTGTTCTCTGAGTCATGGACGAGTCTGGAAACGTGCTTCAATCACGGTACGACCATCTGGACTGATGCTTCCGGTGTTTGTTGCCTTCCGTCTATGATCGTCTCCAATGAGAAGCTCCATGCGGAACAATATGTCGATCCCCAGATCTTGGAATTCATTAGCACTGGTATACAAACGCTGTTGGATAGTTTCTCCTCTGCAACAGTTGCGAGTAAACCACTCCAACCGCAGGATATCCAATCAATACATGCTTTGTTGAAAGCTCAGTTCGAAAGCGCAAGAGCGAATTGCTACCACCAAGGAGACTTTGCTAAGGCACATTTGTTCTTCCGACTGGCCAAAGCAACTGCCTCGATTTCTCCCGAACAAATATCACTGATACTTCAAACCATCGTAACTGGATACCGCCACTCCATCGATGTGTGTCGTCTCAAGATTCAAACGGGAGAAGCTCGAATTGAGAAACTGAACGACACAATTGACTTACAACAGGCTGAGATACGTTCGATTTCATACATCAATGATCGATTACGGGAGAAGATGTGGTACACTGCAGATATCCAGCGCGCAGGTCACTACGAGGAGTTGCGTAAGGTGGTCACGGCACTGCGTGTCATGGCGTCGTCGACTCGCCCGAAGATGGACAAGAAGAAACCTCTTCTCAGACATCGAAGTGCATCAAAATCTTTGAACCACAACATACAGCTGAAGACGGAAGCGGCAACACTCGAGCTTTTGTCTGCGCCTGTAGCGAAGGGAGGCACGAACAAGCTTAGCGACGTTCAGATCGACATGACTCTTAGTTGGATGGAGGCGCGTGGTGTGGAGAGGGTTTGCAGAGCCGAAGAACGAATCCATCGCTTCTGTTCCGAGCTTACCAGATGTCTAGACCATTTCGTGGGCCAAAGCGTGGTCGACAACCCGATACTTTGGTCGAGTCAGCTGTTTCAAACCCAGAAAGCATTGTCTGGTCAAGCTAACAGCAGGATTGGAACACCAAACTCTGATCTCAGCGCGTTGGCACAACTTCGATCAATGTACGACCACAAAGTGTCAGGACCATACGAGGCTCACGCGTGGTCGCAATGGGGTCGATCTATTACTCCATCTCGAACTGCCATACATCCCAGCTTCGCAGTGAGAAGCATAAGTCCAAAGTCAATTCAGCATGACTATTTTGCATGTCGGAGTCCCACACTCACCCACAACTCATCTGGTACGCTGTGGTCGACGTTCAGTGCCGGACCACAATCACCGTCCAGCGCTACAAGCTTTCCTTCAAGAGCATTGTCCCCAATGTCGACCGGACGACCGATGTCTCGCCACTCTTACTTGCAGCAGAGTCAAGCTTCTTTCCTGGACGAGTTGAAGCAGAATTTGACAAGCTTGTTACTGAGTGACTTCCATGACCTCTTTCGATCGGGTAGTGAAACAGACAAGGCTATGCGTAAGATGCTCAAGCTTCGCGTACCAGCTGAAGCCAGGCTGCCAGAGTCTATGGGGTACGAGCATGATGTGGCTCAGCCGTCTTTCGATTTCAATCACGTATTTCGGATGCTCTTGAGACGCTTCGAGCTACAGTCGAGTCCCTACGTCAAACTTGATATTCTTCTCGAGCTCCAATCCATGCTCAAAGCGCATTGGGCGGACAGTGCATTAGAAGATCATCCCTCAACCCCACAGCCCGACACTGGCCTATTCACTCATCGTGGACTGGGCCTCAGAACCGACACCACAGGTGCCCCACGAACCTCCCGAGGTCATGACAGTACCATAGCGAGCTTCCGCCAGCTGTTCCAAAACGTGCAATCACGACCAAAGACTCTGTTTCGGGATTTGCAATACATAGCCTCACTGGTGCCTCTCCATGTGCTTGACAGCACGCCTCGAGGCCGCGCTTTCTGGAACGCCACCATTGCCGCCCTTGATCTCAAGGAAGAAAACAACACAGCCATGATCGAGACCGCCGACCGGATCATCCAACACCACACCTTCACCAGAGGCCATTCACATCTAACCTCGGCTCTGCAAGCCAAACGCGACGCCGCTGCCTTCTCCCCTCCCACACCCCAACCCTCCGACCCCTCGATCGCAGACCTGGGTATGTCTGATGCGGCAACTCTCCTTCAACTCACCGCCAAAGAAGGCATTCCCGCTGCCCAACGCGAACTTGCCACTCTGTACCTGACTCATCCTGAATTACTGGGGATCTGCATAGCTCCGTTTTCAAAAACCAAAGATGTGTTTGAAGATGTGGAAAAAGATGCAGAGGGGTCCAGTGAGAGGTACGATCCAGTGGCCATGGCTGTTGCACAGCATTGGATGGAATTGAGTGCTAAAGGTGGGGATGGACCTGCGGCGAGGTATTTAAAGGACAAGTATGAGTGGAATAAGATTCCTTGAGTGAGGATGGGAATTCAGGGGGTTGGAACTTTGTTTTGGTGTTTTGGAAAAATGCGGATTGTGTTGCTGGTCGACACACATATTCGCTGCTTGATATATGTTTTGGCTTCTTTGTTGCAGTAAGTCGATGCAGTTTCGAATGATGAGATCGATGGCTGATTCTTGGACTTTCTACAGATTTCGAGATCAAATATGAAGAAGTTACAGTAACACTTTAGAACACATCAGAACATTACAAACGTCTCCTTCCTTCTTTCCTGATGTGGTGTCTTTTTGATACAGCTACTCCACACAATCTCTCCTTCATCGTCACTTCCTCTTAAGCTTCGCAGTCGTGTAATTCAAGATACCTCGATAAACAATACCCTCAACCCTCGCCATCACATAGTTGTTAGATCAAGTCATGTAAATCGTAAGATTCGAGCCTTTGATATCTACAATCCAGACATTATCTCTATCTAGAACATCTAAACTAGATTCGACTGAATCAGATTCTCAGTCGTCAGATCAATCATTCTTCGTCTCCTTGAAACTCCCCGCCGGCGACACCGCTCGTCCCAGGTAATCGCCTTGTTTCTCTTTATCAGCAGTCACTGGTGACAAACCCCCGGGCGAAGGCGTCAAACTCCTTTCCCACTCATTCATCAGGTGAGAAGCCGTGCGCACGAGATTGCTGGGTGCGAGCTTATTCAGTGCTGGCCAAGGGAGCGAATCACGTTTTGTGGCGTCTCTGGATGAACTGTTGGTGTGTGTATTAGTTTATGATTTCGTGGTGGCAGGTGTGGCTAGGCTTACCTGAGGCTGGTCCTGGGGCTTTCTGTGCCGTCGTCGGGACTTGATGAGGTATGAGGTTCAGAGATTGTGGAGTTTGATCGTGAAGGCTTGGGGTCTGAAGCATTTGGGACAGTGGTTTCCCAGTTCTCCCATGTATCTATAGAATTGGTCGAGGCACGATTGGCCTTGACAGAAGGTGCTTTTGTAGACTTTTTGGAGGCTTTGCGGAGGATAGGGGCGGGTTTCGACTCATGTTCGTTCCAGAAGGAATTGCCAATGTCGAGATAGGCTATTTCTTCCGCTGTGGAAGGAGCAGGCGAGCGAGAGTCTGTCCGGCGACTTCCCGTTGTGGCACTTCTCTTCAGAGGCTGGGTGTTTGGCGAGGGCTTTAGATTGCCTCTAGGCTGTAATCTGGGAGATTTTGACGATGGATTCGGAGAGCGAGATTGAGTTCGCGAAGTTGTGCCATTGATGCCTTCGTCGCCAACGGTGGCTTGTCTGAGGTCTTCAATAAACGTCCACAGGCCGTCGCGGAAGTCGGAAGCCATTCTCTTGCCAGTGTTGAGCAGAACCTCGCGAGGTAAGCCCAGATCGATTGCATCGTCTGCTGTGCGTACGACCTCGGTGGTCAAGTCGGCATCGGTGGGCACGCGAGTGGGATGTGGTGGACGTGCTGCGGCGTCTGGCTCAGGGCGTGGAGGGGCAGCTTGTGGGCGAGGTGGTGGCGAGCGCATCGCGTCGGGCGACAACAGAGACAAAGCGCGAGCGTGACGGGATCCTGAGAAGACAGTACGAGTCGAGTTCTTGTTGCTGTTGAGCAGGGCTCTGCGACGGTCCATGTCTTGTTGGCGGGAGGCGGGTGCAACGAGCGGCATGTCCGAGGTGGCGTGCAGCGATTGCATCTTGTGTACTTTGCGCGGATCATGTTGGCGCTTCTTGTGGGCTTCATGAGCAGCCCATTGTTGCTTGAGACGGTGCAGTTCATGTTCGGCCTTGATCAACTCCTCTCTAAGTTCCAGTACGCGACGCTCGTGAGCAGCCAATGCAGTCAGAAATGCAGAATCGGTGGGACCAGCAGCCAGCGTTGGCTTCTCGGCCAGCAATGGAGTATAAGGGAGGACTGGCGACAGGGTTGAGGAAGTTGGCGACAAGGAGGTCTGAATAGGGAAAGTGAGGCTGAAGCGCTTCGCCTTGGGCTCCGACATGGATCGCGACTGAGGACTGCTGCCGCTCCTGCTCCACGGCCGTTGGTCGTCCATGCTAAGATTGCTCATGAGCAAAGATATCGAATCGGCAGGCGTAACAATGGCATTGGACTCGTTGATTGTCTTGGGCCGGCAGTGCACGCGTACATTGTTGTTTGGGATTAATACCCGACCGGACCCTGACATCAACTCTCCTGGTTTCAGCCAATCAAGCTGCCGCAACTCCATGACTCGCGACCGGCTCCGAATATCAATACCGTCATGCTTGCAACGTCTTTTGCCTGTGCTACATATTCTGCGTTGGCTTCTCTGCATACTCTGATCGTGACTAATACCGGTTCGTTGCTATCCTGTCTGTTATATCCAACTACCGAAATCCAAGCCCATGCTCCACCTGTGCACGCTTTGTCCGTTCGCATACTCCCTGATCAACTTGCCTCTGTATTGCTGCACATGGCCTTGACAAGACGGTAGTCGAATATCTCGACTCTGTGCAATCTCAACCTCTCAATCTCTGCATAGCATGCTCGATACTGTGACGTCTCTCGAGGGTCCACCAGCACCATCTTCCGTAGCCCTTTGTACGCCTGGCTCTCACATACACAATCCGTGTCTTGCTGGGTGTGGTTATCTCTATCCCAATATGCCAGATCGGCTATCATCACTGCTCCATGCTCAAGCACCTTTCGCCTGACTTGCTCCTTCTCTGCCTTTGATATCTCTGCTAGAAACACAACTGACTGGCTCAATATGCATCTCTCTTTTGGCGCTAGTGGTCCGGTCCGTCCAAACTTGCAGTGCCCCTCGATCCAGCTTGTGTGCGTTTCGTCATTGCTTGAATCGATTAATCTCCGAATGACCTGACCAGTGATGTCCGCAAGGGGTGTGCGCGGCGTCAGAACATGGTTCTCTCCAATCTCACGACCTCTTCCTTGTTGAAGAATGGATAACCTTCCGAGTTGAGGCTTTTTCCCCTCATTGCCACTGCTTTCAGCCGACTTTCGCTTGCCCAGTACCGTCGGTGACTTTCTTGATCGATCCAGCGGAGACGACTCAGGCGGAGTAGGCAGAGCTAAGCCTTGCTTACCAGGAGTGGCAAGATGTTGTTGTGTCGCTCTCAAGCGTAATCTAGTCCCCAAGACAGCTAGGGGTTTAATCCTCGATACACTCTCAGTATGCGGTGAGCAAGTCGAGTCACTCTGCGCTGATCGAGGTGTCGTGTTGGCGACGCTTGATCGCGGTGTCGTGTTGAGACTGTGTCTCGCAAACCTCCGCTTATGGCTCAATTCCAGCTTGGCTATCCATTTGACGTTCTCTTGTGTTTCCGAGTCTTGAGGAGTGTCCAGAGCTTCGGCAGCCGCGAGTTGCAATTGATCGAATGTGATGCAATCTTTCCATGTCCGATCTTGATGCAGCTTTCTCACTCGAGGATGTCTCAACATGAAGTAGCCTCCGGGAAGTTTGCTGTATGAGCTGCCGAGTACTTCAAAAACCAGTGGGTCCCGAAAGCAAACTTCCATTTTTGACGTGTTGTCAGATTCGATGGTCAATGGTGAGCTCTGTTCGTTGTATGGTTCTGCAAGCAAGCTGCCCTCAACGTTGACCCTTTCCAAGATTTCCGTCGACATGCAATGATCATATGCAATTGTCGCAACGATCTTGTACACAGGCTTGATGCCATCGTGATCAAGTGCAGCTTTGTTAATGAGGCAACCCAGATGAAAGTGTGTGAACTTCAAGCGTAGCTCCGATCGCTTCTTCGCTTCTTGAGCACTATATGATGCACCAACGATGGCAAAATCAGCTTCGTCTCCAAGTCCAGTAATGTAGTCTTTCTTGAGCTTAATGCCAGCTATCGAGCCATGCGAGAGATACGAGACACCACATCGCTTGAGTACTAGACCTTCGTGACGACATGCGATCGAGGCCGCAAAATGGTTCATTAGCCTTCGTTCAGCGTTGCCTTGGGAAAAGTCCATGACACAAGACTCGGCTGGTGCTGCTCGACCATGAATCCGCTTGTAAATGCTGCTGAGCCGAGCTTTGCGTTCCTCGACAGATCGCGATAAGATGTCTTCGTCATCAAGCAGCAGAAGATCAAACAGAATGATCATCAGGTGTTCACCCGGTCGGCCTGGCGTGTCGTTTTCAGCGCCGAGGAAAATGCCAGCATGCGAAACATGTTTGCGAATCTGATCGAATCCAAGAATGCTGTTCTCGGTGTCGGAGAAGACCACCATTTCCCCAACCAGAATACACGCGCGCTTGATCTTGCACTTGTCGCTACCGATGCGTAAGCATTTCTTAATGGTCTCTCGCAGACCGGCTCGATCTTCGGTAGAGTCTCTGCCGCTCTTCGAGTATATCTTCAGCCAATTGTCGCCTCGAGCAAGATTGATATGTATCTGGTCACCCAAAGTGTTAGCGGATGTCATCCCAAGTACATGGCAGAGAGCTCTCAAACCTGGCAATATTCTCCATCGTATTTTCTCTCCAATAGCCACTTTCCTCCAGCGGTCATCTCCAGACATTGTTTAATGGACCTGGCTTTGGTGTACCCCGGACGGCTGACCTTGACACCAGGAGTCGGCCTGAACAACGATATGGCAGTTTGCCTTAGGATGTTCCTCGAATGAGGATCTGGACGACTCGGATAGTCGACAAAAGTAGTTCTTAGAGCATAACATGCGTTCTCAAAACTGTCTTGCATCGAAAGCAAGTCAGGAAGCAAGAAATGAACAGAGGTCATGATTGATCTGTCGTTCAGAGTGACGGGGGCGAACTCTTTCAGGATGAGCCGTACGAACCATTTGGCTTCTACAGCGTGGAGACGCAACAAGACATCGGCGAGTAAGTCGATGCTTGACGAAGGGTGAAAAGACTGACGGACCGACGGTGCAGAGAATCTGTTTGCTGAAGCAAGAGCGTGCAATGCATCGTCTACCTCTTGTAGAGTGACAAAGGGAAGAGGTGGCGGGCCGCGGACCTTCAAAAGCCGCTGCAAGCAATCCCCAAGGTCACCATTATTTGGAGTCTGGAATGAGGAGAGTTCATGTCTGGCAGAGGCGCTCAAGCCAAGACACCGGCCGAGCAGTTTCAAGAGGGAAGCAGACTGTAAACCATAGATGCGATCCTTTCTCCGGCATGGAAGGAAAGTCGATAGCAATGCGGTTGTGCCATGTTCATCCAAGGCGTCGATATCTTGATGGTGTGAGGCAAACCAGGTAGCGTGTTGGCGGTAGAGTCTCGATTTTAGTTCTGCTGGAGGAAGGGGTGGGTTGTAAGAAGATATCCCTTCGCAACGTTCAAGATAGTCGCAGATGTGAGCGAACTTGAAGGACATTTGATATCATCGCATGACGAGTACAGCGGGCTCCAAGAAGCATGTACTACGCCTCTCACGGTGGCAAGTATCCAAGTAATAACCAACAAGAATGAAAATCGAACAATGAAGATGAGATACAACCAATAGTCCAAAAGTGGTGGGTATTCTTTGTCAAGAGGGAGACGCGCCGGAGTCTCGAGATTGGCGCGTGAAAGTGGGGTCGGCGCCAGGCATCCATGTTTTGGCGTCTGGCGTTGCCATCGAGCGTTGGGCACTCAGCTTGGCCTTGCTTTGTTGACAACAGATGATCACCAGAAGGCATCCTTCCAGACATGTGATTGCGGAGTGCGGGGCACAGGTGGCCTAGGGTCAATTACCCTTGTTTACTCTGCGCAGTCAACTCGACCGACTCTTTGCCCAACCCACGCCCAACATGAATTCAGACGACAGGAAACACAAGAACAAGCTGATCCTTCGTGGGATCAAGCAGAGCAGCCCTCTAGGCACAGGTCTCTTCCTCGGCCTTCGCAGTCTCGACCCGGTACTCCAATATGGCATCCTCGCCAAAGGCATCGCAGCTCCGGCTATTCATAAGCTCGGAGCAAAGACTCTGGCTCAAGGCCCACCCGTCGTCACTGGCACCTTTATCGACCGACTCGCTCTATCCCCCTACCGCTTGATCCTGCTCGCCATGGCTGCGGGTAGCGCCATCAAGCAGAACTACTGGCTTGTCGGCATCTGTCAGGAAGAGTTCCCTCCTGTGTCTGCCGTCGAGGTCTCGGTCTTCAACACCGTCTTCAACTCGGTCAACTCTCTGCTCTTCACCTGCGCCTTGACTTCTGCTTCGGTCAACGGCGAACACTTTCCGCAAACACCTCTGATGGTCGGCTCTGCTCTGTATGCCGTTGGCATCTTCACAGAGACCTTTTCCGAATGGCAGAGGCTACAGTTCAAGAAGAATCCTGCAAACAAGGGCAAGGTCTACACCGGAGGCTTGTTCCGCTTCGCCAGACACATCAACTATGCTGGATACACTCTTTGGCGTGCTGGATACGCCTTGGCAGCTGGCGGTTGGACCTGGGGCGCTATTGTCGGCGCCTTCTTCTCGTACAACTTCATTCATGACGGCATCCCCGAATTGAACAGATATTGCCATGAGAGAGTAAGTTCCCTCCAACCTCACATACTGCTTCTTTGCTGACCCGATCTTCCAGTACGGTGAACAATGGGTCAACTACAGGAAACAGACCCCCTACAAGCTTTTCCCATACATCTACTGAGCATACCGTCACCAGTCACGACTTCGTCGAGGAGTACATTCCCCAGGCGGGAGATTTGGAAAGAAATTATTATAATGGCTCTAGAGGTATCTTTTATGTGGCATAGCTTGCGCGCGTCCTGTGGACCAGTATCTTTTACTTGCTTCTCTTGTAGATCTTGCGGAGGAACTCTTCGAACACCTCCTTCTTGAGGCCCTCACTCTCGTCCACCTCGGCAATGTGCTTCTTGATATCGCCGACCTTCTCTTCCTCGTATGCGTGGTAGACTTGCTCGAGCTCCAGCTCGTTGTACAGAGCCTTGACCTTGGCCTCGTCGTCCTTGTTCTTTCTGCCGTAGTGCTGCTCGAGAAGGGCGCGCTGTTCCTTGGTGGCGCGCTTCAAGGCCTGGTTCACCAACCAACTGCACTTGTTGTCCTGGATATCGGTACCAATCTTGCCGAGGGTCTCGGGATCGGCAAAGTTGTCGAGGTAGTCGTCCTGGACTTGGAAGTATTCGCCCATAGGGATCAGAATGTCGTGTGCCTGCTTGAGGTTCTTCTCAGTGGCCATGCCGCAGAAGTGCAAAGCCAAAGCGACGGGGAGGTAGAACGAGTAGTATGCAGTCTTGTAAATGACAATGAAGGTGTATTTCTCCAGACTGAAGTTGTCGAGGTCGACGTGGTCTTCGGGGGCAGTCAACAGATCGCAAGCCTGGCCCAGCTCGGTCTGGAAGGTGACTTCGTGGAACAGTTCCATCAAATCGACGTAGTTCTTTTCTTGACGGAAGTACTTCTTGAGAAGAATGTAGATGGCGCTCTCGAGCATGAAAGCATCGTTGATGGCAATCATGCCGACGTTGGGCATCAGGTACCAGCAAGGGGAACCGCGGCGGGTCTTGGACGAGTCCATGATGTCGTCTGAGACGAGGAAGAAGGCTTGGAGCAGCTCAATCATCCAGCCGAGGGTGGCAGAGCGGAAGTACTCGTCCTCGGTGAGGTCGCGCTTGAGGAGCAGAGCGGATGTGTCGACGACAGACATGCCGCGGTTGCACTTGCCGCCGACTGTGTTGTGCTGGAGCGACTCCTCGAACCATGTGAGAGCCTGGGTAGGGAGGTTGTATTGTTTGCAGTGTTCGCTCAGGTCCTTGATGAGCTGGGGGAAGACCGACTCGAACTCCTTAAGGGTGACAGGCATGTTGGCGGTAGGGATGGGACGGCGCAAAGAGTGTGTGGGTTAGAGTCGCGGAGGGACAATCGGTCGGCTGTTCAAGATACGACGAGGAGCTGAAGAGCGTAGTATGGACAAGGAGCGGGCGAGAAGAGAAATGGCGACAAGACGAATGAGCGTGTAGAAGTAACAAAAGTCGTCCGATGTGTTGGCGTATTAAATTGACCTCCGTCTGTTTCCCCTTGCGCCGCCGCCAGAGCCAGCCCCACCAATCTCGACTGCCTTCTCCTCCGGTTGCACACGACTCAGTCCAAATTAACAATTCGCTCTGCAGCTAGTCATCTTTGCCCGTCTTCGATTCGTCTGTCCTGGACATAGGACACACCACTCTTGCGACCAAGCAGACGTTGATGATATCCGTACATTTTTTGTGAAACATAAACATCAACAAAACAATACTGGCCAAGCCGAGCCGCCATCTCTCCAACATCACCACCAGCATGGCTTCTCTATCTGCTGAACAGACATTACAATTACGCACCCAACTACATCAAGCTGTAGCTGCATGCAACGACCGATGTCTATATCGTTCTGCAAAATGGTGGGTACGATAACCCGCATGGATTTTGTCTATCCTAACACCCCAAACAGGGCTGCAGAACTTCTCAATGCATTCCCAGACTCGGATCAGGACCTTGATACAGGTTGTGATACGGAGCCGAACTCTCCAACTGCTGAAGCCGATCAATGGTCGAATTTCCAGTTTTCACCAGATCCCCACGAGGCTCGACTAGAACGGAGAGAATACCCAAAGTTTCTGATGGCCAAATCTTTCTTTGACTGTCGTGAATTCGATCGTTGCGCTGCTACTTTGCTACCGAGTCTTGTACCACAACAGCCAATCAATAGAGATACGACGAGTGCTGCCACAAAGACCAAACCAAAGCCAACAAATTCATTGCCGGGCTTACCACAGCTCAGCCAACGTTCGCTCTTCCTTGCCTTGTACGCAAAGTATATGGCTGGCGAGAAACGTAAGGAAGAAGACAGTGAGATGATTCTGGGTCCCACGGATGGCTCTGTCACTCTGAACAAGGAGCTCAGCAGGATATCCGGCATCCTCGATGATTATCTGAGTGCTCGAGGAGGTCTCCAGAGTACACAAGAATCGCAAGGCTTCTTGGAATATCTATATGGAGTTGTTCTGTTGAAGGGCAAGAACGAGGCTCTTGCAAACGCGTGGCTCCTCAAGAGTGTAAACCACTGTCCATGGAACTGGGGAGCATGGCAAGAACTTGCAGACTTGTTGAGCTCGGCCGAAGAGGTTAGTATCGGACATGCAGTTTCGGGAGACCTGCTAACAGTGGTGTCTAGCTCAATGGTATAACCGAACACCTGCCGCAAAACATCATGACATTCATGTTCCACATCTACTGTAGCCAAGAGCTCTTCCGATCAACAGAGAAGGTCTACAACGAGATCAATCAAATCAGCAGCATCTTCCCCAACTCGGCCTTCCTACAGACTCAGCGTGCTCTGCTGCACTATCACTCCAAAGGCGAGGAGTCTTGCATACATCACGATATCTTACATCCTACTGACTTCGCGTGCAGAATTCGAGGAAGCTGATGGCCTATTCGCCGACCTTCTCCTACGACACCCATACCGACTAGACTCCATGGACTCCTACTCGAACATCCTATACGTGATGCCCTCACGCCCAAAACTAGCCCACCTCGCCTCCGTCGCCTCCTCCATCGACAAATTCCGCCCGGAAACCTGCTGCATCATCGGAAACTACTACTCGCAATGCTCCGAGCACGAAAAAGCAGTCATGTACTTCCGCCGCGCCTTGACTCTCGACCGCCAATTCCTCTCCGCCTGGACACTAATGGGCCACGAATACATTGAGCTCAAAAACACACAAGCGGCGATAGAAAGTTACAGACGCGCTGTGGATGCTAACAGAAAGGATTACAGAGCTTGGTATGGGTTAGGTCAGGGCTATGAGCTTTTGGACATGCATTCGTACGCGCTGTTTTACTTTCAACGAGCCGTGGCGCTGCAGCCCTGGGATCCGAAGATGTGGATGGCGGTGGCGAATTCGTTTGCCAACTGCGGTAGATTGCAGAATGCGATTCGATCGTATAAGCGTGCGCTCGTTGCTGGCAGTTATCTCGACAATGGCGGTGGTGCAGTCAGTTTTGCATCTTCTGCAGATCCGCTCGCTGGAGCAGTGGGAGGGGCTTTGGATCCAGAGATCTTGTATCAGATTGCTCTGCTGTACGAGCAGGATAACAATATGGACGAGGCTTCTGCGTATATGGAGCTTACGCTTGCGCAGGAGGAAGGGCCGGATGAAGATGATTTGCCGCCTGGAGCGCCGCTGTCGAGTGCCGGAGGTGGCATTGGGATTACGCAGACGACGAGTAAAGCTAGGTTGTGGCTGGCCAAGTGGAGTTTCGTCAAGCAAGATTGGCAGCGGGCGTCAGAGTTGGCGAATGAATTGTGTCAGGATGGAGTTGAGGTGGAAGAGGCAAAGGCGCTGGTCAGGGATGTGAGGGCGAGGTTGGAAGCTGATGGTTAGTGAAAAGCAGGTTGGAAGCTGTGTAGCTGCATGAACAAGATACCACAATCAACTTTGTGGCAAACTCGTTGTCCAAGACATGTCACGTCCACAACACATTCATAGATAGTAGAATGAAGTTGAAGGATACATTTTCATGAAAGGAGACTCAAAGTCGGATATAGGAACAGAGAAAGAGAGAGAGAGACATCGACTCTAGATCAGAGCCAGGATGAAGCTAGTGACAACGCTGACACCAACGACAGTCCAACCAGTGACCTGGACCTGCTTGTTCGAGATTCCCTTACCCATATCCCACATCAGATGGCGCAGACCGTTGAACGAGTGGTAAGTGAAAGGGAAGCTAGCAACAAGCTTTGCCAAAATGGCAAGAGCGGCAGGCCAAGCAGCGAAAGAAGCAGCAAGACTGGCGGACTCCAGGTGCCAGCCGAAGGCAGGAGCGATCAGGTACGAGAGACCGAAGAGGTAGAAGGTACCGGACAGAGCAACGCCGGTGACACGGTTGAGGGCAGAGCCGTACCAGGTGATCTGGGGCTTGTAGATGCCCAAGTGAGGCGAGACGGGGCGGTTCAGGCGCTGCTTGGCGAGGATTTGTTGCGAGGCCTCCGAGTCCGAGACGCTTTGGAAGGCGGCGTGTCTGTTCAGAGAGCATTGTGTGAGATTGAGAGAGCTAGTGATGCGCATGGAGGGGCTGCGCGTACCTTTGCTGGACCAGGGCGGCGGAAGAGAGCACCTGGGGAGCGCGCGACGAGAGGAGCGAAGATTGGCGGACCGCCACTGTTGCTGTGTTAGCGCATGGTGTTGTAGAGCATAGTCAAGCAGACGTACAGCGGCGCGCTGTTTGCAGACCGAGTCTCTGGGCAAGCATTGTGAATGTGTGATCTGTCGTATCAAAGAGCAATTGCACGTCGTCGCTGCATGCAACTCACAACTCGAAGCCCGGAGGCCATTAGCCGCGGCTAGCCCCTCGACCAATCATTTGCCTCCAATTACCCCGGCTTCCGTTCACTACAAATTCTTCGCTCTCCGATTTCTTTTCTTCCTTCTTCTCTTTCTAATTCATGGGACCTGGTTCACCCACCGCTTGGAGGTTTTATCTTTGATATACCGGTGGTTATCATAGTTTGGCATTCTGTCAGGCGACCCCATATGCCAGGTCTCTAGACTGAAATCGCCCGTCGTTAATCGCCCATTATTGCCGTGACCTATGGCTTGTTTGGGTTTCATATTCAGGGCCACATCCTTTTTTCTTTTTCTCTTTGTCACTCTTATTCTTCTGCTCGGCAGCATTTTGGTCGGTTCGATCGCGTTCGCCATGTCTGAGCCGTCGAATCAGATCAATTGGCCTTGGTAGCTTATATATGTGCCTCTGCAGCAGACGTGATTGTCATCGACGTAGCTGGGCCATGTTGCTGCTGCTCACCTTGATTGGAGATGCGCATACACTGCTCCACTGCTTGACTGAGCCGGATTACTGCTTCTAGCTTTGTCCAGACATGTGTATCTTGAGCTTCATCGGGCTGAAATTGCTGCCCCTCGCCGTGTCTGGACATATTCGTCTCTTGTTTTGCGGAGCTATGTTGATACCGTCATTCTTAGAATCGAGCAATCTGTTTCTATCATTTGCTCTGATAAGCTCCTGGCGCTCAAGCACGTCGCTATGTCGACATGATGGTGTGCTCGTCTTCTACTTCCTCAAGTCAAACTGCTGCTCCTCACCAGGTCCTGACCCATTCGTCTTTGACTTTGCTCGGCCACATTGCTGCTGCTCGTCGTTGTTCGGTGAGACAGACCTTTGACAACTTCCTCGCTTCCGAAGGTGCTGTGGAACAAGCATGGCTGGCATTGGCTGCTCGCTTCAGGAATCAGGATCCTGGTAATCTGGTGTGCTGCGCCATATGGACGAACCTTCATTTTTCGTGTCGTCACGACCTTTTGTCTTTTCATGCCGTCCCTCGAACCCGTGAATCGGCTACATGCGCAGCAACCCGGCAGAGAAGTCGTCTACAGACTACCGGCCTGGCTGGCAATATCACTATCGTGCGTGCATTCCTCGCATCTGTTGATTATATTGCAAATCTCTATGCGCATTCCTGCTGGAATATTGTAGCGACTCAACATTGGTAGTCTGGTACCAAGGCCCTAGAACGCTATGCCAGCCATGTACTGTCAAGAAAGTGCAGGTGCGATTCGTCTGCTCTTTACACGACACGTGGGCACCATGTCTGGACGGAACTCTGCGCTGGAGACAAGATTTTTGATATAAGTCACAAACCTTCCAAAGTTTCTGACATCCGGTGTCCAGTAGCTAAACTATAGCAGCCGTGACCATGTACGGCATGATTCGGTATTTGCCAACCTAAACAACAGCCGCTGCGACTCACCTCTTATGCCGGAAGTATCATTGATGAAAATTTTGCGGCGTATCACGAAACTCTGTCTGTCGACGACTTCTGTTCTCTTGGTGCCCTGAGTCCAATTCGCACATAACTTTACTGAAGTTTGCCGAAACTCTCGTCGGCTGATTATACCCATCGATGAGCCAGCGAGCATCCTCCCTTTCTTCGCTCAAACCTTGCTGATGGCGCTACTTGCTAGATTTACTCCTCAGTTGATGATTGGCAGTGCAATCTTTCGATTCGATCCAATCGAGTCTCGTACGGCAGTGCTGTGCGATGCAAGTCCGATAGCTTGTTAGGTCGCGTCACAAGGACGATGGCTGCTAAACGTCCGTCACTGGTCTATTGTGATCCCTCTTCTCATCTCAACGCTCTGTTCGTCTACGATCTGGCGTTGGCAATGTGCGGGTCGGAATCAGGTGTGTCGCGGTGTCTTTGTCTCGGGTTGGCTGCGTCGTTCGTTACATCCTTCTGATCCATCACCGATGGTGTGTCTCCCATCGAACCAATTCCATCCATCGATCCACCACCATGAAGTCTGAGGAGAGTTGACTAGTCAACCTTGCTCTGATTGTCTCCCAGCTACAGCGATCCAGACAATCCAGGCCCTTCCCTCGGCTGCATCCTGCGGTTGTTGAGACGATAACCTCTCACGGGCGAGTTCGGGTCATTTGAGCATGATGAAGCAGCCATTCGTCATGCACTTGTGCGATAAGAGACCAATGGACCATATAACGCTAAACAATGGATGCGTAGTATATCTTGTTTTTCTGCGGTGTGGACCAACCCAATCTACATGTTCATTCTCATCCTCCATCGAGTATTTTCTATATCGGATTGTAAAGTCTAATCTCAATTGACTTTTGCTGCTACTCATGGCTTGATCATGCTTCAGGCATGGAGCCGAGCTCGTGGAGTCGTAACGGCACTCCCTTGAGTCAAAACAATTAGGGCGGAACGGATCTACGGTACCGGTGTATCCTGGCAGAACCCTTCGACCGTTCATCAAACACACCAGGATCTGGAGGAAGACTGACTTGAGTTTGTTCGCTATCGTCAAAGATGAATTACAAATAGTCTTTAGGGCGCCGTGAGTTAAAGGCAATGACCTCACCTTAACTTGAGCCTCCCCATTGGAATTCAGGTAAACTGCTGTCACTCAAGGTTCTACACGTTGTCCAAAGGCCTCGTTGCTTGACAGCTCCGTAGCCACCACTGTGCAACTCCCAGTGACATGTGTTGACGTACCATACTCGATCAAAAGTCCAGACTCCCGAACAATACAACTTGCTCTCCTCTCAATAGAACAGCATGTCGAGATTACGTAGCAGGATGACAAGGCCATGAAATGTAGCTGCAGGCAGTCTGTAAGATTTGAGGAAAGAGATGGCGAGGGACTAGCCACTTTGGATTGTACCAGCGATGTGGAATCACGACAGACTACCCAGGTCGTCGGAATTGCGCATTGGCAACACATGAACGCAGGCAATGCAAAGGCTGACACAGCAGTCGGTGGACATCGACTCCGACTCCGTCTCCATCTCATCTTGTCGGTGTACCGTCTGGGTCGTTGACACGAGGCATTCTTGTCATGAATTATCCGCGATGCAGCCACGTATCGCGTGATCTTGGACAGGATCCTGTTTATGCTCCCCGGCGGCCACGGCTAGTAGAGCCCGACGGCCGCCACCTTTTTCCAAGTGCCACTCGATAGAAACGGTGTTGGCCTTGGTGCGAATCCGTCACAGGCTCGCATGTACTTCTAACCCCGCTAGCTAACTCTAATAAATTCGTTGCGCACGTACAGGATGCTGTTTTGCATGAGGGCTGCGACAACGACTTTCGAACAGGGCAGATCACCATGTCGATCAGTCATCCACGCTGGGGGACAATCGCATAACGCATTCAGAAACGTAGACGCTCATGTAGGAGTCACCACCTTCACATGCGGCAGGGTACATCACGGCACTGCCTTGGAAGGGAGTTCATGCCGTTGGTCATGCAGGAGAATTATGGAAGCTTGCCGAGGTGGTACTGGAAGATCCTACGATGCGGTCGTCGTTAATATATGTATCACACGGTGGTCTTGACCGTCTCCGCGTGGTAATTGCCATCTCGGGTTTCCGTTGGAGGGGAAATGTTGTGAGGGCAAGCTTGCTGCACATTGTATGCATCATGGAGGTTGGGGCGCCTCCGTGATACGCCAAACATGTACCACTTCAGATCACGATATAATTAGGCAGGTGAACAACTAGCTGGCCGACAGATCAGTAGTGCTAGTTTGCGCATCTTCTCGGTCGAATGATAGGGCCAGTTCACTTGTGATTTTTGCCCTCGCTTGATTCAAATGCATACATGAACGGCCCGACGAGACTTGGGTAGCGAATAAGACCATGACCTAGAACAAGAGCCATGGCGGAACGAACTCAGCAGTGACAAACATTGACCCAAGGATGGGACGGCCCTGCAGGGTAGAATGCCGCCCATCCCGATCCTTAGTACGCCATATCTTGTCTACGTTGAGCCAAGTAGGTAATAGTCATTCGACAATAGTGTGGAGGCGGAGACGCAAAACACTCTCAACACGCCAAAGCGTTTTGCCTATTCGGAGCTTGGCCGGCGGGCCCTGTAGGCTGTGGTAGGACTGACTCGTTGGACGACTCCTCCTACCCACTGTGCCCTATTTTGTATACAAGCGTGCTGCCGCAGATTGAGCCCACTCGGGTCGTGACTTTGGTAGACTCGCCAATCGCGGGTCTAATTCGTGGACGTAGTCGCTTTGAATCGCCTGCTGTCCAGATTGACAATCGCACGTCGCAAGGGATCGAGATTATTAGCTTTAGACCCGCGCGAGGCGCTTGTCCGATCGGTCTCGGGAGTAGGCATCACCAACTGCCTGGACAGTCTCACCAGGATACTCCAATGTGATAAGCCGGGAGAGAGAACCGCTCGCTGTACCTGCCCTAGTTTGTTGCCGGCGTCGAGTAGAGATCAGACCCTAGCTGTCCGGTACATGTAGATACCCGTTGTTGCAAGGCGTCGCCGAGGCACCCTAGATTATCGCATATATATTTCGCATGCTCGGTTCAGACAAGGTCTGAGACACTATTCCTTGCATTCGCGTGACGAGACGAATCGAGCACGCGTTCTGCTCTGACGCTCAACATACTGTGGCGGATCGCACGGTACGGTCTTGGTATTTCGATCCTGCATCTTGAAGGATTGGATCTAAATTCTCTCCACACCAGCTCAAGCTCAGAGATCAGCACCACTCCCGCCTAGCGAACTTGTCCCTATCGGTTGTTTAGTCCCGCAAACTTTAATCTCCCAGGTGGCGCTGTCCTCTTAACGTCAGCTCCGGCTATTTCTGACCGGCTTCTCGCGCACGGTATGATTTCATTGTCACCGTTGCTCCCTATTATCGTTCCTGGCCCCAATCTCGGCCGTAGTCCTAACCTTCGCTCTGATTTTGCCATCACATACATACAATCCCGAGACCTGGTCAGCATTCTGATTCCATGACCATCTGTTCTCCAAGCCACCATGCCATCAACTCAGGACCGTCCGTCGGCTTTTACTCTATCCCGGCAACCGCAAACATGGACGCACGACGACAACCAGCTCCGCAGACCTTCCACAGTGCAGACAGAGGCCTTGAGACCGATGGAGCCTGGCAGCATAGGAAGTGCCCCGAGGCCGTACCTGCCTGCTAACATCAACGATGCGAATCAATCACGCCAGCAGCTTCCTGGTCTCCAGGAACTCTTGAGTCCGTCATTACGAACTGGTCCGCCATCGTATTCTCACAATTGGCCATCGGTCAACAAATCCTCACATCCAAGCTGGTCCGACGGTCTTGGTTCATCTGTCAATGGTCAACGCAGGCCGTCCCAAGTGCCAGCAGTTCCATTTAATCCCACTCCACCACCGTTTCATCGTCTTTCTCTGGATGTGTCTACAGCTGATCGCTTCTCTCAACCCACGCCTATTGTCCCTCTCGGTGCCAGACCTTCTCTACCTGCCCCGCCCCCGCCACCCCCTCTCTCTCGCAAGCTCTCAGATCATCAGGCTTCACGTGTACCGGATCAGCTATCCCATTATCCGCAAGGCGTGGAACATGTGGACCCATCCCATTCACAAGCAGCTTCACCTTATCGCCAAGAGAACGAAGGCGACATAGCTAGACGCTTAAATGCAACCCAAGGAATGCGAAATGCGCCTCCAGCTAGCAACTATAGTCTACAGTGCGTTGGCCAACGGCATATACCCGGAGAGGGTATGTGCTATGTTTTCAAGGATGGTAGTACCTGTCCGACTATCATCGATGGAGAGCCAGTAAATCCGCTCTGGGGGACGACCAAGGCCGGCAAGGCTCGCAAGAGACTTGCGCAGGCATGCTTGTAGGTTGAACAGAATGATCTTACAAGTCACAATGACTAATTGTACCCAGGAACTGCCGTGAAAAGAAGATCAAATGCGAGCCTGGCGAGAAGAGCTGTCTTCAGTGCGAGAAGGCCAAGCGAGAATGCCACAGGTTTGCGTCTCCCAGATCAGGCGCCGACGGTCTGCTAAGGAATGACAGCAGGCCAACGGTCCCCCAACCACAGACGGAGCTCGGCAACAATATCACCTTGGCCATTCCCAATCTGCCTCTGGGAAGAGCCGAGTGGTCAAGTCAATCTTCTGGTAGCATTGTCATGGCCGAAGCGCCGAATCAGAAGCGCAGGCGTTCGGCGCAAGCAGCACAACAAGATGTGCTGAATCTGCCACCAACCTGGAACCGTGAAGAATCTCCCCAAAGTGTCAAAAGACGCAGGTCGGACGTCTCTGCGGACTCTCTCAGAGACGCTGATATCGAAAGGCAGCGTAAGGACAGCAAAAGAGTAGACCTTGAGGACATGATCCATCCGCCTCCCCGAAAGCTCTCAGAGAAATTGGCTCCTTCGTCTTGGGATCAAGACCCGTATCTTTACGACCCTGAAGCCACCATGCGCTTCGTCGAATTGTTCTTTGCACAATCTGCACGCGAGGTGAGCATCATGTTTCCTCGCGGCGCCTTCACTCGCTGGGTGCGACAGTGTCGCGACAAATGCCAAAGAGAATGTATGGTGCTTTATGCCGTCCTTGCTCTGGGCTCTATCTTTGCCGAGAACGAGTTTGTTTCCTTTGCCAAGATCTGTGTAGACAGGGCTAGTCAAGCAGTGTCCATGATCGATGGTAAGTTTAGCCTGGCCATAGTACAGGCTCGACTGCTTGTAGCCGGATACAACCATCTTATTGGTAGAGACAGTACGGGCTGGGATTTGAGTGGCTCTGCTCTCAGAATCATCAGCGCAATGCGGCTCAACAGTGAAGACGGATGTGGGGAAGATCTGGATGAGTTCACTCGACGATACTTCAGCTTCTCGCGTGAGCAACTCAAGGAGTGTCGCAGAC
Source organism: Aureobasidium namibiae CBS 147.97 (assembly GCF_000721765.1). Classification (NCBI taxonomy): domain Eukaryota; kingdom Fungi; phylum Ascomycota; class Dothideomycetes; order Dothideales; family Saccotheciaceae; genus Aureobasidium; species Aureobasidium namibiae. Next base: position 156,903 of record NW_013581204.1, read on the forward strand.
GGACTTTCTGGACTGCCTTCCTTGTGGACGTAAGTACTAAGAGATTTCTCGACCGATCACATGTACTGACTTTGCCCAGCGTTATCATGGCTTCTGCGGAGGGTTGCTCTGTGCCATACAACTTGAGGATATCGACATTCGACTCCCTTGCAACGAACAAATTTATGAAGAGGGCCTGGCTTCTGATGCACCACTCTTTGATTGCTTCCAACCAGGTATGGGTCTACAATCGTTAGACCCAAAGTCGACACCACCAAGCCCGGCGGCACATACCATGATCATCGCTTCCCTTTGGACGGACGTAACGAAACTCATTTTCCGTCGACCTCGGCAAACTGCAGACTCGGGATCGTATGTCAAAAGCCACGAATCATTGCTAGGTGATGTTCAGGCCAAATTGTTCGACTGGAGATCATCATTGCCGCATCATCTGCAGTATAGCAGGCAAAGACTTGTCGAGGCGACGCAGCATGGTTACGCGGGCAGTCTCATTGCCATGCATGCATTGTATTACATCTCTCAGCTGAAGGCAGCACGCAATGTCCATCACGAGCTTTTGTCACCCCACACGACGGTACGACAGATTCGAATTGCACACACAAATGCTACCCAACTGCTCGAGATGGTTTGCGATATACGAAGTATCAGCTCTCATGGATCAGGCAAGGTTCAAGATCCGGTCAACTTGTTGTCTCCTTTCTTCGCCTATGGGATCACTGCGGCCATCGACACGCTCAGCGCCGGAGGTCTCAGAGAAGACTTTGGACGCACTATGGTTCTCGTCAGCGACAGCATAGCCGTCCTGCACGACCTGGCTCAATTTTGCGCCAGCGCAAAAACACAAGCCAAACAGACAAGCAAGAGGATGGCACTCATGGAAGCGCGAGCAGCTGAAAGCTTTGAGGCGACGCCCCTGGTTGCAGCACCTCGGGCAACTAACGGCGGCGAGACTATGAACTGTTGGAGGATCAATGAACCGATGGAGCAGGTATTCACATTGCAGCAGGATGTGACCTACGGAACGTCTTCTGCGATCTACTTCAAGGCACTCGGAGAAGGCCGTTGATAATGAATAACTATATTTGAAATGAGCGACGTTTGGCACGACTTTTCATTATCAATCCTTCTTGGCCTATAAGATCGTATACCTAGAAGTTCAGATCCAAGCCTCCATGGATTGATGCTTGTGTTACTATGACGACTTGGTCGTCTACAGACAGCCGTGTCAAACTCTATGCTTCTGCCCCAGCAGAAAAACACGGGTGAGCATTTTGTGTTTTGTGTTTCGCAGTACTCAAGTATACGGAGAGCCGAGAAGTCAGATCCCAAGTAACTCAGGTACCGAGGCTGCATTGCATGAACCTTGGTTCAGAGGTACTGTACAGTAGGCTTGTCTTACAGACTGCACTAGGCACTGCCAGCGAAACCACCTTGGTCATTACTACCGTAGCATTTGTTACAGCCGCGCGGAAAAGATATGCATATCGGCGGGCGAGATATAGCTTGGGTGTAAGGGTACGGAGTATAATAGTGCTATAGGAGCGGAGCCACCCCCTTGGGGATAGGGAAAGGGTTAGTCCTGCATGCGCTGCCCCTACCGCAAAACGCAATTGCCGTTTAGCATTCGAGGGGCGCACTCTAGCCGTTTGACCGACTTTGATCGAAAACATGGTTATCTTTGTTTTTATAGCTGAAAAGCGGCGGCAAAGCCAAGGCCAAGAACAAGAGCGCGAAGCCAGAGCAAACGGTCAAGCCTTCGATCGCCGATTGAAACAAGACCCCTCATTATCGACAATGCGCGAGGCCGGAGATGTATGGCGCGGCGCAGTAAAGCGATACATACCCATCCCATTCCTTCCTTTGAGCTTCGGACAAGATGTAGCAATCATGCAATGCACTCTACGATGCTGCAACCTGCATACTACAAAAGCAGGGACTGTTGGAGCCAAACAAATCGTACATGTACTTCGAATGTCCTGAACGATCAGGAGACACACAATCCACCAGCTCATTGTCTCGCACGTCTCCGTAGAACGACAAACAATCCCATTGCCACTTCTACCCCCACCTCCTTCCCTATAAGCCGAAACACTGCCAGCCAATCGCCAATCGTGGAAGCGTTACAAGAGAAATAGCTTTGACCGGAGATGCTCGCCCGCCCTCTTGGCTTTTCTCGTTTTACTCCCCTTAGCTTGCCAAACTGCCAGCGTTGCCTGCCCCGTCGGTAGACCGCGCTCTTACACGGCTGTCGTCCACCCATGCGCTCGAGCAAGAAACAAAGAAACCGTTGACACTTGATCTTCGGCAACATAGAGCGAACCAAGGTCGCAGGATGGCACGAAACGGCAACCATAAAAAACTAGAGTAACAAGGAATAGGCAAAAGGAAACGCAAGCGACGATATGCGTGGCCAAGACCGGGCTTCCGTGAGATTCAGTGTGTAAGGCTCGGGGTTTGAGTTTCTCTGATCAACGAGATGGGTGATGCGGTATTTGGGAGCCGTGAGATCTAGTGGTCAACGGGCCGTGCCTTGGTCTTGCCGGAGTTTCTGATGGTTGCGCTACTCGGAGCACCCAGCACCCTAGCGTCTACGTCGCTACTTCGCTACCTATCTATTCGGATCAAAGACAGGCACTTGCCAATTGCCGTGTGCGATGACTACTCGAGTGGTCATTGGATTTAGCAAAACACCGAGACATGGGGAAGCACTCACTTCCTTGCGATTGGCCCATCAGCGAAAACACATGCCACATGCTTTGAAAGCAATAACATCATCATCGTACTGCAAGAAATTCTCATGAAGCATCTGCTACTTCTTGCGGAAACCAATCAAAAGCGTCTCTGCAGGAAATGGTTCTGCTGACTGACTCGCTTGCCCAACATCTCTTCTGCCCTTGAGTACGTATCATTCTGCTGTGTTTCCAATTACCCTCGCCAAAGATTTCCCCTTTATTCATAGAATTCTGCCGGCCATCAACCTGCGTTTTTTAGTGGTACACTAACCCCGTTCGAGCCTCTCTTTCGGCAATGCCTAATCGCAAAATCGCAAGAACGCAAATGCATGACAACGAAAAACGACAAGAAAAGAAAATGAGGAGCCGTCGGTGTCGCCGTGGCTGCCGAGCAGAACCCAACTCAGCGACACATTGCGTATACCGAATGATTTTAGTCAGAGCAATCTGCCGCGTGACGACGGTGTGTGGTTTGGATAAAGTACTGTGCTTGAACGACGAGATGTAAGGCAGGTAGCTTATCAAAACGTCACAAGGACAAGGAACAAATGGAGAGGGGTCCGCAAATGCCTGTTACGGCGTTAGTGTGCCCTTTCTCTCACAAGCATCTTTGCTGCCAGCCAGCCCAGCCCTAAAGATCAATTTTTGATGGTCGATGGATCAAAAAAAAAGACGGTAGAATTGCACTTGTGCAAGCTATCTCACACCCGAAACTCAAGTCAACCACCACCATTCAAAAAGCTGCAGCCCATGAGTCGAGCACAAAATCTGACGTCCATCGCTACGATATACCAAACATTCCAAACCGACTCAAGTCTCAACAGCCTGGAGACTGCTAAGGCTGATACAACAGGAAAATCCTACAAGGAATCACAACGCTAGAACACTCCGTAAATTGTTTGATTGGCTGTGCTTTGTATCGGCAATGTACGTTTTTCGCACTTCCAAGGCATGGCATCCACGCTGCTGGTCAAACGCATGTTCGACGGTTTTTGGTGGTCCACCACCAAAATACATCAAAAGTTCCAGCAAACAGGTAGCGAGGCACAAAAGGAAGAAAAAAAAGCCGAAGTGGGCCCCCCCAGATCAACGATGTGAGTGAGATGCCATGTTAGGTGAAGCCCGCCGAGCAAAGGAGTCCACGTACTCCTATAAGGATTTCTTTTGACACGAGATTTTGCCGGGGCTTAAGCCCAATGGGGTAGCTCGTTGCATAATCTTGAGACTTGTCATCTTGGGGATGGGGCAATGACTCGGTACGGTTCGTTAGGATGCATGGCTGTGTGCAAGCGAAGAAAAGAAACAAGGAAAGGTGAGCTTTAAAGAGAATCCAGAACAGATACAATTTTTTGGTAGCGAGAAAGGAATAGTGAATTTTGCGCGAGGAAGGAACAAGGACAGGTGAGCGAGCTCGAGCAAACGCGACAGGAGGAGGAGTGAAGCGTTTCATTGTAGAAAAAGTCAGCTATCGTCAAGTGGCCCAAACAACCACAGTGCCATCTCCACCAGCACTAGCCCATTCCTTCCTCAACTGGTTCCAAACAACCGAGTTCACCACATCCCTCTTCGAAGACATGGAAACAAACTGCTTGCTGCCAGCTGTAAGAGCAGGAGCAGCATGCTTGAGCTTATGCACCAAGTTCCCGGTCAACAAGTCCCAGACGTAGATATATCCATCCTCTGAGCCAGACATGGCAAGGCTGTCTCCAGCAGCCAATGTAGACCTCAATCTATATTTTTCATTCTTGAACTCCTCATGGCGGAACGCTTGAAGTAGTTTGCCATCTCTCTTGTCCATGAGCCTCAATGTCGAGTCCAGAGTGCTGGCAAGATAGGAGTCGTTGTTGACCGTAGGCGTCACAGAAGTGACTGGATGACCAAGGACATCTTGATCCACAACACCCATCCTCACATCATAGCATCTGACCCTGCCATCCACACTTCCAGCAACGATCTCAGCTCCAGCAACAGCAATCGAAGAAATCGCATCCTTCGCTTCCGAAAAACTCATGATGGGTTTCTCACTCCGTTGCTTGCAATCCCATATCTTGACTGTGCTGTCGAAACTCCCTGTCACCACCAACGCATCGCCTTCGCCAGCAAAGGCACAAGCATTGATTCTGCCAGCATGGCCACTCCATCTTCGCAGCGTTTGGTGTGTGGTGACGTCCCAGAGGAATACGGTCTTGTCGCCGCCTACGCTGATGAAGCGATCATTGTCTTGCGCGACGCTTATATCGTGGACTTCGTAGCCATGGGCGCTGTATTTTTGTACTTCGAGGCCGGTGGCGGGGTTGAAGAGGCGGATGTGTCGGTCGGTGCTACCGGTCAAGAGCTGTGATGACGGTCGTCAGGCGTGTGTTTGGTCGTCTTGTCCAAGGGCGGGACGTACGTATTGACCTGATCCGGCGCTGTAGCAGAGAGCGAGCACTTGGCCTGGGAGATGCGCGTTAGCTCGAGTTGTCGCGAGGACAGTAAAGGGATGTCACCATTGTGCCCTGTGAGTCTTGATATTGGTCGTGTTGGGAATTGCGCGCTCATCACATTGTTGGGTTGCGCATGAGGACAAGAAGATGCGCCGGGCTTCAAGGCCATTTTCACGCCCGTCACCGAGCGCTGACGGTACAACCCTGATCTAGAACTGAGTATCCCTTTTCTTCGTGCTATCGAGCACAAGGTCAATCATTGCAGGTCATTTTAGATTGTCTCAAAATAGGTCACTGAACATATGCATGGTTGGTCCTCAGCTTTGTGCCCGGTAAGGGTGACACCATCGTGGCCAATATCGATTTTGTTCAAAGCCGTGAGCGACGTGTTTGGCAGGAACATTCTAACTATGCTGTCAGAAAGGTAACAATTCACGACCTGATCTCTTGCATATCAAAGAAAACTCAATATTGCTTTTGCTAGCAAGTAGTCGACGAGAAAAGCAGATCATCCTGTTCTTCGACCAAAAGATCCTTCCTCCTACCAAAACTTCCAACCTCCGCCTGATGGCTTTGCCGAGCCGCGACTCCCTCTAGGCGGCTGTGCACTCCCTGATTCCTCTCCCCGACTACCACGGCTACGACCTCCTTCCTTTGCCGAGTAATACGCCTGTTCGTCCAACATTCTTGGTCTCGAGCTTCGACGGCTATGTCGACGACTGCTCTCAAGTGCACCTGAAGAAGCACTCGAGCTCGACTTGCTCTCTACGTATGGTCTCTGGTATTCGAGTCGATGCGGTTCAATCGTTGGTGGTTTGCGTGCTGTTGCTACCGAGGAAATCGAGCTTAGCGGGTGAGGTGAGATGGCGCCCGGTCTGGCAAACCGTGTCGATCCTTGTGTTTGCATGCTTGGACCAAGGTGTGATGGATCTGCCTCTGATTCTTCGAAGATGGTGGTAAGCATTGGCATTGGTGGCGGCAGGCGACCTTCATCATCCGAGAGGGGTGGTAGGTAGTCGAGTAAGTCTTCTTCGACGTTGATCGGTGATGCTGACCTGGCTGATCTCTCTGAGTCTTTCCTTATCTCAGCCCATGACGCTTGCTCATTGTAGTCATGTTCAAGAGCTCCATGAGTATCCCGGGGTGAAGACTTGGATCTGCGTGATCGTCTCTGATGTGAGCTCGATGTCCGTGATGTCTTTGAGTGATGCGCTGAAGTTAGCTGTTCTTCCCATTCTGCAGGCTGATCCCATTCAGCGGCTCCTTGGTCTGTCCGATGAGAGGAGGAGCGTCTGGCATAGTTGCTGGTCGTCCACGCGGAGGCTGCAGCAGGCGCTGAGGGAGACTTGTTCCCATCATGTTCGTCAGGTGCAGAACGTTGCGACGCCAAGCGCACGGAATGTCGCTTGGATGTTGAAGATGATCGAACGCCTTCTGGTATTGAGGAAGAAGAGCGCGAAGAAGGCAGTGGGAGACAATGTGCGGTTTCCAGGACCCATCCAGCAGTGCTTGCTTTAACACTGGACGAATCTGCTGACGTCGAGCGCGGAGGTGGTTGGTAATCTTGCGGCAACAACTGACGACTCTCTGGACGTGTCAGGGATGAGATGTCGCTGTCTGCGTCTACGTTCTGTAGCGGCGCTCCGCCAGAGTGACTGATAGTCTGAGATGAAAGACGCGCAGTCTCGTCTGGAGTGATCTGATCATGGTGATAGGGCGTGGACCTTGAGTCTTTGGTCGAGATGGAGTACAAGGAGTCTTTTGGCACTTTCCAGTTGTAATACGCTTCTTGCGTTGTCTCCTTATGCTTGCTGAGCGACACAGTAACAGGTCGTGAGTCGTCCTGTTCCTCCTGCGTTCGCACCGAAGAGTCGGTCAGCGTAACGACACGTTTCGAAGAGATGCGAGAGGACGTTGATGGAGCAGACGATACGCTGGACAATGACGCTTCAACGATCTTGTTGGAAGACTTCTGTGAGGTGACAAGATCGGAGACACTAGCTGCATCGTTTGCTTCGGACGGCTCGGCAAGCGAGACTGGAGACACTGGTCGGGAGGATACAACGCAGTGTGTTGAAAGGGATGTGAATGGGGCCGTCACTGATCCTTCCAAAGAGTCCTCTGGTACTATGATTGCCTCACCCTGCGGAGAGATACGGGACGACTTTTGAGATGAGGGTTTGGAGCATTGCGAAAGAGATGGAGATAGATTCTTGCTGGGATACCTGCTGACCGACATGACAGAGTCATGCATAGGGCTGACGGGCTTCTCTGGAGACAGCAGATGCGATCTCGAAGAGTCCCTGGTGGGTGCGGGACAGGAACCTGGCAGAGCTCCAGACATTTTGACAGATCTACCGGGCGTCGAGGGGGCCGCCGTGCTCGACTCGACGATGAAGTCGGTGTAAGTTGTAGGTCCTGCTGTTTGTGACCAGTCAGCGCCGTGCTTGGAGAATGGATCGAGTGCTGCCCACATTTACTCTTGCGCGTCTGTTTGCGCTCATGGCTCGAGGATGATTGATTGGCAGACCAATACTTGACCACTCCCTGATTAGATATGTGTTCAATAGCCGTCGTTGTTTGCGAGTCACGCATGTCACTAGATTGCGGAGCAAAATGCAGAGGTCTCTCAAGGTTCTGAATGACTTCCTCGCCATTCTTGCCCTTGATGCGGATTTGGAAAGTGCGAGAGCGTGCAGCCGTTGTCGAAGATCGCTGACTCTGACTATCTGTTTGGGACGACGCTTCCGCTTCTTCGCAAGGCCGAGGGCGGGATGACTTGCGCAACACGAACGGGTTACTCAAAGTCACACTATCACCATCCTTACTGCGAATGCGGAACGAGGGCGAAGGGAGACGCTTGCCATGAGACGCCGGCTTGGTTGATGTCTGCCGCGATCGGTGGCGCTTCTGGCCTGGTTTTGATGGCTTGATCATGTTGCTGACAGGATGAACATGCTCGACTGCTCCATACTCGGTAAAGCATCTGTCGTCGACAGCACTGCGCGTGTCTCCTGGCTCAACGTAGTGTTGATAGTCGACCGGGGGCGGTCCAGCGTAGCGGCCAGAAACCCATGCGTCTGGTGCGTTGGTGAGAGTCTCAAAACTGTCGTCAATTGCAGAACCTTGAATGCTGCCAGTCATGTTGACGATGTTTGACCTAGACCGCTAGCGTGAAAGTCGATGCAAGAAGAGACCAAAACGCGGAAGGTGCAGAGTGTTGTTGTGAGATCTTTAAGATTGGGTGAGATGAGTGATGAAAGTGGAAAGCGCGCAACAAACAAAGTGAAGCTCGTCAACAAAGGGGATGCAGAATTTCGATAATCATTGAAATGTCAGGACGAATAGGGTATTGTCGGCGATGAATGGAGAAAGGGTATCACAGCTTTGCCTTTTCTCTCAGCTTTTCCTTCTCCCAGCTCTTCTTCACCCACACGCCGTTGAGGTAGCTCCATGTTCCTGAAGCAACAGCCAGGGGCGGGCAGAGCAAGAGCAACCATGACCACCAAGCCGGAGAGCCCGCCTTGACGACTTCCATGACTCTATCAATCTCGCGCTTCAGCTCTTCCTGATCGCCGTCATTCCAGACGACAACACCGCTCTTCTCTCCCCTGCGCAGAGCTCTGGCGGCCTTGTCCCTGACGTCCCACTGACTTGCGACTCTGTTTCGTGCATCCTCTTCGGTCAAGTGTGCGTCTCGAGCAAGCAGTCTCTGCATCTGGATTTGAGCGTCTTTGACAGCGACCACCATGATGGTTCCACAAAGCGGTTCCCAACCACTCTCAAAAAGCAAGGGTATGTCCAACACGCAAGCCCAGTGGCCTTTCAAGTATGCTTGGAGCATCTGCTTATACATCTCGCGACGGACAGCTGGGTGCACGATGCTGTTGAGAACCTTCCTATCCGACTCTTTACCCTCACCAAATACACGACGTCCTAGGGCTGGCCGGTTGAGCGGTCTGCCTTTGCCGTTGGGTCCATTCTCACCACCTGTAGAGCAATCTGCTGGAAGTAGGAGGTCGGGTGTTGATGGGCCGAAATGTGAGACGATTTTGCTATAGCCGGCTGTTCCTGGTTCGACGACCTGACGTGCTATCAAATCCGCGTCGACGACTGGGAGCGAATATGGGTGTGCCGAAAGTATTCTCGAGACAGTTGACTTGCCGGTGGCAATGCTGCCTGTTAGACCAAGGAGGAGCATCGTTCTTGTCTGTGAATAATGTCTCGTGCTCGTAGAGTAGTGGGCCTAACAGTGAAGGTGTGGACTGCAGGAGGGGGTTGGTATACGCGATTTCTTGGCGTACGTACATAGCTGTTTCTTGCACTCGGCCTTCCTTCCGTTTGGAGAAGCCGATCCTATACAACTATTAACACATGTCCACCGGACGTGCCATCACCCAAACATCGAACAGTCTCTCATCACGACTAAACCATCCACAATGCCAGGTTCTATCGCTGTTGTTGGTTCCTTGAACATTGACTTCATCACTCGCACACCTCGCGTGCCAGCAGGAGGTGAGACGCTTGAAGCCAGCTCTTCGGATACTGGCTTCGGTGGTAAAGGCGCAAACCAAGCAGTAGCATGTGCTAGACTGTCCCGCAATAGCGATGGCTCAACACCTGCTGACAGCAAATCCATCAAGGTCAGCATGGTTGGCTTCGTCGGCGAAGATTCGTTTGGTTCAGACTTCATTTCTGCCATGAAAGAAACCTTTATCGACACTACTCATATTCAAAAGGTCGCTGGTCAAAAGACTGGAATCGCCAATATCATTGTGGAAGAGAAGACTGGTGAGAACCGCATTCTCTTCTGCCCGAATGCCAACTTCTCCGGAGCTGGAGAAGTCAAGGATCTGGTACCTGAAGATGCAGACGTCGTGGTCTTCCAATTGGAGATGCCTCTTGCTCAGGTTGTGCACAACATCAAGCTTGCACACTCCAAGGGCAAATACGTACGACTAATCATCTGTCAATCGACCAATACATGCTGACGTCTGGTCAGGTTATCATGAACCCAGCACCTGCACAAACTTTGCCCGAGGATCTATATCAATACATTGACTGCCTGATCATGAACGAGAGCGAAGCCGACATTCTCCGCGAAGCCAAAGAAGAGTTGAAGGATGAGGATCTGCCCCAAATCTGTGAATCCTTCTTCCAACGTGGTGTCCCTGACATGGTCGTCATCACTCTTGGAGCCAAGGTGAGAGAATCACTAATATCTCGACAATCGACACTAACAACAAGTCAGGGCGTTTACCACTCTGCCAAGTCGAGAAGCTCAGGACATACACCTGGCCGCAAGGCGAAGGTTGTTGATACCACCGCAGCTGGTGACACTTTTGTTGGTGGTCTCGCTGTCGAGATCGCGAAGAACGGAGGCGAGACTCCCGAAGCGCCCGAGAAGATCATCGAATTCGCCAACTCGGCAGCGGCACGTACGGTAGAGAAGCCCGGAGCCATGGCTGCGATTCCCTGGTTCAATGAGCTGTAGAAAACTGCTCCATACTCTCAAAGGACGATTCAGCATCCGAATCTATCATATAGTCGACGACCCAATGACATTCTCGACCTGGAGCTCCATATTATGCTGAAGGTCCATGCACAGATTCGGCCTATACCTGTGCTGTTATTGTCGTTGATTCTTTTTTCGGTTCCACAAAACACCGAGTCTGGGGTATTTCTGTGGTTCTACTGCCTGTGAGACAAAGCACGACACATCTCACCCTAACGAGACCACTGCTAAAGCAGATGTGACGACGAAGCGAAGTGAGACATCGACCAACAGGTTGTTCTCATCCCGTCGGGCTGGTGCCTACCACAATGTGAACACAACTTGCAGCGTGTGAATGTATCCGACATATTACCCTTTCGACTTTCACACTATCGAATCTTCCGATTATACAGAATCTCACAGCGATACCTTGCCGACTATCTCGCTCGACATGATGCTCCACCCTTCGTGTCCGACCTTGAGCATGGACCGAAAACATGACTGGCAGAGAAACGTATGGTCCAAACAGATAGTGGAGTAAGATAACACGAATAGTGTCATTGATGGACGCCTTGCTAATATCATCCAGTCGTATCAAGGTTACATCACGCGCTACCATAAATCTTCGCTCGACCTATGGCGTATTACAATCAATTAACAAGGAACTACTTTGCTACTTTTCTCCATACTATCATGCGGCCTTACATGGTCGATTCGCCGAAGCTCATCAGAAGATTTTCCAGGTCGACCTCACCGGAAAACAGCTTCACGTTTTCGTGAACTGGGTTCACACTGGTCGACTTGAGCTGCATAGCTGGGATCGAGAGGATCGTGTAAAACTCTATATCTTTGCCGACTACGTGGATATCCTGGCTTTGCGCCGTCAAATTTTGACCGAGCCGGACAGGATGGAGAAGTACCGCGAGGTGGGTGTGGTTATGTCATCTCTCCCAAGCACATCTCCATTCCGCATGCGCATAGCCGATCACTATGCTATGCATTGGGAGCCAGAAGATGACAAGCACGACCCGGTTGACGCCCTCGATGTCACCCTACACCGCGAGTTTCTCGATGATATCGAGAAGAGTGTCGTCAGAGCAAAGGCCATGAAACTCGCTGGATGTCCATGCTGCGGCAACCCGTGTCGTTATCACGAACACGCCAGCGAGGAAGAATGGAGAGCGAGTATGTATCCTCAAATCTTTCAAGATGTATATATGACTGACCAATGGGTTGTAGCTTGCGGACAGCTGCCAACGTCGAGGCAGCCCGAGGAACAATACTACATCAACAGTGGTAACAGAGCGATGAAGGCCAGACCAGACATTATCCCGTAATGCTAGGAGGTCTGAGAAGACGTGGATGCATTCAAATGGGCTCTCTGTAGAATGGGGGTTCTTGAAGCAAAAAAGCAAAATACACAGTAGGGAAATCAAGCGTAGTCCCTAGCCCTTTTCAAATCACAATCGGCTTCTCATCTCTCCTCACTGACCATATACCTATGTATCATTCTCGTTCAACTAAAAGTGGAAGTTGACCCGGTCGAAAGATGTACTTTCTTACTCTCTCCATCCCGTTTCCCTCGTCACAATGATATCCAGGCATTCCCGGTCACACCCAGCCAGTACGCACCACAAGTCGTTTGCCAATATCTATGTATCAACTGCATCCATATGAACAAGACACGTTGGAAACGGGCATGCTAACATACTTTGTCTCCACTCTTCCGCACCAAGTGCTCGTAATGTTTGCAAGGGTGAGGATTGCAATAATGGTCTCTTGTTTTGTGCTCTCTGATCGTCCTTTGTAACCAATGTAGATCCAAGTTGCGGAACTCTCGAGATCCCCACCTGACAGATTAACCTTGAGACATTCATTCTACGCTTTCGACCGTCAAGAGCGGCGGCGTAATTCGTGGCGAAGGAGCGAACTAGCCATCAACCCCAGTTCAAGAACTCTATGTCTCGTCGTTCTTCCTCGTCGTTCTTCCTTCTCGTTCTTCACCCTCGTTCTTCCTCGTCGCTCCTCCGTGCAACAGCAAGCATCCGTGCTACTTCCTGCGCTTTCTCTGCGTCTTCTTTTCGGAACGTCCACTGAAGCTGCTGTTCGCATGGAGATATGCGTTTGGCTTCAGTTTTCCTGGTCTGAACTCTCGAGCTGGTCTGCTTCCTTCAGCGAGGCTGGCATTTCCGAGTTTTCATCTTGACCGCAGGCTAGACAACCGTCAGTCAAAAGCCGAAGCCGAAGCCAAAAGAAAAACAGTCGTGTCGACATACTCGTTTCCCATTCTTCCTTGCTCGGGTGCTCGTGATATTCACAGACATCATTGCAACAACGGCATCCAGGTAGATCGACGTCATCCCGAGTTGCGACCCCTTTCAGAACTTGGTAGACGAATCGAGCCAGATTGTGGTCGGGATCTGTGTCGCTATCCAAGGGACATGAATCGTCTTCATCGTGATCCGGGTGCCAATGAGCGATGTAGTGATCTGTCACCCATCTAAGGAGTGGTGAACCTCGAGCAAGATTCGAATGGATGTAGACAAGGTGATCGTAGGTCAGCAGCTTGTCCTTCCGAACGATTTCGCTCAGGGCCGCGCGGCGAAGTGCCAGAATGTCCACTTGGTCGGCGAAGACGTACAGATCCGTGTCGTTGTATCTCGCGCTCTCCGTCATGTCGCCAGTGTATAGCCATGTCGCGAAAGCCTTGAGCTGCTTGCCCGTCAAATTCACCTCGAATTGATCCTTTCGCGCCTCGAGAAATTCGCCGTTGAGTGCAGCGGAATAGTAAGAGGAGAAGAAACAGAGCAACTCGCGGTGAACAGACACCAAGACATCAGAACTGTTCGAAGTGAGCTTGATAATCTCGGTAGACTTGGTGATGGCGGCGCTGCGAGTCGTTAGCTTCCCCTGACTGGTTGAAAATTATGAGGTATGAATTACGAGACTGCTGGTATCGACCAGATGTGGTTTGACCATGCCGTCGGGACGTCATATATAGCTCTTTCCATGCCGACGACAAGTTGAAGGGAGGTCGCGAGCAAGGGTTGTTCTCAGAAGATTGACAACGTATGGGTGCGTCCGAGTGGAAGTGAGGATGACCAAAGTCAGCACTTCAAGGTGAGGTTGTGCGGCTGAGAGTGGCTTGATCGAAAGACCAGTGATGTTTTGATGTTGGTTTTGGGTGAAGGAAATCTGCGGGATTGAGAAAGTGAGGGAGCAGGTGTAGTCACGGAATAACCATTTGATGCTTCCTTTTAGTATTTGTGGTGACCAGTAAGATCACTTCTGTGGCAACGCTTCTGATCTGGAAAGTTATTATGCATTTCTTGATAGACCAATTCTTACCCACTTTAGCCCCCGGAAACGCCTCGCTAGAAATCAACAACACACTCTCACAACATCAAGTCCCCCAGAATCAGACTCTGAACCACAAACTCATCGCCCACGATCCTGACCTTGCCATCTCGACCAATCGCAACCATCTTCTCCTTGCCATCATCCTCTCTCTTCCTCTTACGTCCTTTCTTCGCAGTTCCCCCGTCTTCAACACTGCCATTGCGGAAGAGTATATTTTCCGCTTCTTCGATAGTGCCTTCGACGTATACCCAGCCCCATCCTTCTTCAGAATCGAGAATGCGTTTGGCGGAATCGAGCCCAGAGACTCTGCGAACGACACTGGCGCCTAGAGCGACGGTGAGGAAAGCGTAAGCTCGCCTGGCTTCCCACTTCCTGCCGCCTGCTCCTGCACTGACGAGAAGGACCCTACCGCCTTGGAGTAGTCTTTCACGCTCTTGGATCGTTTGTGCTAGCTTGACGGTAGTCGGGAGATATGGTGTGAGAGTACGACTGCGTACAGCACCAGAAAGGAACGCAGATTCGCCAGCTGGTAGAAGATATTTGCTCCAGGGTAGTGGTGCTCCTGAGGCGACCGAGTCGAGAATCCAGCGGCCTGAAAGACACGGCAGAGAAAGTGCGAGCGCTTGGACATATTTGGCTCTGCGAGAATGCCTGTCTGCAATCAGAGCGACGAAGCCCAGAGTTTGAGCGCGAGCTGACAATTTCAGGGCATTATTCTCACTAGTTGCTGAAGAAGAAGGTGAACGTGCTTCTTCAGGAGCATCTCCGAGATCGCGCACAGAGAAGAGTTCATCAAAGCCTTTGTCTAGGACCAGGCCACCATGTGTTTGTATGTATTCAAGGACACGGTTCTTCTCGGGCGAATCTGCGCTGTATGACACTGCGAATGCCATACCAGAGAGTATACCTCGACCGGCTGGAAGTGGTGAGGCGAACTCAGGACGTGCCAAGGATCGCACCGAAGCGATTGTCGAAGTGTGTATTGAAGTCACTGTGCCTCTTCTAGTTCTCGAGGCCGGTGTTGCAAGAGTAGTGTTTTGAGGTACAGGTGTCTGCGGTCGGGATGAGCGTCCAGTAGCAACAGTTGTCATGCTCGCTGTGGAGGAGATGTAGTCTCTGCCCTCGAAGCGAACCCACATAGTTTGCGTGAGGTACGCGCTAGTAACAGGCACCTTGAGCACAGTCGACGTACGCGGTAATGCCGACACACTGTCTCGATCCTTAACCACCAGTTGCAATGTGTCGAAGCCATGGACATCAGTCTTTGGGTAGGATTCGGGCTCAACATCCTCGACTTTGTCCTGGAAGCCAACGACAACGTAGACCTTGCTGCGCATGCCCTGGAGATCAACCTTGACTTGATCACCGCGTCGCAGATCAAGGCGTCGAACCAAGAAAGAGTCAAGCTGTGTGATTGTGCCATCGTCGAACCGAATGTGGAGTTTGAGTCCGTCCAAAGTTGCTGCTCCCAAACATGTGGCTGGGTAGTATGCTTGTCCAGTGCCTTTAAACAAAGCCAACACTCTGTCAGGTCGAGTGACCTCGGCAGTCGTTTCAGTATTCTCATCACGATCATGGTCCTGCTCAGAAGCGGCATCGGTCATAGACACATCGGTGGCGACGTCTGTCTGCTCAGTCGTGGTAGTTGTACTGCCTTGAGCAATTCCTGCCTGAATAACAGAGTCTGCTGGGGCGATGACCTTTTCCTGTTGGGGAATATCGCTAGGTGAGAGGCGCTGCGCGTGCGAGAGCTTTGACTTTGGTGCTTTCACAGCCTCTTGCCTTCTGAAGATTGGAGTTCGCAAAGGGCTCTGTTCAGAGTTTCTCCGTTTTGGCCGTACAAGCCTGCCCTTACCAACAGGCGTTTTCACTTCGGCTGACTTGGGAGCTAGCATTGTATCGCGTGCTTTTCTTACCGCAGATGCACCAGCTTGCTCTCGTCTCCTAGCAGAAGGTGGAGTAGACTGGTCCTTTTCGCGAAGTGGTGTAAAATGACGCAAATTCGAAACCTCCTGCATTCTTCCGTCAACCGTCGCTTCGACTTGTTCAGTGTCGGCAGATCTGTCTGGTAGATTTGTCGCGATCTGATTTGTTATGCACTCTGGGGTTGCCTTGGGTAGGTTCTCCTGTGGTGTTTCGACTGGCTCGTGTGGTTGTGAGTTGGGATCGATGGTACTTGCAGTCTCTGTATGTGTCAATTCTACAGGTCTAGTCTGTCGAGACACATCTGCAGCATTGCTGGCAACTTCAGCGGTGACTTCCTGCTGTTCCTTGGATGGAATGTCATCCTGAAACATGACTGTCCTGGCGGCTGGTTTGACCGGACTCTGAACAGCAGCTTGAGGCTTAGCTGGGCTTTTGTCGTCCACCTTCGATCTCGTCCTGTGCAGTCCTCGTGCCTTCCTTCCATACAAGCGCATTTTCTTTGCAGGTGGCGATGTCATGATATCCATAAAATCGTGATCGTCATTTGACAGTATATCGATGCTTAGGTCCATGTCCTTGCTGGCACCAGCACTAGGCGGTGTAGGGTCTGTGGCGATGTCTGCAAAGCCGAGGATCCCAGCAGCTTTGCGAGGACTCTCTGTACTCGATACTGAGTTTTGAGCTTGACTTTGAGACTGCAATTGACTCGCACGAAGCTTCTCAAACTGCGGGAGTGAAGAAACAGCAGGTGAGGCGTCGTTCTCAGTGCGTGTGACAGGCTTCGAAGCTGGCTGCGTTTCATCGGCTGCATCAGCAGGTGGATCTTGATGACGGTTGGAAGATATAATCTCGTCTGCCGGATCGGTATCAGGGACAGTAGAGCTCTGCTTGTTATTGTCTTCTCTCAGATCCTTGGTCCTTTGCGAAGGCGCAGGTCGTGTATCGGGCAATGGTGACGAGGCACCTGGATGGTTATCACCATCTCGAGCTTCGCTTGTAATGTTCAGAGCCTCCTCTTGTAATTCTCCAGGCACAGCAGGTAGTTGAGGAGGACTACTCGGTAGACGATTCTGCGTCTGTGTGGCGACTTGACTAGTCAACGGTGGTGGCTTGGGGATAGACGACGACTCTGCAGCATCGCGCTTCAAGACGTTCAGACGCTGGTTTGCTTGACTCATAGGATATGAGCCAGGCACAAAAGACGACATGGATGAGGGTTCCACTAGAGGTGATGGCAGCTGGGTCTCGTCCTGTCGCGTAGGCTGTGAATCAGCAACCGCATAGTCGTTAGTGCCAGCATCTCGGCCCAGCATCTGCGTGGTGGGAAGTTGATGTGAGCTCTGTTCTCGACCAGAAGGGACAGAGGCGTGAAGCATGTCAAGATTCGGATTGTGCTGACTGGAGTGAGTCGAGGTGCGACTCGAAGAGTCGACTTGATCGTTTTCTTGGTCTGACTGGTCAGGTTGAGGCGAGGATGAAGCCTGTCGCTGACTGAATCTTATTGACTGGGCAAACTCATCGTACTCGTCCATAGACCCGCTCGCCGGGCTGTCCTGGACATGATCATCTAGGCTGACTCCTTCGCGGTCATGATATTCCCACTCGTTTTCGCCTCGGTCCTCCAGACCATTCGCGATAGCAGCATTGTTTTGGAAAAGACCATCTCTTGTACTTGGGCGACCCAATCTGCCTGCCAGATTGACGGACCGAATAGGACTCTGTACCAAGCCCTTCAGCGGCGGAGAGAAAGCTAGATGCTGTCCAGGCGAACTCTGTCTGATATTCGGGCTTGGTCGACTCAACACTGGATCGCTTCTCGGGACGTTGGGGATAGGACTTGAGGGCGATTGTGTTGCTTGGAACAGCTGAGTACCGTTCAGGAGTGGAGCATTGCCAAAAGCGAAGGCGGACATAGCACCAGAGCCTGGAGTCTTTGTGCTTGTAGTAGAAGGTACAACATCTCCACGGTGAGTGCGCTTGCGGCCAGCTGTGGCAGGGGTCTTTGGGAAAGTAGGTCTTGCGACGGAGCTCAAGAAGTATTGACCTTCGTCTTTGTCCTCCTCTTCGTCACTAGATAGCTCTTGATAAGTAGGCTGTGGCCAATGTTGCATCAAGTCAATCTGCGGCGTCTCTTGTTCAGCGTCTGGAGCGGTTTCGTCGTCGAGTTGCGTGTCTCCTTCGGAACCAAGACCGCTGGTGAAGTTTTTGTAGAATTGAGAGGGCATTGGCTGCGTGTCGCCATCAAGATCGATAGGGAGAGGGAAGCCATGGAATGTTGTATGCTTGACTAGCGAGGGTACGTGATTGTCTTGGTCTGTGTCTCTCTCGTCCATGTCCGGTGGGGCTGAGGCGGCAGGAGCAGTGGATGAAGGCTTCATTCGCTGAATCTTTGTGTTTGAAGTGTGGCGAGGGCGTGTCTGCTGATTCGGATTGGGAGCATGGTTTTGTCGTTGCAATGGCTGGGTCAGAGAGAAGAGAGTGTTTTGCTGCACGTCGCTGTTAGTCGCCGCGCTGCATATCCCAGCTGCCGATCCCGCCAACCGGTCGTAGTTGCCTCGACTACTCACCTGCAGTATCTTCTCATGCAGTAAGGATATACCGTCCTCACTCTCGAGGCTGTTTTGTTCCTGGCTCGCCATTCCCTTCTCCGCACTCAGCTGCATCAACAAGTGCTTTCGTAAAGTGGTTTTGGTGGCGTACACGCGACGGTAGACGCGATCCTGTCACTGACGTGTTGCGCACGGGCTTGCGCTTGTCAAAGCTGTCATCAAAGTGTCAAGCCATCGATGAACAAAGAACCCTCTTGCTTGCACAACTCCGACTTGAAAAAATTGTGATTGGAACCTGATCTCAGATTCGTGGTATCTCGATTGCTTGCATATGGCACCCATGTACCCGATGACTTTTGTCTATCACCTGTCTATGTACAGTTCGCCATCCAACCTGTTCGACTCCATCCAATCCCTAGCAATGCGAATGAAACAAGAATTGAAAACGATTCTCTTTACCAGACCCAGCCCTTAGGTCCACCCCAAGTACCCTTGACCATGTTGTTGTAGTATACCCAAGGGAAAAAGTCCTTCTTGAGGTGGTAGAAGGCGCGACGGGGAACGGCTTGGTCAACACCGAACTTGGCGAATGTCTCCTTGGGCTGACCACCGTACTTGAACTCGGCGAGCAAGACCTTGCCGTACTCAGTCAATAGGGGGCAAGACGTGTATCCGTCGTATGCCGCGTTGAGCTCCTTGCCCTCGATGGCTTGGACCATGTTCTGTACCAATACAGGGGCCTGAGAAGTGACGGCGGCAGCAGTCTTGGCTGTAGGCAATGAAGAGGCATCGCCAGCTGACCAGACATTGGCGAACTTCTTGTGGCGAAGAGTAGCATCCTCAACATCGACGAAACCTGCTGCATTTGCTAAGGGACTGTCCTTGATGAAAGCGTGAGGTCCCATCTTGGGGACTACGTGAAGCAGGTCGAAGCGCTTGGAAACTTGCTCGCTACCATCCAGGCGTGCAAAGATGGCCTTGTCACCGTTGACCTCGATAAGATCGTGTTGGAACATAGCCTCGACACCGCGCTGCTTGCGCAGCTCCTCCAGAGTCGCGCTGTACTTGGGCACACCAAACATGACAGGTAGAGCGGTTGCAAAGCTGATCTTGATAGGTGAGTTGGCGACGTTGTCGGGGTTGTAAAGACCGGCCTTCTTCCAGTGATCCAGTGCGAGCCACATTGCTTTTTGTGGTGCACCAGCACACTTTACGACACCAGTAGGGAGAGTGAACAAGGCTTCACCGCCGCGGAACTCCTTGATGTTACGGAAGACCTTGTCACAGGTCTCGTAACCGTAAATAGTCGAGACAGGCGCTGATTGGTCTGCCAGTGCTTCAGGTAGACCCTTGATGTTGTCGTACTTGATGCCGATACCAGGTGCCACAACCAGGTGCTCGTATCCCACTTTGTCGCCATTGCCAAGAGTGACCAGGTTCTCCTCAGGAGCGAAGGTGCTGACTCCTTGTCTGTACTGCTTCAACTTAGAGTCCACGAGACTGTCCATAGGTTTCCTCAATTCTTCCTTGGTCTTGAGACCACCACCGACCAGTGTCCATCCAGGCTGGTAATCATGGTAGGCCGAAGGATCCACAATAGCAATGTCGTCTTGTGTGAATTTTCCAGTACGGAGCAACTGGTGACTGATGGCTAGACCAGCAGATCCACCACCAACAACAACAACTTTGTGATTTTTAGTAGCAGAGCTGACTGATGCAAAAGTCCTCGAGCTCGAAATCTTGCTGGCAGTGTTGGCCGAATGGCCTGCCGAGAATGCTACCCTATGCATCATTTCTGAAACTCCTTAATATAGACGAATTAAAAATAAAAGAATGAAGCAAACAAATGCAAGATGTATGGGAAGGAAAGGAGGATTAGAAATCGCCGAAGTCGCGTGTTGACCATCCCCAGTGCGGACAGGGTGCCGTCGCGGGAAGGGTGGCGTCCAAGCTTTTTTCTCAACCCCAGGATTTTGCGATCACGCCTTCGCCCAACGACTCCGAAAGAGGGCTGCAACTCACCTGATTCTTTCACGACAACGGGACAATGACTTGATGATACTGAACACAAAGTGGGCCATCACAACCGTTATAAATCTCCTGGATGACAATACTATACTTCGTCCGTGGCAATACAATGTGTTCAACCATGATATGAACAACTCATTAGGAAGAACGAGCTATCACCTGACGACCAAAAACCGACTCAATACACATCACTGATGTATCGATCAGTCTTGACACTCTGAAGCCACTGCTCTGCCTCCCCCATGGACTTCCCATTCTTCTCACACCACACTTTCTTGCATACTTCAGCAGCACTCTTAGCTAGTCTCGCAGCACTTCCACACAGGTATATTTTCCCACCATCAACGAACATCTTGGCCACCTCTTCACGATGCTCCCAAATGGCGTCCTGTACATAACGCGGACCAGTATCGCCCTTACTGAACGCTAGTACAACCTTGACAACACCCTGTTGCTCCCACTCGAGCAATTGATTACGGTAGATGAAATCTTTTTCAGGATGACGGCAACCAAAGAACAATATCGCAGGCCCGAGTTTTCTGGCTCCAGCTTTGGCTATGGCCGCTTTTTCCTGCAGGAAAGCTCGCATGGGCGCAATACCCGTGCCAGCTGCGAACATGATGACGGGCGTCTCAACACTGCCCGGAAGTCGGAAGCCAACGTTCGTGAGACGCACAAAGCATGAAACGCGGTCACCTATGCGGCGAGAAGCGAGGTAGGTGGATGTGACGCCGAAGAAAGAGCCATGGCCCGAAAGCGCCGGCGAAGTATGAACATCGAAGCATAGAGACACGATGTCTGCATGCGGTTTGTGCTGAGGATTGTTACTTGGCTCTAGAGATGATGAAGCGATAGAGTACTGGCGAGGCGTCAGAGCTGGAAGCATGTCGACGTATGCACTGAACGGCAGCGCTATTGCAGTCTCCTCGAGGATGTCGAGGATGCTATAGCGCTTCTCGAGGAAGTGTTGGTAGGAAGTCTCTTCCAGGAAGCCTTTAAACTCTTCTAGCAACGGACCGAGCACCAGTCGACTCAACCAACGCCTGTATGAGCTGGTCCACCCAATCTTCCCATGGACCGAACAGATCGGATTTGACGTCTGAGAGCCCGATATCGACGATCTGTTCAGCTCCGGCTTTCTTCATGAGTCCCCGAACAAGTTTCGGAATTCGATGGAAAGTGCTAGCCCAGTCCTGTCGCATCCTCAGTACTCTCAGTCATCCACGAATGCGACAAACGACACTTACCGAACTTCCCACGCCATACACTGCAAACTTGACACTTTTCAAGAAGTCCTTCTTGCTACTAGTATCTTCGAGCCAGGCTACAAACTTTTTCGCATTATCGGGTGGTAGACCTTCGTATGAAGAGCAGATTATAACAGTTGGCTGATCCGGAACATGTTCAGTCAGTGTATCCAGACTCGCAATGGAAGCATTGAGACCATGGTCGGCCAGCTTTGTTCTCAGATCTTCCGCAAGAGCTTCACAAGTTCCCGTGTTACCTCCAAAGAAGATCGACAAGGACGCTGCGGACGATGCGCCTGCGGCTTGTACCTGCTCATGCTGCTGCTCGTGTTTCTTTGCGACCTCAGCAGGCACGCCTCCTGGAATGCCTACCATGAGTGATTTGCCTGCTCGACGAAGAGCTTTGATCCGGAAGTTCCACGGCTTGATCGTCAGCGTCGACTTCAGCTCAAGCTTGTAGGTTGGATCAGCCAACTGCAACTGAAAACGCTGAAGCACAAGCGCAATGTTGATCAGCATTTCTTGCTCGGCAAAGCCTCTTCCAATACACGATCTCATCCCGTTCCCAAAGGGCTTCCAGCTGTGGGGAGGCAACTTCTCGAAATTGGATCTGAGCATTCTTTCTGGCTTGAACTCGTCATGATCGTCGCCCCAGACAGTAGGGTCATGATGGAGAGCCTTGAGATTGCTCACAAGCTGGATGTCCTTTTTGACCTCGTACTTGCCTTGCAATGCGGTGTCTTGGCGAGGACAAACACTCCAGCGAGTGATTGGAGAGTCAAGGCGAAGACTCTCCTTGATGCAGGCGTCGAGATATGTGAGCTTTGGCAGATGCTGCAACTCGAGAACGTTGTCACCCACCACTTCATCGACTTGTCGCTGTGCTTTGAGAAGTGTTTCAGGGTTCTTCAACAGATTGTAGTAGGTGAACGACAGGGTCGAACTGGTTGTCTCGTGTCCAGCGACCAAAAAAGTTGCCATTTGAAACCGAATATTCTCATCTGACAGCCGTTCGCCAGTTTCCTTGTCAACACTGTTGAGCATGGTGTTCAGAAGGTCTTTGTTCTCAGGTTGAGGGTTCTTCTTTCGATCCGTCACAATCTGGTCGCACAGCTCGTGCATCTTCTTGACATTCTCCTGTCTCTTCTGTTCACTGCTGCGGTAGACCCAGTCGTTGACGAACCCTGGCCGGCTGACACGTCTACCACTCTCAGCCAACACATCAGCCATCTGTTGAGCAAAAGGATGAGCATTATCCGTATAAAACTCGTTGAATCGATACGAAAAGGCACACAATCCAATGGTGTCGAAGGCCAAACGCGTCAAATCATCAGCACACTCAATCTCGTGTTCCGGTCCCAATCTATCCCATTTCAACACCATCTGAGATGAGATATCCAGCATATCATCGAACATATGACGTAGAGCAATGGGTCCAAAAGCTGGAACGAGCAAGCGATGCGCTACCCACCAGTTCATCTCTGAATCATATGCTGTGAACAGGCCATCTCCAGTCAATGCTCTAATGGCTGTTAGGGCACCACCAGGGACTTTGTGGAAGCGTTTTTCGTCGCAGATTTCGTTGATGTGCTGCTGGTCTCCGAGGACTATTTGTTCAACGCCAAGTTTCAGTTTCATTATTGGACCATAGCGCTTTTGGAGGTTCCATATGTTTTTGAAAGGGAACGAAGGATCTAGGTCTGGAAGATTGCCGAGAAGACCGAAGAGATGCTCTGGTGGTTGGGGAATGGGCAGATGTTCTGGAAAGTGGTAGACGAGTCGTCGATATCGGAAGCATGAGCTCGCATGGGGCAAGACATGATGGAGGAGTTTCAAATGTTCTACAATGGGGTTGGACTTTGCGAAAGACACGACGCACAAGTGGATTTCATACTCCCTCTATATAGTGTTTTGGCCGGGTCGGTCGCTACCCCGCTCAATGCACTACAGAAGATAACCAGCAGCAGGGAAGTGCTACCTCGCACTATCGCACGCGCGACTGCATATCTCAAGCAGGCTCTTTCAACTACCGGTTCTCCCAGTCGCCAATCTCAAGACTCGAAGTCTGCACCACTCGCACAAGTGATATGGATATGTCTGCTGATTGGATCGTGTAGCCGAGCAATATGCTCGATGTTGATGCAGTCATCAACAAAGAAAGGATTGCAGATTGGAGGAAAGGTCGTCTCTTTGTCAGATGGGCCAAGCCCAATCGGGCGTGACACGGCTGATCTCTCCTGTTCTCTCCCATGAACCTTGTTCTCGTACCGCTCGGCATGCATCTCAGCTTATTGCATGTATTTTCTGCTCCTCATCTTCAAAGATACGCCTGGACAAAAACACCCATGGGGAAGCTGTTGCGAAGACGTCGCTTCCATCGATACTTTGCGTTGCATCCGATCACCAGAACCCACTGTCAATTCATCACCCTCGAATATCAATATACATCTCTCACCCATCATCTACCAGACTATAGACTCCCAAAGTCAGTTCGAAGACCTCGAGAAAGTGACATAGACAATGGAAGTTGCAAGGCACAAAGCAAACAAATTCTGTGGAAATGAAAGCGACCTTTGTCCCTCTCCAAAAACAGAGCCAGACCAGCACAACAAGCACACAATCAAGCACGCAATCAAGCACACAATCAAGCAAAGATGCCAGAACACAACGCCACAAAATTGCATTGTCCTTCGAATGTCTTTGTCATCCAACCTTGCCTACATATAACCCACTTACTTCCACGCGAGCGTGATCATACATATTTGTCTCTTTTCACCCTCTTCTCCCTCTTTCCAAGACGGCTGTGCCGCTTTCTCAACTACTAATCATGTCTTCTTCCTTCTCCCAGCTGGTTCTGGATTTCATCATCTTCGCCATCATCCACTACTTTGTAACTGTCCCGCTAATGACTAAACTCCTAGGTCTCATCACCGGAGAACACAAACCCTCTCAACCCTCGGCGTCTGTGTTCGAAACCCTCAAGACTTTCATCAACAACGAGCAGCAAGTCGAGCAGCAACCCTCCCCTACTGCACCATTCACAATCCACGCCATCCCCGAAGAAGCAGAATGCGAAAGATGCGGCATCTTTCTCGAACAAGAAGAAGCTTGCGTCACAAGAATTTCTTGCCACTGCACCTGGTGTGCAGAGTGCGTGGAAGAGTGTTTTGCTCACGTCGACTATGACTTGGATGCTCCACTGACGGGGTTGAGTAAGCATTGCGAGGCTGCTAGAAACCTTACGATTCGGGAGATATGGCCGTTTGTTGCAGAGTTGGCTTCTGATAAGACGAGGAGATATATTTATACGATGGCTGAAATCGATTTGACGAAGAATGATTGGATGCTTGATGGTGATGAAGAGCTGGAGGAGTGATAGTCAAGTTAATAAACGCGGTCAGATTTGATGAATCTTCTGATGAACCGTTGCGCGCAACTTTCGATTGATGTCGATTGTTCTCGATGCATAACAACTGTACTTCTGGCGTGGTTTCAAGAATCACGCTGATGCTTTGGATCACCGAATACAAAGCTCAACATTAAACAATTAAACTATATCCTCTTTATGCTAACAAAAAAAAACAATCCCGCCATTGTCCTTACATCCTGACTTTAGTCCTTGAGCCCTCACAATGCCAAAGGCAATGATTCAAAGTCCGATTACACTACGAACAACCATCCAAACAAGCTCCTTAACATCCTCCTCAAACCACCACACTCTTTGGCGTTTCCATCATTTTGCTCTTGCGTTTATCCCAAAGCAACGTCTCCTCTCCCTCTTGCAAGACCTGCAGTTCTGCTTTCCCCACGCCCCAAAGAGACTGTCCAGAATTGTGTGACGGTGTAAGCGTCGGCGTGGAGACAGAGTCTTGCCACCCTAGCATCTTGTCAAGAGCAGAAGTGGGTGTGTCAGAAGGACTGGAAGTGACAGCTGAAGTGACGCGGGACTCTTGTTCTGCCCAGTATCCTTCTCCGTTTTCCCAGACTGAGAGTTGGTTGCGAGTGGCTTCGGGGAGTGTGGTGAGGAGACTCAGAGTGGGCTTTGTTGGCGAGTAGGTCACAAAATGACATTCTTTGCTTCCTCCCTCTGTCTCTTCTCCATCTTCATCGTGTTCTAGCAGAATGTCCCTGGGGGGACCATCGTCTTCATTGTCCGATGAAAATCCAAAGTCAAAGGGAAGTTGTACAGAGGCCTCGCGCCCAAGGTGCAAGTATCGGTGTGATCCTTTACCTAACTCTTCTTCCGAAACTTGTACATATGAGTTCATTCGTCGTAGTGCCATTATACTTTTGCGTATATCCTTAGGTGGCTGAGCACGCGGTCCTGTTACGCGTTTGCTACCACGGGAAGAAGTCTTTTCGATGCCACCGCTATGATGATGGGGGCTGGAACTTCCACTGCGGCGACGGGGACTTGTGCTGCTGTTGCGACGTGCTTATCGAGTAGCACTGCTAGGCGGATTTGACGGTTTTGCGCTGGCTAGAGCGTTGCTGGTATTGCTGAGGCTACGACAAAGAAGGGGTAGTGTTTTACAGATGCTGGAATTTAGTGAGGGAGGTGGAGAGGGTAAGCTTGGGTCCAGATCTTCCATGAATGAGGCATGGGGACGGAGGATTGGCATTGACTCGAAGGGCGAACGGATGCCTTGGGTCAAAGCAGCTGCGCGAGCGTAGGGTGGCTCTATCTCCTTTTCATGGTACGGTGATCCCAAACCTCCGTTCTCCTTCTCGTCATCATAGTCGACCAAGAAAGATAGCGGTGAAGCACAAGGTGCAGGTTCTTCTCTGACTGCGAACGGAAAGTTAGGAGAGCTGCTGTCTTCTTCGTCGGAAGAGTAGACCGAGATGTCTCTGCTTGGATTGTACTCTTGTCCGCTCGCAGGAGGGTTGGTGGTCAGCATCGGCCAAGCCGGATCGTGCTTGTTTGACCACGATGGCAATGGTGGAGAGGGTTCAGGCTTGTAGACCGAACGTTTTGAGTTACTCGGTGTGACATGTAGACCAAAGGGCGGACTGCGCTCGTGTTCTGACCATTTGGCCGATGGACGTGTAAATTCGATGGCGGGCGTTTCTGACCCTTGCTGTACTGCTTCGTCTCGATCTACATGACTCATATTCGGAAGACTGGGTATGCTGAACAAGGATGCCTCTCGCGATAGTGCAGACTTTGCCCCTGGCGATCTATACGATACGCGTCGAGAGCTTACTTCACTACTCCAAGGCAATGGTTCGTTCTGGTAGGCCACCATAGATAAAGTCGGGGAGCTAGGCGTGAGTGATGCACGCAGTCTCAAGGGATCCAGAGTTCGTGGCCGCAATGTCACATCGCCGTTCAAGTGCTTGTCAGCCATCGGACCATTCATGCGATCTAGCGATTCTTCTTGGATTCCATCCATGGAAGGGCTGGTCGACCTACTTCGGCCTCCCGGACCTAGGACAGTGGGGGCGAGTGTCGACAAGCGAACGCAGTTTTGTCTACGATGACCCTTTCTCGCGCTGGGACTGCCCTTCAAGATCGAGTGTTTGGGTCCTATGACCGACTTTTCCCATTTGGATATGGCTTCGAGGCTCGAGTCTCTCAGGACGCTTTTCATCGGTCTCTGTGGAGAACCAGCATTGCCTGACACAGTTCGTAGGATGTTCGCCTTTGGCTTTTCTGATGGAGATCCTGTTGCTGAGACTCTGGAAGATCCGGTGTGTCGTCTCGGTGTACTGACCATGGTAACACCACCATTGCCGCTGCTGAGAGAACCTGAAGATGAAATGCAACTTATGCTGATGCGATCAACGTTGAGAATTTGCGGTATCGACAGTCTATTTGCCTGCTTGTCGAGAGTAGATGTAATACTGGTGACAGAGTTGCGATTACTGCCATTGCATGTGATGCTTAGACGAACAAGACTTCTTCTGTGGCCAATATAACTTGCTGGTTGTGAACTGCCACCGTTGGAAGATAGTTCGGCTCCCACTTCTGCTGCACTGTCGTCTGACTTATGGAGATTCTTATATTCTGGTATCGTATTGATGTTCTCGGAACTGACAATGCGTTCCCAATTGCGCTCGGGGCTGCTGTTCAAGCTGGTTGATGTGCTCTCATTGTGCTTCGCTGACGGTATGCCGAGAGCACTATGACGGTTTGCAGGGTTGTAGTCACTTTGACGGCTGATCTTTCTTGATAATGGTGGTAGAGGCGGCAATGGTCCTGTTGGCGCCGGTCCGGGAGCAGATGCAAATGTGTTTGTCGAGTTCGGCTTGTTCGGGTCGGAGACAGTGCCCAACGATTTCGATCGAGCAGCTCGGGGTCGAGATGACAGTTCGCTGGTACGCGGTTTTGGTGGAGGCACATCGTTAAGCTGTATTGGTCGTGAAGACAAGCGAGAAGGTATTGGAGGAGATGATGTCTGAGCAGCCTCTGGTTTTGCAATCAACTGTTCCACAGAAGCAGACTGGATCTCTCTTTCCCTGACAGCGCCTCCTTTGGTCGTAGCTGGAGAATTTCTAGAACCTGCTTTAGGTGTGCCTCCTCTTGGACTCTCAATGATGGCTGAAAGTGCTTGCAACCTTCTAGCATTAGACGGCATACGTCCTATCCTCGGTTTTCGTCCAGGAAAGTTCCATCCTGTCCGTGTCTGCTCTTCCGGGAAGATGAAAGCTGGATGAATACGATTGTTGACTTTTGCGAAGGGTGGCAGAGTATTTATCGTTTCTGTAGATGCAAGCGCACCCCATCCTCCACATGGCACATAGGTCGGTACGAATGGTACTTGACACGCGCCAGGTCCTTGCTGTAGCTGCGTGACCTCTACAGGTCGCGTGTTAGGGAAGCCTTGTTCGATCTCGGCGATCTCGCGATTGTGTTCTCGTTTGCGCTTGTATATCTGGTAGACGATGAAGCAAGCGGCGCAGAGAAAGAGTGCGCCTATACCTGCGCCGATGCCAACGACCGCGGAAGACAGCATGGTTGGTAACGCTTTTCCGATATATACACTAGTCAATGAATCGCAATATCGTCGTATGCTCGGTCGTTCGAAGCTGCTGGTCTCATGTTCGGCTCATGGTGTAATGATCTTCACCTTGTTGTCCAAGTATCGACGTTGCACAGTTGGCACAAACCAATGGGCTGGTGTGATTGTTCCATAACAAAATCTGGCCTAAGGTATGGAATGGTCGCCACAACAAGGGTCGAGGAATGCTGCTCACCACAGGCTCGATGAGTCCTTCAGACACACATCTTTATGAACTGACTTGTTGATTTGAAACTTACCCACCTTGCTGCGCAAGGGTGATGTTCAGTCTTACCTCTCATGCTCGAGATATCGAGGGGAGACAACTTGATAGATTACCTGCTGCTCAATTGTTATGTCAATGAAGCAAGACGTGTGTAGAGCATTGTCTATGATGAACATTCCACGGGGCAGATATGCAGACCCTTGGAGCTTTAGGAACGATGTCGCTGGCAATCACTTGATTGTGTTCATCGACCATGGTTTAGGCTGGCGATAACCAGCTGCGGATTGATGGCTGATGGCTTGTGAGCATCATTGAAGGGAAGTTGCAAAATTATCCTTGCATTCAACCGGGCCCGACATTGACCCTGGACCCTGACTCGCCTCGGCCCCGGGCGCTCTTGACCCGGCAGAATATACAAAGGATCAGTCAACACAAAAACGGCTTGCTGGCCACCGATTCAAGACGAAACGAATCACCGGGTAAAGCAGAAGATGATATAGACCAAGGGAAGACGATATACCATGGCGAATCGGAACAATCGAAGGAAAGTGCACCTGCTCGTGCCCCGCCCCCACCTTTGATTGCAAGCCGGGGAATATCGTCGACAGCACATCTGGGGCATTTCTACCAGCAAGACAAAAAGGATGAAGTATGGCTCATTAGAGTTGCCTTGACTTCTTCCTTTGCCAAACACGCGTCCAAGCTTTGTGGTGAGGGAAAGAAGATAAGCAAGAAGCCTGCCAAAACAAAATGTCTTGTGTTCAGTTGTTTTCTGTTTTTAGACGAGCTGTTCCCAAATCATCGTTTTTGTCTTCGTCTTTTCTGCCTCGACAATCTGTGCGGTCAATCATGGACGGTGGTATTACTAAAGATGGTCTTTTCGCTGCCAACAACACTGTTGCGCCAAAGCAAAGCAGCATTCTATCCTTGTTCAGCTTGAAGGGCAGGACAGCGGTGATTAGTGGAGGTCCTGCTGGTATCGGTCTTGCGGTTGCAAAGACATATGCCGAGGCCGGCGCAAACATCGCCATCTGGTACAACAGCAATGCTGTGGCCCACGAGCGTGCCGCCGAGATCGAGCAGGAATACGGTGTCAGCTGTGAGTAAACTGCAAAATCAAGAGTGTGCAGACAAGAATGCTGACAAGACTCGTGACAGGCAAGGCATACAAAGTCAACGTGACAGACTTCGAAGACGTAAAGAAGGGCCTCACCCAAAGTGTCCAAGACCTGAACGGCCGCCTGGATATCTTTGTCGCCAACGCCGGTATTCCATGGACCCAAGGCAACATGATCGACGGAGAGCTTGACCACTACCGCAAGGTAGTGACAACAGACCTGGACGGCGTATACTACTGCGCACGCGCAGCCGGCGAGATTTGGAGGCGGCAGGCCGCAGAAGGAACCGACGTGAACGGCAACAAACTCGAGAACTACTCATACGGATCCTTCATTGCAACTGCTTCAATGTCAGGACACATCGTCAACTTCCCTCAACTACAATCAGCATACAATGCAGCAAAGGCCGCTGTACTACACTTGACAAAGTGTTTGGCTATCGAATGGGTCAAGATTGCAAGGTGCAACTCTGTGTCTCCTGGCTACACTGCAACAGAACTTACGACTTTCGTGCCTGAAGAAACAAAAGCCATCTGGAGGAGCAAGATTCCCATGGGTCGTGAGGGTGAGCCCCATGAGATGCGCGGTGCATACCTGTACCTAGCTTCGGACGCAGCTTCCTACACAACCGGCACAGACATCATCGTCGACGGTGGTTACTGCTTGCCATGAACACTTTCCTAGAGGGCTGAATGGACTTCTCCTTTGGTCCGATAGCAACTCTGGAAGCGAAGAACGTTACGAGTGGCGGCGAGGTCTTTGGTGTATATAGAGGGAGAACTTTTTTTCTCGTAGCGATATTGATAGAGCCCAGACTCGTATTCGTGCGTGACGCCTGGCCCCGAGGGCAGCCTTTATCTATATTCCACTTCGTATCCCATAGAGGTTATTGCTGATCGACAGCAGCCCTACTTTTGTTCTCCCCAGGACCCTCTCGGCGGACCGTATTCGAATAATAGAGTGGTAGTTTCTCGTCATCCTCCAGACCTCGTGTGGAGCTCGAAGAATGATTCACTGGCCGCTCGGCTTTTTGTGCTTGGCGAAGCCAGTCGTGGGCTTTGAAAGGTCCTCGGAGGTGAGTTACAGGACTGACTCTCTTCCAATATACAGACACTGCTGTTCTTGAAACCGCCGAAATCTTTCCAGCTGAGACGTGTGACAGGAGTCAAGAGAGACAAAAATGTTTCCTAGCTCGCAGATGTTATAGCAGCCATTGGCACTTCGAAACAGCCGAAGGACCCTGAGAATTTCGTTCGTCGCATGAGGCTCAAATTTTCTGTCTCAGTTCGTGACCGAAATGCTGGGGATCTCATTAGTTTGACTCTTCCTTATCTCTAGACCGCTCGTTCCTATAAGACGCTATAAGTTTGGAATCCGTGCTTGCGAGACCGGTCGACGTTGTCTGAGTAGCAATTCGAAACGGATCTTCGTGCCCCCGACTGGCGTTCACTCGGTGCGATTCGTGCATCAGCCGGATTAAGAGAAAGGTGTGAGGTTGAAGATAGGGGGGGAGGCCTTAGTTCTCTTCACGCGGCGAGGCGCGACAGGTGGGTCGATGCAAAGTCGCACATGCGCATGAGGCTGGGTGCGGGTTTCGCGATAGCCGTTACTCCTATAGTGGATGATATACGAACCTCTCTAACTGTTTGGCTCCTGGGCTTCGCAATGGGAAAACGTGTAGAGAGATGGAGCGCTCTATTGATCGGTTGCTTGCATGCCAAGCGACTTTCTGCCCGGAGATTCCGAGGGCTTGTTGATAGGCGAGAGAGAGCAGCGCTGTCAACCTCTTTTCGCTTTGGAGGCTTATCTTATTTTTATACTAGCGCTATTTATGGAGAGTCAGATCAGACGGTATCACTGTGGTCGTATCTGGTACGACGCGCCCACGTGAATAGCACGCGCGACGGTGCTCGGTTTTGGCAAAAGGGGAATGTGCACTTTTGTCAAAGGCGCGGAAATTGGTGTATGAAACGTGGGTAGTATCTGTGGCTGACAAGGTACAACTCTCGGAAGGTTGAAGATTCGAAGGATGTTGTGAAACTCGGAGGGACAGCATGTTGAATCGGGACAACAGGTAGCGAGAAGGGCGCACGGAGAAAACGCAAGCAAATCGGATCATGATGGATCGTGTTGACGGCATAGAACCATCATGTACAAAGTGGGGGCTGCAGAGCATGGTATCTGTTGAAAAGTCAAGGAAGACGGCAAGAAACCCAGCTTCGGTAAGGAGTACCGAGCAGAGGTCGGTAGCAGTTGGATGAGCTGCAATCGATCAAGGAAAGATGCCTGTCAGACTGGAAAGTTTGCGCGGTACGGGTCGGATAGCGTAGAAACGCGACGTCTGATCGGGCGATATCATCGATTTCATGGACGGCAGTCACTCCGTAGCGAGAAGATTATCGTTGATGATTGCGAAAGCTGGCGGGCTGCGGGACGGGCTCTCGTGAATAAAGTTGTACAAGCAAAAATCTCCACCATTTTGCAGCCACAGATGACGTTGGTGGTAGGGTGGGTTGTTTCGAGGATCGGGCTGGAGGCTGGGGACTCCTGATGTCCAAACAGTTGGTTCTCTGGTCTCGCAACGGGACGCGGGATTTTCGGTCTGTTGAGGCTTTGGGTGACGCCTTCGTCTTGCAAACATGACAGGCACCCTTACAATCTGGATAGTTTGGCCGAGCTGTAGCCCGGTAGTTCAAGTCTAGATTTTCGCTCACGCTAGAGCTCGCACAGTGTGAATGATTTGCGCGTGGTGCAGAGGTGCGGGATGGGAGGATTCAGAAGTCAGAGGCACAGGCACAGGCACAGGCAAGCAAGTCGGCATGTGATTGGCGAGGTGCATATGGCGAAATGTAGGGGTTGAAAGACGGTGTGGATATTCAGATGTCTGATACGAGAAAGCGGAGGGCACGGGTGTCACATGAATAGATGGGATGGTCCAAGAGAGGGAGCGCGTGGGAGTGGCAGTTGGCGCAGATAATGCTGGTCAGAGTTGTAACGTGCGAGGTGCGTGGGTGGATGCTGGTTACGCTCGGTCTGAGCTTTCTTGGGTTGCAACTTCTGGGTCCACTCTGGATGCGCGCACTGGTATAGAATATCTCGATCTCCCGCCTGTGCCGGCTCGCGCTTCTTTGTCCTTGCCAAATCCTGTTTCGCTCGTCCTGCAGCAGCGTCCATCTATCTCTTATCGGCTCTTGTCTCTTGCATCTCGCATCTCTCTGAACAAGACGGCCAACACATCCATCTATCTACCGGAACAGCCGCCAACGCTTTTTGGAGGCTTCTGACGCGCGACCCCTCACATCATCTTCGTATCGGTACCTGTTCGCCCAACTCGATCCCCGCTCTCACCACCATCCGCGCCGCTCCAAATCTGCTCGTAACCCGGTCTCTCGCCATCCTCACACATCGCTCATCAACATGGCCGCATCATTGGACTACCCGGCACAGCAGTTCAACGTGCACCGAAGGCCTTTGCCAGCCGGAACGCCCGCCATCGACTATCTAGCCCACTCTCGCTCGCGGACCATTTCGTCCAATGTCATCCCTCCTCAGCAATACCAGCAACATCCTCATCCTCCGCCATCCAACCAGTCTCGTCGTACCCTGTCCAATGCCACCACTTCGACAGCGAGCACCCACAGCAGCAGCGTGCACGGCCGCGTTCCTGCCGCTCCTTCGTCATACGCTTCGTCAATTCGCCGATCAACCTCGTCTCGCTCCAACAACTCGCCTTCGTCATATGTCTCCCTGATGCGGAAACAAAAGGCCACCGTCTGGTGCGACCGTGCCCAGCTCGAGGACCCTCGTATCCTGGCCCAGCAGAGAGCTGCCAAGATGCGCGCCCAGATGGAAGTTGTTGGCGGCGTCTCGGCCACTGGCAACGCTCGCTCTGGTGGAAGCAGTGGAGGTATTGCCAGCAAGATCCGCCATCACGGTGCTGTCAAGGCTTCAGCATACTCGGCCGCTGGCAACTTGTCTGGAGCTGGTGTACCCATGCGTCTTAGTGCCAGTGAGGTCGATGAGGATAACAGCGACGACGACAGCGCCATTGCTCGTTACCACCAACGCAACAACTCTGGACGCAGCAGTCTGGGTTCTGGTCACCACATGCGCGAAAGCTACTATGCCGGTCCCACACCTACTGCTGCCCGCTTCGGCAACGGCAGCACACCACCCAGCAACACCAGCCCTGTCGACAAGCACCCCGAACCGCGGGAACGCCAGGACTCGATCGCTACAACCCGCTCATACTCTGATGCCACTCCCCAACAAGGCGGTCTCAGGAACGACTACTTTACACATCCCGGCGGCAACGGTGGCTCAAGCGGCTCCATCCAGGAAGAGCGTTCTTTCGGAGACGTAGGAGGCCTACCCACTCGCGCTCCTGTATCTTACAACTACGATCAACAAAAGACGAATGACGAGTTGCGACGACGAGGCAGTGTCGATGACCGTACGACCACTATGAGCGGTGTACGCCTGTTTGTCGCAAACCCCGACATGGACGACGACTAAGATCATGACTGCTCTCCGAGACTCCAAACCCGCTGGCTCGGGCTGCTTTTCTCTACCTGCTCTCGATTATTCCTATACTCGATCTCTTTTCTCATCCACACCTTTTTCTTCCTCATTGTAATGGTCCCCTTCACACTGCTATCTTTTTTGCTGCTCTTAACCACACCCTTCGTTTCAATACCACTGCATTCATGTCTGTTCTCTTTTTCCACGTTCGCTTTCTCTCTATCTAGCCAAAGTACGAGACATGCCATGTCCCACGCTCCTCCAATGTAGAGGAGAAAATTCTAACGATTTTTATCATCTCAGAGCTACCATCTCCACCATGTGTTCGTGATCATGTTCATGACAGAGATCCTCGTTTGAAGAAATCAACAGAGATATCTAATAAGAGAAAATAATAAGATCTAGAAGAAAAGAAGAAGAAGAAACAAAACACAGTCAAGAGATCTCAAAGATGAGGCCACACACTCATATCCTCAGCATGTTGATCCCTCAAACAATGCCCCTGTCTCCCCACCACCTCCCTCAAATACTCAATCGTCTCCGGATCCTGCGTCCAGAAACTGGCTCCTCGGGTACCACAAGCAATGTTCGGTGCTGCGCCCTGTAATCTACCTTCTGAATCCACACCTATACCCGGAGGAGACGCTTTGGAGGAATGCTCATGCGCAGTGTGATCTTTGCCCTTTTTCGCATTGACAATGGCAATCTCGGAGGGGGCGTCTTGGTGGTGGAACAATTCTGGGTTGGCGGACCAGCAGCGGAAAGACAAGTCTCGACAGGCTTCGAGGATGCGGACGTCGTAGGCTTGGCTTCCTCCTTCTGGTTCCGAGCCCGCGACATCGTGGAGCAATCTCTGAGCGCCCATTCGAGACAACGCAAAGCCAAAAGTGCAGAGCGGTGATATGGATTTATGGACCACGCGTGTTTTGATGGGGATGCCGATCTCGGCAAGGAAGCGGCGGGTGAGGATGTGCATGTATTCTGGAGACGGCAGGGTAGGGTCGCTGACGGCCACCCGGGGGATTTCTGTTTCGTTTGTCCATTGGGAGAATTTGAACATGTCGCCGCAGTGGCCGAGATACAGGATATCCCAGTCGTTGGGGTTGCCCCAGTAGCCCTGCGCTTGGTCGGGTGTAACGATCTTCTCGCGAGAGCTCTGTGGTGACGGTTGACCCAGTCGCTGCTCGGTGAGGAGGGTGCGCATGGCTGCTGCTACCTTGGGGACTTGGGAGGTGCGGAGGTGTATGTCCCAGTCTACATCGTCTTCCATGACTAGCATTGTTTCCAGCCCAGAGTCGAGGAACCAGCGCAGCACGTTCAGATGGCCCATCCATGCCATTGCTGAGCCGCGCGTGATCAAGGAGCCATTCTTTGTCTTGAATTTTTCTACGTCTGCGTCGGTCCATACGGGTTGGTCGGGGATGGTGACGTCGAGTTCGGTGATGTTTGCTGCCAGCAGCAAGCTATTGCGGCGTGTCGATGTGAGTTGCGAGACGGCGACGATTGCACCAAACTGTTCGAATCTGTCAGCATGTGTCTTCGCCTTCCAAACAGTTCATACTTACACCCAGTGTTGAGTTTGCGGCAGGGAGATCTGGCACATGCATGAAGTAGTCGAGCCCAGCCTGCACTGCCGAGGACACTGACGAAGGATGTCCTGTCCATGTGTAGAGGATGAATAGCACCAGCGTAACAACAGCAATCATGACGAATCGCCTTCGCCGCGGATCCATCCTGCCTGGCTGTGATCGCGACCGCGTTTGGAAGGCGACGGCCGCTGGTTTGACGTGATGCATGGTTGTGGAGGGGTATCAGGATGAACACGAAGGTGGAAAAAGTGAAAACCAAACGGCAGATGGACAGTTGAAATTCTCCCGATACTTTCGTATCTGGTCAGCTAGTAGCTGAAGCCTTACCGTCGTTCTGTCTCATCAGGGGTTTGCACCGAGTGATAGACTATCGTCTTTGAATGCACGTTGCCAAGAGTCAACTTGGCAGGAGTTGCGATGGGTTGTGGCTACCTGAGCCCTATGGCTGGCGGTGGGTCTACATTGTATATGTGGGCCTGTTTGCTGAGTAGCAAACACTGGTGTTGCACGGCAAGCTTCCCAGTGTCGGGTATAAGAGGATGGACCTTTGGTGTTGCATCTGCAGGATGCACGACTTCGGCCCCTGACAGCAGACGGAGAGCGGGAGTGTCGTTTGACTTTCGGGTGCTTCCGCAGAAGGCTTGCCTCCACAGCTCGCTCCACATGGCTGCCCCACTGATTATACAGACACGAAGATCTTGCATAACAGCATCCAGAAAGTCGAAGCTGACTTGTACAGGTCCAAAGTACAGAGTGACCATGCCGTGAGCACGACATTTGCTGAGGCTTTTTTCGAGCCGAGGCATGCTTGATGCATCAAGATGACCTTGCGGGTGCTTATCGCCATGCATGCGGCCTTATCTTCCAGTGAAATACGTAGCGATGCTCATCATGCTCAACCAAGGGATGGATAGGTAGGTACTCTGAACACTGGCGAGCCTTCTAGCATTCTTTTCACAACACACATCAATGTCTTGGAAGATCTCGAAAGCGACACTTGCCGACGTACCCGCCATAACATCCATATACTCTCAAGACGAGCTCACGCCATTCATCAAGCTTTGTCTAGGATCGTTGAATCTGTTGGCACTGAACTTCAACCAGGCGGCACGTATTGCCGAGAGCATACAGGATCCAGAACAAGCGTGGTTTGTGGCTCGAGATGAGCGCAACAGGATAGTCAGCTTTGCAGAATGGGGTATGCCCAAGGCTGAGGCGGATGGCGAAGAACAGATGGCAGAAGAGCTGGTATGCTCCGTACGATTTCGGATGTTCAGATCGAAGAATGACAGCGATCAGGCCGAAGTGCAAGAAGCGTACGAAGACTCGATCGCAGCGGGAATGAACTCAGGCCTTGTTGTCGAGTTCAGGCATCGAGTTACAAAGCTCCGCAATGACGTGCTGCGTGGACGAAGACACTATTGTTGGTTACGACATTTGGCTGACTCTGTTGACAAGGGCTGACGACGACGCGCAGTACTAATGAATATTGGAACGATGAAGACGAGTCGGCAAAAGGGAGCGGCGACAGCGCTCGTACAGAGAGCGATTGAAGCCGCGGATCGAGAAAAGGTTAGCATATATTTGGACACAGTGTCCGAGGGGCCCGCCAGAGGGCTGTTTGACAAGCTGGGGTTTGCAGAAGTTGGCAGATTCGACATGGATCTCGCCGAGCACGGTGGCCAAGGCAGTCACTCGCATATCGGCATGATTAGATGGTCTTGGGGTCGTGTCGACTCGCCGACGAAGGCCTGAGGAAGGCATGAAGGAGCAGTCGTGTGACAGGAATAGAGGGGCGTTATTGGCAACAATTGAAGGTCGCGACTTGTTGCTGTTTTGCAGATCCGAGGGTCTTCTGGACTCCATGTTTCGAATTTCATTTCCCAAACACAACCCCCCTCTGCTGTTTATATTATTAGACTCGCGTTAGCCTTTCGACACACGTCAGGTTTGAATCCATAATATCCAGTCGTAGCAGGCCGGCGACTCTCTTCTTCTCAACATCCCAAACCATTGACCTTGGCTTGCCAACCCCTCGACTCGTGTGTCTTCTGCACCGTTATGTTCCTGCATATGTGACGCAACCGCCAGAAAACAATCCATATCCTCCCATTTTTTCACCTCCCACCACAGCGACAAGGACACGCGACATGGCTGACAACCCGGACGGGAAGCCTGCGCGCTATCGTTCGCAGCGCAAAGCCCCTGCCTCATCCAATGCACCAACAACCGCTCCGCAAACTACCACCGACGCAGGCATCGGTAGAAGCAGGTCTCGCTACCACAAAACTCGTCCTGGTGCTACTCATGCCCAAGAACAACTAGCGCACTCCGAGTCCGCCAAAGAACCAGCAATCTTCCCGACTCGAACTCGCTCCACTCGTGGTAGTCGTGGTAGAGATAGCTCACGCGATGCAGAGGCCGGCGCCTTTGACTCTGGTGACGATGGCTACGGAAGCATGCGATCCCAACAAAAGAGCTTGGAACAGGCAAAGGCGTCTCTGAGAGACGATCCCATGGCCCTCGCAAGAGCCCAGGCTCCTACACATATTCGCGCAAAGGTCGTAGACTTCATACCCCCTCAGGAAGAGGGTGATGTGTCTGCTGAAGAGACAGCGGGCTGTTTTGGCTTATTTGGCAGGAAAAAGAAGAAGAGTCAATCTCGTCGTACTGCAGAGAAGCCGCTAAATGCTCGTCATGCTACCACCAGATCGACAGAGCCTCCAGTAATCAGACCAGGAGGTGGTGGCATAGTCCCAATGACAGACGCGCCCTTGTCAGCACCCAATGGCGCACCTGAAGCGAGAAGAGTAAGTCGATTCGGATGAGTGTTCAATTCCATGACTGATTCCTCGTAGCGTGTTCGTGTTGAATGCAATGGACAAGGGATCGATCTTCCAGTCGAGCATACCACTTCTGCTGCAGACTTGATAGCATCCGCCGCCAACTGCTTGTCCGAGCCAATCGACCTCAAGACATCCGTCCTGCTGGAGAGTTTCACATCAAAGGTCGACGTGACACGACCACTCAGACGCTATGAATATGTTTTCGATGTTATGAACTCCTGGGACGATGATCACTCCGGTTCTTTGCAGATTGTGCCTGCTCGTGTTCTGACAAGCAACGCGAGTAACCTCAGCCTCGCCAATGTCCCGCGAGAGAGGCCAAGGGAGTCATCCTTCTTGATGCAACATTCGCAAAAACCAGGCGCATGGAGCAAGCGTTTGATTACCATTCGTCAAGATGGTCAACTCGTCGCGGCCAAACCAAGCAAAGAGTCTGAAACAACAAACATCGGTCATCTCACCGATTTCGACATCTACAACCCTACAGCAAGATTCACAGCCAAGATGCTGAAACCTCCAAAGAAGATTTGCTACGCCATCAAAAGCCAACAGAAGTCCAATATCTTCCAACAAGACTCGAAATCAGTATATGTGCATTTCTTCTGCACTTCTGACGAAATTCTTGCTACCAGCTTCTACGAGGCTGTACAGGGCTGGCGCAGTTGGTATTTACACCATGCCAAGCATGAGGGCAAGAAGAAGCCCACATCAGGTCTAGGTCGATCGTCTAGCAAAGCAACCAAGCAATCGAAACAACCATCCCACGCCCAACAACCTTCGACTGGTTCAATGGATGCACACTATCAGCTAGGTAGCTATAAGCCACTTGTAGACCTCGAGAAATTTGATAGGCCCTCGTCATCAAGAGGTCAGGACACTGCTTCTGGTGCTCCTGCTCGAAAGCCGTCCGTGCGGGAGCGTTCAAGTCATCCCTCTGTTTTGTCGCAACAGCAGAAACTGGCGGACGATGAACCTCTTGGCAAGTTGGCCGGAAACAGAAGACCTTCTTTCGATGAGGGTGCGGAACAAGCGGCATTCAATGGAGAAGGCCTGCTCGGCAGAAGCTACTCTACTCGTCAAAAGGCTGCCGCAGAGCGTGAAGCCGCTGCTAAGAACCCTTGGGTCACTGGTCCCTCCTTGTTAAGCGGAAACCAAGCCGAGACACTCAACCGCCAGTCCTCTGTCAAGAGAACAGGATCTACACGCCGCACCGATGGCCATGTCACTGATCTCAAACACCGTCCTTCTACGCGCGAGCGTCTGATAGCAGCCGAAGACGGACTGAAGCGATCTGGTTCGACCCGCGCAAGGGAACCAGCAAAACCACTGGTCGACCTCACACCCACATACAAACCACCACCTCAACACACGAAGAAAGGCAGAGGCGTCCACCCGGACCAAGTAGGACCTGGAGGCTTGATCGACAACGCAACCACACCAGATCAACCTTACACGATTCCATCTTCACAGGATTGGCGCGGTGGGCGAGGTAACGCCCCTGCTGTAGCAAGTGCAGGAGTCAGTCGTCAACGATCGCTAGCACACAGACCTGCAAATGAAACCACAGACGAGGCCTTCACAGGCCATGGTCTTTTGAACAATGCCCGCGGTGGCTATGACGGTAAAGCCTCGATAGGAAAAGGTGTCGCGAGCGGCAACAGACATGCTCGCGAACCTCTGATCAATGTCAACGAGGAATCCAAGTACGTCCCTGGCAGTCTCCTTAATCAGGTCGCCAGACACGAAAGAGAAGAAGGTCGAGGTGGACCCATCATTGATCGCAGCAGATGAAGGAGTCTGTGTTTACGATTTCGTTTTCCTCTGTCCTTTTTTTTTCACAAGCAAGCGTGTTTTTTCCAATCTCTCGGTCTGTGGGCTTTGGGGGCGGAAATAGAAGTCTATCTGTATCAGCAGTTTCTTTTGTAGTCTTTCTTCTCAGAGATATCCCATACTCTTTCGTTATTCGTTGATGCAAAAGGTCGCATGCCTTGAATGAACCAATTTCTTCCTGCATCGTACTACCTCCCAATTTGCTCAAGAGTTGGAAGATGGTGGGTCAGTGATATGAATCATGACTTTCTCGCGAGTAGTGGTGCACCACAGAGGGGTTTTTGAGCGTTGTTGCCTTCGATGACTAGGGATGGGAAAGGTGTTGGTTCCAAACATATCTGGCCGCCATGTGTTGCAGACGTCGAGATCGTTGTTGCCCTCGAATCATACATATATCGCCCTTAGCTTTAGATGTACTACACGTTTGAGAAGTTCGCTCAACATCATCTTTCTTCTATGTTGCTAAACATGTATATCTATATTGCTCCATGAGCCCGATAATTTCAAAGCTATCTTGTTTCTCTATGAGCAAGTGCCGTCTCGAATATACACAACTAAAGTCCGTTTTTCCAAACTCGCCTTTCGCAATCGCAAGATTACCGTTTGGCAGCCACACATTTACGCTATACCCTTGT
Organism: Aureobasidium namibiae CBS 147.97; assembly: GCF_000721765.1. Lineage (NCBI taxonomy): Eukaryota > Fungi > Ascomycota > Dothideomycetes > Dothideales > Saccotheciaceae > Aureobasidium > Aureobasidium namibiae. The sequence continues at coordinate 198,434 of NW_013581204.1, forward strand.
TACCTTCTCTCTATATTAGTTGAATCTGCCTCTGTATATGCAACCAGTTTAAATCACCATAATATCACTGCAGCGGCCGCGATATGATATATCATCTCGAAATTGCTTGTTGAGCATGCGACCCTGGTCGAAACGCTTAGATCATGACCTCCGTTACAAAGACAGTCAAGTTAGGCGATCAATCAAGTAGCTACAAGAAAGTTATCCATGACAGATCTCAGTAGACGTCACAGATGACCGATAACATCACAACTCTCGGTGGATGCTTCGTACCTACTCGAGAAACATGTGCGTATTGATAGCTGCAGCTCCATCCGATGTTTATCGTGAGAGCGTGGTGTAACTGACAGGATATAGCACAGGGGATATGCATGGAAAGAACATCTGAAGAAGAACTGATATTTGGTTACGTCAGATACAGAAAAGAGAACTACAAACTAGCCCTCTTGGAAAAGCGAAAGCGAAAGCGACGGCTGGGTATGGTATAAGAAAGAAGAAAACAGAAAAGGGGTATCCATAAAACAACGTCTCGTGATCGTTCTCGTTTCAAAAGCAGCTCACTCAACTGCTGCTGCGCGACAGTGGTTTGCCGTGGCCAGCTGGCCCGTAAACGCACTGTTCTGAAAGCCTGCTGCGGTCGTACTCAGCGCTCTACATGTTCTCGACAACGCGGCTGTTGATAGCATTCTGGAAGCCTTCGGTGTTTGCCCCAAAACCATTGTCGTGTGGCTGCTGAGTGACAGCCTGGTAGGAGGAAGGACCCTCGCCAACGGCGTCAGCCATCTGCATCTGGTGTTGCACAGTCTGGTTGGGAGCAGGCAAGAAAATGACCTTGCTGTTTGCAGACTTGGCCATCTGTTGCATGGCATCGAGGTATCTGATTTGCATGGCAGGTGCAGAAGACAGAATATCAGCGGCCTGGCGCATGAGTTTGGCGGATTCAACTTCAGCTCTGGCGGCGATGACCTTGGCTTCACCAGTACGCTTGCTCTGGGCGGCCATGGAAAGTGACTCCTGCAGGTCTTGGGAGAAGATAATGTCTTTGATGAGCATGGATTCGACTTCGACACCCCAGCCGGAAGCGGTGTCTTCGATAATCTCGCGAATGCTCTGAGCGATCTCCTCGCGACGCTCGATTACATCTTGGAGCACGCGAGCACCAATGACGTGGCGGAGTGTGGTTTGCGTGCGCTCAATGAGGGCCTGGCGAATGTTGGAGATGCCAAATGCGGCCTTGTGGGGCGAGGTAACGCGGTAGTAGAGGACTGAGGTAAGGTGAAGGTTCACGTTATCTTTTGTCATACAAATCTGCTGAGGGACCTCTGTGTATGTGTTAGTATTCTTGCTAAGTGAGTTGGTTCATTCCCATGTGCTCCGTCACTCCTGAGCCGCTCCCACGAGAAGACATCGGCAGAATTAGACCCAAGAAAATGTACAGTCTTTTCGGGACGCTTGCAAAGTCCATAGAAAGTCGGTGCATTATGGGCTCTCTTTGGGTTTTGCCACCGACTCGAAAGGACTGTGCGGTTCCACATCTATCCGCGGAACATGACTTTGCACACGGGAAGGATGGAAATGCGAGACTTACCAACAATCTGGATCTTAACATCAATCTGAATCAAAGACTCGGAGAGAGGGTTGATCTTGACGAGACCAGGGTCGACGGCGCGAGAGAAACGACCGAACTTGGTGACCAGACCGACATTACCCTGCGAGACGGGCTTGTAGGGGTTGGGGCAGACAATGCAGCAAGGAATGGCTCCCAGGTTACCGAGAACAGCACCAAGACCATTGATCATGCCTCCGTACCAACCGTGCTGGGAATCATCCTCGGTGTCGGGCTTGATGACCGAAGCGTAAGAAGGCTGGAGATCCTCGCGGCGAGGAGGCTGGACTTTGACCAGAGGATCGTGGTCGCTGGCACTTCCACGAATAGGCGACTTGCCCAAGTCCGAGTTCTGGTGGCGGATGTGTTCTTCGTTGTTCATTGTGAAGGGTAGTAGTAAATTATCAGTTGACTGATAAGTGGCGAGCAGGCGAAATAATGGTTTGGATTATTGCTTGACTTTGATGGAATGTGATGGTCGACTGAGTGATGAAGCTCGAAAGTGCTTGTGATTGAGTTGGAGCTACAACAGAAGGTGCGACCAGAGCTGCTCTTATATGCGTGTCACATCTTGGGTGCTTTCTAACAGGCAGGCACACCAAGCAACAATCGTCTTGACCCACGCCACCTCGAGTCTCCCTTGGTGATGATGATCCTACAACAATGAACCACACAACGCCCCGAAGGAACACTTGCAGTTGATCATTGCTTCTATTGGACTAGTGCATCTTGATGCCGAGTTGCCGAGCACAGCATCCCCGGCCTGCATCTTGAGAATGCTGCCCATCTCTGGGTATCTTTCGACCAATGATTTTAAACAGCGCAAAGCTGTTCTAGCGTCAATGAAGGCGCAGCAATCTCGAAGGAATCAATTGTATCTTCTGGTCTCGTGCAGCTTTGCCAGGAAAAGCATACAGTACTCTACAGTACATCCATTCGAAGCCCGATTTCTACTCGTACGAAAGAGCTATCGACAAGAGATTCGCCGGCAAGATCGGGCCATCTCGGCGTGCTCCCAAGACCGCAACCAAGACCCTTGACTCAATGACAGCTTGCAGCCACTGCATCGCGATCCGAGCGCATGAATCCTACAACCAACTCTACGTCGATTCTCTGATCACTTGACAAGTAAAATGCAGTGCCCAGTCATATGCTCCTTCCAACCAGTGTTCTATGCAAAGAAGCTCTTGGCACATGAGTGGTACAAGGATCAATCTTCTGTGCCGACTTATCCTCTGCTGACTAGTGTGTTTTCCGTTGCGATCATCGTAGATACGATTGGCCTCCCTTCTAGTAAAGATGCGCACAGCTGATTGATGTTCGTGTGGCTATGTTTGGCAGCAACGGCATCCTTTTGCGGAGAAGCTTGAGTATTGTCACAAGTCAGGCACCCACCCCGACCTGCACTCGATTATTTCCCTATTGTTTCCGTGATCCTCCTACTAGCAACATCTAAGCCTTCATACTGGCTGATCAAAGGTCCATGCGTGCCTTCTTCTTTGGTCCTTCTCCCGTCTGAGCCTCTTCCTTCGCTGCTGCTCGTGACTCTAAGCCTCGAATACGGTTGATGGCTGCGCCCAGCTCGAAGCGACGGACTGCGACTAGATCTCCTCCAGGCAGATTTTCTGGGATAGCTTTTTCCAATGCAATCTCAGCCTCGATGCCTGATAACGATGATCTTAGAGAACTGCCTCCACGTTAGCTACCGATGCCCTTGATCATGATGTGTTCTTTGATTGCTACTCACGATTCGGAATCCTTTGTAAGAGCAAGCGCGCGGATAGAGTGAGCAATCGTTCGTGTCTGACCCACTCCGACCAGCTGCTCGACACTCGATATGTCAATTCCTGCCTCGTTTTGCGAGGGATCCTGCAAAGCTCGGTCGGCATAGATGGTGATAAAGTCCTTCCTCTTGGCATACGGAGTTTTGTCGTGGAGAATGGCTGCCGGGAAGCCGACATTTCTACCGGATATCGTGCCGTACTTCTTGTCTTGCACGACGTTTCTAGGCATTTCCTTGGCTAGTTCTTTTGCTTCTTGGGTGAGCAGTCGAGGAACGTAAGAGTCCATCCCGATTACATTGTCGGCGATATCTAACCAGTCACCGAGTCCTCCGACCACGATGATAGTGCTGACACCGTGCTGGTCGTAGAGAGCGCGGACTTTCGATACGAGAGGAGTTATAGGCTCGTTCTTGATAAGCATTTGCATACGCTCATCTCTGACGAGGAGGTTGGTAGCGGATGTGTCTTCGTCAACCATGATGACTTGTGCTCCTAGTTCAAGAGCTTCAGAGATGTTGGCTGCCATAGAAGTTGAACCACTTGCATCATCGGTGGTAAAGGCATCTGTCTCTCTCTTCCCTGGCAAGTTCTTGATGAAGGCACTGATATTCGTTCCTGTAACACTGCGACCGTCGTCGGCGCGGATCTTCACCGCAGCAGGATTAGTGACGACCAACTCTCGTCCATCGCCAGGAACATAGTTATAGATGCCAAGTTGAAGAGCTTCGAGCAAAGTTGACTTGCCATGATAGCCACCACCAGTGAGTAATGTAACACCTTTTGGTATGCCCATTCCATGTACTTTGTGACCGTGCTTGCGTTTCAATGTGACTTCAAGATCATCTGGCGATTGGAAAGGTACGACGTGCTTACCACTCATACCGCGAGCGGACGCTCCACTAGCTCTTGGGAGAATTGAGCCATTGCCGATGAAAGCAACCAAGCCCTTATCTTCAAGTTGAGCTCGCATGTACGCTTGGTCCTCTACACAACGAATATGAGTCTCGAGCATTTCAGGAACATGAGACGTGTAAAGCATAGTGTTCTTGATCAACTCTGGAAGGCTGACACATAAGATCGACTTGGCTTCTCTACCCAAGATAGTACGGCCGCGAGCAGGCAAAGAGACTGTGAAGCGCATCTCGAGGCTCTTTTTCCCGCTGGACGAAATGAGAGCGCTTGTGCGAGGCAGGACTTCTTGTGCTGGAGCGTTGATGGCGAAGGCTCCGCCTTTAGGACCTGACCAGCCAGACTTCCCGGAACCTACAGACTGGTCCATGTGTTTGGTGCGGATGAAGGCAGCAGCAGCTCTGGAGAGATAGTCGGCCAAAGCGATCTGACGAATGTCGGACTCCGCGTATTCGTCAGGTAAACCAGTAGTTTTCTGAATTCGATCAGACAAGGTTGACCTTCATAATTCGAGAAAAGACTTGATGTCGGAGACAATCTTGAGTGAGAGCTTTGACTTACCCAATCCATAGATACGCTGATTTTTGAAGGCGGCGCATATGCATCTGTCTGGACATGGTTTACTGATAGCGTAAAGTCCGGCGAGCTGTGTTGAAAACGTGCATTCTGTAGACGTTTGTACGAACCTGGCTCGGATATGAGAAGGTACGACCAGAAGAAAGAGAACAGAAAAACCTACCATATGGTTGTCCATCAAGTGAATCTAGAACTTGCGACAACTGTGCCCAGGTGGATGTGGATGGGTGTGCAGAAGACGATTGGGAGTGATTTTCGGCACCATGGCCTCCACGACCTCCTCTGGTTGCATACTTGGCCTTGAAGTAGGCACCTCTTCCTCTTCCTGGTGCACAAACGCGTCAGTTGATTGCTGTTGGAGCAAGACTGACTTGTGCAAGCATGTTGAAGCCGAGCTGTTGGAGCCTGGACCGTCGTCGGAACATTGCAACGGAATCTAGAGAGTGCTTGTATTGCGCGACGCGGATGCGCTTGTGCATGGATGGGAAAGTACTTTACCGGACATGATGCAGCGAAGCGGATGGCGTGATTCGTATATTATCGCAGAAGATTGCACTCTGTGGGCGTGGACAGTTGGGTTGAGAAAGCAAAAAAGACGGCAGCAGAGAAAATCGTTGTCTCCACAAAGTCAAGATGAGTGGGCCAGAGTGCTTCTCTGGTTGCGGCTTTCTGTAGGTTCCATTTTCATTATCTCGACTAGTGCCTGGCCCGCCAATCAACGGAACGATTCGCCCTGTAAGGACGAGAAGCTATATTAACTTAGTATACCTTGCCGGCTACCGACGTTAATGTCCTTGTCCGCCATGGACCCGGCCTCATTTGGCCAGTCCTTCTCTCCATACACGACCAACCAGTCTCTCCCTCTCCAACAGCAGCAGCCTTTCCCCCTCCAAGGCCAACCAACGCCTAATTATGCTCAGAATGGCTCGCAGCAACAGCAGTACCAGCACATGGCTGGCGGTGAGTCGCTTCTTGAACGATAGAATGAATGCCTGTGTGCTAACGTGCTTGGCTTCGCTCAGCCTACGCGCCGCCATACTCACAGGCCATGTCACCGTCGGCCGTAATGCCCATGACAGCCTCTCCTTCGCATCGTGTCCCACCTTATGCTGCTTCGGCAGTCGCACAGAGTTCGCCCCAGCAATCACCAATGGCTGCTCCGCAAACCCGACCACTCCATTCTCCATCTGCTGGCGGATCTCCTGTGAATATGTCGCAAGAGAAGGAGAGGATATCGCTGCTACTAGAGATCAATCTCGAATTGCTGCAGGAAATGCATAGGTTGCAGGCGCAGGGCAAGGGCGGTGCAACCAGCCCACAGGCAGCAGCTCACCTCAAGAAAGAGGGTCTGTCTGATGCCCTTGCGTCAGAAGAGTATAGCCAGTAAGACTAGCCGCATGCCATTTCCAGCCATCCGTACTGATTTGTGCGACACTTAGGATCAACCTCAGACTACATTCAAACTTGGGCTATGTCTGTAGTCAGACCGACAGCCAGTCCAGATCTGGAGCCGCGCCACACCCTCCGTCTTATGTTACAGCGCCCCCGAACATGCCTCAGCTGGAAGCCAAATACAGCAGACTGAGAACTTTGTTTGCTGGATGGACTGGTAAGGATGGCCAGAGACGGTCAATGTCGAATAGTGCAACGAATGCATCGACCCCTGTTACAGGCTTTGGGAATCAATGAAACATGACGATTTGTATGACTTTTCAGTCCAGCAGAAGACGCAATTGCCAGAATATCGGCAGAATGATGGACATGTCCATATTGTATACTCTTTGACCGTTTGTTTGCATGGATTTTGTGGCGTCCGGATGTTGTTTTATGGTTATGGCAGTTTCGAGACATGTAGCTAATATATGCATTTCTGATGTCTGCCAGTCTAGCTCTGAAATAGGAAGTCACTTCTGCCGTGCCGTGCATGAAGATCAAGAACATTGGTGGACAGAAGACGACGAATCAACGAATTGACGGGGCGACGTTTGTTAAGTTTGCTTTTGCATCAACGGCGGGCGTGGTGATTTCCATGTCCCGAGATGATTTAATGCTGCAGTCGACAGTTGGCAAGGACAATTCAAAGAGAGGTAAAGGGGTAGGCATGCAACCCATGTAAAGTAGCAGGTAAAAGCCGGGATGGCCCAACGTGCAATGCAAATATTCATTCCAATGAGATTTAGATTCGTGAGAGCGTTATAGGCGAGATACGGAGTACCGTGAGCCAGATTGCAGGATCAGAGAGCAGCGTAGGCAGCATGGCTTGCAGACACGGAAGTTGTAGCAGCACAGCAGCAAGTAGATAGACTGCAGACGAGCAGCTTGCAGACAAAGACTGCTGGCCAGGCAGATGTGATATGGATACGATATAGTTCATGGAGGCTCGAAGTCTTGGGTCGCGTCGGTTCGTGGATTCGGGGCGACCCTTTTGCATCGGCATCGCCCCGCTCTTAGGGCCGATCCAATGGAGGCAGTTGCGGTCTCGTTGTTAGCAGCCGTCGATACATCTCGTTATCGACTATGCCCACACGCCGCGCTGCCTCGGACAATCCTTCTTCCTCCTAGTTCCACCTGTGCCTCCTCTGAACATCTTGCAACGACTGCCGCGCCCGGCCATGTTCCTCGTGACGCAATTGACACTTCTTCCATGCCAACGAGCTGCCTACCACCTCCACCTGTGAACGCGACTCGACCACTCCCCCACCCGTAGTCGCCGCAGCATTCCATCATCGACACCGACGACGTCCGGTCGAGTCTCGATCAGCCTCGTCCGTCATTTCGCGCCTGTCTGTCTACATCAAAGACTGACGCCAAAAAACCACCGTGTTGGGTTGAGTCCAGTCCGACGACAAGGACCGGACAAGGGACATCGAGTACCCTCTGATGGCATGAAGCCTTGAGCCGGCCAGACACCCTCTTTCTGCTCCAAAATACTCTGGAGCCCTTCGGCATATCACTAGACGCCAATAGATTCGATCAAAGTGACCAGTACAATGGCCGAGATTACTCCCAAAAAGTCAAAGCCCGAGCGACTGGCTCGGTATGTCGATTCCGTTTGCTTCAGCATGAAGCCTAGAGCTGACGCTTCCCCTTAGAGAACCCGATGTCGAGGTCTCACCTAACACCATCGTCAATCCAGCATACTCCCGCGGTCCTGCACTGGCATGGGACACGCCCGACTTTGGTGATCATCGCAAGGAATTGTCGTGCCTCGAGTCCTCCGGCCAAGTGCCCTCCATCTCGCGCCAGCAACCAACCGACTTCACCCCGCCGCCTTATGGTCGTCACAATCGCCCTACCCACCTCTCGTCGAACCTTTTCAATAACTCATTCTACAACTCATCCAGCGATGACCTCCCACAGATGTCCCCGGGCTTCGTCCCGCAGAATATCAACAACCTGTCGCTCGAATGGAATGGCGAAGACCGAAGGCCGTCCGTGGCCAGTACAACGACAATGTCTTCGACCGGCTCGTCCAAACGCAGCATCACTGGCAAATTCCACAAGAAGTTGCAAGGCTTCTTTGGAGATGATTTCGACCCCAATGCGCCGCCGCCCAAGGACCAACCCGATCAGCTAGACAAAAGAGGTCGCAACCCATCCAACGCGACTCAAGTTACACAGACGACTCGTCCTGGCAGTCCATCGGCATCGCGCCCACGAACACCTAACACCAGCAGTGAAGTAACGCCGTGGGATTTCGAGCCAGCTCCGGCAAACGTAGGTTTTGTCCTTGTCGCGATGTCTCGACGACTTGATTGACTAACGTCGAATGCGATAGTTTCACACGCAGCCCACGCAAACGTCGATCGCTCCTGCACAGCAACAGCAGCAGACGCGGAAAGACAAGGGTTCCGTCTCAGGTAGGCACCATCGCCTCCATCTTCCCGGACACCGACACAAGACCAGCCTTGAGGACATTGACGACGGCGCTTCCGTTATGAGTGGTCGTGCTGGCACTATCCGCAAGGATTCGACTCTCCCTGCAAGCCTTAATGGAGCACGAGCGCGCGCCACAAGTCCCTCGCCCAGCATGAAGAGTATGATGAGTGCTCAACAAAGCCAGTCAAGCGACGCACAAGGCCAACGCTCCCCCGGAACATCGCACAGCGCCAAACGCTCCTTGTTCGATCGAGTGACGGGACGCAAGAAGCACGACAAGACCGCAGAAACCACACTGAAGAACATGCCCTCGTCGACGGGCTCGCTTGCATCTCAAACACCAACTGCACCAGCTGGAAGAAAGAAAGGCCCCGTAGGACCGGATGGTAAGCCAATGGCGTTAGCTTTGGCGAAGAAAGAGCATACGAGAATTCCTTTCAAACCAAGGCGCGCCGAACCAAGCGCCGAGTTCAACAAGAAGGACCCAAACGCCCCAAGACCTGAGGCCGTTCGCAATGCGTCAGCTTTGTGGCACCTCGACACCGATATGAGCCAGATGGAAGGCATTGTCAACCGCAGTCAACCCATGACACCACCCGTTACTAGCGAAATATTTACTGGCTTCCCAGGAATCGAACCTCCTAAACCCGCCGAGGAAGAAGCTGGAACGTGGGAAGTACCCGACAGTTGGGCGGTCAAAAGAGTGCCCGACCAGAATGTCGCAGCTCTCCGTGAAGTCGACGATGAAGGTCAAGTTCCTAGAGATGAGGATCCAGGCTCCATGTACTTCATGCGCATATTCAGAGCGGACAGCACCTTCGCCGTCATCTCAGCTGGCCTAAACACGACTGCTAGCGAACTCATCCAGATGATGGCTAAGAAGACATTCCTCCAGGACGAGCTCGACACATACCAGATCGTAATGCGAAAGACTGGCTCGAGTCGTATACTTGCCGCTGGAGAACGACCACTGGCGATACAGAAGCACATGTTGGAAATGGCTGGCTACAACGACAAAGACAGACCAGAAGATCTAGGCCGTGAGGACCATGGATATCTGGTGCGTTTCACGTTCTTGCCTGGAAAGTTGAGCGGATACTCCAGCTTGGAGCGCGATCCTGGTTTCAAGGGCCAGCAGAAGTTTAACCATATCGATCTTTCAGGTCGCGATCTGGTCACCATTCCTATCACCCTGTACCAAAAAGCCACAGAGATCATCACTCTGAACTTATCCAGAAATTTGTCTCTTGATATTCCCAAGGACTTCATCCAGAGCTGCAGCAACCTTCGAGAGATTAAATATACCAGCAACGAAGCTTGGAAGTTGCCTGCAAGTATCTGCCTGGCTTCAAGGCTGACTATGCTTGATGTATCGAACAACAGGCTTGAGCAGATGCAACATGCAGACCTACACAAGTTACACAACCTCGTTAGTCTCAAGCTATCCAATAACAAGCTTACGAGTCTGCCTGCCTATTTCGGCTGCTATCAAGCTCTCCGCAGTTTGAATCTGGCGTCGAACAATCTCGATGTCTTCCCCGACTTTCTCTGCGAGCTCAGGACTGTTGTTGATCTGGACATCAGTTTCAATGGCATCTCAGCACTGCCAAAGGTCGGAAAGCTTATCAATCTGGAACGCCTGTTCGCCACGAACAACAAGTTATCTGGCGCATTCCCTGAGACCTTCAAACAACTCGTCAAGCTTACGCAGATTGATATTCGCTTCAACGCGCTGGACAATATCGACGTCATGGCCGAATTACCTCTGTTAGAGCATCTCTTGGTTGGACACAACTCGATCGCTGCGTACGAAGCTTCCTTCCACCGTATCAAGGTTCTTTCTCTCGATCACAATCCTGTCACCCGTTTCGGGCTCACTACCCCTGTTCCTACTCTGTCGGTGCTGAACCTCGCTTCTGCCAAGTTGACGCAACTCCCCGATGACCTGTTCGCAAAGATCTCGAACATCACAAAACTGGTCCTCGACAAAAATCATTTCACAGCACTGTCACCCCTGATTGGCAAACTGACCAGACTGGAACATCTCAGTGTGGCCAAAAACATGTTGAACAACCTGCCCTCGGATATTGGTAGACTTCAAGATCTGAAATACCTTGACATTCGGGAAAATAACCTCAGCAGACTGCCACAAGAGATCTGGTACGCTCGTAGGCTGGAGTCGCTCAACATCGCATCGAACGTCCTGAACGAGTTTCCCAAGCCGGGTGCACCTCCGCCAACTCTGATATCTGAGGTACCTACACCCACAACAACGACTGGTGGGCCACAAACTCCCGACTTCGACGAACTCGGTAAGCTCGAGGCGTTCCAAATGAGAAGGCCCAGTCAAGTTGGTCATGGCATGATGCCTGGTGGATCACCAGCTGGCCGCAAAGGTTCAGTCGCCTCGACTTATGGTGTTCAATCATCAAGACACCCGTCTTTGGCTCCAAGAGGATCAACTGAATCTGGACTCAGCAGTGGTGCCGCTACGCCTGGACCTCGCAAAGATTCGACCATGTCGAACAGACTTGCCTCCACATTTGCTTCGACGTTGCGTCACCTCATTCTGGCCGACAACCGCCTCTCGGACGATGTGTTTGATGAGATCGTCCTCCTTCCGGAGCTTAGAGTGCTCAACCTTTCTTACAATGAGCTGTATGATATACCGCCAAGGACAATCAGGAGATGGCCACACTTGACTGAGCTCTACCTTTCTGGCAATGACTTGTCTGCACTACCGGCAGAAGACTTCGAGGAGGGGTCTGGCTTACGAGTGCTGCACTTGAATAGCAACAGATTCAACGTCCTGCCTGCAGAACTTGGCAAGATCCAAAAGCTTCAGACTTTGGATGTTGGCAGTAACGCACTGAAATACAACGTCTCCAACTGGCCGTACGATTGGAATTGGAACTGGAACCATCAGTTGAGATACCTCAATATGTCTGGTAACAAGCGTCTCGAGATTAAGCCCAATGTCAACGTGGTACCGGGCCGTGAGACACGAGACTTGACGGACTTCTCAACCTTGCAGCATCTCAGGATATTGGGTCTCATGGATGTTACTCTGACGATTCCTTCTGTACCTGATCAAGGCCCTGACAGACGTGTGCGTACTGCTGGATCCATCATCGGCACGCACATCCCTTACGGTATGGCCGACACGCTTGGACGTCACGAGCACTTGTCGACGTTAGATATGGTCATCCCCAGCTTCGGGGGTCACGAAGATCGACTACTGTTTGGCATGTTCGACGGAGCCACCCTAACCACGGGAGGCAGCAAGGTGGCCAAATTCCTTTACGAAAAGTTCAGACATCACTTTGCGGATGAGCTCGCAAAACTCCAGGAAGACAGTGACGATTCTCCCCTAGACGCGCTGAGGAGAGCTTATCTTTCGCTCAACAAGGACCTTGCCACAGCAGCAACCCAAGCAATTGAAGCTCGTGCCCACCCAAGCGCTGCGATACTTCACAGAGCAAGCGTAACCGGTTTGGAGCTAGGCGAAGACGACATGACTTCGGGTGCTGTGGCTACGATCATGTACCTTCAAAATATGGAGTTGTATGTGTCTAATGTAGGAGATGCTCAAGCTCTTCTCATCGACTCGGAGGGCGGTCATCGAGTCATCACTCGCAAGCACGCACCTGCAGAAGCAGACGAGCGCATCCGTATCCGAGAGGCAGGAGGTTATGTCTCACGTCAAGGAAAGCTCAACGATGCTCTTGAAGTCTCGAGAGCGTTTGGCTTCGTCCCACACATGCCAGGCGTCGTTGCTTGCCCTCACACAGCCCGCATATCGCTAAAAGAGTCCGATGAGATTATCGTCATTGCATCTCGTGAGCTCTGGGACTACCTGACCATGGACTTTGCAGTGGACGTCGCTCGCTCCGAACGTGGTGACCTAATGCGCGCTGCACAGAAACTGCGTGATTTGGCCATTGCATTTGGTGCTACGGGTAAGATCATGGTCATGATGCTTGGCGTGAGTGACTTGCGCAAGAGAGAACGCGCTCGCTTCAGAACCCACAGCATGAGTATGGGTCCTAGTGGCGCACCGGACGAACTCATGACCATCTCGAGGCGCAACAAGCGTGGCAGAGATAATGTCGGAGACTCCAAGCTCGCTCGTTTGGACCAAGAGATTGATCCTCCTCAGGGTGAGGTTACTTTGGTTTTTACCGATATCAAGAACAGTACTATGCTTTGGGAGTCTTATCCCATTGCCATGAGAAGTGCGATAAAATTGCACAACGAGCTCATGAGAAGGCATTTGCGCATCATCGGTGGTTACGAGGTCAAGACTGAAGGTGACGCTTTCATGGTCGCTTTCCAAACAGTAACCAGCGCGCTGTTGTGGACATTCACCATCCAAAGTCAACTTCTGGAAGTTCCTTGGCCGCAAGAGATCCTCAACAGCATTCATGGTCAAGAGGTGCTTGATACCGATGGCAACCGCATCTTCCGTGGTCTGTCTGTCCGTATGGGTATCCACTTTGGTCGTCCTGTGTGCGAACAAGATCCCGTCACCGGTCGCATGGATTACTTTGGACCCATGGTCAACAGATCTGCTCGTATCCAGTCCGTCGCCGACGGTGGACAGATCACCGTATCATCAGATTTCATCGCTGAAATTCAACGTCTACTCGAAACGCACATCGAGACTGACAGAAACGGCTCTACAGGCTCTGACGACGCGATGGGAGATGAGATGATTGGCAACGCCATCCGCCGCGAGCTGCGATCACTCAGCAGCCAAGGATTTGAGGTCAAGGACCTCGGACAACGCAATCTCAAAGGTCTCGAGAACCCCGAGTATATTTATCTCATGTACCCTCACTCGCTGGCAGCACGTCTGGTAGTGCAACAACAACAGCAAGCACAGGCGGAACTCGTCAAGGCACAAGCTGCCGCTGCACCCAGCAACAACAACGTTGGCATAGAATCACCGACCGGTACTGCTGCAACAAAGAGTGCAGACAGCCAACTCAGCATCGACACCGACCACGTCTGGGATCTTTGGAACGTATCCCTGCGTCTGGAAATGCTGTGCTCCAGTCTCGAAACCACTGGATTGACTGCTCTCAAAGCACCTGAGACAGCACTGCTGGAACGCATGAAGCAGCGCGGAGGCGAAATCACCGATCGCTTCGTGATCAATTTCGTCGAGCACCAGATCAGTAGAATCGAGGTGAGTTTTTTTTTTTTTTTTACCTTTGCCCTTCATTACCAAAACACACTTGGAGCTATATACTGACTTTTGAAAACAGACTTGCGTTACAACATTGGCACTTAGACATATGGTTCAGCCATTCAGACCTGGTATTTTGGCTGCTTCCAAGCCCATGCATGAGATTCTTGGAGAGGTTACTGCAGCCATGCAAGAGCTGAAAAGACTTAAAGGCGAAGCATAGAGAGAGTTTGTACGCACGACACAGTGATGCGTAGAAAGAATTGCAACACAACAACAACAGCAGCAGCAGCGAACAGCAAAACCAGCATTTCTTTTTGTACCGCTTTACCGTCGTTTCTTGTCTTGTTTTAGTACGTCTGGAAGGGGTGTGGGTGTGAGAGGAGAAGGAAAGCTCATCGCGTTTAGGGGATCAGATCATGGCGTTGCATTGGTGTTGCCTTTTCTTCTTGTACGGTAGTTCGTCTTCTTTGGGCCCCGATTTCATCACTGAGTATCGCTCTGGGATACAATTTGTCCTTTTTTCTCATTCCACGTGGCTTGATCTTTGACCTCTGACGTTGTTCGAGGTGCTTATCTCTGATCACTAGTATGCAATGTCATATTGTGTAGTGAGGCACGTGTCAAGTCCGAATGATAAATGGGTTCATGGAGCAAAAAAAAAATATTCTATACAGTATTCTCTTTGCTATGGGAAGAGAAGATAAAACGCCGACGACACATGTGACACCAAAGACTCCCCCCATTTTCCCTTGTCCTCTAACTATGCAAACAAATGCCCAAAATGATAGCGATATCTTACTTACTCTTCGAGACCGATCCAGCCTTCCTCGCCATCCTCGTCCTCGTCATCATCGGCCATCTCGACCTCCTTGACAGCACCGCCATCCACACTCTGCAATAACTTCATGCCATCTTGTTGCTTACGCACAGGCTGTGCAAGCAAATACTCAACCATGAACTCATTGTTTTCCGCCACTGAAAAGATTTCCTTTTGGATGCGAGAAACAGCGCGTTGGACAAGACGAGTGACCTCAGCGTACTCGCCTTGGTTCTTCTTGAGTGTGGCACCGTGGGACTTGAGCAGTGCTTGCAACCAGAGAAGGTTGAGTTCTAGCAGGGGAGAGGCATCGCTTTGGACGGCGATATGGCGGAGAAGACGGGGGAGGTATACGATAGGGAGGTCAGAGACGACAAGGGGAATATCGGCAGCGGGCACGGAGCGTTGGACGCGAATGACGAGCTTAGGGTTGTTGAGGCGGAAAGCCATGACCAGTGCTTTGAGGTATTGCTTGTTGGCGAGGGTTTTGAGGGTGGATTGGGGAGTAATGTCTAGATCGAGATCGAAGGGGTCAAAGGCGATTGTGGTGTCTAGGGAGTAGACGAGCAGGCCTTCGGTGCTGGCGGCGCAGAAGGAGCGGCCGGTGGGTGCGAAGTTTACACCTGGCACGCGGACTTCGGGACCGATGCGACGGTTGGCTGCATCTCCTCGTTTAGCACCAGGTAGCGAGTTGTCCATGCGATCTTCGAGGTCTGAGTTTTCGCCTGTGGTGTCGATCATGCCTGCTGGACCGCCCTCGGTCAGGTTCTTGGAATTGAGGAACTCTTGCGTGCCCTCGAGAGAAAGGTTTACGCTGACGGTGTACTTGTGTAGCAGGACGCCTGACATGACATCGTATAGGCAGATGTACTTGCTGTTGCCTGATGCGACAACCACGCTACCATCTGCTGAGTAGCTGATACTGTTGAACGACTTTGTGCCTGCAGCATTGGCAGCAGTCTGACGGTCTGTGAGCTTACGTCCACCAGAGACATCACGGCGGCCATCGAAGCCAGCTTCTTGTGTTCCTTCTGAAAGAGACCAGAAAGTCAATTGTCCATCCAGTGTGCTAACGGCAATCTGTTTCGAGTCTGGTCGCACTGTGACACAAAGGACATCTGCTTGTAGTTGGAGAGGTTCGCTGGTCTGAGTGCGAGCGAAAATTGACCAGATGCGAACGGTGTGATCCCAAGAGCCTGACACAAGGGCACCTCCATTGGGGGCAAATGCTAATGTCGAGACAGGGCCTTCGTGACCAGAGAGCTTGTCAAGCAATTGACCAGTTTGAACACTCCAGATGTGAATATCAAAGCTGTCGAGAGAACCAGCAGCCACAACCTCGCCTGAAGGATCGACCGCGATAGAAGAGAAGGAAAGACGTTCGGGAGCAGTAAAGGTGCGGAAGTTTCGGTATCTTATCAGATCCCATGCGCGTATTGAGCCATCCAAAGAAGCTGTAAATAGAACATTACCTCGTTTTGCGAACTCGCATGCCGTGACTCCTGATGTGTGTTCGGTGAATGTGACGATACAGAATCCAGAGGCGACATCCCAGACCTTAATCTTGCCATCATCAGCGCATGTGATGATGCGATCTCCAGAGGGCGAATATGTAAGGTTGTTGAGCGAATCGAAATGTCCTTGCTGCTTCAAAATGTATGATTCTGACTGCCACTCCCACACCAGAAGCTGACCAAGTTGGGAAGCACCAAATGCAAGCCATTCACCAGTCTTGTTGATTGTGACGAAATCGACGTCGTTCTGGGAGATACTAAGGTTGTGGATCTGGTTGAAGTCGGGCAGCTCGTAAAGGCCAAAGGTACCGTTTGAGAAACCTGCGACCAAAAGATTCGACTCCGGGTGGAACGAAGCGCAAGTTAAAGTGGCGCCGTTCTGCATGAAGTAGTGTCTCTCAGCGATCCTCCAGCGGAAGTTTTCCTCGATGTCCATCTCATCCTCAGGGGCGTTGCGGGGCGGTAGGTATTGCCACTGGAAAAGAGCACCATCTTTTGATACAGTCCAAATCGTCTCTTGGTCAGCCGAGAACCATGCGCCGTGAACACCCTGTCTGTGACCACCCAGAGTTGTAGGCTCGAAGCCAGCTTCGGGATCCAGACTCCAGATGCGTGCGGTCAAGTCCTTGGAAGCAGTAAGGAAGAAACGCGAATCGCTTGACCACTCGATGCTCTGTACTGTATCGTAATGACCGGCGTATTCTCTGTGCTTCACGAAGGGGGCGAACTCGAGCGAGCCATCCTGGGTGTCCGAGGGAGTGGAAGGCGTCCTCCATGTTTCGATCTTGCGGCCAAGGGCGACTGCGAAATGTTGACCGGAGGGCGAGAAGACAAGCGACGAGACGGGACCCTTGAAGGAGAAGTGGTATAGTGATACGCGACGGTGGAGGTGGGTGAGAATGGCCTGTCCGTCCTCGTCGACGGTGAGCAAAAGGTTGCCTTTGGGGTTCAAGGCGAGACGGGAAATGTTGCGGCGATGAGCGAAGGGAAGGGTATGCGATTTGTTGCTAGTGTCCGAGTCAGTACATGCGTATGGACAGGCAAGTATGTGGGAAGGTCGTACTTGACAAGGTCAAAGACAGTAACGCGGTTGCCGACGGGCGACAGCAGGCAGGTGCCATCTGGGCTGAAGCAGAGGTTTCCTCGCCTGTACACGGTACCGAGCAGGTTGGAGAACTGCAGGCGACATTAGCTCAAGCATTCCTGCATGTCCAGGTGGAAAGAGCGCACCTTGAAATCAGTCTTCATCTTGTCAATGTCTCGATCGCAACTTCCAACATTTTTTCTGGCTTTGACGCAGCAAAAGTCGGCTTGTCGGAGGCTTCTGCTGCTTCCCCGCAAAAGGGTTCGGCGGGCGCGTGCACGGACTCTTTGGTCGTGGCTTCCTCAGCACAAGGAAAGGAGACCAGGGACCTGCTCCAAGCACACACGAGCCTCTCTTGCACCTGCCTTGTTATACCTGTCGTTCCACCTGCTCGTTCCACCGTCGTTCCCGAAAGCTGCGCCAGATCTCGCGTCGCTACTCTTTTGCCTGCCACTCGTTTCGCTGTCCCACACATCCACCACACACAATACCGACCACCATGGCCGACTCTGCTTCGCCCATTGGCATTGCCAACGTATGTGATACCCTGCCTCGACCACCTGAATCTATGACTGACTTTGACGTAGCTCCCCAACCAACGGTACATGGTCGCTTCTCATACTCGATCGTCCATCAACTAATGCCTTCCATAGCCACAAGATTGTCGCCAAGCGCGGCGCCGCCTTCACAATCATGGTCAGCTCATCGACATCTCTCCCGTCGCATTGTCCAAATACTTACAACTGTTCAGGTTGCTGGCGAGTCTGGTCTCGGCAAGACTACCTTCATCAACACTCTCTTCTCTACCACCATCAAGAACTACGCAGACCACCGTCGCCGTCACCAGAAGCAGATTGACAAGACTGTCGAGATCGAAATCACAAAGGCCGAGCTCGAGGAGAAGTTCTTCAAGGGTCCGTCTCTCACCACTGTACCATCTCTCGCATCGACCATCCTCTGACAAGCCCTTCAGTTCGCCTTACCGTCATCGACACTCCTGGCTTCGGCGACTACGTCAACAACAGAGACTCATGGCAACCCATCATCGAGTTCCTCGACGATCAGCACGAGTCATACATGCTTCAGGAGCAACAGCCCCGTCGTGGTGAGCGCATTGATTTGCGCGTCCACGCCTGTCTCTACTTCATCCGCCCAACTGGCCACGGCTTGAAGCCCCTCGACATCGAAGTCATGAAGCGTCTGTCCAGCCGCGTCAACCTCATTCCCGTTATCGCAAAAGCAGACACACTCAGCCCTAACGACCTCCTGAAGTTCAAGTCGAGAGTACGTTTCCATCTTGCCCTGCATTTCCCCACAATCTAACCCCCACAGATCCGCAACATCATTCAAGCTCAGGGCATCAAGATCTACTCGCCTCCTCTTGAAGAAGATGACGAGTCCGCCCTCAGACACGCTCAGTCTCTTATCACTTCCATGCCTTTCGCCGTCATCGGTTCCGAGAAGGATGTCACTACTCCCGACGGTCGCAGCGTCAAGGGTAGACAATACGCCTGGGGCGTCGCCGAGGTTGAGAACGAGGAGCACTGCGACTTCAAGAAGTTGCGCGCTGTATTGATCCGCGCCCACATGCTCGACCTGATCCACACCACAGAGGAGAACCACTACGAGGCCTACCGCGCACAGCAAATGGAGACGCGCAAGTTTGGCGAAGCCAGGCCACGCAAGCTTGATAACCCCAAGTTTAAGGAGGAGGAAGAGGCTCTGCGCAAGCGTTTCACAGAGCAAGTCAAGGTCGAGGAGCAGCGTTTCCGTGCCTGGGAGCAGAAGCTCATTGCCGAGCGCGACCGTCTCAACAAGGACCTCGAGACCAGCCACGCGCTTATCAAGCAATTGGAGACCGAGATCGAGGGTATGCAGGGCAGCGTCAGGGGCACTGGACGTCGCTAAGCCTGGTAATTCTCGGAGAGAGGCCTGGCAAAACATTCGGTGTGCGAGTTTCAAAGATACCTTTTGTCTTTTATTTGGTTCTGTTTACCCCAAACTGGTCGTGTAATTTTACAGGGTTGTGGCAACGGGCTCACAAGGTGCAACCCCTGACTGGTAGTATGCTTTCTTATTTCACTGTATCAGAAGAAAAAAGTTTCCAATTATTGTGTTGTTCAAGCAAAGTCCCAGGGTGGTTCGTCGATTCGTCGAGAGTTTCCTCGCTTCACTCTGCTACGTCGTATGACTTCTCTGATCTGGTCACTACAGCGAGAACATCTCAAATTCATACACCACGAGTCCAGCACATCCAATGCACAACACCTCGAGCTCAACCACTATGGAGCTGATGGAGATCTACGACAAGCGCATCTGGCGCTGGTGGGTGGTGAGGTGAGTACACTCGATGCTTATGGCACATCATAGCACTGACGTTCGTCTAGCGACATCATCAGCAAATTTCACGACATGACCTAAGTCAAGAGCCAGAAGGACGACGGTGGCCACGAGTTCAGCACAGGTGTGCACAAAGAGCTTCTCTGCTTCTATTCGCCCTACTATGCAGCTGCCTTGAAAGGCCAGTTCGCCGAGAGCCGTCAAGACTCGTTCACTCTCGAACTCGACCACAGACAGACTCAGGTCTTTGTAGAATGGCTCTACACTGGACGCGTCGAAGTCGAATACTGGAGGGGCAAGCATAACGATGATCTTCACACTCTCTACATCTTCGCCGACCAGACCGACATCATCGCTCTTCGCAGATCCATCATGACTTGCTTAGCCATAGCTGGGCGCGTTCCTCCAGCTGGCCGTGAGGTGGCGAGACTTGTTTCCCACCTCCCCGAAAGCTCCGGACTTCGACTGTTCCTGTTCGAAGAAGCTCAGGCCGAATGGGGAATGCCCGAAAAAACAAACATTCTAACCGAGCAGTATTGGAAGAGATGTGGCTATGTCCGCGAGGACTTTCCTAAAGACTTCTATGCCCAGCTTCTCTCAGGCTACCGAGATTCCTTCATGCCGAGCTCGAACGCTTGTGACTACCACGAACACGACGACAAGCACGAGTGGAAGAAGAGTAAGAATATCAAGCGGACGTACGAGTTGACCTAGCTAATGATATGTGCTAGCTTGCACCACCAGCTTCGTTCCACGCAGTGTATCAGAACCTCGAGCTCGATGCTACAAGAACGCTAGATCCTAAGTCCACATCATCGACGACAAAACTGCGCGTATCGATTTGAGCAGCCTTGTGTCACAAAGGGCATGAGACTGGTAGGCCAACGGAATCATCGAAAGGCAGAGTTGGAAGTGTGGGATATCACTAGTCGTTGTTCCTTCTCTCAAATCACGGCTAGTTGTGTTGCTTCGTGCAAGTGAGAGAGCACATGCTCCTTTCAGAGTCGTAGACAAACTCCAATGGTACACAGTGGTGCGCATCTGCAGAAGTGTGAGTATGTCCCGTTACCGTGGCTTACTCTCGATAACAATCCTCACTTGGTTCACATCGTCTCGCTTCACTTCTTCCGCAAAACAAGATCACGCTCGTCATCTCTAACACATACCATTTTGACTTTCACTACGCGACAATCTTGTGGCTGGAGTATCACGCAACACGAATCTTCGCTATAAGCGAGTAGGAAAGTGCGTAACCATCCGAAGGGAGCGAGAGTCCTATCCATCTATTTCGGCTTACAGCTTGCACAGCTTTCACCGTTCACTTCATCTCTTTTGCGCGGGTTTCGAACTTGCATCTCAACAACTACCCACCGCGAGACAGCCCTCACTGGCGCCACCTCACCTTTCCCACGCATACCTCAAGCATACCGGCCTCTCGCCTCATCTACATCCACAATGACACCCAAACGCAAAAAGATTGCCATGTCATCCTCTGACGAATGTGAATCTCCTGAGCCGCGCAAGAAATCCGGAAAGACGGACCAGGAAATGCGCGATGAACAACTGAAGAGAGAGGAAGAATGGCGACGCAACACCTGGAACGCACGACAAGTCACGTATGCACATGCTTGTTCGTACAACGTAGACTCTAACTGACTGGTTCCAGCTATGTCATCTCCAGCTCAGCTGACATGATCAAAATTGTCAGCCGCGGAAGTGGTTTGAATGGTGAACCATTCCGCGCGTCCGTTCATAAAGAACTCCTCTGCTACTTCTAGACTCACTACACAACGGTGCTGAAGGGTGCTTCCTCTAAGGCTAAAGAAGATCCTATCAGAGTAGATCTTCCGTTCCATCCCACGTACCTCTTGGTTTGCTGGTTATACACAGGTACACTACTCCTCGAGGAGCCGGAAGATGTGCTGCAGCTCTATATGTTTGCAGACCAAAAGAAGTTACTGGCCCTCCGCAGATCCATCATGTCAAAAATCGTGTATTCCTCAGTAATCGAGAAGCACGACGGAACCCCATACATCGGACACCTGTCAGAAGGCTGCGGTCTATTCCGCTACATGGCAGATCTTTGGGCTAGCGAATGGCGTGGTGTCAGAGCATCCTACGTGGTGCAAACATTGAACGAGTATCAAGGCATTCCTAGGGTGTTTCTCTACGAAGTAATGAGAAAGCTTGCTACTATACATGATCAGAAGGAATCGGAAGTCGCCATTCCAAATCCATGCAACTACCACGAACATGAAGACGACTCCGAATGGCATACTAGTAGGTCGAAACCCTGTCCGAACTGACATGCGTTCATATGCTGACAAAATCAGCTTGCGGTGGCAATGATTGCGACAAACCAGATGACAACTACTACTACGATGACGATTGGGCGATCTTTTCAAAGTGCAGCCCCTGAGAACGACCTCCCTCACTCCAACATCGCAAGCAAGTCAAAGAAAGTGGCTGGTCAATGGTTCGAGATGCATCGGATGCACAGCCTAGATAAGACAGTAAACAAATGGACACAGTACCACGAGATGAACAAAGAATAGACCGAAGTCACTGAGGAGAAATTTCCAACACACAGTGAAAGTCTATAGAACCAATCAAACTTCATTGTTTTACGATCGTAGAAGACAGATTATCAAGACAAAGTTGATGCTGCGAGTCGCTTCTTGAACAAGAAATGGTGTCCAGTGTGTTCCGTTCGTACTACTATCTGCTGTTCTAGCTTATATGGTTACGTCTCCATCTGTAGTCACAACCTGTTGTAAACTTGTAGATCGACATCTACAGTAGCAAGGATTTCCTGGTGCAGATACAAAGACTTAATGCAGTTTGATTTTGGCATTTTAGATATAGAAGTGCACAATAGTCGTTCAATTGATAGTATGACCGGAGAAAGCCTCGGATGTATCGTGTATCGATGCATACTTTCTTGTTTGTCAAGAGTTCTGTGCTTTCTCATAGCCTCACGCGCTAAAAATCTTTTTCTATGGACAGGCAGAATGTGAAGGGAATCGACATGGATCGTCAGTGACAGATTCCACGCAAAGAGTTAGAGAACACTCTCAACACGCATCGTGAATTGTTTGCCCACAGCTTTCTAGAACCGACCTCCCTGTCTGCCTTTGTCACCAGCTCTTTCACAGACAAACACGATTCTAGATATAACCACGTTCCTACCCCATCTTTTTATCTTCCCTTTCGCACAACTACAACGACTACCGAGGCCAACCGTCAACATGGGAACGCGAGTCGACCCGCAGAGCAACACCTGGACCGCCGAAGGTCCCAGCACCATCCTATTCACACCCACCAAACGAATCGTCTGCAGATGCAAAGACAACTTCACTGTTCAGATCCCTGAGTCTTTACTATGCTACTTCTCACGCTACTACAATGCTCTCTTGCGCGGCTCCTTCTCAGAAGCTGGAAGTGAAAGCGTCACTCTGGATCTCAGCGCACCCCAGGCAAAGGCATTCGTGACTTGGATGTATTCTGGTCAACTTGCTGAGAGCAGCGACTATCCAATGTTGTTCGGATTGTATGTCTTCGCTGACAGGGTGGATGTGCCGGCAATGAAGAAGGATATCATGACTTTCATCCACAAACACAGTTATCACAGAGGCAGTCCTGCTATCGAGGATGCAGTCAAGGCCTTTTCTTCTCTGCCAGAGAGTTGTGGTCTTGTGCGTTGGATCCTCGATCAATTCGCATGCCATGAGAACATCCCTGAAGACACCGACGATGAGTTTGCGATGAGCGCGTTGGCTGCTCGCGGCATGGGTTATGAGTTCTCGTGTCGCAATACCGGTATAACGGTTCACGCAGACCCCTGTTGCAATGTCATCGAGAAACTCAGATGCAATTGCCAGTTCTGCGTGGGTCGCGAGGAGAAAGCCAAGAAAGGTCAGGCATGCGCGTACCATGAACACGAATCTGTTGAAGAATGGAGAAGTAAGTCCTCTGTTTCACAGCTCAATAGGACCGTCGCTGACATTTTTGGTAGACTGTGCTGGCGATGACTTCCAGGGAACTGCTGATGTGGCCTATCTCAAGGGCACCACTGTCCATGGTCCCGTGCCTGTCAAGAAGCGCGCTAGATTCCAAGAGTTCTGAGGCCGCCGACTCGGCGAGTGTCCATGAACAGAAAGAACGAGTTCCCGTCCATTCTTGGTGTGCGATACATTATGGCAAGAGCGTGGTTCCTAGCATTTTAGCATCAGCAGACGGATGTTTTCAAAATGCTGCGCCTGTGGTCTTTTTGAGTCTGCGTGTGGCAGAAAGAGATGCTTGAGGAAAGGTTTACCAAGATGTCAGAGCCAAGCATCTATTGCTCCACCGTCTCGACCCACGAAGAAAAGCCTAGATGTACACTCACAAATAACGATTAAGTCCCACTGTGTCTCTGATTCTTCCAACGATCAGCTCCTTCCCTTAATAAGAAGATTGATCAGGTTGGCATGAGGATGAGGATGAGGATGAGGATGAATATGATGATGATGATGAATATGATGATGATGATGATGGTAAAAGGTGGTTATTATGGCAGTCCATATCTGGAACGAGGCCCGGTGTATAGTCCAAATGCCTTCTGCTGCTGTATATATAGAAGGTTTCTAATCTCTAAACTCGGCATCAACCGACTCGAAGCTGTCGAGGAAGCCTTGGAACATCTGGACACCGAGACCAGGATCTGAAGTGCCGGTGGTAGCACGAATACTGTGCATGCTCAATTGTGGGATACCTGCATCGATGGCACGCATACCAGTAGCGCAACTGAGCATGGGTCCAACAGTGCCGCCCGATCTGGAATCGTTTCTGATCTGGAAGACTTGGAGAGTGGCACCAACCTTCTCAGCACATCTCGTGAGAATGGCAGTAGAGGCAGCGTCAGTAGTCATGTGGCCGTTGCTGTCTGCAGAGACCGAAACACCGACGTTGAGCTCAGGGGCGTGGTTGGCGAGGTATACGGATTCGAAGTTGGGGTTGACAGCGTGAGTGACGTCGGAAGATACAAGGAAGGAGTTTGCGTATGTGCGGCCCATAAGGTCTGAAGCGGGGTGCTGGCCTGCAAGACTACCAACAGCGCGTTCCATGACAGTAGGAAGGAAGTTCCCGCGAGCACCTTGTCTCAGGCCGCTGCCAATCTCCTCATCGTCGAAGAGACCAACAATCTTGATGATACCAGAGCCAGTAGTACCGTTACGGGCACTCTGCTTCAAAGCCTCAAGTGCGGCCCAACTGCACAGCTTGTCATCGATACGACCAGCGGTGATAAACTCCTTGTCAAGACCAGCAAGAGTGGCGGGTTGGATATCATACAACTCAAGCTCCCAGTTGACGATGTTGGAGCCATCACTGAGGCCCAGCTCCTTCGCAATGGCGCGAACGAGGCGAGGAGGTTGGGTAGAGGCAAAAGTGCCAGCCTTTGCTTGAGGCTCGATCTGGTTCTTTGCTGACGACTCAAGACCAATGATGGGTACAACCTGTGTCTCAAGGTTGAAGGGACCGTTGGCAGGGGCGCCGAAATGAGGAGCGAGGGTGGGAATCTTTGCAATGGGCCAGCCAAGCTTGACCAGCTTTGTAACAATCTTGTTTCCTTCCTTGACCAGGACACGACCACCGATGCTCAAGTCACGGTCCCACCAAGTAGGGCCGAGACCACCTGCATAGGGAGCGACACCGAGCTCGACATAGCCAGCCTTTGTGGGAAGCTTGCTGACAGGCTTCAGCTTAGCGGTGAGAGCATCGACGTGACCGGCGAGGACAGCGGCACCGTTGCCAGCCTTGTAGTCATCACCGACGACGAAGGCGATCAAACTGCTGCCGTTACGCTCGACAAAGTACTTGCCGCCAGGCTCGACACGCCATGAGTCTCTTTCGCTGAGCTTGGTGAAGCCGTAGTGCTTGAGGCCTTGGGCCATACTGTCGACGGCATGGAAGACGGTAGGGTTCTCGGTCAAGAAGTCACAGAAGGGCTTAGCGTAGGACTCGGCATTCTGTGATGTGGCCAAGATGGGGGCGGGTGTCTCGGAGACTTGTTGGTAAGAGGAAGATTGGGCGTGCAGGGTGGCAGATTGCAGCATGTTGTCGAGCTTCATCTGTTCGAGGCGGAGGCATTGCTTGTTGTGTTCGTGTACGAGCTCGAGTTGTGCACGGTAGGAGTCTGCGTAGGCGGCCTTGTTGAATTCGGCTTCTAGTCTCTCCTTGAGGAGCGGAGTCATATCGAATGATGGCGGCGGCGAGTTCATCGAGTGGTGGAAGGATTGTGTTGACGACTTGCGGGACAGTCCCTGCATGTTCTTGACCATGATGGCTGTGTTGATGTGATGATTGAGCGTAGTAACGGTATAGTATATGGTCGAGCAATCGGAAGGACAGGTGTATGCTGGAGGAGAGGAAGGAACAGATACGAAGAGTGTTATCAGCAGGCAGGTGCTCGAGTGTATATGACCAATGCAGTTGCCCCAGGCACCGCCATCTCATCTGATCAATGACCCGAGCTCGAGCTCGGACTTAACATCAACCAATCACCGGGCCATCGCATTCCGCTCGAAACGGCAGGTGTGGAGGTGGAGCTGTTCCTTCCCCGATCCTCCATCAGGGCTTCCATTTCGTCACAGCTGACAGCAGAGTTTCAGCATG
Organism: Aureobasidium namibiae CBS 147.97; assembly: GCF_000721765.1. Classification (NCBI taxonomy): domain Eukaryota; kingdom Fungi; phylum Ascomycota; class Dothideomycetes; order Dothideales; family Saccotheciaceae; genus Aureobasidium; species Aureobasidium namibiae. Next base: position 224,791 of record NW_013581204.1, read on the forward strand.
TCCCGTCTGCCAACCATGATGCATGACAGGGATTCAGGAACAGGTTCGCACGCGCAACCAGGAACAAGCATGTTTCCAACTCTTCATCATAGCTAGGTACTCGAGAATCAAAAGCACTCGTCATCCGACATCCATTTCCATCTGTCTTTTCCACCTTCCATAACTTGACTGTGTTCTCTATCCGACTTCCTCATTCGGTCAATTATCGCCCAAAGATAAACCAAAAGCCATCGAAACACACCGCTCTGACTCATCCACCCACCAAAGCGATCACATCATGTCTCAATCTACCACTCCCGTCAAGCAAGCCAAGCCAGCTGCCGCTGCTGGAAGCGAGAAGGACCCCGTCCGCATGCTCGAGAAGCTAGAAACAAAGACCAAAGCAGTGTATGTTTTATCTCTACCATCACACATGATCCAAACGGCTGCACATGGTGATAGGCAGATAGAGAGCTGGATGCATTCAGATGACCAGGAGTGACACAATAAACAGAAATGCAAACAATGTCGCCAGGGTAGCCAACAGTCAGCTGGTGAGCGCAGATGACAAACTGCACCCGCTTTTGAGTCTCAAGAACGGAAGAACTCTTGAAAAGTTTCCCGAAACGCCAAAGGCTTTGGCTAAATTGAGTGGTTAGTTCGCATTTGCTCCCCGGTCCTCGTATGTCACTAATCTTGCTGGCTAAAACAGTCACCGTCGTTGATGCTATGCTCAGTGCTCTTGAGGCTGACCGTGAAGGAAACGAGATGGTGAAGAGAGAAAAGTTGCGTCTACAGATTGGTCTCAAGGCCAACCCTGCCTAGGTCAACGTCTTGTCAATGATGATGCTTGTAACGTAGTGATGAGCTATGGTTAGATATGTAGAGTTGCACAGAGTCATCGCAATCAAGTCCGAAACGAGACGAGCCACCTCGTATGCAAGCACAAGTAAGAGACAAAACATCAACAAAGCAGAAAGCAGAAAAGGAATCGAGGAGAGGCATGTTCTGGTTGTAAAAGAAAAGTCATCAATCTTAACCACCGTCACCAGAATTCCTCAAATCGATTCATGCACGCATCCCAGATGTATAACGCCGCTATGCGAAAGGAAATGCGAAAGTAGAAGAGAGACACCAGTCCTTGGTCGCGTCAATTGCAGCATAGTTTATAATCGATTACTCGTCGTCGAGTTCCTCGGTATCGTGTCTAAGGTCAAAGTCAGCTTTGAATGATGATAGCAACCATATAGAGTCACACTTACCCAAGCAGATTCTTAATGTTGTGCATCTCGTAGTGCTTCTTCCTCATGTTTTCAAACTTCTCGTGCTTCTCCCTCTCCTCCTGGGGGATGTTTTCGGGAGTCTCTCCATGTCTCGCGCCATCGATGTCCATCTGATCAGGATCCACCATGACTCTCTTCTCCGAATCACTGTGTCTGCGCTCGATCGTATCCTGCTCAGGCTCTCCAAGATCGAGATCGGGGATATCAACCTCACGGGGCTTTTTCTTGCTGGATCCATCACTTTCAAGAACCTGTGCCTTGTCCAGTTCGTCAACCATCAAGTCATCAGGGTTGAGAGCAGAGGTTTCTTCATCCTCGTCAGGGTCGTAGCGGCCAACGTAGGGTGTCTTCGGCTCGTCAATCTTCATCTTGCCACCCATCTGGCTCTCATTGAGGAAGAGATTGCCCTCATCCCACTTCAGCCTGGGTGAGGGGTGTTCTCCTTGATGGCTTCCATCAGCAGCGGATTGGCGACGCGAAACGCTGCTGCGAGGATTCGAAGAGTTGCGACGGCCACCAGCGTTGATCTCAGTATTCATTTGAACGACCTCTTTCTCAGACATTTCGCGGTTGAGAGCAGGACGGTCAGGGTTACTGGGAGTGTCGGCGTGGATGGCAGCATGTGTGTTGGTTGGCGAGGGAGGACCGCGAGAGGAGTGCTCGCCCATGTACGAGCTGTTGTTTTTCAGAATACCTGCGACACGACTTAGCTAGCTGGAGGGCAAGGGTGGGAATAGCGCGACATACCCTTAGGTCTCTTAGGAGCATCGGGAGAAGAGCCAGGTGCGGTCATGATTGCTGGTGGTCTAGATCTAGGCCGAGAAGGATAGCTTGGGCGAGGAGGGATGGGTGCGAGTGTTGTCGTGGTCGATGGAAGAAGTGTTGGATGCTTGTGAAACAGCAGTGTCGAAGGTTTTTGTGTTTATTGAGTCGAAGACGGGAGGATGAAAGTTAGAACAAGTGACGCAGATGGAAATAGCGTTCGTTATCTGATGATGAGGCGCACCGGCTCCGCGAGAGGACAGTAGAGAGAAGTGCAGGTGGGGGTTGCCAACAATCAACGTCATTGGCGATCACTTTTGCTCGTGCTTCGGCCTGTTGCCCATCACGCGTGAACAAATACAGCAGCCTCCCTAGGTATCACATGCTGACAGGTCAGGCAGCTACAACATGCTACTGTTACTCCTCGTCTTCCCGTCCCTATACAGCATCACCGCTGTCTGCACCTAGCCGTATCGGTATCTGCTCGCTTGCGAAGCCGTTTGCCCGCTCGCATCCTGCTCGTCAATACATGCAGCATCAACATCTTCAGCTTGACTAGCTTTCCACATATAGAATGCACACGTCTCCCATTAGCGCCCAAACAGACGGAGCTTTGGTCTTAGAGCTTCTCGTGCGATAACACTCTGATGTTCAAGTCAATCACATCGGGACAGCTTGAACAGCCTATCAAGCTCTAGACCTCGGCATCCTGCTTTCTCCACTCCGAGCAACTTGACATATTCATCTGGTCAACATATCACTCCAATCTCTCGTGTCTACCTGGAGTTGACGCTCACCGGTCTCATCAAGCTGTGTTTTCTTTAAGCGTGACCACTGACCATAGCTCAACTTACTGCACTTGGTTCGTTCAAGTTTGCCTAACGAGTCATTGACCGACTCAGTCTTGATACCACTATAGGCTCTTACAAACATCGCTTCGGGGCTATGGCTGAGGTGCCAATTCTTGTGGGTGTGGGCGACATCATCAACCGCAATCTCGCGGTTCATCACGCTGCCGAGCCTGCCGAGCTGATGCTCGATGCCATATCCATTGCTTTTCAAGATACCGGTCTCTCTTCACAAGTCGTTGCAGGTCTGAAAACGAAAATCGACAGCATAGATGTTATACGCACTTGGACGTGGCCATATCCAGACCTGCCTGGTCTACTCGCTGAGAAACTTCGTACTAAGCCCACTCACACCTATTGCTCTCCACATGCAGGCAACCAACCTGCTAAACTGGTCGACGAAGCAGCCCGCAGAATCGCAAAGGGAGAGACAAAACTGGCGGTAGTGACCGGAGGCGAGGCATTAGCATCATTAGCTGCCTGTGCCAAAGCAGGAGTAATGCCTCCCCCAAACTGGACTCCCGTCGACAAGCCGGTCACTGAAGTGTTTGTTCCTTCGACCCGTGAGATGGCCAAAGGAACTGGAGCGAAACATACGATCGGAGCACCCATCCAAGTCTACCCTCTCTATGAAAATGGTCTTCGTGCTCAGAGAGGCCATTCTTTGGAAGACAACCACACCGAAAGTGCAAAGCTATATGCTGAATTCGCTCAAGTTGCTACCAAGAACCCTTTGGCTTGGAACTTCCCTCGAACAGCAGAGACAGAAGACACCATCGGTCGTGTCTCGAGCAAAAATCGCATGATATGTTCTCCGTGTACGGCTACTCAAGACTTATGTGATGCAAGACTGACCTCAAGCAGACCCTCTATTGATGAACGCTTTCAACACAGTGAACCTCGCTGGAGCAGTAATTTTGACCTCTGTCTCGCATGCTTGCGAGTTAGGCATTGCGCGGGATAAATGGATATACCTGCTTGGTGGAGCAGGTACACAAGACAGCGATAACTTCTGGGAACGGCCGAACTTTCACTCTAGTCCTGCCATCAGCCGCACATTAGACGCTGGACTTGAGGCGTGTGGACTCAAGAAGACTGACATCGACATGTTTGATTTCTACAGTTGCTTTCCCATCGTGCCCAAGCTCGCTTGTCTGCATCTTGGTCTGAACATACTCAAACCTGAGAAGCCTATCACACTGCTCGGTGGTCTGACAAGTTTCGGGGGAGCAGGCAATAACTATTCTATGCATGTGAGCGCCTCCTATGGTGCTGCAAAGATGTAGCAGAGCTGACTCCGACTCAGGCAATCACAGTCATGACACGCAAATTGCGTGCAGGCAACGGCACACGTGGTCTCATACTTGCAAACGGGGGCGTCCTCACATATCAGCATGTCATCTGTCTATCCTCGAATCCTCGCGCAGACAACTTACCGTACCCTGCTCATAATCCTCTTCCTTCCATCTTGGAGCACAATTCAACACCAGCCGTCGACGGAACTGCCGAGGGAGAAGCCATCATTGAGGTAAGCGCCTCACAACTATACCATGGCGGTGTTCCCATTACTGATTGTGTTTAGACATACACAGTAGACTTTGATCGCAAGAACGAGCCTGTGCTAGGTCATGTAGTGGGTAGACTCAAAAGCTCTGGACATAGATTCGTCGCCAACCATGGAGATGCGACAACATTGAAGAGACTGGCGAGCAGAAGCGAAGAACCCATTGGCCAAAGTGGCTATGTTCGAGCAAGTGGACAATCCGACGGCAGAAACCTATTCTTTTTGGGAGCGAGTTCAAAATTGTAGACACTTGATCAATGCAATGGAGAAATGATTTTGAATACTATTTTTACAGATTTTACAACACCAGAGAATATACCACACAATACACACGCATACTCATGCATAAATCCCTTCAAAGCCCCGATAGTCCCACATGCGCCATTCCAAAGTGCTGGAGAGTGTTTTTCTTGCGTATATGTACAAGTTCTTTACGACTTTTACTTCTTCTTCTCGGCAGTTTTTTGTTCCTTGTGGAACTTTTGCCATTTGCGCTCGTAGTCTTCAGCGGCCTTCATGAATTCAGCGGAGCGGGTCTTGCTTTGGCGCTTGTTGTTTGATCCACGCACTCTGAGAAGTTGGTCGCTGATGCCTTCTTTCATGGCATCCCATGACTTGCCGGCTTTGTTGAACATACCAAAGCCCTTTTCCTTGACGGCATCGAAGGGACTCTGAGGGGCTTGGATGACAGCAGAGGCAGCAGATGCTGAGGAAGCGGCTTTGCTCTTGGGAGGTGCAGAGCTAGTGCTGAACTTTACGTTGGGAGCTTGGTAGACTGGTCTTCGGTCGGCAGGGTAGGATTTTGCCTTTACGTCGATGGTGGCGGGTTCTTCTTTGATGAGGCCGGCGCGGATGGCGTCGCGCTTGGCTTGTGCTGGGTCGACCATGGGTTGCAGGCCGAAGAAGCGGCGGACCTCGGGGCGCTTGAGGAGGTGGACTTGAGCTACACCCATGATACCTGTTGTGCAGAGCCAGACGTTGAGGGCGGCGGGCAGCCAGGCGGTGGTGATGAGGACGATGCCGGGGAAGACGTAGAGGAGGAAAGGTCTCATGCTTTCGGTCACGGGAGTGCCGGTCTCACCGCCCATACGCATGACCAAGTGTAGGGTACCGCCCATAATGGCAGGAAGAAGCAAGTAAGGGTCCGTTTGAGTCAAGTCGGTGATCCAGAGGAAACCGCCAGTCTCGAGGCCAGGGACAGGAAGATTGGACATTGCGCGCAGCAGACGGAAAGCACAGAAACCAAACACACCCTGGACGACACTGGGGACCAGCATGCCGAAAGTGCTGACGCCGGCGGCCTTGTTGATTTGCATCAACTCCTGACGCATAGTCATGGCAGTGACTCTGTCGCCGTTTCGCATGGCGTCCATCATTTTGGCGTTCATGGGTTGTGTGATGGGCTGCATGGCGCGCATCTTTGCGCCATTCTCGTTGGCCTTCATGAACATGGGAACCAGGAACAGACGGTAGAGGAAAGCGGTTGCGGCGATGGAGCCCCACCAGGGCATGCCAGACAGCACATGGACATGTTCCAGCGACCACTCGATCAAAGCGGTGGGACCCCATCCATAGTCAAGACCGAGATCTTTCAAGAAGCCTAGTCTCTCGGGCAGGTTGGCATAGTCGGTGGCATCGGCAATGTCAAAAGGGTTGTTGTTGGTCGCGAGGGCATCGGTAGCGGATGTGGGTGGAGGAGCGTTCGTGGCGGCAGAGATGATGGGAGTTGCAGCAGGTGCTGACGTTGAGGCAAGACGAGCATGTGCGGCGAGCGAGATGACGGATCCTTGGAAGATGCGACCTGTGGTGCGCGAGTTGAGTGCAGCCAGTGGCCTTGAAGGTGTAGATATCTAGCATGTGTGAGTCCAAATAGTCGTCCACGCCAAGTGTCTCAACATACAAATCTGCGATTGAGACGAGCACCCTGACGCACGGCGCTCGCCAGTCCTCTGCTCGGCATCATCATGGCTGTGAGTGGTGATGTGTATAGAGTCCAACTGGTCGACCACTTTTTTGCCAGTCGCGAATCACGATGGCGCTGCTGTCTATCCCGGCATCTGCCGTTCATGAGACGCTGCCGCAACTCACCCCCGAGCCGCCCGCTGTGTTTCGTGTAGACACTGCTCATGCATAAGTGTGCATAAACCTGCACAGATCTTACATCGAGATTGCATCAAACGCGCCTTCTCCGCATTGTCACATGCGATGACGATGTGAATGACTTTGGCATGTCGCAAACGCGTCTCGTCTTGCCCGTCTTTCACCCTCACAACAAGGTCAGCTTCTTTTTACCTGCTGATCTTGGAATGCTGACTTCACCTTCTCGCTGACAACCTGTAACTCGCTCCCAGAAGCGCCTCCATCATGTCGCTCAGCATTGCAGGTCCAGTGACAGTGCTGTCTTCTACCGTCTTGCGCCTGGCCACTTATGTCTTTCTCCGCTGGGTTCGCTTACTCTTGCTACAATGCTTGGTACTCTTGCACGCTCGCTAACCAGCCTCTCTAGATTCCGGGCCATGTCGCTCCTCCTGTCATATTGACTGCATTCGCTATCTATGCCACATCCTTTTTCTATTCATTCACTCACACAAGCCCTTACGAAGTCGTCGCAGATGAGCTTGATATCATCACCAGAGATACCATTGATCGTGACGACAGCGACGAGGGTGAAGATGAGGTCCTCATCGACGCTGAAACCGCAGAACCTCTTCAGGAAATTGACGTCCAGGAGACCATCGTGCTTGAAGAAAAGGACCCCAAGATCCTGCGAAGCCTTCTGACCGGCCTTCCAAGCCCCAGCTCTCTCTTCTGGTCCGGTGTGACCTTCCTGACCAACGTCGCTCTGCTAGCCATGGTGGCTGACATGGTTTACCGCGCTCCTCTCTTCCATCCTTCCCACAATCTTTCCTTTGTGCGTCTCGGCCATGTCTCTGAGAACAGCGCAAAGCTTCTGGTCAGAGAACCACGTACATCCGAACATCCTCTGCGTATGAGTTACAGATACGCCGGCGAGTCGCCTGACGATGGCATTCGCGACCACGACGCTAGCTGGAAGCACCCTCACAACAGCATCGATGTCGACGAGAGCACCGACTACACTGGTATCTTCCACCTGACCGGACTCAGACCCGACACTACATACCAGTACACTGCATCCAACAACCACACCGGCTTCTTCGTCACGGCACCCAGACTTGGCCGCACCGCTCCTCGCAACAATGATGTCTTCACCTTCCTGCATTCATCCTGCCTCAAGCCCAGATTCCCTTACAACCCACTGCAGCACCCACTCGAGCTCCCAGGCCTCAAACATCTGGCTAGACTTTTGCCCTCGCTGAAGGCTCATTTCATGATCTTCATGGGAGACTTCATCTACGCCGACGTACCCAAGCGTTTTGGTACCGATGCTGAGACTTATCGCAGAGAGTATCGTCAAGTCTACTCTTCGCCTCAATGGGAGTCCGTGAGCTCAGAGGCCAATTTGCCCTGGATCCATGTCTTGGATGACCATGAAATTGCAAACGACTGGGACAAAAACACTACTGGAGTCTACGAGGCTGCTGTGGATCCATGGCATCATTACCAGGCTTCTGTCAACCCGGACCCTGTTCGTCCTGGTGCGACCTACTTCACATTCGACCAGGGACCTGCATCGTTCTTCATGATTGACACCCGCCGCTATCGCCAACCCTTCGACGGCACTGATGGCTCGTACGGCGAATCTCAAGCTGAGACTGGCTACAAGAAGAGCATGCTCGGTAGTGAGCAGCTAAAAGATCTTCTTGATTGGCTTGCAGCTCCTGTTCCGACTGGCGTCCGATGGAAAGTCGTCGTCTCCAGCATTCCCTTCACCAAGAACTGGCGTTTCGGAAGCGAGGACACTTGGGCTGGATATCTCGGCGAGAGACAGATCATCTTGGAGGCTATGTGGGACGTTGGTCTTCGTGGCGGTGTTGGCGTCGTAGTCCTCAGTGGCGATAGGCACGAGTTTGCCGCCACCTCCTTCCCACCACCCACCGAAGACAAGGTTTCTGGTCTGGACACACGCACAGGCAAGCTGAGAACAAAGAAGTGGCCAATCAGTGCGACTGTCCATGAGTTCAGCGTCAGTCCGCTGAGCATGTTCTACCTTCCTGTGCGCACATACGAGCAGACCGACAACGAAGACGTGTGTGTTAAGTAAGTGTTTCAAGCTCGCTTCCATTTTTCAGCAACGACTGACTCTTGATAGGTACATGCCCGACGGCAACTCGAAGTTTGGCGCTCTCAGTATCAGCACACCAGCTACTTCTGACCAGTCCGAGCTCAGATACCGCCTCTTCATTGACGGTAAAGAAGCCTGGAGTCACAAGATCCTCACACCTCCTGTTGTCCACGGCAGTGGTCGTGGCAAGGATGCGCTATGGGGTTAGTTGGACCGATGTGTGATTGACGATTATGATGATGGTAGCGATAAGCTGCGATGCTTGCTTTCAATCGCTGGCGACGAACAACTGTTATTTGCACTTTCAATGGGATCGTTTAGTTTTTAATATTCTTTCTCAGTGAAAACATTGATTTCCTCGAATCTGGTCCCAACCTCTCCTTACTTGAAAAATATGGTCAACTTGATATCGAAGACCAACACTACTCGGTTATTCCTTCCCATGTTTTTTTTTTCGACTGCTACATGAATCGCAGCCGAAAGCAAGCTTTGAAGCCAACATCCACTCGCATCCACTCAGCCTTGAACCAAATGTCAATCTCAGCAAAACCCGATCTCGCTTTCACAAAAGCATTGCCCAAAGTCGAGCTTCACGCTCACTTGACAGGCAGTATCAGTAAACAATGCCTCCACGACATCTGGCTAGCGAAGATATCCGCCGATGCTGGTTTGGCACTAGAAGATCCATTGATAGCTATACCGAGTGTGAAAGACGGAGGTATTGATGTTGTCAGGTGAGAATTCCTACACAATCATCCATCAGAAGTCTGTGAAATATATGGCTGATGTGAATATGTGATGGTGTAGTTTCTTCCCGATTTTCGATCGGTACATTTACGCGTTGGTTTGCGATGAGGAGAGTATACGTCACGCGACCGCTTCAGTCTTGCAAGATTTCGCAGACGATGGGGTTTGTTATGTAGAGCTCAGGACGACACCGAGAGTGATAGCAACCGCTGGAATCAATAAAGAAGGTTACGTGTCTATTGTCTTGGACGCCATGGATGACTTCGCTGCTTCACAACAGAACAGGCTGGATGCAGATGCGACTGGGAAGGAGAAGAAGTTACACGTCAAACTCATCCTCTCCATCGATCGCAAAAATACGCTACAGGAAGCGATGGAAGTAGTGGCTTTGGCTGCCAAGTATCGCGATCAGGGCATCGTAGGCATCGATCTCTGCGGTAATCCCACCCGCAAACCTATTTCTCACCTTTCTCCTGCTTTTGCAGAAGCGAAGAGATTGGGATTGGGGATTACTGTGCATTTCGCAGAGATGCCTCAAGATGGCTCAGAAGAGTTGGAGATGATGCTTGAGTGGCAGCCACAGAGGTTGGGTCATGTGATTCATGTGCCGCAAGACGTCAAGACTGTTATTGCTGAAAGACAGTTGGGCTTGGAGTTGTGTTTGAGTTGTAATGTGCTTTGTAAGTTGTCTCGAGGTGGCTTTGAAGCTCATCATTTTGGGGAGTGGTGGACAGCTGGAGGAAAGATTGCGTTGTCTACTGATGATGTGGGGATTTTTGAGTCAAGCCTTAGTGAGGAGTATGCGTTCGTGGCAAAGCATTTTGGGCTGAATAGGGAGCAGCTCTGGGATTTGAGTAGAGGTGCGGTGGATGTGGTTTTCGGTGATAGAGAGGAAAAGGAGAGGGTGTGGAGATTGATGGATAAGTTTTGGGAACAGGAAGGTCGTCGGGAGAGAACTTGAGTTGTCAGGCTTGCTTGTATGTGGAAACATATACCATAAACTCAAATCAAGATGGCGACAAGAAGCATGATTAAAGATTTTGAGTATTCATGGACATCCCCGAGTTGTCATACTCTAGGACGAGAAGAAGCTATTCAGCAGTCCAGATCTTGGATGATCAGATCTAGCACATTCCTAGTAGTCACCCTCCCAGAAGTTCGCGACTCCTTCAAGATCATCAGCGTTGATGAGAGTGGCACCCTCATCCCAAAGCAGACGCCAGATGGCGTTTCTGTCCTTGATGGGCCAGTTGGGCGTTTCCTGAGCGGCGATGTCAACAAGTGCTGTCAGACGAAGAAAGAGTGCAAAAAACTCACCCAGTATCTAGTACCGATACCTCTGGCGCTGGCCGACGAGATCTGGCCACGCAGCTTGGCCAATGCAGTATCATTGAGCTTGCCATCCTTGGGCCATCCGAAAGATTGCAAGAAACTGGTACTTGCGATGGGAGAGAGGAACTGGGTGATGTTGGAGTTTGCCGAGCTGTTCAGAGTAGACAGAGGGCCGTCGAAGAAGTAATCGCGGTTGTTCTGGCTTTCGACCTGGTCTCGGGGTGTGTTACCGGTTCCGATGACAGTGACGGTTCCATTAGTGATTCCGGTTCCGTTGTATTTGGTGAGCCAGCCGCCTTGACGGAGAGGCTCGAGGGCCTTGACAACGTAGGGCCAAGTAGTGGATCCGTTGGTCTTGACATCAACCCAGAGGTAGAGAGTTTGGCCAGCCGATGTGTCGAAGACTCCGTTGTGGGTGGGAGCAGTCACGAAAGGAGAACTTGGGTTCTGCTTCTTGAGGACAGAAAGGATGGGTTGAATGTAGAGTGAGTCAAACGTGCGTGCATAGGTCAATGCAGAAGTTTCGTGTCCGACCTGCTACAGGTGAGTAACAATATCAAAGATAGAACTGCAGATTCATGGTATGCATATATCGATTCAATGCAAGAGAGTGTACATACGTAGAGGGTGCCATTGTACAGCCATACATCAGCCTCTACCGAGATGACACCATTGGACAGGGCAGTGTAGAAGGGCTTGGCTCTCCAGTAGTCATTGTGGGAATGGACATTCTTGGGCATGATTCCTTGAGTCAGATCGGTAGGATAATGATACAAGGAGTTGTTGTTGACAGCGAGCACGCTCTGGATGTCCTGAGAGAGAGGAATATCTGACTGGCCCATAACGAATGGAGCCGCCAGGAGCAATAGTGTCGCGAACATGATGGCGATTGATAATAAAACAGTTGTTGCGGTGGTCGGAAGGTAGCGCATAATCAAGAGGACATAGGTTGCATTATATAACACCACATTTACGAGGTTGAGATGGACGGCAGAAAGATAGCAGAGAGTAGTTTGAGCAAGATGACGCTCTGCAAGAGGCAAGACCAATGAGAATCTCCACGTGCCTGGAAAAGAAAGAAGCACCGACGAACAACTTTTGGACTCTTAGACTGGCACGAGTTTCAGGCGACGGTTGTGAGTGGAAGACAGCACGAAGCCGGCATTTTCGGCTGCCGATCGTGGACCCTCGAGCCGAAGCCACTTCTGTTCGTGCCTTGCACCATCCATGCTTGCTATGAGGTCAAGATCTGTTGACTATCAAGCTGTGATGCAGCACACGCTGTTGAGATACGAGAGTCGACCGCAAGGTTTTGCTTGCGTTACATTTTGTCGTAAATGAAAGGTATCTAGGACGCGTGAGTGTTGACAACAGGCAGCTCTCTCGCGTTTCTTATCATATGCTTTCGCTGCTTGGTGTTGTTTGGGAACGAGCTTTGGATGATTCTCGCTCTGCTGTAGAGTGGTATGTCGGCATCTGTTGTTCAATATCCAATCCGGTCCCTGACTACCAACAAACTATTACCAAGTGCTGGAGACTTGATGCAGCTTTTTGGTGCCTATGACGTGCCAGAAAGCTTCTCTTGAAAGTGCAGGTGCTATGCTCAGTTACGAGACGCATTTGTGAGAGCTTCTGGGTCAGTATCTTATGGTCAAGTCAGTATCTCATCCAAGGAACCTATGAGTATGCAGAGATATATGCGACGATATATTCAGATCTTGAGCGTTGATGTTGTTGAGTTTTCACGTTCATCTTCTGAGATTGTTACGAGTCATGAGATTGAGGGTTCCATCGGGCGCATGACCAGCACATCAATGACTTCCGCATCCGGATAGCAACGGTCCGAGATATCGAGTGATGGAACAAGACATAGGGAAGCAGGTGTTGTCGATAGGCGTATGGGATTAGAGAAGCTGCAATATATGAAGACAGCACTCCAATGAGAAAGGGCGGCCACAGGTCCAGGTCAAAGGGCAGACAGAAGGTGAGACAGCGGCGTCGGGAACAATCGAATCATCAACGACGAGCGAGTCCAGAAGTTTGCGCGTGCGGGCATTCACCAACAAAGCGCTTTCCGACTCTGTGCCTTTCTGCGACAACTGTGTGCACATGTTCTCTCGTTCTCGTCATGATCAATGGCCAGCATTATAGGTAGTCTCATCGGAGGAGCAAAGCGAACCTACGACACGCTTGTAGGAAACGACTCGGACACCAAGGTGAGACGGCGCTACATGAGTGAAGGAATGATATGGACACTGATTTGACCGACGAACAGGACGATGAGCTTCCGAGTGAAGGCATCAGAGCCCAGTCGAATCACCACACATCGTCGACGAGGTACGCCCCACCAGGAAATCTGTCGACTCGTACAACCTGACAAACTTTCAACAGCCCAGTGCACCACTCCTCCTCCAAACGTCTTCGCACTCGATCCTCGCCGCACTCTGCACTAGTTGCATCACTGAGACCGTAGGCAGTAGCCATCTTATTGTCCGCATCCTCATCTGACCAATCGTCCCAGCCCGGAGGAAAGGCCGCGAAGCAAAAGAGAAGATACGCTGTCCAACAGCCACAAGAAACGCATTGCATCTCCGAAAGAGTACACTACACACAGTATGCTGTCGCCGTACGTCGTCTGACCATGCATCAGTCATTCAGAAACACAACCCGCTTCTCGACAATCACACGCCCAGACAAGTTTGGCACAAGAACAAAGCACATCACACACACAGTAAGCCCTACCTGGACCTTTGTTGGTACGTCGTCTGACTGCGTCGCAGGATTCGAGGCCATCAGCGAGTGAGACCACCACGCACATCGCCCAGTGCCGACGAGAGGAGATTGTTTCAAGGATCGTATCCGTACGCACACTTGACCGTGCTTGACAACTTCTTTGACTAACACTCTCCAGCAAGACCCAAGGCTCAACCAGGATTACTGTACCACAGGACGAGTGGAGTTCCAGAGGGACCATGAAAATTAAATCTTTTGGTAACGTCAGGCCAAGAAACACTTTGAACCAACCAAGCGCTGGCGCAGGCGCTCTGGCTACTTATACCTCTCGTGGACATAATGTCTCTGCTGGGTCCAGCAAACGCCAGAAGATAGGTCATGAATTTCCGGAAGACGCTGAGGACATATCAGATGACGGATGGTTCGACCGTGATGTGCAAGGTCAATCTCCCGTCGACGTCCGACGACAGCCGAGCGTCATCAGTTTGAACAGCCAAGAGAACCACAGTCAAAGATCCAATCTCTTTGGACACGAAGAATCCCGTGATGCGCATGCGAGATTGAACAACACCAAGAGAAAGGGTCGCAAACCCAAAATTGGAACGACACAACATAGCTCGCCCCGTCAGCATGGCGCTTCGACTAATCCCGTGTCGGTTGACGATGATGACGATGATGTCCAAGTTCTCGACGAGCAGCACAACGCCCCTCGATCTGCTTTTGACAGAACCGGCCAGTTCGCACCACCTTCACCTCCTCTAGCCCGATTGTTCATAAGAGATGATGGAAAACCCGATCTGGGTCAAGAAAATCACCAGGCTTCGTCAAAACTCAGGAGCAAGATGCAGTCGGCTTCGAACACTTCCCAAACCATACGATCCCCACAACTTGTACATGAATCGAGCCCCGACGAACTGTCATACGGGCACACAGTCCAATCCTCGGTCCGGAAGGCAGAGAGAGCTGCCCGGTCACCATCTCCGAACGCTATCACTTCTACGCATTTTACGAAACCGAACAAACGCAAGAAGCCCGAAGAAGAAGGCGGACCAAAACTCATCGTCCACTTGTCGTCACTTCGCATGATGGGCGGCAGTTGGGACAATCTAGAACTTATCTATTCTTCGACAGACGAGTGCATCCAATTCACCAAGAACGGCGAGATGCTTCGCTACAAAGATGCAATAATCCAACTCAGCAGTAAACACGCTACCACTGTATACCACAGCTTGAAAGGCTCGAGGATTGTCATATTCAAGGGATGCAGCGGCGATTTCTCAAGAGGTCGCATTTGGTTCGATTTTGATTCGGCCAAAGACCGCAATGCCTTTCTGGAGGCTGTCCACGATATGAGTCCAAGAGCGCAATACAAGGATTTAGACTCGTAAGTAGTAACAACACTTGCGTCACCCACCAGAGCTAATACTGTTACAGAGAGAGATTCGAGCATGTACGTGAACACTCTGAGGCGTTTGTCGTACCAGTAGCCGCGACGACCGATCCTGAATTAGCAGCTATGCTCCATCGTCAAGGCAAACCTGGCATCCGAGAACGCACCTTGGCGGCACAGAGCGGATCTCCGCTTCCTGAGGCCTCCAGTCAAGTACCTCGCCATCGCCAGATGAGGTCTACTTATACCAACCAGCCTGTCGCGAAAGCAGCACAAGATCACTCTTTGCCGCCGCCCAAATCTCGAACCGAACAAGTCACGCCCCTGAGATCCAGTGGAAGACTTCGGAGCAAAGACAGTGGTAAAGCCGCGCAACCCGCCGAACCCGAGGTTGAGCGGTGGACCGTAAAACACGGTATCCCAAAGTGGGATGCTCCACTGGTATACCCTGCTGAGGGACCGAACCGGACCACTATTGACGCTGAAGACATTGCACGACTGGACGATGGCGAGCTTCTCAACGACAACATCATCTTGTTCTGCCTCCGAGAGATGCAAGAGAAGAATCCAGGGTTGAAGGGCAAGGCTCACATATTCAACTCGTTCTTTTACGAGACTCTCACCAGCATGCCGTCGAAAAAGAAAGGGTTCAATTATGAAGGTGTAAAGCGCTGGACCAGAAACATTGATTTGTTCAGTCATCCGTACGTCGCGGTCCCAATCAACACTCAGTATCACTGGTTCCTGGTCATCATCTGCAATCTCGACAAGCTTGAACGAAAACTGAATCTGGATGGCCTGGATGAGGAACAAGAAGAACCTGAAGCCGGACGACAACCAACCGTCCTAGAGTCCACCCAATCTGAGACAACAGCGCAGAACGAGATTGAGATCCCTGAATCTCCTCCAGACGTTAAGGACGAAGGTTTGTCACAGGGTGTGAAACGCATTTCTCTGGATGGTTCACAGGAACAGGAGGATGAGCTACCTCCCCTTGGCAAGCTGAAGCCAACTACGCGCAAGGGCAAAAAGCAGGCACCTCCATTACCCAAGACGGACCCCAATACGTACGTTGCATCTCCCCTCCTCCGATGTGAAGACATACGCTGACTATCTCTAGACCTGCTCTCATCCTCCTCGATTCCTTAGGCGGCACTCACCCTCAGGAGATCAAGAATCTGAAGCAATACGTCGTCCACGAAGGTCGCGACAAACGAGGTCTGGAATTCGAGTATACCGCACTCAAAGGACTGACAGCTCGTGGTCTACCTCAGCAAACGAACTTTTGCGACTGCGGTGTCTATCTGATCGGATACATGGAAGCTTTCGTCCGCGACCCTGCGGAGTTTGTTCGCAAAGTAATGTCTCGCGAGCTCGATCGCGACAACGACTTTGCCGATTTCGATCCTGCAAAGAAGCGAGCAGAGATACGCGAGAAGTTGATCAAGCTCGAGATAGAGCAGAGCGCCGCCAAGAAACAGAGGAAGAAGGAGAAAGCACGTCTTCTCAAATTGGCCGATCAAGACAATGGTTCCGTTAGTCCAGCGCCACCAGCTGTGCAGAGGAGCTCACCTCTCAAACCTGCGGTGGCGTATGCAGACTCTAGGATGGTCCAGAGCTCGCCTGTGAAGCCGCCGGTACAGAAGACCAGCCTTCGCAAGCCAGTCGCTTACCTGAGATCAAGGTCAAGATCACCGACCCGTACACTTCCATCAATTGAAGAGCGCCTCGCCCTGGACGAGATGTTGTTTGGCGATGAGGACGGTAGTCCTGATGAGCTCGGCGAAGGTACTCAACCTCACAACAGTGAGAATTACAGTCATCTCGCCGAGGACGACAAGGACACCAACGATCAGCCCAGCACCATCAGCTACCCGCAAGGCTTTGTGAATGAGCTTCTCCAAGTCGTTGAAGAAGCTTCAGAGGCGAAAGATTAGGGAGAGGTTCAACGCGGCATGGTCATGGTTCAGAAGTGATTGTAACACTTCTCCTATGCAGATATTGCATTCCGCCAGCATTTCACGGATGATAAACAGGGCGAGTGTGTTCTTGCCATGGAAGGGAGATTCTTGGGGCCTCTACAAAGAGAGAGCCCAACTTTGCTTGCTACTATCGTGTCTCAGACCAGAGACCAACCCTTGCTATAACTTTTCCAGTGCATAATTTCTTACTCGCCTGCCGCCTGCGTATCTAGTGTCAATTACATCGGGGTGAGAAAAACTCGTATAGTGAACCTTGTGGCCACGATTGTGTAGGCTTGTATCTACCGAGTGCCTAGTTTGTGCCGATCGACTTTGAGCCATAAAGTCAGTAACAGCGTTACAAAGTTGACTAGGGGACAAGGCACGAGTAGGTTTACAAAGTGGCTAGACATGGTGCTCCTTGTTTTGTTTTTTCATCCACATGAAATCTTGAAGAGTGCTTACAACAGTCGATAACAACGGTAATCTCCAAGTCATTTTCATGGATTGTCCGTGAAGCACCCCACGGACCATCGAGTATACACATGAGATTGGACTTTCTATTGTGTCGCTCGAGGGACGCCGTGACCGCAGTGTGAGTGCAGGCAACTACGAAGAGTGACGGATACATGAACATGTAAAAACCCAAATATCTACAAAAACGAACATGTAAAGGAAAATTCACAGAAGCATTGTGCGATAAGCATCAAGCGGCCCGAACAGGACTCCTCCCAAGAAACGCCTCGAAAAAAAAAAGCAGCTTTGTATCATCCCCAACATTTGACTCATCAAGAAAACCACATACCCAGAATTAAGCTTGGCGATCCATCCCAGACCTGGTATCCTGTCTGCTCAGCGCAGCCAAAGCATGAGCGGCATCCTGCGTATCCATCTCCATATAAGGCGAATGCTCAGATCTGCCCTCAAACCTATACACATGTTTGATTTGCTGATAGTCGTCGCGCCTCAATCTGACATTCCTCTGTTGAGCTTGTTGGAAGAAGTCGCTGCAGGAAGTTCGCTGCTGCTGAGAGGAAGGTTTCGCAGTGTTGAGTTGTTTGAGGCGGCGGAGGGTTACTGTACCAACGCCCTTTGAGGGGGATGCATCTGCAGGGGCAGAAGAGGAAGAAGCCTCTTGTTCTTTGAAGGCGACTTCGGCGAGTTCGCGGCATTGGCGGGCTTTCTCGGGGTCAGCGAGACACATGTCGCAAGTACCTGGTCCTGAAGCCTCGGTGCGCGCTTCAAGGAAACTAGGGGTGGTGACATCAGAATGAGGTTTGACTTGAGTGACGGCGCGTGATGAATCAATGGGAGGAAGGCTAGGAAGGCTCTTGTTGTTGAGCTCTTCCTGTTGGCGACAGATGCAGTTCTCGACGTCGCTGCAGAAACCGCAGTGTTCGTCTGTGCCGAGGCCGGAGGCGAAGGCGGATGGTTTGCGGGTTGCGTAGATGTTTGTGAAGTCTACTTCATACTCATCGTGGGGGTCGTTGTCGGATGGAGGTGTGAGTATTTGATGGACTGATGACACAAAGTTTGATGCAAGCCCGGAACGCTGGGATAGGGTTAGTATATTGGCCTTCAGGGAGTGAGCATCATAGATCAGATTATACCTGAGGATGGGAAGCATGAGCATTAGCATGATGGAGCTTGGCGGCATCTGAATCGGATGGTTAGTATAGCTCTCGTCCGGTAGAAGAATATAAGTACTTACCAATTTCCTTCTGCAGCACGGCATTACGTTCTCTGAGTTGATTACACTCTGAGTCGACGCGGGCCCTCTCAGCAACGGCATCGACCTTCTCCGCCAAGAGAGCTGCAATGTGTGCATCACGTTGCATGAGCTGTTCCCGCAACGAGGACATCTCAACACGATGGGTTTCCTTCAACTGTGTATTCTCGATCTCGAGATCGTTGCACTTTTGAGCACGACGGTCGCGGAAGTGGCGTTGTGCAATTCTGTTCTGTGTCTTCCGCTTGTCCGACGAGTCGTTCTGATCGGCCATGGGCTTGCGACCGGGTTTTGGTCGAGGCTTGAGGGTGATTTCTCTGCTGAGTGGACCATTGGCGACAGTCGAGTCGTCGCAGGGACGCTTCACGGCTCGAGGGATGGCCATCTTGCCGGGTGGTGCTTCCTCTGGAGATGCTGCTGATACGGGCGAGCTGAGAAGACAAGGTCAGTCGATCTGGTGGTATTCACGGACATGCACGAGTCGACTCGGCAAAGATAGCGACTTACAGGTGGTCGTCGATTACACTGTCTAACGAGCCAAAGGACCTCTTTAGCTGGGGAGGAGCGGCGTCACCAGCAGAACGGAACAGGGCGACAGACTGGCCATCCTGTATGGTGGTCGGACGGAAGGCCGAGGTTTGTGGTTGAGATGCCAAAGTCGTCATGGTGGGAATGTGATGGTCGAGGCCGAGGGTAGATGGATATGGACTGATCTTATCTGATCGATGCGAAGTGGCCTGTCGTTCGTCTTTTGCGCCTTGGCATGCCGAAATCGCTGGTCCATGCGCCATCCCTCACCTTGGCTTACTGATCCTTCGACTTGAGCGCACCATTTCATAGGTATGAACATACCTCAACGATTGTAGAAAATCAAGTGTTGACCATCATAGACTGCTCATGCTTGTGGTAGGAGACTTGTTGTTGTTTGGTACAGAAGATCCCAATGCTGCTGCCTCTTGTAGCTGAGAATCTACAGATTTTCGGTATTGCGGAACTCATGTCCTATATAGGTAACTACTATGTACCTAAGCAACAAACTCTAGTATGACAGCTCGAAGGCTCATACACCAAAAGTTCGAACGTCTCTGGTATTTCATAGATTTTCTATGAGATGTAGAGAGATTC
Organism: Aureobasidium namibiae CBS 147.97; assembly: GCF_000721765.1. Taxonomy (NCBI): domain Eukaryota; kingdom Fungi; phylum Ascomycota; class Dothideomycetes; order Dothideales; family Saccotheciaceae; genus Aureobasidium; species Aureobasidium namibiae. The sequence goes on from NW_013581204.1 coordinate 244,448, forward strand.
GATCTTAAAGAGATCATGCTTTTGCTCGTACTTTATGTATCATCGGCCGTAGCTTAGCTCAAATTCTTCATCTCTCTCGCGAGACCCTCGATGCTGTCAACAGGCCCTTCCCCGAACATCAAGTATTGCACTCCGAGATAAGAGTCGCAACATGCCTGGAAAATACCACAAAGCTTGAAAGACCATGGAATTGTGCTCTCAGCAAGGAAGAAGAAAGACATCTTCATGGCATCACCCAACAGCCAGTTTGCAAGGACACTCAGGCGGAACCCTTTGCAACTCCGATTTCTCTGATTCGACATGATCTGAGGAAGCGGCAACGTAGCTTCAATACCTAGAGCCACGTAACCCTGAAGTGCGACGTAGGAATCCAAGCGACCGAACAGAATCTGGAGAACCAACAGGGTTGCGCTGAAGTATGCCAGGAACATCCAGTAGGGCTTTGCTTGCTTCCATTGCCAAAAGTCGAAAGGTCGCTTGACGTGAGTATCGCCTTCTCTGGCTCCTGCGAATGGCTGGTGGAGGTTGTTGGCGGCACTCGCGAGGGGACGGTTCTGCAGAGCGACTCTAAGGAGGACAAGTTGTACAATCACCATCAGACCAGCTTGTAAGAGAAGAGACAGATCAAAGCGTGCTCCAAGCCAGTAGAACAGTCTACGAATCATTGTTAATATCGGGAACATCAATGTTGAGCGGTCTTATCTCGGTTTTGGCATATGTCAGACTTACTTCAGAATTGACGCTACCAGCATAATAAGAGGTATGTCAAGAGAGAAACCTGCTGAAGACCGCGTCCGGTGGATAGAGTAGATCTGATCCGCATAACTGGTAACAGGCGATGTAGCCAGAAAGACAGGAGCTAGATGTGTGATCAACCAAGAGACAAAACCCATGGCAGCTGGTCTCTGTTTCGTTGAGACTAGAAGATTTTTTGCGTATTCCTTTCTTCGGCGGTCTTTGAGGCGCTTCTGTCCGTTTACCAGATGATACCCGATTCGAGGGACGTCCAAGAAACCAGTGCTTGGCGTAGGAGCTTGTTGCCGACTATCGTCAAAAGATGGAGACAGATGTTGCGGTATTGGTCATTAAATTATTGTCGTGTAGATACCAGACGAAAGACCAAACAGATTGTCTTGAACAAAAACCCAAACAAAAAGGGGAATATGGGAATTTCGCAAATTTATCAGGGGTTCGTGAGAGAAAGGTTGTTGTTGAGAGTCTGCATCGTTCAGCCTTACGCAGAGCCGCATCAAGCACCGCCACGACTCGAGCCACTTTGGATAGACTGTGGCTGGCATGTCTTATCGCGGCGATAGCGGAGGAGTTCTACTTCTGGCAACATTATCAACAAAGGATCTGGAGACAACACTCACTCGTTCATTGTAAGTCTTTGATCTGTATAACTTCTGTCCTTTGTGTCTTGAAGTTTGTCTGTTTGCTGCGTTCAACACATTCTAGACGTGTTGGCTGCCTCCTTCACGCATTTATATATCATCGTAGGTCTTCACTTTTCTACATATCTTCCGTTATCACGTTCCGTATCACCACAATTCTATCTTTCCAGCACAACTCAGTTCTGACATTATGAGATTCTACGGTAATCAGGAAGACCACTTGCCTCTCGAACAAACCACCGAGGAACGCATCGAGGAAGCACAAACCAAGATGGGTGACCGCACCGCATTCTTCTATGGTAAGTCATCAATCTGCTTCCATGGCTCGTCCCTTGACTAATATGAATATTCTGATAGGCACTCTTATGGCCAAAGAAGTCCTCTTCAACGTAATCTTCGGCATGCCCTCAATCAGCAAACACAACATTCAAACCATCACCCAAACCCCCGCCATCCTCCACAACCACAAGCGTTCCCGCGTCAAGTACTGCGACTACCCCGGCGTGATCCCTCAGGAAGGTCACTCGGTCCGAGGCACCTACGTCACCGGCCTCACCGACGGCGATGTCTATCGTCTGGATATGTTCGAAGGTGACCAGTACTCACTCCAAACCGTACGTGTGCGTCTGTTGAAGACCGAGGGCGATGCAGCTACTGGAAAAGGCAATGTTGAGGGCGACGAAGTGGAGACGCAGACGTATATCTGGACTGATACTCATGAGCGTCTTGAAGACAAGGAGTGGGATTATGCTACTTTCAGGAAGGAGAAGTTGGCTAGGTGGTCTGGCGGCGAACCTGAGGGTCAGTGTCTGATTCAATGATGCAAGATCCTGGAACAGTGACTGACTAATTCTGGAACAGAGCAAGGCTGGGATGACGAAGACAAGGCTGAGGAGAGCATCGATCCTACTGGCGGTAGATTCGGCAATGGTCAGATCGCTCGAGACCTCGGAAAGGAGCATGAGAAGTTGAAGCAGCAGGAGGGCAATGATGGCGAACCCCTGAAGAGCGCTGTTTGATCGCAGCACAAACACGACCTTCACGAAACACGAGAAAGCATGACAGTGGTTAGACATAGAGCACAGAAGGTTTGAGCATGTTCTGTTTCTATCCTAAACGGCTGGAATTGAACAAATCAATGCAAACGATGATTCATAAGCTCACTCCACTTTTGCTCCTCACATGCCATATCTACTCCATTGTAAGGTACAGAGATGCACAACGATGTCCACAAACAGAGACTCCCTGCAATGCTTGACTGATGGCTATGTGAAAAAGTATAAGGCAGTTCTAATTTGTGCTGCCCCTGGGCTGGAATAGGAAGTGCAGGCGTCTTGAACAGGTTGTATATGCTTCAAAAATGTGTTAATACAGAAAGGGGAATTTTGTTATATACAAACATGGAAGCTGGGGATATGAGATGTGTCTATCGCTTAGCAAAGTCACTGGCCTGCAGGTTCCTGGTCATGGTGGGGAGCTTGATAACCAAGCCGTCGAGTTCCTTGGACATCTTGACCTGGCAACCCAAGCGACTCGTCTCTGTCAGACCGAAGGCCAAGTCGAGCATGTCGTTCTCATCATCATCAGGCTCCTCCATCTTGTCAAACATGTCCGGGTCCGAGACGATAACGTGGCAGGTCGAGCAGGCGCATGAGCCGCCGCATGCACCCTCCATTTCGAGATCATTGGCTTGTGCTGGAAAATTGGTTAGTTCTGCCTCTTGGGATATTTTGAGTCTATAGAGACACACCAATGTCGAGCAGGTTGTCGCCGTCGGCTACTACAAAGGTGTGTTCATCGCCTTCCTTGTCGACAAAGGTAACCTTGCGCTCTTCGCCGGGCTTGGGAGCGTCCAGGTGACCGTGTAGCAAAGTGGATGAAGAAGAGAAAGGCCGCCTTGAGGAAAGGTGTGTGGAGGTAGCGATCGAGAGGCGGCTAGATTGGTATGATGATTGCGGGATGGCGGATCTAAGCGGCGACGAGGTTGAGACGGAGGAGCGTAGCGAGCGCTGTATTGATCGAGCGACGCATCTGGAAGCAGCGACCGACATTGTGTAGAGCCGAGGAATGTGCGACGGGACAGGCGTGACTGCGTGGAAGGAAGGAGCTTCGTGTTGGTTGTAAAAGTTGAGAATGACGAGGTGTGTGCAAGTGGTCAGCAACAAAATGCGGGAGTCGAGAGTCTGGAGCTTCTCCGACCACGGCCCCTCTGCCTCGATCCAGCTCTCACACACACCACACACAACCATGGCACATCCAGTACAGCTGTCGTCGTCGCGCGACACCCCAAACCCTCTACGACCATACTATCGCCCACCTTCGATCGGTCTGCCACCTGGAGACGCCAACGCGACAAGTGCCTCGACCGGTCCAAGTAGCAGTCTGGGCAGCTCCGCTCGCCATGTTTTCGACGACCTCGACTATTCCTCCTTCTTGAACGATGGCGACTCGGCTTCTGTTGCAGACATGGGTCGTAAGGTCCTCGATCAGGCCTTGTGGAAATATACCTCGGTCCTCCTGGCGCAACCCTTTGACGTTGCAAAGACGATTCTACAAGTCCGCCTGGCCACACAGCTCGATGCCGAATCTACCTTGAGACGAAGGACCTCTGCCCGCTTTGCTGTCGACCAATACCCTCCGAGCGATGATGAGTCGGATCCAGATGAGCCGAGTTATTTTACACCCACCAAGCCTACAAGAGCACAAGAAACTGATAGATCCCGCTCACGTCGTCCTCGTACCCCACCGTCACGCTCGTCCAGGGATCAGTCGCCTGCTCCACATGTCTTGCAGCTCAGAAGACCGGATTCGGTTATGGAGGCTCTGTCACAGCTGTGGCAGCAAGCTGGTGCCGCCGCAATGTGGAAGGCTACTAATGCCACCTTCATCTACAACGTCCTGCTCAAGGCCGTCGAGGGCTGGACAAGGAACCTGCTGTCTGCTCTGTTCGATCTGCCTGATCCTTCATCCCTGGCTTCTGTGCCTGCAGAGGTCGTTGCTGGCGCCATGGGTGGTCTGGATCTAGCAGACAGTCCCTCGCCATTGGCTTCGTTGGGTATCGCAGTCGCTGCTTCTGCCATTGCTGGCCTCCTGCTTGCCCCCCTCGATCTTGTGCGCACGAGGTATGCATTTCTCAGTTGGCCAATTTATTCGCACGCTGACCATTTCCAGACTTATTCTCACACCAACCACTTCACAGCCGCGTGCCATTCTACCAAATCTCCGTCTTCTGCCGAGTCTCACAATTCCCCCCTCGCTCTTCTCAATTACCCTCCTCCACTCTACACTTCCGACCCTGCTGAGTACCAGTACTCCTCTCGTCCTCCGCCAATACTTCCGTGTGGACCCTCTCTCAACACCAGCAACCTACTCTCTCGCCACTTTCCTTACCTCGACTACTGAGCTCTTCATCAAACTTCCTCTCGAAACCGTCCTTCGCCGTGCTCAAATCTCCCATCTCAAATCTGCTCACAAAAATGTCTACACCAAGGCCGCCATGAACTCGTTCCGCGGAAACAAATCTGTCAGTGGTCCGGAAATGGACACCATTGTTCCTGTCGGTCCCTACAGGGGTGTCTTCGGTACCGCTTGGAGCATCATGACCGAGGAAGGTATTCGCGAGCAACCACCACAGAGCCGTATGAGCACTCCCGCTAGACCTGGCCTTGTAGCACAAAACAAGAGAGACAAAAAAGGACAAGGTATTGGTGGTCTGTGGAGAGGATGGAGAGTGGGCATGTGGGGTTTGGTTGGTGTTTGGGGAGCTTCTGCCCTTGGAGGTGGTGGCAGAACTGGTGGAGAATTCTAGAAGGGTTCTGTCCGCCTGGGCTCGTTTCCACTCTCTTCTTGATTGGTCTTCTGTACTCTACTCATGGTTTTGGTTCTGTATGTATTTCACTGGCGAGGCGTTTGGGATGGACTTTGCTGCATTTTAGGAGAACAAATACGATTCGGTGTTTATCTTTATGACTGTACTGTCATCGGTACATCTTGCTGCTTCCACTTTTACAGCCTGTGCAACAGCTCGATCTTCTTTGTATTGAGCAGCATTGACTTGGGCTTCAAGATGAAGCAACTCATTCCATGATAAATTGACAGGGTCACCTAGGAGCTCAGACCAGCCAGCGGTAGAATATCGGTTATCTTTTGTCTACAAGCAGAAAATCTTTGCAACTCTTCTTCGCAATCAAGCATCGCAACATGCAAGACACACAACTCTTTGAAGCGCTCCAATCGCGATCTCAGAGGGCGCTCGTTATATGAAAACGAACAACACCCTTTCAGGATCGTGATTGATGCGCTTCTGGATCATCTATCACCGCCATGTGAACAATGACAATTTACGACAACAAATTGGACAGCTTTCTGATGCGATTCACACTCATGGTAAGTTCTCTATTCTTTTCCTTCAGCAGCAAGTCAAAAGCGAGAAATCAACATGATGAATATCCGGTTTGGAGACCTGTTCCGATCCTTGATGACGGATACTTTGGAATAATCTGACATGATTTTCTCACGACTTTGCCTTGCGCTGCAATGTATTGTCATAAGATTGAGAAGCAAAAGTACTAACGTGCGCTTTTCAGATTTTCCTGCTTTGATGCACATTGTACACAGAATGGGTCAAGAGGGTAGAATAGAGATATGATGAGATAATTAGATACGCTTTCTTGCACATGACCAGCCAGAATAGAGTGTGACATCTTCACGATGAACCCTTCAGGATCGAATGTCGACCATGTCTTCTGCTGAACAAGGTCTACTTGATCGAGTCTGTGATTGTGTGTTTGATGGTTCGGAGCAAAGAGTGTTGGTTGCCAACTCAGGGTACTTGCAGCACGCAACACGTGGGTCGGCGAGGCTTCTTGACACCTCATATGCTCCTTCAACACACTAAACCTGTCTTCGCACCTCGATGGAGGCAACGTGTCATGTATGTTATCTCTTCCTTGTGAGTTTTTCGAGGACGCCCTTGACCAAGATGGATATGCACGTCAAAACTGTGTTTGGAACGGCCAGGGAGGTCGTTGCTAACGACCACCGGCTATCCTCGATACGATTACGCGGCACGCCATCGCACCTCATCTGCTTGGCTGAGCTTTTGTAAAAGTGATTGCCGGGACTTGATGTTGTGCGACTAGCTTCGGGTCGTGGAAGTGAAGCTCATGTGAAAGAACGTTTGTTGTTTCGAGCCTTGATAAGAGCATCGGTCGACCGAGTCCGAGGCATCTCTTTGCACTTCAACCAACCTCACGCAATTGTGTTGATTCATTGACACGCACGATGAGGTTCAGTCTGCCCAAGCTATCAGCATGGGTAGCTCTCGTCAGCTCCGCCCTAGCAAAACAACCAAACATCCTCTTCATCATCACTGACGACCAAGATGGCCACATGGGCTCAATTGAACACATGCCCCTGCTCAAGAAGCATATAACCGACAAAGGCACAACCTACCAAAACCACTTTTGCACAATCGCCATCTGCTGTCCTTCAAGAGTGAACCTCTGGACTGGAAGAGCTGCTCACAACACCAATGTCACTGATGTGGGTCCGCCTTACGGAGGATACCCCAAGATTGTCAAGGAAGGCATCAATGACGACTATCTGCCTGTGTGGATGCAAGAGGCTGGCTACAACACTTACTATACTGGAAAACTGTGGAATGCGCATACCATCAACAACTACAATGCACCTTTTGTCAAGGGTTTCAATGGCTCCGACTTTTTGCTTGATCCGTTCACCTACGATTACTGGCATGCTAGGATGTCGAGGAACGGAGGGGCGCCAAAGGATTACTCGGGTCAATACTCGCCGGATGTTGTGGCTGACAAGGCATATGGATTTCTCGAGGAAGCTATTGAGGGTGATGCTCCGTGGTTTGTCACCGTTGCACCTATTGCTCCTCACAGCAATATCGTTGCCCATCCACCCAGTGGCCCCATCAATGAGCTAGAAGTGCTTGCCCCTGGACCAGCCAACAAGTTTGCGATTCCCGAGTATGCACCTCGTCACGCACATCTGTTCAAGGACTACAAGATTCCAAGAACCGAAGACTTTAATCCCGAAGTTGTGAGTAATCTAGCACATTCTTGGATATCAAAGCGATGAGAAAGCTAACAAGATCGATAAAAAAACAGCCAAGCGGAGCAAGTTGGATAGCCCAACTACCCAGACTAAACTCCACCCAGATTGCCTACAACGACGAATTCCAACGTGCCAGACTACGCGCACTACAGTCGGTCGACGAAATGATCGAGCGCTTGGTCAACCTTCTGGATTCCAAGGGTGTACTTGAAGACACCTACATCTTCTTCACCACCGACAATGGTTTCCACGCTAGTCAGCACCGCATGCATCCCGGCAAAGAATGTGGTTACGACACCGATATCCACATCCCACTCATCATCCGCGGTCCTGGTATTGCTGCAAACGCCACAAAAGATATCGTGACTTCACACACCGATATGGCACCTACGCTTCTTTCCCTCGCAAACGCCACACGCCCTGATTTCGACGGCACTGCTATCCCTTTACTTGCCTCAAACTCCAACGCAACTCGCGGCGAACACATCAACGTCGAGTTCTGGGGTATCGGTCTGCCAGAGGGCAAATTCGGCATCGCTGAACCACTCGGAGGTCTCTCCTACCCTAACAACACTTACAAAGCTTTGCGTTTGGTGAGTGGCAACTACAGTCTGTACTACTCCGTGTGGTGCACCGGCGAACACGAATTCTACAACCTCCACAATGATCCCGGTCAAATGCACAATCTGTTCTCGGATGCAGAATTGGCAAAGCAGTTTGAGTTGGCGGGAAGATCGTTCCAGGATGTCGTTTATCGCTTGGATGCGCTGCTGGTGGTGCTCAAGACGTGTAAAGGCGATTCTTGCATTCATCCTTGGTCCGAGTTGCATCACTCGTCTGCTTCATCTTTAGCAAGTCCCACATCTCTCCTTCAAGCTCTGGACCCAGCCTACGATTCCTTTTACCAAACTCAACCCAAAGTGGGCTTTTCGTCTTGCGAATTAGGCTATATACCCGAAGCTGAGGGAAATGTCGACCACATAAACTTTGGCGCTGCGGGAGTGGATTGGGATGGTGTTGCTGCTGCAGGAGACTCACCCGCTAGGAAAGGTCAGGAGCCTTTTCGGTACAGAGGTAGTTGGAGCGATTGGGTTTAGAAGGTACCCTCTTCTTTCTAATCCGCCATTGCAGCAAAAAAAAAAAAAGCGAAAAAGGTACAATCCCAGAATTTGGATGTCATGCAGATAATCGTTCTCGTCGCTTCGAATCCCCAATACATACAACCGTTCTTGAGGATGTTAGAAAGGTTAAATATACTTCAAGATTCTCTGTAGCAGATGTTATCAAAAAAGGGATTTTTTCTTGCCCAAGTCTCGAAAAGAGCTTACAATATACTGTTCGTCGCCTTTGTGATTTGTCGTCTTCACTCCACCCTCTGATCTTCTTCCTTGTACAATTCTGCAAGAAACAACAACAAACTCGGTCGTATAGCCACTAAGCCATCATCACACTAATCCGGCTTGACTGGGAACAAAGCAACAAGATAAACAGAACAAAGAAAGATCCAGAAGCAGAATGGAAAACCCCCCACGTGCAAACGATGATTGAGAAATGAGAGGATAATAAAACTCATATACAGTTTTGGGGGGGTAAAGCAGCAAAAAACCCCACCGTTCAAAGATCGTCCATTGGAGTTGTTTCTAGCGCAAAAGACCATGCACGTTGTTGGAGACATACTTTTTTTTTGGATACCACGCCGGCTAGATGCGGCCAGCAATAGGGGTTGGAGCAAGGGAGATTCTTTGATTACTATTCGAACATATCGGAAGACCTGCCATCCTTGGTGATCATGCCGTAACCAGTTCAGAGGGTGATCGTTTCTGCTTCTGCAGCGCCGACTCTCCAGCTTGGGGGCCAATGCATCGGCAGGAATCGCTCCATCCAGACAAAAGAGGGCTACACAAAACAAGTGATGGAAGTCAAGAGAGGGACGCGTAAAAGGTGAGGAGTAGTATGTTGGTGTTTTTTGCATATGTGAAAAAAGAAAAGAAGGAAGAACCCAGAGAGATTGCTTTTTTCCCAGATAAGAAAAGACCTTTTGTCCAAACCCTCATATCCAAGCATTTTCCATCCTTTTTTCCACCTTTCTCCCTTTCTTGTCTTCCGACACCCATCGAACCGGATTAAGAAATAATTACGCCTCGAGCGCCTTCGCTGGACAAAAGATGACGATAGATATCGAGAGAAAGGAAAGATCGGGGGTTGTAGAAACAACAGCGACCATCGCGTGTCACTGTGCAAGAGAAAGACGTCCTTGAAAAAACGTTTATACATAGAAGTGAAATGTAAGCGGGCCCGCTCTCTTGTGATGCTAGCTGAACCGGATAAAGATCGCGGAAGGCAGAGTTGCACGAGTAGTGGTGTCTTGCCAAAGGCGATATGTCTTACGGTGGAGGATGAGGCCGTAAGCAGAAGGCGGGAGACAGCTCAGCAAGCAGCAACAAGTGTTGTAAGCGGCTTGGGTGAGAGTTCCCGTATGCATGGTCTTTCTTCACCTCTTCGTGAGCCTGAGGCGTTGAAGAGGCCAAGTCCACGGCCTCGGGACGGAGAAGTTGGCATGTCCTGGACAACCATCAAGCGTCATGGAAGAAGAGAGGATGGAGATGGGGAGGAGGTATGATGGCCAAGGAAAGAAGTCGGCCGTCGCCATGGCGGATGATAAAGGCAAAGGACATGATTGAATAGAAACAAGGCTCTGCGAAGTCGTATAGTCGTCGTGATGATGTGCAGAAGATGAAGGCGATCAGAGGATGACACACTTTCCGCCAGAGCGTTTGGACTTCTTGACAGTGCCACCGCTGCTACCGGTGTGCAAGCGTCCAGAATCCTTCTTACGGTCGCCGCTTCTGCCACCGGTGGAGTTATGTCTTTGGCGGCGTAATTGGCGGACGACATCGTAGAAAGCCTTTTCGACGTTGACGCAGTTCTTAGCTGAAGCCTCGACGAATTCGCAGGACAGTTCACGAGCGAGAGCAGCGCCTTCCTGAGTTGACACCTCGCGCTCAGTGACGCGATCGCACTTGTTGCCGACAAGCATGACGGGAGCGGGACCGGATGCGGCGGGGGCCGAGAGGCTGGGTGAGCCAGGGTAGGTAGGCGAACCAGCTTGTGCAGAATCCTTTACGCGTTGGATTTGGCTGTAAAACTTCTTGATGCGTTGGAACGAGGCGCGCGAGGATATGCTGTATACCAGGACGAAGCCTTCGCCGTCGCGGATCCACTGGTCTCTGAGCGACACGTATTCCTCCTGTCCGGCCGTGTCCAAGACCTCGAGCATGCATGATTGGCCGTCAATTTGGACCTGTTTGCGGTATGAGTCCTCGATTGTCGGGTCGTATGTTTCGACAAAGTGGTTGAGGCAGAGCTGTGCATGTCGTCAGCATTGATGGTGGCAGTGGCAGTCGCATTCCTCGGAGCAGCGGGCGAGCACATACCTGAATGGTGAGGGCAGTCTTGCCGACACCTCCGTCTCCAAGCACGACCAATTTGTACAAAGTCATTTTTCCCGCCATCTTGACTGGTGGGAGTGGGTGCAGGCTAGAGTTGTGGGAAGAGAAGCAGCTGTGGTGCGTCGTGTGCGAAGGATCTGCGGAAGCTCAATCTCGGCGATGGGCGGCGAAGGGTCGAGTGTCAGTGCAAAGTGGCTGGATAGCGCAGGCGGTTGGCCGAGTGTTTGGGCGACGTTTGGCAGCGGGCGCGCAGCAGATGGGGCAGTAACAGAACAACAGAAGGGACTGCTGAAGCTCGAACAGATACAGGGAGAGTGGTAGAGCTAACGCACGTAGCGACGCTGGGGGCCAAGGCTTCAAGGGGGGCGGCAGGGAGGGTTGCTGAAAGCCAAACGGCAACGGTATTTCGGTGCAGCACGAGATGTCCAACTCGTCGGGGCAGGAGCAGGAGCAGGAGCAGGAGCAGGAGCAGGAGCAGGTGCAAACAAGAGATGGAGAATCCAGGTTCAAGAGGAGAGAGCAGTCTTGCCGCTAGTTAGCCTCGACAACTAGCAGCTTTCTAGCAACTAGCACCGAGAGCTTGTTTTCCCTGAAAGCAAGCAACAACCACGAGCAGCACAAAGCACCACCACTTGCAGCCCGACCCGAAAAGGCCCCAGCACTCTGCGGGGGGGGACCTCACCACATTCGATATGCCGGAGCGACCCATAAGTAATTGACCTACCTTCTATCCCGCTGCCATACCCCTGCTCTGATGGCTGAAAGGGAACTGCTGTTTGTCGTCTATTAGAGTTTGACCTTCTCAATCGCTGTCTGTTCCCCAATCCTTCCGCTATTCAACCATTCTCTAACCCTTCCGACGCGAAACCCTGATAACTTCAAGCCAATCGCTGCCGACCTCAAATGAACATCCCATTGAATCATTGTGCGATTCCACGAGTACCACTCTTTGACCACTGATAGATCACATGGTGCCACGGTGGCGTGCTACTACTGACGGCGGGAGGTTTACCATGCCGACCATCTGTCCTGACTTTTTGCTTTGACCCTCCGCTACTCGCTGCCTTCTGATTCAGGCTGCCTGCCTCGCCCTTTGATGCTGCGACTCGTGCTCGACACTTTCCCACCCAGGCTTTGCACCGACAAAATAGAGTTTCCAGTTTGATCGCTAAACAAAGGATCTGATTAGATGCTTATCATGAACTGTCTGTCCATGTCTCTCGCACTTCGGTCTCTTGCGAGCCGGAGTCATTACTCACTCCCCCCGAGTCAAAGCTCGCTCGAGCGATCGCCTCACACAGATGCCAACGCCAATCGGCACACTCAAAGTCCAGATCTGCTAACCAGAATGGCACATCGAGCATTTGTCAACTCCAAGATCCAGAGCCGCAGCTTCGCAAGACCTCGACTGCCGTACCCAGAGATCTGCTGTCGACATCTGCCGCGTTGCTGATCAGCGCCTCCAGGGAGCAAGATAGGTGCCAAGCGAGCCTATCGGCAGGCGCTCCGAGCTACCTACCACCTAATCTTGCTAATGTATCCATTCGCCTACCAAACTTCACCTATACGCTATCTCACGCCTACATTACCTAAAGTCTTTGTCGCTCATCAAACGGCTTCCAGCTTCGATGCACACCGCAGCGCGGCGGAAAGTGAGAGGGCATTGACGGCTCACGAGCAGCCGATGGGATATAGCCGCAGCACGCAATAACGCAATCGACATCAGCCATGTACGAAATAATGAAGTCTATTTCTGAGACGCACCCTGCTCACAATCGCGTAAGTGACAACGACACTGCTATATCAAACACATTCTATATCCCGAACGCGAATATTTCTAGTTGCCGCGCGTTTCTGAGCAACTCACCGCGTTGAGCTTCTGATGATGACTCGATCATGTGGGCAGTTTGGTACGCACCGTTGTGACTGACTGGCACGAAAAGACGTTAGTTTTAGTTGGGCCGATCGTTTTTACCTGCCGAGCGGAGCACCCTGGTCCCGCCGTGTCCACTATCATGCATGAACGCACGACACAGGAGTTCGATAATCACTCGAATGGCATGCAGACGTGACCACAACAAAACAACAACGTTGAGAGGGCGATTGAAACATTGTTGTGTTGATTGAAGATGGGTGGCCCACCGGACCATTGTGCTAACAAGATCTACAGAAGCAGAGGACAAAATCCAGGCGTCTACACCTGCATAATCTCGACTGCATGATGGTTAAGTTTCCTTGATATCTTGTCTTGGATCGGCAATACGGTCAAGCAACTCGAAGATCGATATCAGCAGCCCTCTCTAAACCTGTTCACAAGAGGTAAGATGTTCAAACAAGACAAATGCAGTCTCTCGGAGTCTCCATATCAGAAATCCTGGACCCTAGAAGTGCCGCTTCCGAAAAACAGGGTTTTGACGACTCAAGAAACATCTTGCGTATAACTTTCCGTAAGTATGACTCTCGAGATCCCCACTAATCGTCAGCCGCCCTCGGTCTTTGTAGAATCTCCTTTTTGGTGTCTTCGTCCACCTCATCACCACAAAAAGGGTCTGGCGGTATGTATCTTTGTCCGTCCCACTTGCACTAATGACTCGATCGAAAGGTTCATCCCACTTCCCCACATCCTCAATCAAAAAGTTCATCCTCCTTACACCTGCTTCTCGTTCCACATGTCTTTCCTGGAAGCCATCGTTTGAGACCCGCTGAGCAGACAGCCGGTCCTTCCGACGTTCGCATAACAAACGAAGTTGAGATTACGTTGAGTTTGGGCGTACTTTTTCTGGAGCTATAGGCCCTAGACGATGGGTTTCTCGCTCCACTGATGGGAATGAGTACATCACTGATCATCGGGAACACGCGACTTGCGCGGACGAGACTAGTCGTGTGGCTAGAAGGATGCGCATCTCGCGAACCGTCCTTGTGATATGAAGGCTATCTGTCATGACCATCCTTGCTGTGGCCCGAATGATGTTCCGCGCCTCCATTGGACTATGACGTGAGCGTTGTGGAAGGGTATATACAAGAACATAGCAGCAATTCTTGCACGTACGGCCACAGTCAGCTGAAAACTGGGCATCCCGTCCGCTCTGCCATACATAAGCAGTTGAACGGCAGATTAGTACTACGGTGGGTGACCACGTGGGAATCCCTGCTGCTGTACGTTTTGCATCTTTTTTGCATCCTCCCATCCAATCATCTGAAGCTCTCATCGTTTTTGCTTGATGGCTGTTTCTCCATCATCTGTATCGGAACATCTACTCTAGAAAAAAACCGCTTCTTAAGGACGGAACCGCCTGTATATTTTGTACCTCCTCGCGTGACATGAACTCTGCGTATGAAGAAGTATCACTTTAACGTCTACTTTCTAAACCAGAGTCTGCATTCCGGTCGAATACAAAGCTTGGCCTTTATACTTTTGATATCCAACGCATCACGACTGCATTGTTTCCGAGCTCCAAACACCTGTCAGCATCATAACAGCCAGAGACGTTACATCAGCCTTTTGTTGATGCATCTTACACCGAGACTATCTTCCATGAGAATCACTGCAATCGCCACGACCACACGATTGTCAAAAACGTAGACTGCGAGAGCTTCTTGGGACTCGTATGCCACCATCGTTCATGCTGCCACAGCAATTTGCTTGAAGTCAAAAAAAAACCTCCCCATACGAGTATTAGTGATACGTGCAAGCGGCACGCAACGACAATTACAGCGAGAATCAATAGCGAAAGATTGGCGAGAATTTCAACGAAAAATCACCCACCATAACTCCCGATGAAAAACCTAACTGCTGTTGCTGGACGTAGATTCGCAGATAAGTTGAACAATACCTTCTGCTGGTTAGTCGTTGCACTTGTGATTTGTGGACGGGTAAATTGCGAAGAACAATGTGTGGTGGGCAGGTACTGTAAACTTTACGAGAAGATTTTTGATACGGATGTCCAACATGCTCTCGTGCAACGTAGGTAGGATGCTCAACAAGGAGGGTTCCACGACAACTGTGCATGCAAAGTTTATCCTAGGAGTAAGCACTTTTGTAGCGAGAGCGGCAAATGCAATCGATCTGCAAAGGTATGCTTAGGATAGTCATTTACAGCGAGACAGAAAAGGGAAGGAATCAACTTTGCTCGGCGGAAAACATACAGCTGACGTGACTTCTTCCTGAGTGTACTAATCCGAAAAGCATTATACGAGCAAGGGGCGAAGGACTAAAAAGTAAAGCAACCATAGACCCTCAAAGCACAATAGTTGTCAAGCAACATGGTCTTTCTCGCCTTGTTCCTCACACGTCACAATTAGCCATCTCACCCAATGGCAGATGAACAGTAAGAAGAGAAAAATTCGAATTTGCGCGATAATCAACAATCGTCTAATCGTAACATCAATAGTAGAGAAGGAAACCCCTTGGTCTGTGAATCCCAAAAGCAGAAAAAAAACAACAACATGCCTCGAGTGGGCTCAGGTATCCTTCAGAAGCGGAAACAAGGGGAAAGAAAAACACACTCCCAAATACCAGCGCCCATTTTTCAACCCTTCATCAATTCATCATTACAACGCGCGTTCCCCAAAAAGAAAGGTAAAAAGGAAAGAACCAAGGAGAAAAGAGAAGAAACGAGAAAAGGAAATGTAAGAACAACTCTGTGCGCTATGGAAATGTTCAAGATGCACAGATTGCACTGGTTTTGTCGCCTGAGACTGTAGATCAAGTAGCTCTGTCCTCGTCCACAGTAGCAGGCACCACAGCGCCAGCGAAGTAATCGCCATTGCCCTGCAGAGCACCAGTAGGGAGATCAGAGCCAATGCCAGAATCGCTAGGAGGAGCATATTGACCAACATCCTTGGCGACAGCAGTATCAACAGCCAAAGCAGGAGTTTCAAGAGGCTCAACGTAACGCTCGCTGTCAAGATCGCTGTCGTAGTCCTCTTCGTGGATGACAGAGCGATCCATGGTGCTGCGGATGGTGCTGCCGATGCTGGTGCGGCGGTCAATATCGCTGCCAGTCATGTAGCTGCCAGTCTCATAGGTGCCCAGCGTGCCCAAGCTTGTGCGGCAGCCGTCGTCGGTCATGCCAGACTGCGACTCAGTCCAAGCACTCTGGCTTCCAGCGTAGCTAACACTGCGTCTGCTGCTGTTGTAGTACGAAGAATCGAGACTGTCACGGCTGACGGGGCGAGAGTCATAGTCACGGCTCTGAGGACGGTACTCAGAATCTCTGCTCACAGGACGAGATCCGCCGTAGTTGCTGTCAATCTCAGTAACTTCTTCGATGTCATTTTCCTTGTCAGCCGCAGCACGAGCAGTGCCCCAGGAGATCTTGCGGAGCTTGTTATTCTTGAGAGACTGGCTGCGATTGATCGCGCCCTGAGCCGAAACCAGGCTGGGAGTAGGAGCAGCATATGCAGCAGCGCCAGATGGCAAGTTGCGGCTGATCTGGCTGAGCGACATGATGCGGCGTTCGCCGGTGTTGGGAGTGGTACCAGTCTTCTTGGGCATACCACGAGTCTTCATGGCCAGCGCATGGCTCTGCAGAAGGCTGGGTGTGGTTGGGGCAGGAAGCTGTGTGGTCGAAGCATCACTGGGCAGGCGCAGGTCGCGCATGAGCTTCTTCTTGGGAGACGTCTTAGGTGTCTTCTGGGTAAGAAGCATGGCACGAGAGTGGTCAATCAAGCCCTCGAGAATGCGACGTTCCAAAGCATCAGCCTTCTCATCCATGACGTGCAACTCCTCGCGTCTGATGTCCAAAGCAGTGTGGAGAGCAGAGACATCACCATTGAGGCGAGCCTTCTGCGCGGCCAAAGCATCCTTCTCGGCACGAAGAGCCTCGACAATAGCCTGGAGGCTTTCCTTCTCTTCGCTGAGCGAAGAAATGTCTGACTCGATGTTGTCCTTCTGAACTTGACGGCGCTCAAGGAGAAGAGCGAGCTCCTCAGCCTCACGTTCCTTGCTCTCTTGACCGTCGGTGATCTGCTTCTGCTGGATAGCAACGAAAGCGGAAACTTCGGCAGCGGTAGCCTTGACCTGAGCATGAATTTCATCCAGGCGTTCCATCTGAGCTGTAGCTGCACCAGCTTCACCGGCCAGGTTGACGAGAGTATCGAGCTTTTCGTGGACAGCGGTATCATTGACAAGCCTGTCAAGCTTCTCGTGGACAGCGGTATCATCGTACTTCTCAACAGGCTCAACAGGCGCAGGCAACAAAGCAGGAAGAGCACCCTTAAGCTCTTCTGTCTGTGCATTGAGATTCTCAGAAAAGTGAGTCTTGAGATTCTCGGCAAAGAGACCTTCGATGTGAGTCTTGGACTCCTCAGTAGCGGTGCGAATGGTGTCGTGGACGGTCTTGGCCTGCTCCTCAGCAGTCGCAGCAAGTTGTTGAGAGTACTCGTAGTGAGCACTGACCAGAGCGTTAAGCTCCTTGAGCGACATTGAGAATTGAGGGTTGTACTCGTTGGACTCGCCTTGGAGAAGAGCGACAGCCTCGACGACCTTGACGATCTCATCACGGGTGGTCTGATGCTCGGTCTTCAAGCCATCGTTGTGCTCATCCATCTTGAGCATAGCGCCCTCAACCTTCTCGAAGACAGTCTTTGAGTCTTCGGAGATCTTCTCGGTTGCCTCGTTGAAGGAAGGGATAAATGCTGTCAGAGAAGTTCCTAGAGTGTCGATAGAGAGCTTCAGCTCATCAGTCATCTCCTTTGTGCTGTTCAACATTTCTTTCTGCTGTCCAACTTGCTCTTCCATGGACTTGACCTTCTCATGTGCTGCGGCTTGAGCATCATCGTATTTGCTCATCATACCATCGAAGCAAGAGTCGACCTTTTCAGTGACAGCAGCCACGATAGCATCCTTGTGTTCGGCGTGCTTCTCGAGCAAAGTAGAGCTGTTCTGCTCGTGGTCAATCTTGATGCCACCCAGAGATTCGTGAGAACGTTCAAACTCGTTCTTGATAGTCTCCAAGAGCTCCTTGATGTCGGCTCCAATACCTTCATCGCCGGCGACCTTGTCATCGATTGACTTGATGGCTTCTTCGATGTCGGCCATTCCAGGTGCACCTTCCTCAACCTTGGCGAGGATCTCGGCCTTGACTTCCTCCAAGAAAGTCTTGACACCAGAGATAGCTTCGGCCATCTCTTCAGCCTCCTTTCTGCGGTCGTCGAAAGCCTTGGCAGTGATAGCAATGTCATTCTCGTAGCCCTCTCTGACCTTGTCATGACTCTCACGGAAGTCGTTGATGAGGCCAGTGATTTGTTCAACATCGGCCTTGGAAGGGAGTGCCTCGGGGTCAGGCAGGTTGAGCTCCAAGATCTTCTCCTTGATCTCAGTGCAGAGCATGCCGAGAGCATCCAAGTCTGCCTTGTCCAGGTGAGAAGCTGACTCTTCCTCTTCGTCCTCTCCGGGAGCCTTGGATTTGGAGTCCTCGAAAGCAGTGAAGAGGTCTTTGAGTAGGATCTCGACGACAGCAACATCCTCCTTGGTGGCAAGGCCATCGATGGCTTCTCTGGCACTGCGAACGACTGCCTCAACTTCGTCCAACTGCTCTCTACTAGCGGTCGTAGCGGGAAGCTCTTCGAGCTGCGCCTTGGTATTGCGTAGCAGAGTCTCAATAGCGTCAGTGTCTTCCTTGGTGACAGCGTTGTCAACCTCGACCCTTTCCTTCTCGGCCACGACCAAGAGAGTGTCTTGGATCTGGCGGAGAGTCTCCTCCATGCCAGACAGATCTTCCTTCAAGGCAAGTCCCTCAGCAGGAGCTGCCGACGTGGCAGGCATGTCGCCGATACTGGCAGCCAAGCCCTCGACCTTGATGTGCAATTGAGCAAACAGAGCTTCCATTCTGTCCTTGAGACTGGCGGGATGAGCGGCTTTGTCGTCTTCGCTCAACTCTCTAGATCCTTCCTCTCCAGGAGCATCGGCAAGAATGAGCTCGCTGCCCAGAGCCGAGGAAGAACGCTCGCCACCAGTCAGCTTCTCCAAGTCAGCTCGGAGGCTAGCAACGCCTTCCTTCAGAGTCTCGAGGATCTCGTAGTTGACGGTCATGTCCACAGGCTTGTCCATGATTCTGGAAACGTCGGAACGCATATTGTCCAGACCTTCATTGAGAGTGTCCATGAGCTCGTTGTTGAGGTTTCTATGCATCTCAGGGTTGTCGATCTTCTTCTCAAGGGAGGACTGAAGATCATCCAGACCGAGTCTGACAGCGTCGAGGACCTCTTCTGTGTCGGCGCGAGAGCCGCCTGTACCCAAAGAATGACGAATTTGTTGGAACTCGCCTTGAATAGCTTCCAGAAGAGCAGTATTGACGCCTGAGCCGCTGCTGGCAACAGCAATCTCATCCAGACGAGTTCTTATCTCTTCCAGAGGCGCTTGAGGAGATTCTTCGTTATCATTCTCACCGTTGCTGAGAACAAGGCCCTTGGTGGTGGACTCACGGAAGCTCTCCAACTGCTCCTTGAGAGCGGCCAAGGTCTCGGCATGGGCTTCACCTTGCTCAGAGCTCATCTGTATACGGATAGTTTCGACAGCCTCGCGAATATTCTCAATCATATCATCTCTCTCAGCGGCAGCACCGGACTTCACCAAAGTGGCGGCCAAGGTCTCACGGAGGTGGGCCAGCTCATCCTTCATGGAAAGCAGGAGTTCGTTGTCAGAAGTGCCGTCTTCGCGGTTGCCGACTTTGTCGTGAAGGGCATCCAGGCTCTCTTGAAGAGACTCAATGACTTCGGTTTTGTGGGAGTTCGATCCAGCAATAACAGCGTCGCGAAGAGTTTCGAACTCGGCCTTCATAGCCTCCAGTATGTCCTCGTTGGTCTCGTCCAGAATACTACGGCTAGCAGTCTGGTTCTTGAGCTCCAGGAATCCAGCTTCGAGAGCCACGAGGATTTCAGAAGTACTCGAAGGGCGACCTTCTTCGCCATCACGGGAACCAAGACCGCTGACTGCCTCATGCAGATGCTCGAACTCAGCTTTGATATAGTCAATCATCTCGTTGCGACCGTTAGATGGGCCCTCGGCGCAGTAGCCTTGGACATCACCGCGAAGTTGTTCAAGACCACTTCTGACGACATCAACAATCTCATCCTTGCCAGTGACATCCTGAGCACGGTCGACGTACGACTCGACCTCATGGCGCAAAGACTCGAGACCATCCTTAATGGCATCCAGGACTTGCTCGGTATCACGACCGTTGGCAGCAGAGTACTGCTTGAATTCGGTCTTCATCTCTTCTATGAGGTTGCGCAGTTGGTCCAAGACTTGCTCGCCGAAGCTGCCGAAAGGAAGAGTTGATCCATCAAGACTGGCCTTGACGGCATCGAAGAGATCGTCTCTGCTGATGTCGAACTCGCGAGGAGCGTTGGGTCCATGGTTCTCCAGACCTTCCCTGACTGCTCCAAGAACAATCGCATGAGTGGCAGCATTGTCTGGACCAGCAGACTTTAGTTCTTCAATGGATTGACGGATTGATGCCAGCAAGTCTTCCTTGAAAGATACCATTTCATCGGTCGATCTGGGAGGGTTGAACTCTTGGAGAGCACGTTGCATCGCGGATTCGACCTCCTCGATGTTGGCACCCGAGGCCGCAGTTGGCTCCTTGTTTGATCGGTAGTCCTGCAAACCTTCCTTTAGAACAGAAAGAATCTCATCACGTTCAAGACCGAATTGCTGGAGCTCGATCTCCGGTCTGAACTCTTCGATGGCATCCTTGACTGCCTCGAGAATGCTTGCCCTATCGAGGCCTTCTGATTGAGGCTGAGCCTGAACGAGGGCCGTGCTGTGCTCGGTGATGGCACTCTTAACGATGTCGTACATGTCTTTGTTCTTGTTTTCGTCTTGATGATTGGACATGATGAGCTGTTGTGAGTTTTGCTGGATGATGTGCTCCATATGCTCTCTCAGCTGAGAAAGACCTTGGTTGACAATCTCTTCGACATCAGTCTTGATCTGTGAACCATCTTCGGCAACTCTGGCAGTAGAATTGGCCTGGTCGAGCTGGCGACCGAGCTCACGACCCATGCCCAAGACTTCACCACGAAGGTTCTGTAGGAGTGCCTTTATCTCGTTACTCAAGCCACCGCTCTGAGAGGTGCTGTCCTTGATCTTGTGAAGAAGTCTGAGGATGTCAGCGCTCATGGCATCAATAGCCTTTGACTTTTGTTCGTCATCTTGAGCGTCGGATGAATGACGGACGAGAGCATGACTACCAGACTTTTCCTTGATGAAGTCAGAAAGGTCGGCTACCTTTTGAGCGGTTTCGATAGCCTGGACGTTATCCCTGCTGTGTTTGTCGAGCAGTTCTGACAAGGTCGATAGAAGACGGTCCTGGCCATCCTTGGTGACCATCTCGCGAATGATCTTCTCCAGCATAGCAACACTAGCGGCACCATCCATGGAGAAAGGGTTAGGACTACCAGGATCAAGGAAACTACCGTGACTGTTGGAGCGAGGAAGAGAACCAAACGGTCTTCCACCAGCGGGTGGTGAGGTCAGACCTTTGTTCTCGAGAAGGCCTAGACCAAAGGCAGATGATCTGCCGCCAAAGACAGAGCCGGCGTCAGAAGCGCTCACGTTGGAGAGCAAGTCGCGCAAGTTCCTGCGGATTTCTTCGTCACGGCTGTCAGCAGCCTGCTTCAGACCAATCAAGTCAGCAGCGTTGTCTTTGCTGCGACGGTTCAGCTGGGCCATCTCTTTCTGCATGCCAGACGTGATGTTCGTAATATTCGTAAGTTGTGCCATCATCTCGTTCAACGTCTTGGGTTCGCGAGAGGAAGTGGAATTCGTGATGTCGTTGAATGAAGACTCGGCGTCGCGGGCGGCCATGGTTTGTAGAGCAAGCATGGTGGCCGAGGGAGGAGTGTTCTCGCCGAGGATAGCTCTGGGACGAGAGGCTGGGCGAAGGTTGGGCGCATCTCTGAGGGCATTCCTGTCGGCAGGTGTGGGGGTGGAGTGATCCTGAGGAGGACTGGAGAAGTAGTCGGCTTCGGTAGGGCGAGTAGGTGAGCCTTGAGAGTTGGCGGTGGATCTAGAGGTGGGTCTCTCGGGAGAAGTGTTGCGCATGCCATCAAGGTAACTGCGCAAATCACGGACACTTCCTGTCTGGAGAGATTGTAGGCGGCGATGGTGAGCACCCTTGATCAACGACTTGTCGGGAGAAGTGGATGGCGGAGGGTTTGTGGTGTAAGCGCTGGCGGGCATGCTCTCGCGGGCACGCTCAGTCAGTCTCTGAGCGGTGGCCTGGATGTTAGCCGAAGCAGTGGACCGTGTGGCCAGGCCAGGCGAGTTGGGCGGGATAGGCAATGGTGGAGGAGCTCTGTCTGGGTCTGAGCTGTCCCACCTGAGTTTTGAGAGATGGCGAGTCAGTCCCATGGTCACATCTTGTGTGGTCAGGGCAGTGTTTCAGGACTTACATGGGCACCGACTGGCGACCAGAGTCGATCGACTCGCGATCGCTGTAGGCGGGCATACTGAGGAATGTGAATGCGCTGCGATGGGGTGATGATAGTAGGAGCAAGTAGGCGTGAGGTGCTCAAGAATGCACGCTAGACTGAGGAGAGCGTCACAACAACAATTGCATTGTACGCGGCGTGGGTATCTCGAGGAATTCGCAAAAAGCACAAAATCAGGTCGTCTGGATAATGGTGCAGTACAGATGAGAAATTGAGAACAGGAAACGGTTGGAGAGAGCCGTTGTGGTGAGTTAACGCAGGGCAGATGTGTACATGTTTAAGCGCGGCCGACGGTCTGTTTACCAAAGACAACACCATGCAGCCTCTCTGCGTTGCTACGGGCATCGTTAATCCCGGAGCGGAGGCTAAGGTAACCACTCGCTTCACCGCTTGCCCGATGCTTGGCGCTTCGAGGATGAGAGCGAAGCGCACGGAGATTGCCGACGCACCCGCACCCACGCTACGAAATTCACTCGACGCTGCCGACTCAAGATTTCGCTGGCCAGACGATTTTGACCGACAAGACATACTAACCGTCCCAACCCAGCAGCCATGAAGTGTACGTCCAGCGCAATCTCTTGCAGTCTCGTTCGCCATATCGACATGGAGAGCCGCGACTGCGCTCAGCAACAACTGCTGACAGTGTCCGTCTAGTCCTTAAGGTCGGCCGTGTTGCCATCATCAGCCGTGGCAGATATGCAGGCAAGAAGGTACGACACACTTTTCCTCGCGCGGATCGATATAGGAGATGGAACGACATACTTGCGCAACGAAAAGGCGCCGCACATGCACACAGAAAGAGCTAGGATATGTTATGGAACGCCAATCATCAAAACGCAAACATCTTCGACCATCGAACCGCAATCCGCACATGCACCACCGAACATTCCACTTACACTCTCTCGCTTTAGGTCGTCATCATCCAGCCCGTTGACCAGGGCACCAAGTCCCACCCCTTCCCTCACGCCCTTGTCGCCGGCATTGAGCGTTACCCTCAGCAAGTCACCCGCCGCATGTCCAAGGGTCGCCAGGCCAAGCGCTCAAAGGTCAAGCCTTTCATCAAGGTCGTCAACTACAACCACATCATGCCCACTCGCTACACTCTTGAGCTCGAGGGCCTGAAGGGTGCCGTCACCAACGACACCTTCAAGGAGGTTTCGCAAAGAGAGGATGCCAAGAAGAACATCAAGAAGGCCCTCGAGGAGCGCTACCAGAGCGGCAAGAACAAGTGGTTCTTCACCCCTCTCAGTATGATGACACTCCTGTCCTTGTCGCACCCGGACACCCAGACTAACATATACTTTTCACAGGATTCTAAACGACTCGTCAACGCGCGGTGCACTTCTTGGTTGGGGCAGTCTTCAAAAATTACTTCATGGACACGGGGGACTCAAGACTTAGCTGTCTTTTAACGCATGATCATGGGACATAGCGAGTCAAAATACCAACGTCTCGAACCAAAAAAGGAAAAGTTCAAAAAAAAATTCTTCCGACCCTCTGTTCAATGTCCAGCAGCAACAAGTGCAAGGATCCCTGGTACAAAGTTTGGGAGCGATACCACTGAACGACAAGACGCCAACACCACCGAACTTGCGACGAATTGCACTGCAAGGCTATCCTCCACCGAATGAGACACGCGCGAGCATGGGCAATATTCTGTATGCTGGTCGATGACACATTCTGTTTCACGACTATGTTCTGCGCTCGACGTTAACTTTGTCTCTTAACACCCGAAATGCAACGAAAAGTCATGCCACTAATACTTGTCTTCGATATGGTCATGCATGCTCCCGCAGGTCCGTTTTGTGCCATCTAATCGAAACACAGGCATTGCTCCAAAGTCTAGACTTCTTCGCTGTGACAACCAACTTGTAATTCCACAGGCCATCCGCTCATCTATCTTCTGGTAGCTCTAAGGTATGGTATCCTGCTCAAGGGCTGAGAAGCTTGTGATACATGCTTGTAAATTGATCTGGTATGGTGTCAAATATAAAAGATGAGCTCAATTCGTTTCTCCACCACCACGCAGCTTTCGACTGTCCACCCGACTACGTCCATCCCGCCTTATCCCCCCACTCACTTCATCACTCAATCAAGGTATCCAAGCAACCCAGCTCCCAACCCCAACGCAACCGGCGCCAACCCCCAATGCACCCACTCCATCCCCTTCCTTTGCTTCCTCGCAATCCATCCATCACCAAGAGCAGTGGCAACTACTGCCAAAGTTGTCAAACCCAAAGTCTTGACATTGCCGTATCGCCAAACGGCAACCATAGACAAGCCAAGCGAAACTTCTCTGAAGCCGTACAGAGGGATAAGTAAATCGACTAGCTTCTGAGCTTCAGGCGAGGAAGGGGTGTCGAGGCCGAAAGCTCCGATTACTGAGCGAGGGCTGAAGATTGCGCCGGAGCCGCCTAGGATGAGGAGGTGGCCGATGACGCCGGCGGTGTTGACGAGGTATGGGGATTGTGAGAGAGACATATTTGAAAATGGTTTGGGTGGTGATTTGTATTGTGTTGGTTCTCTGAGGTTGAGGAACGAATAGAAGACTGTATTCCTGCAATATGGCCTTTATCAGATCCTCGTGGTTGAAGCTCTTTATATACCATTCCTCAAACGGTGTTAAGTTGGACCGTCAGCCAAAACGCCGGTGTCCTAAATCCGTTATGCTCTTATGACCCTACTAAACCCGACATGTGCCTTGTGATACGCTGCATACCGCGAGGCTGACACTCCTCCAGAAGTTTGTGTGGGAAGGAGCGTGATAGTCTGGCACTTGCTGATGATTGTTAAGCAAAGCCACGACTTTTGACAGCACAGCTTCATTCCTTGCAGCTTCCATCCCAAACCTTACACCGTCCACGGCCAGACAACATCGAAATTCAGGACACGATGCCAAAGTCAAAAAAGCCTCTCTCGACTAGAGATGTGCCTGCTCGGTTCCTCGAGGCTTCATTCCTCGTAGGCCATGTCCCACAAATGGCATTGCAGTCCGACCCACGGGTTTCCTATTCCCTCTACGTCCCACCAGAGCCATATAAATTACTTGCCGCGAGTCCAGACAAGGATAATGCGACACAACTACCACTTCTAGTAAACATACATGGAACCAGACGAAATCTCTCTGCCATCTATGGCGATCTGAAGACCTTTGCCGACTCAATACCGTGTGCAGTCTTGCAGCCATTGTTTCCGGCCGGTATCGAAGGACCCAACGATCTAGACTCGTACAAGAGACTAGCATCCAAGAGTCTCAACTCAAATCTCAGATTACTGTCAATTCTCGATGAAGTTGGCACACGCTGGCCACACATCGACACAGAAAAGATTTTCCTAATGGGCTTCTCTGGCGGTGGGCAGTTCGCCCAACGCTTCCTATACATCCATCCTGATCGTCTTTCAGCCGTTAGTATTGGAGCGCCTGGAAAAGTCACACTACTCGATGAGCAACAAACGTGGCCCAAAGGAATCAAAGATGTTCAAAATGTGTTTAGTCGCTCAATCGATTTGGGTCTGATCACAGCTGTTGACATCCACATGGTTGTCGGAAGCAAAGACACAGGAGCTCATGGTGGTAACGACTTCAAGCAATGGCAAGAAGAGATGAAGAAGAAGACTACCAAGGCCAAAGATGCTGGCTCCGATCAAGAAGCTGCTCTGACCTCGAATATCGAGGCCTCTGAGGCTGGCAAAGGAAGACTAGGCACTCTGCTAAATGTTCAGAGGCTGTGGAAAGATCAAGGTATAGAAGCTCATCTTGATATTGTTGACGGAGTGGGTCACTCAGCAGATGGTGTTCGAAGCCGCGTTCTGGAGTTCTTCAGACCTCTCATGCAGACAACGGATAAACTCTGATCTTTTCTGGATCTTGGAGCGGGAGAGCTCGTCACAACTGTTTCATTCAGGCGTACTCAAGCACCTTTGCACGCTTTGAGAAAGATATTGATCCGATATCGTCGAACTGGCTAAACGCGAACGGCTCCCATGACATCGACCACACGTTCCATAAATGCTCGCTGCAGTTTAGCAGCTACGGGTACGTCCGTCTCGTCTGAGTGTTCCTCTACGCCCAGCGACATACGACCAATAATGCATACTGAGACGGCACTCTGATACTTATCACCCATCCTAGCTCTGAGCTCCTTCATATGCTTCGAGTCTGCCTGTATTAACTCGTTCCTGATGAATTCAGCCCAATTTCTGTTGGACAAATGGTCTTCAAGCCTCATGATTGACTCGATTGGCTTCCAGAAGGCGATCTCTAGCAGCACCAACCCCAGGCTATAAATGTCGAACGTCTTTTGATAAGTTGGCTTGAATTCGGCACCACGGTATAATGGATGGCAATAAAGGTCGTCTCTCGGGCCAACGACTTGATGCCTACCAGGCTGAGTTTTGTCCTGATCAGTGTCAGGACGTGCGAGCTCAAAGCCAGCAACGCAAGGCTCCAAAAGATTATGCGGGTCTGCGAAGATGACGTTGTGCCTGTTGATACCTTTGTGTAGCCAGTTCACTGCGTGCAGATACAGCAGACATGTGCAAAGTCTCTGCGCTAGCTGGACTCGAGCACTGAGAGATGGAGTCGAGCGACTGAGCATTGTACGCAAGGTCTCAGGAACCCCGGCAGATTTCAAGGCATCAGGACTCTCGAAGACAAGGCCAAAGCGGAAGTTGCGATCATCTTGCGCTGCATGATCGTTGTCGTCAAAGTATCCGTGACAAATGGGCGCACAGAACTCAGCAAGCTTGTTGAGCTTGAGCAGAACAACCAAGTCCTGGACCCTTCTGACACTGGCTGAGGATGCAATTAAATCATCTCCCTTACTACTGCGCTCAGGGAGGTAACCCCGCCACTCCAACCAGATGTGTCGTTGTCCTGGCTTGCTCTTGTCTAGGATACCAGCTGCACGGCCGTCAGAGCCCATTGAATTGTCCGATTCCTCGTCATCCTCCAAGAACGTGATCCGAGAGCGATCCAACCGTATGGCTTCTCGGTTATCGTCAAAACCTTCTTGTTGTGACCCTAGAGAATACTCAGAAGCAGTGTTGAGTTGCTTGAAGTTGGCCAAAGATGCCAGAACCTGGTCGCTTCTTGAGTATGGCGATGCGTCTGAAACTGGCTCCGGGCGCAAGACTGCTGCTAGTTGAAGGTGTTTCAATTCTTCGACAGATCTCAGCACTAGAACCATATCAAGCTGCGTTTTGCGAGTGAGGTCCATCAAAAAGCGGGATTGTTCGCCATGGAGGAGCTGATAGAGGTTCTCATTCAGTTCTTTGAAACGTCCCAGCAATTTCTCGAACTCTTCTCTGCTAAAAGCCACCCAGACGAAGCGTCGAGGATTCTTCGCTATATTTTTGAGGTTTGTCGCCATCGACAACCATCTTCCCTTACTTCTGGATTTTGTCGCCGGTGCAGAATTGTTGCCAGGATCTTTGGTTGCCTTGTGATCTCGAGCACGCAATTGCTTGAGCATCTCCAACATCTGAAAATCACTGGTCTCAGCGTCCACGTTCCTGAAGTCAGTCTTACTGCTTGTCTCAAATCTCTCTGCCATCTGCGACAACTCGTCCATCACCAGTTGCATTTCGGTGAGGATGGCAACCAGCACCAAGCGAATTGCTTTGACGCTCTCTGGAAGGTCTTTCTGTTTCTCGTCTTCCGCGCCATCAAAACCGGCTGCCTCACACCAATCTGCGAAACGAAAATTCTCATACTGCAGACGAGTCCGGAGATATTGATACTCTTCTGGCATTCCTACCACCGCCAGGAGGAACAGATATCCTAAGCGAAGTCAGGGCGTTTCTTTGCATGTTTCTCGAGCATTCTACCTTTTCTGCAGCCATCAAGCAGCTGAAGAGCGAGCGACACTGTTCCGACGGTGAAACTGATCGGCTCGATGGGAACCATTGTGGGAGAATAAATGACACGCAACAAAACCCTGCGCCTCGGCTTGCTTGACCATCCTTATACCTCACTTTTCGCTAATCTGCCGCTGACCGCAGGATCTCCTAGCGTTGCCAGCCACAACGATAGGCACTTGAGAGTTGGGACTTTCTCAATGCGCTTGACTGTTGTCGCAACGAGTAGAATCCATTCCGAGCAGCTTCGCATGCATGGGTATGCAGCCCCCACCTCTAGGCTATAGTCCGCCTGCAAAGCCACTCGAACACGGCACACTGATTGGTCACTATTGACGCCGGATAAGATACTCGCTGACGGCCTACTTTATGCTGTCAGCATCATTAAACAGAGCGATCCCGACCTGCCACTTAAAGGACAACCTGAACAGTGCTACCTACCTCGAAACTTTGTTGACCTACAGAACACTGTCCGGAGTATGGTACGGCCTAAACGGCACATCCCCTCGTTGATCTGGCTCATTACTCTGGAGAAGGTGACAATACAACGGAATCGTACACAGAACCCTTCGACGAAGTTCGTCACAATTTCTACAGCAACCTCAGCCAGAGTGCGAAAGCTCTCAGGAATATGGAAGGCGGTCAATCCACAAAGCTTGGTGAGAACTTTCATACATCAACATCAGTTCCTACCCAAGAACGGTCCTCGTGCTAGATGTACGAATCCGTGTGGCTAATGTGCTCCTCTTAGACCGTGTTTTCGGGATGGATTTACAGACTAGCATACGTGCTGCAAATGTCGACATCTCTCTACCCAACGAGCGAGGTGAACCTCATGTGTGTGGCTCTATACCGGTTGTAGTTGCCACATGCGGGGTCTTCTTGAAAGAAAAGGGTATGTGACAGGTGAATGTTGTCGTCGGAGGTCAACATTAAAGTGAGAAAAGGTGCCGAGGTCGAGAGTATATTCAAAACACCTGGATCTGAGTTACACATACAAGATTTAAAGCTTGCATTCAATTCACCCCCTAGGTACGGAAGAGAGCTCGACTGGACAGATTACTCGGTCCACGACGTCGCCCACGTCATGCTTCTGTACTTCGAACAACTTCCTGAACCTATCATTCCTCTGAAGTACTACGAGAGGTTCTGCGAGCCCCTGAGAAGCTTTCGGGGATTCCCTGTGGGCAAAATCTCATCGATCCAATTTGGTCGAGACAGGGCAGCAGAGGCAATTCGTTTCTATCAACGCCTCATTACCAAACTTCCTCCTCTCAACCGCCATCTTTTCCTGTACGTCCTCGGTTTCCTGGCCGTCTTTGCAAGCAAGGCAGATATCAACCATTTGAATTCACACAAGCTTGCCGCTATCTTTCAGCCAAGTCTCCTCACGAATCATCGTGACGACCCACAAGAGTCTCGCCTTAATCGGGATGTGTTGGTCTTCCTTCTTGAGAATCAAGGTAGTTTTGGAAATCCCGATGCGACTGCGGGTGCACAGTCCTTGACCTCAGCCTCACGAGTACAAGAAACTGAGACGACTAACCCCAATACGGAGACGAACGCAGCACGGAATCGAGCAGATTCTGAGAATCTTGCAGACGACCATACACTTCCCGAACGGAGAATAATCACAAGCGACTCCGAAAGAAACGTTTCCAACCGCCTGGGTAATTACTTTGCTGAAGGTAGCGAGCCTCGAATCGAATACAGCGAGTCAGATATCTATGACATCTCACAGCTATTGCTACGTTTGAATCCGTCATGGAGCAGAATCCCGCGTGTATACATCATTCTCCGGATCATTGGTTGTCTGCATATCATGTCTACATTCGTCGATGTCGGCTTTTCAGATTATGATTTTCCCGTCACGGCCAAAAGTCTACCACCTGATTTGAACCCTAAGGCGCGGTCTGATTTTATCAAGAACCAAACGGCGGTCCTGACTAAATCACTAAACCTGGAGAAGCGAGAGGGTGGCCAACACTGCTTCTTCGAAAAGGATGAATATCTGCCGCTTCAAGGTGAAGGCATCTTGGGGGTGGGTGGCTTTGGCCAAGTAGACAAGGTTCTCAGTCTGATCAGCTTCAAGAAATATGCAAGAAAAAGGGTGCTCAGAACTACAGCATTCGGCGGTAGAAATGCCCCAGCTCAAAGAGCCTTCATAAAAGAGATTGAAATTCTCAAGCGTCTGAAACACTGGCACATTGTCGAGTTTGTAGGCAGCTACACTGATCACAAGTATATCGCAGTCCTCATGGAGCCAATCGCAGATATGGATCTCGCAACATACCTGCAGCATACAGACAAAGCAAAGCATCGCGAACTCCGCACCTTTTTCGGTTGTCTATCACGAGCGCTCGAATTTCTGCATCAGCAGAGCATCCGCCACAAGGATATCAAGCCGCGAAACATACTCTATGAAGCTGGTCGCGGAGTCTTGCTTACGGATTTCGGCTTGGCTCTCGATTTCACAGAAGCCAGCCGCAGTACAACCATGGGTATGGTCGACGGGATGACACCCAAGTATTGCGCACCAGAGGTCGCTGCCGAAGAGCCTCGAAGTACCTCTTCCGATATATACAGCCTAGGCATTGTATTCCTCGAGATGATTGTCGTGCTCAAAGATCAACCGATCGAATACCTTCAGACATACTTCGAGACACACGGCTCCAATAATCGGCTCGTTCGCAAAAACGACGAGGCACTCGAAAGCCTTCTGACCGAATTTGAGAATACTGCAGTGACCTCTGATAACCGGGTGTTGAAGTGGATTAAACAAATGCTGCAGCAGAATCAGAAGCTGCGGCCTACGGCTGCTTCGCTGTCGGAAGGGTGTACGCTACCTGATGAGAATGGTATCAGACACTTCATCGGTATCTGCTGTTCATCGCCAGACGACAGCTTCTCTGAGGCTTCTGATGACTATCAAGATGATGGTTTTGATCCGCTATGAAGCACCCGTAGGAATCAGCTGAGATGTCCTCAAGTCCTCATAGGTAAACACCAGAGAAAATAAGCGACGCCCTTGCCAGCCCACGTCGTCGAAAACTCGCCTTCCTCAAAAAAAACCTACCAAGGACATTTCGTCAACAAACTCAGACCACGCTTTATCAACCCCTTTCCCAACACATCCACACCTCGACCCAAAGAAAAAAAAGAATAACCAAGACACCATGGGTTAGACTCGAACCAACGACCTCCCGATCCTCGAAAGAGTGTGTTTACGACCCAAAGCGAGCGAATGACAAAGGAATGAAAGGTAAAGGATCGGGTGTGCTGACCACTGCACCACCACGGCTATTGTTTTGCCTTGTTGGAAGGAATAGATAGAATGGGGTATATATGGGTTGGTATAAGAGAGAGTGGAAAGGTACAGGGGAGCAGAGGTTGTATGAGGGAGTTTCTGAATGGTATGGAGGTAGGCTTCTACTACTTCAAACATCAGTGATAGTCACCGAGCATGAATACAACTTGGCAGGACAGAACAAGGCAATCTATAGGTCTTACAACTTGTTTCTTTGGCCGTCGGCTCGTCAAAGTTCAAGTACACGCAAGAAGACATGAATTTGGAGAACTTGTTGAATTTATCGTTAAAAAGTATTGAAAAGAGGCGTTTGATCTTGGCTTCTTTTTCCATTGCTTCTATGAGTTACATTTCTTCCATGTCCGCGGCCATCCATGATTTAGAATAACCTGTGCCTACTCCAGCAGACTGGCCTGGTTGGTGTAAAGAACATCAACGACACTGCTCAACTTGTCAATAGTGTTGATAGCAGCATCATACTGAGCATCACGCTCTGGCTCGTCAAAGATCTCGAGACATCCCTGTCCCTGGTCGAGAACACCGATGATCACACGGTCCAGAATCATCTGACTTAATTTGTGCTCGACCTGATGGACATCCAGACCAACCATCTTGGCAATGTGTGCAATCTCGACGCGGCTGAAGGGCTCAATGACCTTGATCAGATTTTGCTCGAGCATGTTGTCGTACAGGCGACGGAGGTGAGTGGCGATGAAGCGGTCAGAGGCGAGTTGGTGGCGGTAGTCGGCGAGGGCGGTCTCGTACTCTTCGAGCGAGCGGTCGTTGTGGGCTTTGGCGACTTGCTTCATGGCGTCTAGGCCTTTGCCGCCGTACTTGAGGGCGTGCTTTGATTGCATGAGGTTGTTGACGTCGTCACTAGCGTTGAGCATGATCTTGCAAAGGAGCATGTACATGAGGCCGGCGGTGGCCTTTTCGGACTCGTCCTGGGCATGGTAGCCGTCGAGGGCTTCGATGAAGTATGAGTAGGCGGTGTTGAAGTCGCCATCCTCGGCGTGCAGCATGCCGCTCTGCATGTCGAGGTTGGCCTGCAACAACGGCGGGCAGTAGACGGAGGCGGCAGATGTGCGGGCGGATGTGAGGGCGGCGCGGCCTTTGGGGACGTTTCCGAGGGCGTGGTAGACTCTTGATTCGAGCAGTTGGACCTCGACTAGGACCAGCTTGTCATCGAGACGCTTCAACTCCTTGAGCAGGCGGTTGATGAGAGTAAGAGACTCGTAGTAGCTCTGCTTCTGAATGTAGAGCGAGACCAGCCGTGTCTCGAGGTTCTGGCGTAGGAAACCACGGCGTTCTTGGACGGCCCAGTCGATACATGACTTTGTGACGGAGATTTGTGTTTCGAGCGAGTCGGGGATGGGTGTGAAGAGGTCGAGCAGTTGGCGCACTGAGAGACGAGCAGGTTAGAGAGTGAGTAGAGATGAAGACGGGCGGACAATACACACCCAGCTTTGCAGTCTTTGGCTTTGCCAGTGATGACAGGACAGACTTTGTATTCTGAACAAGTTCGGCCAGATCGTTGGTGCGGCGTTGGTCGCGGTACAGCTCACCAAGACCCATCAAGGCATTCTCGTAGTCGCGAGCGGCGGCCTCAGACTTGGCAGGACCTTGTTCCACTATGCTCTTAAAAGTCTCCTCGGCCTGCTTGGGGTGATGCTTTGCCTGCTTCTTTGCTTCGGCGATGCGGGCGGCGTTGTCTTGTTGCGCCATGACGATATGAGGCGAGAGTGTCTCGACTGAGGTGTTGTGGGGTGGACGAGAGCGAACGCTAGAGATGGAGCGATGCGCGAGATGGAGAAAGAGACGGTGTGGGACGAGATGCGACGATGCGAGGGTTGGATGTTTGGATGATTGAGCTGCTGCTGCTTCGGACGTGGATGGCGCATGCCCGAGAGACGGAGCTCTCGCTCGTCCATGCCATCAGCCAAGCCTTCCATCTCCATCAAACACTTTCACCATACCTTTATTGTTGAACATTTGTGCACCTGTTATATCTTTTGATTCTCGATACGTCTATTCTGTTGATCCATATCTTAAAGTGGCTGTCTGATCATGTTTGTATATTTCTTGCTCTTGCTTCTAGGCAACTCTATATCCCAACTTCTGTTCGTTTCTCTTAATGCCATCAAGCACAACTCCTCAACGTATCATGCCTTTCGAAGGATATGATGAGAGCCTGCACTGCTCAAGCTCTCAGTCCATACGTCCTTTACCTTACTCTGCCCCTTTGTTGTACTGGTTTAAATGTCTATCGGCGAACCAGCCAGTTTCGTGCAGGTTATGCGAAGTATAAAATCCACAGAGTCCAACCTCTCGATTCTCTTATTCCACGTCCATGGATCGGGTGCCCTTCGGAACGGTAAAAGCGTGTACAACGCTTAACAGTAACTTGCTTTCTGGCAAGTTCAGGACAGTAGTGCGTTGACGAAAGTTGACAAGCGCCAGATGAAGCCTTGGAGTGCATCTGAAAGGCTCGTGTCGGTCTGCTGTCGCAGCATCATCTTCTTCCCGCAAACTCATGCAGCAGGAAGTGCTGTCGATGGCGCCGTCACAGGAGCAGTCGCAGCAGATGTCGCAGCCCTCTCGTCCTCCTCTTTCTGCGCCTTCATGTTCAGCCAACTCAGATAAGTCTGCCATCCAATAGCAATCACGCCTGCAAACACACTCCTGTACTGTGGTGCAACGAATGTAAAGCTGAACGCCGTGACAGCCGGCCACAGCTTCCAACTGTTCCTCCAACTGACAGGCACCGTATCGATAACTCTTTGCTTCGTCTGCTCGAGACTCTGTCCAGACAGCAGACTTTGCATGCCGAAAAAGTATGTATTGAAGCACGGTGTAAAGAACGTCTGGTTGATGACAATCTTTGTCGCAATCGACGCTGCATGCGACTTGTAGTTGAAGTGGTTGCCCAGGAACATGAACCACTTGTAGTTTGGTATAGATGATATGCCACCAATGACCAGTGCTCGTAGTCCTCGAGATGGATCGTAGGGCTCCTCGCTGGCCACTTTCTGAGCCGACAGATCGCCCAGGAAGTAGATGATCAATGTCGTCGACAGTTGTGTCATGTATGGCGAGCGATGTTGCATGCGACCATATGCTCTGAACGGCTCTTTCAGTGGCTCAATCCATGCCATTCCAGGTCCGGGAATTGTTGTTGGCCGTGATGGTACATCTTTGGCTTTGTCTTGCGGCTTGGTCGAGTTGAGTCGTCGCTGGCCGTTCAATCGTAGTCGGAACAGCAATCTGTTGCTTCGTCCGGCGAGATTGTACGTGTTCATGGTGGGTGGTCTTGTCTAGAACACATTGTTATCGTGTAAAGAGAGGGAGCAACATTGTTGAGCGAGCTCGGTAATCGGCTCGGGGCCGCGACATCTCGGAGCCGTATGGCGTGCCCCCCGTCATCTCGTCGGCGGCAGGATGTGGCATCGGCCTGTCGACGTGATAGTGGTATACAGAACAGACAAATGAATAGCAAAGAAGTCACTCTGCAACCTACAAAGGCGGATGCTGGTCAACAGACACGGCGCGGAAACACTTACATCAGACCATCAGCTGTTGCACGACATACCGAGCTTCGAGCCGAACGCCTTATCGCCGGAGCAAGGGAAGATCAAAGAGACTGTCTAGAAAAAGCCGAGTATTGAAAGAGATCAGTCGAACGAGCAAGCAGAGAGGCAAAGTGTTTATGATCAAGACAATCAAACAGGTCACGAGAGAAGAAGAGGGGGAGAAGTGTTGAAGTTGAAAGCAAGGGTGCCGGCCGGTCACCAATGCTATTTGCATTTCATTATGTTACAATCAATGCTCGAGTCTCTGTGCACACTTTCGTGCACTCCCATGATAGTAAAACCCCGAATCCCATGTCATTCCCTTGCTTGATAAAATTGAAAACTCAGTAGAAGAAAGTCAGAAACCAACGCCGGCCATCCCATCGATGTCTCCCAGATCATCCATCGTCAAGCTTCTCGTTGATGGTATATGATGCTGATGATTGGAAGTGCATCAGAAGTCGTCATGATGGAGGCGCTTAAGAGCGCTCACCACGGAGGCGGCGGGCGAGCTGGATGTCCTTGCTCTGGATGGTGACACGCTTGGCGTGGATGGCGCAGAGGTTGGTGTCCTCGAAGAGAGAGACGAGGTAGGCCTCAACGGACTCCTGAAGAGCGCCGATGGCGGAGGACTGGAAGCGGAGGTCCGACTTGAAGTCCTGAGCGATCTCACGAACAAGACGCTGGAAGGGCAGCTTGCGGATGAGGAGCTCGGTCGACTTCTGGTAGCGACGGATCTCACGGAGAGCGACGGTACCGGGCTTGTAGCGGTGAGGCTTCTTGACACCACCAGTTGAGGGGGCGGACTTGCGAGCAGCCTTGGAGGCGAGCTGCTTGCGAGGGGCCTTGCCACCAGTGGACTTGCCTGTGAATGTATGTAAGCGACTGATGATGGTAGATGGTGGAGTGATGATTGTTGATTGTTGATGGAAGATGCGGTGGCGTCAAGGCCAAAGACGCGTCGAAACGCGCCCGGGCAGTGAGAGCGACGCGCAGTCGAAGGCGGCGATGATGATAATGATGAAAAGTGATATGCAAGTGATTACTTACGGGCAGTTTGCTTAGTGCGAGCCATTGTAGATGACTTGTGTTGATGAGATGTTTTTGTTGTAGTGGATAGAAGAAGAGATGGTTGTTGGATGATGAGGAGAGAGGATAAGTGTGGGTGGGGGAGAGGATTTATAAGTGAAAGGGCGGCGTTGATTGCGGGTTGGACGCTCCTGCCAAAATCTCAGATCTTGGGGCTTGTTTGAAAGTGACAGAATCAAGCACATGCAACTGGCTTCTTCTGGCTGCTTGCTTTGGCAGACGAACGCGAACTTCACGCTGCCTCCGTGCTCCGTTGAGTCCGTGCACTCTCTCAGATCTTCTCATATTCAGCTTAGCGCGCATTCTAGTGATCCGTGCACCTCTCGAAGGCCCTTGCAGCTTGTTGATTCTTGGTCTTGGAGGCGGGTGATTCTGATCGTGTGGTGATTCGGTCGCGCTTTCCTTTGACGCGTCGCAGCCCATAAACAGCTCCTTCCCTCTCCAGGAATTATATTCTCATTCACATTCCCATCTTCACCCAGCGACTTCATCACACTTAAGACCTCGTGTCTATACAACAACAACTCTTCAACTTTACCTTCAAACAACTTCTATCACAATGTCTGGTCGTAAGTCTTACCCCGCCTCACATCTACTCACCTCTTCCTCCACCTTCAGTCAGCTAATGCATCTCCTCTACAGGTGGCAAGGGTGGCAAGGGTCTCGGAAAGGGTGGTGCCAAGCGTCACCGCAAGATTTTGCGCGACAACATCCAGGGTATCACAAAGCCCGCTATCCGCCGTCTCGCTCGTCGTGGTGGTGTCAAGCGTATTTCTGCCATGATCTACGAGGAGACCCGCGGTGTTCTCAAGACCTTCCTCGAGGGTGTCATCCGCGACGCCGTCACCTACACTGAGCACGCCAAGCGCAAGACTGTTACTTCGCTCGACGTCGTTTACGCTCTCAAGCGCCAGGGCCGTGAGTTTCTTCGCTTCCTCTCATCTTATCCAGTCACTGACATTGCTTCTCAGGTACCCTTTACGGTTTCGGTGGTTGAGCGTTTTTCTTTCTTCATCATGGGTTTCACGACTGCTTAACTGGCCGCGTCATTCGTCCAGCGGACCGGGATCGTTATCAATCATCATCAATGGGTTTTCGGGATGGGAAGTGTGAAACATCACTCTGCTACTTTGGGGTCAATGCCGATGTACAATCATACAGGCAGGGGAGTTTATGGGAAATGCAATGCAATGATACCAGTTTAATCCTCAACATTTTTGCTACGCAACCTTCTTTGTCTTTGTTCTTTGTGATTGTCTTTCTTTGTGCCTCTCTGTGACTCGTCCAGTTCTCTCTCGTTGCCGGTGTTGTCTTTCTCCGCATGCCCGAGAGGAGCCGGCAAGCTTCCTCCTTTCGCCGTGAAATCGATAGTACTTATATGTCCAACAATCATCTATCATATACCCTTGACCAATTTGTCTATCTCGCCCTTACCGACATACAATCATTACTTGTTAATCATGGAGGACGCTCGTGCACTCTTCTTCGACGTGTTCGGTACCTGTGTCGACTGGAGAAAGACAGTAACCGACGCGTTGGTCCGACAGTCCCGAGTAGCTCTGATGAGAAGATCAGCAATCATTACAAACGATGTTCGGACCAAGGCAGATGCAATGAGCACCGAAGACTGGGGTGCTTTTGCTCAGGAATGGAGAAGCAGCTACTACACGTTCACTCGATCTCTTGCAGCCGACGCATCTCTCAACTGGAAGACGGTGGATGACCATCATCTCGAATCTCTGCACGATTTATTGGTCAAATATGGTCTTGGTCGCGAAGACGGTGACCTCGGAGGTCTTTGGAACAAGGATGAAGTCAAGGAGATGAGTCTCATCTGGCACAAACTTGATCCTTGGTCTGATACCGTTGCTGGCCTTAAAGCTTTGAACACAAAGTACGAGACTTGCACCCTCTCGAATGGAAACATCGCTCTGCTGAAGGACATGCAGCAGCATGGCGGCATGCCGTTCAAGCATATATACTCTTCCGAGCTGTTCAATTCCTACAAGCCCAACCCGGCCATCTACCTGGGGGCTGCGAAGAGACTGGGCTTGGAGCCGAGTCAGTGCGTCATGGTCGCAGCGCATCTGGGTGATCTTGAAGCAGCGAAGGGCTGTGGCTATTCCACCATCTATGTTGAAAGATCACGCGAGGAAGAGAAGAAGAACGAGGATGAGGCTAGAGAGAAGGGTTTTGTGGATATATGGGTCAAGATCGATGAGGAAGGATTCGTAGAGGCCGCACGGAAGCTGGGAATCAGTGTGTAACACGGCAAAGTCCCTGATGTCAGGGGTACCACCCTGGCTTGAGATAAAGTTCAGCACATCTTTCGTCCCACCCGACCTGTTTCATTATTGCTGTATATGTTTTAGACAGTTTATCATATATGGATACTCCTGTGATAGTCTCCTCTTGAGTCACTTGCTTTTGTATCAGTTGGATGTTGTCATGCTGGGAGTAGTACTAGCTTCTTGTTTCTTTAGTGAACTCAGTACACAAGTCCAATGAAGTGATTATCAAAACAGCAACAAGACAATATCTCGATATAGACAGCACGAAATCGTATGAGGCTCATACCAGTCCAAGAAGTAGTCTTTGCTCGCCCTCTGATAGTCTCGATACATTAGAAAGTGCTGGTGGGGAGTTGTTGTACTGGAAAACAGTTGGAAAAGATGCCAGAATTGCTGCGGGAGGTGTGACCCGGCCCGTGTGATTTAGACTCTCGAGCTATAGCTGTCACCCTGCTCTCGAGTCAATCGATCTGCAAACTGCCAAGCCACAGCCGTCCGTACCGCCTCGCACCGGCCATACCTTTTACTTCCAGCCATTCGCCTCGCTTTCTGCCCTTGTTCATCATGAAAGCAACTGCACTTGGCAACGCGCCAAACCCAGCACAGTGGGCCGTCATTAGAGCCACCACGAGGAAGTATAGTTCGCTGGACCGGAGATGATCACACATAGAAAGACGCGGACCGGCTGCGTGCAGTGCAAGAAACGTCGGATAAAGGTGTGTGAGACGAACCGTCGTTCTCCTTGCTTTCGGAATTTCCTTCTTCGTCGTCAACCCGTCCAAGATCGACTCGAAATCTGACCGGGCTACAGTGCGACGAAACCAAACCAATATGTGAGAAATGTAGAAGAACATCACGAGAATGCAGTTTCCAGAACCCTCAACCAGATACGAGTGCTCGTTCTGGAGAGAGTTTCACCCTAAAGGAAATGGAACTACTGCATCATTTCGTCACGCATACGGCAAAAACACTTTCCGATCAGACAGAGCATCAAAACATTTGGCAGACCGCAGTCGTCAAAGTCGCGTTCAGACACAAGTTTCTGATGCATGGAATCCTCGCGGTTGCTGGTCTCCACGTGTCAGTTACGCGTCAATGCGATGAGGATGACCACTCCATATTGGCCGCCAATCACCAGGACCTGGGCTTGCAAGGATTTCGGTCTGCTCTGGAGAACTTCAACTCGGAAAACTGCGAGGCGTTATTTGCTTCGTCGATTCTGGTCGCGTGCTACATCATCGCCTCATCAGGCACGCGCTTTAACCCCAACCTGTCCACAGGAAGCATTTTCAACGAGGTCTTGCTCGGGGCTGTGGTAGACTGGATTCGTATATTCAGAGGCACCGACCATATTGCTCGTCGTGGTAGGATGTGGCTCGAGGACAGCCCCCTTGCACCTCTCCTTGTAGACGGACCATTCTGTCAGTTCACCCAGCCCATGGATGAAAAGGCCGTCGAGGAAGACGAATATTTATCCAATCTACAACAGCTATGGCAGCCCGGCACTCCCTCTACAATCGAGGGGACCAGCAGCGAAGAAGCAGCCATATATGACGAGGCCTTACACTACTTGCGGGAAGCATATGGTCGTATGAGCAGAGCCACGGCACCACAAAACACCTGCACATGGTGCTACAAGAAATCATCAGAGACTGAAACTGCTCATCAATGTATCTCACCAATCCTTGCCGGTCTATTCTGGTTCGTGCAGATTCCGAGTGAATTCTTCGAAATGCTAGAACAACATAAGATCGTCGCTCTTATTCTGCTGGTACATCAAGCAGTCCTCATCAAGCGAATAGGCAATCTATGGTGGAACCGAACGCCGGCAATAAAAGTCGCGAGTTCTGTTTACTCGACAATACCCCCGGAGTATCATTTCTGGCTCGAATGGCCAAACCAAGAAATCGAGTACACTCCCTATAGCTGATTAATATTCTCCCGAGGTCCAGGAACACCCCCCACTCGGCACAGGATATATAACAAGCTACGTTTCATTTGACGACTTACGCCGCCGCTTGTAGACCAGACACAGTCTCTGGAGAAGCCGTTGCACGACAAATCACGCTACCTCGGACACTGACACCAACGCAAACTTCTGTTTATTCCACCACGAGTATTGGACCACTAACGCACGATCGCCTTGCTCGAATGGCTGCATGTCATCAAAGATTCTGCCTTCCAACGAGATGGCCGGCGAACAAGGGTTGGTCTGCGTCACTGTTGACCATTCCAGCGCGAGTCATGATGCCGAACCCCGCATCACCTCCACCTTTGGACGTGTGGGGAAGATTCAGGTCAAGAAGAGGTCAATCTTGTCCATCCCGCTGACCCGAATAACCTTGTGTATAGGCGCGGCTATCTGATCTAATACTTGTACCTTGATGTAGGCCGTCCAGTCCATGTGTGTCGATTCTCAACCTGTACAACCACTCCCGAAATCACCATGTCGAACACACACCCTCAAGATGCAGCGCACGCCGCTTCGCTCGACGCGCCAGAAACCTTTTGGTCACACGAAGCCAAACAACTGAGCTGGGCTGTACCTCCAAAGACCATCATCGAGAGGACCACCAAAACCCTGCAATCCGGCACGAAACACCAACACTGGAAATGGTTTCCAGACGGCGAGATATCGACCTCATACAATTGCGTTGATCGACACGTTGATGCTGGCAACGGACAGCGTACAGCAATAATTTGGGACTCACCCGTGACGAACACCCAAGAGAAGATCAGCTATGCCCAGCTCGCAGAAGAGGTCGCAACACTCGCTGGTGTCTTGCGCGAAGAGGGGGTAAAGAAAGGAGACGTGGTTCTGATATACATGCCTCAAATACCTGCTGCCCTCGTCGGCATTCTTGCCACCGCTAGGCTTGGTGCTATCCATGCGGTCGTCTTTGGTGGATTCTCGGCACCGAGTCTGGCACAGCGCATTGACGCGTCGAAGCCTCGTGTGATCCTCACTGCCAGTTGTGGCATTGAAGGTGCCAAAGGGCCGTTGCCGTACCAACCCCTGGTACGCGGTGCTGTCGAGCAGTCCAAGCACAAGCCGAGCAAGACCATCATATGGCAGCGTGAACAGAGTCGATGGGACCCTGTCATCAAGGAAGACGGCGAACGCAATTGGCAACGACTAGTCAAAAGTGCCAGGAACCGTGGCCTCAAGGCCGAGAACGTCCCGGTCAAGAGCAACGATGGACTATATATCATCTACACAAGTGGTACCACGGGAGCTCCGAAAGGAGTATTGCGCGAAGCAGGTGGTCATGCAGTTGGCTTGAACTGCAGCATGCGCTACTTGTTCGGTATCCAGGCTGGCGATGTCATGTTCTGCGCATCTGACATTGGCTGGGTGGTTGGTCACTCCTTCATCTGCTACGCACCACTACTGGCAGGCGCGACCACAGTTTTGTTTGAAGGCAAGCCTATCGGTACACCAGACGCTGGCACTTTCTGGCGATGTATTGAACAGCACAAGGTGAATGTAATGTTCACTGCACCAACGGCCTTGCGAGCTATTCGTCGTGAAGATGGACAGCACAAGTTCTTCATCGAAAGAGGCGAGAGGAATGGCATAAGGTCACTGCGAGCGCTGTTCTTGGCTGGTGAACGCAGCGAACCAGCTGTCGTCAACGATTATACCAAGTTGCTACAAAAGTATGGTTCCCCTGGGGCTGCAGTTGTGGACAACTGGTGGTCTTCCGAATCAGGTTCACCAATGACAGGATTGGCACAACTGCCCAGTTCATGGCATGATGGTGGTAGCGATAAGCAGATCAGGCCTCTGGAGACAAGACCAGGCAGTGCAGGAAAGCCAATGCCTGGTTTCGACATCAGAGTTGTAGATGACGATGGTAACGAGGTCCCAAAAGGAAAGACTGGCAACATTGTTCTTGGCATGCCGCTCGCACCTAGCGGATTCACGACACTTTGGAAGGACGAGAAGCGTTTCTACAACGGATACATGCTGCGTTTCGAGGGCAAGTGGCTTGACACGGGCGATGCTGGTATCATTGATAAGGACGGCTATGTTCATATCCATGGTCGTTCCGATGATATGATCAACGTTGCTGCACATAGGTTGAGCACTGGTAAGTCTTCCATGGAGATTGAAGTAACAGAAAGCACCATACTAATCTCTCTACTAGCCACTCTGGAGCAAGCCATCTCCTCACACCCTTCAATTACAGACAACTGTGTCATCCCCGCGCCAGACCCTCTGAAAGGACACGTACCCTTCGCATTCGTGGCTCTCTCGTCCTCGGCAGCACCAATCCCCGAAAGCGAATTGCTCTCTGCCATCAACTCGCGCGTCAGAGCAGCTGTTGGACCCATCGCTACACTGGGAGGCGTAATAATCGCACAAGGAGTCATTCCTCGCACAAGAAGTGGAAAGACTCTACGCAGAGTGTTGAAGCAAATGGTAGAAGATGCGAGCGAAGGCAATTTCGACAAGGAGGTCGAAGTGCCAGCGACGATTGAAGATGTTGAAGTTGTTGAGAGGGCGAGGAAGGTGATCAAGACTTATTTCAGCAGGAAGAGCAAGTTGTGACGTGTGTCTGATTATATAATTGTATGAGTACTACTTTTTTGTATGATTTCATGAATCGATTGCATTTTTTCCCTTTATTTTCATTTCTTGTCGCAGGAGCTCGGCGCCGCGCGTTCGGCCAACCCTGTGGCACGAGCTCCCTCCGGCCAGCGGCAACAGCAGCCGGATGCACGCGGAGTACCCTCATGAACAATGACGCTGCTTTGTTCGCTCTGGAGTGGCAAAGTCGACGAAGCAGTTTGCAAAAGACAGAGAGAGCAAGAAGACGTGGACAGACAGTGGCTGAGT
This sequence comes from Aureobasidium namibiae CBS 147.97, assembly GCF_000721765.1. Taxonomy (NCBI): domain Eukaryota; kingdom Fungi; phylum Ascomycota; class Dothideomycetes; order Dothideales; family Saccotheciaceae; genus Aureobasidium; species Aureobasidium namibiae. The sequence goes on from NW_013581204.1 coordinate 287,772, forward strand.
ATTAGAAATAGCAAACGTGGTAAGAGGGGAAATCTAGAGCGTGTGATTCCTCACGGTTGGAACGGCCGCAAGCTGTAAAGGTCAGGTCTTGGTAGAGACTGCGCCCAGAGGCTTGGAGTTTAATATCACGACGGTAGACGACGACACTCTTTTTGATCTGCCCTCCTTCCTTCTTTGCTCCATCTCTCATCTATTGCGTATTCCTTTGACTCTCGCCATCAATACTGCTTGTCGCCGCATAAGCCCTTTGAACACCGTGTCTCTACGAATCTCGTCGACACCAACACCCACCTGTCGCATAGCGCTCCATCTGCCCTTTCGACCGAGACAAAGCATCCCACACGCATCTCGCGCCTCTATCATCTGAACACCTTTACCTCGCTCTTACAAAGCTATGGGTCAATACGTACGTTGACTCCTCTGCACCCACAACAAACACCAAACTAACAACTACCACAGGACGCCCCCTCAGGCCCACCACCCACCTACTCCGCCCCCGGCGCCACCAGCGGCGGCGGCGAAGCAGCAAACTACTACGCCGACTCCTCCGCACCCGCCGCACCCCAAAACAGCTACTACCCACCACAACAAGGCTATGCCTCTCCCGCGCCAGACCCGCATCGCGGGTTCATGCCTCCTGGACAACAGCAAGGCTACCCTCCTCAGCAAGGATACCCACCACAGCAAGGATACGGTGGTCAGCAACCGATGTATTACCAACAGCAGGGATACCCGCCGCCTCAGGGTTATGTGCAGCAGCAGCAACAGAGTGGGAGTGGTGCGGGAGGTATTTGTGCGGGTGTGTTGAGTGCGTTGGCTTGTTGTTGTTGTTTGGACATTTTGTTCTAGGTGATCACGCATTTGCTGTTTTAGGCAGAGGGTTTGAGGCGTTTTTTTCTTTGGGCGAGTGGAGCAGTGATATCAGGAGGGGGTTTTGTGATAAGTCTTGCGACTTGAGGACTGTGTTTCTTTGCGTTTGGTTCTGCACTTTTGATTGTGCTCTTCTAGTAATTGCAATGTTCGCTTTCTAATTGATCTTCTACGACCACACCCACTTCTATGTACAACTAGCGCTTCAGTCCTCCACTTTTCTCCATGCTCTAAGTCACAGGGATGTTTCTGACCAAGTAATCACGCCATTGGGGCAGAGTTCTCTGGTGAGGTGTCTTTGAGCTCCACTGCAAATCCTCGATAGCAGATCCCCACTTGACAAGCTTGTCCTCTGCAAAAGCAGTCTGCATGAGTGCCAGTCCAAATGGCATGCCGTTCTCATGGGTACCGGCAGGCAGGGTCAACATGGGATAGCCAGCCTGAGCAGCAATCTGGGGTGCCTGTGCGACATCTGGAGGAACCAACAGACCATCGAGTTGAGTACCGTTGGGTCCCATGGCCAGCACGGCATCGATACCTGCTTCGCGGGTGGTGTAGCGGCAGTAATTGAGTGCTGACCAGTAAGTTGCGTTCATCTCTCCCTTTGTGGCTAGCGAGGCCAAGAAGCCATCTTGACCGGAGGTGAAAGCAGGAATACCACTGCCGTTTGCATAGGGGTAGCCACCCTCTGTGCCGTCGTTATCGTAGTTGAATTGGACGAGGTCCTCGAGCGAGCGGATGTTGGTGTTGTTGAGGTCGGCTAGGTAGGTGCGGATGTTGTTGTAGAAGTCGACTTTGATGTAGGTATACTCACTCTCATTGGGGTAGCCACGAGTGCTGCCGTAGTCCCAGTTCCAACCGTCGGGAGAAACGATGGTCTTGTAATAGGGAAGCTCGGTATTGTTGACGATGGTGGCGCCGGCAGACTCAATCAAGCTGACGAGGTCAAGGAGGACCTCTTGCTGGTGAGCATCTGCATAGACCCAGAAGCTGTTCCATGGGATGCCGAAAGTCGCTCCCTTGAGTGCAGTTCTGTTGGTCAAGAATTGTGTATAACCATCTTTGGGTGTCTTGCCAATCTGGGCAGAGGTCTGGTTGTCATGGCTGTCCACACCGTAGATGGCATCGAGAACATACGTGACATCGCGAACGGTCTTGCCAAAAGCACCAACGGTGTCCTGGTTCAGGGACTCAGGGATGACGCCACCGCGAGAAGTCAGTCCAACGGTCGGTTTGAAACCAACAATAGCGTTGCGCTGAGCAGGGTTGATAACAGACCCGTCGGTCTCTGTTCCGAGAGCAAAAGGGAAAACGTTGGCTGCAACACCAACACCACTTCCAGAACTGCTGCCTCCCGGGTTGACTGTAAGGTTGTATGCGGATCTGCATTGGCCGCCACGACCAGAGTATCCCTCCGAGTAGTAGTTGGAACGCATATCTGCCCATTCGGACAGAGTGGCCTTGCCGAACAGCACGGCACCGGCTGCACGAAGGTTGCTCACCACGTAGGCATCACGAGGTACAATGTTTCCTTGCAGTGCCCATGATCCAGCAGTCGTCTGCATCTTGTCTTTTGTGGCAATGCTGCAACACCATCAGTAACCAGGCGATGAAACGGGAAGGCTGAAGTCGTACTTGTCCTTGACTGCAAATGGGATACCATGCAGAGGGCCACGGATCTTGCCACGACGGCGCTCCTCATCCATGGCTGCAGCGATATCGAAGACATCGGGATTGACCTCGAGGATAGTGCTGTGCATTCATCAGTGCCGTTCCGAATCTTGCGTACCACAATCACTTACTTGAGGTAGTCGCGAGTCTGGAAAACTCTCTGCAGATAGCAGCTCGTGAGCTGAACTGATGTGAGATTTCCAGAGCTCATGTACTCTTGAAGCTCCTCGATGCTCTTCTCCGCTATCACGAAGCCGTGGCATGCTGGCATAGGAAACAACAGCTCTGTGTTATTGACATCCTGCAGCAGAGGGAAGCCATACTCTGGATAGTCCTATGTCTCTGTTCAGCTCGACGATCACCATCGAGATTGTTTTTGGAACTCACAATGGAAGCGTTTTGGAAGCTACGGGTAGCGCTGGCGAAGCCAAGCGTGACCGCAACAGTGAGACAGTTTATGATCTGCATCACCGGTCGAATGGAAGATGACAACGTCCAAACACCCTTGCAAATGATATGATATGGAAAGAAAGAAGGTCTTGTGTTGTACTCTGAGGGAATTAGATGTTCATTCGGCAGAATTGCCATTGCCATTGATCGACACGAGCATTGAATACGCACGTACCTCGCGCTCCTTCCTGTGTTCACATGAACTGTTCGGCGGCTTTGCCATCCGGACCAACAGACCTAAAGTGCGGTCGAACTGGTCCGGTAAACTTTAATCTGCCGTTGACAAACCTTCTCGGAGCAGCAACACTGCTGTATGGACGCGTTGTAGGAACTTCAGCTACAAGGTTTGCTTAAGCTGCAGCACCATTCCCACTTGTGGAACCCTCCATGTCTGAACGATAGATCAACCACGCCCGGACCTCGCACTGCCAAAATCTGAGGGCAAAGGTTCCGAACCCTATGATCGGTAGATAGCTGTCCCAGCATCCTGGACATCTCCTTTCTTCTTGCATGAAATATTAATCTATCGCGTGGGTCTCTCCTCTCATACGCACATTCAACTTGTCCTGACGCCGCCGTCATGGTCGCCATCGATGTCGCCCAGGCCTACGCCGAAGGACGCGTACCTACAAACATATCGTACATCACGCCCGAATACTTGAGCGAGTCGCGCGATGGACCCGCCATCACTGGAATACTGGCAATCTACATCATCACCACCATTCTGCTCATCTGCAGATTTGCCTCTCGAATCTTCATCGTGAAGAGCGTCGGCCTCGATGACTCCATTGCAGCGTTCTCGTGGTTGTGCTTTACTGCTTTCATGGCCCTCTGTTTGGTCCTGATATACGAAGGCAGCGGTCGGCATATCGAGTACATTCAATACGTCCTCACTTTGCCCGAGGTTGAGGAAACAGAAGTGGTCGACTACGCAGCCCATCTGATATACACGGCCACCTTATACTTCTGCCGACTGAGTGGTCTTGCCTTCTTTTCACGCCTTTGTAGCTCGCATCCAACTTTCCGCATCTCCATCTGGGCGTGTGGATTTTTCTTGACCGCAGCTTTCATTGTGCAGTTCTTGCTCATTCTTCTCCACTGCCTTCCAGTGTAAGCACGCTCATGACGGCCATGTTGGACGATAATTGACTTGTTGATAGTACCGGACTCTGGCCTTACGCATGGCAAACAACGGACAGGACCTACAAATGTCTTAATTGGGGCGTTGTCTACGTGACAAACTCAGGTCTGTCGCTCGTGAACGACATTGTTCTGTTCAGCATCCCGATAGCAATGATTTCGATCTTGCAACTTCCCAAGGGTCGTAAGATAGTATTGGCCCTCGTATTGCTTCCGGGAACGCTCGTCATTGGGTATGTTGGACGAATGAGAAGAGTCTTGGAATGTATACTGATCGATTTGCAGCATATCATGCGCACGTCTCTGGCTTTGTGTCGTTGGCCAGTGGCGGACCGATGGTTCATGGTACTACGATCCACAACTAGTCATTGAGGTAGCAGAAATCGGCGGAACACTGATAGCTCTTTCGGTCCCCAGCTACAAACCAATCCTGAGTAGATGGTACGGTCAGATGAAGAGTACTGTCGAGGTTTCCCGTGGACCAAACTCGAAGTACGGCGAGGGAGGATCGAATCGGAAGAGTTCGATACCAGCGCTCTGGGGTCCGCAAGCAGCGGAATCGAAGCTGAAGACATCCATCCAAAGTGGCGGGCAGACGACAGTGTCTAGACAGTCGTCAGATAACAGCCTGCTCAGTCCAGACGACAACATCTACGTGACGACGGACGTGGACATGAGTTCGATCCCCATGGCGAGGCTTAGGACGAACAGTGTAATCTTGTAATTCTTGTTAATCACAGAGAGAGAGGAACAATCTCAACAACACACGATGTTTTTTCCGAATACAAAACGCGATTGTCAAGGTGAGGACAGACTGGAACGCGGATCGTTGGTGTCTCTCGAAAGTCGAGATAGACGTTGTGGGAGCTGGGAACAGCAGGCGAACCGAGCTTGATGCCGACTTGGTTTGCTTGACCCCACAGCCGCTGCGCGTCAAGCGCGTTGAAGCTGTTTGTGAACGGATGCACCGCTCACCCGCATGCTCTTATTGGTGATACATGGGGAAAACAGTTTGGACGGTAGTACATGAAGCTCGAGGAAGTGACCTTCTCTCGGCCATAAAAGGTACTCAAGTGACTCCGGAAGTGATTATCGTGATGGCTTCGAAACAAGTCGCCTAGGAAGTAGTCTTACCAGCCACCCCAGCCGCCTCTTGCAGCAACACTACGTAAGTACCATCAGAACCTGTATCTCGGTCGTTTGCATTTTTCCTTCTTCTGATCATTCCTATTCACTTGTCCATATCGCCTAACTTTCACTCACTTGTTCCTTTTGCTACCCAAACATCTTAACGTCAGAGAGCCGTGTTACTGCCATCATCCTGAACCAATCGCATAAATCGAAGCTACACCCGCCGAGCTTCCTTCACTCGCAACCTCCGAGCGTCAAATACGTCGAAGCAAACGGCTACATACAGTCGCTAATCTCTCACTTCGGAATCAACAACACACATACTCGATGTCGGCCCTCGACTACGGCAGCACCTCTCCGGTGGAGGCCAGAACAATCAACGCCATGTCAGTGCCCTGGATACTTGCCAAGAGAGCACTGCCAGGCATCGTCGGACGTCAGACAAGTAAGCCTCAGTTCTTGACAGCAAGAGACAGCATGGTCGCCATCCCTACAGTCTACTATGGCCTTGACAGTGGCCCTGATGCCGGCACTGTCGTCGGCGCAACCCTCGGATCAGTCGCTGGTTTCATCCTCCTTGTCTGGCTCATCCAAACTCTCTCAAGCGGCCGCAACAAGCAACCCGACGAAGAAGTCATTATCCGCCACGAACGCTCGCCCAGAAGACGCCGCAGATCCGAGATGCGCTCCGTCAGCCGAGGACCCGAACGCGTTATACGTCAAGAAAGAATTGTCAGAGACTCAAGCCGCGCAGCACCACCCATGAGAAGCAGCTTCATCGTCGAGCCTGAGAGAAGGGTCGAGGGAGATGACATTGTCGAAGTCATCGAGGAACAGTCAAGCGTCGGTGCACCTAGAAGAAAGCCTAGTCGTAGAGGCAGTGGTACATATCGGTCAGTAGATCCGTTGATGTACGACGATCGAGGCTATGCACGCAGAGATGTGTACTAGTCTCGAGAAGGCGTAGATTTACTTCCTGTCAAATCTGCAGCAGGCTAATGTGCCTTCGTAGACACAGATGATCGCAAACCAAACGACACTATCGACTATCCTCTCAGACCTTCTGCCAAAACGGCGAATGCATCTGGCATTCGATGTTTTCCGACAAGACTCTACAAAGATAAGAGCAAGGCGTTTTTGGCTTGGGATGGATTGCTGCATTACGAGAGGGCCTTCTACGGAAGGCGGTATTCAAGGGCTGTGGTTTTTGCGTTTTTCTTCTTTTCTTTTCTCTCGCCACTTTCTCCTGTACCTAGACCTGGCTTTCACGATCAGAATCGAGTTGCATTTTCTGGCTCGAGTGACTTTTTCCTTTTTCAAAGCGGCGACGTTGAAAAGATCGAAGAAGGAACAAAGACAAAGACATGAATGGGCAGCTTGCAGCTTCCCCAGATTTCGAGTGACGCAGCTTGAACTTTGTCGACAGCGCTGAGGCAAGAGCGACGAGGCCGCCTGTCAACGTCGCGCCTCTGAAACCAAACCACCTGTCCTGACAACACCTGCTCGTTCTTCCTCAATTGCTGCCTACCCACCTCTCTCGACGGACAAGACCACCGAAGCCGCTTTTCATAGACGCATCTCTGGACACAACCAGGTAGTCACCTGCTCCTGACAAGTAGCTTTTGACAAGTTGCTCTTGACAAGTTGCTCTTGACAACCTGCCACTCTATTCTTGGTGCCTACCTACGAGCCTACAAAAAGCCCATCGCAGCCATGTTCAATCGCAACAACATTCCAACAATACCCAATCCGTTCGGAAGCGGCCAGCAGCAGCCCTCTCCATCGCGTCGCCCCCAGCAACCCCCACCAACCTATCACGACCAGAAGTCTTCGAGACCATCAGTCAGAGCAATGAAGCTGATGCCACAGAAATATCCCAACAGTGACTTTGTCTTTCGCAACAGGTATGTCGCACTCATTAACTTCTCACTTTCTACCTCACCTCACTCCTAACTTCTGTCTGCTCCAGATGCGCTGTATCGCCTCAAGACTTTGCACCCAATCCCGATGGCTCCGACCTCTACCTACTCATTAAAGGAAAATATGTCGTCTCGGCTCGCATCGAGCCTGGCTTCGAGAGCGGCAAGATCAGTTTCTCCGAGCCTCAACGAGCATGGATGGAAATCGCCTTGGTCGACGTGCTCGACGTCCAGTTCTACGATCCATTCTCACAGGGCGCTTCGAGCTATCTGGGCAACCTAGACATAGAAGTCGGCTTTGCCGGAAAAAAGACAGTCGAAACACCCTACGATCAGGATGAGCTCGCTGCTGCCTTTACTGAGATCTTCAAAAACCAAATCTTTGCTCCTGGTCAACAACTCCTCATGGACTTCAAAAGTACTCCTCTCAAGATGACGGTGAAGACGGTCGAACTAGGCGACTTGGCCATGAAGACCGAATCTCAGGCTCCCTCGTCATCACCGGAGTCGCGCGGTATCTTGTTCAACGGGACGACCATAAACTACTACAAGGACGCCAAGACTGGTATCAACATCAAGGGTTCCAACCGTCGTGCAGCTCCCAACTCGGTCATCCGACCTGACTTCAAATTCGAGAACATGGGTATTGGTGGTCTCGACACTGAGTTCGCCGCCATCTTCCGTCGTGCTTTCGCCTCAAGAATCTTCCCGCCTGGTCTTGCAGATAAGCTCGGTATTCAGCACGTCCGTGGTATTCTTCTCTACGGCCCTCCTGGAACCGGCAAAACCTTGATCGCTAGACAGATCGGAAAAATGCTCAATGCCAGAGAGCCAAAGGTCATCAACGGTCCTGAAGTCCTTAACAAGTATGTTGGTCAGTCTGAGGAGAATGTCCGAAAGATGTTCGAGGACGCCGAGAAAGAGCAAAAGGAAAAGGGTGACGAATCTGGCCTACACATCATCATCTTTGATGAACTGGATGCTGTCTGCAAGCAGAGAGGCTCAGGAGCTGGCGGTGGTACTGGTGTTGGTGACAGCGTTGTCAACCAGCTGTTGTCCAAGCTTGATGGTGTCAACCAACTGAACAACATTCTGCTTATCGGCATGACCAACAGAAAAGACATGATCGATGAAGCTCTTCTCAGATCTGGTCGTCTTGAGGTGCATATGGAGATTTCACTGCCCGACGAGCATGGCAGAACACAAATCCTCAAGATCCATACCACCAAAATGCGCGAAAACAAAGTCATGGGCGACGACGTCAACCTTCAGGAGCTTGCTCAACTGACACGTAACTTCAGTGGTGCCGAAATCAACGGTTTGGTAAAGAGCGCCACAAGTTTCGCTATGCAACGTCATATCAAGGTTGGCACAGTGGCCGCTATCGACGAGAAGAGCATCGCCGACATGAAAGTCATGCATCAAGACTTTCTCCGCGCTCTCAGCGAAGTGCATCCTCTATTTGGTGTATCCGAAGAAGAGCTTGACCGCTGTGTTGAGGGCGGCATCATCCACTTTGGCAAGCACGTTGACAGCATCCTCGAACGCGGTCGTCTGTTTGTCAATCAAGTTCGTTCTGGAGACACACCGCTGTTGTCTGTACTGCTCTACGGTCCTCGTGGAAGCGGCAAGACAGCTCTTGCAGCACAGATGGCTCTGGACTCGGAATTCCCCTTTATCAAGCTCATCAAGCCTGTTGACATTGTTGGCATGAACGAGATCCAGAAGATTCAATACATCCAAAAGGTCTTCACAGACGCCTACAAGAGTCCTCAAAACGTACTTGTTCTTGACAACATCGAGTTGCTTATTGACTGGGTACCCGTGGGGCCTCGCTTCAGTGCGAGTGTACTAGCCGCCCTGAAGGGCATGATGCAGAACAAGCCGCCAAAGGGCAGACCCCTGCTTATATTCGCCACAACATCATCGCGTAGTGTGCTACAACAGCTCCAGCTCGACTTCTCCGCACAAATTCCAGTGCCTAATATCCAAACGCAGTCCGAGCTGGCAGTTGTCATGAAGCAAAGCGGCGTTTTCAGTGACTCTGATATCAACCGCGCACTTGGAGAAGTCGAGGAGACCACCGGCTCGAAGACCATCAACGTCGGAGTGTCAAGTATCTTGCTGGCTATTCAGACAGCTAAGCAGGACCAGGACAAGACTGGCAGATTTGCTGAAGTACTCAGTGAGATGTGTGCGGACAATGCAGCCATGTAAAAGTTTGAGATAAGGAACCACAAAGACTAGATACCCTGGATAGTGTAGACATAGTCAAGCAATGCCACAAGAATATAACCACATTCACTTTATCTGGGCGTCCACAATTCGTTTCATGCAAACCCTCTTCTGCTTTCCTCAAGAGCATATAGCGACGTGTGAGTCATGAGACTTCACAGCGATGTCCAGACCAAAAACTCTTCGAGGTTCGCGGTTCATGTCTAAATCGAGTTATCGCAAAGTGGGTTCGAGTGTTTTCGAGTAGGATGCGACGGAGAATTAGGGCAAAGCTACTTTTGCCAGCTGCTGCCCAAGGCAATCTCTCTTCCAGTTGCCCTGTTTCCTATCTCTCAGGGCTTGGTTTCTCGTATCTGACAAGGAGACCAGCTGAAAGAAAGGCGACCAGTGGCGAAATGAGATGCAAAGTTGAAAGCAACGAGAAGCCGGAAATAATTAGTGGGAGCTCGAGCTAGGCTTAGCAAGGAGATAAAATGGTTACATTGTTGTGTCCTTCGTAAGATCTAGCACAAAGATGGCAATGATTGCGACCAGAGAAAAGCCAAAGATACGACCTCGAGGTCAACAGAGTTGCAGCCGGACATGTGCGTGTATGAGTACCGTATGTGGTTGGCCGAGTGTCCCATTCGTGATCATCGGCCAAGAAACGACGCTTGAGCGAACAGCCGATCTTACCTTTCAGATTTTCTCTTCTCACACATCATTTCCGTTTGCAGAGAGTGCAAGTACATGATCATCTGGAATTACTTTCGAAAAAGGAAGGAAAACAGCGTGACAGCCACGTGCAGCCACGAGTGAGCATGCGACGATGGATCTGCTTTTTGCCTGTATGTGACAAGCCGTGACCTTGTTGCTCAGCTGTCGTTGGAGCACAAATGGATTCTTTTTGTTTCTGTGTCTCCTCTTGCATTTTCGGCATTATCAAGGTGAATGTCCAAGCCACTGATCCAATTCTGCATCAAGATTTTGTGATCATCATTTCCATTGCGCATCGCTTATTCTCCCAACATCATCATTGCAAGGAAAAGACTAGAATCTATCGAATGTTGCAAGGCTCGCTTGGACATGAGCGTCGTCATATTCTTATCCTTTGCCACACTGACGAGAGTCATGTGGAATGATCCGACTGCAACACGCTCGCCTCGAGTCCGGTCACCATGGCGTCCTGCTTAAGCTCATCCACAAACACCATGCAATGATGCAAACCCGGTAAACGCCCTCATGAGCGGTGAGAAAGTCCCTGCAGAACCAAAAAGACAGAGACGCTGGTAGACCCGCCGCAGCAACGGACCGCGCAATCAATGCGTGAGACGGCGCCTCTGCGAGTCGGTCACCATCGACCTCCCAAGCGCGTACCGATGCAAGCCTTGCCAAAGTCAAGTGTTAGTACGAGCAGCATGGGTCATGGCAGAGTCAAACATGGCTGGCTGTCTGTCCTCCCAAACTGACCGTAACGATACATGAACAAACAAAGTTCTAGACCCACATCCAATCTTAAGACGGGAGGGGGATTTCTGCTCACCTCCCAAAAAGATTCGAGACCTGTAAAGTCGTTTATCGAAAAGAGCATGTATGACGGAAGCACCTGCCTCCAACCTCGCTGGCGAGCATCCACAACGGGTCAACTGCTGTGTTTCAAGTTGATCGAAAGAGCAATCCCGCACCCCGGCGCCCAACAACGGGAAGCGCGCAAGAGAGCAACGGGGCGGGCGCGTAGAGACATGTTTGGAGCAATTCGGAAATTTGATTCTCTCGCCCCTGCCTTTTGCGCTTAAGCTGCTGCCGCTGCTGGATGGAGCTCGACTCCCCTTCTGCTCAAGGCATCTCGCCGTCTCGCGGTCCACTGCTCAAGCAACCGCACCGGCTCTGCGCAATGACGGGTAGCTGAAGCCTGTACACTTTTTTTTTGGGGGGTGGGAGGGGCATCGACAACAGCTTCTACCGAAGACAAAGGCAGTTTGGAGCACTTCTCGGTAGCATGTTCGCATTTGGGCAAAGTGATGTGCAACACCAAAATCGGCAAAGGCATCATCCTTGCAGAGATGAGCGAGAGAAGAAACGTACCCTCTGTACATAGCGTGCGACGCACGCAAAGGATGCAAAGACCACGAGTGCTACTTTGATGATCTTCTTCGTCGATCTTTTCGTGCGGCGGCTTTGCGCGACTCCGAGTCGCAAAATGTGAAGTCGCCCTTGTGGAAACATCGCACGAAGCGAGAAAAGAGTTCAAGCCTTGGACTGGGGTGCAACGGCCTGTCAGCAACCTTCTCCTCCTGCTTGAGAAATTCGAGCCGTGGAGGGGTGGCTTTAGGCGAAGCGGAGTGCTGGGTGCTAAGATGTCGCACCCTTCTTGCCAACGGTCCATTCCAACGTCCGCGCGCACAGCCTCCTGCTGCTGCTTGCCGTGAAAACCGTTCAGACGGTTTCTCTCTGCCTGTCTCATCCGGCTCGAGGAACAACCCGATGGACGGACACGGAAGGCGGGAAGTCCCTTGTTTCGTGTACATCACGGCAAGGTAGTTCGCAAGATGACAGCGGACATGGAACAGAGACAGGCACGAGACATGACCAAAGCTCGGGTGCAGCCAGCTGCACGTAATAACCCAACTCCACTAACAAGTGACTCGTGCAGGACCGAGAACAAAGACTGTTTACGATTGTGGATAAGCTCATCTGGGACATTGTTAAGCCACAAGACCATAGGGAAATAAGATGGCGGCCATCGGTTTTGTTCGATTCAGTGAAGCGGGCCCCCCAAGTTTGCATGTGATGGAGCTTATACACACGCCTAGCCATATTTTTAATATATATTCTAGTTGAGAGGACGACGACGACCGACCAAGCCAGGATGGCCGACAGAGCCGTTTTCAATGATCTTGAAAAAGACGTTCTTTGCGATCCGAGGAGCTAGGGCTCGGATCGAGAATGATCAGCATTTTACTTGACCGTCATGGTTAGCCGCATGAGCATCAGAAAGATCTTTTGTCCAATATGAGGTTTGGCGTATGATTCGACAAAAGGGCAGGAGCGCGTGCAAGGATTCAGGTGATTGCGTGGTTTCTCCAGTTTTACGCAGTCTAGCAATTTCCCGGAGCCGCCGCAGAGTTCGCCAAAATGTGTCAAGAGCTCGGAAGAGGTCGTCAAGCAAGTCCTAATCTTGTTGTCCAGAGAGAGATCGCGATGGGGGTTCGAGTACGGATCCTTTTTGGAGCAGCGTGATGACATGCAGGTTGGGTGAACACAGGTTGGGCTGCTCTTCCTTCGATCTCACAATCTTGCGGAACAAGCGATGGCTGGGGCGCCACTCGATTCTTGCGTCTTTGCCAGAGAGGAAAAGCCACCTTTGCTGTTCGTAAAACGGCTCCATGGGGCCCTCTATCCCACCAACCCTCCGGATTGATAACTGATGGACCGTTGATGTTTCACGAAGACGTTCTGCTCACCTGCCTGCCTCTATTGTTTGATCCTATACGCGAGCCCGGTCGCTTTTGTCGTGTCGACAAGACACAGAGCGGGTGGTCCGAGGACTGTGCAATACTTATTAAGTGGACGCTATCTTCACGTAAGAAGTTCTAATGAGTTGAGGTCAGCCCTTGGACGCGCATCAAAAAGAGGAGATTCAGATCCGAGCATCGACCCCATCAGCATCATCACCATCATCTTTCATCATTATCATCCGCACTTGTCGTTTCCATCGTCCGCGTCGGCATTTCACAAGCCCAAGACTCAGACGCGCGCGCACGCCGAGGATCAATCATCAATTTTGCTGGGTCGCCCTGACCCGACAGAAAGCAGCGTGCTGGTGTTACATTGCGCATACAGCAGCTGCACCGAGTCTAGCCTCTTTGGACACGCTGCACCAGTCATCGCGGGTCGTCCCTTGACGAGCGTGAAAGCATCCACCCAGAGGCGGCCAGACCTGCCTTTCGGTCGCGCGTGCTTCGAAACCCGGTCGCGGGCTAAAGCGGACTAGTTGCAACGGGTATACTAAGGCGAACGAATCAGTGTACGGATCTGCATCTGCATCAACACCACAACCCCCCTCCCAGGGCGAAGCAGAAAGAGACGTCACGCAGCACACTCTGTCTTCCCAAAAACCGTATGTTTGCGCCCCAGTCCCTTTTTCTACGCTTTTGGATTTTTGTTTTTGTCCGAACCCTCTCTCTCGCATTTCCACATCATTTCCCATTTGACGCTTCCTCGTTCCTGTCGTTTCGAAAGCACATTCCCTCGGATCGGGGCCCTGCTGTATATACCACTTTCAATGCTCGGGATCGATCTGTGTTTCATTAAACGTTAAACCCCGGACCTGGACAAGGCTCGACCATGTTGCTCACATTATCGCAGCCCGGGAAATCAGATTTTGGCGCACGTGCTACGCATGACTTTAAATCGACACAATTACCCAGATACTCTCCAAAGTCCATGACGAACGACGCTGTACGACCTCCACTGCCGGCCAGTATCACCCCAACCATGTCGAACCAACACAGAGGCTTGCCTCCACCAGCGGCCATGACCCTGCCGGATCCAGGGAGGGCTCCGCCAATGATTCCCCCACCGCCGCCACCGGTGCAAGCGCCGGCGCATATCCACCATGAGGCCCAAAGGACGCAATGGCAGGACGAAGGGGAATCATCGCGTAGCTGGCATGCGACTCGGGTTGAAGAGGAGAGACGAAGGCAAGAGGAAGAGAAGACACGGCAGGAGTCGTTGAGATTGGAGCAGAGACGGGTCGAACATTCAATGCTGCGAGAGTCAATGCAGGGTGGCATTCCTCCGCATATGGTGCCCATGATCTTTGCAGGAATCGGCGGTGCCAACCTGGCCAACTTCAGCCTCGAGGTCTTGCAACAATACACTGCTCAACTCCAGGCCGCTCAACAACAGCTCCAGCAGTCCGGCCAGGAAGATGCAAGGGAACGAAGAAGCATCAACCAGCCTCCAGCCCCGTATGCATTGCCTTCACAACCGCAATCGCAGGCACATGCTGGCGCCATGCCCCAACAGCCTCCGCCACCGCTGGCTGCCCATCAATCGACTTTCTCTGCCTTCCAATCGACATCACCTCCAGGCAGACGGATTCCTGGAGCGCCTCGGTCATCCGTGGCTCAATCCACCCTGCCTCGTCTGACAACTGGAGACATGCAGGTCAATCCACCTCCGTCGGCGCCGAGCAGCGCTCACCCTCTGCATCAGACTCAAACCATTCAGAAAGACCAGCCGGCCTCGTCACCGTCCATCTACTTCCACCACTGGGTGCCACCGACGTCACAGGCTGACTCCAAGTCGGGTAACCAGCCGCAGACCCCAGTCACGGGCACAGGTGCATCGCACAATGCTGAAGCCGGCCACCACCCAGCAGACAGCCCTCGCAAGCGCAAGAACCAGCAAGCCCACCAGCCGCCTCCGCCGCCATCGTCGCTTCCAGCTCAATCTCAATCAAGCCCGAGTTTTTCCACCACTTCTTCCGGACGTAAAGCTGGCCCTGCCCAGGACCTTGGCCGTAGCAACGCCTCACCTCGCGCTGTTCCCGGTCAATCTTCGCATCGTCGTGACAGTGGTGCTCCTGCTACACATCTTGACTTTGTCTATGAAAGGGGTGCTCCGCCAAGCAAGAGTCATCAGCAGCATCATTACTCATCGCACCATTCCACTGCTCCTCCGAGCCCTAAGAGGGATGTCCGTCATCAATACTGATCGCATATTTCCTTGATTCTTCTTCACTTCTTCACGAGGTCGCTTCTGTGGATCTGAAGATCCATCGCGGTACCCTATTACCCAACCCCATTTCTCCACATCCTGGCGCTGGGAACGCCATATCATGTTTTCCATCCTGCCCCTTGGCCATTCGTTCACGAAACAGCCCGAGCATTCGAAGAAAAAATGTTCAACCCACTCCTCTCCTGCCTAATATGTAATAGGCTCGAGGTCAACAACCTTTTATGGAATGCCATTGACTTGGTCGCTCCTACTTCTTCCTTTGGGTGGGAGCTTGCTCCCTATTATGCCCCAAAACATTGCTCCAACTTGCAAATTGCAAATCTCCTTTGTGTGTTTCAATCTTCCGACGAAGAATGATACCCCTTTCCCTGATTTTCACCATCAAACCTCTCCCGATCTGCTGGCAATCTCTTATATATATACTATCCTCCAAACCTGCCACCGCAACATCTTGTTGGCCTTTTGAGCTGAGCTCGAAGTATGTTTTGCTCTTTTTGATCTTTCTCCTTCCACACACCGCTGGCATTTTTCTCACTCTCTTGCATGGACAAAGAGCTGGACATTGAAAACGGTGTTTGAGAGGTAGGACTGGCAAAGGGAGAACCAAACGCAGAAACATTGTACTGAACAGGGCTGTTCTTACCACCACCACCAATCCCATGTCTTTTTGTTCTCCACACCACCATTTTTTGATATGAAATTGAAATGAAAGATAAACTTCTACATATGATGCTTTATTCTGTCTCTGCCTTTCTCCCTCCTCATACCTGCCTTTTCGTATGATCACTTGGAGTGAGATGTCTCGTTCGTTTCCTTGCCAAAAGTCCACGGTCTAGACCATTGTGTACAGCACATTCCTGCGGGACGGCATGCCCATGTCCATTTCTAAATGTATCCACAATATCACGACCAATAAAACCAGCAAACAAATCTCCGACCGTTTGCGATCTTTGTTTATCAAAAAGGGTTCACAAGCCTTTGTTTAGCAGCAAGACCGACAGAAGCGGGATGTCGAATCCTGTGCATGTGCAAACTGTCAGGTGTGTGTCATGTTTTTCTCTCTCTCTGCCGTCCCGTGTCTCGGAGGAAAGAGAGAGATGAACCTACTTTTTGACTAGCAACTTTCAGCTTCTGGACTTTTCGGGTGTGTGTGTTTTTCTTGGATCTTCAGCTCCTACCCAAGCGAATCCTTTAGAGCCAGCGTGTCCATTGTTTCGGCCCTATTGCTGGGTCTATCGGTCGCTCGATGCGGTCGAGAAGTTGAGATTGTGGGAGATGGTGGGGGTTCCGCTAGAGTCATCTTTATGCAGGAACATGATGCCCGAGAGGATGTTTTGGTAGCAAAAAGTGTATAGAGAAATCATTTGGAGGTGTTTGTAGATAAGCAGAGCGACATCTTCTTCTTCTTCACAGGTAATCTCTATAAGAAAAGAAGATTTCTTCTACAAAATAGCAGCAGTGTCCACACATCAGCGAAGTCCTTATTACACGCCAAAAAAAAGAGTAAAGTCTAGCCGATGCCATTTCGTTGACAGAAACTCTGATCTGAGACATCAGCGGAACAGGCCTCCATCACGTCAACGGTCTATTTGTCTCAGCTTCGCTTCTTGTTTCCGCAGGTTCAACAAGCATTATCTACATGGGGCAATACGAGTGTATGCTGGTCTCTAGTAAAGTTTTGTTTGGCGAGAGGAACATAACGTGAGTGCATGTGGTAGTGAGATTGTTGTTTAGATCGTTTTCTCCTCACGATCTTTTTGCTTGGCAGAGTCTGAGGGCAGCAAGAGACAGAGAGGGTTTGGTCAGGGGGATCTGCCTTTGGTGTTTGTCTACTATGCATGTGTATCCAGATGGGGCAATTCGCGTCTTCGCTGAAATGTAGCTTTTGCTTGACTGTCACTTGACAAGGAAGGAATGATCTTGTGGAGATTGGGATGGGCGGTGGGTGAGGAGCAGGAGAAAGGATCAAGGGCAATGTTCAGCGAGTGTCTTCCCATGCAGCAGGCCTAGACAAAGATTTGATGTATATCCGATTAGTGTTATGTCCAGGATGGAGAGCTGTGGAGCAGAGATGATCGTGTCTGGTGATGTTTTGCAGATGTGCATCTGCTGTTGCGGGAGCGCATGCGTAGGAAAGGGAAAGAGATGTTCGCCAGGTCTTGGCACTGGGCAGCTCTTTCCAACAAGCATCATCGTTTTCTTGTCTTCGACCTTTGGCGTGTTTCATCATTTTCGTCTTTTGATATCGCATCTGCATCGCAATCGCCCTTTGTTCTAGCCCTTCAACCCTGTGTACACGCGTCCTCCAATCTTCCAGAATCTGCAACAATCACGCGTTTCCTGTCCAAAGGATGAATTGTCTCCGCCAGACCCATCGACGACTCATACAGCACACCAAAGCACCCACGCTACTGCCGACGATAGGAGCATCGCTAGCTGCAATTCCTGCTCTCACACCCACTCCCCTCATATCCAGAACCTCCGTCGCATATGGCTCTAGCTCCTCGACACGGTGGAAGACACGCCAGACCCGCGACCACTTTGCCCGCGAAGCAAAAGTCGCAGGCCTCAAATCTCGCGCTGCCTACAAATTACTCGAACTCGACTCCAAACACCATATTTTCCGCAAGGGCGCTACTGTAGTGGACCTGGGCTATGCGCCTGGGAGTTGGAGTCAGGTCGCTGTCAGCAGGACGAGTCCGGGCGGCAGAGTGTTGGGCATTGATATCATTCCTGCGCAACCCCCGCGAGGCGCGTCGAGTATCCAAGGCAATTTCCTGAGTGCAGAGGTGCAGGCTGAAGTGCGGCGATATGTGCGAGATCCGACTTTGGGGCGAGCGAGAGCAAAAGTCGTCATGTCGAAACGCGGCTCCGATGAGGCAGCCGAGGAGGAAGAAGGCGCCACAGAAGAAGACATCGAAGCCCAAAGTCGCGGCGTGTTGAGTCTAGCTCAAGAAACACGGCCGCAAGAAGAGGCAGAGCGAGATCATCAACAGCAAGATGCAGCAGCTGCAGAGGCTAAAGAAGAGGAAGAACAACTCAGCGTGCGGAAAAAGGATCTTCGCGACGGCAGGGTGGTCGATATCGTGCTAAGTGACATGTCAGCACCCTGGGAGCAGACGACCGGCCACTGGATCAGGAGCGTTAGTAACCCGTATTTCAGGATGATGAACACGAGCGGCACCGCCTTTCGCGATCACGCCGGCAGCATGGTAAGTCTTCTCTTGCTCTCCACCTCTCTTCGGGTTTTCCTACTTCCAACTCTTCCTTCCTCTATGTCTCTGCTCAACATCATCTCCCTTCGTTTTTTCTCTCTCTTCCCACCCTTTAGACTGTACATTTGGCTGAAGCAATGGCCTTTTTTCTCTATCGGTAGGATCTCTGCAATGCTGCCCTGACTTTCTGCTACGACACCCTCCGCACCGGCGGCCACTTTATGTGCAAATTCTACCAAGGCGCCGAAGACAAGGCCTTTGAGAATCGACTGAAAAAGCTGTTTGACAAGGTTCACAAGGAAAAGCCTGAATCTTCCAGAAAGGTGAGTTTGTTGTAAACTTCGCTTTAGTGAGAAGTGATGTTTGGTCAAGTGGAGTAGATGGCTGACCAGTGCCGTGTGTGGTGGGAAAACAGGAGAGTAAAGAGGCTTATTTTGTTGCGCTGAGGAGGAAGTCTGACGTCCCGAGAGAAGCAGTGTTTCCGGATGAGGTTGTTGCAGAGGAAAATGAGTTTCCAGAGTGACAGAGACAGAAGATGCATACAATTCATGACCTTTTTCTTGGTCCAATACCGAGTCCAACTTCTGTTTACACATGGTTCATGTTCACTCTTGTTTTCCATCTCCAATTGACCCCTTTTTGATGTGCACACTCGTACTCTTGTTCTCGCGGGGGATGCATGATTGATGTTTGGTAGGAAAGCTAGTTATGCTTTTTTGATTTGCAGTTTTCATGTTACTCGTGTTTTACCAGTCGTTTTCAACGACTGGACCTCAGTATTGACCATCAACCATCCATCATACCTCTCACTGTGGTCTACCTCCCCAAAGTCCCGTAGTCTACTGAAGCTCGAGATCGCCATACTTTTTTGCAAACATGCCCAATGCCTTGATGGGGAAGATGAACTTGTAATTGGGGTAGGAGATCATGCTATTCTCATATGTTTAGTATTCCTTTCGTGTTGCTTTCCAAAAAAGGAGGCGATCAAGGAGGAAAAAAAACTCACCAGCTCTTGTTAAAGACACCTTCGATGCCTTCTTGCAGCCACTCGCCATTGGGCTGTTGGCGTGACATGATCAGCCTGACTGCCTTTTCGATAGGCGCTCTGTCAGGGTATCCAGCTTCAAGCAACGCAATCACCACCCAAGCGGTCTGCACCACTTGACTTTGCTTGTGATTGCAGTATTCGCCTGTCTCACAGCTGCGGTAGGTTTCTCCCCATCCGCCGTCTTTCATTTGCTTGTCGATGAAGAATTGGCAGCCTTTTCTCACTCGAGCGGAATTAGTGTGGTTTTCACCGGCGGTAGCTAGCGCTTCCAAAGCAAACATTCCGGCATAAGTAAAGCAGATGGCCCAGCTACCGTACCAGGATCCATCCGGTCGTTGGGCATTGCGGATGTAATCGTAAGCGCCCTTTTTGAACACTGCGATTTCTCGGCTGCGGTAACCCGGGTAGAGTTTTGCGAACAGAGTCAGTGCTGTTACGACGGCGGTGGTGCATTCGGGGTAGTCGTATTCGACCATGATGCGGCCAAAGACTTCGGCGGCGTTGAGCCATTCGAGGTATTCGGAGCCGCGTTGGGGTTCGTAGCTGGAGCAGCCGCCCGAGTGTTTGTTCTGCATGGTCAGCAGTACGTCGATTGCTTCTTTGATGCGCTCGTCGGAGATTAGTTGCGGGTAGCTGGGGAGGAATTGCAGCATCAGGACTGATTTGAGGCCTTCGGATGTGCAGTCTGATACCGTGTAACCCTGGGCTTTTGTGCTGAAGCCCCAAGCGCCTTTTCGCTGTTGACGGTAAGTGATGGCTTGATCGACGCATTCTTCGCGGATTTGAGCGAGCTCAAGATACTCCAGAGCTTTTTCCAGCATGGGTCTCCATTTGGGGTCTTCGGCCTTTCCGCACTCGACGACGGCTTGGATGAGGAAGGAAGTATCCCAGTTCTGCACTCCGTTTGTGCCGTTGACGAGCATGCCTTCGTCCTTGACCCACAGGAATTCTTCCAGGCGCTCGCGGTGGCGGCGCACGGAGTAACTGTCGGGTCCATCAACTATGTAGCAACACAGCATGTTCATTGGAGAGTTTACAGGAGCCAGATCCGCGTAATCCGAGTTTTCGTCTTCGCGCTTGACCAGGAACCAGACCCAGTCCTCTGCACGCTTGACCAGCGATTGTGTTCGCAGATAAGGGTTGTAGATGTGTACCAAGATCCAGTTGACGAGATTCAAAACCCAAGTCTTTGGGTGGTAGTTGTCGAATCTAGAGATGGAGTTGCGGTGGGAAGCAAAATCGATGGTTTCGTAGGGTTGGACGAAAATCTCCTCTCTGAGTTGCTTGACCAGCTTGTCGGCGGGAAAAGACCATTTGCGGGACCAGACGAAGGACATGGGCAAGAACACCATACGCATGTGGATCCACCATCTCCAGGGTGCAATGGGCACCCAATCAGGGAGTAACCACAGCTCCGGAGGCACAGGGTTGACGATATCCCAAGGAGTGACGCCCAAAACACTCAGCCAGAACTTTGCCCAATGGGGGCCATTGACGGCACCTCCAAGCTTATGCAACAGAGCCCTCGCCTTGATCAGACGCGGGTGCTCAGCATCAGCACCCAGCAGTCTCAGCGCAACATAGTTCATGGCAGTTCCAAAGACACTGCTGTCTCCCTCAATGTGTAGACCCCATCCTCCATCTTCCGGGTGTTGACGTGCGTAGAGATAGTTCTTGAGTTCGATCTTGTAGGCTTCGGGGATGCGCGTCTTTGTGACATACCAGGCGATGACGAAACCGGGGATCAGGAACATGGGACCGCCGTACTCGCAGCCCCAATTGCCGGGAGGGAGTTGCAGCTTGGAAAAGAATTCGAGACCATTTTCGGCGGATTGGAGGGGGGTCTTTGGGTGAGGAAGGTTGGGTTGTTCCTGTCGTGTGTCAGTGCTTGTCCATTTGAGGATAGTTGTTGGACTCGATGACTACACACAGTGGGCAGACCGAGAAAGTACTTGTCTGCTGTCGTCTGCGGCCACTCCTTTGCTTGTTCTTCGGTCAAGTAATGCCATGTCTGTTCTCCATCGATATCTCGAAGCCTCCACCTCGTCGCATCCGTCTTTTCGTCGGCCAGACGCTTCGCAACCATCTTGACGTATCAATGCAACCTGACAAGGTTGAATCGAGAGAGATATCGTAACTCAGGTTGGGATGTCCAGCAATCTCCCAAAAGTTTACCCTCGTACGATTGACACGCGCCAAGACCTTCTTGCATGTGAAATTTGTGGAGTAGCTTCATTTTACCCCTGATATAAGAGCCGCATATCAGATCATGGTCAGAGAGAGCAATGATTACATGTAGAGAAAGCACATCAGATCAATACTACATGTCATCACGGGAACCGGAGTTTTATAACAGGGCATTCTTCAGAAGAATTGGGTTGATTACATTAAAGAGTGCTTCTGATATTCCCACCGTTTCCATCACTCATCATATCCATATCCATATTCAATGCCTCGAGACAGAATCCTTCTAACACACAGTAAGAGTAAAGTCGTTCGAGTTCGAGCAAGCCTTTGTGCTACCATCAACACTGGTGACAGCAGCACAGTTAGGCTGGTTTCCAGTGAGCTTCACACTCTGTCCGTTGAAAGGGTTTCCATCAACATTGTTGAGCGAATAGTAAACCACTCCCGCGCTGTCCGAAGCTCCCCAGATGAGCTTGGCAGTGTTGGGAGAGTAGTAGTTGCTGTCCTTTGTGAGGCCGTAGCTGTTTCCCTGGCCTTGGAGTTTCTCGCTGTAGTAGCCTCCGTTTGCGGCTAGCTTTTGCTGCGTCGAGGTCTGGTCTTGACGGGTGATTGTGAGGAAGACGTCTTGAGGGCAGTTGTTCTTGATGGCGGCTTGGCCAGCGAAGGCGGAAGAGGCGAGAGCGAGGATGCTGGCGGCGGTGAAGGTGGTGAAATGCATGGTTGTGGTGTGTTGGTTTGACAAGTTGGGTAGATGTGGATTGAATTGGTGGTATTTGTAGATGAGAAGAGTGGATTGAATTGGTTTGATGGTTCTTGTCTTCTGGCAGGACTGTGATGGCCTTCTTATACCTTCTCATGGAGCTCTGCTCCTGCTATACTCGAGCATCTTGACTTCTCGTTGCAATGAGCCTTTTGCTATTCTTGGACCTCGTCTTTCGTACGCAAGCACGTACTCTTGTCGATCATCAGGCGTTCTTCGCATAGCAAGCATGAACGTCTGACTTGAGGATACGAGCATCATCAGTGTCTGGTGGAGTAGCCGCATTTCTCCACAGAGACGATCATTCCCACGTATTGCCGAACCTACAGCAGCATACTATACGAAGTCCTTTGTCTTACTTGCGCCGGTGGAGGTTGGTGGAGGTCGAAAGCAATCCTTCGTATACAAAACACTGCCTCAGTCTGCCTGCAGACGGAACATAGTGTTGCACTTGGTCCTGTGATCAGCAAAGATGGCCCATCATCGGCCTACTCTACTCCTGATCATGCATAAAAAGTCAGCAGACCAGTAAGTTAGTCCTGATAGTCCGTTGCAAGTGGTCTTGTATGATGCAACCTCAGAGCCTCTCCATCGCTTGGCAGGGACTTCGTGTGCCAAGCTTCTCGTATGTGCCAAAAATAGCTTACTCCGCAGACGGCCCGCTCGAGCTTCTCTCTCAAAGTTGCATCATTCCAGAGGGCTTCCATTCATCTCCAGAGCATTCAGGGTCATGCGTACTTAGCGAGAGTGCTATATCCACAAAGCTCCAATAAAAGGCAAGCAGTCCAAATTGACGTTGCAGTTTTCAAATGCCCGAGATATCCGTTTACGAGGGGGAGGTCGTATTGCTTGAGGATCTCAGGGCATCAGGGACATCAACGTGTCCATCTCCACCTCATGGATCCGTCTTGCTTGATGGGTATCTCGATAGTAAGCGGGCGCAGCAGAAGCAGGTTGTGTTGCTAAGAATGACTGTGTAGCAGATGATTTGTCTTCAAGACTCGTGATCCGCACCTGACAAAGCGGTCAAGGAATGCAATCGACGCAAGTGCCTCCTGTGCAACACTGTCCCTCGAGTCTCAGTCCGTCTCTATCTTTGCATTCTCACCTCGAGGCGAAGGGACACTGATGACAAGGCACCGCCAACACTCTGCTTGTCACAACTTACTCTCGTCCGACAAACACATGACTCCTTGTAATCTTTCAAAGTCGAGAAACGTGCATCAATGCCTGGAAAATACGAACTGCAAGTCATCTCCGACATGAGTGATAGATCATTTGATGCTGGTATCCGTCTCCGAGTATGGCATGTGTAACCTCATCTCAGCATCTGCTCCTCGTGGTCTTTTTGGATCATACAGTGGTCTCGTCTGCAACAGGAGAGCAGGCAACCATATAGTCAGCAGCTTTTGAGGTTAGGTCCGAGAGTCGCCTTACCAGATAGATGTTGTGATCGGCATGGTGAGATGTCGCCTTTTGATGGATGGTCAGTGGAGTCGTTCATGATGACAGAACACAGACTGGAAAGCAGGGCCGACGAGCCGCTCAGTCCTTACGGCAGTATCGTGAAAGACAATCGCAGTCGACTGCTGAGCAAACGACCGATCGATATGATGCCTCACTGAAGCTTCATCATCCCGAAACGATTTGATTAGAGCGACAGCGAATTGAACGCAGCTTTCCTTCTCGCCCACACAGAATATCAACATACCGGAAGGCATCAATGAAGAACGCAAGATCCCGTAAGGTCGATATGCAGCGAAGCCTGCAAGCCGTGACCGTAGTACAAATAGGGCGGTGCCTCTACCGCATCCCGTAAATACTCACCCCAGGATACCAGAATTGGAGAATGATGATCCGATGCGCCACGCCCATCACCAAGCCAACATCTCCCATCTTCGTGATTCCAAGAAAGAAACAGTAGGGATGTATTTGTTTGTTGACTCACTGCAAAAGAAATCGATCTACAACGACTGCTTTCAATGTCAGATAGACGGTTGTATTGTTCCATTCATCCCCGGAAGTAGATAGAGATTCGATTTATCTGCATGTGTTGTAGCACGCTGCAACGGGTAGCCACTTCCGATACAGCTGCATGGCAGTGATGAGGGGAAAGGTACAGCACCCCGATTTGCCCGCACCCGCACCGCCACTTTGGTGGTACGCGGCAGATCTGGGGTTACCGAGGCGGCGCGGTGGTTGTAAGCCACCATCTGATGCCATGGCTTGGGCGGAACCTAGGTTGGCAGGGGAAGACGAACGCTCAACAAAGGACGGACAAGAGGAACCAAAGGCTTTTGGTGACAAGAATGGCGGATGGGGCGGTGTCGATACAAAGAAACAGGACATGCTCGTCCAGCTGTCAGCATGCAACCCCGGTTACTCGGCGAGTTGCGGAGCGAGACCTGGGGGAATTGGATGATGAAGGGGTTCTGGAAGCGCTCTCGTCAGCTGCAACAATGTAGATCTTTTGTCCATGTGCAGCCAGTAGGCGGTCCAGAACGGTCAAATTTCCGGCTGAATGCGGTCGGTGTGTGCGCCTCGACCGGGGAGAAGGGTTGCCAGCCTGCATGTCAGAGGCGCATGCATGCCCAATTGCTCGGGAACGACAGCAACAATCAACAGAGGAGAGGCCAGAAAAGGTACAAGTACAAAAGGGTGATTTGCATCCTGTCCATCTTGACTCACTGCATCCGGCTCCCCATCCAGTTCTCCTATACTCGTTATAACCAGACAAATTCACTCTCGTTCTTTCGAAAGAGCTTCAAGGAAACAAATCCTCTTTTCGATCAGTCAGTCACTCACCACCACAGCGCTTCGAATTGCCTACCCCACAAAGCTCAACCCGCATTCATCCATTTTCCCCCACGGGTCCACACGGCAAAAACAAGGAAAAGGCGGAATCGACGCCATCTTTTGCGCCACACAAAACGGACTAGAACACAATCCATTTCGTCCAAAAGTCCGGGGCTACCTACCTACATCCATTTGCGTTTCCTTTCTTCACATCCACGACTCTCGCTCACCACTACTGCTGGATAATCATCGAGTGTTTCCTTTCCGTTTCGACAGACAAACAACTATCGTTAAAGCGCCTATTCGACTTTGACGAACAACCTTTGCAAAAGTTTTCTTCGACTCTTCGACTTCCACACTCCGCGACACTACGACTCGCATTTGAAACTACTTCTACACGGCACACGCGACACATCACCCAACTCTCGCAACAATGTTCCCTGCCGACTGTCTCCCAACCCACTACGTGGAAGCCCGCACACAACAAGACCTAGCCGCCGCCGCCGCAGCAGCAGCAGCAAAGAAACCCACACACCTACTTGCTCAGCCTACACCCCAACGACCAACAATGACACGCGCTCTGTCATCCGCACTATTCAGTTTCTTCCCTTCTGCATCGGCTAGCACGTCGCCGTCTGCAACGCCGTTGCCTTCGCCGGGACTGCAGTCTTCTGCAAAGATGGGTTGGTTTGCGCCGTTGCCCAAGGCCAAGGAGTCGGATATCGCTGTAAGTATTTTTGCTGCTCTGTCTTTGGCGTTTTGGGAGTCTTATGCTGATGTTGAGATGCAGTGTCTTCCTCCCGCTTGGTCTTGAAGATGCATGCCTAGTGCACATTTATGAACAGAGGGCTTGCTGCAAATGACGTTTGCAAAATGCATCCCCTTATGAACCTCTGCTTTTACGATGGACCAAGGACGTTGCGAGACGTATCTTCCATCGACGACTTCTTATCAAAAACCATAATGTATGGGATCAATGGCTGGGGCTTGGGATGGAAAAACGGGTCTGGTTGTGGAACGGGTGATCTTTGGAAAACGGGTGACCAATAATGATGAAATGCGAACTTACCTACTTCTACAACGATTTTTGCGACAAAGCGTAAGACATAGGGCGGCGTTGCACGACAAATGTTATGCTGTGGCCGGATTTGACCGGTGAGATATGTGACACTTTCGCAATATGAAGATGAGTGTGAGGAGTAAGAGTTGCTGTGTAAGAATCCCATGCCATGCAATATATGTACAGTTTTTAGATATGATACCAGATCGAAGCCAAATAGGTCAGTCCACCTACGGTAGGACAATGTACTTGTGCAATTTTGAAGGAATGGCATCGACGAGCTTCTTGCTCTCGAGCCACTTCCTAGAGAAGAGACGGTCGGCATAGCGGTATGCGCCATCACAGAGGATGGTCACAACGGTGTGTCCAGGACCCAACTTCTGTGCTACGTTTCTGGCGGCTGCAACGTTGAGAGCGGACGAAGCACCGAGGTAAAGACCTTCCTCGTCCAGACAGCGGTAGACCATCTCAATACTTTGTTCGTCAGGGACGGTGAGCGAGCCATCCAGGAGATCAATGTCGGGCTTGAGGTTGTCGGTGACACGTCCTTGGCCGATACCCTCTGTGATTGAGCTTCCCTCGCGCTCCTTGAGGACGCCGCCAGATTGAATGTAGCTGTGCAAGACACTGCCTGGCGGGTCGGCAAGGAAGCACTTGACGCGACCGTCGCTGGCGGTCTTGAGGTAGCGAGTAATACCAGCAATGGTTCCAGCAGTACCAGAGGCGCAGGTAAAGGCATCAATCTTGCCAGCAGTCTGGTTCCAGATTTCGGGACCGGTGGTTTCGATGTGGGCACGACGGTTGGCAGTGTTGTCGAACTGGTTGGTCCAGACAGCATTGTCAAGGCGCTCTGCATGGCGCTTGGCTTGCCAGTTGTAGTTGTCCGGGTTCTCGAAAGCGACGGCAGGGACAGGGTAGACCTCGGCTCCGAGTAGACGCAGCAGGTCAATCTTGCCCTGTGATTGAGTGTTGGGCATGTAGATGACGAGCTTGTAGCCCTTGCTGCGACAGACATGAGCGAGACCGATGCCAGTGTTTCCGGCAGTACCCTCGACGACAGTGCCACCAGGCTTAATCAGACCACGCTCTTCGGCATCCTTGACGACGTAGAGGGCAGCGCGATCCTTGACACTGCCGCCGGGGTTCTGGAATTCGGCCTTGCCCAAAACATTGCAACCCGTCTCTTCTGAGAGCTTCTTCATGCGGATGAGTGGCGTCTTGCCGATGGCTGATCATGGCGAAGCTACTAGTCAGTCAACCGCGAAACAGCAAGAAAAGGTCGAGGGTTGGGCACCATCAATGAAGCCATCGTGGGCGATGCGCTGTGCTTTTGAGATCTCGATGCCGTGGAGTTGCGGAGCCTCCATCTGGGCGACCGTCTCGGCCGGGCGCAAAGCCGTGGCAGCGAAGCGACGGACTGCTGTGCGAAACATGATTGGTATGTGATATGTGTGTAGGAGGCAAGAATCGACAATTGCTATCGTCACGCAATGACTATGTCAGCCGTGCCTCCGCACATCGGAGATGGTTGAGATGAGATTAGATGAGATAAGATGGACTAGAGATTGCGGGGTCGGACGCTCTTTCTTTGTTTACAGGGCGGCGGCTGTTGTTTCCTTCTGTCTCACGCATGTGAAGCCCAATCGCCAACTACGACAACACGATGCCTGGAAGAGTCGCCGGCTCGTCGGCCAAATCCGCCGCTGCTGCCTCGAAACCACGAACCTCTCGAACTGCTAGAGCTGCTGCCTCGTCGCCAGTCAGCAACATCCCCGACGAAGGACCAACCACAAAGCTGCGAAACCATGTCGCTGCCGTTTTCTCAGATGCTCAAAAGTCAAACACCGGCCACCGTAAACTCGTCATCAATCTGCGCAAGATCCAAGAGGCCTGCTGCTACGAACCTCTGAGCTCAAAGAAGAAGCAAGCCGAGTACGATAACGACGAGGATGAATTCAACACCGAGGTCGTCCGCTGTGTCTTGCGCGTCCTGCCAATCAAGAAGAGCGAGACTGTCGGCGATCGCATTGTCAAGTTCTTGGGCATCTTCTTGCGAGTGGCCAGCGAAAAGGACAACCAGCTTGTAGCTGATCACGATGGTGCCCTGCCAGAGACTCCTACTTCGCGTCTGACCAACGCCATCCTCAACACTCTATTACAGTTGCTTTCCACCAAGGACAAGATTGTGCGATTCAGAGCCACCCAGATCAGCGCTCACATCATCAACACCCTCGATACTCTGGATGACCAGATGTTCCACCTACTTCGTCTGGCCCTGCTCAAGCGTATTCACGATAAGGAGTCGTCGGTCCGAATGCACGCCATATACGGTTTGAGTCGTCTGGCCGCCGAGCTCGACGAGGACCAACAGGACGAAGACAGCGACGACGATGACGCTAGCTCGGGTGTCTTGGAGAAACTGCTCAACGTCCTACAGAACGATCCCTCCGCCGAAGTCCGCCGAGCCCTCCTCCTCAACCTTCCCCTCACACCCACGACCCTCCCATACCTACTCGAACGCGCTAGAGACCTGGACGCTGCAACACGCCGCGCATTGTATGCTCGTCTCCTGCCTGCATTGGGCGACTTCAGACATCTCAGTTTGACTCACAGAGAAAAGCTGCTGAGATGGGGTCTCCGCGATCGTGACGAGACGGTCCGCAAAGCCACGGCTCGTCTGTTCAGAGAACGCTGGATCGAGGACTGTGCTGCGCTGCCTGCAGCCACTGCTCCAGAAGAAGAGACGGAAGACGGGAAGAAAAAGCCTAGTGTCACAAAAGTCGCCGATCCTAGCCTCGAAGCTCTGCTCGAATTGCTCGAACGCATCGATGTCGCAAACTCTGGAAACACTGGAGGCGTGGCACTTGAGGCCATGAGCGAGTTCTGGGATGGTCGTCCTGACTACAGAGAATATGTCTCATTTGACTCTGAAGCCTTTTGGGATGAGATCTCTCCAGAGAGCGTCTTCGTTGCTCGCACATTCAACGATTATTGCCGCGCCAAAGATGCTCAAGGAGACGGCAGGCTGCTAGATATGCTTGAGATGAAGATGCCCGAAGTCACAAAGTTCGGTTTCCTGCTCGAGATCCAAATCAACAGACTGATCGAGTGCGTGCGTGGAGCTGCTTCTGGCGGACCTGATGGAGATGGCGATGAAGAGATGGAAGAAGAGAGCGTTCAGCGCGAATTCATCGTTGAGCAAATGCTTCACATGGCCATCAGCTTTGACTACAGCGATGAAGTTGGCCGAAGAAAGATGTTTGGCCTGATGCGCGAGGCTCTTACTATGCCTGAGTTACCGGAAGAGTCAACTAGACTGGCCGTAGAAACTCTGCGTCTAGTCTGCGGAGATGACAGGAGCGACAAAGGCGAGAGCGACTTCTGCGGCATCGTTCTCGAGGCCATTGCTGAAGTCCATGATACTATCATGGGTGACGAAGCTGATAAGACAAAGAGCTCGACAGGAGAAGAAAGTTTCCATTCCGCCAGGAGTGAGGTCAGCAACGACGGTTCAGCGAGTAGGAGTAAGAAATCTAGGCGCTCGAACAACGATGATGGGGAAGAGGAAGACGACGATGAGGAAAAGGCAATTCGTGAGATCATGGTCAACATGAAATGTCTGCATATCGCACAATGCATGCTGCAGAACATTCAATGCGAGCTCGAGCAGACCGTTCACCTAGTGACTATGCTCAACAACCTCGTCATTCCAGCTGTCAGAAGCCAGGAAGCGCCCATAAGAGAGCGTGGCCTGGTCTGTCTGGGCCTTTGCTGCTTGCTCGGAAAGGTGTGTCTCATCAAAGCGTTTTGCTCGAATGTTTATTCGCTAACTTGTAATAGAACCTCGCGCAAGAAAACATTGAGCTCTTCTTGCATTGTTTTGCCAGAGGTCACGCATCTTTGCAGACTATTGCACTCCAGATCATTACCGATATCCTCACAACACATCCATCATTACTCGCTCCTGTTGCCTCATCGGGACATGGTGACGAGACCTCTGCCACAATTTCCGCTACCGAACCATCACCACTACTCAAGCCCGTTCTCAAGACCTTCTCCAAATCGTTGAAGTCGGAAGATGTGGATGTTCAGTCGACTGGCGCATCGGCCTTGTCAAAGCTCATGCTTTCGCAGTTGATAATCGATCCTGACTTGCTCAAGGGCTTGGTCATTGCATTCTTCGATCCAGAGACCAGCAACAATGCATCCCTCAAACAAGCACTGACATACTTCCTACCCGTGTATTGTCATTCAAGGGCAGCAAATGCAGAGAGAATGGCTACCATCGCCACAGGAGTCATTGGCCGCCTCGCCGCTCTCAGAGAAGCCTTCATCGAAGACGAGGATGTCGAAGAAAGCGAAATGGTGACGCTGAGTGTCGTCGGTGGCATGCTCGTCGACTGGACAGATCCGCGAAAGGTGATCGGCAGTAGCGAAGAGGCAAAGACTGGCAAGCTCAAAGTGGAAGAGGGAGCTGCTCCCGACAGCGACATGATCCACTTTGTGCTTGCAGAGCAGATACTCGAGAAACTGGTCACCAGCCAAACGAGCAGTAAGTGCCTTTCTAACTCCCCACCAAGAACCGAAGGACTAGACTAACTTTGAATCTGCAGAGGACGAACGCAAAGTACTGTTCTCAATGCTGAGCAAACTTCACCTTGCCGTCTCTTCTCCAGACCCAGGTCTCCTCCGTACCGTTCTGGAGCTCGTCGCAGAAGCCATCGAGTCAAAGGTTGCATCCGACGCAACCAGCCGCAACGCCCTCACCAAGATCCAAACCACCCTCCTCAAACTCATGCACGACATCGCCACAGCAGAAAGAGGTGGACACGGTAGCGAAGAAACAGTACTCGAAGATGTCACAGCCGTGCAACGCACCGACGTTGACGAGACTGCACAATCTGTGACTGGTGCCGCAGAGGAACAAGAAGAAGCCACAGAGGTCGAGGTCGATGCAGAGAACGACCCCGTCAATGCGCAATTGAGAAGGGAACTGGAGTCTACACGAATCGAAGATCCCGATCTTGAGGGCACAAGGATGGACGTTGACGAGGAGATGGAAGATTATGACTTCAGCGGTATGGCTGATGATAAGGATGTGCAGGCTTTGATGGATAGCATGGTTGATGAGGATGAGGATCTGATTGAGTGAGGCAAGGCTCGATTGATTTGGTGTTTGGATGTGGGAGTTTTGGGTCTTTTTTTCACTTTTTGATACCACCATAACATCTTTTCTGCTTCTTTGATCTGCCTTGCTGTCTCTGTTCACATTCTACCATTCATCGGTCATTCCTCTGCCTTACTGCTACATCATGTGCGTTTTATCT
Organism: Aureobasidium namibiae CBS 147.97; assembly: GCF_000721765.1. Lineage (NCBI taxonomy): Eukaryota > Fungi > Ascomycota > Dothideomycetes > Dothideales > Saccotheciaceae > Aureobasidium > Aureobasidium namibiae. Next base: position 319,305 of record NW_013581204.1, read on the forward strand.
GTTCATCGTTCCTTCTCATTCCGCTCCTCTAAATTTCCACCACATTATCACCTTTCTCCTTATTCGTCATCCACAAACATCTCACTTCCACTCTCGCTCTCCTCGCTCGCGGTCAGATAACGCAACAGGCAAAGTAGAGCTAGGCAGTCTCTATCCCATTCTTGGTGCCTTTGAGGGTGTTTCGTCGTCGTCGTCGTTATCATCGCTAGAAGTGTCGTTGCTGAGATCAACGAAAGCTCTTTTTGCAGAAAAGGATGACGCGATAGATAAAGAGGGGAGATGGTTACCGGTGGGTTCTTTCTTGTACGCAGTGGCCGGAAATTCGAGTTTGGGGACGCGTGGAGCGGGAGTGGTCTTGGACTCGAGTTTAGGTATAGGTATGGGCTTAGGAGTGGGTTTGACGGTAGGTTTAGGGATGGTGTTGGTTTGGGCATTGGGAGTGGGGTTGTGCTGTCTGGAATGGCTGGTCAGACTGAAAGGCGAAGACGTGTTTTTGTTTGAGATTGTCTTCTTGTTCTGAGATTTGGGTGTGTTTTCGTCTCTGACAGCTTTGTGCTTCTGAGCAAGTTGAGGTGTGTTCTCGCTCTTGCTTTCGCTCTTGATGATTCTCTGAGTCTGAGCAGGCTGGGGCGTCTCTATCTTTGCGCTGGTCTCTGCGGCAGCTTGTGTAATGATTCTTGCAGGCCTCTATTGCAACACAAGTCAGATTTGGTAATTGTTTATTTCTGTGTTGGAATAGCTTGCTTACCTGCTGCAGAATAGCGTTGTAGCTTTCCAAAACGGCCTTGGGGCTTTTTGGACGTTCGCTAATGATCATTGCTGCAATACAATTAGCATGTTTGAATAGTAGGTGTGCGGAAAAGAAAGAACCTACGCCAGCGGTCGAAGATCTGTTGTGCCATCTCTAGACTCATGTCGAAACCGTGGAGGTGGATGGTAGCGAGGAGGAGATAGATCTCTGTAACGAGCTCTGCCTTGGTAGACATAGTTGCAACAGCAGACAGACACGAGAGTAAGAGTAGAGAGATACAAGAATGGAGAGGAGGATGAAAGACTCGAAGGCGCATAAACCGCGATCGAGTGAAGAGTGAGGAGACAAGCGCTAACAGCAGAAAAATTGAGAGGAAGTGAAGTGAACGAAAGATTGGTATGCAACAGAGTCTCACCTCTCTCACTTCTCAGCTGCGACTTTGACTGACAGTCTCACATCCTTGAGATCTCTTCCTCTTCCACTCCCAACCCATCACACTACGAGTCCTAACACACACAATGGCGGCTGTTACCGACATCAAGTTTCTTATCGCTATCCTCCATAGTTTCACCTTTGACCACTCATTCGTAACTCGGGTCCTCGAAAAGTGGCGTATGTATTGCCCAGATCTTCTGCCATCTTCGTAACCAACTCTAACCATTCATAGCTACCGACTTGTGTGATGCTCCTGCTGATGGCGGAGCTCTGGGCCGCAATGTTGAAGAAATCTGGCAAAAGGTTAGTTTGGAGCGCCCGCCTAGATGTTTTTGGTCTCGTGTTTTCTGACTCGGAAGTAGTGGGCTGGCGATGGCGTGACTCCTGGTCCTGAACCTGGTCTCGGTTCTGAAGTTGACTCTGGTACTGCTCCTACCTCTGCTCAGGGCCCCGGTCATGTCTCTGGTCCCGACGCTGCAAAGGAGCACTCGGCTAGTACTTCCCAGACCCACCCTGTCATCATCATCGACGACGATGAAGACGAGACCAAGAACTCCAGCACTCTCGCCCCACTTCGCGACTTGAGTGTCTCTGCTCCTAATGCCAGTTCCATCAAGGAAAAGTCTGGCGGCGCTCCTCAGACCAACTCTTTCATCCTGATTGACGACAGCGATGAAGTCGAGGACCCCGGCACCTCTGTCCAGCCTCCCAAGTTCAAGATGCCTGATCGCCATGAGCAAGACACCCCTACCGTTGGTCGTGTTTGGTCTGCTGCTGCCAACAACGCAGTCGCCTTCCCCAGTCCCGAGAGCATGAGAAAGCAAGTCGCTACCAAAAAAACCAAGGCACGCAACACCAAGGCCAGATCTGCGCGCTCAAAGGGAAAGAAGAAACTTGTCGACAACGATAACGACTCCAAGCCTGATGAGATGCTCAATAACCCCTTCTCACTTGGTTCTTGCCGCAAGCGCCGTTCTGAGACCGATTACAACCACGTGCCCGAGTACGAAGTGTATGACCGCTCCGATGAAGACGAGAACTTCGAGTATGAGGGAGATGATGACATGGATGAGCGCCTCAATGCCAGATTCGAGAACCACTGGCCTGAGCTCGACACTCCTTCCAAGCGCCAGAAGACCAAGAAATGAACGGCTCGTGTCGAAATACTCTGTCCTGCAAGGTGAGACAGCTGAGAGCAAGCCCTTACACAGAAAAACATATACTGACGTGAAGGCAGGTCAAGTCTGTACAAAAGAGAAGAGTTGTGTTCAGGCTCTTTCAGACGAATGTTCAAGCAACAGAGATGTTGATAATTGGAGACACAACAAGAGAAGGAACGAGATGTTTTCTTGATGGAAGCTTTTATTGCTCAAAGATTCTAGATACAGTGTCGGATGAAATGAAAAAAGTTGACCTACCTTTGTTGTGCACACTGATCAACGAGAACATTATTGACATGGAGATGGCCTCGACATGGATTGCGACAGCGAGATGTTGAATCTGCTGCCCTGTGATATAGAAAGCTTCGTTGCTTCCTCGCTTACCTGTACCGACGCGTGGGTCAAGACCAGCTCCGCTGTGCCGCCTTGATGATACGATATGTTCGAGAAAATCTGAGACAGAGGTTAGTCTCTGTATTCAACCTGGTTTGCAGTGATTGATGAATGAATCGGAGGTGGTAAAAATCAGAAGTAGGGAGTCTAGTCCCGTGCAAAGCTATTCCGCAGCAAAAAGAGTACAAGTCTTTCTAGGACTGGTGCCAGCTGGTTGTCTCATCATTTGAGAGGTTGGAAGGAGGTAAAGAGTGTGCAAAGGTGATGGTAGGCTTACGGTGAGGGTGTCGATGTAGTAGAAAGTCCGGCGGGCAGAGCTAAGAACACATCGTCTCCAATTTAGGCGTCCAGCATCATCCTGCTCTGGAGCGACGATGCATGCACGGAAGAAGAGATTGTTCGGTGCTTTCAGCAGAAAGAATTCGTCCTCTTATGATGTGCGTTTTTCTCGCTTCCGACGTTCGAGGCCGTGCGCGCTGACACATATGGCTTGGCGAAAGTTGTGAGATGGATTTCGAGCAAGAGCAGAGTCTTGTGTTTCGAGGCAGTCAGAGCGAAGCATAGAGGGTGTTGCACCGATGCACACAGAGACCGCGATTAATAAGTGCATGTCATACTTTCCACATCAGGTGGATAAACAAGACGTCATATTAGTCGAGACGTGAAATTTCGACATTCGGATCTAATCATTCTGGTTAGCCTGTGCTCAAAGGATGTGTATGAGCAAGCAGAAGAAGAGTGATGGATGAGCGTCATGAAAAAATTAGAGTGTTGCGTTTTTGATCTTCATCGAAAAGACTCTGGGTTAAAAATGTTTTAATCCTTCGCAGGGATGGGTGGTGATGAAGGGGAAAGAGAGAAAGGCTACTGACCTGTCGTCACGTCTGAAGCACAGCAACTTCATGGTGTCGAGTGATGCATCCGAGAGATCCGAAATGTCGAGAGTTGTTGCGATGAAGGATGGACCGTGAGATTGTGGTTGCCAGAAGAGCGAAGAATTTGCAGGGAGATGTCCGGCGCTTTTTCGCAGCCACGTCATCTTCATTGGTGCTTTGGTAAAATGTTGCGAAGTCTTGCGGATCCAGTTGCGATTGTCGAAGAATGCCAGAGGTCGTCTTCGAAACTGTCGTTTGAGTAGGAGAGAGCGATCAGACTTCGAACAGAGCGCAACGATATCCCCCAAATCACATCAAACCCAACTGAACGCACGACACACGCACCACACGCAGTCTAACACGGATAACGTAGTTACGAATAACCAACGAAATCCAATACAGACAAATGCATGACGGACACGTATATCACGAATTCATCTTTATCGTTGGTCATTGAAAATGATTGAGTTGGGTATCAAGGAACTCGAGTCCAAAATCATCCCCTGTTTTCCCACCAAAAGCAAACAGTAAAAAAGCAGATCGCGTATATACAGATTATTCGTTCGACGGCGTTCCCCTAGAATCGTGTCTTTCGTGTTGTTCGAACCATCAATTGAGCGGCTTATCTCTTGAAGTAACGCAACTCGAGATGGCGGAGAGGGATGTAGGAGAGGAGGGTGAAGGCAAAGGTGAGCTCGTTGGCGATATCACCACCCTCACCAATGAGTTTGGCTAGAGGGCCGGTGAACCAAGTCTCGTACATACCGAGGCACCAACCAATAACACCGATGAGGAAAGCAAACAGACCAGCGAGACCAAGAGGCAGTCTTGAGGGGGTATTCCAGCCGTCGAGATCGTAGTTGGCAAAGTCACCCTTGCGGAACCAGTAATGCTCGATGAAGACGATAACGAAGTACGAGGTACCCCAGTAACCAAGCAGAGAGAGGAAGTTCTCCAGGTACTCAAGCAGATGGTTACGACCAGCAACGGCGATAGCAGTGACAACGCCGAACACGACGAGGACCCAGAAGGTACGGGGAACCTTGGCCAGAGGGCGGGCAAATTGCTGAATCGACAGGGCGCAGGAGTAGAGGTTGAGGGCGTTCATGCCAACGGCACTGAGTACAAGCAAGACCAGAATAAACTTGGCGAAGCCCTGAGGGAAGAGCATCTTCTGAATAAGGTAGCCGAGACCATCATTGTTGTACGCGTTGCTCCAGGCCTTGTTGACTTGCATGGCAGAACCAACACAGCATCCGAGAACCATACCGATGCAGGTAGGAATGCTGATACCCAGGGTGCAGAGGATAAAGACCTTGACCTTGGAAGTATTGATGGGGTAGTGGACGTAGTAATCGGCAGCGATGGTTGCCCAGGAGCATGAACTGCCATAGACGACCGAAAGCAGAGAGAGGACGTTGCCGGCGAGTTCAGCACCATGAAGTTCCGTGCCGGGAGTGTTGACAGCGTGAGGAGCGGCCATACCGTACATAATCATGAAGACAATGAAGAAGACGAACCAGGCGTACTTCTCGTAGTACAGGATAGCCTTGAGACCGCAGAAGTTGATGACACTGCTACCGAGGGCAATGATAACGCAACCAAGAGCAGACGACACCTTGCCATCAGATACAGCAGTAAGAGCAAGACCTAAACGATCAGCATCTGTCTTTTGGTTGTCAATCGATGTACATACCACCAGTGATGCAGCCAACTGCACTCCAACCAGCTTGAGAGATGATGTTGAGGACGGCAATGAGCTTAGTGGGATACCAGCCGAAACTGTAACGAGTGATGGACATTGCACGAAGACCGGTTCCTGGGCCTAGGGTAGCACACCAACCAGCGACACTGGATCCTAAGAGGGTACCGAAAATGGTGATGCAGATGCTCTGGCCGAGTGTGAGACCCCATTCGGGACCAAGGAAACCGGTCGACATGCAAGACAGGTTCATGATACCACCACTCCACAGCAGAGCCATGACGGCCTGGTTGTGCCACTTCTGAGGCACCTTCTCCTCGGGCAGCTTGCGGCGAATGGCCTGAGACTCAATGCCTAGCTTGCGGTCTAGAGTAGCTTCCCAGCCACATAGCGTGCCGAGGATACCACCGCTCTGGACTGGCACCTCATTGACAAGCTCGGTAGAACCCTGAGCGCTGCCAACATCAACGTTGACATCCTTCTCGTCAGGATGTAGCCTTCCGGCCTTCTCTTCGTCGTAGAACTCCGTCATGGTATTTCTCCTTCGTCAGTGGCCGGTCTGGATTTGGTTGGCTGGGGAACGACTGCGACAAGGCAGAGGGAGAAAGGGTCAATGAAGGGGACGGAGGGGGAAGTGTGAAGGTCGGAAGAGGAGCGGAAGTTGAGCACACGACACTTCAAAACTGGCAGGGCGTTGTCGATATTTTATTTTGGCGCGTGCGTCCTCGCGAACCCCGCCAGCCCACCGTCGCACCTCTGGATTTGGCAGCTCGTTATGAAACGTAAGAGAGATCTGCCGTTATCAGCTTCTAGAATTTTGCCCAGACTGTGGTAGGACCAATCAGATGTCATAGCGGTGAGCTCCGTCGACTCTTATCGGCTAGGTTAGGGACAGGGCTTCAACGCGAAAAAGAGTGTGCATGTTTAGCGAGAATGTTTGATGGGGCACCGATAGGAATACCAGCTTCTTGGAACGTGTCAGAGTGCTTGGGGTATGTATGAAACGTCCTTTGGGACTGCAGACTAGTGAAATGAAGCTGGTCTATGGCTCTGTACGGGAGCGTTCGCTCGAAAGCCCGGTCAGATCAGATTCCGAATCCTTTCTCAAGGTTTGATAGAGCGGAAAAAACCCGTTGCGATGCCAAGTGAACTCAAGCCTCGCTGTCGCTGGCTTGTGTATCTTCCAATCGTCGTCCTCAATAAGCGACAGAAGTGCAGTATGACAATCATCGACATTGGTGACGGTACTGTCCGACAGGATTCTTGAGATAGCGTATCTCATCCTTCCGTGCTGCATGCAAGATGTCGACAAGAAAGGCGTTGCAAGTGTCGCCAGCTTTATTGCCAAGAGATACGGCGCATACAAGCTGTGGACAAGACGGCAATGGCAGCTTCTTGTCCGCGCTTGACTCTCGCGTCTTTTTGGCAACTCTCTTGCTTCGGAGAGTCCAAACGGCGGAATAGTGGCTGGTCTACTTTTGAGTTCGGGGGCCTTGAGGATGCCTTGAACAGGTAGCATCAAGGCTGGCTACTTGTAGAAGCAGTATGATACGCGAGCGCTGCAGCAAGACTGCTTGGGTGTCGAGAGTCAGAATTTCAGGGTCCAGCTGCGGGCTTGACCAGCCATTGGCTGTGATGCACTCCGTACAAACCTCAACATACATTCGCGATCATCAGAGACGCTCTTGCGAGAAGTCTCGTTGCAATCGAAGGATCGATGTGGGTAGTCGGTGGAGGACAGACTCGTCGGCGAGATGGGATATGGAAGACTTATCTGCGAAGGCTTCCAGAGGGCGGGAGCTATCAATCATATTACCGGTCGACAACAAACAAAGGTGACAGACACAGATCTTGAGCTAACACAAAAGGCGGTACGCAGTAGTCATGATCCCACACGTTATGTAGTCTTCGAGGCTGCGATGATTCGGTGTGAAGTGATACTTGTAGTACTTGTACCTGCCACCTGCCGCATCGGGCACCGGTACGTGGCTTCATGAGTCATTCTAGAGGGCAGACATGGTGACATTGTTAATGAATGCTTGCTTGCTGGCTGATGACCTGACATACCACTCAACCCTTCCTCAACTGCGAAACACTTTGAGCCTGTCACAGCCGCAAGCATGTCTTACGAGATAACGCCCATGAAAGAGGATGAGATTGACATTTACATCAAAGTATCCTGGGAAGCCTTGACTCAAGTCGAGGACAGCGTATTGACGCTGGTCTACCCTGATGGGTTCACAGAGTCCGTACAAGCAAACATGCGCAAGACCACTCGCGACGGTTTATCCGACCCTTCCACTTCTTACGTCCTCATTCGCGACATTGACACCAAAGATGTTGTGGCCGTCGCTTGCTGGTACTATCAAACCAAGGATGTGGCCATTCGAGAATTACTGGATGCAGAGGAGAAGGCGAGGGAGAAACGCATGGAGCAGGGCCCTATTCCCGGTATCAACTATGCTGTGATTGACAAGTTTCGTGAAGCGTCGATGGAGAGTAAGCGTGAGATATTGGCTGGCAGAGCTCATGCAGCGCTGAGAGTGCTCTCTACGTTACCGGCAGCTCAGCGCAAGGGTGCCGGAACTGCTGGACTGATCTGGGGGCTGCGCAAGGCGGATGAGCTTGGGTTGCCAGCATATCTCGTGTCTTCAGGCATGGGTAGATCGCTGTATGCGGCCCATGGTTTCAGCGAGGCAAGTATCATTTTATATCAGACTGTGGGGTTGAGCTGACGAAGAGCGCTGTCAGGTCGGTGAGCTCTCATTGGACACCAGTCATCATGGCCGTCCTCACAAAGTCTCGCATTGTTGCATGCTGAGGGCGGCAAAGCGGATAAGTGGATAGTGGCAGAGAGGAAAGCCCCGGTCTGATCGAGTGCAATGGCAGAGAGGGTTGCGCCCGGAAGGTGTCCTCCGCAAGTGTAGAGCTTCGAGGCGCCAGTGCCGCTGGAGGAGTTTGGTGTCGGATGCCGTGTAGTAGGTAGGATCTCGGTAGTTCTAGCTCTTGGCTTTTTTCGGAGGGTTGGCCGCCACCGCGACAGGTCATTCCTGTTCCGTAACCACGTAGTCTCATCCCCCGACGTCGTTCCTTCCCTTGTCCCATCGCTCTGACCTAGATGATCCTCTTTTAATAGGCCTCGTCATGATGCACGTTCATGCACTACACCTATCATAAATCTGAAGTGGCCTCAAGGCAAGTATACATGTCGCTGACCATTTTCCACGATTGATCAAGCAAGCATCAACTTCATCATCTCTTCATTGCATGGAGACTTTTCAATGTCGCAATCGCATGCAAGCAAGTCTGCTTATCAACTCTTTATCAGGTCATCTACCATAAACTTGGACGAATAGTACACCAGAGCGGTGGGCGCATTCGATACTCGAAAACTTCGTCTATTTCATCAGAAAACCCATGCGTCGACTTTCCTCATGCTCTCTGCCTGATCTCTTTTCGGTATCATGTTCAAGCATCTTATGACCTTCTCGCCTTCTGGACTCAAGTCGAGGAATAGATGTGCCTTGAAAACATGGGCCACGACACTAACTCCTTAACGGAATGATGACATGACATCTAGTCATGTGCGATACAGTCGGATGTGCACCATATACTCTCCTTTCCGGCCGCTTGCACCATGACAGACTACTCAGCAGTATTCTTCGGTCCTGCACAGAATGCTTGAGCACACCGATTGTTCCGCTGGTTTCTGGGTGGTTACCTTGCTGCTCCTTATTTTCCACAACAAGCTGTGGTCAAGACGTGGAGGCCCCGTTATGATTCCCTGCTCCATCTCTTTTCAAAGTCCAACTCTCGGCCAGAGCTTGCAAGAGGCACATGGTGACATGCCTGGCTCTCCGCAGCTCTTCTACAGAATTCTCTGTCGGAACATTCAAAAACGCGACAGGCATCAAGTCTGGCGGGCGCGGGCCACCGTCGACACCATTCTTTCTCTTCCAGTGCTCAGCGAGAACGGAATAGTAAAGAAAGTCGCAAATGAAATGGCCCGGATCGGTACTTTTGCGGATGCGTACGGAGCCAAGTTGCGGAGACACCTCTGGCGCATCGAGCAACTCAAAGCGCCAACGAGCAAAGATGTCTTCGGTGTCAAGCGTCCCTTCAAGGCGCTGAGGACAGTCCGGGAAGTACGAGTTGCTTTCCTCTGCGGAGAGCGTTTGGCCTGTGATGTCCTTCTCCTCATCGAAGCCATCACGATGGCCGACTAGTTCGATCGAGTACGAGTTCTGGCCGGGGCGCATTCCCAAGTGCAGCCATATATCGACCTCGTGGCTGTAGGCCTCGTAGAGGCGCGGTACGAGTGTATGGACCTCGTTGTATATCACAGGTATGTCGTAGGGATGGGCGACGATGCGCACGGGGATCTGGCTTGACCGAGTCGCCGGTAGGAATTTGGGCAACGTCGTCACGATCGAATATGACAGATTGCCGGGTCCAGCTTCATCAAAGGGCTGCAGTATGATCAACATCAGCTACGATCTCAGTTGTAGCAGTCATCCTTGCCCGCTATCGGTGACGCCTAACGCTGATGCACGGCTCGTCCGGAGGAGTTGACCATCCCGACAACCTCTTGTGCCGCACATGTCGCCCATGTCTCATCGCTCACACGCTGCAAAAATGCGATCGCGATGTATCCGTTGACGCAGAGGAATTGCACTTACCCCGAAGCCCGTGACCAGGATAGAGACGGGTTTGGCCATTGTCGTCAGTTCATGTGTCGGGGTGCGAGACTTGAATGCAGTTGGGTGCGGCTGTGTACAAGGCAGACTGGGGAAGATTTCGTGAAGAGGATCCAAAAGGCCAATAACTACTTTATGAGGATGTCAGACACGCTAGTCCCTGCTCATGTAACGATGACAGGTCCAAACGTCCGTTCTTGAACAGCAGCAGATCTTGAGTCTTTCTCTCTACTCCTACAGGAACAGCTGGACTCTGCTCCGCAGACACTCTGCCGTATGAACCGCCTCTCGCCTATGCGCTTCTGTTCGGTGTAATTGGTAAATCGGTACTCGTTCCCAACGACTGGACAAAGCAGAACGCACAGAACGGCCAGATGGGCCGGGTTAGATGAACTTGGCGGCGACAACATGCAAAAGTACAGAAGGCGGTCCAATCTCCGTCCCATAATCATCCTCTGTGCCAGGTGCCAGAGGTGATTGCTTGCCGGAGACTAGAACTCGGCCTCATCGTTCCCCACGCAATGATGTTTGTCGACGCCAGGAAAGTGGCGGACTTGGGCCCGCCGCTCGAAAATGGGAGCTCAACAAGGGCATAGCCAGGCGGCAATGAGCGCACTGTGGTTCTGCGGCTTGGTTGCCTCTTAAATCATGGCATTCTACATTGTAGCATGCTGAATCTATCCATGGACATGTTTTTGATCCCGGCTCTTCTCCTTTCGCTTCGAGGGAATGGCCTCATCGTCACCGTGTAACATCCAAATGTGCACATGAGGACAAGTACTAGGAATGTCGAGCCCTTTTGGGCTTTTGTCAGGTTTCAGCACGTTCTACAGTGATATTTCTACACAACTTTCTTGATTCTAGTCAGCACATGTCGTGTGAGATGCATGTGGCAGTCTGAACGACGGCGATACAGTCGAGATCACAATCACCACGGTACTAAGAAACAGATTTGAGATGAACAGGCTAATCGCTTGATTAGAAACGAACTAACTTTGGTTGATGAATGTGAGGAAAAACTAGCGGGAATGTCGTCGAATTGCTCCAGTTTTCCATTCGGAGGCAATTCCGAATCATGCCAAATTTGCAGAATTCCATGTCGCTCCCAGGACCGCCCGGCTCAAAGTTGCTCGAGCTTGACCTCGGCCGCTTTGCGCAGCCGGTTCATGACTGCCGCCGCAATGTCGCCTTCTCCGTCGTCGATACCTTCAACGATGATTGCATCCACATCCTTGCGATCCAATTCCCTCAATGCTGAAAACAGGCCACGCGCCACACTTGGCGTATCCGGTCCTATGCACATGTCCCATACGGTGAAACTCCTTCCGGCATCCTCCAGGGTGACTTGTTCTGCGTGCAGCTGTTTCAGCTGATAAGCGCTTTCCCGAAGCATTGCTGCAAGAGGTGAGGCGGAGATGTCTGCGTTTCTCGGACTCGACTCCCTTGGACCCAGTACACTATTCACCCCATCCTTGGCGCTTTCGTGTATTTCGCCTGCCGATAGCCGCTTCCAGGTCTTCGTCCTGACCAAACCTAGACTGCCATTTGTACCGAGTTGACGTGCCAGATCTGCGATGGAGGGTTGCCTCTCACCGGTGGATTCTACCAGCATGACAGGCGCTTTTGGAGAGTAATGTCGGTACTTCATCCCCGGTGCCCTCGGCGCTGCATCTCCTTTCATAGAAACGTCGTGATAGCCCACTGCTGTATTCTCCCAGCCAGGCACCGTCTTGATCAGATCAATTCCAATACCACCTGGCCTGAGTACCGCAGGAGGTGAACTCAACCCATCGACAACAGTGCTCTCCACACCGACGTCGCAAGGGCCTCCATCCACGATCAACTCGATACGGCCATCCAGGTCATAGCGCACGTGTTCAGCCGCTGTGGGTGACGGTTTGGTCGAAGCATTGGCTGATGGTGCTGCCACTGGTACATCTGCAGTCTTGATCAATGCCAAGGCGAGCAGATTCCGTGGCATTCTCGCGCCAAAAGTGCGCAACCCAGCCGTGACTTCAGGCGCTAACTTGGAGTTCTCTGGTACTGGCAGAATTATTGTGATGGGGCCTGGCCAGAAGCGTTTGATCAGTGGGTGGTAGATCTGTGGAATTGGATCGATGTCGGATGGCGAATCGGAGGTAGATAGTAGCCGCCTCAGTTGCTTCAGCGATGCTATATGTACGATCAGAGGATTGTCGGATGGTCTCTGTTTCGCATGGTAGATTCCCTTCACCGCTGCGCTGCGAGTTGCGTCCGCACCAAGCCCATAGACCGTCTCCGTTGGAAATGCGACCGGAATATCCGATTCTTTGAGATTTGAGGCCGCTAGTTGGAGGTCGATCCCGTCTTGTGTTGTGGTATCCGGTTCCAGATCCCAGTCCTCCAGAGGCATTCCCGAGTTTGTGGTTTTGTCCGTAAGACAACCCAGCTTCGTGGCATCTATGGGCAGAATCCTTGTTTGGTGGATTTTGACGTCTTGTGCCTGCGCCATCGTAGAGCTCTGATTCGAATTCATCATGAGGCACCTCTGTCTTGAAAGTGATATGAGATTGTGTTGTAGCGGTCTGAAAGCTTTCGAGCAAGACGCCGCTGTTCCAGCAGTGAATTTTGATGACCGTGAGAAGGTGGCGAAAACACGTCCAGGCGATTGAGTGAATGTATTCGCACGTATCATATAACTCCAGGTAAGGCGGTATATGTGTTGATTGCACTGTCTTCAATCTCTTTTTGTAGTGATCATTTTTCTTCCAGACAATGACATAAAAAAAGCTTGTCTGCCGCTTACATAAGCGGGATGTATCGGACTCTAGACCAGTTCCACGATGGAGACCATCGACAGTGATTAGAAACTGTAGGCATAATCTAAGCGTAGGGCATAGGGCAGTATGAAACATGGATGGTGTTACCTCTCGAAAGTGTTGCGATTAGTGTCCGCATCACTCGAGCTCTTGATATCGTGCGCGAATCGAGAATATCATGTTCGTCTTATCGGTTCTGATGCCTTTGGAGTGACTCATCCACAACAGAGCCGAATAAGGATACAAAACGACACAAGGCATAGCCACTATAGAGAAGATGCTTCGCTACTAAAGCATCATTTGCCTAGGGATCTATTCCTGTCCCAGAGCCAATGTGTATACCACATAGATATCAGAGCAGGGTGGTACACTCAGCAGGAAGTCTTGGCACCACTGAAGCTGCCACATTATTACATCTTGCGATGTCTGTTGCGGGACAATGCAGGACAATGAGAAATTGAAGCCATTCTGTATCGGTGTTTCATCCTTATTGTGTGCCACTACTGGTCACCATTGAGCTATAGATTTTTACGATGTCTTACGAGAAGTTGCATCCACGGAGAACATCAGCATATGATCTCCATGCCATGCTTCAAAGTGACTATGCATGTCTACAGCTCAAAGGGCCAGCACGATTCACTGTAGGATGATGATTCACCTGACAGCTGCGGAAGTCTCAACCCATCAGAACGAGCTCTGTTCAGGATTTGAGGTGAGGACCTCAAGCTGCAGTCGGAGTGATGCCCGAGGCAGCCAATCCCGAGGTATAGCTCGTGTGCTGGAGCTATCCACGGAGAACCAAGGAGCAATGACTGGGTCCATCAAGGTCAGCGGGGTAGAGGTCTCTCCACAGCACCAATATGCAGTCTAAGAACGGTCGTGCTGTGCCGTATGCCGTGGCATCCTGTTGACAGGTCATGTGCTCAGGTCGTGCAATCAAGAGTCAAGGCTTTGGTTAAAGCCCTCTCTCCTGAGAGCCAATCGACGGAGTTTCATCCATCTCTGAAGTTTGAGCGAGGCATTTTGTGGTCGGAGAAAAGTTAGAAAGCAAGTCGAAGAGACCCAGGAACTTTCGTTCATCGCGTGATCGAGCATATAAAACAGTGGTTATTTTTCGCGACTCTTATCGGCAAAGCACTACCACGATGGGCTGATCCAAGCATCCTAAGATAGCCGTCAAACCTAGTCTACACCGATGTATGCTGCTGTTTCGTACGTACGGTCCAGCTCTTCAGCGATCGAGGTTGCGTTTGGCTTTGTTAAGGTTAACTTGAGTGAGCTGTTACCTGTTGACCTGTCGGTACGAGTCAAAGAGTTTGGCTAGCAGATGTGGGGAAGTTGGCAGTCGGCGCACCCGCCATGCATCTCCCTTCTTTTCTTTTGCAAGACACCCATCGGCAAGCTTGGCATCTGCCTATCTGAAGGCTGGAGTCAAAGACACTGCGGGTGCCTGGCGTGATACTGCGCAGAGTAAGAGCATGTGATTTGCTTTGCTCCAGCCTCCCAGCACAGGGGTCTCATGGCCGCGCCGGCGCAAAGCGTATCCCGGAGGTATCGCGGATACATGGAATCCACTGCATCCCGACACATGCTTCGTGCCTTTTGGCGACGTGCGAGATGTCGAGCAGGCATACAGGAGAGCGTTCGGCATCGAAGAATGCAACTCCCGTAGAGTAAAAAGAACGATCGGTGCTCGAGATCGAAGTATGGATCGCATTCACATAGCCCCTTTTATGAATGTCGGTAGTAAATCGTTAGTATACCGGCATCGGAACGGTGTGGATGAGGTGAATCTGGTGGAGAGGACACACAGGAGAGCATCGAGTGTTTCTGAGCGCTCTTGAACAGACCGCCAAGGACGGAGCTACAACCTACAGCGGCCTCCAGATTTGTTCATCGCCAGCCATATTTGAGTAGATGCAGGCATTTGATGGATAGTGCTGCTGTCGTTGTCTCCGGTGTGTCAAGTCGATGCCGATACGGACGCTTTTCCGTCGAAGCTCGTGCTTTCGTCTCTTTTTCTCACAAAAGTCGAAGCGACCGAACTCTCCAAATTACTGTGGAATTGTACAGAGTATAAGCACAACGGTTTATGCAGGAGGTGAAGTGTGGCTGAACCGCTGCACTGTAGTGGTAGTCGGGAATCGGCAAGAATTTGCTCGAGGCTAAAGAAGGCATCCTGGTCCTGGGGGTTTGAACGAGCATGTCAACACCATATCAGCGGAAGGCTCTCCTCCTAAAAGTATCCACTATTGTGCATGATTACGGCGCGGTGTCAGAGTCCGCTTAGACGCTTCGTTCTGATAAGCATGTATAATTGGTTGATATAGAGGAATGTAGCTGTGATGCCGCGCGATATTGAGCCGCATCTTCTCCGTGAAAACGAGAATCTCCAGCAGAACGAGAAACGAGAAAAACGACGCTGACACACACTGATGTCATGACGGCAGCATCTCACATATCGCTGCGAAGAAACACTCAACTGATGGGAGGGAGGAAACGACAATCGAAATGAAGCATGAAACGAAGCGCGTGCGCAAGCTCTCAACCAAGTACCAGTTTTGAGTAAGGAGTACAAAGATAGACGTGGATATAATGCCACAGGGCAAACGTGGCGGCCAAGTTCTGCCAACAAGTGTGGCTGTCAAGTGCCCAGCAGCCCCACGGATCGGAGCATCCAAAACATGGTTTCGCATGATCAGAGACCCTTGGGTGCCCTCTCGGAGCCTCCTACTGAGCCACAGATCAGAAGGTTGTATGGACATCGCCCGATCGGGAGGAGACACGTCGGGTCGTCTCCAGGGACGCCTATTGGCTGCACACCCTATCGCGACGTTCTCAACCTTGTCCAAAGTCATGTCGACCCACCTTTCGTCAGAGTTTACACAGAAATCAACTTTCGTGATGGCGGCCGATCAGCAGGCACGTCAGCGCCTTCGCGTCCCACGGACTCCCCTGCATTCCACGATTCATCGCCATTGTGAGATCCTTGACATGCGTTTCCAGTCAAGAAGGTGTGGATACCGCTGCACGATAGCCAACGCTAATTTCCTTTGCAAACATTATGCAATAGTAGCTTCATCAAGTACCCGTAGCCCAACTGTACATATATCCACTGGCGTACCCTGACAGCCTGGTCTTCCAACTTTCATCAATCTCATATCGACTTTCTTATCTCAAACGTTCCCACCGTCTGTCCAAGCAATCCTTCGTGCTCACTTGGCCAACTGCATTCCTTCCGTCACCCTACCAACTATTGGCAAAGCAGTATAACATATCAACTTGACTGAAGCCGGTCTTCTTTCAATCAGTAACTCATCGCCGATCAACAACACAGTCCAATCAGAATGACTTCAACAAGCCCAGAAAAGGTGTGTTATAACTTATCACACTTCTGAAGAAACAATTGACTAACAACTCCCAGTCCCAGCTCATCCAAGCATACATGATTCTGCATTCACAGCAGACCAATGTTCGTCGACGATTGTCAGTCGACTCGAACGTCTCAAGCTCGTCAGGCAGCCCTGGATCCAGCACTTCGTCCTCGGCAAACCAGTCTCCTTCCTCTTCTTTCACAGCGCCTTCTCCTGCATTCTCATTCTCATCACAACCGTCACCTTCTGCTGGCAAGAGGAGGCACTCCCGCTCAGCTTCAATGGGCTCGAGACGAAGCTCGCTGTCACCGCCCACTTCTCCAAACAGGACAAGCATCGCACCTATCCCAGAGGAACCATCAGCACCACCGCCGTTGACCATGGATGAGGCCAAGCTTGCAGACATCTCCTCTCGGATCAAGACTACTCTTACCGACCTGTTGAACTGCGACGCTGTCAAGAACGACAACAGAATGAGATCATGGGTCGCAACCCGATTGATGGACGTTGAGCATGAGCTAAAAGAGCAAAAGAGAAGACGACACAGTTCTCATGCTGAGGATGCAGAGCTCATCGCATCACACCTTTGCCTGTAGATCGGCTTCATCATGCCATCAACCTTTGGACCTTTCCTTTGTCTGTTAGACGTTCTGGTCATCAACACCATGGAACGATGAGAACACGAATATTCATGACGAAACCGCATTTTTATTGTACAGCAGGCGCTTGAGATTTTTTGTGTCAACGACAGTATATACCCAAACAGTTTTCTTTCTTGTTAATGTATCAAAATCTACTTCACTCTCAGAGCCAATCCCTGTCATACTGTCGAATGCGAATGACCTTGGATAAACTCAACTCGCTTGGTATGTGTTTTGTGACTCTGAACTCCGGTCATTCCTGTGTTTCCTGACCCAAGAGCGTGACACACACCCAATATCGCTGCCGTGTGTGATATCTGCAGCAGTGACTAGCAAAAGTCATCTACCCGTCATCCTTATGTTGCCTTTCATCAGCATGAACGGCAAAGGACTCCTGCTCATCCAACACTTTTTCTCCTATTCATGTTCCCATCGTCGCCTATCTTCTCTCTGCCGTGCATGAACGAGCGCACGCGCCCGCATGCAAGGCCTTTGCTCCGACAGAGCCGCGATCAGAATACCAAGTCGCTGCAATAACAAGCGGCTGGCAGGTCAGTATTGTCCCGGGATCGTAAACCCTTGCTGGCATCGAATAACCTTAAGTCGCGGGCCAAGGATTTGAATAGGCATCGCGATTCGAAAAGGGGGTCATGGGAAAGCGACCAAAAGATCTTCCCTCGATCTTCCCTCTTGCAGTAGGAGCAGAGGTGTGGCTGTGAAAGAATACTTGGACAGGGCTTCATGCACGCTTTTCACTTTTCGCTCGCAAAGAGAAAATTTACCGGTTTGGGGGTGTCACTGCATCGGAAAGATCGTAGAACGAAGTTCGCGATCCCCTTTGAGCTCGATCGGGATTCAGTTTCGACGTTTCGTGACGGGCGGTCAAACTCGTCTCAAGTTGTGCTGATACTTTCGACGATCGACATGTATGTGTGCGGAGGATCGATCGGGGTCGTAGGCATCGAACGCATGGCAGAAGAAGTTTGTTCGACTCCTGAGTCATGCCAGTCTCATGACAACCGATAGTAGTGCATATCAGAAACACCGACGGTCGTTGTGAACAGGTTGAGAAGTTTTCGAATAGAAGGGCATGTTTTGGTTGTCGGGTGCAGTCGATGTTTGGAAGATGGCGCCTTTGAAAGTTCAAAGTTCGTCGTTATCTCCGGACCGTGCGCCGGGCGCGATATTATCGATTCGAGAGAACGAACATGGAGATCGTCACATCATTGACTGACTTCTGAAAGTGATTGTCAAAGGTCGGCTGGACAATCCCACTCTAAGGTCGTGGACACCAAAGTCAGCAGACAAACTTCTCGCACGCTTCGCGAAAGAAGGGGATCAGGAGGTCAGCTTCTCGTTGAGAATCAGCAGTGCAGCGGCGCAAGTGGAATGCCGCTGGTGAGCGCAACGAAATGAGATGTGCGGAGTCTCACGAATAGTCGATTCGTATTGCGACGATTGCACTCTGTGAGCCGCAGCTGAAATGAGCCACTGGCAAAGGAGCGTCGAACCGCCCACTTGATATCGATGACCGTCCCGTCATAGGGCTATATCTGATCCGATAAGATGATCCCAAAGATTGGTGGCAACAACCAATCACTCCGAGATTCAAGACATCCCGCAACACAGGCTGAAGGCTCCTTTGGTCGCAGCCCTCTCGAGTCCCGACACCATCCACCAACTCCGCGAGCGCATAGACCACCAATAAGAAAGCCATCTACCAAGAACAATTTCCCGGCTGCGGGGGATGTGCAGAGCTCGGTTCGAACAGCAGCACTCACGAGGGTTCGTCCCTCGCGATGCTCCGCTGACACATTGAGCACCTTCGCAAGCTATTGACGAAGTCTGGAAATTGAGGCAAGAGTTGCTGCAAGTCGCGGAAATAGTCCATCACCGACTACGAAGATTTTCAACAACCCTCGGACATGCCGGAAGAGTTTCTCGAGTCGTGGTTTCAAACGTCCAATAATTGTTGCCTCAGGCCAAGCCCAGCTTACGTGTGTTGCGTCTCGATGGAAAAACTGGACGAGGCTCGCGGAAATTCGCAGCTTTTCTGGAGAGGACTGGGGAAACCAGGTGCTCCTTCAGTCCACCTGCTTCGCTTGCACCACCTGACTGGTGCTCGTTCACGAGTATCACATCATGCTAACTTTTCAGCCTTTCAGCCTGTTGGGCTTGCTTCGCCATGAGTCGACGACGGAAGTGTCTCATTCGCACGTTAGGGCACGCTTTTTCGCTGCTTCAACATGGTACCCATCATAAGCTTGCGCATTGCATTGAGATACCAATAGTGCTGCAATCAAGAATATTCTATGCTTGTGTGCTTGGTAGCCAGGCACAGTTCGATTTGCCTGTCATTTCGCCAAACTTCAGGCTTATGCAGGAACCCATGTTGCCCTTGCAGACCAAGACATTGAAAGCGAAGAAGGGAGGCGCTCAACGTCGAAGTTTAACCACCAGAAATCACCAAAATAGTCCAAAGGTGCAGAGCGCAATCGGAAATGTCAGCCAGGCACACCAGGGCTGGCGTAGACAGTGGCAATTTTTAGACTCAATAGTCCAATTGACGACTGCGCTAGACATGTTCCTCAGCATTTCGCCAAAGGACTCAGCCACTGTCTAGAAGGATGCGACTCTATCGACGGCTCGCATTGGGGTAATGGGAAATTGCACTGGACGCATGGCTGTCGCCACCTGACTTGAATACGGGGTAGCCTGGCCCTGAGTCCCACCTGTATGTCCGTGGTTTTGGTCTTCTGCTCGTTGCTGCGAAGACATGATGCTCCAGAAAAAAGAGTGCAGTTGCGATAGTGATGATGCCGGAAGTTGCTACGGTTGAGAAGTCGTTGCGGGAACTGCTCAAGGTAGGGTCAATGACAGCAACGGCCGGGCAAATTTGAGAGCATAAAGGTGAGACCGACTCTGACTATCCAATCCCGGGGCCTCTTCTACACATTTCGATGGGACCTGGGCGTGGACACTAGCGATTAGCGGACGAGCCGGCTGAGGGAATGGCTTACGCCAAGTGTCAATGCGACCAAATAATAGACCATGGCAACTTGGTATATAAGGACTCGACCCTATTGCCATGTAACTACTTTCCTTTCTTCATCCACTCACTAATCAATCAATCCAACCAACTTCGACTTCGGTCTCACACTCGCTTCAGCAACCAACCCAATAATATAATCCTTCGCCTTTTTCCCAAACCACCACCACCAACCCAACACCATCAAAATGCAGTTCACCATTGCCGCCATTGCTGCTTTCGCCGCCTCTGCCTCTGCTGCAGCTCTTAACACCACCGCCCCTGCTGGCCCCGTCTACGTCACTGAGGTTGTCACCCAGTAAGTGTCCTGATACCTATACACATCTTAAGTACATCGTGCTGACTATCATCTCCTAGCTTGACCACTTTCTGCCCTGCCGCTACTGTCGTCACTGCTGGCTCCCACACCATCACCGTGACTGCTGCCACCACCCTCACCATCGAGGACTGCTCGTGCACCATCACCTCTCTTAAGAGCACTGCTGCCCCTTCGGCTCCTACTGCCCCCGTCGTCGTTGCTCCCTCTGCTCCCTACAACAACGGCACTGTTGTCACCAAGACCTCCGGTTACGCCTCCGGCACCGGTGCTGCTGCCACCTCCACCAAGCCCGCCCACTTCACCGGCGCTGCTTCCGCCATGAACGTTGCCGGCGCCGCCGCTGCCGCTCTCGGTATGGCCGTCCTCGTCCTCTAAGCGCCTCACACGGTGCCATTGGCGCTAAGATGATCATAATGTTTCCCGCGGTCATCTGAGGCCCAGAACGACGAAAGCAAATTGTGTATATCTTTGTACATTTTTTTGTTTTGTTTTTGGTGTTGTTACACATTTTGCTTGTTCTTCTTTTCTGCTTTTCTTAATGATACCCTTCGTCTGTATAAGATGAGGATGTACGGTTATATACCCTCCTGCAAGGGCTTTTATATTGGGCTTGCTGTCATAATCTAAAAATTGAAGCTATACCACTTCCGTCGTACGTAATATGTGCTGTCTGTCGAAAGTGTGGGTAAATCTTCATCGCTGAAGCATGTCATTAAGGGACCTATAAAAATGCACAGCGCTTTCGATGAAGAGGTAGCATCCACTGAGAGTCGTCAATGCATGGGCTCTCTTTGGACTTACCCATCATCTGGAAACCACCATGCATTCTGATAGCTTCCATTCCGCCTACGTGTGATCGTGAGAGTAGCATCAATTTTTACCTCAGACCGGATCAAACATATCATGCTACCGAAGGAGGAGACGGGGTCTACCGTTTACAAGAACAAACAATACTGATCCACCAGCCGCTGCCCTCTTCATCATTTGTCCTCGTGCTTGATGTCCGAGACTTGAAAACAACTGACGACTAAAGCACTCAATGTGGTTTCTCTCCCTGCGTTAATCATTGTCTACTCTCGTGCTTTGGCTCTGAACTTTGAGCGCTAGATATTATTTCACCCGGAGGAGTTCTCTGATCGTAGCCCGAATCTATCCACGAGTCTCGGTGCCTGTCACAAGAGCAAACAAACACATGTTCCGTCGTTGTACTGTGCGATAATGATTCTGGTGCTTTGGTACCGTGGCCTCAACATCAGTTATCAACTCAATCGCGAGCCGTTTGCAGGCTGTAGTGCTATAGCCCGAACCTGATTGCAAACCTTAGGTGCTTGTAGGGGAGCCAAGAAGTTTATGCTGCATCACTCGTGTCGTGCAACAACAAACCTCGTGCTTTGGTCCGCTAATTCGAAAACCGGGTACAAAACCATCGAACGGAGCTGTTTAGGCACTCTGGTATTGTAGCCCGAGTATAGCTACAAACCTTGAGTGCCGTCACAAGAGCGAACAAGTCCAAGTTCCGTCTTCTATGCTACGTATTGACGGCCTCGTGCTTCTGTTCCGTAGTCTTAGTGTTAGACGTCCACTCGGGGAATCGTCTGCAGGTTGTGGTCTTGTAACCCAAGTCTGGCTACAAGCCTCGAGCTCCCATCGGAAGAGCGAACAAACTGATGCTCCGTCGGGCACACTGTACGTTGACGAGCCTCGTGCCTCTATTCCGGAGCTTCAATCCATCCATGACGCTCAATAGATCTGTCTGCAAATTGCGGCTGCGGAACCCGAGTCCGTTCGTCGGGTGCCCGTACCCGGGCATATGCAGCCAGCCTGGACAATAAGGACCGAGCAGCACATCGTCAGAATCCTTCGTGAGCTCTGGTCTCTCTCCAACCATCCTTGGAGAAGGTTGAGGTTGGAACCGATGTGACAAAGCTGCGACGATATGATCCAGATATTTATAGTGCTTTTTCGGGACCAAGGTGCAAGTTGCCTCTCCGAGTTCGTCGCGACTTGTCTCGAAACGGTGGCCGCGTCCATATATTCGCACTTGAACATGTCGATGGTGCTACCTATGTGTTCGGGCCCCGTATATCATCTTGCTGAGTTGCCGGTCGGACTCAGATCTGTACCTGGAGCTGAGACGACCGAAGTGTACTAGAGTGGTTGTTGTGGGAACCACTCAAAACTCGCGGGCATCCGTTTGTAGTCAGTAGGGCAATTCGTACGCGCCAACAGCGATATATTGATCTGTTTCAGCTTCCAGCTCAAGAAAGACCAGGCCTATTCAAGGCAGATCGACACTAGAATCTCAATCGAACAAGATCTTGATCGTGGCGGGAAGAATCAAGTCATGAGAGCCGCGAACCGTTGAATTATCGGGCGCCTTTGATTCATAGAAGTATACCAGTGTAGCAAGTGGCAGGAGAGGCATTCTCAGGCTTTGATGGAGCAGAGCAAGAGCATTCTCGCCATCGCTGGAGCGGAAAGTCAAGGTGCATTGCGGCGTGACAGCGTCATCTTTTGGTCAAATAACCTGTCTCAATCTCCGACCTTACCAGTTGGAGGTTGGTGTTGGTAGGACAAAGGCTACTGGGGAAACGTTGGGTGGCACAGACACAGACGCGCTATGCACCAAGCTTACCGCAATTTATGCACGGAGCAGTGCGAGCCAATCACAGGCGTGGACAAGGTGCCGAAAAAGAGGGGAGAGCCAATTCCGGGAGGAGTAGACCAACACGAACGACGCGCGACGAGGGAGCGAACGCGACCTGAGACGAGTACAGGACATCCAGGTCCCCCTTGTCTACTGCTGCCACTATCCTCTCCATTCGCTCTCTCACCCAAGGCGCTTACACTCTTTCCTCGTGTTGGCAGACAACCTCGCCACTTTTCAGTATCATTATTATCATCGTCGTTGACACGAAAACCGTGACCGCCAAGTAAACAAACCGTGAACACACAGACTCGACTACCTGATCGGCGTGATAGCCATCGCAAGCGATCATGGCAACTGTATCGATGCCTAGACAGCCCTTTGGCGTGCTCGACAGTCCCCGTCTGGCCCATCTATCCGGTATCAAGAATCGTCAGAATGGTGAGTTCAGGCTTCAACATCACACTTGATGGTGTGTTTGATATATGCATGGCTGACATTAGCGTGAATGAAGGCATGATCAAAACTCCCAGTCCATTGTCTGGCAAGGCAAAGATGCTTGTTCCGACCTCATCACCCAGTCTAAAGCCTTCTGCGAAACGTCGCGTCACTCCCTCCTTCGACGACTTTGATGGACAGAACGACGATGCCGAAAATGTAAACCCAAACATGTTCCTGTCGCCCATGAAGCGCACCAAGTTGGACTTGCCCTCGACATCACTCAAGCCCAAAGGCCTCAGCACCTTGCCATCCTCGTTCAACTTCACATTCAACCCTACCAAGACGACACCTACAACTTCAATGCCTCCTCCAGCCACCGTGCCCTCCCGTCTGTCCACTCCAATGAAGTACGCTGGTGTGACCAAGCCTTCTGCAAGAACACCGTCCACTGCCCCTGCTGGAAGATCTCCCAAATCAAAACGCGACAAGGGTCGCAGACTCAGCGCTCACACTCCCATCACTCGCATTGACTCTTCCTTGCTTTCTCGATCATCTGCCCGTACCGGACTGCCGTTTAGCATTGATGCTGCCCTTACCGCCTCATTGAAGTCCACTGCCCCTGCTGCTGTACCTCTGCCGAAGCCTGCGTCTTCTATCGAAGAGTCCATGCCCAGCTCATGGTTCTTTGCCATCCACGAAGACACTGCCGACGAGGAAGCCGAGAACCTTATGGAGCACTCCACCCTGACTTTGGACCTTTCTTCGGATGATGAATCTGCCGCAAAGGCCAACGAGGACCGAGGCAAAGAGAATGTCGCCCCTGCAGACTACGATCCTGTCGCTTCTTCATCGTCCTCTCCTCGTTCATCTCGCCGTTCGCTCAAGTCAGCAGCGGACATGGAAACTGATGAGGCCGCACGTGCGCCTCTCGGCTCACTCGACACCACCGAATTCATTCCTGAAGGCTTGACGAAGGACTCGATCGTTGTCATCAACGAACTACCAGAGACATGCACTCTCGAGTCACCCATCGAGAAGCAGAAACTCGAGTGCAACCCACCCATAGTCATCTCCCCACCCAAGAAGACATGCATTGCAGATCTCAAGGATGATATCTTCATCTTCGAAGACGAGTCCGCCAGCCCTGCCTTGTCTACTGGTGGAAAGCGCAAGAGAAGCGCCGATGACGACGAGGACGAGTGATGACAATCCTCGCTTCAGGTGGTGGAAAGTCAAGCATAACGATGTGGGATCAAGCGGCATGGCGTTCCTTTCGAGTTTCTGAATTTTGAGCATCTCTTACGAAAGCGGGTATGATTACGATGTCATTCTGGCGCAGATTTTTCTTCTTTTCGGACACGGCACATGGCATGGAAAGAGATGGGACTTGTACGGGCGTAATCTTGCTTTCATGTTTTGGACTTTCGAATTCTTTTCTCGCCCTTCCCTTTCTTCTTGCTGGACACATTTGGTATTCTTATTAACGTTGCCTGGTAGCACATTCGCTCCTTTAGATTAGTAGTCGTAGCATCCTGAATCACACACAACAGCCTTATTTTTGTCCATTTTCTTTTCTTGAGATCTACTTCCATGTGATCAGCGGTATGGACAATACACACGCGACTCGTTCATTCTCGTCTCGTGGGTTCAGCCTTGCGTATGACAACGATCTAATCGAGGTGGGTGGCGCGGCATGGCTACCAGACGGCCTGTAATGTGATGCATTTGCAAGTCTCAACGGATGAGCCTCATGTTTGCTACTGCAAAAAGGGTTCGGGTGCTCGATAATGGGTTGCACATTGTGTAATGTCTCTATACCACTCCGACGCTACCCCGCTCGCGCCAAACTCAAAAACTTGGAGCAGGCAGGAGCTACTCGTGCTTCTTTCCCTTTTTGTTTCCAGAATATCTCGTCAAGCTGGTCTTGTCGCCACTCTCTCATCCGTGACATGTAACCTAGGCTTATACAGAACAAACAAACCTACTTTTCTCAGCTTCCTTCATCCTGCACTCTCGAAGCAAAGCACTCCATCTCAAGCCATGGCTCCATGGTGGTCCTCATCAGAATCGGACAAAACTCGCCGTGACGATGATCCTTTCGCTGACTTCCGCCGCTTCGCTGACGAACAAATCAACGCTCTGGTCGAAGGAATCAACTCTCTGCCAGGCTTCATTTCTGCCTCTCTCGGCGCCGAAGAGCAGCGATGGTCAGACGAGATGCGAGAAGTGCGTAAACGTTTAGAAGAAGACTTCCCACCCCTCTTCGCTTCTCTTCTAGGTGCTCCCGAAAGAAGATCTTACCTTGGCGGTCCCATCAGCGAAGAGGCCCGTCAAGCTGCACGTGTCCTGCTTCTTCAATCACGCAATGCCAGTTTTGGAGTTGACCCAAGAAAGATCCTCAGTCTGTACCAGGATCATGGCCAAGGCATGATGCCTGTTCACAGCAAATTCCCCATCCGTACCACAACCAGTAACACAACCTGGCTGAGTGTCGACTGGTTCAGACACAGCCCGTACTCGCCCATTCAACTCGAGCAACACTCCGAGGCTCATCAACACGGCGGCAAGTGGCGTGCCGCTTTCGAGGACCTGCTCTGTGCCCACCTTGACAAACCCCAAGTTGCCCATGACGCCTGGAAAGCCGAAGACTCGATTGCCGCCTCTGATCCTGACAATCAAACCTTGTACAATCATTGGGCTCAACCAGGAATCGATTGGATGCTCGGTTTGCAGTGTAGAGGAATCTTGCCACCTCAACTGCCTAGCCTGTACAACATCACCCCTCTCGAAACCAAGAAACTCGATCGCGTCTTTGGCAAAATCGTGTCTGGAGTTAGCAACTTCTGGACACCCTATGGCCGTGCCGTGCACGAGGACTTTACGCAGCTGGCGAGAATAGTGGCTTCGCCTGATGCAGAAGACTTGGTCGTGAGAAGCAACATGAAGCCCGACACCGAGTTGGACATGTACGAGAACTTGTGGAAGAACGGTTATGGAAAGGAAGAAGCAGAAGCTTCGAAACCAGTGTCTATGCCTGTCAGCTCCTCATCGACAGCTATGACCTCCAACGAGGAGACGCAGAAGCCTAGTGTCATCTCCGTCATGACCACCACTGAGACACGCACTATGCCCGATGGATCAGTGTACACAAAGCGCGTTCTGAACAAACGCTTCTCCGACGGCACTGAAGAGAACAGAGAGGAGGAATCGACCGGACATCCTGACAGCGAGAACAAGTCAGAAGGCAGAGATGGCGGACATGAGTCGCTTGACAAGAAGAACGGTCCAGGATGGTTCTGGCGCTGAAAGAAGAAGTCTTTGCTGCTGCTTTTCCGATGATTACCACCTTGCCTTGCTCATACGTTTGATATTCTTATACCCTTGCTGCAGTCACTTGAGAAAATGAATCAATCTTCGTTAACCATGTTCTTGACCATTAGTGTAGTAAAGGGGTATCTAGCAGTAAAACAGAAGACCAGCAAAGAGAAAGTTCATCCGAGAGGTCATCCTCATAGACCGAGTATATCGAGGTTCCTCGCCAGAATCTCGTTCTCAGCCTTTTCCTTTTCACTCTCTTCGTTGACGTACGGGCCCTCGTCAACGTCCTCATCATCCCACACACCCTCCTCATCTTCCTCCCAGACGATCTCTTCCTCCACAGGCGGAGGGCCAGCATTCCAATCCCTGCAGCTGAGCATCCACCTTCTGACATCTCTCCAAATCAACTCCTCAAGCCTCATCCCATCCCTCAAGATCTTGCCAGCAGGGTTCTTGGGAATGGACTCCTTGAACCTCATTTCCAGCGCCACAGTCTTGTATTTGGCGAGTTTGTCCTTGCAGTGGTTGATGAGTTCACCCATGATGCCGAATTGCTGAGCATACAGCGGCACACCGGTTTCCAGCACCACATGCGCGACGGGGACTTCATTGTCCACGTCAGAAATGTACCAACTGAATACACCTGCATCGGCAACGAGCGAATGAGAAAGCAAACAAGCTTCGATTTCCGTGGGGAAGATTTGCCAGCCGCGGTATTTGATAATGTCCTTTTTGCGGTCGGTGATGTAGAGTTTGTGGTCCGGGTAGGAGAAGTGGGCTATGTCGCCTGTGCGGAGCCAGTTGTTGCGTAGTGCGTTGAAGGTCTCGGAGGGGTTGTTGTGGTACGCGAGCATGTTTATGGGGCTGTGGATGAAGAGCATGCCCGGTTGTTGGGTTGTGGTGATTTCGCGGCCTTCGGCGTCGGCGATGCTTGATGCGAATTGTTAGTGGAAAAGGCGATGATGGGGGGTCCAAGGAGTGGAAATCCGAAAGTCTTACATGGCTTCGTAAGAAGGCAACAAGCGACCTACGGAACCGCTCTCGTCGAGCTCTGGGAACTTGAAAGTCGTGATCCAACCTGCTTCTGTCATACCGTAGACTTGGACGATACGTGCGTAGGGATAGAACATGCGAACGGCTTCATTCTGCATGCTGGCCGACATGGGCGCGCCTCCACTCCAGATAAGTCGGACTGAGCGAAGCGCAGTGCGTTCGGCCTCGGGTACGCGTCTGAAAGCCAGGAGAACGGGAGGGGGTGCTGCCATCTCGGTGATGTTGTAACGCTCGACGTACTCAAGACAGCTCTCGACATTGAACCGAGGCATGACATAGGTGGTGCGGCCATGAACGAGAGCGTCGAGTAAAGCCAGCGGGGCGGTGAATCCATGGAAGAAAGGGGTGAAGAGCAAACGGGCGACTTCGTAGTTCTTTGCGACACCGTCTTGCAAGGCGATGTTTTCGGTGACGAGACTCAGGTGTGAGCGGGCGGCCATCTTGGGCAAGCCAGTGGTGCCACTTGTCGACATGAGAACGGCGACGGTATCTCTGGCTCGGGTCTCATCGTCGAAGCGGACCGGGTCGACGACCGGTGCACCAGCAATGCCTGCCAGGAGGTCGGCGAGCGAGTACCGGGCACCGAACGAAGAACCGGCCTCTCCGTCGCCCCAGAAGATGATGTTGTCGCCATCGAGAAGACCTTCCGAGGCCTCGGAGACGGCAGCGAGGGAGGCGGGATCTGAGAAGACGAACTTGGTCTCCGAGACCTCAAAGTGGTGGCGGAGCTCGCCTGCCTTGTACATGGGGTTAGCCCCCGAAAACACACCCCCTGCCATGATGATGGCCAGAAAAACCACCGGGTACATGATCTAATACGCGCTCGTTAGCTCTGTTCGTCAGTTGGCGTTTCCTTGTTGACCTACGTCATTCAAATGAACGACACAAACCGTGTCACCACGCCTAAGGCCCACTGCTTGCAGACCTTGCGCCGCCCTTTCCACCATCACCTTGGCCTGTGCCTTGGTGATGGCCCTCTCAGGGGCGGCGGCATCGATGAGAACTGCTTTGTTCTCATCGTATGTCCCAGTGTCCAGGACGAAGTGAGGCAGGTCCTTGTAACAAGGACGAATAGCTTGCGAGCCTAGTGCCATCTTTCTCACTGTCGAGGCTTGGATTAGTCATGCTCGTGCGTCGGTATGAATAAGCGAGGAACAGGGAGTGATCTGAGTAGATGGAGCAAAAGGGGCAAGCCAGGCAGGTGTGAGAGAGCGTAGGAGGTTCAATTAATGGCGAGGCGATGAGAGGACTAGGTAGGAGCAGACAGGGAGAGCCGAAGGGGTCGGTTGAGGGAACACGTCCTGCGCGTAGATGATGCGCATCGGATGGTCAACGCGCACCATGTCGTGGTATAGTCGCATGCCAGCAAGGGAGGAGGAAGATGGTATAGGGGCTGCCAGTGTAGTTGACCTGATAGAGGATGCGGCGTGGGAAAAGATCGAAACAAAGAAATGACTTACATTTGGTACTCGATGGCGATGTTTTTCTTGAGAGGAAACCGACAGAAATGGATTTGAAATGCAGCATCCCATGCCGAGCCCTGGTACGGGTGAGCAAACGACTCAAACGCAATCAACAACATTGTAAATTTTGGACGTCTCTCGACATCATCTTCCGTTCTGGCCATAGCATCTCAATGCAGAGAGCTATTCGGACTCCGAGACACGACCAATGAGAGAGAGACATTGTTGACAAGATCTTGGGCTCTCAGCGGAGGTGTAAAGATCTCAACAATGCTTTTTGCATTTTGATAGGCGCCCGAGTGGAGCATAAGTAGTATGAGAGCAGCACATTGTTGAAAGCGCAGACAGTCAGGAAACATATACCTAGGTTTTTGAATTGATGTTTCAGTTGGTAGTGTTTTTAGCATGAAGCAGGTACAGGATGGAGGATATCAATGTCGCGAAGTTTCACCACAGACGCGTCGCTCATGTATGCCGACGTTTAACCCTATCATAGATACCTTGAACATGAAGCTTTCAATGGTTGTTGACCTTCGACCATCTCATAAATTCCTATGCTTGACATCGCGTTGACGATCTCGACGATTCAACATCTTCAGCCAGTTGACTGACTATCTGCGTGATATGCACTACTAAATCAGCTATGCCATGATATACATCTGTCGACTCTCCGACCACGAGCCTTGCCTCCCTAGGGAAGTACAATTGTAGGACGTTCGAGACACAGCAACTGTCGACACATTTGGAAAACTTCATAGAGGAATCGAAATAGTACGTCAATCAAAGCCGCGATCAGCGTGGACATCCTGCGAAAAGCGATGGTAGGGACAGATCAATCGGCCATGCATGCAAGCTGCTCCAGTGTTTGCTGCAGATTGACTGCAGTTGAATGCAGCATCAAACGATGAAAGCATATACTCCGGCGGCCTCCAGAACATATTGACAACGAGATTGCGGTCTGTAAGTCAAGGCGAGAGAACTTACCACAGTTGCAAGCAGGAAACGAGCAAAGTCTGAATTTCCCGAATTGGCAAATGCATGGCAACACAGATCAACCAAGACAAGTCGCGCCTTCCCTCGGAATATCTTATCGGAACTTATCTTAGCAGCCGCGCTCTGCGGAAGTGAGACGCGTGGCTATCCGATTCACAGTGGTGGTGAAAGCGGAAAAACACTCTGAAAAGTTCACATTTCGCCCTGCCAGCCCACCCTCAAACCGGCGACATACGACCTATGCGGACCTAGAATTCCACTCATTGTTCGCCAGTTCTTCTGCTTGGTTGGCTTTCTGTCTGTTGCGTTGCTGTATTCACCTGCACTTGGTTCGTCCTCTTCTTTTTCACCTTCCATTGGTCGGGAACGCATATCCTAAAGGAACAGCTCTGCCGCTGGAAGGCATCTATAGAGTTCTACTCTACCTCGTATTCTGTTTGAATCGTAAGTCAATGGTTTTGGCTAGGACATATCCACCGACATCCACCTAATAATATGACCTCAAGATGTCCGCCCGCCGCTTCTCGGGACCACCGGCCGCCTCTGTGGCCATCAAGGTGGACATCATCCGTCCCCGTGCCAACTCTGAGCCTGGAATTAAGTATGGCTCCATTGGTCCCTCTATTGAGGAGAAACGCGTTGCTCGCGCCCTACGCCTTCAGCCCAACTACTTCTCCAACCTCGGCCTGGGAGAGAAGCAGTGGCTACTCTCTCTCCTAAAGTCTCCTTTCGTCCCTTCTTCCATCTGTGAAGAGGAAGAGCAGCCCTGCGAGAAGGCCGAGGCTCCCATCATCACCGACAAGGGTGAGCTTGAGTGGCTTGCTTGCGCCCAGGAGCTCCCTCCCCAACTCGGCACCGAAACCACTAGACGTTTCTGGGACTTCTTCTCCCTCTACAGACTCATCTACGCCTTCGTCATCATTGCCAACCTCATCGCCCTCGCCCTGACTACCCCTTTTGCTAGCATCACCAGCTCCGACGCCGCCACGGGCGCTGCTATTAACCTCTGCATCGCCGTGCTCGTCCGCAACGAGCATGTTGTCAATGCCATGTACCGTGGCGTATGCATGCTCAAGCCGTCAGCATCTCTCGCGGCTCGCAGAATAGGGGCCAAGGTCTACTCGTACGGTGGCTTTCACTCTGGATGTGCCACAGCTGGCATGCTCTGGTACCTGGCCTTTGCTGTTCTCCTGGGCGTGGAACTCACTGACCCGGGAAAGTCGTCTGCCTTCGCCCTCGCTGTGTTAATCAGCATACTTCTCCTTGCCGTCAGCCTTTCTGCGTTTCCTGCCTTTCGTGTCGCCCATCACAATGCCTTTGAGGCTATTCATCGCTATGTTGGTTGGACATGCGTCGGCCTCCTGTGGGCACAGCTCGGTGCCTCCTTTGCTACCTCGGGTCGCCCCTATCGCGAGTCCGTCAGTCTTCTCCTGGTTGGAAGTCCCTTATTCTGGTATGAGCAAAATTCACCCCTCTCCACCGTCAGAGTCCACCATTCTTCATAGCTGTCGCAATGCAATGTGTTATTTAGATTACTGCTCGTTCCCATTGAGAGTCCATCTCGACATGGCTTTCTATGGACATCTAGTCTGTTCTTTATAACACTTTGCATTGCGATGGATGCAGATCTTGGACAATGACTCCATTGAGAGCCTGTCATCAGAGGTCGTACTAATCAAATTCACTTCATAGGTGCTTGAGTATCATCACGCTGGCCGTCATGTATCCCTGGAGCCGCCTCAGAGAGCGTGATGTCCTTGTCCAAGTTCTCTCACCACAAGCTGCTCTTCTACACTTTAATTACAAGCGCATGGATGTTTGTCAGGGCATTCGCATCACTGATTCTCCGTTCAAGGAAACTCATTCTTTTGCTACAATCTCTGGAGTTGACGACGAACAGGGCTTCAGAGTGCTCATGTCAAGAGCTGGAGACTGGACATCCAACTTCATCGACAACCCTCCTACTCGCATCTGGGTCAAGGGCGCGCCCATCTACGGCGTCATGCGCGTTGCTCTCATGTTCAAGAAGGTCCTCGTTGTTGCAACTGGCACCGGCATCGGCCCATGTCTCTCACTCCTGGAGAGTTGCTCCGAACATCCGATGCATGTGCTCTGGATGGGCTCCAACCCTAGAAGATCCTTCGGCGACACTATCATCAATTCGGTCTACACAGCTGACCCCGGTGCATGCATCGTCGATACCTCCAGAGCAGGCAGGGGTGATATCCTCAGATTGGCCTACGCCAGATACGTTGAGTCTCAATCAGAAGCAATTGTCATCATTTCCAACGCCAATGTCACCAGACTGGTTGTTGGCGGCCTTGAATCGCGTGGCATTCCGGTGTTTGGTGCCATCTTCGACTCCTGAAGGAGAGTGGATACAACGCTTATCTTGGCTACTATTGGTTTTGGCATGCAGGAGGCTCTGGGGTGGAAGGATCAGCTGTTATTCTCACCGTTATGCTTTGACCGCAAGGATTGGAGGACTGGTTAATTGTCATCAGCAGCATGGTTTTGGTATGCTGCTTCGTTGCTTTTTGGTCTCTTGGTTTAGTTTCTTTCTTGGTCATTGGATCCTACCCACGGCTTTGGGAATTAGATGCACAGCGTTTGGACAATTGCTTGCAGCCCTTAGCTAGTACGATCCTACATTGGAGGCTGAAGTATAATCGATTCTCTTCTCGATTTCACAGTCATCGTTGCCAAGATACGTAGTTCTTCTTTGGAAGGGCGTTTTCCCTCCAACAGGTAGCATTTCGCGACACTATCTCACCGAGATCCCCGAGAGCGCCCGACTGACCACTAGGGCTCATTCTCAAACATACACTTTTGTACAGCAGTCGGCTCCTCAACCAACCCACTATCAGCAAGGAGCTCGTGGATTCATCTTCTCAAAAGCGTCGCAATGTCTTAGCGCATCTCAAGTCGGCTCGATTGTGGCTTGCTAGAGATCCACCTTTGCGGTGAGAAAATCAGCCAGCCTGACAAACAATCATGCATGTCATTCTTTCCTATGTAAGCTACACGGTGTACGACGTACGACATGGCTGCTTGCCGTTGTTCGGCTCTGAACCGAAGAAGGCTTTGGGCTTGAGAACTGATCATCTCGCGGCAAGAGCAGGCGGAGACGAACAACAAAGAGCAATTGCGGGATGAGGTATTTGGTTGTCGTCAGCATGCAGGGTGAACAATATATTCCACATGTCATTGACACGTCTAACTCATGCGCCGAGAAGTGTAGTGGGATATGTCGGTCATTGACTGTAACAACGGCCTCGTATCTAGTATTGGCTTGCAGCCCTATAAGAACAGTATTTGGAAGCTCCGCAGGGCGCCTGCTGATTGGCTGTTTCCTCTTGCAATCCACA
This sequence comes from Aureobasidium namibiae CBS 147.97, assembly GCF_000721765.1. NCBI lineage: Eukaryota > Fungi > Ascomycota > Dothideomycetes > Dothideales > Saccotheciaceae > Aureobasidium > Aureobasidium namibiae. Next base: position 352,782 of record NW_013581204.1, read on the forward strand.
GGAGTCGAAAGCTTCTCTCAACATCAATGAGAGTTGTGCAACCTTCGGATGAGGACCACAACATGGCAATTCCAGCAAATTTGTATTCCGTCGACCCACGCGGGATAAGCATATCTTGTGGAATCTGGACCCAATTCCAAAGGAAAGAACGTGCGCCATAACACAAAGCCGAAAGGACACATGGAAAGGCCGGAGACGCCTTCTGAAAACCCGGCAAGTTTAGACTTGAGCTGCCAAGATGGCGCGTTCAGGGATTTGGAATCTACGACTCCAAGATTGAACTCTTTCCAGCAGACGCTCCACTCCAGGGCTTGCGACTCTTCTTATTGTTCCTTCGGCATTCCCATGAATAGCTGCTTGCAAACGGCTTTACCAGAAAAGTCAGAGTCAGGTTGAAAGCGGATGAAATCGCGATCATGAGGGATCTGCATGATTGATCCTTCTCACCAAAAACAATGTTGTGCTTTTCAGCAGTGTATTTGTCAAACTAATCGCATGTGCCAGGCAGACATCACAACAAACGAGTTATGTTGCAGTTCCACGCGAGACGATATCAATCTCCCATGCGAGGAGTACGGCCATCATCGCGTGGAGTTGAGACCCTGATCTCAAGTGCTTCGACTTCTAGTCCAGATCGTGCGAACAAGCCTGAAACCAGCTAGATTGCATCAAGTCGTTCAGGACGCTATCTCACCTCGCTTCTAGCAAGGGCAGCTCGGTTGCAGCATGGAAGAGAGATTTCATGTCAGAGATAACACGAGACGCTTACACTTCCATTTGCTTGTTCATGCACAATATTTGTCAGATGGGTCCTTCTTGGCCTGGTCAGGCGTTGCCGAACGGCGGCCCCAAGAAGCTTACCTTCGAAACACGCGAGCACAACGGCCGTTTCTTGCTTCCCTCGACTCATACAACCTGACCACCAACCACCCAGGCTCTCATCGTGAATCGATGGTTGCATGAAGGATGATATTTGCAATACGAGCGCGGTTACTCTTGCTACACCCCATGGAGTGGCAGGTTTAGGCATGTCCGTCGGGACGTGCACTGCACATTGAGGTTGTCCAACAATCAGACCGTTTGGCTTCCGAAACCTACGTCAGTCAAGTCGATGGAGCATACACAAATACACGAGGCTGCCCGGCCATGAGACCTGTCAGTATCAAGGCATACTCTCCTTTCATCTCCAAATTGTCAGAAGTTTGTTCTGTTATCTTATCCTATCCTCATTTCACCCGGTCCTCAAACTATATATCATATAGCCGGTCCCCCTGTGTAGATCCTTCTGTTGCTTCATATATCTCTATTTCTCAACATGTCGTCAATCACCAAGTCTTCAAACAGCATTTCTCGACAAAATATGAGCTCTTCTCCACCAACTACTCATGCAATGCCAGCCCATCCTCAGGGCGGATACAATCCATCAGCCATCCAAGCCTGGACACAGTCTCTTCCGACTCACACTGTCAGCTCTGCCAGATCGCAGCAAGCAAACGATGCCGCTGTCCAGGCATATCTTCAAGCAAAGATGGCCCTCTTCTCCCGCAACTGATCGATTGGCTTGCCTTTCAACTACGAAGCAAACTCAATTCTGGACTACTTCTCCAGCATTCCATGGATGAGGCATACTCATAGAGAAATCACCCAAGGTTCTCTGCACGTACAAGGCTACGACAGCCCACGCCTCATACACTGAGCGATCTACCGTCGATTGCCTGACATCGGCAGTCACTATATACCCATCAGTTGCTACATACGCGCCTCTCCCCAAGCAAGAGTATGGTGTGCACACATAGGGTCCGATTTCACAGAACCAGCCCGAGGACGGTGGCTCACCTCAAGCTGCTCAGCTCGTTGAGCTGTTTCTTTCCATGGAGAAGGAGATACTTGGGTGTAGAGCAACTCATTTCCAGCGACCTCACGCCATCCACCCACCTAGTCCCCGCCCGATGCTGTGCAAAGCTTGTACCCCGTATATCCGTTGTCAAAGTTCTGTTCCATCGAACTTGATTCGTTGGCCAAGCTCTGACTTTGGTCGATGGTCGACATGCCTTGACTTGAAGGGGATATAGTCACATGGCTTGGTGGACCATACACTTCTGTAGGGAGGGATACACAAACGTTTCACAGATGATGACACTACAACGCCAAAGAGGGAAAATGGTTGAACTGTTGTTGGAAGAACGTCGGTCATTGTGTGATGTTGATCGTGGCGGAGGTCAAGGAGGGAAAGAGCTCTTTCGAGGCTCCTTCCATATTGAATGTGTACCTATCTACGATTGACAGTTTTCAATCCTAAAACCATACCATTACCTATTATCTCATTGTCATCGCATTCCTCCTACCACATATTACAGCTATATCTATGGTTACCTTCGACCTCTAATCCAGTATGACGACGAAAGCACACCACGAGAAGCCGAACCTCCGTTGGGATGCCCTCACACCGACCATCATCACAACCACATTGGCGACTGCTGTGGTGATATTAAGACTGATAGTACGATGCAAATTTGTCAAGGCTGTAGGCTTTGATGATTTTGTCATCTTGGTGTCGCTTGTAAGTATCTTCTTCGCTTCTTGCTGTCTGAGCTTGAAGCCTGAACGTACCTGCCTTGTCATTTTGTCAAAGGATCGACATGGTCGGAACTTCGCTCTTCTGACCATACCACTGCCCTCCACTACATCTCGCCGCCTCTCCCACATCCACTTGCACATCATGAGAACACCAATCTTACCAACCTGCAGTTCCTTTCCTGGGTCGTCCTTGGCCTTACCGTGGCCATGGTCGTGACAGGATTTGGCAGCTACGCCTGGGTCAACCCTCTCGATCTACACTCGACGACAGCCAAACTCTTCCTCAGCTGGAATGTCCTCTACGTCGTCCTCATCCATGTCACCAAAGCTTCGATCTTGACCCAATACCTTCGCATTTTCCCCACCCGTACAATGCGACGACTCACATGGCTTCTGTTTGCGGCTCTCGTGCCGTCTGTAATGTGGGGCGTGTTTGCCTCCATCTTCTTCTGTAATCCGGTCAGGAAGATATGGAGACCGATGGTGCCTGGAAAGTGCATCAGTACGAGGACGTATTGGTTGAGTGTGTCGGCTGTGAACATCGTGCTGGATTTTGCTGTGTTGGCGTTGCCTATGCCAGTCATCTCGCGCTTGAAGTTGCCGAAGCGGCAGAAGATTGCTTTGGTGGGCGTCTTCCTGTTGGGTTTCTTGTAAGAGCTACATTCTCCTCGCTTGGTGGTCAAAGGACTGACACGAGTACAGTACATGCGCAGTATCGGTTGTTAGACTTGTATTGGTGCACAACGCGTACGCTCGACACGATTTTACGGCGTCATCAGCAGAAGCGGTGACGTGGTCAATGGTCGAAGCCAACGTGGGCATAATTTGCGCGTCTATGCTCGCCTTGAAGCCGCTGATCGTGTACTTCTTCCCTCAAGCGACCAAAGAACGACAAGCGCCTCGATGGAGTCTTACACTCAACACAGTTCCCACGACCGAAGCATCCGAGCCCGATGCCGAAAAAGGACAGACAGGACAGCAGAGAGAGTCAGTCACAACTGCAAGATCCATGTCTAGTACAGACAGACTGGCAAGAATTACGGAAGAGCTTGAGGGGTCTGATGAGTTGACGCTGGTTGGTACGCGGCAGAGCTACGTGAAGCCAGATGTGAAGAGGGAAAGGACCAGGAGTTGGAGCGAACAGACTATACTCGATATGGAGGGGGCGATAACAAGACCTGAGATGGTGGCCACGAGTCCGTTGAGAGCACATATGGCTGAAGAAGAGTTGAACGAGCAGATGGCCGCGCTCGACATCAGGCGTCAGTTGAGTGGTGGGAGGTATCATGACCAGTAGACAGAGTTCCCGATATACATAAGTTTGCCAACGGAAGCGTTTCCTGATGTTCTCCAAGGGTCATTGTGCCATGTCGATTGCAAAGAGAGAAAGCAAATACGTGAGTGGATGATATGGTAGAACCGTTGCCAACATGAGAATGTGTCCCCAACGCGAATTGCGGAGGCGGCAGAAAGTCGAAAGTCGAGCAAGCAGAGAGCGAACATCGAGAGTCGAAACAGCAAAAGAGACAGCGCAAACCACACACAGCTCGCTCTCAAATCATGTTGCTCCCAAGGATACACGCACTGCCCACGGGCTCTTCATCACCAGCCATTGCCACCATCGAGACTGCTTTGTCGGCTCTGCGCCTGTCGACACCAGCGGTCAAGACGACCAGCATTGCTGTGCGCCATGCCTCGCACAAGGCCCAGGGAGCCGCCAACTCTGCAAAGGACGGCGCGGGAAAGAGATTGGGTGCTAAGAAGAGTGGAGGTATGTGTTTTTGAGTCTGACGATCGTCGCTATTCGTGAGATCTATACAACACACATCGACATCCTTTTTCCCTTTCCATCTCTACAAGCCCAGCACACGCAAACCCTCCGCCCTACACAAAACCCCGCAAGAAGAAAACAGACACTGACAGAGGATAACAGAACAATACGTGATCCCCGGCAACATCATCTTCCGCCAACGCGGCACGAAATGGTTCCCCGGCGACAACTGCGCAATGGGCCGCGACCACACCATCTACGCCACTCAACCGGGCTACGTCAAGTACTACAAAGATCCCCTCAAGCACCCCAAACGCCAATACATCGGTGTGGTGTTTGAGCGCGCGCAGGTGCTGCCACAGCCTCCGCACGCGGTGCGCAGACGACGCTTGGGCATGCTGGCCCACCAGATGGAGACACCCCTACTCGAGAGCTCATTGCAGGGCGACCTGATGGCATCGGGATCCTCTGCGCAAGAGTCACGCGGTGCGGCAGTGACGCCAGAGATCCGCGAGGCACCCAAAGAGCACAGAGGCAAAGTGGTGGTCAAAGACAAGCGCACTGGAGAGGTCGTGAGGGCCACACCGACGCTGAGACCGGGTTACCAGTACAGAGCTGCAAACTGGGAGATTGGAAGGGCTGCTGAGAGAGCGGGTATCAGGGTCACGCCATTTAAGCCTGGCAACAGGTTTTTGGCTTGGAGGAAGGCTGCGGTGAGGAAGGCGAAGAATGCTGAGAGGAGGGGTTTGACGAGGAGACGTTAGGGGGAGGGAAGTTGTAGGAATATAAAGGGCGTTCGTTGTGTATTTGCTCTTGATCTGATCACAGAAGCTGTGGTCTTGTAAATGTATAAATGGTCGAAACTTGATGTAGACACTTGAGAGGAAGGCAAAACATGTCACATATGCTTGCTCATTTCGGCATGTGAAATATATCTAAAAGGTGTGTTTGTTGGCTGTTATACAGAAGGTTTGTACAGGTATATGCAAATAAAAAGAAGTCCGCTTTTTCGTAAAAACAAATCACTTGAGGCCCAGAGGGTTGAGTATCCTCTCCCTCACAATCTTGTTTGCGAAATCTCCTCCCTTCTCCATGGCCACTGCACCGACGATCGAGTAGAGAGTGTGAGCGAGAACGACATCGACACCGGATGATGAGAGGTTGTCAATCTGTAGAGGCACAAATGTCAGCGGTTGCCCAAGCCAGTCCAGACCTTCGCGAATACTCACGTTTCTAGGCTTCCATCTCACAACAGCATCCAGACCGTACTTCCGCGCCAACGAAGCCAATCTCTCCTTGTCCAGCGTCTTGTTCTTTGAAAACTCGGAAACATTATGCACGCCCCTCATGGCGGGATGCGCAAACTGCTGGTGCTGGTTGCGTTTGCGCTCGATGGGATAGAGGTCTTCAGGACGAGAGGGCTGCTCAATCAACGCAAGCGAACACTGCACGTTGCACAGAGTCTTGCCCAGGAAGGCGAGTTTGTCGTTGAAACCTCTTCTCGCGTGATCGAAGGACTTGTGTGTTACGGCTAGCCATTTGATCTCTTCGGGCAGGATGGTGTCGCCGTTTTTGCCGAGGAAAGAGGTGTATGCTGTGTCGAGGAGGGAAGGGTCTTCGTTCACGACAAATGGAGGAGATTGGCGTTGACGAGGGCCTGGTCGTGCGCGGACGGGCATGGCCATGCGTGCCGGAGTTGCTGCCCAGCGGGGGGTACGGTCGCGAGAAGAATCAGAAGAGGTGGTGGCATAGGCGTGTGAAGATTGTGTGAGGCGGCTGGCGCAGCGAGAGAGTTGTGGGCGGGTCATGGATGTCCTGAGGGCGGCGCCGACGAGGGCGGGCGGTGATAGTGCGGGTGCGCTCATGCTGGCGATGTGTGTGTGGGTGTGTATTAAAATGTATCGTGTCTCCTGAATATCCTCCTCTTGTCCGTGGTTGTTGCAGCAGCTCCCCGTCTCTTGTCGTTGCTGGTTGGAGTGAATCGTGAATCTTTCTTTGGCAGGAGCGGTAGAAAGTCGGCAATGTCGGCCGCCCGGGCAGCAGTAGTGTTTATCACCGGTTGCTATTTGTTTCTTTGAACAGCAATTGGATCAAGTATTGCTAGCAAGATGGAACAGGACCAAGCAGCTCTCAGCAGGGCAGAGTTGTATTCACGAATCGAGAAGGTCCTTGGCGCTGGATCACGATACAAGGTGCACCATCTCTCGACGCGGCCGACCAAGTCAGACGCCTTGTTCGCCGCTCCCCCGGCTACGAGGCCTCAGCGCACCTTCTGCGAGTCTCACTTTCTCACTCTCTCCCTCCCGTCCACTTCGATCGAATCTGCCACTTCCTCTGCTTCGCAATCTGAACCCGGCCATGTCTTCATCTTCGCTATCGAGATCCTCGTCTACACCACTGCCTCCCTGACGACGCTGTTTGTCTCCAAAGCCGACTCGACCGGCCATCTTCCCTCATCTCCCCCTCAACCCCGCCAGTCGCCTATCCGTCCACTCACCTCGACCTTTGTAACATGGCTTGCCGAATCCAGGCAGAGACCTGGCATCCCGCTTGTCGTCTCGCTCTTCGCCAGAGCCCAGGACCAATACCTCTTTCCCGGAAGTGTCGACCATGGCGCAAAGCACGTTCTGGATGACCGTCAACTCGTCAAATGGTGGTGCAAGACTCTTGACCCCGTCCTGCGACTTCACTCCGACCATGCCTACACCACTCGCGCCCATGTCATTGTCCCAGGCTTCGATTCTTACGAGACCACCCAATTCTTCCCCACCTCTCATCGCTCCGACCCGACCGACAATCGCAAATGGCGACACGGCCACCCGCTCCTCGAAATTGCTCCCAATCCTTCCGCTCCGCCCCGCTGCCTCGTGCCACACTTCCCGGACGACCCAAAAGCTCGCTACCTGGACGAACTCGATGCCGAGATACCGGACTCGCAACCAAGCCAATCTTTCTTCTCGCCCAGCAAGAAAGGCAATGGCATGTGGAAGAGCATAAGGACGTTGGATCAGTTTTGGGATACCATGGCCTTCAGACAAGAGTGTTCCTCTGGCCGAATGGTCGGTTTCGTCTGGCTTGTCTTCACACCTACACAGCCTACCGTCCAGTCATTGGAAGATTATGTCACAAACCTGACACCTGCCACTTCGTTCAGCGCAGACGACTTGCTTGGAGCAGACCAGGTCTTCTCGAGCCAGGAAAGCGCTGGTCAGCCCTCGGAGGCCACAAAGTCGAGTCCAAGAAAGAGTTTGAGAAGGAAGAAACTATCGGGGCCGATTATACCTCGTCAACCAAAGATCAAGTCATCTTCTTCAAACTTGTCGTCGCGCTCAGACAAGTCAAGCAGCAAAGAGTGGCCAGAGAAGGGTCGCGGTCAGATTGTACTCGATCACTCATCCTACACCAGAGTCCACGACTTGCTGTTGCGCCTCGACTTTTCAGATGTAAAAGCTGCGACTGCCAGTACGCGCAAGTGGCTTGGTGAAGTCCCAGCCATCACATCTCCCGCTGCAGACTGGGGCAATGAAGTCACTGGAGCGGTTTCGACTGCAGACCAGACTGCCGTCGCAGGGCAAGCGGCGACACCAACATCTGGCCAAGTCAATGACCTGTCTGGCATATTGGTTCGCAAAAAGAGGAAGAAGGCGGATGATGAAGCTCAGTCGCCGGCCGTTGTGAACGCGCCGGCGGTCAATGTCTTGGGCGCTGCCATGATTCGGAAGAAGCCAAAGGTCAGCGATCCTTGATACAGTAAGCTCTCCACCTTCTCGGAGCGTGCACCGAGAACGAACGTGGATGGCGCAGCTTGTAGTACAATGGTTTCACATGCTCGGGTTGTCGTCTAGGAGACATCTCACCCGACCAACAACTCTGCGTTTTGGCCCAGGACTTAGCACTTGGATGGAGATGACCCCGCCGATGGCTTGGTCTACTCGATTGTGTGTTTTCTTGCGTTTTTCCCTACCCTCGAGATACCCCCAAATGCATCCTTAGGATAGCCCATTATGATAATGATGACTCTTGTTAGTATGATCGATGGCCGTGATTGAAAGTGTGGTTTGTTGGAGCATCGATGAGCTTGAGAAAGTCGATGCGCCGTTGGATGTAGATTCATCAGTCACGCCACTTCGTCATTGCTCGGAGCCGCGCCCAGCTCCGCAGCCTGTCCACCCTGAATTCCTGGAGAGATGGATCATGGCATCGTTGCACGGGTAGACGCGAGTGTACTGCTTGGTGCTCTCGCTGTCTTTTGCTACAGGATACAATTCTCTTGCTTGTCAAACCACATCACATAGACTCTCTCCAGCCAATTCCGCATCATCGTGAAAACAAAATATTTGCTTTTTCCCTCAGCCATCTGCAGCCTGCTTCTCGAACCATCCACACGGCTATACCACAATCATCATCCATCATAGAACAGGAACTTGGCAACATCGCACCCGAGGCAAACTCGACATTATCCATTGCTCTTCCCCCGAGCAAGACCGTGTGTCCTCAACAGTCGAATGTCGGTCGACGAGCATGCTGGCTGGACGCCCCCGGCCGCAAACGTCACAACACCAACATCGCTCATCTTTTCCGAAAACGCAGGCATGGTTTCGTTGGAGACCATCCGCGCATCCAACCTCAAGACTAGCAATTTGGAGAATCTGGTAGCTGTGTTTGGTATGTCGCTTTGGTCGTCGCCCCGTGGCTCTTTTGCTGCTCTGAAGCTTTGTCTTGCCACGTGCCAAATGCTGACTTGCGCTTGATGGTATTTAGTGGGAGGTACACATGGTGTCGCCGAAAGCACCGTCAAGGAACTGTTCTTGAGGACAACGAAACCGCGAGCGTACATAATTGGCAGGTGAGTTTATCCCACGCAACTCTTGTCGTGTTCTGTGCTATGCTAACAGAGATGTTCAGGAGTCAAGACAAGGCGGACAGTCTTTGTAAAGAGCTCGAAGACTTGAACCCTGGCTCACAGGCCATCTTCATCAAGAAAGATATCAGCATACTGAAAAATGTCGACGAGGTTTGCGAGGAGCTCCAACGGCGAGAAAAGAAAATCAACATCTTGTTTCTCTCTGCCGGCTACATGTCACTAAGCGGTCGAAAGGGTGAGTTGCCATTTTCGGATAAAACCTCACACATTGCTAACAACAGTCACACAGAAACCCCAGAAGGATTTGACCACAAAATGGCTGTCAACTACTACTCCCGGATGCGCTTCACCATGAACCTGATGCCCGAACTCTCGGTAGCCGGAAAAAACAAGGAACTCTCACGCGTGCTTACAGTCCTCGCCGCGGGCTCAGAAGCCGACATCGACATGGACAACATGGACCTGAAAAAGAACTACACCTTACACGCCTGTCTGTCCCACTGTGTGATGATGACAGACTTTATGATGGAGGAGCTCTCCAAACGCTACCCTCAAACCTCCTTCTCTCACTCTTACCCAGGCACCGTCAAGTCGGGCATCACCAATCAACTCACCGGTCCCATCAGGCTGGGCGTTAAAGTTTTGTATTCGGTAATGACACCTTGGATACTAAACTTTAGAGAGTCCGGCGAGAGACACCTTTTCCAAATCACCAGCTCAATGTACAAAGCCAAGGACGGAAGCGCTGGAATACCACTAAACGGCGGTTTGGACATTGCAGTTGGGATGGATGGATTGAAGGGCAGCGGAGCATACTTACTTGACTGGGATGGCAGGCCAGCTGGCGATATGGCTATACTCAGAAAATACAGGGATGAAAATGCCGGACCCAAGATTTGGGAGCATACGCTGACGGCTTTGAAGAGGGCTGCGGGTAACAAGAGGATGGCTGATGAGAATGAGGAGCAAGAGCAGAAGCGTAGAGAACAGCATGCGTCTGGTGCTCTGAATATGGTTGGTTGGAGAGCGGGATGATGTGGGCAGGCAAGAAAGCCAGATTATGGACCATGGCGTTATGATGGAAGAGTATGCATTATAAGACTGGACGGCATCGAAATGGATTGGATCTACACGCCGGGTTGCATGATAAGAGTATCGTATTTCGAAATATCAAAGGAGTGTATGTATAGTGTACTGTTCCTAACGTCCCGCTGAAAGATACAGCGAAGCACATGAATTGATTGTCTTTTCGAACTCAGATTCCTACTATAGGATGCCCAGGCAAGGTCTCGATCTGGGCAACAAAGTAACCATGGTCCCGAGGCTAGCAGGCGGAAGATTGTGGAAGCTTCGTTGTCCAGGATATCGCGAATGCTGGTTGTCCAGGAAATGCAAAAGCCTCCATCAAGTCCCAGGTGTTTTCTCCTTTCATGCGACCGTCAACATCAATAGTCTGATCAACTTCTTCTCTGTACGAACATCTTTCTTCCCCCTGCATCTGTATCGATACCAGCATTCACCATGGGACGCCACTTTGTACGTTATAGAGGTCGCTCTCCCGCAGCCCACCCAGAGTCCGATTCAACACACCTCATTGTCAAGAAAACTGTGACCAAAGAAAAGAACAGCAACTGGGGTTGGACACGGGCGAGCCAGACCAGCAGTGTCAGTTCAGTGACGGAGCCGGCGCGCTCTGCTTCTCGAGTGAGGGTTGCGCGGTATCGTGAGAGTGAGCACCATCGTCACCGCTCGAGTTCCCGTCATCATCATCGCCGTCACCGTTCACGACACGAGCATTCACACCATCACCCTCACCCGAGGGCTCTTGATCATCACTTCGGCGAGCACAGACATTGGCGTCGCCATCGCCGGCGTCATAGCGAAGACGCGCCGCTATCGCCGCCGCCGCCGCCGCGTGTGGAAGCAAAGGAAGTCGTTCACAAACGCTGCCATTGCGAAGCCAAACCTTCACCTACGGTCAAGTCTCTCCATATCTGTCCTTCTCCAATTCTTGTCGCCATTCCCATCAAGCAGCCTTCGCGCAAGATGGAGGAAGTCGGCGGATTCACCTACGAAGAGTGGTGCAAGAGATGTGCATGCGTTCCTGTTCCGACCGAGACCATTGCTCCGAAGTCGTCCGTTTCGAATCGCTCAACTCAGACTCAGGCTCGCACTCACAGCGAGGTTTCTGACCAGGACAACAATTACCGCTATGTCGCTATGAGAGAGCCAGGTCCTCAAGACGCTGTTGTGAGTTTGGTTGCATCTGAGATGTTTTGTGCAGTTCACTGACATTTGCTCAACTTAGCCTGTCGCTTACGCGCTGTACCCTCAACCTGGCTACACCTACATGTATCCATCACAGCCATTCGCTGCTGTGGCTGCTCCTCCTGCGCCTGCAGCACCTGTCGTTGCGGCTGCTCCTCCCAAGGCTGCTTCTTCCACTCAATCCAAGCAAGTGGAGTCTCACCATCATCACTACGTCCACGAACGTGTGCGCGAGAGACCGATCCGTGCTGCCTCAGAGCCACCTACCATTGAGAAGGCCGCGCCTACTCCACCCGCCCCTCCAGCAAACATGCCGGCAGTGACTTACAGTCCATTCCCATACGCCATGCCCACCAGCGCCATCCCCGTCGCCTACGCAATGCCCACCTATCCGGTGCCCGTCCAAGCCGAAACCGCCAGCAACACCTCCTCTTCCAAACCCAAACCCGACCAGCGCATCTGGGTCGGCCGCACCAGAAAGCAAGTCGACGAGGACAATGCCAAGATCGCCCACAAGGAAGGCGTTTACAAGCCCAACGAGATGGTTCCCAAGGATGCCTCGCCTGATCAGTTGTTCTGGTGCATTGAGCCTGATGACACCAATACTTTGCGCAGTTTCCGTACAATCGAGGAGGATCTCCAGCCGGGCAAGTGGAAGGTTGATCCTAGGTATGGTAATGCGTACTTTGTGCGTGGAAAACTCGAGAAGGAGAAGAAGAAGAGTAAGTGATGATACATGGGGAGTCACTGCTTCTGCTTGTTTGCTCTTTCTGCTTGGGCATGCCATGATGGTCGTGCCTTTTCTTTCGTGGAATGGAGATTATGCTTGATGAGGAGGGATGACGATGAGAAAAGACGAACATACCACTGAAGACTATGACTGCGAGGAAGCTGCGATGTTTCAAGGTTTCTGGTTTTCCTTTCGATGGAGGTTTCTTATTTTCTGCTTTTTGCTTTGCTTTACTGCCTTTTTCTCTTTTGCTTATACACACAGCGGGCATCGCTATTCTTTTTTTCCTCTTATGTAACAACACAGCCGGCGCATTATTGCTGCCTTTGCTATCACAGAAATTCAATCTGAGAAATGTCTTTTGACTTGTTCTGAATGCAGTGATAATGGATGTTCTTGACAAGTGAAGAAACCGACAAGAGGAGGAGTCGACAGTCAGCAGCCCTCGAGCTCTCTGCGGGACCGAACCCCCAAAAAATATGACGTCGTGCTGACCCTCCAAAACTTTCCCTCTCATCATCGTTCACCATCAAATGCCAAACACCACCAACACCACCACACACACGACAAACCCATACCACCTACCCCTTCTCCTCACCCTCTTCATCCTCTGCCTCTTTCCCTCAATCATCGGTCCGATCCTGTGGTCACCACTAACCCTCCTCTCCTTCTCTGCCTCTCTACTACCTTGGTCTACCCCCACCGCTTCCACTGCAACACACACCTCCAAGCCAACAGCCACAATGTCCTGGACGCAAAAGCAATTCACACTGCCCGCAAAGTCACGAGGCAGCTACCTCATCACCGACACCGTGTACGAAAAAGTGCCAGAGATCAAAGAGTACAAAGTCGGTATATTGCAATTGTTCGTGCAGCACACCAGTTGCGCGTTGAGTTTGAACGAGAATTACGACGAGGATGTCCGGTGAGTGTTTTGCCTTTCTTTCTACCCCCTCTCCCTTGACCGACTCTTTACCCTCTCTCTCTCTCCCCTTTTCCCATTCTGACCTCGATACTAGCGCCGACATGTCCGACGCCCTCGATCGCATCGCCCCGGAAGACCGCAAAGGGAACTTGTACCGCCATGCCGACGAAGGACTGGATGATATGCCCGCACACATCAAATCAGCCCTCATTGGAGCCAGTGTGAGCGTACCCATCACAAACGGAAAACTGAACACGGGGACTTGGCAAGGCGTGTGGTTTTTGGAGTTTAGGGCTAGCAAGCACCAGAGGAAGATTGTTGCTACCATTCAGGGCGAGAAGATGAAGTAGAGAGAAGGGAGACGGAAAGACACCAGTGGATAAATGGAAGATGTAAATGTTACTTCATTGCATGATCAGAAAAGCCGGCTCTCTTGATCTGCTAATTCCGTTTGCACGCTACGTTCTCGTTCACAACATAATCTTCATCCGCTGCTGTACACGTATATGACGTTTGAACAGTTCGTGATGTTGAATGTTTTTTAATATACACTTGCAATGGAACAGCAAGAGGTGCAAAGGCTAAAAGAGAACAGAGGTTATATAATAGTAAACCAAAAGGCCAATGGGAAATCAACAATCTATCGCTGTTCCAAAGGCTTGCCAGTGTTGCTCTGGTAACCAAAGGGAACCTCTGCCTCATCCCCAGTGGGCTTGAGAGGGTAAGGTGTCGAGGGCAGGGACTCGAGGTACTTGCGGTTGGACTCCTTTGCCTGTTTTTTGGCAACAAAGTCAGAAAAACACACACGGGGCTCGAAGAGAGAGAGATGGGGAAGGAAGAGGTAGGAGTATGGAAACTCACGTAGGGAAGACCACAGTAGGTGCAACCGCATATTTGGGGCTTGTCGACGTTGATGAAGATGCGAGGGTGGCCGAGGGGACCGCCGCCGCCGTCGCACTTGACGGACTTCTCCTTGACCCAGCGGACGGGCTGTTTGTGGATGAGCTCGATGGCCGCCAACGGGCGAGGCTATATTCGAAAATCTTCCGTATCAGCAAATCGTTGCTCTCACTTCTTTCTGCAGTCCTCTCTCCAAATTCTTCCTTTTTGCTTGCTTTGGCTCTTCTGCATCTGTTGCCAACTTCCTTTTCTCTTGAAACTCCTACTCTTTCCATTTTTCCAAATCGTATCTTCTGGGAAAAATGAAAAAGGGCATCTTCTTACCTGATCATACATGATCATCTGCTCGAATCTAGGTCCCACCATGGCCTTTTCTCTGGCTTGCTGGCTACGGCTCCACACTCCCTCCCTGTTGGGCGCCTGCATGGTCCTGCGCTCTTCACCCTCGGCCACAGATTCCTGCAGAGGCTTGTCCATGTTGCCTTCGCTGCTCGTGGGCATGGCATTGGTGCTGCTGACCGGCGAGGGTGTCGAGCGGTCTTTGGTGTCGTTGGCCGGGATGGGGTTGTCGGCGCGGAGGGAGACGCGGGCGGTGGAGAAGGCGCGGGTGCTGCTGCTGCTGCTGCGGAGGCAGCGGCTGGTTAGGCGTGCTGGCAGCATTGTGTGTGTGTGGTTGTGTGTGTGCTTTGGATTGGCTGGCAAGTCGATTGCGCGGTGATGGACTGTTGGAGGTGCTGTTGGAGTGCCAAGAGTGTGTGTGGTCTGTGCGTCAAGTGGTTTCCGCGCGCTCGCGCTGTCCGCTGTCTTTGAAGCTTTTGGTCAGCAATACTCGCTGCCTTTTCCGACGACAACACTTTTGAGAAATGTCATGATTATATTCAAAGGTTGCTTGCACATTCGAAGCTTCTAATCTGACAAGGAATCATCATAACTTCAAGAGGCTAGAGGTCAACCAGGCAATTCTATGTGAAGCAATCTATGAAGAGCATCAAGTCGTTATGCTCACACGAACATCCCTCGTCTTGAAAATCTTCGACTTGCTCTGTCGATGTTGACTGACCGACCTATCTCGTCGCTCACTAGGCGTATGCGATGCCCTAACCAACGACCTCCTATCATTCCCGTCATCTTCTGGAAAATCTTCTTCCGTTGGCACTCCCAGCCCGCTGAGATCTTGCAACTCGGTCATCGTTTCTGCTTCGTCCCCGGCTTGGACAGTCGCCGTTGACACACCATACTCTTCGTCATTAAATTGTCGGAAGCCTTTGTTGGCTTCGGCTCGCTCGACAAAGCCAAAGGCATTGGCTCGTCCCCTGGCATGGCCGATTGTTACGGGCTTGTCGGTGGAGCGAGCGCTGCTAGACGACACTCCACTGTCTTTGCCTGCTGACCACTTGAACATGAATGTCTTTCTGATAAAAGAACCTGTAGTCGTGTCCTCGAAGAACTTTCTCCAGAGCGGTCTGCATGCCGCTAGTGATGTGGCTACAATCGCAAGACCAGGCTCAATGACACTCCAGAGCCCAGTCTGCACCGCTTGCTTGAAGAACTCGATGTCAGAATTCAGATTCGACAGAGTTGCCACACGGATCAGTGCGCAGATAGAGCTGACGGACCCGATGCAGAGTAGAAAGCCGGCTGTAAATTTCATTCCCAGCGGCATGTTGGAGTTCCAAAGGACGTAGATGGGTAAGAAGGCGTAGATGAAGTCCGTCAATGTGTCCACGGATCCAAATACATATGTCATGACCAACAGTGTGTGATCCGGTATGCACTTTCCCTCTGCTCGTGAGATCAGTTGGTCGTTGACATTCAAGCCGCAACGGAACAGATAGATGAAAGCGTATGCGAGTCCGTAAAGAGTGAACACCGTAACAGTCATGAAGATGACCCATCTTTGCCATCGTTGAATGACGATCCGGAGGTAGAAGAAAGCGAGCGAAATTTTGAGAAAGACCAGGGAGAAGCAATAGAACATGGTAAACATCACGGAGCTCTGCAGCATCTTAGCAAGTTGTTCAACATTCCAGACGGCACACAGACTCACGGTGTATATCTTTTCAATCACTACCATCGCCTCTTTAATACCGCCAGAGATAGCTTTGATCGTTGCCGGATCATGTTCGAGATTGATCAACTTGATGGCAAATCCACAAAACACTATGTACCAAATCTATGATAACACGTCAGAACAGCTTCAAGAGTATTACAATACTGGGACTCACCTGTGCAATGATCAAGCAAACATCATCAAGTCCGAACCCTTTGACAATAGAAATTCTCACGTATAATCGTAACGATAGCGCGACTGATGTGATGGGGATGAAGGCATAGGCCGCCTGATTCAGGACCAGAGAGGCCTTTCCAATCGCTGCTATGGCTCCGGGATCCATGAACATCAAAAGTGACATCCAAACTTCAGGTCCTCCAATGCCTGGAGGGGAGGCTTTATGTTTGAAATGGTTTCAGAGCGGGATCGCTTCCCTTCGATGTGGCTTACGGCGGTAGGCGGCATTCGGGTGAGGGCTTGTCAATAATCTACGCCCATAGTATATCGGGTAGTGCGTTGATTCGAGGCGAAGTGAAAACACGGCTGGTAGGGTAGCAATGTACACATCGGTTCGAGCAGCGGATAGCGAAGTAGTGACCTCTCATCTCTCGAGAAAGCAACATACCCGCTCTCAACCGAGTTTCGAGAGTGCCGTCAGAGGCGACGAGGCAATCCATATGGCAAAAAGTCAAATCCAACGAATCTTCGTATAAGCGCGAGTACCGGCCATCGAAAGCGTGCTTATTTTCATCTCAATTGACCAATGGGTGCAGCGTGCGCAATTTAGTAGAGACCGTTTTCGATGCCAAAGGCATGGTCAGGACCACTCCAAGGCTTTGCTCAGCTGGTCCTGCATACAGCATGCAAGTTACTGCTGTGTCGACGATAAGGCGTCATGACTAGAGTTGTGGGGACAAAGGGGGACCGAGAAGGCAAGAACAGGGTATGGCCATGTGAGGTACGACAGAAATGGATATGAGGTGCAGCGATATGAAGAGACCCAGATCCTTTGTCAATCAATCGATCCTTGTCGTAGATTGGAATCTCGTGGTTTGATATGAATTTGCGATGCTACTCGGAAGCCGTTAGTGTTTCGGGTCAGACGTGCATGTCAGATGGGTCCTTGCTCGCAGCCAGTGGCATGACGCTTGGCTCTATTGCGATTGACATTGCGCAACAGTGGAGAAGTGTCCGGTCCGTTCCACGATCGTGGACTTTGACAGCTGTGTGGCTTCGACGTTAGCCAAACATAGCTGCATGAAGCTGTGTTGGTGGCGGGTCTTGTCAGTCCTGAGGAAACTGCACACGAAGTTCGTGGTTGGCCTGAGCACATATCATCGCTAAATCCTACTCTGGGGCACTTCGTAGATGGAGGTGGCATGAATCCATCAGTATAAGTGCCTCGTAGCGTTCTCACTGTATCAATGGAACTCTTTGCTCTCTTTACTATTGCCAACTTGAGCCGGAAGCGCGGTGCCCGATGAAGGATCTTTCTCGGAATCAACTTTTGCCGATGTCGACTTGGAAAGCGTCCCACGGCAGTTCGAAGGTCCAGCCACAAGTAAACGTGGAAACATGGTTGTGTGACTCTGTGGCTGGTCGCAGGATTGGAGATCCAGCGCCTGGGGTGGCAAGGTCGAGTCGGTGAATTCGTGATCAGCTCTTTCCATCGGGTCCTAGGTCCCCGGCGGCCACTTTTCTCAATTTCTAATGACGATCACTTGATTGTCGAACTTTGCCTGGGTCAATGATATATCGAGCAAGGATGAAGCTGTTCGCTCTGGCCATTGAGATCCTAACGCGAAGAGGAGGCTTGAAGCCACCAGATATCACATCGCGACAGCCTCGCTCGATTCGCAAATTCCGGGTCTCAAGCAGCCAGTCGGAAATACGACACTGGCGAGTGGGTTCAGGATCGTGGCAAATCGTGTTTAATGCAAGATGCACATAAGGGAAGCGTTTAATATGTGCGAAGTGTTTCGAGGGTCCACGACCGCAACTTCCCCGACACCGCCGGCACCGCGGGAGTGGGTCTTGGGTCCGCGTCCAGCAAGCCGTGCAGTAGCGCGATAGGGAAGAACAAATTCGCTTTGATCTTGACAAAGACAACTTGTAATTCAGGCCTACCAAATGAATCGTGGAAAGTCTATCAGAGTATCTGCGGCAGAGCGGGTGTTTGCTAAGCGAATGTTGGACATCGCTCATCTCAAGGCCAGGGTGTGCCTGGTGACTTCAATTTCGGAGCAAGTATCTTGCTCAACGATAAGCTCTTGACCGTTTTGTTGTACGGTTCGGTTGAGAGTATATTCTTTTACTTGTGTCGCCGTGTTGTAGCTGAGAAGATATTTCTTGGCACAGGATCGAATGTGTGTGGGAAGATTCTGTTTTCGGGGTACGACTCCGGACATACATTTCAAGTGCATACTGACAATTTATTGAAGCTGATCTTTTTGAGGGGCATGACACACAGCCTAAGCGAGATCGCAGAGATAGGATGTACAACCAAAAGGATGTTTAGCATTGTCACATCGACCCATCATTGTCAGAGATTCGCTTCTATTATATAGCACTATGTATGGCAGAGCATTGCGAGCGGTGGTACACTATTCAGCCTATCTTCAGCGGTATGTCATCACGATATTCGGCGTCACACCTCTGCGATTCCAATGTTCGTCTCCTGCAATAAAACCAGACCGAACAATCTTGGCTCGGTCGATGGTCTTGCCATCTTTCTGTCTGCGAAGGTAAACTCCTTCTACGACACCTTCGTAATAGATTGACTGGCGTCCACGCACAATGTCAAGCAGTGATTGCTCGTCTGGCTTTTCTACCTCGATATCCTTGACTTGATGTAGCTTCGTACCTTTGAGTCTCTCACTCAATGCTTCTCTGCTTAGAAAACTGCTTGTCTTGGTATCCAAGAGGTCAAATGCGAGGAACAAATCTGGGAGATTGCTGTAATGAATGGAGTGCTTCGCGAACAACCATTCGCCATAGAGTATCCATCTGCCAGGTTGACTGCTTTTCACATCTAGTACAGTGCTCAAGTCTTCATAGTGATCTTCCAACCACTTATCCAGCTTTTTGAACTGTGCATGTGATTTGCTGTTGACGTAGTGCGACCTGTTTTGCACTTTGAAGGCGCCACAGGAGTCAAGACTGATGCCCAGATTCGCGCCGTCTACCTTCTCCTCGACAACAACTGTTGTAGAGGGGTCGATGGATTGGAGGAATGCTTTAGCGTCAGAAGAGGAGAGGATCAGGTCATCTCGCGACGCAGAGCCGATATTGAAGAGGTGCCGTGTCCGAGGAAATTTGTGGACGAACGGTCTCTCTGGTATGTCCGATGTCGTGGTGAGGTAAGACTTGTCGTCCGCTTCGTTGTCTGACTTAACAATAGCATCTGCTTGAACCATGATCTTCACAGAAACCCCGAGTCTCGATAGGAGGTCAGATGCGGCAACATTGGATGAGACTCTAGCGATACAAGCGAACTTTTCTTTGCTGGTCGGTGGAACAAATGTCTTGACGAATGAGTGAACGATTCTTTTTGCTCTTCCTGCTGGGATAGTCGGGTGGTTTGTCCGAGCGTCTGCTCTTCTGGTACAGATCTCTGGGTTGATGTCAAACCAGACACATAGAGCATTGTTTGGATGGAATGCATGTGCCAGCCATTGTTCTCTGTCTTCAATGTAGGGATTGCATCTGTCCATAATCACTTTTCCCCCACTCTCGAGCTTGTTGGATAGAGCATTGAGACAGGCAGTCTTGCTACCCAATTCGTCCTGAGATATGATGGTATAACCCAGAGTTGCAAGCTGTGATGCAAAAGTGCTCTTGCCCGAACCAGGTACACCGCAGCATATAATCAAGGAAGGAGATTTAGGCAGATTTCCGTCGAGTTCAAGTGGACTCTCTGGCTCGAGTGGTAAAGCTTCTGCAGGAGTGACTCCTTTCTGACCGCTTATGAGGTACTGAGCATAGTCTCTGACAAATGTCTCCTGTTTGGTTGTCTCAATACTGCCAGGTCGCAGGTGGCGTAAGAGCTTCATAGCGTCTCCGGGGTACATACGGAGACGTTCTTCGCCGTTGTATCTTTCGGGAGGGGTGTCATCATATCCTCTAGCCATGAGGTAGCATGCAGCGAAAGTGCCAGCACGGCCTTTCCCACCTCCGCAATGAACCAGAGCGGCTTCTTCAGTCGATAGGTCATCCATGCACTGGATGAATGTGTCGACTTGCTTGTTCGTAGGGGCTTGGTAGTTGCGTACTGGTAAGAACAAGTTTCGGCAAGGTGTATCTATGAACCATTCCGCGGGGAGTGGTTCTTCTTCTGTCAGTGTGACGACTAGTGTGATGCCCAGAGCTATCAGTGTTTGGATATCTTCACCAGAGCGCGGTGTACTCATGACAGCGAGTCGGAAGGGTGCCAACCAACGAAAGAACCTCGGCAGCCTGTAAAGCTCTCCCCTCATCGGCGTAAACACGTCTTGATTGGAAGCCACAGAGGGCAGGACCAGGGCCGAGTCAGTATCAGCCATGCTACTACTGACGTTTCCCTTGACAAGACATCGTACTTGAGGGTCCTGGAACGCGTCCCCATACGTAGAGTAGAGAATTCGGTTGTTCTTCCAATCTTCAACTTCGTGGTCGAGGAAGAAAGGACCAAATTCAGTGTACCTCGAACATCCGACTAAGGCCTCGATGCAGCGTGTCTTGATGGCGGATTCACCATTTGGCAACAGATGCACTGCATGAGCAAACATGAACATAGCTTGTTTTGCTTGCTGCGGCATTTCATAACCGTGAGCCACGCGCAGGATAGCGGCGATACTGTTGGGATATGACTCGAGATATTCAATGGCGAACTCAGAGCTCTCTGCCTTGTACGAAAGTTTGAACAATATTCGCCATGCCTTATCGAATGAGAATTGTGACAGATACGAAACGTGAGATTTGGCGATGAACCGAACAACTTCCAGTGCATGTTTTCGAGTGTCGGAAGGACCTGTTGCTAGTGTAAAGCAATTTGAGATGATCTGGTCAAGCTGCTCTACAGTCAGAGCCTTACAACGAGATATAGCGGTGACGCCTTTGTCGATGTCGTGGTTGTCTGTTGGTGACAGGGTGACGTGGAAGTCCTTTCGAGGTAGTCCGAATAGAGCTCTGATTTTGTCTCCATGTGGCCAGAATAGCACATTGAATGCGACGGAACCTTGTGTCCCAACTCCTAGATCGACTGGTGGTGTCAGACTCGGAGACTCATTGAGAAATTGCTCGACTTCAGTCTTTCGTTCATCGTCGAAATGCTGGATTTCGGCTTTTGTGATCACCGTGACATGGTATGGAAGTTTTGGCTTTTGTGGAGAAGACGAAGGTGAACTTTTGGCAATTTCGTGGATGCAATTGCCTCTGAGTACAATACATCCGAGGGATTTGACGATTTCCAGATCCATAGCGGATAGTCGAAAAGTAAGTGAATGCTTGCCGTCAGTACGCTATTTCAATGTGCTTAGGAGTGGGTGCTCATATATAAAACCGAAGAAGTCAAGGAGGGAAGGCGGTGTCTCGGTTAAATTTGCCATGAGTCAGCTTCAATCAACACCGCTGTCCAGATCCAGCAATCAGTAAGAGGCATCTCTTGACCACCGTACAGTGAGGCAGTCAAGCGGCGCAGACTCGTACACAGTGTCAGATATGAAACGAGATTGATCCATAATCTGCAATGCGAGCACTTACGACCATAGCAGCATCGTTGGTCTTTGCATGGCACGTGGCAGACACTGGTTCAGGTTGAATGTGGCCGATTTCTGATATGGATACGAAGAGAAACGACATCAGAGGGCATGTCACAAATGTTCCCTTGAGCAGTGTACAGACAGTTTCTTGTCCAAGGTATTCTTGTGTGTTGTCAAGAAAGCAAATGGCGAAGGACGAAGTTCTTGCTTGGAGGAACTGCAGAAAGTATAGCCGAAGGTGGCCTGTGCGGAAGTGATTCGCGTCCAGTCGCGTGCTTTGCAAGCACGCGCTCGCTGTCGCTCATCAACCCATCGAGACATTGTCTTTGGTGCATATACTTGTCTTCTCCATCCGGTCATCACACAAGGTTGAGCGTCAGGGATTTAACATTGCAAATACATTACAACAACCACCCAATTATGGCATCAAGACCGGAGCTCAAAGTGGACGACGAGTACGCCTTCATCAAATTCTTCAAAGGCCTGCCAGGCAAAGACGACGATACGATACGACTCTTTGACAGAAATGACTATTACACAGCACATGGTGATGACGCCAACTTCATCGCTCAAAACCAATACAAGACCACCTCGGTAATCAAGCAGCTCGGCCGCGATCCTGGACTTCCATCTGTCACTCTTTCACAAACCGTTTTCCGTAACTTCTTACGCGAGGCTCTATTCCGTCTCGGCAAACGTATTGAGATCTACGAGTCTGTTGGCAAGAACAAATTCAACCTCACCAAAACCGCCTCGCCAGGAAACCTTCAGGATGTTGAAGACGAGCTCGGCAGCAGTATGGAAGCCGCTCCCATCATTCTCGCCGTCAAAGTCTCAGCCAAAGCTTCGGAGGCTCGTAATGTTGGTGTTTGCTTCGCAGATGCCAGTGTTCGTGAGCTTGGTGTGAGTGAGTTCGTGGACAATGACATTTACTCCAACTTCGAGAGCTTGATTATCCAACTGGGTGTTCGAGAAGTTCTTGTGCAGTACGATGGACAGAAGAAAGACGGAGAGTTGACCAAATTACGAGCTATCGCAGACAATTGCCAGTGCGCTGTATCTGAACGCCCATCAGCCGATTTCAACAGCAAAGATATCGAGCAGGACTTGAACAGGCTATTGCGTGAAGAACGTACCTCGACTCTGCCGCAGACGGAATTGAGATTGGCCATGGGAGCTTCAGCTGCTCTTGTCAAGTACCTCGGCGCTATGTCTGATCCCTCAAACTTCGGCCAATATCAACTCTACCAACATGACCTCTCACAATATATGAAGCTCGACGCATCTGCGTTAAAGGCCCTCAATCTTATGCCCGGCCCCAAGGACGGATCCAAGACGATGAATCTGTATGGGTTACTCAATCACTGCAAGACCCCCATCGGTAGTCGACTACTCGCTCAGTGGCTCAAGCAGCCTTTAATGAACCTGGAAGAAATTGAGCGCAGACTACAACTCGTAGAAGCGTTCGTCAATGACACTCAGCTTGCCGAATCAATGTCTTCAGATCATCTCAGATCCATCCCGGACCTTTATCGGCTGGCCAAGAAATTCCAACGCAAGAACGCTACTTTGGAAGACGTCATTCGCGTATACCAGGTCGCTATCCGTATACCAGGTTTCATCGGCACTCTTGAGGCAGTCATGGATGAAGAATACAAAGATCCTCTAGACAGAGAATACACCAACAAGCTGCGCGAGTGTGCTGATGCTCTGGGTAAGCTGCAAGAGATGGTTGAAACTACGGTAGATCTTGATGCTCTCGAGAACCACGAGTTCATAATCAAGTCCGACTTTGACGAAAGCTTGAAGATCATCCGAACAAAACTCGACAAGCTCCGTTACAGCATGGACAAGGAACATGGCAGAGTCGGAGATGATCTTGGTCTCGATACAGAAAAGAAGCTCTTCCTCGAAAATCACAAAGTTCATGGATGGTGCTTCCGCGTCACCAGAGCAGAAGCTGGCACCATCCGCAACAAGAAGCAGTACCAGGAATGCTCGACGCAGAAGAATGGTATCTACTTCACAACCTCCACTCTGCAGGCGGCGCGCAGAGAGCATGATCAGCTGTCTGAGAACTACAACCGCACTCAGAGTGGTCTAGTGCAGGAAGTTGTGGGAGTCGCAGCTTCGTACTGCCCTGTCGTCGAGAAGCTTGCCGGCATCCTAGCACATATGGACGTGATCGTCTCATTTGCTCATGTCGCTCTCCATGCACCCACGCCCTACTGCCGGCCAAGGATGCACCCTCGTGGTACCGGTGACACTGTCCTCGTCGAAGCTCGTCATCCTTGCATGGAAGCACAGGACGAAATTACCTTCATGCCCAATGACGTTACCCTCAAACGGAAAGACTCGGAGTTCCTGGTCATCACAGGACCCAACATGGGCGGTAAGAGCACGTATATTCGCCAGATTGGTGTCATCGCCTTAATGGCCCAGATGGGCTGCTTTGTACCCTGCACATCTGCTGAGCTCACCTTATTCGACTGTATTCTTGCCCGTGTCGGTGCCAGTGATAGTCAACTCAAGGGTGTTTCTACGTTCATGGCTGAAATGCTCGAGACAGCCAACATCCTCAAGTCAGCGACAAAAGAGAGTTTGATCATCATCGATGAATTGGGTAGAGGCACAAGCACCTACGACGGTTTCGGCCTGGCCTGGGCCATCAGTGAGCACATTATCAAGGAAATCGGCGCCTTTACTCTGTTCGCAACACATTTCCACGAGTTGACTGCACTGGTCGACACGTACTCACAAGTCCAGAATCTGCATGTCGTTGCGGACGTCAGTGATGGATCAACAGCAGACTCTGCACCTCAAGTCTTGCTCATGTACAAAGTCGAGCCCGGCATCAGCGATCAGAGTTTTGGTATCCACGTTGCAGAACTCGTCCGTTTCCCACAAAAGGTCATCTCAATGGCCAAACGCAAGGCAGACGAGCTGGAAGACTTTGCGGGAAAGAACGAAGAGGCAAAGTCGGAGCTCAAGAATGCAAGCAAAGAAGATGTCGCAGAGGGCAACAGACTACTGAAAGAGTTGCTGCTGAAGTGGAAGGAGGAGACGCAAGGTCAAGGGATGGATGGCAAGGAACAGGTCAAGAGACTCAAGACCTTGGTTGCTGAGAATGAGCAGTTGAGAGCCAACAAGTTCTTCATTGGTATGAAGGGACTGTAATGTACTAGTCTTGATCGACTGCCTTCGAGGTCCTAAACGCTGTGCTTGCTTGAGTATGATACGGTGTCTGTAGCTACAAGCGTATCGAGTTGACGACTTCCTAAACATCAACGAGTTTTCTGCTTTCGAATGTCTTTCTTCTTTGCCTCGGTCTACCCGTTCCGCTCTTTCAGAGACGGCTTAATGTCAGATCCAGCCTCGCTATTAGCTTCTGGAGCAAGTATGTTCGTTGGGCAACAGCGCTTGAGCGTACGGCACTTCGTTACTTCCATCGCAAAGTTACGGTTGCCGTGATAACGAGACAAATGACCACTTGGCCAGAGTAATTCACCGAGCTGTATCGCTAAGAGGCATATTGACGTGAATGACGTGTCGACAAAGGAACTCGAGTGATGAAGTAGAATTGAAGTTGCGTTTTCTCATTAGATCTTGCAGAACACCTCACAAACGACATCAACACGCATGTTTCTGGACCTTTTCATCTCTCACAACCTGAGCGTCCTGCTCTGTCTCCGTGTGTGGCGCACTGTGTATAACCACATCCTCACCCGCACCGGGCGTTCTAAAGTTTCCTTTCGCCGTCGTAAACCAAGTGATCGCCGCAACCAACATAACCACCCCTACAGCCGCAGAAGTATAGTTCATATTTTCCGGATCCACTGGTTTGAGTGTGGGAAAGTTGAAGGTGATGGATGTGAAGAGCAAGTACACTAATGCCATGATGTTGATTGGTAGACTCCAGCGTCCGAGGTTCCAGGGGCCTTCGAAGCGAGGGGGAGTTGTTGAGGTGAGGGGAGCGATGACGCGGAGGAGGATAGGGATGGCGTAGGAGACATCTGGGGGATTATTCTTAGCATATGAGATGGTGGGGGAAGGTGTGTTCGGTCTTACAAAAGCCTTCGGTGGCGATTGAAACGACGGTATTGAAGCCTGTCACTGTGCCGAAATAGATCGAGTTCAAAACTATTTGGACGACGAAGGTCAAGAGGATGCCGTAGATGGGCACCTGTTTGGTCGAATGAACCTCGCTGAGTACGTTGGAGAAGGGTAGACCACGGTCTCTAGCAAACGCATACTGAACTCGTCTGTCAGCGGACTTCAAGTAGAAAGAAAAGGACGAACTTACAACTGCACGACCACCTTCAGCAAGCAGCGATATAGCCGAGAAGAACTGTATCATAACCATAAGGAACGTCAGACACGAAGCACCAGCAACAGATTGCGTAGAGTCGTAGAAAATCTGAACAATCGGGCTGCCAGTAGCACTCTCAGCCACGCCATCAATCGACCCCATGCAGAAACATGCTGCAATCAAAAACGCAAATCCAGTGACCGCACCAAGACCTACGGAGAGCACAATTGCCTTGGGAGCGACTTTTCTGGCATCGTTGATCTCTTCTGTCATGTGTGCTGGGGCATCATAGCAGCACATGCCGAAAGCCGATTGCAACAGACCCAAGATGGCAGCATATGGCTTGTTGAAACCAGTGAAGTTTTGGAATTCTGAAAAAACAAAGCTGGGAGTTTGCTTGTGATCGTTTGTGGCGAGAATGGTGATGATGATGATGAAGAAAGATCCCATGTTCCAGATGAGGAAGAAGTTGGTCATTTTATGTAGCATCTGTGGACAAAATATGTTCAACGAGAGAGCGGCGACGGCAATTGCGTATGCGACCAGAGTCGAATTCCAGCGCGTGATCTCGTACTCTGGATTGTTGAGCACAGCCATAGCGAGGATGAATCCTGAGGCGATAAAGTTGACTACAGCACCCATAGCAATGATGCCGATCAACATGAACCATCCACAGACATACGACAATCCTTTGGACCAGCTTCGCGGCGCCAGAATGGCAGTCCACGAGTATTGACCGCCTGCCAGTGGATACGCTGAGCACATCTCGGCCATCGATAGAGCAACAGCCATGGTGAACACACATACACCCACCCATGACCAGATCATGACTGGCGGTCCACCACTTTCGGCTCCAATGATGAGCACACCGGATAATGCTGTCCAGCTAGAGACGATCGAGAAGCAGAATCCGATCATGCTAATCAGGTTGAACGTTCGTTTGAGCTCTGTATTGAGGTCAGAATATGAGATGAAGCTGCAATATACCATTGACACAAACCTCGTTGATATCCAAGCTGCTCGAGAGCAACATCGTCTGCGACTGCTCCATCAAACACTTTCTGATCCATAATATCCGACATGACGATTGAAGTGAATGGAAAGTGATATTGCGTTTAGCGAAACCGATTCTTGCAAACAAAAAGGGTAGCGCTGCATATATACAACTTGGGCATAAATCTTTATAGACCAAAGACTATATCGATACTGTTGACAGGCGATCTTGAAAGAGAAACTCCTAGAGACGGCAGCCAAAGACAAAGATAAGGCAACGATAAGATGCACAAAGTGCTTGTTATTCACAGTAATGCATTTTTGGCCTTGTCAGCAAAGCAGGTCCAGATATCGAATGAGCCAACGATAGGTCAGATCCTTATCTTCGGAAGTACGCCCCGCATACTGAATGCGGGATGGGTCCGAGAAAAGTCGCGTGGTGGAGTTTTATCTTTCCGTCCTTCGTATGAAGTTTCTCTTTCGAGTGCTAAGAAAAAGAACATGGGAACAACATCTCAATACACATCCTCGCTCTGAGACGTTGTGATGGTGATGAATTTGGAAAGCTGAGGAGAAAGATAGCTGTCCCGATAATCTCCGGTCTCGCAGACGCGTCGCGGAACCCACCGCAAGAACTTCGATGAATTTTTGGCAATCACGTTTCGAACGCGAACCTGGATTCAAAGTCATCAATCTGCATGAGGTGAGGATAAAACAATGGCGAATGTTCATGTCATCGACGTCTGCAGCCCTCATCTCAACCCAAACATCTGCAACAAATCATGTCGATGGAAGAATTCGCGACTCATCTTGCCGAACACGTACATGGGCAAGCTCAATGCGCAAATGGCGACTTCGATACTGCCAAATACGATGAACAGCCTCTCAATGCCTCCTTCGAAGACCCAGGTATAAGCAAAGTACGCCAGAATGAACGAAAACATGTTTTTGAAAATGATCAAACATGTGAACGATTCGACTGCAATGTCTCTGTGTGCATCGAGTAAGTACTGCGCCGAGGCTGTGGCGCCCATGACCATACTAGCAACGATGAACGCGAGGAACACTTCCGGTACAATCCAGCCATAGCGTGCTACTTTGGCCGCTGTGATGCCGAAGCCATAGAGTCCGATGCCAGCGAATATGAGGGTAGGAATGACGAGCAGGATTCGATACTCAGGCTCGTATCTTCCATTGTTACGTCGGACCATGAAACGTGTAGTGAGCTCAGTGTAGACTCCTGCAATCAAGAGACCGAGTATACTTCCAATGAATGCTGCGGTGTACATCTTGCCAGCTTGTTCTTCGTCGAAAAACAATGGAGGTCCGAGGAAGATTAGTGACAGGATGACTCCTACCATCACAGTCCAGCCTATGATCACACCCTGGAGCAAGCAAGCCCAAATGACAGCTGGGTGCAAGAACAGTGGAAATGGTCGCAGGAACAGCTTCCAGAACGACTCGTCACTTTTGCGTCCGTTGAAGGGGGCAATACGCAGAGGTTTCCATGCATTGCCTCTGACTCTGGCAACAACTTGTTCGTTGGGTGATTTTTCGTCGTAGGAGGGGGCATTTCCATCCAGTGAATCCGAACTGCTGGTCGTCATATCTGTGTTCAGGCGATCGGGTCGACGGTACGCGACTTCCGGGCACAAGAACAGAAGCAGTAAGAAGCCACCACCCATGAAGATGGCAATAAAGTAGAACGACCACTGCCAACCAATGTCATGGGCAATCATACCAACAAACACTGGAGTCAGGAACGCTCCGCCAAAGAGCGAGACGTTCGCAAATGCCATGCGCAGACCACGCTCGTGGACGAAATAGAGGTCTCCCACGCATGCGTTGATGAGTGACTCAAACGGTGCCAAGGCGATTCCCTGAATCACTCGTGCCCACAACAAACTCGTGTAGTTGTGTCCCATGTGTGTGGATCCTCCCCAGGTGGAGCTCGCAATCATGAGCACTGCACCGATCAGGAACACATGCCTCTTTCCCCAAACTCTTGCAAGCGGAACGAATAGTAAGCTTCCCACACCAACACCAGCTAGGTGGTATGCTGTGAGAAGAGCTGCTTCCTCAAATGTGCACTGAAACTTGAGCGCGAGTTCGACCGAGTCGGCGGCTAGAAGGGGTGAGGCGGTAGTCGCGAGGACAGAGACGATACAGAGGATTACGAGGATGACATCGCGTTGCCAGAGTGGCCAGTTCTGTATGGATGTTAGTAGTGATCACACAGCGACTTGGACGTGGATGAGAAGAAGCACAACCGGACCATCAGCCGTCTTGTGTGGAATGGATGTCAGAATAGATGCCGCTTAGTTGAACAAAAGCGCTCTATACAATAGCTTCCGATGGCTGGTAGTGTCGACCACGAAAGATAGCCATAGTAACTGGCAGCTATTTCAGACAAGACATGACAAGACTCGGTCCAGCTGACTTCTGCGCTCCCACGACCAGATTGTATAGGATGGCGATACCAATGGATCATTCGGGTCATCTGTGGGCTGCGGCACAAGGATTGTTGTCCGCGATGAGGACGAATCGCTGTCGCTCCTACGGGTGACTTGAACAGTGCCTGGGACATGCTCCGTCCTGGGCTCCAGTATTCCGAGAGCCATTGTCGGGCTCGACGTAGCAAGCTGTTTTCGCCAGAAGCGAAGATGGATGCGCTTCAAGTTGTGGTCAGAGAAACAGATTGCCACCGTACAGAGAGGCAATAGTTGCCTTAGACAACAGAAACCAGACTTGTCCCATTCGGGAGTCACGTTTGCGAGGAGGAGCTGAGAGCTGAGTGGCAGCACACAAGTATACTTCACTAAGTTAATCTTACCAACTGGTCGTACTCCTCTTTCGGGCCAAGCCACAAAACATGGCTTCAGCTGAGCGTGAAACGCTGTTCAACTGTAATTCGTCTTTTTGCGGTGTGATTGCGGCTTGTGCATGCAGACGATTCTTTCTAGAGCGCCTCAATCTTGAGGTGTGTCCTCCCAGCTTGTTTTGCCTATTCTTTGCCCGGCCCAAGATGGGTTGGAGTTTGGAAGATGGAGACAAAGCCGCGAACGACAAGGGTCCAGAGTTTGGCCCCACGGATTTCCAAGCGCCCGTTAGACAGAGAGTTCAACCCCACGATCCGCGGTCAAACTGCTTGGCGCGTCGTCTCATTGTATACACCACTGACCATAAAGGAAAGATTCTTGAATCTATCGCTTCTGCGATCTGTCGGATACGGAGTGTCGATATAAGGATGTTCGATCTGAGCTTGTCGCTCAGGGCCGGCTCGCTGACTCCACGCAGTCTTGTTGGAACCCTGCTCCAGCACATTTCCACATCAACCAATCAAGACTCAATGCGGGCAGCAGCATTGGCGTCCTTCGCCAAAACTTGTCTAAACTAAGGTCCCGCATGTGGCTTGAAGATGCATCTACGGTATCACAAGAGTTTATATGAAGAACGTAAGCCCACCTTTTCTCCTGGGTGTTGACTTGTACAATTTCACTCTCGTTCAGTCTCTCTGTGTTTTTGCTCTCTTGAACAACTCGTCGTCAATATGCGCGCTACCACATTCACTCTCATCGCTGCTGCCACTCTGGCGGCTGCCCAGACCGGCGCTGTTCCCGACTGTATGTATCGACAATAACAGCCATACCAATGTGATTGCTAAAACTTGCAACCAGGTGCCAAGTCCTGCGTCCTCCAAGCTCTGCCCGCCAGCTGCAAGTTCAACCCCGAATGCATCTGTAGCGACACTGCTTTCATCAGCACCATCTCATGCTGTGTCCTGACCGCTTGCGACACTTCCGGCCAGCAAGCCGCTCTCGCCTACGCCAAGCAGGTCTGCGCTCCCGTTGGCGTGACCAACCTCGTGAGTTTTGTTTCTGTTCTCCCACGACCATATTCTGATTTCCCTCTAGCCTACAGCAGCCTCCTGCGCCGCTACTGCTGCGTCATCAGGCACCAGCGCCGCCTCCGCTGCAACCGCGACAGGAAGCTCTGCCTCCTCTGCCCTTTCGTCAGCAAGCCAAATTCTCTCTTCCCTCGCCTCGTCCGCCAGCCAGATTTCGTCCTCGCTATCTAGCAGTGCAAGCAGTGCTGCTTCGAGTGCAAGTAGCGCTGCCTCAAGCGCTAGCAGATCTGCCTCGAGTGCTGCTTCAAGCGCAAGCTCCGCCGCTTCAGCACAGTCGACCGGTGCTGCCCCTACCTTGAGCCCTATGGGTATCGCTGGTGTTGCCGCTCTTGGTGCTTTCGCCCTTCTGTGAGGGAGTTCGAGATTGTGTTTAACGATTTGCTCATTCTTCTCCGGTATCTGTATATATGTAATTGACACACTTTCACGATTCGAATTCGAGAACAGAGATTGAGTGCTTCCAAAAGTTGCGACATGATTACTAGCATGGGCAGATACACCGCCTTGGATTCTGCCAGATGACGTGGTGGTTTCTCCTCGTCAACACTCTTCTCAATGTTTCAAACATTCCAAGGCGCGCAGTACCCTCCGATTCCAGTCTACCTAGCCTCCACCGCTAGTCAGACTATAAGGCATTACTTTCGTTGAGCCAGAACATCTGCCGCCGATGACTGTCACGCAGCTAATAAGGCGACGTGCCAACACATGCATGGAAGAGATGGTATAGTAACTACAATACCTAAACACCTACAAACAAACTCGCTTGGTCGAAATCAGCGAGAAGGTCATCCCACCCTGGAGCATCTGTGTCCGGGACCATGTTGATAAAATCTTCCCACAAACTATCAAGCTCGGCATCTGGCACTACCGTGAAATCCTGTCCTGACACTCTCCCAGAAAAGTTTGCTGTGTTCTGAGCCAAGACGGTCATGTCTGGACCCGCAATGGGTGTAGATCCAGCTGGCGTGAGGTATTGGTTTTGCGGTCCAGAATCTTGCAACTGAATCTTGTACTTTTGCAGTAGTTCCATCAATGGCCTGAGGAATCGATCAGCCGCCGGCATCTCAGTCTTGGCTTCGTGAAGCATCAAACACGCTTCTTTAAGTTCTGCTCGCCGGCTCTGGTCCTCCGCTTCATTCGTCGACTTGTTGAAGCACAAATCAAGTGCCAGCGTAAGCGCACCCATAAAGATATGATAGACAACAAAGTTGAGTCTTGCAACCGGCAATACCGCACCACGCTTCTCTCGGTTCAACATACGGCGAATTTCCAGACTCTTCCGGACAGACTCCAGACAGGCATCCCTAGAGAATTGAAATCTCGCATCCAAAGAGCCGCGAATGAGGAACGGACGGTGGATTCTGCTTCTATGGCAGTGGAATCCCTGTTGCAAAAGATATCTCTGTGTTGCAAGCTGCGGGTACTTGTTGAGATATGGTTCCGTTCTTCTGCGGCTATCTTCGTCGAGTCGGAAGTAAAATGGCAATTCGACTGCCATCCCTGCGGTCTTTTGCTCAAGAGCAATGATCTCATTATAGTCGACGTTGTTCACTCCTGAAGCCATAGGGTGAACCATATCAGCAAGATTTCGACACATGTCTCCTGCATACGTTCTGATCAAAGAGTAAGACATCTCGGTGGGTTCTGACAGTGGCTTATCGACGATTCTGTTCGCAGCGAGGTCATCGTCGTCGATGTTCATAGGCTTGTTAATATGACAGTGTCGAGCATTGATGTTGTATGTTCCTTCTTGCGGACTAGGCATGCTACCCAGTAACCTTGCAATACGATCAGTACTTTGTTTTCTCTGGACCACAATGTGCATACCAGTCAGTGGTCGCGAGAAATGACCATATTCTCCTCTTGACTTCGTTCTCAATCACATCCTTGGGCTTTGGTCTCGCCGGATGGTCCAAGACGTGTAGAGATAGGTCTCTGGCAAGTGTGATTGAGGTAGTGTGTAGCACCCAGTACTTTTTCGAGAGTCCTTCCAGATTCAGTATGATGAAGGCTATGAAACGAAGCTCGATACATACCTTCAAGATTTTGCAGCATTAAAGCCACAATGATGGTAGCCTGCAGTTCCTCTATCACGGTCGGTGTTGTAGCACGTTGGATGAAATCCAAGATGTCAAGCGTGTTCTGCTTCCAGCACAAGGATATTTGATTGGCCGTTTGAGGATCACTGAAAACGCATTCTGGCCATGCTGCAGATGTTTGAAAGTATGCTCCACTTGCAAATATGCTGAGCAACAACGCAATGTGTGAGAGACTCGGAACCTGTCCACAAGCAATTTGGTAGTAAGTCTTGTCGAGGAGAGTTTCCACTGTCTGCCTGTGATAAATATGATACCATGATCCGAGGGACTTTGCGAAAGACTGAAACAAGATATGAGCTTCTTTCCGTTCGGGAAGACATATACGCCTGATTACTCTGCCGCCGTCCACAGAGATCTTGGTCAAAACTGGAGTCCTGAGATTGACATCGAACGCCAGCTCGGACACTTTGGCAGACACGAATGTAAAGCTTGCTTCCTCGTCTCTCGTGTCCGACCGCTTTGTTGCAGTGATTTCTGTCTCGCGAACTTCGTCTTCCTGTCGATCGATGTTTGCTTGTGGCGAAACATCAGACCGTCCAATAGAATGGAATATCTCGTTCTGGACGACATCCTCGTGCAAATTTGGGATGGACCTAGAGTCATCGTCACCAAAAGTTATGTTTCCAGTAACAGAATCAGATTTTGTCAGAACAATGTCCTCAAGTCGTTTTAATCGCTCCAAGACCTGTGCCAAGACTGGGTTGTCAGAAGTGACTGTGGCGACAGAGCTGCTCCTGTTCTCAATGAGCAAGACATTTGAACCATACATCCGGGCTCTCTTACCCCTCTCGAGCTGGAGACCATTGTATGGTATCTGGTGGCTGACACTCGACTCCCCGCGACACGCAGTTCGAACACGGAAACGTGCGCGAGCACCTGAGCTTCTTCTTGCGACACCCTTGACAGGACACAGGATCTTGGCGACGTCGCGCCGCTTGTCGTTTCTCAGTCGAGTCGGGCACTGGAGCAGATCGTTTCATCGCGATCTTTTGGACGGATGTAGAGCTCAGATAAATTGATTGTAACTCACATATCGAGAGGAAGGTGTTCTCGGACCCCCGCGGAAACCCCGTGGAAGCCCCGCAGAAGCTCCCTCCTTCCCTAGATGTACTCCGGAAAGTCCACGGAGCAATCACTGTGTGGGTCCAAGTATGTATATAACTGTTGGCCTTCGCTGCCATGTGAGTTTTCCGACCATCATCATCAGTACTGCAATTTTATCCTCGCTAATCAATTCGACACTTCACAATGTCTACCATCGACAAAGAAATCTCGGCCGAAGCAGTCATTGCATCGGCAAACACATCCATCCTCACACCAACCAAGGATGACAAGGAGCTAAACAAACGATCTGCTTTCGTACTCATCGGTGCATTCTGTGCCTTCTTCTGTAGTGTTGGCTTTTTCAACGCGTTTGGTATCTTCCAGGAATATTATCACGAACATCAACTCCAAGACAAATCGGACTTTGACATTTCATGGATTGGCAGCTTTGCAATCTGTGCCATGTATCTTACTTCGCCTGCGGTTGGCATCGCTTACGATATAACTGGTCCAAACGTACTGATCATTATCGGTTCTGTTGGTGTACTCTTCGCTATCTTCATGATCTCACTTTGCAAAGAGTACTATCAATTCTTCCTCGCTCAGGCTTTGGTTCTTGGTGTTAGCTCGGCCTTTCTGATCACCCCTTCGTTGTCGACACTTCCAAAGTACTTTCGCAAGAATCGTGCCCTTGGTATGGGTATTGTTGTCGCTGGATCGTCCACCGGAGGCATCATCTGGCCTATCGTACTCGACCAACTGTTGAATCACAGCAATCTTGGATTCGGCTGGACTATCAGGATCGTCGCATTTATCATGCTTCCGCTACTTGGTATGACCTGTCTACTCCTTCGTTCACCTCGTACTGTCGCACCATTACCGGATGAGAAAGCCCGAGTTCCAACAACGAAGCCAAAGGCCGATTTCAGCATTATCAAAAAGCCGGCCTTCATCTTCTGTTGTGCGGGTATGGCTGTCGCCAATCTCGGTATGTTCAGTCCTTTCTTCTACATCGGTTCGTATGCCACATCACTCGATATGTCGACCTCATTCTCTTTCTATCTTATTTCTATGGTCAATGGTGCTTCTTTCTTTGGCAGAATCTTACCTGGTATACTGGCTGATCGCTATGGTTGCTTCAATCTGTTGTTCTGCGCTGCTCTGACCTCTGGCGTGGTTGCCTTTTGCTGGACTGGGGCAACTAGCACCGCAGGAGTCGCTGAGTGGTCTGTTGCGTATGGCTTCGCTTCTGGGGTATGTATCGTCCTGACAAAAAGAACCATACGTGACTGCTGACATTATATCAGGCAATCATGAGTTTGCAATCAGCTTGCATCGCACGACTAGCAACACCACAGACTATGGGGACTGCAATGGGAATAACCATGGGGTTCATCGCTCTCTTCACCCTTTTCGGGACACCTATCAGCGGCCAGCTGGTTGGACAATATGGCTGGCTACCGCTTAGCATGTTCTCGGGGGCTACACTAGTTGCTGGCTCTGCTTTGATCGCTTGCTCCCGCTTCAGTCAGGATCGAAAATTGTTTGCGGTGGTTTGAGGATGTGGTTGAACCGCTCAGAAACACCTCCCCAAGACAATTTTCTGCCCTTCTGCATGGAACGTCAACAGCCAAGATCTACAGTTGGAAATAGGGAAGTACGAGCGTCCCATCAGGTTCTCTGGGCCTTGAAGTATATAAATCACGGGTAGCAGCCCACTCATATGAGCAGATCAGAATATACAGTCGTCGCTTGATAAATGGCGAATTTGACCGTGCATAATGCCTTTCTTTGACGAGAAATTGTCACTTTTCGCTGTGCCTACACTCGTACATGCCTCGAGCTCTCAATCGATATAGTATCCTGTAGTAAAAGTATGCATCGGCAAGTTCCTACGCAGTTGCCCCGAGATTCGCTTGTTAAAAGTTTATAGCCCTCTGAAAATAGGTTTCCAACTGCGATAATCGTCAATTTCGGGGCGACCCTGACACTCCAATGCCAATACCGATGACGTAGCCGGATTTCACGTTTCTTGTCCTTCAACGCGTACAAACCCGGTAGAGCAGAGGACAACACACATGCGCTCACTGTCTGTTGTATCGCTACTGCCGCGCCGCATCCGGAGTATGTCAGGAAAACTTCTGGCGAGCTATGCCCAGCGCGGAGACCTGAGGCTCTCGTCGACGCGCCAAACCTCCGCCAAACCTCTGCCAATCTGCTAGGCAGCGTCAGCCATGAACACATCAAGACAATGCTCGGCGACGGTACGTATGCCAAGTCACAATTCAGTGACCATCTTCGCAACACACAACGATTTTGTGAGTGTATGTCGTTTCGAGATCGTGCAAGCTGGCAGCATCGTACTTGAACAGGTGCAACGTTGTTTAATGCCGTGTTCTTTAGAGAAGTCATGCTTCCATCTCAGTATCAAAGCGACGAGGAAACCAGTGTCCTAGTATCCTTCACGTGAGCGTGTTTGTAGGTCGACCACCGTCCGCGGTGCCCCATGGGATGTCAACTTGTTTGGAGAAACCAAGAAGAAGCCGAGAGGACTCCGCCATGGCCTCCCAGATATCTGCTTGGCCAATAGTGTGTAGGCTGCAGATCTTCTAGGCGATACAATCCTGCGAAACGATGGCTCCTCTACTTAACCTGCTGCTATCATGACTGATCTTCTCCGCATTCCCAATCAACATGGCTAACGAGAAGCCTCCATTCAATGGCGTCAAAGGCGCCGGCCCTGAGGGCGAGACTGACAGGATCGACTTCAAAGACGAAAGAAGTTCTGGTACTGCTTCACCTGACCATTTGCATGGAGCGACACTTTGGGAAAGACAACGAGACCCATATCTGGGCAAGACCGAACGCGATGTCATTGTCGATGTCGAAGGTCTAGTTCAGCAGTACGACCTCCATGATCTTAAGGATGAGCTCACTCGTGGTGCGCGATACGCGTTTAATCGAGATGACACCGATCGTCTTCAACCTACAGAAGAGGAGAGACACTGGATCGCGAAGGAGAAGAGTCCTGCTTTCAAGGACAAGTGGGCTCAAACAAAGATGATGTACTATGTGGCGGGTAAGTCCAAGCAAGTCCGATTCACACCGGTGCAATAAGCTGACCTTCTAAGTGCTTTGTGGCGCTGCTGCAATCGTCCAAGGTATGGACCAAACCGCAGTCAACGGCGCTCAACTCTTCTACTTCGAAGACTTCAACATCACCAACACCTGGGAGCAAGGCTTGATCAATGGTGCACCATATCTATGCTCCGTCCTCATCGGTTGCTGGACATCCCCCGTTCTCAACAAATACTTCGGTCGGCGAGGTACCATCTGGATTTCTTGTTTCGTCTCTGTTGCCTCTGGAGCTTGGCAAGGTGCGACTTTCGACAAGTGGCAGCTGTTTGCATCACGGTTCATTGGAGGCTTCGCCATCGGTGCCAAATCTTCCACTACACCCGCATATGCTGCTGAGTGCTCGCCTCCTCGTATCAGAGGTGCTTTGGGATCTCAATGGCAGATGTGGACTGCGTTTGGTATCATGCTGGGATTCATCGCGTCTGTTGCGTTCTACCCTGTGCAAGTTGACGGCTACCCGGGCTTGAACTGGAGATTGATGCTTGCCTCTACCAGTATTCCGTGAGTCATCTACACACACAACGCTCAATGAGGAAACACTAACGTTTGAAAGTCCAATAATTGTCTGCTGCATGACCACTTTCGCGCCTGAAAGTCCTCGCTGGCTCATGAGCAAGGGACGTTATCGTCAGGCCTTCGATTCTCTCTGCAGACTTCGCCCATGCCGATTGCAAGCAGCTCGCGATCTATACGACGTCCATGTGCGTCTGATGCTCGAGCACGAAGTCCGACCCAAGACAGCTTGGGCCAGAGCAACCACACTCTTCTCAGTACCCAGAAACCGTCGCGCCGCACAGTCTGCCTTCTTCGTCATGTATATGCAACAATTCTGTGGCGTCAATGTCATAGCTTATTACTCGTCGAGTATCTTCACTGAAGCTGGGTTTGGACAGCAGCAAGCGTTGTTGGCTTCGCTTGGTACTGGTATTATCAACTGGTAGGCTTCAAGCTTCAGGCTTCATTTTCTTGGCATGCGGCTAATCTGTCAACAGGATCTTTGCTATTCCTGGTATCTTGACTATCGATACCAAAGGACGTAGATGGCTTCTGCTTACTACATTCCCATACATGGCTGCCTGTCTCTTCTTCACCGGATTTTCATTCTTCATTCCTGCAGAGGGTACCGCACGTATTGGATGCGTGGCAACGGGTATCTATCTGTTCATGGTTGGATACAGTCCAGGAATGGGTCCAGTGCCCTTCACATACTCTGCAGAATCATTCGTAAGTCTCTTGACACAACGCCCCAATGAAGATCATACTAACTGCTCTATTTACAGCCACTCGCAGTACGCGACACCGGCATGGCATTCGCAACAGCCACATGCTGGGGTTTCAACTTTGTCCTCGCATTGACATGGCCACCTTTGCTTGAGGCATTCACACCTCAAGGCGCTTTCTGCTTCTACGCTGCATGGAACCTCTTCGGCTTCGTCTTTACTTGGTTTGCGCTTCCTGAGACAAAAGCAAGACCGCTGGAGGAGTTGGATGCAGTATTCAACATCAGGACAAGGGATCATGTCAAATACCACTTGATCAAGACGCCTTTGATCGGAAAGGGACACGTTGGTAATGACTTGGTAGATGTAGCTGCTATTATCGAGGGCAGAGACATGAAGGGTCACGTTTAGACGATCTCTCCAAGTCGAGTTCAATGAATGAGAAGGATTCTCATCGGTTGGAATATTTACGACCTGAATCAAATGGAAGCATTGGCTTCTCATAGCAATTGTGACGATCGCCTTTCTGATAGCAACTGCTTCTTCATCGTGACTGTCTTCCATTAGCGAGGGCTTTCCCGTAGTGACTGTCTTCTCGTGGCAGCTACCTTCTCGTAGGCTCGATTACCCTCCTTGGTGGACGTGTCAGCCGTACGACTACCAGCTGAGAATGCCAGCCAGAAGCATGACGACAGCACCCACAGCAGCTGCAGTGGTGCCACTACCAAGACCGTTAGCAGCCGAGCCTGTCCAACGAACCAAACACTTCTGATGAGCGTTGATGTTTTCTGCTGAGCCGACTCCAAAACTCATGACAGGGTAAGGAGCTTGGTAACAGTCGCCATCTTCTGAGCTCTGGCATGTCCAACTCAGGATATGATAGACTTTGTTGGGATGGGAACCATTCTGGTGACAGTAATGTCCATTATAGACCGAGAAAAGTCTGTCAGCGTTCTTTCCTGGAGATGGCGAAGTGCCGTTCTGCTGGTGGTACCAGACTTTGGTGTAGTAGGTTTTGACAGAGATGAAGTTGATTGGGATAGTGATTGGTTGATTGGGAGAAAAAAGAAGCACAAAGACGCAGCGCAAGTCGGGTTCGGCAAGATAGAGCAGACGTAGCGCTTTCCTTCACCCACTCATTGGCGCAGTGTTTGTACGCAGAAATTAGAGGAAGTCGCAACTAACAGGTGAACGTGACTCTCAAATCCAAGATGTAGGCAAGCATGCTCGACTTCAGCAGCGGAAACAACCCCGGGTATCCCTTCATCTGTAGTGGAAAGAACGAGATCTGAGATCTACTTACCTGTGCCCGGTTTTGCTGCAATGCTAGACAGAATCTTGAAGTCTGAGTGTGGAGTGCTCAATCCCCTTGATACAGAATATAATCTGACGCTATGAACATGTTCCTGAGAATACCCATAGATTACTTTCACTTACGCATGGTGCTCGTATATCAAAATACAGCGATTTTCAGACAGGGTTGCGAGGTCGATCAAACCTGCCTCATGGCCGCAATGAGCACTTTGGCCGAACAATATCTTCTAACTCTCCCATCATGCATTGCACCGAGCGAAACACTCAAGCATCGCAAGCTGTCAGATTGAGGGGATGCCCTGAGTTCCGGAAAAAGTGGCTTGGAGAACCTCGATACAGTTGTTTGTCAAGGAAGAGAGAGGGAAGGAAGCTAGAGGCGGCTCAGATCGTTTGTCGGCGTGTCGGCAAACGTCACCGGTCTTGTCCAAACAATGAAGCTTGTTTGACCGCCGTCGCTACAACACTGTTTGACCAACCTTCGTGATCAATCACGCTGACATGCTTTGAGCCGTTGCTCAGAAAGTGTTGTAGTACTTCACCGATGGAGCATCTTTGGATGAATTCCCTTGCGACATTCTGTATCATGCCCTGGGGTTGGTCGGTCTCAGCAAGTTGTTCGTCGCCGGGGGTGCACGATACATCCTGGCGAGGTTGCTACGAATCGTACGAGAATCGTTTCATTGTGAGTCTAGCTATCAGTGGTGGGACTCAGTGGACTGGACTTGGACACCCCTTTGTCCAAGTCCAGTTGGACTACCCCTCTGTCCAAGTCCATTAATCCAGTGGAAATCCAGTTGGACTGGATATCCACTGGATATCCAAGTCCAGTCTGTCCAGTCCCAGCACTGCTAGCTATAGCAAGTTTCGAGACATCCTTTACATTTCCCATCGTCATTCCTTCTGGCAGATAGCCCTGAGACCATTGAGCCTAGCATCATTTGATTCCTATTCAGTAACGCGAAGAGCAGACTCCATCTTTACCAGCTCGACTTCCCTTTTCTGCAATCTCTCGATCTCGCCGACTGCGTCTTCATCCTCGAAGTTGCCAATGGCCTTGCGAAAAACCTGCAGATTCAGTTGAGCAAGCTTGAGGTCGCCGATGATGAGGTGAGCTCCAAGACAACTTGAGACGTCGAGTGTCTTGTAGATGCCATCGCGATCTTTGCGGTGATCCTCGAGCTCCTTGTTGGCGGTCTCTAGATCCTCTCGAGCAGTCTTGAGAACTCCGATCTTGGAAATCGTGGTATGACCATCGACATCTTCGAGGGCCAAGTTCACGGCAGCACTTTCATCCCTCAACTGGACAATACGACGTATGATGGTCGCTTTGCCGTAGTAACCCCATCCGATCGCTGTGCTGATATCGCAATAGAATGCATCGTGTGCTGTTTTCGAAGTCTCGAAGTTCTTCCTAGCTTCTTCAAGCTCTTGCTGGACAACGGAATGGTCGTTCCTGGAAGTTGTGAGCTCTTCTTGAATGTCGGCCAGAGCTTTCTTTTGGTAATCTACCAGAGCCTGAAGCTTTCCCGTTGATTCGGTCGATTGATGCTGAGTTTGGATTACAGTATTCAGGTGGCCCAGGATAGTTTGTTCTGTTGATTCCGACGTGACACGAGCCGACTCCAGTTGATTCAGAAGCTTTGTGTTCTCCTCCTTCAGTTGCGATACTAACAGAGTCTTGGACTTGACTTCGTGCTCCAGATTTCTGGTCTTGTCATTGTTCGTCGCAATGGTCTCTCCAAGAGTCTTGATCTTGTCCATGTTCGTTGCGATGGTCTCTTCAAGCGTCTTGATCTTGTCAGCGTCAACCTGCGTAACCTCCAGAGCGGTCTGTTTTGCCGAAAGCCTACTGGCTAGAGCCTCAATTCGTCTGTTTGCCTTTTTCGTCTCTTCCTGAGCTGCGCGGACTTGAGCTGGATAATCGACTTCAGCATACATTCTGAGACGAGCCTCAGCGGCGACAGCTCTTGTCTCGCAATCGTCAGAGACCAGAGCCGAGAGCCATCTCACAAATGAGCCTCTGCTAGGTTTTTCATCCTTGAGCTGTACAACGGCTTCGATAACTTCCTCGGGCTTGACCTTCAACAGGGTGGCTATCGTGTTGAAGCTGTCGGTGATCTCGTTGGAAACTTTGAGTTTGGTCCGCAACTCATAGCACTCTAGTTCTGAGGCCGCTAGCTTTCGATCGGTAGATTGACGTCTTCTCTCTGACCAGTCCAGCTTGAATCTTGCTCTCTCCAGTTCACGTGAGAGTTTTTGTAGCTCGGTATCCTTGGCTGCGATAGTGACAGTGTCATCTTCGTGTGCCGTTTGCTGCTGGAGTAGGGTGCTTTCGGTGTCCACAATGTTGTGAGAGTAGGACTGTTTTCCGTCGAGCGTGTCGAGCGTGTCGAGCGTATAAGGCTTGTCTTTACTGGGTGTCTCGGCTGGAGAAGGTGCTTCATCACTGAGATTGTCCAAAGAAGAAGTCTGTTCGTCGGTGAGTACAAAGAACAGCATCGAGATCAAAGGAAAAGCAAGCTTACGTCGTCTCCGGAGGCACACAATTCGTCCCATCTTGCCCGCATATCCGCGAGTTGACTTGCTAACAGCGCCGACATGATGTTGTTCTTGTTGAGTGCGCAACGGAGTAGCGTGTTGGTAGAGAAGGACGAAGGAAGAAAAGAAGAGTTTGTGATCGAGCAGCCAACACTTGCGACTCGCGAAAATCCTTTCCTTCACTTCCGCTGATCGAGTTGCTGGGTTTTTGGGTGAGGCTACTCGCAGTGGGAGATCCCTCACACCTCACCTCCCAACACGCCAAGCATTAGACTAAGAGACCGACTCCTATCACCCCCGAAGATATGGTAGAGTATCCAGCTCACACTTTGGTCCTTCTGGCTTTTGTTGATCATCATTCACGAAAGAGTTGCGGAGACTACGTATAGTCGCTACCACCTCCGGAGTCATACATCTTGACCTCGCACCTTCCTTTTTTGACATGTCTATAGCTACTCTTCAGTATCCCGATATTGATGGTCGGGTGTCTATTGTGGTAGGGGAAGGAAGCGGTAGCCATGTTCATCTGTTACATGTGACGCGAGAAGAAAGGCTGTTATTTTGGCCTCAGCGGTTCATAACATTGAAAGTACGATCTATGGCTCGGTCTGCTACTCTCCACGTACTGCATAATTGCTTTGGAAACGATTCAGAATCAAAGAGGTCCTCTTACACCACCGTTGCTTTCGCCAGAACGCGGAATCGACAACCTTGTCGTGCAGTAACAAAGTCATGTCGAGGAGAAGGACTTCTGCAAAGTTCCCTCCAAGATAAAGAGCTATACAGTTTGCTCCTTGTCAGAAATTGTGTCTCTGTGATGCCCTGGCTCAAACTGGTCTATCAAGATGCGCAGTATAGCTATCCCCACACAACGGCCAGAGAGATAGGATCGTTCAAGATGTTTGCTCCGATATTCTGCTCAAGGGATCTCGAACGACTTGCGATAGGTAGAGGGGTCCGGCTTTGCTGTGACGTGCTCATGCACGTGGCAAGCTGTTGTAGCACATCAGCACTTGGTCCTGGCATGAGGCTGGAGATGCACTTACTCATTTCCCACTCTTGCTCACTCTCATGTTCATGATAGTCGCAGGGATGGTAGCAACACTTGCATACCCTTGGCAGGGGTCCATCGCTTCTGATGCTGTGGAGTAAATTGCGAAACTCTTCAGGCGTCTGGTTCTCCAAACGGTAGGCTTGCGAGGAGTAGGAATAACCCTTATTATGACACGCCCACACCATGGCCAGCCATTGGTAGAGTGGCGAAGCTGGAGGAAGTTCAGAGAGATAGTCTTGGACCTTGTGAGTCAGAAATCTGGTGTTGAGTCTGTCTCCGTATTTGTCGAGGACGAGTTTCGTCATGATTGTACGACGGAGAGCTGGAAAGTCGTAGTAGTCGGCAAAGATGTAGAGCCGGATGGTTTGTTCCAGTGTCAGTTTATCCCATCGAGATGTCAAACGGCCATCACGCAACCATGTCTTGAAAAAGTGCATGTCCACGGCGGAGATGTTCATGTCGAAGATCTTTTGCGCGCTTTCGGAAAACCCTCTGTGAAATGCTGCCTTGTAGTACGGCGAGAATCGGCTGAGCAAGGCTTTGTTAATGTCGATAGGAGCCAACCCAAGTACGTCGCAATGCGGTACACGGATTCTCACAGTCTCAGGACTGTCTTCACGTATTTGTCTTTCGGAAAAATCAGCGTGTCATCTTATGATTGAGGAGCCCATCCGTGATGAGATACCTGACTTGTTCTCGAGTCCAACAACGTAGAATTGCCGGTGACTTTGCCATCTGGAGACACGGATCGTGTTCTGGCTTGTCGAGCGTATGCAGCGCAAGTTGAGCGGCGATGTGGGCGACTTCCATGATGTTTAGACTGATTGACGCGCTAGTAAGGATGCGATGCGCAGCAGAAAGTCGAGAGTTGATCAATTACGCTCAGCTGAC
Organism: Aureobasidium namibiae CBS 147.97; assembly: GCF_000721765.1. Classification (NCBI taxonomy): domain Eukaryota; kingdom Fungi; phylum Ascomycota; class Dothideomycetes; order Dothideales; family Saccotheciaceae; genus Aureobasidium; species Aureobasidium namibiae. Next base: position 397,112 of record NW_013581204.1, read on the forward strand.
GAAGTGAAGTTGATATGAGAGCGAAAGGTAAATGAATGTTTGTGTGCCAGACGGCGTCCTGGTGTCAATAGTATGAATAGAATGTAGACGCAGGGCGTCTGAAGGTTGAGACCCGAGCGGCCGCACTCAGCTGATGAACAACAAATAATACCGAAGCAAATGGTTGAGGTTGTTTGTGTTGTGGGCTTTATTGTGGAAACATGATGTAAGAAAGTGATTGAACCGCACGTGAGACACACAAACGGCAACACCACGAGCTTCTTGGGGTCCAACCCAATATTTACAAGCATTATTGATTCTTCTTGAAGTAATACAGGGTTATGTGCATGCTATGAACATCTCCTCTTGCTTCAACACCAGCAGTCCACCTTTGTTCGTTTCTCTTCACAGCATTACTCAGTAGCGAATGCCAACCACCACCACTCTGACACAACCCAGCCGTCTGCCTCAGGACCATTATCACCACCGAACTCCAGCTTCTTGGCCAATCCAGCATTCTCAGCCCACGACAAAAACATCTCCAGCTCCCAGTTCCAAAGCTTGCCTTTGTAAGCGCCTTTACTGATCTCGTCGATCTTGAGACCTGGTCTGAAGGCCAGAAGCCAGAGAGTCGCCATGACGGTCATCTCCCAGTAGACTTTGATGAGATTACCGTGGATATCAGTCCACAGAGGAAGGCGAGGGCCAAGCTCACCGGGGAATTGCTTCGAGAGTGGAGGTCCAGGAATGGGCGCGATAGGTATACCGTGGACGTACGTAGATGTCGGGTGGAGCTCGAGAAGGAAATTGAGGCGTGACTTGTCCATATGCACAGTCTTGTAGTTGCCTTCTGTGAATCCCCACTTGGTGAGGCGAGGATAAGGAGCACCCATGGTGTGGTTGGTCTCGGGCAGAAGAGGCACAACTTTGGCACGACCAGCAGCAACCATGTTCGTCATAGCAGTCATCTCAGCGTCGGATGCTTGGTAGCTGATAGCAAGCTTTCCATCTTTGGCAAACGCTTCATCAATAGTCTTCTTGGCTGCTGCTGTCTTTTTGAGGTAGCGAACATCCCATTGACGTTTGAACATGGTCAAGACAGAGTCAGAAATGTCGTAATTACGTCCAGGGATTTGGCGGCCTTTATTCTCCATACGAATAATCTTGGCTCCCAGCAGATGGTCAAGTGCTTGGGGCAATTGCTCCTCGATCTTGATGAGCTTCTCATGAGCTCGGTTGCTATCGTAGACTGGATCTGGAGTGATGACATTGGCGCGGACCCAGGACAAAGCCAGCATGAGCTCATCATCGTCTTGAGCGAGCTCAGCAGTTCCTGCGAGTGGACGAGCAAATGTCCAACTGTTTGCCAACTCTTCTCTGCGCAGATGAGTCACGTTAGCAACCCAGAAATCTTCTCTCGGTATGTTATAAACCTCGGTAGCATGTCTGACGTCGAAGCGCTTGTCGAGAGTTTGTCGACTCTTTGGCAGCTCTGGCAGCCCGTTCAACGGATTTGTCTGAGCGAGTCGTCTTTCGGCCCACTCAACAATGCCCAACCAGTCGTATTTTTCAGGTTCCACGAAATCGATGCCAGGTACTTCGCCACTTTCGTAAGCTTCGAGGAACAACTTCTGGAACTCGACTTGCAGCTTGTCTGCCGTGCCACCAAGCTTAGGTCTGAGGAATACCCAACGATGGCGACAGTAGTTGGGATCGAATTTGTAGTGGAAGACTTGGTGCACAAGACCCCAGTTAACAATCTGTTCCAAGCCTCCGGTAAGAGTCTTGACAACCACAACGGCATAGATAAGGCGTTGTTCTTCCTTTTCGGACATGGAGAAGATACCAGTCCTGCTGGAACGTGGCAAAACCGCCTTGGCACCATAAGACTTGTATTCTGGCTGAGGTCTAGGTGCTGGACGTGGTCTCGCAGAGTGCAACCTTGGAAGTCTGGTGACACCAACAGCAGCAAATCGTGGTACCTCGTAACCAACGTGTGGAGCCTCTGTCGGTAGCTCGAGCAGAGTAGCTTCCTCTCCGGCTTGCTTGAAAATATCTGCAAGCGATCTAGGAATCTGCATCTGCTGTCCAACAAAGCCATATTGTGATTGCTGACTCGATGTAGTGATGACAACAGGATCAGTTGAGTACGTTCCTGATTGACGGTGGAATCGTTGGTAAGGAGCAGTCATCGACAGAGCGTCAATAACGCTGAATGTACCTGCCTGCTTCTGATGCAGCATCTGTACGAGAGAAGGCTCTTTCGGAAGTTCGAACCTGACTCTAGGAGCGGTAGGTACCTCTCTCTGGGGAACAGTAGGAATCAGCTGCGGCTTCAACACACCAAAGTCAGCGGCTGCGACTGCGTCACGGCTGTTCTGTTCGGCTTCAAGTTGAGCATCTCTTCCAGTTGTCGTGAGTAGGCCAAGAGCACGCCTGGGAACAATCTGATCTTCTGCACCCCAGCGTTGCAACTTGGCAAGTCTTCCTCGGCCGCGCGGACCTCTGTCGACAACTGCTCTGGTTGGATCATGTTCATAAGAGTCGAGCTGAAAGTCTGTTGTCAGAGCAGCCACGGCATTGTCGATGGTCTCTTCCATCTGTGCTTCGAAGTATCTCTGTTGGCGTCGTTCTTCTTCTTCGCGTCTATGTCTTCTGGCAGTCACACCCTTCTTCATTCGGGCTTCTGTCATACCGAGCTCAACCTTCTGAGGTCCTTGAATGCGAGTGACGACAGCAGTGGGGTCGTAAATGAAGGAGCTGTTAGGATTGTGCACATCTGGTATGCCCTTGCCACCCCTCAGATCGTTTTCTATACGAAGACGGAGCTCGGGCAGGACTTCGATACCCTCAGGAACATATGTCATTGGATGACACTCGATGATTTTCTGCTTGAGCGCAGTCGCTTCTGGTGACTCTGGATCGATATGTGGTTCCATGACAAGTGTCTTGGTGAAGATCTTCCCTTCCGACGTGGAGAATGAAAAACGCTCTCTCTTCAGCCTGCCCTCTTCAATCAGCCCAGCAAGAACTCTGTCCAGAGTATGACGGTCAGGTCGACGTTGAAACTCTCTCTCCCAGGCCGTAACAAAAGGATAGTAGAGCTCTCTGTCACCGCCGAACATGCCGTCATTGCGACGTACAATCTCCAAGATGACCCTGTTGCGATTGTAGCTGACAATACCTCCAGAACGACCAACACCAACTTTGGAAGGTGCTTTGGCACGAGAAGCGAAGCGGGCTGCGGTGGCAGCGGATTTGACTTCTATCTTGGCGAATGGATTGTATGGAGCAGGCGTGCTTGGTGAGCCGGCCTCGTCAATCTCTTGCACAGGGACTGGCGCGTCAGGGCGTTTCGAAGCTCTGCGGAAGAAAGGTTCCAGGATCCTTTGTGAATCTGTAACGTGGGGAGGTTGCACTTTGTCTGACTCGATTAGCGGTGAGATTGATGCCATTTGTTCTCGTCCAGCAGCCTTCACTGGAGTGCTTGCTGCAGGGCTCTCCTGCACGATGTTTTCGGCGTTATCAGCATCTACCATCTCCAGGTCATCGTTCACAGCACCGGTCGAAGCCTGGCGTTCTTCGGTTGCATGTTCCGATGCCTCATCCGGTTCAGAAGGCACACTATCAGCCTGCTGAAGTAAAAGCTCTGCTGCAGTGTGTGCTTCTGGCGATATATCAGAGACACCTGCGACAGATGGTGGAGCATCAAGGGACAATTGCGAGACAGGAGAAGTTGATGCTTCCGGGACAGGTACTGCTCTTCTCAACACTGAGGGTGTGTTAGGGGGTGACTCCATAGCTCGCGCATTATACGCGTCCTCAAGCTCGGCTAATGGCCTCCACTTGCCATCGTCGGCAGACTGCTCGACAGCAAGCTTCTTTGCAACCTTTTGGCGTAATGGCTCGTAGGCCTTTCGTTTCCCTTGTCTTTGCACTTGGATTCTTCTGCCTTTTCTGATGACTATTTCATCCTTGAGCCCTATTGTTTTCGCAGAGCTCGCGGTATCAGGAGCCCCAGAGTTCACGGCGGTCCACTTCGAAGCGTCGGCTGATGGAGGTGCTTCGATGTCATTCGTTGAAGACTCAGAAGCAGGTGTGCCGGGTTGTGATATGGCCGAAGTTGGCTCGGGTGTTCCTGCTTGTGATGAAGGAAGACTATTGAAATTTTCTTCGGTAAACCACGGCAGAGACTTCAGCCTGTCAGACTTGAACACCGCAATTAGATACCTTGAGGGTCGGCCCTTCGCCTGAACCACGTTGTTTTTGGCCTGTCCAGATCCTGGAGGATTGATGTAAACACCAGGCTTAGTCAAGCTGAGAATCTCGGACTCGAGCTCGGCTACACGCTTGTTCAGCTCTGGGTTGACAGTTGTCTTCTCAGTGGGGATGGCTGCAGACTTCTCAGGAGCTTGTGGACCAGCTTGTTCGGTGGTTTGATCAAACTCGGCTGTACCATCTTCACTAAGTTGCTGTGCGGATTTCTGGAGGGACTGCTCGTCTGAAAGTGATGGCGTGCCGTTAGGTGCACCCCCTGATGCTTGCAAAACAGCTTCGTCTGGCAATGAAGGCGGCACAGACTCCGTGTCTGCCGTAGAACTCTGAACGGGTGTTTCGGAAGTAACTTCCTTGCTCTTCGAAGGCCTGCCACGCTTTCTGGGCTTGGTTGTATCCTTCTTGGCATTCAACCCAAGCTCTGCTTTCGCCTTTGAAACGGCAAGCTTGTGTGATCTAATCTTCCACTCATTGAGCTCGGCCTCGACACGTTTAGGGTTCATCTTGAACATGACTTTGGATGTCTTCTTTTTGATCGTTGTTTGTTGAGCAGTCGCAGGGGTAGCCACTTCTTTGTCTTCGACTGACTTGACTGGTTGCGCGGTTGACAAAGGAATCTCAGCAGGCTTATTCCTCTTTCTGGGTGTCTTCGGAGTCTTCGAGCTTGAGGGTGAATCCGTGGTACCGAGAGCTTTCTTCTCCCACAAAGGTCTCTTCGGCTTGGCCTTCGATTTGACAAGAACACTCTTGCAGGCAGCGAGATTGTGTGAGCCATCATGACCAACCATAGTCGATGGCTTGACCTTAGGAAAGCCCCAGTCATCAAGATCAGGCTTTCTTTGTATCTCTGCCTCTTGAACGTCGATTGCGTGCCAATTGGCATCACCGTTGGCTACCATCTTCTGGAAGTTGTGATAGCTACGGAAGACATAGTGTGATATTCTATGCATCTGGGAAGTATCTCTGACGATGGCAAGGTGACGAAGATGAAGAGGTTGTGATACGGTCCAGACATCTGAGAGTCTGCCCATGATTTCATCAAGTGGGCGACGCCAGAATGGACCCAGCCCGAAATTGGCAAGATCCATAGTACTCAACCCTTTAGTCCCAGCGTTGTCGATGATTTGGAAGAAGAATTGCGTGTGGTGCATGTCGGGTCGCCACTGGGGAGGCACACGTCGTGTTATCTCAGTCATCTTGCCCAGTCCATCCAAAGCTGCGGCATCAATCTCGACATAGTCGTCATCTTCGTCGGCGTCTGCTTCTGCATCGGACTCCTGATCCTCAACAGCCTTGCCAGCCTTGCCGACTCTAATGGTAGACGTAAAGGCTTCCAGATCCTTTTCGACAGGCTCACGCATCAGTTTGATGCATCGAACCCAAAACACGTTCTCTGGGTCATGTTCAGTCTTCTCGGCGTCGACCTTCTCTGTGGGAGCATCTGGATTGATCTCGTATCGGTGTTCGTATGCTGGGGTGGCTCCTTCTTGTTGTTTCTTTGCCTGTCTGGGTCGTGCGCCTTCCAGACGAGCGCGGAGTCTCTGAACACAACCAGCCTTCTCCAATCTTTTGATACATCGGTGAAGTGCTCTAGTCTCCCAACGCGAGCCATGAATGCCAATCTCCTTGCGCAAGTCTTCGTATGCAATGAGACCATCGTGCTTCTTTAGAGTTGTCATGACTTCGCTGAACCACTGCTCATAATTGATCATACGGCGAGTGGCGCCCTCGCCTTTACCGGCCTTTGCCTGTATCGTGTAGAAGGTTGTGGACGGCTCGAGTACCAGTTTCTTGAGACGAAGCAGACTTGTCTTGATGCCACCACCCAAGCACATCTCCTTGGTGATGTATCCTTTCACGGCGAGCGCATCAGTGCGCTTTGGCACTGAACGTTTGTCTTGTCCTGTGATTCTGGTAACATCTGGTTGGAGTACACCTTCACGGCCAGCGGCGGCGATGACCTGCAGACAGTGGAATTCGAGTTTTGGAATTCGCTTCCAGTCGACATCATGGTCGGTAAGGGCATGCCATACTCGGTGCTCAGTGGTGTACAATCTCTCCTTGGCATGAGCAGCAAAGACGGGAGCCAGTGGGTTTGATGCGCTAGTGTCGACGAATTTTCCATACGGATCTTCCATAGTAGAGGCAGCGTCAGAGACGGTGATATCAGGGTGGTCGGTAAGCCATGTCCAGAGCTTTTCGAGGTGTTGTGGATCCGAGGCTTGAGTTTTGGCATCCAAACTTGCACCAGGCGGTTTCAAGGAGAAAAGAAGATCTTGGTCGTCACCGTTATCTTCGTCTTTGCTACCATCTCGTTCAACGGCATTGTTATTGTTGTTGAATTCGATAAAAGCTGAGCTCAGTCCTGTGATGGTAAATCCTATATTGCGTTATGTAATTAGTACATGACAGTGTTCAGCAAAGACGCGACATAAATCTTTCTATGCATTAAAGTTGAATAATTCATTTCCGTCTCCACCGGAAAAGAGATCTGACCACCCAAGACGAACGACGCGACAAGAGAAAGACAGACGTACCGATATCACCAGAGAGAGCGACCTGGAACAGCAGGTGCTCCAGTAACACATCCGAGCCAGTAGCCATGGCTGAGCATGGCTTTCTGATGGGATGGTCCGAAAGCGGATATAGGGAAAAAGATTGCAGATGGGGATGCGCAAGGCGAGATTCGAACCTGCGCGGCGGGAGTGGATGAATTCGCAGGTTGCGGCAGTGAGTGTTGGGAACGCTGCGGAGTCTCGGTGGTCTGTGCGCAAGCAACGACGACGCGAGACGCGACGGGCGACGGCAGCCCAGCAGTTTCACTCCGCGTTCATGACTTCCATTGTCTGATAGGATGTTACGAGAGGACCGTCGTTGGTCCTACACTCTATGATCCTCACTCGTCTGGTATCGAAGCGATGACATAATGATGGAGATGGTTGATAGGCTGATGATTAGTCGGTGTACAGCTATGAGCGATGCATACTGATATGTACTGTATACAGCAGCGAGAACCTCGACCGCCGCGAAGCTATACATTTACATCCACTTCGCTGAAATCTGACTTCTTCTCCTGCTCCACTGGATTTCCATCACGATCTCCCGCTCAACTTCGACCCCTGTGCCATTGCTTGCCATCTTCTTACTTACGAGCGGTTGGGTGTGCAGAGTGTAGTTACTTCGCCTGCTGCGACTCTTCGTCTTCTCTTGCGAACTCGAAAAGAGCCGCCAAAGCCTGGCTTTTGGTAAGGCTAACAGGCGGAGTGTCCTTGGAGAGGACGGTGCTGAAGTCGAGCTTGATAGCGGGTTGCTCGATTGCGCTGGAAGTAAATGTGATTCCAAACCGGAAAAGTTCAAGCCCTCCATCCTTCTCATGTCCAGAGGCCTCGATCTTCGCACGAGGACGATGAAGAAGCTCTCGAGCTTGATTGATTGTAATCCTGCTACCGTTCGACTTCTCTGGTGCGCGCATCATCACAGCGACAGGGGCCGGTAGAGGGCGTTCTTGGGAGGCCGCGACACGTTGCTGGGATGCAGTCGACTGGCGAGGCTCAACTCTTCCCAGCGCAATCATTTCCAACCCTTTCACGATGTAATCACGGGAGGGCAAGATAGGCGATATCCCAAATGATACCACGGGACAAAATCCGAGATTGGTTGGGCGGAACAAATTGGCAGGAAGGTTGGTGACCATCACAAGCTGGGTTCTATCGCACGTGGTTTCGACAAAACTCGAGATTTGAGCATTGAGCAGGAGGCGGTGAACGATACCAAGAGCACTTTGCTCCTGAGGCTGCTGGGGAAGCCTCAATGTCTTTGGGATGGTGATAGACACCTGGGAAGGTTCGGCGCACGGCGGGCTACCTAGTGCATCGGAACTGGTTGTTGGCTCTGGTTCTGCTATGAAGGCACGCGCGCTCTTCTGGATCATGGCCGTGATCTTGCAATGTGTCTCTTGTTCCTGGAGGACTTCGGCCAGAATTCGTGCGACACTATCGCTCTGCCTAAACTGTACGCCGGGAGTGGGTTGCAGCCCAATGCTGGACGCAGGTTCACTAGAGGACGAAGGATGAATGGCTTGCAAGATGGCATTCGACTGAGACGACTCGGGCGAAAATGGTCGCTCGAACTCTTCTGAACGCGGAGCCAGCTTGATGCCAGTTCCTGAGCTACGTCTCTGATATCTACGCAGTGCAGGATATCGCAGCAGTATGAGATAGGTGCCAGCGATGTAGACATCCTGTTGCTTGCTGTTCGCACTTCCAAGGTCTTTCATGTCGAAAAGAGTATCGAAGAAAGGCGAGAAGTGCTCGATCTTTGCATTTCTGACTGACAACGAGCATGTCTGCTTCCCGGCGTCGACAGAGAATTCTCCGTGATAGATACCGTCGCGGTGGACTGTCTTGTACCAAACACGCTCATATCGTTGAGCGCCTTCGACCTTACGAGAGCCGATGAAAATCCTGTCATTCTCCCACACGACGTCGACATACTGAACAAATGCGAGGAGAGACGCCTCCGCAATGCTGACTTCGACGTCATGAGCGCCTAGTAGGTCGACAATTGTTTGGAGTGTGGTTTCGGAGGGGGTCCACTCAAACCTTTGGCAGTGGCTTCGATACAGACTCTTGATTGGGTGCTTCCCAGCATTTGAAGGGCGACCTTGTTTTCGAGTTGGCGACCCATCAGGACTGCTGGTAGCCTTGCGCTTCTGTCTGCGCATCCGCTCAAGCTCGGTTCTCGAAGAATTACTTGTAGAGACTGAATCAGTTGGATCTGTACTATTGACAATCGACACAGCGCTGTATCGAGGTCTAGCAATGCTACTGGTCGTACTGGCTGCTGATGTAGAGTTGCTAGGATGGTAGGCTCCATCACTTTCGACATGAGTATCCATACTAAACCCACTCGACGACTTTGGTTGGAGTCTACCGCGCGGCTCGACGGCAGGGTCTTGCTCAGTATCGACCATGAGCAGTCTCTGTTGCTTCAGCCACCCAGAACCAGGGAGAAAAGGAAGTTCCACACTGGCAGGCCTCAAAGCAGAATCCTCAGAGCCATTGGGGTCCAGAAAACCGCGCATGTACGTGAACTTTTGTAGTATCTCAAAAACGCCGACGAGATATAGATTCTGCTTGTCTCTTGAGAGGTTGGGTAGGTCGAAGAGCTTGGTGAATGGCAGCCAAACTTTGTCTTTGTCGACTCTGTCGTTGAGGTCAACAGGCTTGAAGACGGTCTTTTGAGAGCCGTAGCAAAACTCGATCGATCGGCTCTTTGTAGAGTAAATTGGGCGGTACCAGACGCAGAGGACTCCAGCCTTGAACTTCTTCCTACCGAGGAGGACCCAACCATTCATCCACACGAAGTCGAGGTGCTGTACGAAAGCAAACAGAGCTGCTTCGCAATCGCGTTGTCTCCATCCGGCATCAATCTTGGTGAGCACCATTAGTGCACGCCTGATGGCATCCGTGGGCATCCAGCCAGCTTCCTCGCACAGACTGTTGAATCTCTCGCGGACTACTTCCTTGACTTCGATGGAGTCTGCCTCAGTGCTGTCAAGGTTGAGGTTGTCCACCACATACTTCAGACGTGGCTGTCCTGCCTGGGCGACATGACGAGCTTTCTGTCTTGTGGTCATTGGTGGTGGCGAGGGCGAGGCACTGAAAGCCATGATTGTTTGCGACAATTGTGCGAGAGGCGCCAGTACCAGATTGATTTTTTGGGAGGGGTGTCGGTCAGTGCATGTGAACTAAATGTTTGTGTAACGCGAACAATCAGCGATCAATCATGTGTGGGAAACCATGGTCGTCGTGACGATCCCTCGGCCTGGTGCCGCATTGCATGCAGGAACGAGTCGTCTGCATAGATTGTTGCGGGGCATCATGCAGACAGATTTCCCGGCACTTGATACGAACGGAGGGTGGCACTGATGTTTCAAGCACGAGTTAATTTTCGAAGAGTAATCTTCTGTGGTTACTGCCGTGTGATATCTCCAGTGTTCTTCATGTCCAAATCACACTCGATGGCATAAAACTGCACTTGTTTCATATGGTAACATCTAATTGACCTCTGACTGATCTACACATGGAAGAACATAGCAACCGGGTAGCTGTGAGCACTCTACAAACAAATAGGACGGTAAGGATCTACCGGAAACGATATTTGGGTGGTAGTTGTTAACATCAGCACATGCGAAGGTTGCAAGACTGCATCCCGAATCTTATTCCTATCACAATTGAAGCCATCAAAATGCACAGGATTTTCTAGATACCAGGTCTGTCGATGGAGAGCCGATGATACCACGAATCTCAGTGGATACGTTTTGCTTGCCGGAAGAACTGTGCATTCTCATGGCTACGTAAGTGACTTACTTCTGCACACGGAGATCAGTTGCTTTTTGAGTGCTATTGGAACAAAAGTATATGGTCTCTCCATCCGCCTCATCAGATCGAGCTACATGCATCGGCACCGCTCTCAACTGAGTCTCAAGCACTGATATCCGCTGATCTGACCTCCCGCTCACTCCAACGTCGTATACCAGAGGTGCAACTGGACGACATCTACAGAAGACGAGCCTTTTTGTAGTCGACAAGTCCATACTCGTAGCCGATTCCGGTATGAACGCCAGTGCTTCCACTGATGCCGCACACGACACAGTGAGGACAAGAGAAGTCCTTGGCCGTCGACGGATCTGTGTTACGGCAGTCCGACTTCTTGCATGTCTTCAGCTGAATAATATAATCTCCATTGCCACCTTCCAAGAAACCTGTAAGGAGACGACCTGTGAAAGGCTCTTCCTCCTGGATCATCTTGACAAACGCGTCACTCTTGATAAGTTGAGGGAGCTTCTCGGCACAGAAAGCAGCTGCGGCGGTCTGGAGCGTGTTATCTGCGAGATGGCCAGCCGAAGGACCGGTAAATTTCTGGATGCTGGTTGCAAAGCTTTCGCTTTCCCAGTTGGTTTCCATGAGGGCTTTGAACTTTTTGACGACCAGTGGGCGAAGAGTGGCGACATCATACTTGTCGGCGGCTGTGAAGATTCCGATATGGAACAGAAGATCCTCGTTGGTGCTATCGGTATCTGTAAAGAGACGTCTGCAGAAGGGAAGACCATCATCGGTATCGTCGGCAAGTGTGTCGTCGACCGTGTTCTCCTCCAACATCTGAACGTATGGAAGATCGTACATGTGGCGAAACATAGCGCGGATGGCTTCAAGGTCTTCGTCGTCACCGAGGTCAACCTCGTTACTCCAGGCAACCTGTGTCATGTCAGTGATGAGATTGGAGGTAGCGCCAGTAGTCAACGTACTGAGAATTGGCTGGAGAATGCTCTGTAGAAGTATTCAGATTTGCGTGCAAGAACTACCTTGTGGCAGGAAAGCTGCTGACCACCGAATTTGATGGTGACATCTGAGAGGAATTTGTTGTCGAAGAGACTGGAACCATGTCAGTATTAGTGAGCGGGAAGAGGAGATTGCGAAGTGTTTACCTTCTGTCGCTGCTCGCGGAGAAACTCCCGGTAGCCATGATGTGTGTTCGGTCAAGAGTGTGAGTACGTGTTCTGCGTAAGGAAGAGTGTCGAAAAGCACGGTGTGGAGCAGTGAGCGTTGGTAAAGATTGAGTCGGCGTTGGCTGTTCACACAAGCAAACTTACACATACGCGTCAGTGCAAACAAGAAATCTCTAGTAGAATCTAGGAATGATGCGGTGATTCGAGATCCTCAAACAGTGATCCACCGGCTATCCAAATGCATGGTACTTTCGAAAATAGAGTGACGTCCGCAGAGACAAATTATCTGGAGTTATCTCCTTGGCTCCATCAGTCCTCATGAATATACTATGCATTTACATGGTAAACGAGCCTACTACTTCTTGCCCAATAAATAGACAAAACACGATGCCAGACAAGTGCTTTGTGAATTTGGGAACCCGAGTCCAAGTTCCAACAAATCTACACGCACACGTCAGTGCAAACAGCGAAGCTGGATGAGGTTCGTCTGCAGTCAAGAATGTGTGTGACTGATTAGAACGAGGGGAGCAGGTAACGTATGTCTGACACGGGAAATGGAGTGATCAGCAGTAGCAATCTGAGTGTTAATTATTGATGACTATTGTGTTTGGGAGACTACTTGGCTGACGGAGGAGACGATACTCTCGATGGCTTGGAAAGGATCAAGCGCCTGTGCCGTATCCCCTGCGTTTCTTCGTGTCGTTCAATCTCGAATCTCCATTCTTTCTGTTGATTGAATGATGTATTGGTCTGCTTGCTGTCCTTTTCAAGTCTTGCGTTGTTTTGTCCCGCTCAGCGAGGCTGGCAGCTTCGATCTTTTGTATTGACCGCAGGCTAAGCAGATCGTTAGTCAAAAGCTGCTGCCCATGAGACAGACTGTGTCGACTTACTTGCTTCCCATTCTTCCTTGCTCTCGTGCTCATGGTACTCGCAGATCTTGTTGCAACAGGAACAATCGCTCAGATCGTTCGGGTCGTGAGCTTCATCACGAACTGCAATACCCTTCATGGTCTGGTAGATGAAGTTTGCCATGAGGTTTTCGGGATTCATGACGCTGTCGAGTAAGCATGGGTCATCGTCATCGGTATGCGGCCCCCAATGGGCAATGTAAGAATCTAGCATCCACTTATAAAGCCCTGAGTGCTGCGTAACATTCTTCAACATCAATCTGACACCAGCATAGTCCGACAACGTTTCAGCCGACTTGGAGAGCCACCTGAGAACGTCACGGCGTAGAGCGATGATGTCCACTTGATCGGCAAATATGTATAGGTAGATGTAGCAGTCCCAACCTTGCTGTTGAGCACACTTGCCTGTGTAAATCCATTCCACGAAGCTTTGGAGTTGCTCGCCGGATAGATCAACCTCGAATTGATGCTTCTGAGCCTCGAGAAATTTGCCGTTGAGGGCAGCGGAATAGTATGGAGAGAAGAAGCAAAGTAGCTCTTTGTGCATTGACACCACAGCTTGGTCTTTGGTCGAAGCGAGCTTGATGATATTGGTCGATTTGATGATGGTGGCGCTAAAAACCGTCAGTATCCATAGGGCGGGCATTGGAGTGTGACTTGCCGAACTGCTTCTGATGACCAAATATGGTTGGACCATTTGCCCGAGGAATCGTTTGTGGTTACTCCAGACGCCATGTCAATGAGGTTTGGAAGGGCTGGAATCCGAAGCAGAGATTTTCTCGTAGAGGTAATAAACCACGAATGTCGGAGTGGAAGTGAAAGTGAGAGTGGAGAAAAAATCACAGTTGCGTCCACGGATTGAGGCTGTCTCAAGACCTAAAAAGAGTTTTCGAATGCTGTTGTGAGTGTTGGAAGTTCGAGTGAGACAAAAATGCGGATCGCGAGACAGATGAACTTCGTTTCTGTTCTGGGAAGGAGCTAGTGGTCTCGCGTGATCGGAGCCCAGCTCATGGAGGCAGTCTGCAACAGACCGCGCCAGCGATCATAATGGACTGATATGTATCATCTTCGTCACATTCTGAGATATGGTAATAGAGGGATTCTTTTACTAGTGTTTAAATAGCCACATTTGATTCCAAAGAGACTGTGCATTCGGATGGTATATGAAACCACTACCCATTACCATGGAAGAAGTTTTGAGCAGCCCACTCAACTTCACTACGAAACTGTCAGAGTTCAGAGGTCGCAACTCAATTTGGGTATACAAGGACCTTGACACTAGTGGTACTCCAAAGTGCCAAAAAGAAATCCCAGGTCTGGTGGTTTGGACAATGTTCACTTACCCTCTGATGTTGTTTGTTTCTGCCCTTTGTTCAAATCCTCCCGCCTCAGGTGTTTGACTTGACCCCCTGCCGAGGGGCACCTTCACTCAGAGACCCTTGAACTGAAGCTCAAGTTGAAGAGGATTTCCACCTCGAACGACCGAAGCCGCTGGTAAGAAAGTTGCTACGAAATGATCAGTTGATGGTCAGATTCGAACTCGTGCAAGTGCTGGTTAGAGTGACTAGTTGGGAGTCAGCTTGAATTGTGTTAACTGTGATGTTAACCACCAGACCATTGGGATTGGTGGGGAAACCAAAGAGCTGTCAGTCATATACCTAGCTCTCGACCCCTGAGTTGCCTGACACCATCAGACGGAAGAGAGCATCTGATGGGAGTTTCGGAGCAATACGCTGCTTGCAACATCGAGATACATACCACATTCATCGACGCAAGTCAAACTATCTCGGCAAACGTCTTACAAAGAAGAAGTAATAATGCGACACTTCTATAGATATCATACGTGATAAGGACTTTTTACAATAGCTCATTTAAGATCTGCAGGCGAGCAGGCGAGCAGGCGAGAAAATAGGGTCGCTCTTATCTCTCCTCTGGTGGCTGACCAGGCAAGAACAATAGACTTGCCTTCGACGTGTCTTGGATACATCATTCCGGGAGCCAGCTTCCTCCGGGATTTCATAGCGGTCTAAAATTCTTATAGTGCTCGAGCCGTGAAGATCCATAGCTAGAGTTTCCAGTGTTGCAATTGATACATTTTGATTCAAGGTTCTTCTTGATATGATCGTCTGAGGCCGACTTGCAATGCTGGCATCTGAAGGTCTTGATAACATTATCGGCTGCGCCTTTGATGACAGCAGTCAAAAGACGTCCAGCAAAAGGTTCACCCTCCTCGAGCATATTGACGAATGCTTCGGTTTTGATGAGGTCTCATATGTGTTCCGAACAGAATGAGGCCGCAGATATCTGGAGTGATGGATCTGCGAATCTCACAGCAGTGGGTCCGCAAAGGCGTTGGATGACCGCGCAAAATTCCTGTGGATTATTTTGCCATTTATGCTCCATTGACCGAGTGAAAACGCTAATGACCAGTACTCGCAACGAAGGAACGTCGTATTTGTCGGCAGCAGCAAACACGTTGACTTGGGACATCATTTCTGGGGGCACGAACGAGGGGCAGGTCGTCGAGGGGTAGACCGTGTCTTCGGGATCGTAGATATGGCGTATCATAGCACGAACTGCTTTTGGATCATCGTCTTCATCGTCGAGGCAGATTTCCTTGCTTGAAGCGACCTAGTGTCAAGGTGAGTATTCCTATGGTGGTGTATCGATTCTTTATTCCCAACGTACCGGAAAGTTGCCATTGAAGGCTCGGAAGAACCATTCTGATTGTTGGGCTAAAATTTGCTTGTGGCCAAATATGCGCTCACCATCTCTCAATTTGATCTGAACATCGGAAAGAGCTTGATTGTCGAACAACTTGATAGAATTACGAACAGATTTGGTGCTCACCTGGAGGCCAGATCCAAGCATTGACGACATGGGTACAGATGGTGAAACTCTCAAAGAGCCGTAGATGCCGAGAGGTGGATGAGAAAGAAGACAAGGTTAAACAAGTCTAAAAGTGTACGACCTGGCTTTGGAAAAACATTCACAATCACAATTAAGAGCCTCGCAACCAAACGATCGATACCCTCCCTACCGCAGGACGGGCTTCGCAGTAAACCTGGCCGAAGTGCCGGACAAACAAGCAGACACTCACAAAATCAAGGATGGAAGGCGGCAAGCTGCAGGAGGTGATGTCTGATGCCTAGAGCGCTTCCCCGCACGAGTCATGAGAGCTTTCGAGGCCGCGAGTGCACGGACCAAAAGAATTTCTGGCCGCAAGCAAAAAACTGGAAAGCGCAGTGAAGCTTTTGAGCAGCAGCCGACCTTGTGTAGCTTTTGATTCGACCTTTCATCCACACCTTTTCATCTCACCTACAACGACTGTCACTATATAGTCGCTCTGAGTCACCCTTCTCGAAGCTCCACCTTCAATTGCGCAACACAGATCGCGATCCACACATCACAATGTCCGACATCAAGGTCTCTCCCCCCGCCGAGGCCGACCCTGCCGCCACCTCCATCTCGAACGACAAGACCGTCGAGCAGACCTCCAACCCCGACCAGACCACCGAGCTCTCCGCCGCACCTACCACCTCAGAAGATGCTGTGATGGCCGAGGCAAAGACCGAGGAGCAGAACGAGAAGAAGGAAGAGGCTGTCGAGACCAAGCCTGAGGCTGAGAACAAGACCGAAGAGGGTACGAAAGTCCATCTCGCGCAAACTCATTGCGCATTCGCTGACATATATACAGCTTCCAAGCCTGCTGAGAACCAAGGCGAGAAGAGAGGCGGACGTCCCCAGGGCAATGGCCGCGGGCCCAAGCGCGTCAGATCCAACTACGACGAACTGCCAGAGAGCAGCGACCCCGATGAGATCCGTCGCCAGGTCGAATTCTACTTCTCCGACTCCAACCTCCCCACCGACAACTACCTCCTCAAGCAGACCGGCGGCCACAAGAACCTTCCCGTTGATCTCAAGGTCATTCACAACTTCAAGCGCATGCGCCACTTCCAGCCTTACTCGGCCGTCCTCGAGGCTTGCAAGGCCAGCACCGTGATCGACGTTACCGATGACGGTCAAATCACTCGCAAGGAGCCTGTTAGCGAGAAGTTCAGCGACAATGTGGACGAGAACCGCAAGATGCTTGAGAACGAGACTATGGCCCGCAGCATCTACGCCAAGGGCTTCGGCGAGGAGAAGCCCACCAGCCAGACCGATATTGAGGAGTTCTTCGCTGTTTACGGAACCTTCAACGCCGTGCGCCTACGCAGACACGCTAACGGCGAGTTCAAGGGCAGCGTTTTCGTCGAGTTCTCGGATGAGAAGACCGCCGAGGACTTCCTCAAGCTTGACCCCAAGCCCGCATTCCAGGGCCAGGAGCTGAGCATCAAGAGCAAGAAGGCCTACGTTGACGAGAAGCTCGAGGGCATCAAGAACGGCACCATCACCCCCAACGACAATTGGAAGGAGAGAAGAGACAACGATCAGCGCGGCGGTCGTGGAGGCCGTGGTGGAAGAGGTCGTGGCGGACGCGGTGGCCGTGGCGGAAATGGCAGAGGTGGTCGCGGCGGCCGTGGAGGCCGTGGCGGCGACCGTGGTGATCGTTCGGAGCGTCCCAACACTCGCAACTCAGAGCGTGAGGACCGCAAGCGTGGCCGCGAGGACGAGGGCCAGCAGGGTGAGGCCAAGAAGACCAAGACCGACGAGTAGATACGATCAAAAGATCAACGGTGGATGGCAGATGATCTTGCTTGACGAATAAAGTGATATTGCATGGGTCATGGCGTTTTCTTGTTCCTGCAAAAAGGACTGGGAGGTGGTTGTACGGATTTCCGGGCTTCGATACCTGCGAGTGGTTGGAAGGAAAGACTACTCTTGAAAAGCAATTTACCGATATTTGACTCGACATGGGTTGGCCTCTGGTAATGCTTCTGCTTGTGATGATGTTCCCGTTTTGACGGTAGTCCAATTGGAAAGCGTGCTATTCATGCTCTCAACACAGAACAAGCAATCTGACGCTCACCTTACCACTTATCTGTCTTAAAGCAACTCCTGTATGAACATTGTTTAACGTGTGACATTCTAAACATGTCGAAATCACCAAATAATCACGTCTGTTGAATTGAGGTCACATGGATTTTGAGGACAGGGTGTTCCTCGATGTCATACAAATTCCGCAAAGTCCGAAGCACGTCCAGAAAGTTGTTCGAGTGACGCGACAATCATCATTGCCATCGTTTCCACTATTTCACACCTCGGGGTTTGTCTTTCTCTCTCCGGGCCATAGCGATACCCTCGATCATTCAGAAACAACACCCGGTCACACGCGATCAGTCACGAGCCAGCAGCTACAAAGTCGAACAAGGCCTCGAGTCTTCTAATACGCATACCTCAACTTCGAAAACATGAACCGCCTTCCCTTCTGGGTCCCACCGGCCGCCAAAGGCATGTTCATCGGTCTCGCGGGCACAATAACAATGAACGACCACTTCCTCGAACCCATCCACATCGAAGGCATCTCCATGGCACCCACCCTCTCCCCCACCTTCAACGAAACAGGAACCAAAGACCTCATCCTCATGCAAAAATGGAAGCCCACCGCAAATCTTCAACGAGGAGATGTGGTAATGCTCAATCTACCACACAAGCCTGAAAAGTTGGGGATTAAGAGGGTGATTGCGCTAGAGGGAGATTGGGTGACGTTGGATTGGAAGAGGAGGCCGAAAGAGGATAAAGAGGGGATTGATGGGATGAGTAAGGAGGGAATGGTTTGGGATGCTATTGGTGAGCAAAAGGAGTTTGGAGTTGGGAAGAGGAGGTGGAGGGTTCCGCTTGGTCATGTGTGGGTCGAAGGTGATAATGCGCGTGCGAGCAAGGATAGCAACACTTATGGTCCGGTGAGTTTTGATCGGAGCTTGTGGTATGCTGGAAAACTGCTGACATGACATGATGCAGGTCTCGAAATCGTTGATTGCTGGAAAGGCTATATTCTGTCTGTGGCCCTGGGAACGATTCGGCCAAAAGCATTGGGATGGTTACAAGATCAAGACCAAAGTCGAGCAAACTGGACCAGTTGATGTCGGCGAGTGGGAGAATTTGTACTGAAAAAGGTGTGAATATTGCGATAAAGGTAAGCCTCTCTCTCCTCTCAGCTTCCATCCTACTTCTTGAAGACGATGCCAATCTCCCTACACACTGCTTCCGTCACTTCTTTGGTGTTGCTGTTTCCCGCCAAATCCCTCGTTTTGACACCAGCCTTAGTCACATTCTCAATTGCTTGCATGAGCTTGTCTGCAGTGCCATCCAACTTGCCCTGACCAAGCCACCTCACCATCTCAGCCGCGCTCCAGAAAGCACCCACTGGATTTGCAACTCCTTTGCCAGCAATGTCGGGAGCACTGCCGTGGATGGGCTCAAACATACTAGGATGCTTTCTCGTGGGGTCCAGATTGCTGCTGGGAGCAATACCGATACTGCCACTCAGAGCAGCTGCCAAATCACTCAGGATATCGGCATGCAGATTCGTCGCCACAATAGTATCCAAACTCTCCGGGTTGTTGACCATACGCACCGTCATGGCATCCACCAACATCTTGTCATGCTCGACATCTGGATACTCCTCGGCAACTTCATAGAAAACCTTGTCCCACAAAACCATACCATGTCTCTGAGCATTGCTTTTTGTCACCATCGTCAACTTCTTCCTCGGCCTTGCTTTTGCCGTCTCAAAGGCGAATCTCATGATTCGTTCGATACCGACGCGACTGAAGATGGCGAGTTCGGTGGCGATGGTGTGGGGGCTGTTTTCGTGAGTTGTTCCGCCTTGACCTGCGTATTCTCCCTCGCTGTTCTCGCGGATGATGATCCAGTCGAGGGTGGAGGGGTCACTTTGGCAGGACGAGAGTGGAGA
Organism: Aureobasidium namibiae CBS 147.97; assembly: GCF_000721765.1. Classification (NCBI taxonomy): domain Eukaryota; kingdom Fungi; phylum Ascomycota; class Dothideomycetes; order Dothideales; family Saccotheciaceae; genus Aureobasidium; species Aureobasidium namibiae. The sequence continues at coordinate 416,640 of NW_013581204.1, forward strand.
TCGGGTGCCCGGGAGGATTCGCGTGGGACGGACATTGACGTATTGGTTCATGTCCTTGCGGATGGGAAGGATCAGACTCCAGAGCGAGATATGATCGGGTACGTCTGATGTTCACGTCAGCCATGTTCCATCTCATCGGCAAGTATAGTTAACCTGGCCATCCAACAGCACCGAAATAGATGGCATCATGCTTTTGCAGCTGAGCCATTCCATCTGGTGGCATGTACCATCCCCTCTCCTTGTATGCTTTACTGCTCCAATCAAAGTTTGTGTACTCGAATTTGAAGCTTCCATCCACTTCAGCCAGTTTATCCAAGACTTGGATGGCGGCTTGTGTGATTTCTGTGCCGATGCCGTCGCCGGGGATGGCAGCGATCTTGAAAGTTTGCGTACTCGACATGATCCACCAGTAATACGACAATGGAAGAGAGGAGAAACGATACGAGTATCAGCGGCTGGCCATGGTGGGGCATAGCGGGGCATTTATATACCAAGGTCAGGCGGAGTAACGAAAGTGCGCATAGCCGACCTCGGAGGATGAGACCCGTTTGGTATCCATGTACGTCTGTCTTGGATGTGAAGTGATTAGAATCTACGATCTGCCTAGTGGGTCCTATCTGGGCACGTGGTGGTCACTATATCAACGTTATTACCGGTCGATTCCATATCAAAGATAGCTGACTGACTCGAACAGCACGAGACAGAGCGGAGGTGGTGCAGTTTCTCGGAGCTTGGCTTTTGTTAACGCCGAAGAGGTGACGATGTTTACTTGCAGCTTGAATTGTTTTTGCGACAACAGCAATACCCTTTCATCACCACACCTTACTCAGATACTATAGTGCATTTTAACGAAACAGCTCTTATACCATTCAGCATTCTGCTCCGCATACCATCATCTTCACCACAACATAGCTTAGCTGAAACATCATGGAAAAGTTCCTGCGCGATTGGCGACAGGATGCTTTGAACAAACACCAGTACGAGTCGGCCATTTTTGTCGGCGACAAGTTGCTCGCTCTGACCAGTGTGTGCTTAAACTCTTTGCGTCTTGCTCGTCAGTCTTCTCTAATGCGCATGGCCAGACAATGACAAGGACGCCTTCTGGCTTGCCCAAGTGCACTTCTCAACCGCAAACTACACACGCGCCCTCGGTTTCCTCTCTCGCCAAGACCTGATAGCTCGCAACCCATCATGCAAGTACCTCGCCGCACATTGCTACGTCAAGCAATCTCGATACGACGAAGCCTTACACATCCTCGGCGACAAGAACCCCGTCCACCTCATCACCTCTTCGGATCGAACACGCCGGAAACTACAACACCTCGATCCACGCAATGCCCTTGGAAAGATGGCCAAACTTCCACAATTAAGATCAGATCGAGTGGACCGCAGTGAAGAAAGAGACAAGGAAGATATGAGCAACATCCGCTTCGAGGCTGCAATGTGCTATCTACGTGGTTTCTGCTACGCAAAGCAAAACGCCTTTGATCGCGCAAAAGATTGCTACAAAGATGCCGTGCGTATCGATGTGCTGTGTTTCGAGGCTTTTGACCAGCTCATGAAGAACTCGCTCATGTCGCCAGCCGAAGAGTGGGAGTTTTTGGATTCTCTAGACTTTGACAGCGTCAGTGCTTCCGATACTCCAGCCTCGAGTATGCAAGAAGCGGGCGAGTTTACGAAAATGCTCTACATGACGAGATTGTCAAAGTACAGCAGACCAGACGACTTCAACGCCGCAGTCGAGACTCTGTCCACGCATTACAACCTCTCCAGCAACTCATCAATTCTGTTATCTAAAGCCGAACTCCTCTTCACAAACTGCCGCTTCCGCGACGCCCTATCCCTAACCACCCAAATACTCGAAACAGACCCTTACAATTTCTCCGCTTTGCCCGTCCATCTAGCAGCTTTGTTCGAACTCAAAGAAACAAACGCACTTTTCTTACTGTCTCACGACTTGGCAGATTCACATCCGGAAGAAGCATGTACCTGGCTCGCAGTAGGCACATACTACCTCAGCATCTCACGCATCCCCGAAGCCCGTGGTTACTTCTCCAAAGCCTCGCTCATGGATCCTCATTTCGGTCCTGCGTGGATTGGCTTCGCGCATACCTTTGCTGCAGAGGGTGAACACGATCAAGCCATTTCTGCATACTCGACCGCCGCTCGCCTCTTCCAAGGAACCCATCTCCCTCAACTCTTCCTCGGCATGCAAAATCTTCAACTCGGCAATCTGTCCCTGGCAAGAGAATACCTCGAGACTGCATACACAATGTGTGAGAACGACCCGCTCGTGCTCAATGAGATGGGCGTCGCATACTACCAAGACTCACAATTCGACTCTGCCATCCGCACTTTTGAACTCGCCATCTCCATCGCTGACGAACTGTCTTCTGCTTCCTCGACCACAACTCTGGATATCAAGACGAATCTCGCACATGCTTATCGCCGCAACGGTCAATTTTCCCTCGCTCTTGACGCGTTTTCCGATGTGTTGAGACAAGGGGGTAAAGATGCTGCTATCTTCTCTGCGAAAGGGTTGGTGTTGTTGGAGTTGGAAGAGTGGTTTGAAGCTACGGTGACTTTGCATGAAGCACTTGCTCTATCGCCACAGGATCCTGTGGCCACGGAACTATTGCAGAGAGCGCTTGAAGGGTTGGAGGGGGAGAGTAAAGTCGAGGCTGAGGACGAGGATGTGGATCGGCTGCTAGGAGAAAGACTCAAAAGTGCTGAGCTGAGGAATAGGCGGAGGAGGGGTGGTGGTGGTGGTGGTGGGATTTTTGAGGACGGAGGCATGGATGGGGCAGATGGCACGGAAATCAGCGTCGAAGAAGGCGATTGGACAATAGCGACTGAAGAGTCTGGAGTGTAGGGTGCTGAGATTCCTTGGAGATGGAGGAGGCTTGGGTAGTTTTCGTTTTTGCATAGTCCTTGTGATACCATCCTTTCTTCTCTCTTTGGTGATCGAGTTGGTTGATGATCCTACCCCTTTTTGTCCTTTATTTTTCTTTTTTCATCCTCTACGGTCTTCATGGTCTTTCCTTTTTCCTTTCTCTCCTTTTTCTTTCCGTTCCCAACGTACTCTTCTTTCTGTCCCTCTTGCTTGACACGACTCCACGAGGCGACATACGAAGCAAAGACTAAGATACAAAGATCTCAGTGAGAGGTTGTGATTCGGTACGTTCGGTTTTGATAGCATGTGGAGCTGATGTCTTGCAAAGTTTCGAAAGTCGTGACAACTTCAGGAAGAGATCGCTTTGTTCCAAATCACGTCGATCTCTGGTTGGATCAATCGCGCCTGAATTCCTCAGGACAATCAGAGTGTTTCACTCTACCCAACCAGAGGCATGCTGGTTTGAGAGAAATTAGTACTAGCTCTGATATGAGAAATGGTCGACCGACTCACTCTGCTGCCACTCGTCGTAACTCTTGTGCTCATGGAAGAGACACGGGGAAATGCAGCACGCACAGGACGGTGCAGTGCCAGCTCTATAGGACTGACGTAAGGCTTGTCCGCGTATGACAAGGCGCGTAAACCCGCTGGGCAAGTCTTCATACGCTTGATTCTCCCTTTCAGAGTCTTCGTCGTCCGGCATCCAGTGAGTAGCGTGCCAGGCCACGATGAATTTGTATAGTGGAGATGACGACGGCAGTGATTTGATCGGCAGAACAATCTCCTGGTACGACAGATATGGATCAAACTCCGGCAGTCTGGTCATTACATCTCTTGTCAAAGCCAAGATGTCTTTCTCATCAGCGAAGATGTAAAGCCGGAAGAGCTCTCCAATGTCAGTGCTCGTGTCCGGACCACTTAGTTTTCCGCTGTAGAGCCACCTGACGAACCATTCTGCGCAAGGTTTGTTCAGTCCGAGGTCGAAGTAATCGTTCTTAGCCTCTTGAAATCCTCCATAGATGGCCACTTCGTAGTATTTGGAGTAGTGACAAAGAAGGGTCTTGTGTACGAGTACTTTCCAGCCGCAGGTGGTGCGTAGCTCTATCATGTTGTTGGCGGCAAGAGACAGGGGGCTGGTGAGTATGCGGCTATACCGAGTCAGTCACTTTCACTGGTAGGATCGTGAATCATTTTTGCACAAGTCCATGAATAGAGTGCGAATCGTATACATACTCCAGAGCGTAAATGTTCCACTGACTTTTGCTAGCGATAGCTTCCATGATGAAGACGGTATGGTGATGCTGATGTCAAGAGAATGGTCGGGCGATGGATCTGACAAGACAGAGACTGAGATTCGTGGATGTAAAGATGTTTGTCTCGGGCTCAGGTAAGGACGATGGTGGGGCGGAAACATCAGCAGGAAGTGACGAGGGGAAGTGAAGGAAGGTGCAAGACTAGGATTTGCAAACACTACCAGGAAAAAGCGCATTTCTAGCATCTTTCTCTCTTTCCCCCTCGGAGCACGAATGCGCTAAGGCCTGCGAAGGAGTCGCTCCCGACGCCGCTTTACAAATGTCCCGTCTGGGTGTCAAGGTGGGACCTCGTATCCTATTTCGGTACAGTAGACCAAAGCAGAGACGAAAGTAGTGTTTGCTTGTTACATTCACGATTCGAGACTCTACTTAATAATCACTCAAGCCTCCAAGCACAAGCAAGAGCAGATATTAGTACAGACCCATGAACATTGTCATTGATTCGCAACCAGATTACTCTTTTCACGGGCACAAATAGGCAGTATCAGCAAGCACTCGTGACATTGGAAAGATGAAGTTATATTCGCATGATCGTCTACTCTCCAAGCTTCCACATCATCATCCCACCGATACTTTTCCAAGCCGCAACGGCAGCATTCAAAAGACGAGGACGAAACAAGAGTTGAAAACACGCAGATAAACAAAAGGGAAACCAAAGAAGCGGGGCCAGCCAAAGAAGAGAACAAAGAAGAAGACAAAGGAAGAGCCCAGGACTGATGTGGTTTTGTGAGAAGCGAAACAAAGCGAAGAGCGTTCGAAGTCGGTCCTGCCGATGGGCGAGTGATGTCGAGCCACCGGAAGAAGAAAGCGGGAGCAGTTGTGTTTTGGTCGCGCACTTTTCATGCGGAGATCGTACTGTCGAAGGATGAGAGGTTCGCAGAGTCGTAGCATGATGCCCAAAAAATTCGCTCAAGGATCCATCCATGTTTCAAATGGCAAGAAAAAAGGTACGGAAATTGTGATCGTGAAAGCAGAGAAGAAGCAGAAAACGTTTGATGTAGATGTCTTGTTTTCTTTCCCATGGTCGAATGTTGTTGACATTCTCGTCCGATGGGAAGCAAGACATGGAAAGGTGCGTCGTCAGTGGGCGCTGGGACGAAGAGAGTGCTTCTTCGAGGGGCGAGTTGCTCAATAGTTGACGTCGCAGAAGGGTGTCCTAGTGTGGAAAGTAGACATCAAGTGGTGTGTAGAGAGTGTTATGGCGAGGCCGTAATGCTTATTGTCTGATGAAGCAGAGTCTTGCTCGATGAAAGAGGTCGAGAAGATTAAGTGGTTGAGGGTTTTGTTGGTGTGAGTAAGAGTGCGATTGTTGCACCAGATTACGCAGATGACGGCTTAGAAAGACTGGACATCAGACCGTCAGGAGACTCGTCGAAGCTCAGACCATCGAAGTGTGCGCATGCTGTCATTCAGAAGTGGTCAGTATGTATCCCTGGTAGCGCGAGCATATGAGAACTTACTGCTGAGCCACTCCTTGTACTCTGCGTGCTCATGGTAGGAGCAAGGACTGTTGCAGCATGTGCAAGGTGACTGGACTGGATTGCTGGCTGCCCTCGCGCGTATGGCAAGTTTGCACATAACAAGGTGCATGAATTCTTTGGACAATACCTCATAGTCCGAGTAATGCTGGCTTTGTGCTGCCTCTGAGGGGATCCAGTGCTGAACGTGCCAATCCAAGAGGAATTTGTAAAGCGGCGCAGACGGGAGTAGTGAGTTTGTAGCCAGAGCGACCAATTCATATGGTAGATCAACCTTCTCTTTCTTCACCAGTTCTGACATCACATCTCTCCTTAAAGCCAGGATGTCTTTTTCATCGGCAAAGATGTACAGATGGAAGAGCTCTTCTGTGTCAAGAGCCGAGTACCGAATGCTCAGCTTTCCGCTGTAGAGCCAACGGACAAAATGTTCTGCGTGTTCTGTCTTGAGCGTCAAGTCAAAACGACGGCTTGTCGCCTCTTGGAACTGTCCCTGGATGGCTGCTTTGTAGTAAAGCGAGTAGTAGCAGAGAAGGCGTTGGTGAACGAATACTCTCCATTCGCTAGGGGTGCGAAGTTCAACCATGTCGTTGACACCAGACTGGTTGAGCAGGCAGGGTAAGCTGAAGATGCGACTACAAAAGGTCAGTCACTGCTTCTGGATATGTCTGCTCAAGGGTAATCTTGAACGACTAGGGGAGGTCTTTGAGGATAGCGAGTACATACTGCAACATCGATGGGTCCCAGTGACCGTTGCGTCTGATTGTTGAGAGGTCGTTCTCACTCGTCGAGTCCAGCGCCTGTGTCTCGCTGAAAGACTCGAACATTGATCCGACAGAACGTGAGGACTGTTGTTGATGATCGGAGTGATGCTCGGAGGGAGGTGGCACGAGGTTAGTCGCAGGGCGGTATGGGACATGGTTGGCGAATGAAGACGAGGGTTGGCTATCCACCATGAGATGAAAGTGTCGGTATGCAGTGCAGGTGACGAGTCTTTGCCGACACTCTCTTGTCTGGAGGTGCTGAACAGTAAGTATTTTCCAGAGTCAGCGTCGAAGAAGTTGTGATGATGGAAAGTTCGATCGCGCTGCTGCCTGTGTTGCCCACGGTAATGGAACCTGACGACACAAGTATCTTGTCGATGAATATTCCGGCACCCTCGTGCCCATGCTCAGACCCATCTCGGCATTTGACCAAGTCGTTTGTCGAACATAGCCACGCGCCTTCCTTCCGTCTACCAAGAAACAGACTCCTTCGAGGAAGGTCGACGCTTCCTTCTTCACGCCCTTTCCTCCAACCCATCTTCCTTCGATCAATATACAAGTCAGTGACGTTGATGCCACCGCCCATTGCTTGTTGATTGACAGCTGACTCGGAACAGTAGATCAATCCAAGATGAAGCGCGAGGCCAGCAGCGATCCAGAGACTCGTCCAGTCGCTAAACAAGCGCGTCTTTCTCTCGATGCTCTGGACAGCGATCACGCCTCTAATCTGCTTGTCAAGCCATCTGTGGATTCTCTCTTCAGAAGACTTTGTACACAGTTTGGCTGGTCGCCCACAGAGCTCACATGCGCAAAGATCAGCGACCTACTTAGCATCGACACATCCAGAAACGACAACCTTGAGCCGGCTCTCTTTGCATTCGTACAGCACCTTCCCTTTGTCTGGAATGACGGTGCCCTGTTCATCGGCAGTAAGAGAATAAATGGCGTTGTTCGATCAGTTTGGTACAAACCTGCCAGACTAGGTGACAGTGTTGGAGAGAGCATGTACCTCAGCCAAAGAGACAACTTCGAAGATGAGAGTATCGTCAAATCCAAGTCCTGTCATACGGGAGCCGTAGTCGATCGCACCTGGCCTTCTTTCACCACCGCAGTCGACTTGTCAGGCCAGAGGGGCGATTACAGATACATCGTGGGAGTACACAACATCCTGCTGGAGTTCCCCAAGTTGCGCAAGTCTTGCAACGATTACGAACTCCAAGCTTGGGCAGCAGGACGTCTGACCAGTGCAACTGATTACATTCCTTTGAAGAAGTATGAGCTGCCTTTCTTGCCCGAATCGGTCTGGATGTCGAAGCCAATTGGGTGGAGATCCTCTCAAGACGCTCGACCCCTGACACCATCTGGAAGCGTGTCGTCTCGCTCGAGCCGTCAATCAAGCGCCACAACTGCTCGTCACCCATCTATCAAAGACATAGAGCGAGTTCAGACCATGATCCAAGGTCATCTCAGACGACGTGTCGCTGACTCCAAACAACAAGAGCGACTTTCATCGGGACCCCGAAGTCACAACATTCTCAAGCCCAACGAGAGAGTTTCTGAATCGATCGAAACTGACGATATGGCATCTGAAGCGACTACGGAGGCTTCCCTCAATGCTTCGTCGGATGAGGCTCGCGAGTCCATTCCAAGGGGACTCCTCAGCCTGGACTCGGTCGAACATGTTGCCCAGATCCTTCGAGAGAACAGCGTGGACATCTCTTTCGGTGATCGGAATCACGCTGCAGAAGCACAGATTCAGCTCACAGTCACCTTTCCTGCTCGTATCTCACAGCAGAAGCCGACCCTCCAGTTCAGTTCGATTGCAACAGTTGATGTGCCACCCGTCATGCCACCTCGTCGTCTTGTACTCGAGGCACTGTGCGCTATGGCGTTGTCTGCTACGGACGACGACAATCAGTCATGAGATGAGATGAAATAAATTCACCTGGCTCGATCCCAACCATGTCGACGAATACCCCTTCTCTTCGCATCGGATAAGGCATCTGGGATGAGCGAGCTGGCTGGCAAAAAGAAGGTCTAAGAATGAGAGAGTGTGTCAAAAAGAAGAATGGAAGTCACTGCAAGATGGAAGCGCCACGAAGGGGAGAAACAGTACTGAGAGGCGAGGGTATTACAGGGAAGCGAAATGTCATGGGGAAAGGAAACAGCACGAAAATGCTCTGGGTGGTGGTACAAAATGAGATTCGAGGAATGCAGGATACGAGAAATTGCTTGGTCAACGAACTCGACGACTTGACCAGACGTCAGATGAATAGCGTATAGTACAGATCAATGAGAACGTCGTCTTTGCTTCCTCTTAGACCAACGATAAAGGACAATTTGTCGTCTCAAGGTCTCAAGTCGCTGCGAGGATTTGGATGGCTGACCTGTGCAGTGCCGCTCAAGACCAAAACACAGCTATCCCAACAGAGAGAACAGAAGGAACGGGCCGATGAGGGAAAGCTTTCTATATCTCGTCCTCACCTACATTGCAAGAGCGTCACCGCCTATGTTAAACTGTCAGAAGACTTGAGCCTCCTCCCTAAACAGGTGCCAGATAGGTAGAGTGACCATGATCATCTTCCCTCCATCTCATCGCCAAAAAGAACCAGTCACAACCAAGAATCGAACCCCCGACCTCGTTTACTGCGTGTAAGCAAAACTTTTTGGGCCAATTGGCCCCTACTCCCGACTTTACAAAGAAAGCAGGCGGTCTCCCACTAAGCCAAACGCGAGTTTGGTCTTACAAGTGGGATATGAGAATGGCAACTTCCAGGGTATATAAAAGTATGGAAGTGAAGTGAATTAAGAAGAACTTTGGATGGAAGGGGTGGTAGTCGGTTTTTCTCTTCAAGCTGAACGTTTGTCTGCTTTCTCTATCGGTTGCATCACTAGTAGGACATCAGTTCAACGGGGTACCCTTTGTCACCGCTCCTTCTTTCTGATCAACAGTAGAAGCCAGACAGCACACCGCCCCAATCTTCTGGACCAAGTTCCTCGAACTTCACACACTCCCGCTCCTTCCTTACTTCCTTCCCTCTGATAAGCACAATCGTGAATGACGAAGACGGATAAGTTGTGATCGAAAGGCGTCGTCTTGTTCAACACACTAGACATCTGCGCAATTAATCTTTTCCTTATCATCTCCATCATTTGCATCAAGCGTACTATCCCTTACTGCAAGCAACTACCCGCGATGTCTCCCACAAAGCTCCCTAAGCCAATCATTCCAAACTGCAAAACCATCATGTTAGTTCGCTCTCATTGGCACTCTTTTTGAATGTTCATCATTCTTACTTGATGTCTCTGGATCCTGGCCTTCGGTAGGAAATGCACAATCCCTTTCCATACATGGAAACACTTCCTCTTCGAGCCAAAGGTGAGATCTCATGGTATCTTTGCACATTTTCTTCTTCTTTGCGGTTTCGATGTCAAAGTATTTGTTGTTGAGGAGCATGCATTGTTGCTAGCACTCGGGCAAGGCGCTGATGTCGATTGACTGATCAGTGGGCTTGGCTGTGACTGAGAGTGCGGTGGCTGCGAGGAGGAGCCAGTGAGAGAGTTGCATGATGTCGAATATCTTGTAGATGTTGGGATCAAGAAAGATGGAAAAGAAGGTCAGAGATATCGGTATATATATGTCTGACTCCGTTGCGATGACTCTTAGCAACGTGGAAACAATTCACTCAATCGACCGCACGTTGGTCAAGATGCTTGGATAGATAATCACAAGGGCATCAGATCAGTCAGCCAGCCATACTTGAACTCTCAATGGTACTCCGAGTACCTATCTAGTTGTCCAAGTCAACTCTAAAAAATTGCAGACAAAAGGAAGCTAGCAAGTCAAGTCCAGAACAGCAAAAAGAGGAGTCAAGTGCCCCCTGCGAGAATCGAACTCGCGCTTTTCCGATTCCGACGACCGTATACCAGACCTTCGTGATCTGGCCGTCTCCGACTTACTCTGCTTGTGTTTGCAAGACATCAGTTACAGAACGTGCTAACCACTGCACTAAAGGGGCTGGAAGATTATTTCTACGGCAGTCTTGGTGAATGATATAGGCAAGAGTCTTCAGTGAAGGTTCAAAGGAAGAACGACAAAGCGGATTGACTGTTCACCTGACCCAAAACTTACCTTTCCCAATCCTGCAACCATAAACACCACGCGGCTGGATTGGCAAGAAAAGTATTGTTTGTCTGTGAGAGAGACTTACACCTTTTCCAATCTACATAACAATAGCATTTGCTGCGCTTTCCGGCCAAATACAACTTTGTTCCTTACTCTGCTTATTGCTAAAGCGCTCTCTACAACCCTGATGTCTCTGATATAGATGTAACTCTCAGCGGCAGTGAACGGTCGTCGTGTTCAGACCTTCTGGCTGCTCACAGAGGAAGCTGCTTCAACAGCACGTCCTTCCTTCCATCCATCGCTTCGCTTCCTCACCCAATCAACAAGTACATTTAAAGAGAAGGAGACAGATTGTTTTGATCGAAGGGTAGTCGTTCTTATTCAACACTCTACATATCTTCATCTCCCCCATTCTCAGTCCTTCTCATTCCATCTCATTCCATCATTTGCATCAACAGAGAAGATTCTACTTTCCACCCTTGCCAGTCGGGATCTGGAAGAAGACAGCAGGCTCTCCATTCTTGAAGGCCTTGTCAACTCTGTAGAAGCCCTTGCGGTCGAATTGCATAATATCATCTTCCTTCAACTCAGCAACATTGCAATCAGCCAAACACTCGGTCAGACTCGAAGTGTTGGGGTTCAAGAACTTTTCAAAGTCATCCTCTTCCTCGAGTTTATCCTTGGTGAGAAGATAGTCAAATTCGTAGAGTTTGACGGGGATGAGCTCTTGGTCAGTGGACAGCCAAGTGACCTTCTTGGAAGTCTTCTTGACGTCGCCTTGGAGGTGCAGCTCCAACTCCATGGCGGAAATGGGTGCGTTGCCGCTGAGGGTGGCAAGAGGAGATTTGAGCGCGTCGACGACGTTGGTGGACTTGGACTTGACGATGGCGTTGCCCCAGTTCATGAGGGTGATTTCCTCGCCTTCGGTAAAGGAGGCGGCGTCGACTTGGTCGAGGAGAATGTTCTTGCTGAAGACGACCTTCTTCTGGCCGACGGCGGGGTTCTTGGCGTGCAAGTCCTTGAGATCGGTGTGGGTGGCAGGAGCGCCAGTGACGGTGACGGTAACCTTGTCCTTGCTGTCGATGGCGGTGTAACGACCAGCGATGGGGTCAATGTGCTTCTTGTTGGTAGCCCAGATCTTGGTCCAGTCCATCAAGGTGATAGACTTGGAAGGACCTTGGGAAAGGATAAACTCCTGGAGAGCAGGAACAGTCATACCACGACGACGGATACCTCTGACGGTAGGCATACGGGGATCGTCCCAGCCCCAAACGTCACCCTTGTCAACAATTTTTGTCAGCTTGCGCTTGGATAAGAAAGTGCGGACAAAGGCCATGCGGGCAAAGTTCCAGTTGTAGACGTGGCGCAGATCCATGGCCTTGAGCATCCACTGGAATTGGGCATCACGGTCATTGTACTCGGTGGTACGGAGTGCATGAGTGACACCCTCGACAGCATCAACAACAGGGCAGGCAAAGTCGTAGGTGGGGTAGATCTTCCAGGCATCGCCAGTGCGGTGATGAGCCTGAGGGTTGCAACGGTAGATAACGGGATCACGCATAGCACCGTTGGGGTCCTGCATGTTGATCTTTGCACGGATGAACCAGGTGGTGCCCTCGGGGGTGCCCTTCTTCATCTCCTCAAAGTGAGCAAGGTTGTCCTCGATAGAGTCGTTGCGGTGCTTTGAGTCGATAAGCTTCATGCGCTCGTCACGGAGCTGCTCCTGAGGAGTGTTGTCGGCGTAGGCGTGACCGCTCTTGATCATCTTGACGCAAGCATCGTACAGCTCCTGGAAGTAGTCGGAAGTGTGGGTGACCTGATCAGGCTTGATTCCCATGAGCTCGAGGTCCTTTACTATCGAATCCTCGAATTCCTGCTTCTCGTTGGAGGGGTTGGTGTCGTCGAATCTCAAGATCATCTTGCCCTGGTACTTTTTGTGCGCAAAGTAGTCGTTGAGCAAGGCAGCCTTTGCGTGACCGATGTGGAGGTAACCCGAGGGCTCTGGGGGGAAACGAGTGACGACGCCCTTGTCGGTGCCCTCGAGACCAATGTCGTAGTTGCCCTGGTCCGACTTGCCCTCGGCCTTCTTGGCCATCTCCTTGCCACGGCTGGCCAGCTCGACAACGGGACGCTCCGACTCTTCGATGAAGTTGAACCAGCGGCTGACATTGATGTAGAGGCCCTGCTTGATGACGGACGAGTGGGCAATGCGGTTGCCGCGGATGGCCTTCCAGACATCGAGGTCGGCGTCGGTGGCTGAGTAGCCAACAATGTATGTGCGGAGGGTGAGGTGTGCGTCGAGCTCGGCGATGGGACCCTCAATCTGCTTGAGGTTGAGAGGCTTGAAGGCCTCTGCGCGCTTCTGCCATTCGGCGATTTGTGCTGCTGCCATGATTGGTGTTTTGGTGTGACGAAACAGAAGTTAGTTCAATTGTGAATTTCAAAAGAGTCAAGCTCAACCCCGCCGCGTCACAAGTCGTGCGCCAAGACTTTTGCTGGACCCTTCACTCTTACACATGAATCCCTTGGGAAAGCAATGCTATCACCGTCTATAGTACAAAGAGTCATTGAACAAGAATGGAAAGCTATAATTACAGTCAAGAAGAATGTAATAACAAAAGCAACAGAAGCAATTCGCTAGGCACAACTCCCCCATCCCTTTCGCCTAGCGCTATGCATAAAAAAATACTTCTCAATCAACCAGCCACTTTCAAAAAAATCAATACCATCGTCCTTTGCTCTCTACAGCCAAGCTTGCCAAAGCGCATCTGTCGTACACAGATTCTTGGGCTCGGTAGCCTTGGCTACAAGATCAAGCACACTCTGACTGGCAGGCAAGTTCTTTGCATCGGGCTCCTTGGCCATGGCGACTGCCTTTTTGACAATGCCCGTAGCATTGCGGTACACGTGCTCACGCAACTCTCCATCTTTGATGCTCTGCTTGTGCTGCTGTAGCGACCAGAAGTTCATCTCGTCACGGATGAAGATGCTGAGCTGTCCTTCGAGATCCGAAGTGTTACTCTCTGTCTCATCCTGGTTGTTGCCTCCGTTACCTGAGTTGGTAGGAGTGGGAGCGGCAGGTGGAGTCGATGTTGTGGGCGACGAAGACGAGTCGGTCAGACAGCGAGCAATAGCCATAAGAGCTGCCACGAAGATGCCCTCGGTGTGGATCGGGCCCATCAGCGTCTGCAAGTTGGGCGTCAAACGGAAAGGCACAGCTTCTGGGTTGTGGAAGTAAGGCTTGGCCGCAGCCATTGCAGGAACCAACTCCGATCCCCAAATGTTACCAGTGCCGCGCGAGATGGACATCTTGTGAGGATAACGCATCGTCATGTGCATAGTGAACGTGATGAATGTCAGAGCAGCCAACTGTGCAGAGAATTGCCGACGGAAAAGCCAGAGCGAGTCGTACGAAGGATATGTCTGCTGGAAGTAGTCCTGAACAACGTCGTTCGGAACAAACTTCTCTTGAATCGCGTTGAAAGTCTCCAGGCGAATGCTTGCAGCCTGCTCGGGTTTTTGCTGGAACCAAAGGTCAGTATCTCGTTCTGTTGTGGTGCCGTTGATATTGCTTACCGGTGTCAAGGCGCGGAGCTTGTCAATCTGGAACAAGACCGGATCATCCTTGTTGATGCCGTTACGACGACAGTAGTCTTCGTAGATTCCTTGCAAACTAATGTACGAAGCATCATCTTGTAGCATACGGATGCCAGGAGACAAAGGAATGATCAGCGGTAGGTGGAACTGCAAGTTGCGACGTCTGCTCTCCTTCTTCTTAGCAAGGATGCTGTTGAAGATTCTGAACAATTGCAGAACTCTCTCCTCGCGTCTGCTGTGTCTGGCTGTCGGGTGTACGATGGCAAATGGATGTACGCTTCCATCATGGCCACGAATGGTCAATCTCCTATGACAACCAGTGACGCCTCTGACGAGCTCAACATCAGGCAAGAATCGCTCAATCCTGACAAAGTCTTGGTTCTTATCACGATGCTGCAGGTATTGTCCAGGCACCTCAACCTCGTCAAACTTCAAGAAACGGAATTCAGCCAGATGAGTAGTCTGTTCAAGATGCCACTTGGACGTTCTACGATCGAGCTTCTCTTCGAATCTGTCTCTCCATCTCCGAAGCTTTGCAATGTATTCGAACATTGATGGCTTCTTGGTCACAAAGTCGGCTTCGAATGACTTGCGAATGTGAGCTGGTAAAATAGACTCCGCGAATCGAGTGATGTTAGCCTCGGTTGATGGCGGCAAGTTTACACCTTGAGCGTATGAAGTAGGGTATCTGCCAACATACGCCAGGCCATCGTTCAGCAGAGCGACAATGAGACGGTAGGCATCTTCGTCCAGAGTACACTTGAAGTACTTCTGAACCTGATCAACCATAGTCTCCATGGACAGGGCCAACAGAGGGAATGCCGTCTTGAGCGTCTGAGTGAGCTCTTCAGTGTGATCCCAAGGCTTCTTGGGCTTGGCTGGCTCGGCCGCTTCGGGTTTGGCGGGCTGGTTTGCATCCTGACCTTCGACCTTGGGTTGGGGAGTGCCACTGGCAGTTTCTCCATTGGGCTTGGCCTCTGGCTTGACGGCTTCACCAGGTGTAGCAGCTCCTGCTTGTTTAGCTCGTGCCTGCTTCTCCCTGGCTTCTTTCTGCTCTTGACTTCTCTTGATGACCGACATATCTTCGCGGCTGGTACGCAGCTGGAAGTAAAGTGCTTGAGGGTATGTCTTTGCAAGCTTGCTCAAGATTCCATGAGCAATGTTGGCTTCACTGGGTGTACGAGACAAGTTGTTGAGCAGTTGAGGAATGAAGGTGATCCAGTACCACACAGGAGTCTCTCCCTTAAAGTTCTCGAATGCCTTTGCGAGCGTGTTTTCTGCGTCATCCAAACTGAGAAGCCAAAGGATTCTGCTGAGAAGCTTCCTCGACTTGGCACTCTTGTATTGACCAGCGGCTTCGAGGTAGCAACTGATGGCAGCGCTAGCCTTGTCGATGCTCTCGTCAGGCTTCTCCTTGAAGAGCATGTCGTTGTATCTACCCCATTCGCTCCAAGCCTTTGGAAGCTTGATGTCAAAGTAGAGAGCAGTACCGAATGCGTCATTAGCTTCTTCCTTGTGGTTGAGCTTGGCCAAGAACATGCCCTTGAGAGTGTAGAATTCTGCCTTCTGCTGAGCTCCAAAGTAGTTAAGATTGGTGTTGTTGATCACGTCTAGCCCGCTGGTGAGCTCGTTACGGTTCTGGTAACAGCACTTGGCCTGTTCCCTCAGCTTGAGGAAAGCTTCTTGGATCTCGATGTTAGGCAAGGTGTAAATCCTGCTGAGTTGAGTGATGCAGACGTCAGGCATCTGGTGCTTGCGAGCGACATGTGCAAAACGATTGATGATCCAAGCAGTCTCGTGGTAGCCACGGTAAGCATACGATTGGCCAGTAGCGTTGCCCTGGTTGGTAGTTGGCAGCAGCGTCAGGTATGTTCTGTTGATAAGCTGGAAGATATGTTGACGCCAGGTGACCAAGTCTTGCCATGAGTTGATGTCGTCCCAGAAGTTGGGCAGCCTGTCTCTCCAAGTGCCAAGCAGAAGCTTAAGCTCTTGACTTTTGACATCGAGATTGGCAGATGTGGTTTGAGCCAGGCTGCTGCAAATCACGCTTGCATCATGCAGTTCGACCAAGTTCTGGAAATTCTGTAGCAATCCGATATGAGCCTGTGTGATTTGCTTGGGAAGCTTGTGCCAGTTCTTGATCGAAAGTTGAATGTTCTCATCGCAGATGCGGTTAAAGTCTTGTTGAGTTTCGGTCTTGTTGTGAAGCTTGAGCAGCGACATGAAGGCCTGGAAGAACATGCGGCGGGGAGTGGGAGCATCAGAGACAGCCTTGATTATAGTGTCCAACTGAGCTCGGTTGTCAGGCTCCTCCCAAGCATCAAAGTTGCGCCAGGTTGCTTCGAGGAACAGGTCGTTCAAGTTCTCGTGCTTAGCGAAGTCACCCAAAATCTCCCATTGCTGAAGTTTCTCGGCGCAGTACACCCAGTGATCTTCCCAGAGCATGTATTCACCGGGTGAAAACGCAATCGAGCCAGTACGAGCCTTGATCTGAGCCTGCTCGTACATTGCTTGAGCCTTGTCCCAGACACCATTCTGCTCGTATGAAAGAGCAGCGTTCGTCTCCACGAATTGGCATCTTCTGCGCCAAGTTCCGTAGAAGAGATCGTCTTCCTGCAGAGTAGCATACAGTTCAACAAGAGCGTCTAGATTACTCTCGCGGATGGCCGGAGTATCGACAATGGGCTTCATTGCCAATTCTTCAATGTACGTGGCTGCGCTGTACCAAGCATTGTAGTTCTTCGCTTGGAACTTGAGGACATGTGGTGGGAACTTGACACGAGGTCTGGCACGGACTATGCCATCGATCAAAGTAGCAACACAGTTCGGGCGTTTGTCGGTCTGGCGTTGATGGAAGTCCTTAGTAAGGAGATTGATAAGCCCAGTCTCCATATCTTCACGGTCGTCTCTCGAGAGACTGGACCAGATCAATGGGAAGTAGGCAGCCCAGATGTCATGAGCAAGGTTTGAGTCGGTGTGCTGGAGATTGGCCAATGGTTCGAGGACATCCTTCGTCTTGATTTCGCCCAGCTCTTGCACGAATCGCTTGTGGCTTGCAATGAAATTCTCAAATTCAGAGTCGAGCATGAGATCAGCAAGTCGTGGATCTGTGGACATTGTGTTGAAGAGCTTTGAGGCAGGCAAGCACTTGAAATCATCATTGTGCAGTCTCAAGGAAGTGTTCATGTCGATTGAGCCAAACATGAGGTGAATGACTTGACTCAGCCAGAAGCTGTCGGCAAGGACGTCCCATTGCTGCTCAGCTAGCAACTTGAAGAAGCGGTTGGCAGCTGTACGACTGAGATTGCGATCGTAGATGGTCATGAAACGTGTACGCATGGGAATGTCAGGACTTCTAAGACCAATGAGGAAAGCATGCTCCATGCGCACAGCCAATTCGGATCTAAAGATTTTGGGATCCTCATAGATGCGGATGACCAGGTCCAGGAACTTGTGGTAGAGTGTCAAGTCGGATCGGTTCTCAAACATGAGCATCTTCTGCAACACTGCCGTCTTCTCCTTGAGGGTAGGAACCGGTTCCGTCGAGTTGAACACCCACTCCTCAACCATACTAAGGATCTTCTCGCAAAGCATGTTGTTTTGAGATCTTTCGACAAGCGAGGCAAGGACACTCAGATAAGGCCTGCGCTGCTCTCCGAGAGCTGCAATGCGGGCTGATAGCATCTCAATCACTCTGATGATCAGGACAGTGTTAAGGTCAACCTCTTGAGGATTGCCAGGAAGCTGGGCTGCGACTCCATTGGCAGTGGCGACTTGCTGTGGCATTTGAGCTGCAAGGTGGTTCTTCGCAAGATTGCCTTGGAGGGCCTTGAGAAGAGCGGGAATGTGGGTATCCACACTATCGGCCTTGCGTTGCGAAAGCGTCCAGAGAATGTTGATGCCAGCGGTCTGAACTTGAGTGTCTTTGCCAGTAGCCGACATACAATCACCCGCAAGAGTAGAGAGAAAATTGACAAACTCATCTGTCGGACTCTCGGCGTCAGGCAAGTCTTCCTCTGATTGCTGCAGGGGAACCGCATCCAGGATTGCATTCATCAATGGCTTCAATTCGGGGAAGCCTTCGACAGGCTTATTACAATGTAAGCAATCTTGAATCTCGGCACTCTCGCTTTTCAATGATTTGGCGAGCAGCTTTTGTAGTTGAGGCAAGCGAGCAACAATCCACTCATCAGACTTGGCGTTGACAAGCGAGCGGAGCATCTGCAAAGTGTTGATGACACGGCTGGTCCAAGGCTCCATCTTCTCATCCTGCTTGGGCTCGGAGAGGAGGATCGGTTCAGTAACTTTGGGGAACATGGCATCGACATCAACATCATCCCAATATCCTGGCGACAGGAAACGCCAAAGCAACTCCAGTGACTTTCTTATTGTCTCATTGGCGGATGGAGAAGGACGCTCCTTGCCTTCTTTCGCATCCTTACCCTCTTCGGTAGAGCTTGGGACAGGGAACCTCTCAGGCAAGATGGCGATGAAGTTTACCATGTATTTGATCATCATGGTGCGGAGAGCGTAAGAGGCTGAAGCAGCCTTCTTGTTTACAGCAGGCGCCTCGCTACCAGGAGACTGGGATGCAGAGAGCGACCCGTTCTCCTTCACGGTACGTTCTTCCCAATGCCAGATCATGCTGAAAAGGTTGATAGCCAGTCTTTTGTTTTCGGTGGAAGGATTGGGCAGTTGCGCGACCTTATTGAGCGAAGGGATGATGATGGATGCGAAAGATTCTCTAGCCTCATAGAAGAGGTCAGGGTGCCTGACAAGGAACTGGAAAATGCTGGTGAGCTGTGGGGTGTTCGATGTCTCTTCACTTAGTATGCGACGAGGAATACGAGTCCAGGCAGGCGCTCTTGCTTGCTCACTACCGGTTCGCTTGATGAGAACAGGCTCAAGAATTTCAAGAGCCTGCATAACAAGCGGTCGACCTTCAGCCTGGTGTGCTCCCAGCAGCTTGCCGTAGATTTGCACAACAATCTTAGCCGGGGTGTCGTAATGGGCGATGAAATATGAGATCAGCGCGTAAGAAGCGTACTTGTTGATGGTGTCCTCAAGTCTGATGTACGTCCAGCCAAACATTATCACATCCTTTCGTGCATCGGAAAGCATGTTGTGGTGGTATTTGAGGAGCATCGATGTCAGCTGTATCAACTCCATCCTTGACTGGTCAACGCCAGGCTGAGTAGGATCTTCGGAAATGTCGCTATTGGCTTGCGGCTTCCACAACTTGGCGTGCACAATGTCGGTCATGGACTTGTCGAACAGCTCAGTACCCTTGTTGTTGCCAAACAGGCTTTCCCAATTGCGCTGGATGTCCATGGCAAAGATGGGATTTAAGATGTAGTGGAATACGAACGACTTCATGCGTGGTGTCTTCTGACGGTTGGTGTAGATATCAATACAGCGCACTGCGACCGAACGTCGGTACTCGACTGAGGTGCTGGTGATGATGAATTCGTATATGAAGTGGAACAAGCGGTGCGACTCTGCAAGCTCGTCGTTGGCGCAAGCTTGGACAAGATCAAAGAAGAAATCAAGATCATTCGGCTTCTGAGACAAGTATCTGGTGAGAATAATCATGAGATGATCTCCAACCTGCTCGACTGGCAGACGAAGAGATGAAGCCAATGTCTTGTTTTGCAACTTCTGTTGCAGTGACTGGGCAGCCTCGAACAGAGCCAATCTAGTCTTGTCATGGTTTGTGAGCCAGGCACGACACTCAGGGAACTCTGACAAAGACAGGGCGACGTGAACAGCATTGACTGCTGCTTGGTCCTTCTCAACATCGGTCAGTCCTTCTCCAGTCAGTGGTGCCCAGAAGGCATCCGACTCCATCACAGCTGTTCGCAAAGGTGCAGCTGCCTTGTCAGAGAGAATCTGAGCGAAGAACCTGCCCTTTGCCTCATCCTTCAGGTTTGCGCTGAAGTGTTCCAGTGCTTCCTTTGAGTAGTGGTTGAGATACTTGATCAATGGCTCACGGAAAGGACTGAAATGAGTTCTGCGAAGACTACGCTCAAGTTCAAGAACCCTTTCGACCAGCGTAGGGAGGAACTGCACAGCCGCGGCAGGAAGAAGATGGAAGACACCGAAGATTGCGGTGACAACACGCATCTTGGGGTTCTGCTCGATGAGGGAGAATGAAACCTTTTGCAAGCTTTGCGCGTCTGCAATGTGCTTCATATGGTCCAGAAGACGAGAGCCAATCTCTACCTTGAAGTAGTTGGTGAGAAGTTGGAGAAGTGTGCGCAGGCCTTCGAGTCCCTCTACACTGAGCTTACGAGGGTCCTGGACATTCATGAGGATTGGTCTCAAACCGCTCTGAAGAAGATCCTTAGGTAGCTTTTGAGTGGCTTGCAGTACTATTTGCAGACCGGCATTGGCTGTCGTCTTGACCTCGGTGTTTCTCGAATACAGTGATTTGAAGAAAACGGTAATGATACGACTGCGATGTTGCGCGTGCGGAGAATTGTTAAAAGCAGGCAGGCGAATAGCAGTAGTCAGAAGGCGAAGGCAAGACACCCTGAGGTTGACTATCGATTCGGCACTTCTGTGCTCCATCGGCTTCGGTGCAAGAGTCTCGTCTTCTGCGTCCGCCAGAGCCAATGTCTCCATAAGTGATCGGTTGAGGCGGTCTTCAAACTGCAAGACTTCATTCTCCATGTCCAGACAGAAGTTCAATGCGTCAATGTATCCTATCTGCACTGAGAAAGGCAACGCTCTAAGAGGCTTGTTGAAGATAGGTTGAAGGACCAGCTCCTTGACTGGCTTCACGATTTCGTACAGCTTAGCACCAACGACTTCTGCAAGCAGTCGAAGACCATCTTGAGCTGCCTCGCGAACATGTCGGTTCATATGCGACACTTCTCCAACGAGTTTGTTAGACACGTTGTGTAGAAGAGTGTTCGCTGCGCCAATGTCAGAGGTCGGTGTGCCTTCGTTGCACTTTCTGATGATGGCCTGCAGCACGTCTTTGGCTTGAACACGGACATTGGCAGGAAGGTCTTGAGGCATATCCTTCATGACAAAGAAGAGCGCTCGGATAAGTTCCAACTGACGATCCTTCAACCAAGCAGCGCTGAAGTTGAGCTTGTTGACAATGTAATCGATACCAGCAGTACCTCCAGATTTCGAGAACCATTCTTCCTCGAAACAGTGATGGATGAGCGATTTCGTGAGATCGCGGAAGAACGGTAAACGCTCAACACGCTCTTCTGCTCCAAAAATCATGGCTGCTGACTTCCACATAGTGTCCAATGCGGTGAAAGCAACATCGCGAACCTCTGCAGAGTCTGAAGATAAGGTATCGGCGATAGCGTCCGCGATCACTCTACTATCGACGAAGACAGGACCCTCGCCGGACAACGGCTCAAAGGGTCGCTTGGTGTGCTTCTCTTGACCGAGTGACCTGCCGAGTTCAAGAATTGTCAAATGCTTGTAGAGTCCATCCAGAAAAGGTACCACGTCCTGTTTGAGCTCAGGGACTGCAGCAGCCAGCATAGCCGCCTTGATCAACTTGAGTAGGGTTGCTTGCTGAGCATCTTTCTTTGCGACAGATTTCTCGCGCTCCGATTTCGAGAACAGGTCATGACCGACATCGTAGTTCTTATCGAACAAGTCGTTGGCCTGCAAGCGGACGAGTCTCGCAAAGTCTTCAGGGAGATTGTCGTATCCGACCAGAAGTTTGATTTGTGTCTTGACAAGGTTGAGTGCTTGTTGCTTGTGGAATGCATCAGACTTCTTTGCTGCTGCTGCCTTGGGTTGTTCTCGAAGCTTGTCAATAGCGACATCAATTCCGAGCCTTGCAGGGAATGCTCTGTCCTTCATAGAACCAATGAGCTTGATGTCGTAGCTGGCTTCGTCATCTGCATATGGCTTGTACTCCAAAGCAGGAGGCGAGGTAAGGAACTTCCTGTTGCGACCTCCGAGCTTACCAAGAATACGCATAGTAGTGTGAGCATGGAAGTGGCTGTAAGGTTGAGGTTTGAGGTGGTCCCAGAGAGCAGCCATCAGCTCGTCAATGACAGGAGCCATGATGGGATCGAGATAATCAGCTGTAAGATTATCAACGCAGAGTTCCAGGGTACGAAGACCTTGCGCGATGAGCTCGGAACCAGCGCGAAGAGCAACAACAAGCGGTCTCATCAGGTAGCTTAGGTGAGGTAGCAGATGACTAAGGCGAGCAGGTACGGTCAGAGACAGTTCAACAAAGAGGTCTCTATCTTGCGGCTTGCGTGCAGAGGTGAGCAAGTTGTTCAGCACTTCCAACAGCATCTCAAGCAAAGGTAGAATCTCCTTGTATAGATTCTCAAATCTGCCACCGCCAATACTTCTGAACAGTGATCTGAGCAGTAGGAAGTAGTTTGTAGGGTCTTCGGCAGTCACCGACAATTCAATCGACCTTGTGATGAGTTTTGTGACATGAGGCAGTAAAACTTGCTCGTTTTGTGCGGAGAAAAGGGTGACAGCCATGAAGGATAGCTTGAAGAGCCTGAGAAGTACACTGGATTTCTGTACATCAGAAGTGCCGACTTCTTCAAGTCTACCCATCAAGAATTGCAACATCATACCGCAGAACGCAGGAGACGTTGCCTCACTAGCAAGCAAGAACTGGGCGATGTGCAGAAGAGCTGGGTGGTCGAAGATCATTTCGTAGAGGTGTGGGATCTCGGCTTGGAAGACTTCGTGGAATGTGGCAGGGTCGATGTGATGGAAGATGGTTGCAAAAGTTTCGAGAAGGTCTTTTTCCTCCTTTCCGCTGCTCATCATGTGGTTGTTGGCCAGGAACTCGACTGGGTTCATCATAGGTGTTTCTGTGGGGGTCTTCTCTGCGTTGTAGTAACGGAACACTTGAGCACCCTCGTGGAACAGCTTGATTAGTACGTTGACTTCCTCGGCGTTGAACCCATATGAAACATCTTGCCAGTTAGGAGGAACGTTGGCTGCATCCATTTCGTCGCGAATACGCGTAGGGTTGGAAGCACGCAACGAATAGAATAGCGTCTTTAGGCCGTGCAGGAGGTTCTTGAACAAGAATTTGTTGTCAGCAACAGGGTCGGATCCGCGGTCTCTGAGGCTGTTGGTCTTGATGGGTGTTGCATTGAAGATGTCGATCTCATCCCATTCTGGCTTCTGGTTGACGTCTGCGAGGTAGTTTTCGGCTCCAGCCTCCATTGTGGTCTCGGCATACTGTGCGGAGGCCTTGACAGCGTTGTGGTACTGGCGGTTCATCGATGCGAATTTCTCGCCAATTGCATTCAAGACCAGTGTGAGGAAGTAACGCGCATCTTGCTTGTCTTCAACCTTGGCCATACACTCAGCCATATTGAGCAGTAGCTTCGCGCTCATGGTCTGGAAACTGGTGCCTGGATAGTCGTCGTGCAGGTTCTTTGTGTAGACAAAGATGCTCTTCTCGATCTGCGCAGGCGTCAAGTTTTCTCTCACATGATGAATCAAATCGGCCAACATGGTGAAAGCTAGAGGTCGTAATGTCTCGTACACCGTCAAACCGTCACCGATCAGAGTGCGTTCGTCGAGCAATTCGTCCAGCTTTGGCAAAAATATCGTCCTGATGTTAAAGTTGACAATGTGTCTGATGGCCACCAAAAGCTCCTTTCGTGCACTAGACTTTTCTCTTGGACAGTCCTGGAGAAGACGCACAACAATCTCTGGAAGCTCGCGCAAGAAATCTGCCAGCATTTTCTGATAGACACGCAGCAAGTAGGCCAAGAAACTCATAGTCTTGACCTGAGCAGTGACGAGCTCTCCAAAGGCCGCACGGTTCTTGATATCCTTGGCCACACCGACAAAGGTTGTTCCTCGTTCTCTTGCCTCCTCGTGTGCTCTCTTTTGCGGTCCAGCTTGGAGTGAAAGAATTGACTTGATACGATGAACGAATGCTTCCACGTTTTTTGCTACCATGCTGCGGTGTGCTTGAAAGATGCTGACGACAATGATAGGACATTCTGCGACGAGCTTGAAAGACTGGGTTCCTTTTTGAAGTTGTCGGGTTTGAGGCTGGTCGTTACCGACGTCTGCGGTCAGAGATGTGGTCGATGCAACTGGTGATGCAGGTCTAGGAGAATTGTACTGTGGTGTGCCTGGGGCTACAGCAGAAGAAGAGCCCACGGCTGCTGGTGTGTCGAAGGTATCTTTGACTGTTTGATCCATGGTCTGGAACAGCTCCAGGATGAGGTCCAGGAAGGGCTGGACTTTGCTTGCGCATGAGTTCAGATGGGTCCTTTCGAATTCCATAATGATCTTCATGCAAAGTACAGCATTATCCTCGTTCTCGGTACGCGCGAGTTCCAATAACTTGTCGACAATTTGTGGAGCATACTGATCGGTTACGTCCGGCGTGGACATAGGCAGGCGATGTAGGATCTCGAGGGCGCAGTTTCGTAGTCGCTGTTCCGGTGATGTGCTGATGAAGACTGGAGAACCACTGAGGATGTCGAGTAGTACAGGTACAAACTTTTGCAGAAAGACAGGGTAGGTGGTACCCTGGCACCAATGGTCCATGCCATCACGAATCTCGATGAGGAAGTTACATTTCGTCCTGAGATCTGGATGGGTGGTTAGCAAATGTATCGGCGACACACGAAGCCCGAGACAATCTGTGTCTACCTGTGTTGGAATCGGAGAGTTTGTTCTCGAAGATGTCGAGGTTTCGCTCCGTCATGACTGCGCTGTGCTGTACGACAGCAAGCGATGAGATCGTTCAGCTGAGTCTCAGTAGTCGCCGTCCATTAATAGAGCACTACAGGAATTGTTGCTCGCGTGTGGTTGATTGTGGTGTGGTTTTTGTCGGACGCGCAAAGTACTCTGTAGAGAAGACACGCGGGGTGGAAAGCGAGTCTGGTTTGCGACTTTTGGAGTCTGTAGTGTTTCTGTGTCTTGACAATACACAAGGAAGAGGAATTATAGATCGTAAGGACAGAAGTCAAATGCGCCGATCAACTGTAGCGCAAGAAAGAACAAGCTGCCGTGAAAGAAGATGGTCGTTAAAGGCGTCAAGTGTTGGTACAGCAAGCAAGCTTGCAGCAGCGAGGAACTGCCAAACCAAAGAGGAGGGCGCGACCAGTCGCGAATCCATTTTACGCTAGCCTCCATCACGTTAGCTTCCGTCCCCACGGATCGCCTCCCATTCGTCCATCGCCTTTCCGCATCAAACCGTCCAATTGCCATGTTCTAGCACAATAAAATCAAGTTTGCAAGAGGTTCTGCAAATCAC
This sequence comes from Aureobasidium namibiae CBS 147.97, assembly GCF_000721765.1. Lineage (NCBI taxonomy): Eukaryota > Fungi > Ascomycota > Dothideomycetes > Dothideales > Saccotheciaceae > Aureobasidium > Aureobasidium namibiae. Next base: position 442,050 of record NW_013581204.1, read on the forward strand.
CAGTAATCAGACACAGATGCATATGTAAAAACGATAAATACGTAGCATTTGCAGCCCATCTTCTGTAACTATTCTTCAACTTGTCTTCCGTCTTCAAACCCTCAGATATCAACGCCGTTTCCGTTTCCCATATTCCCCTAGATTTCTCGTGACTTTCCATATAACAACCGTTCCTCTTTCCTCTAGCCGACCCATTTTCTGGCACTCTTGAACATTCTGACCCAAGGGCCAAACTCGCCCCAGGTATCAGACTGATCCTTGGGCATCCAGCTGCCGACCTCCTTGAGAATAGTACGCTCAGGATGAGGCATCATGGCCAGGACACGACCGTCAGGAGTTCTGACACCAGTGATGCCTTGAGGAGATCCGTTGGGGTTGTAAGGGTACTTCTCGGTAGGCTTCAAGTAGTTGTCGACGTAACGCATAGAGACAAGACCCTCGTTCATCAAAGCCTGAGGGCTGGCAGATGATGAGGCACTGGTGTCGAAAGTGGCTTGACCCTCACCGTGGGCAGTGATGATGGGAAGGTACGAGCCAGCCATGCCGTGCAAGAATACACTGGGCTGCTTGGGCTGGTCCATAACCTCGACCATGCAGACACGGGCCTCGTATTGCTCACTGACGTTAGTCTCGAACGTAGGCCAGGTCTCGGCTCCAGGGATGATATCCGTGAGACGCGACAGGAACTGACATCCGTTGCAGACACCAAGGGTGAAAGTGTCCTTTCTCTCAAAGAAGTCCTTGAATTCCTTGCGAGCACCAGAGTGAAGCAAAATGCTCTTGGCCCAACCTTGACCGGCACCAAGGACGTCACCGTACGAGAAACCACCGCAGGCTGCGAGACCGACGAAGGATGCGAGTGACACACGACCAGAAAGAATATCGCTCATGTGGACATCGATGGGTGAGAAGCCAGCAACATTGAAGGCGAATGCCATCTCGGCTTGTCCGTTGACACCCTGCTCACGCAAAATAGCGACGCGAGGCTTAGCGCTGATGGCTGATGAGATGGTGGTGGTCAAGGGCAAGATGTTGTCCTTGGGGTTGAAAGTGAGCTTGTACGAAAGACCAGGGTCCTTGCTGTCGGCGATGTTTGCCATCTCGGCATCAGCACACTCAGGGTTATCTCTGAGGCGCTGCATGGCCACAGAAGTGTTCTGCCATGTTTTTTGCAAGACGTCGCGGCTCTCTCTGTAGACAACATCGGTCTTGTAGTGGAAGGAGATCTCCTGCTTGGTGGCTGCAGGGACTCTACCAATCTTTTTGATCATGCCGGGAGGAGGTCCGCAGCTGGAGAAGCAACGGTTGAATTCAATCTCATCCTTCTTTCTGACCTGGAAGACAGCTCCGATTTCCTCGTTGAACAGAGCCTCAACAACATCCTCAGTCTTGTCAGATGCGGCAATACCGTCAAGCATGACCTCGAGGCCAGTACGGCCAGCGAACATCATCTCGACGAGAGTAGTAAAGAGACCACCATCAGAACGGTCGTGGTAAGCAAGAACAATGCCAGACTCGTGGAGAGACTCGACAGCATCGTAGAAGTCCTTGAGTACCTCGGCATCACGGACATCAGGAGCCTCGTCGCCGACCTTGCCGAAGACTTGAGCAAGAGCAGAACCTCCCAATGCCTTCTTGCCAGCGGCAAGGTCAACAAAGAGCAACACGGTCTCGCCAACATCCTCGAGTCTCGAAAGGGTAGGAGTCCAGGTTCTGTCAATGTGATCAACAGGGGCGAAAGCAGAGATGACCAACGAAAGAGGTGCAGTGACCTCCTTTGCCTGCTTAGTCTTCTCGTCTTGCCACTTCATCTTCATGGACATGGAGTCCTTGCCGACGGGGATAGAGATACCGAGCTCAGGGCAGAGCTCCATACCAATGGCCTCGACAGCCTCGTAGAGAGCAGCACCCTCACCAGGGTGGCCACTTGCAGCCATCCAGTTGGCCGAGAGACGGATTCGCTTGAGTCTGTCAGGGATGCTGGCAGCAGCCAAGTTCATCAACGATTCTGCGACTGACATACGGGCAGAAGCAGCGGCCGAAATGAGAGCAAGCGAAGGGCGCTCACCCATAGCCATGGCCTCACCGGTCTTGACGCCGGGGAGAAGGGAAGTAGCAGTGACCGAAACATCAGCAACAGGAGTCTGCCAAGGACCAACCATCTGGTCACGAACAACGAGACCGCCAACAGATCTATCAGCGATGGTGATCAGGAATGACTTGGAGCCAACGGAAGGCAGGGAGAGAACGCGCTTGACGGCCTCGCCGAAGACGTCCTTGGTGGCAACCTTAGGGAGGTAGGTGGTAAGAGTGCTGTCAAACGAAGGGAGCTTGAGTTTTCTGGACTCCACGATTCTGGACATCTTGGGAGGCTTGCCGAACAGGATCGACATAGGAAGGTCAATAGGGCTGGGGTACTTCTCGGAGTCGCGATCCATCAGAATCAGGCGCTTCTCCTTCTTAGAGGCGCGGTCACTGGCCTGGCCAACAACAGAGAAACCACATCTCTCACGCTTGCAAATCTTCTTAAACAGCTCCAAGCCTTCAGGAGAGACGGCCATGACGTATCGCTCTTGTGCTTCACAGCACCAAATTTGTAGAGGGCTCAGACTGCGGTCGGCGTTGTCAATTTCTCTCAGCTCAAACTTAGCACCGAGTCCAGCATCATGAACAATCTCGGGCAGAGCGTTGGACAGACCGCCAGCGCCAACATCGTGAATGAGCTGGATGGGGTTGTTGGATCCGAGAGAAGTGCAAGTGTTGATGACTTCCTGGGCACGTCTCTGGACTTCGGCATTGCCTCTTTGAACACTGGCAAAGTCGAGTTCGACATTGCTCTCGCCAGACTGAACACTAGAAGCTGCGCCACCTCCGAGACCAATGAGCATAGCGGGGCCACCGAGAACAATGAGAGAAGCGCCGGCGCTGACAAAGTCCTCTGACTTGAGAGCATGCTGAGGGCGGACAGTACCAACACCACCAGCAAGCATGATAGGCTTGTGGTAACCTCTGATCTCAGTAGTGTTGTCATCGATGGGAACCTCGGTGGTCAAGGTACGGAAATAACCAGTAGTGCAGGGTCTTCCGAACTCGTTGTTGAAAGCAGCACTTCCGATAGGAGCCTCAAGCATGATGTCAAGAGCACTGGCGATGTGGCCAGGTCTTCCAACGTCCAATTCCCATGGTTGCTCGTGGCCGGGAATGAGAAGGTCGGAAACGGTGAAACCAGAAAGACCAGCCTTGGGCTTCGAGCCTTGTCCAACAGCTCCTTCGTCACGAATCTCACCACCAGATCCAGTGGCTGCTCCTGGGTAGGGAGAAACGGCGGTAGGGTGGTTGTGAGTCTCGACCTTGGCCAAGAAGTGGACGATTTCCTTGGTCTGCTTCCACTCTCCAGTAGAGTGCTCAGGGGCCCACAGACTGGCGTTTTCACCCTGAAGAACGGCTGCGTTGTCGCTGTAAGCGCTGACAACGTACTCGGGGTGCTTCTTGTGAGTGTTTCTGATCATGCCAAACAAGCTGTTGGGCTTGCGCATGCCGTCGATAGTCCAGTCTGCATTGAACTGCTTGTGTCTGCAGTGCTCCGAGTTGACCTGAGCGAACATGAAAAGCTCAACGTCGATGGGGTTACGCTTCAGTTGATTCGAGTAGGCATCAACCAGGTAGTCGATCTCAGAGGCATCGAGAGCCAGACCAAGTGTGCGGTTAGCCTTTTTAAGAGCCTCCTTGGGGGTGCTTCCTTCAGCAAAGAGATCAATTTCCTGAGCTTCGGCAGGCTCGTGCTCGGCAAACATGAGATTGAGATCGGGAGCTCCAGTTTCGATGGTCTGAGTCATACGGTCGTGAAGCATGTCAGGATTGGGAATATCGTCCTTCTCGGGAGCGTTCTTGAAGCTTGCAGCAATAACCATACCGCGTTCAATACGCTTGATTTGCTTCTCCAGGCCACAGACGTGGGCGATGCTGGTCGCCTTGGAGCTCCATGGTGAGATTGTTCCTGCTCTAGGAGAGACGTAGTAAAGACGAGTAGTGTCGTCTCTCGCGTCACCACCACGGTGAACAGCATCCAGAAGAACTTGAGAAAGTCTGTCTTGAGTGGAGAGTTGAGTTCCGTACTTCAAGAGCTGGTCCAGAGTCTTCAAATTCTCTTGGCTGAGCTCCTGCTTGGGATTGACATAGTGCATCCACACACCGCGCACCTCAGTGGCGCCGATTGCGGCAGCAAGGCGAGCAGTACGGAAACCAGAAAAGGCGGAAGAGCCTGGCAAAGCCAAGTAAGGTGTTTGTGAGGCCATGTTGGGATATGCTGAGCTACCAAGGCTCACACCAGAAGGAAGTGAGATGGATAAAGAAGCGTTCGAATAATGGTCGGCGCGAGATTTTTTGGATGGACGTGGAGGGGGTGCCCAAAACGGCTAGCGTATCATGAACCCTGATAACATTTTTTGACTTCGCTGCCTTTACATGCATTCACTTTGGTGGTTGTTCTTGGATATACACCACTCGACTACTTCACGCGAGTAGCCCCATCGCATAGTAGCGACACCCTATCTGCAGTACACTTGCGGTCTTCTATACATCTCCTTCTACAGTCTGACGTAGTAGGCCACGCACTGACTCGACAACCCCAGCCTCTCCGGCGTTGACATGGGGTATTATCTAAATCGCCGTCAGGATGAGCAATACCGCGAAAATTTTCTAATGAAGCGGGTTTCAAGGCCGATATCGTAGGAAACATTGTTTTTACTAGATCAATCTGTCCTTGCTTTTGAAGCATCAAGTAAAGTGCTGTCAGCGTTGATCTCGTGGACCTTCATGTCCATACCGACCCACAACTTCTTGCCTCTCCACACTACCGTGACGCCTCCGTAGACCGCCCAGGTCCAGATGGGTAGTGCCAAAGTTTCACGAGCGAGCCAAGCGAAGAACCAGACATGGAAAGGTCGACGTTTACCTCCTCTTGGAGGACGTGCGAATGCTGGTGTGTTTTCATCGACTTGGACTGATGCGCCAGAGTGTAGCTTGCAGTAGAGCGTCCAATCGATGTAACACCAGGTGCATACGCTGAGAAGCCAGAACATGGCAAAGGCTGTCCACGTCTGCGGTACGCCAAGTCTGTCGTGGAAGATTGGGAGCGTTGTAAAAGCGAAGGCGCCGTACAGTGAGCATAGAAAACTCTCGGTACCCGGCTCGACGAATGTCGCCAGAGTGACTGTGAACTTCCTGACTCTAAGCCATCTGCTTCTGCGAGCAATGTACTCGGCCACGCTCATTCCAGCCATTGGTTGAATGGCCAGATCACCAAAGACTTGAGCATGCTTGCCCCACTTCTCACCACGCTCTTCTTCCGGAATCTTTCCCTTCCAGAGCAAATCGCCAATGAGATGGTCTTCGCAGATGTTCTCGGAGAAGAAATCGATGCCCTGTCCGTTTGTGAGACTGTTGAGATGGGATTTGCGGAACATGGTCGATTTGCCGACAATGCATGGTGCGATCAAAACAGTGTTGATGGCCGTGTAGAACTTTGCGTGTGCCGAGGACATGAACAGCTCTTCAATCCTTCCACCACCTTCGCTCAAGACGTCCAGGGAGGCATTGTTGGAGGATCGCAATTGGTGTCCTGCGGTACTGGTAGAGACGACTCGGTAGTTGTTGTCAGGATCGCGACCTTCAAGGAGACCTTGTGCACTTTCAGGAAGTGGTGTGCCTGCGATGTCCACGACCAATGGCAGAAGATGGACGAATTTGTTCTTGATGCCTCTGTTGCCGATCAACGTGTCGACCATTCTCCCGCAAGCACCCCTATTGACCCAGACGTTGCAGTCGATGATCCACACAATGTCACCCTTGGCCTCTCTGTATGCCCGACTCATGTTTCTGACTTTCGGGTTGGGTCCGAGCCTCGTGTCTGCAGCATCGCCTTGGAGTTCCGGATCCTCCTCTTCAACCAGTACATGGGCATCGAAACTCGGGTTGTCCTTGATGAGTTGCTGTAGGATCGGGAAGGCCGGGTCTTCGCGATCAGCCACACAAAGAAAGACTGTCAACTTGTCTTTTGGATACTCCTGAAGGAAAGTCGACTCCAGACATTGGTAGAGACTGGGCTCGAGGCCTTTTACAGGCCGGATGATTGTGACATGCGGTGAATCGGGTCCAGAGACTGTCGCTTTCGGCGGAGGACAGGAATAGTGACGCCTCCTGTGTACATTCAGCCTGGTGTACAGTTGTCAAGATTGGACATACTTACAGCTGGGTATAGCCTACGGCGCAAACTAAGGAGACTGCGGCATACCAGACTGTGCAGGCTACCGCAGCTCCAAGTGTGAAGGACGAGAAACGGGCAGCGATACTTCCATCATCGCGAGACACCAACGTCTCTGTAATAGCACTCAATCGGTTCATGCGCTGCGAGTCTTGTGTCTAGAAAGTCAACAACAAGAGACTCCCGACTTGTTGATTTGGAGAGACGAAACACTCGGTCCGACGACTGAGACGTCATCTTTGTCTGGGGGAATACCCTGTCAATCATAGCAACCACTTCTCGGACCATCGAGAACATAGATACCGTCTCTGTTCCTGTCTGAGATAGTTCAATAGTAGATCCAGTAGGTCTTCCTACAATCTTGAGACCGCCCGTATCAGACTGTTTCAATTTCGTTATATTTGCATAGTCCTCTCAATTTCCTCCACGAACCCAACTTTTCCACTTGCCTTGACCAAACATCATGTTCTTAAACATACTTTTGGTGATATCGCGACGAGGAGAGGTACGAGGATCACTAGACTTGCATACAACATAGTCGTGCATGTGAATCCTCTGCTAGTGTCATGCCGGAACGGCTACATTACCTCGTGGTGACCCTATACCATCGACGACCCTTAGAAGCATTGTCAGATGTACCACCCTGACGTCCCAGCCACTTCGTGAGCCGCCGTCAATGCTGATTCGCAGATCACGTCATTACTCAAGAGACATGTGAACATGACCGTGATAAACAGATATGAGCAATTTGATTATGCCGTTGTCTATGGACATGCTTTTGATAAGCATGCTGTCAAAAAGCTAGGTGGACTCCTTTTGTCCCAGTACAGATCAGCTCGCCGGCTGACCCACAAGATCTTCCCGCCTCGATACAAATATTGTTCCAATGATAACGCTCCGGTATAATAGCAAATGCGGCATTGCAATGTGTCGCCAAAGAAGAGAAAAGCAAAGAAAAGCAAGCAAAGAAGAGTCGTCAAGAGCGTGTGTTAGTCTAGGCAGCAACGGCCTTCCAGACCTTGTCGGCTTCGTACTGGCCGATGCGAGCGAAGCAACTTGATAGAGTTGCCTTGATGGTGTCGTTGGTGTGTTTGGGGAATCTGGCAAGTCGTTAGCACTTCCTCAGGGCTGTCATCATATGAGCACATACCTCTTCTTCAGAGCTTTCAACAGATCGACCTTGGTGAGGTTGCTGCCATCAACAGCATCCTTGAACTCGGCCAACTCTGATCCTTGCAGAGGCTTGGGAGCTAGCTTTGCAGCCTTTGTAGAGGCCACACTCATGATAGGTCCTTTCATGCCGCTAGAGGCGCCAATGATGGTCATGGTGTCATTAGTATTTGATCGCGGCATGAGAGGTGCCTTTGGTGGTTTCATCTTGCCATCCAGCTGCATCTGACCACCGCTTGTCTTAGCAGCAGCAACGACTGGCACCGTCGCGGTCTGCCAATAGCTTGTAGAGAAGGGGTTGATGGAAGGTTGGGTGAGAGCTGCAGAGTGTTAGAGATAGCTCACTGGAAGGGGGACGTTGGACTTACGGATGAAGAAGTCAATCTTCATGCTGTCGAGATCGACAGAGGATTCTTCGTGTGAGAGACTCGATAGGCCCTTAGCATCTTCCCAACACAGACCTGTGCTGACCGGCTTGAGATCACCCGTGATCATGTGTCGTTTGTTGTCTGTGGCGTCATCGTCCATAAAGTCGTCCATCTCTTCCGCGTCGCCCACACTCTCCTCGTCATCTTCGCCCTCCGAACCAATGTCCTCACCTTCTTCTGGCTCCTCCCATTCAGCCTCGGAGTCGTAGTCGTAATCAGTATCCTTGCGGAGCTTGCTGAATGGGTTCTTGCGAAGTTTGACGGCGTCTGACGAAGAGACCTTTCGAGAGTAGGTACCAAAGTATGCTGGTCTGACGTCCTCACCAAAGTGGAGATGACGGACGACGAGAGCGCCCAGGAGGTCGGTCGGGCGGTAGTGCTCTCCCGATTCGTCGGTCAGGTCGATCGGGGCCTGTGATGAGCCTTGCAACGACTCAATGACCTCCCGGGCCGTGGGCTGCCAGAGGCCGCGTGAACGCGATCTTTCCTTGGCGAAGAGAGTACTCAAGGAGGATATGGGCGTTGTCGTCGTTGGAAGGCGTTGTAGGACTTTGTCCATCTCGTGTTGTGAAGTCTCTAGCTCGTCGGAACGAATTGAGAGAATGTGAGGTGCACACTTGGTATGTGCCTTGAGTTGAAATGGCAAGAACGTCTTGCGGTAGTCGCTCTGGGTCTGTTGAGGTGACTTTTTTGGAGTTGGCGAGGTCATAGAAACATCGCCATCGAAAGGCTGGGAGCTGGTGCTATCTTGTCTAGCCGGAGAAGGTTGTATCTGTGTTGGCGTGGCTGGCGACTTTTGCGAGGAGGGCATCTTGAAGAAAGAAGCGATCTTGGGTTGTGCCTGGATGACGTTAGTATGCAAACGACAACGAAAGAGTACATGCAGAACGTACTCGTGCTTTCTTCTGCTTTTCCTCCTCTTCTCTGGTCTTCTTCAGGTCCTTTTCCCGTTGCTTTGCTTCCTTCTCTTCATTCTTGCGACGCTTTTCCTCGTCCTTCTTCTGTTTCTCCTCGTCTCTCTTGATCTTCAACTCGGCTCTCTCCTTGTCTTTCTGCTCCTTCTCCAGGCGTCTTTCTTCTTTCTCGGCTGGTGTGTACTTTCTCCGTTTCTTCGGTGGAGCGTTGGGGTCAGCCGGTTGGTTGTTCTCTCCTGATGGAGCACTGCTCAATGTCGAAGTGCTGGGTGCTGGACTGGGCTGGCGGATAGAGTCTTTGTTGTTGGGACTGGCAGTGAGAGGAGGAGTAGGGACCTGGCTCTCTGATTTGGAAACCGATGTCTGGTCATCGTCTGGTAGGGAGCGTTTACGGGAGTGCTCAGGTGATGAGACTTCCATTGGTTCAGCCATGGCTTGGGACGAACAGCGATTTGACGATGTGATGTAATGTAGAGCGATGTGTAGAGAACCAGAGCCAGGTATGCGTTATTGGAAATAGCCACACGTCAACGTCAAATGGGTGCGATTGTTGGATCGAGAAAGAGCGAGACGACGCGACTGCCTCGCGACCCGCGCTGCCGCGATCAATTTGCCAAGCCAAGCCTCGCTCCTCCGCTTTGCCCGCCAACTCTTGCTTCGCGTCTCTCACTCAACCTTCATCATCAACGAACCACTTAGAAAATATGGGTGAAATGAAAGACGAATCTGATCTCGATATGCTCTTCTACGACGGTCCAGACTCTTCTGACAGCCAAGAAGTCTTTGAACCGGTCGGCCCTCAACTCAGCCGCCCGGACAAGCATCATGGCGTTATTACGCAAATTGAAGCAGTTTTCGAGACCATAGCGGATGCTCTCCTCAACGAAAGAGCTGATGTCGCTATCTCACTCACCTCTCCTTCCTCGAGTATACCGCGAGACACATCTGCCCGAATATCGAAAGCAGTATTCAGCTTTCCTGGAAAGGCTGCCAACGACGCGTGGAGATTCTGTCGGTAACGATGAAACCCTTCCGAGTGACAAGCTGACATTCATGTTTAGCCGTGGTTGTCCGAATCCTCGAACTCGTACATGAGTCGCTCTTGGACGGTGTCACCTTGACTAAGCGGCATGTGAGGTGAGACTGACTACAAGACGTTCTAATCTGACACCTCATTGTAGCGACCTATACTATCGCGATCCTGCTTTATTTGGCAGACAATCTACTGTAGACCGCTATGTTGATCAAATTGCTGCTGCCCTCTCGGTACCTAGATCATATCTCAATGTGGTTTGTACACCGATCTCCACGAATGGTAACAAGCTTCTGAAAACTGCAGACTGCTGGTGTGAAAGGCCTTATGGCCGGCGCTGTTGTAATCAATCGCCGAGACGGTTCGAAAATCGATCTTGCCAATGCGCAGAGTGGCATTCTTGTACCAAGCATGGAAGAAGTCTTGTCCATAGATCTGAGCCGAGTCAGATGGATGCTTGTCATCGAGAAAGAAGTAAGAAGGTTCGACGACTGCATATGACCGACAGAACATTGACGCTCTCGAGGCTGCATACCAATCGATCATCTCGTCTGGAGACTGGCAAGAGATGATGTGGCATGCTGTTATCGTTACCGTAAGTTCACCGCTCAGTGTTATCGAGGATTAGTCTGACAAGACTAGGGCAAGGGGTACCCAGACATAGCGACAAGAGCAGTGACTCGCTTCATGACTACGGCTTCACCTCAGAACGGCTTTGCGGAACCTCCTGTCTTTGGTCTCGTAGACTACGACCCAGACGGCCTAGCGATCTTGCACACGTACAAGTACGGTTCGAAGAAAGTGTCCGAAGAGAATGCTGAACTCGTCGTACCGAATATACAGTGGATGGGCCTATACAGTCAATCTATTACAGACGAAGACCACACCCATCGGAACCAAGGACTATTGACCTTGACGTTGAGAGATCGTCACAAAGCGAGAAAGATGCTCGAGTGGGAGCAGCACGCCAGCTTCGATGAAGCGGCACAGTGGCGTCGAGAGTTGCAGGTGATGTTGATGCTGAATTTGAAGGCAGAGATGCAGATTGTTGACTCTGGTTCGTCTGGCCTGATGAACATGATCAAGAATGCTGCATACGATGTTAGTCCTGTCTGATTGATAGGTTATACCCGGTGTGGCTAAATCGCTCCGCTGAGTTGTCGTACTACTAGAGGAGGAAACATAGCGCGGCAAAGAATGTTCCGGAGAATGCTGACTATGCTCTTTCTATACCTGACCGAGGACTGCAACTGGCAATCTTTCCTCATTCTGCGGCATAAGTGCGGGGCCGACCCGGAACTTTATAAATCAATATAAGCACATGTGATCTTGTTTCACACTGCTCCTCTAGTTGGGCGTTCCTGACGCTCATGCAAGGCCAATCCCGGCAGATCCAGGTCCATTGGACGGGCGAGACTCCATGATTGCAGAAGCCACACTTTGCACGAAACTCCTTGGATCCAATCCTTCGATGTGACGCGGCTCTAAAACGAGAAGACATCCGGAATGGTAGGTTTCTTTGTTGCATTGCATCCGAACGCGGCACCAATACCGAGTCTGAGCGATGGTGGAGGCGTAAATGCGTCTTGACATTCGCAGATGAGTGGTCTAGAGGTGCAGCACTGCAGAGCGAGACGCTAACAACATGCGGTTCCGGAGTAACACAACAGCTCGTCACATTGGGGTTCCGTGTTGCCTGGACGTGTTGTCCTTCGTCGTTCCGCGCGCGAGGTTGGGCATGGTGAGTAACACGCAGGAAGTTCATGGTTCCGTTTCCTGATGTTTTGAGAGGCGGTCCTTGCCTTCTTATATCAACACTCGAGCATCACCTGAGATCCTCCATTTCCTAGATTCTATCACCTCCTTAACTCGCTCATCATGCAACAAGCTTTTATAATCATGGCGGCGGTCTTGTCTGCGTCGGCCAATGCAGCAAGCTGTCAGATCTCAGCTTACTCCTGCCTCGCCTCGAACTCTGCGGCTTCTGCATACTGCACATCAGCACTCGGCGTTGCAACAGAAGGAGTAGTAACCGTTCTGGACGTTATTTCGAGAACAACTACCCTCACAGATGTTCCTACCAGCACGATCACCATCACCTCGACTGACTTGATTGTCTCCAAGACTACCTCGACGACGTTCACGACATCTTCCGCTAAGGCGAGTAAACGACGTAGAGGAACAGAACCATGTGACACAGCCGAAGACATACTGTCTGGATTGGACAAGTCAGAGCTGTCAGAGGCATGCTCTTGTATCGGAGCATTGCCGTCCAGCGAAGCCAGTCTCCTTCCTGCGGAGCCATCGACCACGACACTGACTGGCGAAGTATGGTTCACCGTGGTCCCTGAAGTCACGACTTCAATCACGCAGACTATAACGACCACATCTATCTCAACAGTCAAGAAGCCAAAGCCTTCTTTCACTCAAGTCTGGGGACCTAAAGTTGGCTGTGATGATGTTGGCATGAAGTCTACACAAACCTTCATGCTCTCAACGCTCAACGAGTCTCAAGTCACGGACATCTGCAAAGGCACCTGCATCAGTATGTTGGCCGAACTCTCCTAAGCAACGGGGTATACTGACAACGACTAGAAAAACCAGATTGCATGTTTTTGATGGTGCAGTCGATTTATCCAGCGAACCACTTTTGGAACTGTTACTACAACGACCACACGTTCAATGAGAAGAAGGATCTCAATTGCAGCAAAGACACGTCGATCTGGGGTACGGCCAAAGGTTACAAGTAAGTATTATGGTAATCTTCGACAACGAGAGCAATAACTGATCATATTAGTGTCATCGGGCGAGGTTGAATTTGCTTCATGGAGGTTTCCCGTGTTACGTGAGATAAGTAGCTGGACTACTGAGTTGGAGGACAGTTTATTGGAAGTTATTTCATAGCAAGGAACCAGAGGAGAGCAGCAACAGATTTGCGGATTCATGTAGAGAATGGTATAGGCCGATCAGGAAAGTTTGCCGAACAACAACCCCAGACTGTTGACACGGACCTCTCCTTTGTTCTGGATTGGGCCAATGACGCGGGTTTAACGGTGGGCCCATGTGTTTCGTAGCAACCTGAAATAGCAAGCCAGTTTCGATTCAACAACAAATTCCCATGTCTGCAGACTTCCGACAACGACGCGCTCAGTATGGATGACCTCTTGAACACGGATTGGAGTACTGCGGCGCCTGCAGCCAAGCAGAACGCCCCGCGGCCAGCATTTGGCATGCCCATGTCTATACCTAGTGCTACTTCCAGCTCGCGTGCCAGTCCAGCTCCTTCCGCCTTTGCCAACAACCTGCGTGCTCCCTCCCCATTCACCAATAATCAGTCCGCTCCCAAGGCTCCGTCAAAAACTGCCTCACCCGCCAATGACATCTTCGCCAACCTTGTATCCACAAACGCAAACAAGACCCAGGGCAGCCTCACTCTCTTAGAACGCCAGAAGCAGTTGCAGCAAGAGAAGATCAAGCAGGAACAGGAACAGCGTCAGAGACATGCCCAGCAGTATGGAAACGAGGCAGCCTTTTGGGACACTCTGGGTAGTGGAAAGGGTACCCCTCAGCCAGCAGCACAACATATTGCATCCTCTGCCCAGCACGACGAGGACGACCTGTTGGCTGCCTTCAACTCAGCTGCGCCGGTAGACAAGTCTTCTCACTTCCCCGTGCCCGCTGCTTCCACTGCTACCAGTGGCCGCAACACTCCTGCTGTTGCGAACCAGTCCAAGTCTACCTCTCTGCTCGCAGATGACGACGACGATCCGTTTGGTCTTGGAGCTGCTCCTCAGGGAAAGGCCAGCCCTTATCAACCCGCTCAATCGATTGCAAACGACGACGATGACGATATCCTTGGAGATCTCGGAAAGCCCGTAACTGCCAAACCTCCCCGTCGCGAACCTCCTAGACGTGAGCCTGTTGATGAAGCCTTTGCTGTCAACGAACGCCGCGGACCGCCGTCTTCCGATCCCCTCGACCGTCCGATAGCTGAACTGGTTGATATGGGCTTCCCTGCTGTTAGGTCGAGAGCTGCCTTGCAAGAGACGGGAGGAGATGTACAATCGGCTGTAGGATGGTTACTCAACCAGGCACATCAAGAGTCAAAGGAGAGAACACAAAATCGCGGTGGTGCCCGTGCTAGTCCAGCACCCCAGACTCGTGAAGAGCCGCGACGCGGAAGAGGCCATGAGGATGCTTCGGTGCCTGCTTGGATGCGACAGGAGTCGCGCCCGAGCTCCAATCAACGCAGGCAAGACAACGGAACACCCGCCTCGGAGAAGGATGTAGCTGCATATGCACAAGAGTTTGGTACATCATTCCTCAAGTCTGCGGGCTCTCTTTGGAAGACAGGACAGAAGAATCTGAAGAAGGCCGTTGCCGAATTCCAACAACCCGAGGGCGATTCGAGTACACCCAAGTGGATGAGAGATGCAAGCGCTGATGGCGTCTCTGCTCGACCCGGACGCTCTTCGACACCTCGTACAGCTGCACCTGCACAGACTGCGGAAGAGTTGACCAATGAGGCTATGCTTCTAGAAGCCAGAGACGAAAGACAGCGACCAACAAAGTCGCGTACCCCTGAAGTACCTGAGTCTGCTTCAAGACCTGATCCTAGAATTCGATCACCTGCCCAGGACCTGCCTGTGCGTAGTCAGCCGCAATCACGGTTTGCACAGCAAGCACCACCTCCGCAGGCTCAACGTCCAAACAAAGTTAGTCGCTTTGATGTCGAGGAAGAGTCGTCACAGGCATATGTCAGCTCGGCAAGGCGAAGAAGACCCGCCAAACCAGAACCACAGCCAGAGTCTGAGGTCGACCTATTCAGTCCAGCACCTGCTCAACCACCTCCACAGCCTGCATCTGCTAGGACCACTCCCGCACCTCGTCCTTCTGCAACCAAAGCTTTTACACCAGTACCACAAGCTCCGCGACCCAAAGCACCTCCGCGAAACATCCCGGCCATCTCACCCTCTGCACTGTCGACATCCAGCAGCCATCGCCGGGCAGGTACCGAGGCGTTCAAAAGAGGAGACTTTGATGCCGCGCATACCTCATACTCTGCCGCACTCACGCCACTACCGCCTACTCATCCTCTGATCATCATTGTGCTATCAAACAGAGCTCTGACAGCCATCAAGACTGGCGACCCTAAAGCTGCAGTCGTCGACGCAGACCGCGTTATAGAACTCGTTGGTATTGGCAAAGGCGAAAACGAGAAAATTGACCTCGGTGGTAGTGAGGGCGAAAAAGACATGAAAGAGTTCTACGGCAAAGCACTCATGCGCAAAGCCGAGGCGCTGGAAAACATGGAGAAATGGTCAGATGCAGCTATCGTCTGGAAAGATGCCATTGCAGTTGGCGTAGGCGGCGCCGTAAGTCTACGAGCCCGTGATCGTTGCGAGAAGGCCGCGAATGGAGGTGCATCGAAACCCGCACCTGCAAAGCCAAAGGCTACACCAGCTGTCACAAGAGTACCGGCGGGTCATCTCCAGCAACCCAAACGTCCTGCGGTCTCACAAGTTCAGTCGCAGGAGGCAGTACGAAAGTTGCGTGAAGCGAACGCTGCAGCCGACAGAGCCGACGATGAGAAATTCGCACTTTCGGATCAAGTCGAAGCCAAGGTCACTGCATGGAAAGGCGGCAAAGCTGATAACTTGCGCGCTCTCCTGGGTAGCTTGGATAGTGTTCTCTGGCCTGAAGCAGGATGGAAGAAGGTCAATATGAGTGATCTGATCATGCCCAACAAGGTCAAGATAGTGTACATGAAGGCGATCGCCAAGGTTCATCCTGACAAGGTATGTGATGAAAAGCATTATTTTTCGTGGTTATATGAATGCTAACCTGATGTATAGCTTTCGCAGTCGGCCACTACTGAGCAGAAGATGATCAGTGGATCGGTATTTAGCACGTTGAACGAGGCTTGGGATAAGTTCAAGAAGGACAACGGGCTGTGAGCAATTACTTGATTAGATAAACCAGAATTGACAGCATTTCCAGATCATAGACTGCTTTGATCCAGATTCCTTGCGCAAAGTGTATATGCATAATTATGCACAGTACACAAAATATGCTCGTAGTGCAGCTTCCGAAATTCCGATCCCGTGGACGTCGTTGCCATCGTGCTTGCCATTACCATCAGCACAATTGCAAAATCTCTCTTCGGCTGCAGGAACCTTGCAAGATGAATCTGAAGATCGAATACTGCGGCAACTTGACGTCGAATAATGTCTGGAATGCTCTAGCAAGACAGCCTGGAGCATACCACACGGCACGCCTGTTGAGAGCGTGGCTGACATCTATCAGCAGCAGTACCTACATACTAATGGTCAAGATCTCTCACAGTTGTAGGTACTGTATTCACGGAGAATGAAGTCGTCATCCGTTGTCATTGCAATACAGCTGCAACTAGGTAGACAGTCTGCCACGCGATCTTGACTCATTTGAGCAAGTTTGCGGTGAAGTCTCCTCGAGCAGATCTACGACTGCGAACAGCTTGGTATGAGTCTTGAATTGGAGTGACTCACTCAACAGGTTATATGTTCTCTCGAGGTTCATTTCTTAGTTGTCTTCTTATTTTCAAACGCATCGACCTGCAAATACATCGAGCATTATTTCATCAAGAACCAGTAACCAACATCGCAATCAGCAATCATGACATCTGCCACCCTTGGGTTCCAACACGCAAAGAACTTCAACATCGCCAAAGTCTCCACCGGTGAAGAGTCTGAAGAAGACCCCAGCGTACTACGCTTCAACGACTCCATCTTCGCCGATGTAACGCTACACTTCGACGACATCTCCATGCTCTACGACAAGCAAATCCTAAACGCCTGCCCCATATTCTTCCAAGCCTTCAATGAACAAAAACACACAGAATTCACCATCGAAAAGTACAGCAAAAACGCAGTAATGACGTTGCTGAGCCATATCTATGACAATGGGCTCAAATTCGACCAGAGCATTGTATACTCAAAACTGTCCAATGAGGACTTGTTTCCACAGACTTGGAACCTAGTGCGTCATTGCGCCGAAGTTTTTTGTCTGGCGGACGAATATCAGTTGCCCGTTTTGCGCTCGCAGGCTCAGGCCAATATCATGAGCATCAGACGCCGCGCTATGCAACTCAAAGACAATCTGGTCATCACCATCGTAAACAGCAAGATCACGGACATCTACAACGATAACTGGTTCTTGGACATGGGTATTTTGGATGAACTTGCAACGCAATGCTTGGAGTACGAGTGTGTAAAGGAAGATGATCATCACTGGATGTACAGAAAGATTGATGGCGAGTGGGTTGCTGTGTTTGAGGAGTGGGAGAGATTGGTCAAGAGGTTGAATGTTTTGGATCCTGGTATGACTCCGATTCCCATGGACAGGGGCCAGCCAAAGAGTGAGGCGGATAGGTGGACTTGGTAGAGGACGGTAGATGTAGTTTCTGGCTGGACAATGTATGTACCTATTTGATAGACAGCCGATCGGCACATCAGTAGCTTTTACCTACAGCTTAGACCCTGTATCAAGTTTCACGACGCCTCCACCAACGACATCATACTGCCTTCCTCTCCTCCAACCCATCCATCTAGCCAGAACTTCCTCTCCACCAACACCCGGCGCTAAACCTTTACTCTGCCAACCATTTCCCTCGACACCAATGCCTTGTCCTTCACAGACAGGTCTGGTATCTGCATCTCCCTCTGAAATAGCCTTGCCAGGAGAGTCTTTGAGGGTTACAATAGGTCTCTGGTCGTACCCATTGTCCTCCAGCTCATCTTGAGTAAGAACAGGCGTGCAACAAGCATCTGTGTCATCAAAGATCTTCTCCCACTCAGCCCTAGACTTGGACTTGAAAGTTGCAGTGAAGAGGTCCCGTAGAGCAGGCCAAGTGCTGCGATCTTCCCTCTTGCCAGGGAGATCCGAAGCTCTGATGCCCAACCCCTTGAGCAACTGAGCAAAGAACTGCGGTTCCAGCGCTCCCCTGTATCTCATCAGTGATCCCCCAACAAGCAACAGCAAGAAAAGCGCAGCACTTACACAGCCATAAACCCCCCATCCCTACACTCATAAGTATCGTAATAAGGACATCCACCATCCAGCAAATTCTCACCCCTAGGTCTATCCCACACGGGCGTTTTTCGCGCAAACCTAGGCATGACACCCAAATACGCAGCTCCATCTACCATGTTAGCCTCAACAACCTGACCCATACCCGAACTCTGCCTCTGCAGCACCGCCATCACGATACCCAAAAAGCAGACTAGACCCCCACCTCCAAAATCACCGAGTACATTTGCAGGAGGATATGGAGTGTCGTGTTTTCTGCCGAGTTGGGAAAGCACGCCAGAGACTGCGAGATAGTTTATATCGTGGCCGGCCATGGAGGCGTACTTGCCATCTCTGCGGAAACCAGTCATGCGAGCGACGATGAGTCTAGGATTGAGTTTGAGGAGCACTTTTTCGGGCGAGAGACCTGCTTTCTCCAGTACGCCGGGCCGAAAAGGATCGATGAGGATGTCGACATTTGGAATCAAGGATAGGATCAGAGAGATGCCGGCTTTGGACTTGATGTCTACTGCAATGGATGACTTGTGGCGTGTGAGAAGATCTGAGGTTGGAGGTGGCGGATTGTTGGTGTGTGCTCCTGCGACTGCGCGATCGATGCGCAGGACAGAGGCGCCCCAGTCGGCTAGAAGGAGGCCTGCAAATGGTCCTTTGCATCATCTTGTTAGCATGTCTAACCGTTTGGACGGAATTGTAACGCTCACCTGGAGCTAGACCTGCGAATTCAAGCACCCGAAGACCGGTCAGCGGCGGTGATTGAGGCATTGTGACTGATGTTAGCGATGAAAATGGTATATCAAACAAGTTGTAATAAAGAGGTGGATAAGTCAGCTCATGTTCGAACCTCGGATGCGGAGAGATGGGCAAGTCACCAAGATGCGGGGAAACACATGTCGAATACGCTTCAGAAAACGAGATTATATACAGCCTCGAAGGACCATGGAAACGCCCAAGAACAATCTTAAAACAAATGTCTATTGTCACCTCTACTCGTCCATGACGGAAGCGAACTTCTCGTTCATCTTCTGCAAGAGCTCCTCGTACTGCGGCAAACATTAGCATGGCGATCATTTTTGAACAATTAAATTCACAACTCACCTTCTTGACAACCTTCTCCTCACCGTCGTCAGGGAGCTCGAACTTCATGCTTCTCAGTTCGCTCTGGATCTCACCAGTCGACTCTCTGACCTTGCTCCAGGCATGGCCTTGGGAGATGGCCTTCTGAGCCTCGTCGTGGAAGCTCATCATGTTCTTCATCATCCAGAAAGTCTTCCAGAGGGGACAGAACTGATCGTAGTCACTGTAACCGTTTTGTTGCAAAAAGTCCTCTTTGAGCAGGGTTGCGACATCAAGAGTAATCTTGTCACCGTCACCGAGAGCGGACTTTCCGACCAGTTGCACGACTTGCTCGAGATCCTCGGAAGTGGTCAAAAGCTCCTTGATGCGGTCGCGCAGGCGAGGGAACTCGGGGTTGTTTTCTTGGTAGTACTTCTCGAGCGAGGTGGTGTACTTGGAGTAAGAGAGCGAGGTGTTGATCGAAGGGAAATGCTTACGCTGGGCAAGCTTCTTGTCCAGACCCCAGAAGACTTGCACAATACCGAGAGTGGAACTGGTGACAGGGTCTGAGAAATCACCACCGGGAGGAGAGACGGCACCGACAATGGAAACACTGCCCTTGCGGTCAGGGCTACCAAGAGCGGTAACACGACCAGCACGCTCGTAGAAAGAGGCAAGCTTGGCACCGAGGTAAGCAGGGAAACCTTGGTCAGCAGGCATCTCTCCGAGACGACCGGAAATCTCACGAAGAGCCTCGGCCCAACGAGAAGAAGAGTCAGCCATCATGGCAACGTCCTTACCCTGGTCACGGAAGTACTCAGCGACGGTGATACCAGTGTAGATGGAAGCCTCACGGGCAGCGACGGGCATGTTGGAGGTGTTGGCGATAAGAGTGGTACGCTTCATGATAGGCTCCTTCTTGCCGTTGACATCGATGGTGAGCTCGGGGAAGTCCATCAAGACTTCAGCCATCTCGTTACCACGTTCACCCTGTAGCATAATTAGCAACGTCTCTTGATAGTGGTGTTTGTTTTTGAAGTGGACGTACGCATCCAACGTAGACGATAATGTCAGAGTTGGAGAACTTGGAGACGGACTGAGAAATGACAGTCTTGCCGCAACCGAAAGCACCAGGAATACAGACGGTACCACCCTGGACACTGGGGAAGAGGGCGTCGAGGACACGCTGACCGACAATGAAAGGCGAGTCGGAGCCGAGCTTGTCGTTTACTGGGCGAGGGACACGGACGGGCCACTCCTGCATCATGCTGTACTCGGACTTCTTGCCCTCGAATTCAATCTCAAGAATCTTCTCGTCGACGGTGTACTCGCCAGCCTCTGCGATACGGGTGATGGTACCGCGAGCTCTGGGAGGAAGAAGGATCTTGTGGTCGTTGAGCAGCGAGTTCTCCCAGACGGAACCGAAAACGTCACCACCAGTGATGTGGTCGCCGACCTTGTACTCGGCGGGCTTGAAGTCCCACTTTCTCTTACGGTCCAAGGCAGGCACGTCGATACCGCGGGGGATGTAGATGCTGTCGGAGACGTCTGAGATAGCCTTGAGAGGGCGCTGAATACCGTCGTAGATGGTCTCCATCAAACCAGGGCCGAGCTCGACGGACAGAGGCTTGCCGGTTCTGTAGACGGGGTCACCCACAGTGACACCAGCTGCGTTGGGTCAGCAAACCGAGTGTGTCTTGTATGTGCACATATGCGTACCCGTCTCTTCGTAGACCTGAATGGTGGCCTTGTCGTTGTCGATTCTGATAACCTCACCGACGAGACCGTCCTTGCCGACTTTGACCTGGATTTCTTAGTATGGCGCATTGTGTGTTGGAGGCGGATTGGTACGTACGAGTTCGTACATGGCGACACCGATCATGTTCTCGGCGATAATGACGGGACTGGACGGGCATTAGTGGCTTGTAGGCGGTCGTGGACGGGCGGCGCGACATACCCCGATACGGAGAAGATGGAGCCTGGTCATGGTCAGCTTGGCTTGAGTTGGGAGTGACAAGCTGGACTCACCCTGCTGGGACTCGACATCTCTTGAAGGAGCCATGGCGGGAGTTGTGGAAGTGTTGGTTGAGCTGGCTGCTACGGGGCTCTGGGGCAGATCGATGGACAGCGAGTCCTGTTCTACTGGCGATAAGACGGCGGCGCGATCAGAGTCTTTCTTGGTGACTAGATCGAGAAGGGATGGGCGCGTAACAAGTCTGGGTCGCAATCCTAGCATGCAACTGTCTGGACTGGAGTGGTGGAACTGCTCGTGTCGTCCGCCGCCCGTCGAAACTGACGTCGAGTGCCACGCACAGACCATCCAGCCCGTCTTGGTTTCTCCAGACTTGAAACGAGCTTGATTATTTTTATCATTATTTATTGTCATTTTAATCATTATTTATTCTCGTTTTTCCACTACTCTTCTACACAATCTCGATGTCCGTCGTCTCTCCATATCCATTATACGCTACTCCTCTCAAATTCCACTCCGATCTCTTCGGCTGTGTTTGTCCGCTCGCATCCGTAGCTCTGCTGTATATACTCAACCCTTTCCCTGCCTCCATCTTGACGCTTGCCTTCCACAATCTCCACGACCACCTGCTCTCGTCTGCATTATGCTCCAATTCTGCTTCGGCCCATGTCTTTCCTTCATCTCCTGACACTTCGACCTTGACTACAGCTCCACCGTCTCCACTAGGCAGAGCAAATCCCTTGACTGTTACCTCACCTTCTGCTGACCTCTCCACTTTCGATCCAGTCTCTGGTATAGCAATCGCACTGTTGATCGGCATGGTTTGGAGTGCTGGGGTCGTGTCCCAAAACTTCTCTGCTGTTTCGCTATCCACCGCTTCCGGCGGAAGGATCTTGTAGTCGTGTTGCTGATAGTAATTTGAGCTCTCGACTGTTTGTACTGTGATGCGATCCAGCCACTTCACACTTCGAGCACCAGCAATTCCGGGCACCACAACTCGAACAGGATATCCATGTTCTTTGGTGAGTGGCTTTCCGTTCATCTGAGGAAATCAGTCATCTCTACCTGTCTTAGTTGAGCATCTTGCAAAGCTCACCTCGAGTGCCAATATCACGTCTTTGTCTTCTTCCAACGCTCTCTCAAGATCTATCGAAGCTCCGTACCACTCATCCTCCTGGCAGGGTTGTACATGGCTTGCAAAAGCCACATGGCCATTCTCTTCCTTGGTAAGAATGACCTGTGCCTTTTCCAAGATGTCCTTCAACCTCGGTCCTCGCCATTTGCAGTTCATGACAGCTCCATCAAACCAGTCGATACCTTGGACTTCTTTGATAGCTGTGCGCATGGTATGTCTTCTGATACCAGCACATTGAAGGGCAGAGACAACAGTATGTTGAGGTAATGCTTCCAGATCAGATATGGAAAGATCGAGTATATTCTGCACTGCTCCATCTACACGGACGTGGTGTTTCGAAGCATCAATCTCTGGTATACCCCCGTGGTTGCGGTCGTAGGCATCTTTTGTTGTGAGGAACGATGAGACCAGTTGAGTGGCTGGCGGCTCGCGGTTGAGTGGATCAAATCCGAGGTCAGGCATGGTTGTGAGTATAGTTGAGGAACGGGAGTCTTGCCAAATGAAACCAAAGATAAGAGAATGAGAACGACGATACCTACTTCTTCGATTCTACAAAATGTTATAAGAGAAGGTGGTCGCTCTCAGGAATCGAGCTCTCATGCATCCACTGATGACGAAATGGCTTGGCACAAGGCAGGACCTCGAATGTCTCCTTCAAGTTCAGAACTTTATCAAGTCATCAATGTTGTACCGACATATTTGCTAGATGCAACGACAGTGAGAGTGTTTGAGCAGATATGAATGGCATACCGTTGCTACCCATCCACGGCAAGTACTTGGTATGATCTGCACCGAAGCATCGCAATAGCAAGCTTCAACGAACAGCATAACCATCGTCCAAGCCACGCAAAACCCTACCTTCGTTGCACATGACAATGCTTATCAAATCCTCCCACTCGTATCGAAGCAATTCTTCCGCTGGGTTTCAGCCTATATGCAGTCAGTCGCTCGACAGGCACATTTCCTAGCTGGGATGATTTCTCCGTAAACCCCTCATACAGGACCCCGCGTCGGTGATCTGCATTGTAAGGATCCTGAAGGTGTGGGTTTGTTGTTCTCCAGCAACAAGTAGAAGTTTTGTCTTTCTGTTTCGTGGTTTGTTCCTTGCAATCGTCCCTATTGTTCCTCAAATTGCCCAAGATGAAGTTTCGCGATGGTGAGTTGATTGAGTTTCAAAAGCTATGTCTGAGTACTTACGATACGGTCAGGCATGTGGCTGGTTGCTGAGGGCAAACGCGTGGAGTATGCTGAAGAAGTTTACTCCATCAACGAAGCCCCAGATGGCAAGAAGATTACATTGCTTTGTCCTACCATGCAGATTCGCAGCAGAGGCGATACATTGAACCGTCCTACTTTGACAGTGGTATGTCTATCACCCTGTATATCTCAAGAACAGAACGCCGACATTACATAGGAGCTAGAAGCTGTGATGGACGATATACTCTCCATCGAAGTCACCCACTGGCACGGCGCTCAAAACAAAGGTCCTCATTACGATCTCTTCCCCTCCGGAAGACCGGATGTAAACGCCATCATCGCAAAGACAGAACAAGGAACAACGATCTCAGCAGGCAATCTCTCAGCAACTGTATCCTCCGCACCTCACACCTTCGATATCCGCTTCCACAGCAAAGACGGCAAGGACAAACTAACCTCTCTGCTCAACCGCAGCGTCGGACTCGCGTATGACCCTGCAACAAGTAGTCCCATGCAAACGGCGGATATGCGAGAGATAAACCACTACATTCTGACTCAAAGCACGTTGAGTGTCGGCGAACAAGTCTACGGTCTAGGCGAGCGCTTCGGCGCCCTCAACAAAGTGGGCCAAGCAATAACACTCTGGAACGCCGATGGCGGTACCTCCTCCGACCAGGCCTACAAGAACATTCCCTTTTGGTTAAGCAACAGAGGTTACGGTGTCTTTATCGATGCAACAGAAAAAGTAGACCTGGAGGTCGGCAGTGAGAGATGCAGTCGAGTGCAAACCTCGGTCCTAGGCCAACGACTCAAATGGCACATCATCTATGGACCTTCTCCCAAACAAATCCTGGACAAATACACCACGCTCACGGGCAAACCTGCCAAAGTGCCCACTTGGAGTTTCGGGCTCTGGCTCAGTACGTCCTTCACAACCGACTACGACGACGCAACCGTCCTCTCCTTCCTCGAAGGCATGAAAGCCAGAGATATCCCTCTCCAAGTCTTCCACTACGATTGCTTCTGGCTCCGCGCCTTCCACTGGTGCGACTTTGTATTTTCCCCCAAACACTTCCCCGACCCAAAAGCCAGTATTACTCGCCTCAAAGCTTCTGGATTGATGAACAAAGTCTGTGTATGGATAAACCCTTATCTGGGTCAAGCATCCCCTGTTTTCGCAGAAGCAGCATCCAAAAACTACCTTCTCAAACGCAAAAATGGGGATGTGTTTCAATGGGATTTATGGCAGGGAGGGATGGGCATCATCGACTTTACCAACCCAGAGGCTTGTGAGTGGTATACTTCGTGTCTGGAAAAACTGTTTGATATCGGTGTCGACAGTTTGAAAACAGACTTTGGAGAGAGGATACCGAGTAAGGATGTACAGTGGTTCGACACCTCTGTGGCACCGGAGAAAATGCATAATTACTATGCGTATATCTACAACAAAGTCGTTTACGAAGCACTCCAAAAGCGATACGGCAAATATGAAGCAGTATTGTTCGCTCGTGCCGCTACAGCAGGAACACAGCAGTTTCCTCTGCAATGGGGCGGCGATTGCGAAAGCACCTTTGAAGCCATGGCTGAGTCTCTACGCGGCGGTCTATCGCTAGGAATGTGTGGGTTCTCTTTCTGGAGTGTAGACATCGGTGGCTTCGAGGGTACACCCGATGCGTCCATCTACAAACGCTGGGTGCAGTTTGGACTGCTGTGCTCGCATTCAAGATTACATGGAAGCAACAGTTATCGTGTGCCGTGGCTGGTGGACGACGACGACAAAAGCGAGCAAGGGTGTAGCGCTGTTTTGAGGAAGTTTACGCAGCTCAAGTGCAGGTTGATGCCGTATTTGTACTCCGAGGCTATGGAGAGTATCAAGCATGGCTGGCCTGTCAGTGTGAGAGCTATGGCAATTGAGTTCCCCGAGGACAAGACGGCTTGGCTGTGTGATCAGCAGTTTATGCTGGGATCGAGTCTGTTGGTTGCGCCTGTGTTTGATGAGAGTGGAGAAGTTGAGTTTTATCTGCCTGAGGGTAAGTGGACTAGCTTCTGGGATGGTCAGGTTGTTGAAGGACCGAAGTGGGTCAAGGAGACACATCAGTTCGACACGCTGCCTTTGTATGTCAGAGAAGGGTCCATTCTGGTTCTTGGAAGAGAGGGAGAGAAAAGAACGACTTGGGACTGGACCAAGGATGTCGAGGTCAAGACGTTCTTCCCTAACGGGAAATCGTCTTTCAGATTGGTGGATCCGGACAACAAGGAGCTGGCTACTATCACTGCCGTCAAGAGTGACGATGACTGGAATGTCAAGGGCGCTGAAGGTTTGGCTAGATGAGAACTCGTGTGGATAGAATTTAGATTAGATATTGCTAAAGCGTTGTTTGTTCGTCGTCTTTATGAAGCACGTTTACAAAGTCTCTGGCGGTTGGGTGATCTGTAACTCGTGTCAGCATGCACTCGTCGTGCGTTCCAAGCATCACTCACCTTGGTCAAATGATCGCCATTCAACGTCTTCATGACCTTGCCCAGGCCTTCATGCGAATAGTCCTTCTCATTCCACATATCCTTGTGATACTTGACCTTGCCTTGGTCGTCCAGCGTCAATGTGATAAGACTGTTTACTGGCTTTGAAAAGTGTACGATCCTGGGTGTGTATTCCTGCTGCAACTTGAAGATGATGCGATCTTTTTGCGAGTCGACGACTTCGGTCTTGAGGGTTTGCGACTTGGCCATTACTTTGGGGATGCCGTACCATTGGCCGGCGATCTTGTAGCGTGTGTCGCAGTACGACCTATCTGTTTTAGTCTTTGACCTCCGACTTCATATGGGGTTTTCGTAGACATACCAAGGATCATCGTAGACGGCCTTCTCAGCATAGACTTGCATGAGCTCCTCTCCTCGCTTGCTATCTTCCGCTCCACCCGAGTATAGAGCACAAATCGACTGTACAATCCTTTCTCTTTCTGGCTCGAGCTTGATGCTCTTCTCGGGATGAGGCTCGTAGTCGACACCAGTGGATGCGTTCTGGCTGGGGTCTTCTTTGTTGCCGGTCAGAGCCTGGGGATCAGGTCTGATTTCGTAGCTTTGGGGTACGTTTGGGTCGGGCATGGTTGCTGGTCCTGAGGAATTGGAAGATACTGAAGTGGTGGATTGTGTGATATATGGAAGATAGGTATTATTTGATGGTTGTTCTGTTACCTTTCGAGACCATTGCGTCACTATTTCACATGAAGGGGTCATTACTGGGGAAGTTGATACCGAGCAGTAGAAGCTGCAGCCACAGCACCAGCCACACCCATGACGCGCCCAGCAACCCTGGTGGCTCCTTCCATCAATGTTTGCAAAGGAAAATACACCTACTCGATTAACAAACTTCCACATATCTTCTGTCTCAAGACTCCAAATCCAATTCATCAGAGTCATCATCAAGGACCATTCTTTACTTCTCCCAGATAGATTCTATCGAGATCATTACCTCCCCATCCGTCTAAACCCCATCATTTCTCTCCTCGAACCGATACATCGACCAGGCTCTCGACTCGCCAAATCACAGACAGTCCTTCAACGACCAGCCCACCAGTCTAATCTGTCAAGATGCCAGACAAGACGCACTTCGATCTCGAGACTCTTCTCCTCCTAGTCATCGCAATGCTCAATCCCATGATCGCCGTCTTCATGATGAAAGGCTGCGGCAAGGAATTCGTCATCTGTACCCTTCTGTTTATTCTCTGGTTCGTCTCTCTTGTCTCGTCGATGTCCTTTACTCACTCATTGAACTTCAACGTGATAGCCTCTTTCCAGCTTGGCTCTACACCTACTGGCTCATTGCCGATCGTCACAAGAGAAAGAAGTCTGGTGTGCTTATTGTCGTTGGGGTGACTGGACAGTCTTCCGGGTCCAATGTTGTTCAGCTGCAGAGGGCCAACACCGCACCTCCTCCAGTCGTCCAGACCATCGAGTACAAGCCTCAGCCAGCACTTCCAGCACCTACACCTGCATCTGCACCTCCACCCACGCCCGCATCGCCAACCAAAGCTACAGAGGTGGTCATGGTCACCAAAGCACCCGACTCACCACCCGCAGCTGCGCCTGCACCTGTTGTCGTTCCAGCACCTGGTCCAAGATGAGATTGAGTTATGGAAGATGAATGATGATACCACGGCCTATGAGAGATACCTACTGTAATGCACCTAATGACCTTCTGCCTCAGCAACCTTTGCATCTTGACCTTCCGTCTCAGCAGTGATTGCCTTTTGATCCTGAGTTTCAGTGGTAGCTGCCTTCTGATCCGCTTCAGCCTGAACTGCCTTGTCAGCTTCTGCATGATCAGCATTCCACGACTCAGAGTAGAGCATGTTCTGCAGTGTAAACCTGCCATCCTTGTGAAAGATGAGGAATTGGTTCTTGTTGATAAGATTCCAGTCTTCTTCTATGTAGGTGCTGGGCTCGCTTGCAACGATGACATGTTTTCCGTGCTCTTTCTCATCCTTCTTCGGGCCCTCATCAGGTCTTTCATCTCCGTCTGGATGATCGGGGTACTTGCGGTTTAGGGTAGTGCCGGCTCTTGTCGAAAAATACAAGCTCGGAGGTTGCTCTTCCTTGTGGTTGCGGAAGCGGCATGCGACCATCTGGACGCCGTCTGTGGCTGCCAGATTCAAGCTATTGGGTCTCCTCTTGGGTCCAAGTATCTTCTTCTGCAGGTTGCAGACGGTCTTGATGGCGGTGTGGAGTGCATTTGCGATAGCGTGGACCGAGTAGTCTTCGTCCCAGGTGTCTGCGCCTTTGCCTGACGAAAGATGGTGCATGAACAGTGCACCAATGTGCTCGCTGTCAGTGCTGCCTTGGATGTTGGCATACGTATCGTGATCCAGCATGTCGCAGATAGCGCGTCTGATCGAGGTGAAGTCTGAGATGGATCCGTTGTGCATGAAAGCGAACTTTCCGAAGATGAATGGGTGATTGTTGACATGAGCGACGGCACTCTCAGACGTGGCACGGATATGAGCGAAGCAGCAGCGGGTTTCAGTGTTGGCGCAGATGGAACGGTAGTTCATGTCACCCTTTGGAGGTTGGATGGTCTTGTAGATGGCGGGTCTGAGGCCTGTGTGGGGCTTGCCATCTTCGCTCTCGCCGGTGATGCCTCTTTCAAAGTCGCTGTAGGAGGAGGTGTACCAGGCGACACCGAGACCGTCGGCGTTCAGGACGCGGTTGCGAGCATTGGCTTCGTGTTCTGCGGTAATCTTGTCGGGTAGGTGGGCGATGAGGCCAGGCAGGTAGTGATCATTGACTTGATTGGTGAGTGCATGCTTAGGTGTGATGAGGACGTCGGAGAGAAGACAAGGTTCGGTTGGCGAGATGTATGCGAACCAACGGCACATGTTGGGCTAGTGGTAGGTTGAGGTTATGCAGATGTATCGATATGGCAAGTACGGGTCAAGCAGGTAGCAGGGTGTATGGAGGGAGGAAAGGTGATGGAAGCAAGAAAAAGGAGGCTACTTGGCCGTGGTCCTAGGGGTATATGTGTGGTTGGGTCGCACTTGCTGACGACGGTGCCGCAGCTGCCGAACAAGGCGGTGGGAGAGGTAAAGGGAGAGAGGGAGCTCTTGTGGAAGTGGCAGGAGCGAGCTTCCCCACAAAATCCACGTCGTTCGCGTCAAAGGCCGAGACGGCGTCGAGCTTCGAGTTGTCCTGCACTTGTTGTCTTGCTTTCATATCAACCACTTCCTTCTTTAACGACAAACAACCGCTTGCGTCACCCCACATCTAACACCGGCAATTCAATCTGTTGGCTACTCTCCTTCACATCCACAGAGTCACGCGACTCCCATCTGTCGAACCATGACGACAATCTCGAAAGACGCTCAGCAGAGCTCATATCCGTATGTCATGGACAACCGCCGTACTCCGCTCTCGACTGACGACAAGTGCCGCCCTATAGCCCGATAGCCCCGCCGGACTTCAACGCACATCAACCAAAGACCGTCAGACTGTACCCTCTAAGCAACTACACATTCGGCACAAAAGAAACCCAGCCCGAAGAGGATCCTTCAGTGCTCGCTCGTCTGAAGCGCCTAGAAGAACACTACGATGCATACGGCATGAGGAGAACTTGCGAAGGCATTCTTGTATGTCATGACCACAACCACCCGCACGTCCTCATGCTACAAATCGCAAACGCCTTCTTCAAGCTCCCTGGCGACTACCTTCCACACGACGCCGATGAGATTGAGGGCTTCAAGATTCGCTTGAACGAGAGACTGGCTCCCTCGGGCAATCAATTCTCCAACGACGGCAACGAAGGCGAGTGGGAGATTGGCGAGACTCTTGCCCAGTGGTGGAGACCCAACTTTGAGACATTCATGTACCCGTTCATCCCGCCGCATGTTTCTCGTCCAAAGGAGTGCAAGAAGCTGTACTTCATCCAACTACCCAACAGCAGTATGTATTACATGCTCCCTCAGTCCACCTAGCAAATGCTGACCCACTACCAATAGAAGTCCTGAGCGTCCCGAAGAACATGAAGCTACTTGCTGTGCCTCTATTCGAACTCTACGACAATGCCCAGCGTTACGGTCCTCAACTCTCTGCCATTCCCCATCTGCTCTCCCGCTACAACTTCGAGTTCGTCGACGAGAACGGCAAGGTCTCAGCCGTGACCCCTGGAGGCAACCCGAACGAGGGCAGCGTACCCAGGACGAAGGTGCTTGCAGGCGGTGACGAGCCAAACGGAGCACAGCAGGATTCGAAAATGGAATAGACCATGGCTAAAGTTGGTCTTGAGGATCACATGGCGACGACCTTACTTTTTCTTGCATTTTAGCGGGCGTTTGGGAATCGATTGTTTTGCATTGAGAAGCGAGGGCATTTAGATGGCGTACTGCTATATCTGGCAGACACTGAAACTTGGTCTAGAGCGTCTTTATTTTCTTCCTTAATCCTCTACTTCATTCCCTGGAGCGAGCAATTTCTAGCAGAAGTCTTTCACAGGGCTCACGGTTAGGGCATAGTTTCGAAGCCCAGGCAAGCTTCGTCGTGACATTTCAAGCATCGAGTGTTTCATGGCGTTGTCGTTCATCGCGTCAACCCGAAGCGACCCGCGTTCGTCTCAGCAGAGCCCCTTGTCATTGTCAGAGCTGTCCAGATATGCCCTCGTTCACGAATGCTACACCCTGATTGGCAACATCTTGCAATAATCTTCTCACCCGCAAGATCGCCTAGAAATCGTCTGGTTGCGGCATCGGGGCACGGTTTCATGTTGATCGTCCACCCCGGACTGACCGCCCACGCCTTTTGGGGAAGGTCTTTTGGATCCGTTTCATCGAAATGCAACCCTGGACTCCTATTGAAGCCACATCCAAATACCCAGGTCATCCCATGTGAGTGCCGGCAGTAGAAGCCCTAATGGATTAAGAGTAGGTTCGCCTTGATATCAAGTAGGCGTGCCCGTTTGCTGTTTCCTCGCTCTCCTGTTGTCGTTCCCGTCTTTCGTTCACGTTCATACTGTCCTTCTCTTGGCATCAATGTTTTCTTTCTCTTCTCTTTTGACCCTTGTTATCGCCCTCCCTGCGCTGGTTGCAGGTGAGCTCTCTGGCAAAGTCGGTCCTACCACTTCTCATGCCACCAAGGCTGCCAAAAAGACTTGCGACATTACCAAATACGGAGCTGTTGCTGATGGCAAGACTGATATCAGTGCTGCTCTGAACAGTGCTTTTACTGCTTGCAAGACTGGTGGTGTTGTGGTTATTCCTACTGGCAATTATGCCATGTCCAAGTGGGTCAAGTTGGCTGGCGGCAACAACTGGGCTCTGCAGCTTGATGGTCTCATCACTCGTACTGGAACTGATGGTGGTAATATGATTATGATTGAGCACAGCAACGAGTAAGTCTAGCCTTTTGCAAAGATTGGGCGAACAATCACGCTGACATTGCAATCCCAGCTTCGAGCTCTTCTCCTCAACCGGCAAGGGCGCCATCCAAGGCAACGGCTATCAATTCCACATCCAAGGCAGCATATCCGGCCCTCGTCTCCTACGCGTTTGGGACGTGACCAATTTCTCCGTCCACGACATCACTCTCGTCGACTCTCCCTCCTTCCACTTCTCCGTTGACACCTGCACGAATGGCGAAGTCTACAACATGGCCATCCGCGGCGGCAACCAAGGAGGTCTTGACGGCATCGATGTCTGGAGCAACAATATCTGGATTCACGATGTCATGGTGACCAACAAAGACGAGTGCGTTACCGTAAAATCACCCGCGAAGAACATTTTGGTGGAGAATGTTTACTGTAACTGGAGCGGTGGTTGCGGTATGGGATCGTTCGGCACTGGTACCGCTGTGTCAGACATTACTTACAGAAACATCTACACTTGGTCTAGCAATCAGATGTTCATGCTCAAGTCGAATGGAGGCGATGGCAGCATCTCCAACGTCACGCTGGAAAACTTCATCGGGCATGGGAATGCGTATTCCTTGACGCTCGACCAAGCATGGACTTCGATGAAGACCATTGCTGGCAATGGCGTTCAGCTCTCAAACTTCCACATCTCCAACTGGACGGGTACAGAGGTCAAAGGAACAGCGCGTGGCCCTATCAAAGTTGCTTGCGCTGCAAAGGCACCTTGCCATGATGTCAACATCAGCGACTTTGCCATGTGGACCGAACAAGGGGGTTCTCAGTTCTACTCTTGCGAGAACGCATATGGAAGTGGATTTTGTCTCAAGAGTGGTACGAACTATGCGGCGTATCCGGCCACGACTCAGTGGGTTAGCAAGGCTCCTGCAGGATATGCTGCTCCTACTATGGCTGCAGACTTGAAGACTGCTTTTGGAACTACGTTGAGCATTGCTGTTCCTACCATGCCGGCGAGCTTTTTCCCTGGTGTGTTGCCGATTACCAAGTTGGCTGGTAGCAAGTAGATATCATGACGCTGTGAGAAATGTACAATTCGAATAGTCAAGGTTGTTCAATGTCACTGAAGTTGATTTCTTTTCTGCTCCAACATCTTCAATAATGACCCTCTATTTTCTTTGCTCATCGAGCATACAGGCCAAAGACAGGATTTCGCGACGTGGAACTCCTTTCTGTACCATGTCACTGATGAAATCGCTGTCTGACAACGACGTGGGAATACGAGCCAACAGCTCTGCAAGCTCCGTCATCTTCTTGTCCTCGGGATTCTTCTCAATCATGTTCTCGACAAAATCTTCGAGGTTGTTGCGGAATTTGCTGGTAGGGTCGCGTGGAGGAGTGGTAGGCTTGGATGGAGTAGAGGTTGATGTGCTAGTGAAAGCAGTGGTGGAGGAGTCAACGGTGGATGAAGCAGAGACGGAAGTGGCAGGCTTGGGACCCTCATCATTAGACTTGTCGTTGTCAGGGGGGGTGTCTGCTTCAGCGCCGGTGCTGAACTTGCGGTTCAGACGCTCAATCACTTCGCCAGGAAGATCGCCGTAGATCTGGAAGTTCTTGACTGGGATGTTTAAGCCTTCGAATGCGTTGCCGAGGTCGAAGCCAGAAGTGTAGAACTTTCTGACATTCTTGTGGGTGAAGGTGAATCTAGGGCAGAGAGCAGAGTAGTCAGCACACCAACTACTGAGTGAGACTGTATCCGGTGGTATACTTCCATGACCTGAACGGGACGAGCATTGGGCTGAGTCAGCAGGAGATCGATGTCTCCGCGCATCTCCTCGACTCTACCGGCGAAGCAGCTGATGAAGCGGATCTTGAGTGACTCGAGCTTGTTGCCCAGCTGATTGAGACTCTGGACGATGTGGTTGAAGTTGTGCTTGAGAGCAGCAACACCATCGCTGTGGTTGGGATGTCTGATGTCAAGTTCAGTGGACACGCTGATGACTAGATGCTTGATCTGAGCCAGAGAGGTAGGGTTGAGCTTGTAGGCAAACAGTTGACCGGGAGTAGCATAGCGGAAGTACTCGCCCACAGGAGTGATGAAGATGTTCTTGGTGAAGAGGGTGTGGGTGAGTTCTTCGTTGATCTGTTTGTTGGCGTTGAGCAGTCCTCTGGCATGGACGAGAGGCTGGTAGCCCTTGACATCCCAGAGGGGAGTGCCGGGGCTGATCATCACACGCTCCTCGACTTGGTCTAGGAGGTTTCTGATACTGAAGCGATCGCCGGTGGCACTGGTGAGGTCATCGTACTCGTGCTGCTGGTCGGGTGTGTAGCGAGCGATGAGGAGGCGTTCATATATCTGGTGGAGTGTCAATGGAGGTTTCTTGCGGAGACTGCGCATATGACTAACCTTGTCACGAATCTCGCGACGGAGCTTCAGAAACCCAAAAGTACCCTTAGGCAATGGTTTGTGAGCAAAGCAGTGTTTCTTGTGCTTGGCCCAGTGGTTCTTCTGGCAAGTCTTGCTGCAGTAGTAGGTCACTCTGCATTTGGCGCATTGGAGACTGCCATCCTTGAAGCAAGAGCCGGAAGCGCAACGAACAGTCCGAAGAGCTGCGATCATAAGGTTGGATTCTTGTTGTAAGACTGATGTGTGTGATGAAGGAGGACGGAGGCGGATGAGGAAAGAAGAGAAGACCAAGCGTAACCAGAGGAGGAAGGTGTTGGGAGACGACAAACAGCAAACGCTCAGAGCCAGACGGGACGAACGAGACACGTCCGACTACCTGCGTCAACAAGAAGAACCTTTGGCAGCGTCTTGAAAACACAAGCGTCACATAAGTTCGATGACTCTCAACACGCTGTCTCTCACACGCATGCGCCCTTGTTATTCAGGATCCAGCCAAAAAAGCTGTTCACCTGACACGAGCAAAAAACCAAGCAGCCTGTTTAGCTACTTGGGAAAACCCCTTCAGCCTGCAGAGTATTCTACCTTTGCAGCACCGTGCCCTGAAGTTCTTTTCGTGCCTAGTCTGAGGGTCGAACAAGTGACCTTTTCATTCGAGGCTAAAGAACTCCCAGGAGTTTTATCACGAGCGATGGTGGTTTACCGATTGGGCCACGCTTACACGCTTACTGAGAGAAAGGGAACTCGACGTCAACATATGGTCTTGGTAAGTGAAAGAGGGGTTCGTATGTCGACAGCCTATCTTTACTTTGTGATCTTGCTTCCTACGGCATTGGTACCTGCGGCAGGGGAAGCTACGGCCTTTGTGACCGCCGGAGTCTTGGTTGCTGCCTTCCTTGTTATCCATCTCTTGATCGGCAGCGTCGATATCTTTGCAAAGCTCGGTGCAAACCAAATGCTCAATCCTAATCTCAATGGCAACAGTGCTTTCGTGATCGCGTACGCAGTAGCAACCCTGTTTTTTTCGTTGTCAGTATCGACACCTCTCACGTCTTCAAATATTGTGACAGTCACTCACTCAACCAGCAGCCTCACACCATCCTCACCCCTAGGCCACCACTTCGCCAACCCCTTTCTATTCTCATCTTTTTCGAACCCTTCTCCATCAGCATCCCTAATCCATCCTTTACGTCTGAAGTATCTTCCGAACTTCTCAACTCCTTCTTTGACCCAGTAGCCTTCTGAAAAGACTGGCGGCAACCAATCGAATTTGTGAAACGCGAATGTGAGACCGAATAGAGGTATGATGGCTGTGAGCTCGTGAAGGACCAGAAAGGCTGTTATGTGAGAGATGGGTGCATTGCGAAGAGGCTTGACGTAGCGAGCTAAAAAGCGTGGAAGTCGAGCTTCAAGGCGTGAGATGCGAGAGTCGTTCGTGGCTTCGGCTGTAGGTTTCGTCGACTGATGGCGGATTTGCTGCTGCAGAGTCGTTCGACCGTACGTGAAGCGTGGTAGGGCCCGTGATAGGAGTCGCAATGGTGGCATTGTGAATGGTGTATAGAGCGGAAGATTGGTGTTTACTTTGGACACGAAGATGTAGAGTTTCGAGAAAAAGAATACGTCATAGTTGCTAAGGGTATCACCCTGTCTAGATTCCATGCCAATCAACTATTGACGGCGACAACTACGTCCAATGTTTAATGGAACAACGATTCAGATGTTACGATGTGTGGGACTGTTTATGTTGACGTGTTGAGTCTCGTTGTTTGTGTGAAGCATAGATGGATGTGAACACTCGAGACTTTCCACGGGCCGAGCAACCATCTTTTCGTTCTACGGTCCGTCTCGGACTGTTGGTGGTTCAACGGTGAGGTGGATCAGAAGAGGTGTATTACGTATGTTTTCTATCTGCACCCAGGACTCCCCAGGATAGTTTCTCGGATAGCATAATCCAGGCCGGCTCGCCTTCGATTCTGCTTACACTACGTAATCCGGCGAGCAAGAACGACAACTGTCTGTTGTACTCTTTGAGTAGGCTAGGCACACTCAAGACAGATCTCTGATCAAAATGTCCATGCGGTTCTGACTCGTCTTCATCATCAGTCAGATCAACTGTCTCGTCAACCTCTGGCATATCTCGACGGGTCGAAAATCCTTGCTGTACGACCAGTTGTCGAGGTGTAGGATGCGATGCATGATCGCTGATTTGCTTGACGGCATCTCTCCATTCCAGTGCCAAATCTTCGTAGAGATCAAGTATGGCCAGTACAGATTCTTGTATCGGTGCCAGGTTCTCGTGTTGTAGAAGTTTGCTGGTGAGGCTGAGTTGGAACGTGTCAAAGGCCGCAACTATACCATCCACGTCTACTGCTGCCTCGAGATCGACAGCGAGTTGATTAGTCACGACTGACGAAACTTCACAGACGTAGCCTTTCATAGTAGTCACAAACCAAGAGAGGTGCTGACGTAAAGCGAGAAGCTCCTTGACCCTTTGATCTTTGGAACGACTAGCCATGATACTCAACGCCCACTCCTGTTGGTGTAGTAGATACTGCGCTCGATAGAGCCTCAG
Source organism: Aureobasidium namibiae CBS 147.97 (assembly GCF_000721765.1). NCBI lineage: Eukaryota > Fungi > Ascomycota > Dothideomycetes > Dothideales > Saccotheciaceae > Aureobasidium > Aureobasidium namibiae. Next base: position 478,106 of record NW_013581204.1, read on the forward strand.
CATGATCGTGAAAGCTTCTTGGCAGATTGCCATGGTTTTGCTGGTCAGGACATTCTGTAGCGCCCATGAGATCTGCTAGGTGTCAGTGACGAGGATGGTTATCTGTCAGGAAAGATCGACTTACAGAATAGTCCACAACGATTCGGCCCAAAATATCTTCGCGCTGACCGTAGGACGCAGTGGCTTTCTTATCCGTCCGAGACTTGACACGAATAGTGATGTGATCAGCCATGACGGCATCAACGGTCTCGAAAGCAGTTTGTGCCAACTCGGTCAGGATGAATCGATCATCCCAACCACTGCCTCGATCCATACGTTGGAAACTACTATATGCAAAGTTCTGGAAATGCGCACCGTTAACGCCAAAGTAGAGGTGGTTAATCGCGGTGATGTTCGCCTGAAGTCCGCATTGCAACATCAGAATCTGGCGTAAAGTCCTAGTCTCTGATCCCTCCAGTGCATCGACGAAACGAGTCAATGCCAGCCTGAAGACTTCTGAGAACGGCAGCAAGGCGTTACTCGTCGATTGCATGATCTGAGCGATGTCTAAGTCTTGTGGCCTAGAGACGTCTGGTGTGTGACCGAGAGCCTCGAGAAACATGACACTTTTTCCAGCTCTGAAGATTCTTTCAGCTAGACTTTGGATGAAATCAGGTGCAAAGATCAATCCATCGGCCTGTTTAAGTAGCATGAAGCGAGAGTGCCAAATCGATCCTCGGTCGGAACTCTCGTCAAGGCATCGTACGAAAAATAGTTCATCCGAAGCAATCAGCTTGCCTTCAGTCATCCATAATCTGACAGGACGAAGATATGGTTCTAGACATCTCGATAGAAGGGCTGCGACTTCTGCACCTTCCTCATCTTCCCCGATCAGCTGAAGGTTGCAGGCTTGTTTGAATAGATTATTGAGCAGATGCAACGCTTGAACATTATGCTTGAGAGCGTTGTCCGGTATCAGATCCCCGAGGTGAGTAAGTGGTTTGGCAACGCGATCGATTTCAGCATGCACCTTCAGGATGCTCACCACTGCCGAGTTTTCCTGCTGAAGAAAGTCTTGCTCAATGCTCGACAGCGTCCGACCGAATGCATTCAATCGAGTTTGTACTGCAGCTTGGAAACTCTGCAAGACCACACTCTGTTGGTTGGACTTGGTAAACCGGCGGACGGTCATAATCTGTGAGCCAAGTAAGGTAGAATCTTGAAAAACCTGGCTCAATGTCGATGATGCGATATTTGCTAAACGACAAGAGTGTCTGTTTTGAAACCGACCGCTACTTCCAAGTTCGAACAGATCCGTGGGGAGTCCATGAAGCATCAGCAGTATCTGACGAATTACTTGCAGTTCTGTGAGTTCCGAGCCTGAATGCATGCCTGTTATACGGTCACGTAAGTCTTTGACCTGACCCAGTTGTTCGTGGTCCTTGGGAATAACAAAGGCTCGTGCCAAGGTACCAGGATCATCTTCACCAAGAAATGAAGCAGAGGTAGACGTTGTTGGTTCGCTAATAGATTCATCGCTGAGACTGGGAGGGCGATGTTCCGAGTAGTCGGACTCGTTCTCGACATCATCCCAGATACCTTCTTCGTCAAGTGGATCATCTGCGATAATCTCGGCCCATGTCAATTGCTGCTCGACGGGTTCATCTGGGATTATCTCCAGAGCTCTGTCAGTGTCGGTCTTTTCGGCTGGACGGTCTGATAGAGCCAGCAAAAGGGCCAGCAATTCGGGTCTCCATTTGTTAGGTATCGCAGCCAACTCATCAAGACGAGGTTTTAGTGCATCTGCGAGAGGTTCATTGTTCAATACATAGAACTTTTCCAGTAAGCCCTCGAGTCGCGCATCGATCTCGAATTGGTTAACGCGGATATGATGTTGTGATTTGAAAGTTCTCAGAGCAGACTCTTTGAGTTGACTGGGTTGTCGGCGATCTCTCTAGAAGGGATAAATATTCAATGATAGGATACTCGAAACAGAAAGACGTACTCGTACGCGAGGAGTAGATGAGGAGACGGCTGTGATCAGGTCATCGGTAAGGGCACCAAGTCTTGCAGCGTGTGCCATGTTGCATCAAACAGGCACATGTTTATTCTGACACGCGATAATGGAGATGTCGAATTGATACAAATCGTGTAGAGACGAGTTGGCTCACACGCGGAGGGCCGAGTCGGAGGGAGGGAGACGCACCAGGAGTCCCAAAGGCGGTGAGAACGGGGACTCTGCCAAAAGTCGCGGCGTCGTCATGCTGCCAGGAGCTCTTGAAGTATTCCAACAAGAGCCAGATATTCAACCATCGCAGATATGGCGTTGCCTCCAGCTGTTCGCCTGATGGCGATTGGCACCATGGTTGTCTTTTGCTATCTATGCGCCCAGATCTTCCGAGCGCCGTCAAGCCTTTCCGCTGGCGGTAAGGATGCCGTCAAGTTCAGCGACATGCCCAGGGATCCCAACCTTGATCGTGCGTATACTCCCGTCTGACTTGACATACTACTAGTCTCTGACATATACTTGTAGCTACTGGAGAACCGCCGGAACCGCTACACCGAGTCTCAGGCAACAACTATGCTCCCGACAACGTTAACTCGAATCGCATCAATGCCACCATCCTGTCCCTTGTGCGCAACGAAGAGCTGGATGGAATTCTACAATCCATGCGCGACCTAGAGCGTACCTGGAACCACAAGTTCAACTACCCATGGACTTTCTTCAACGACGTACCCTTCACCGAGGCATTCAAAAAGGCCACACGTGCCATGACAAAGGCAGAGGTGCGCTACGAGCTTATTCCGAAAGAGCACTGGGACGTTCCCAGCTGGATCAATCAGGACCTGTTCCGTGAGAGCGCAGATGTCCTCAAGGAACACGACGTCCAGTACTCGCACATGCTGAGCTACCACCAAATGTGTCGCTGGAACTCTGGCATGTTCTACCACCACCCCGCCCTCAAGGACATGCAATACTACTGGCGCGTCGAGCCAAAGGTCCACTTCTTCTGTGATGTCGACTACGATGTCTTCCGCTTCATGCAGGACCGCAACAAGACCTATGGTTTCACCATCAACCTCTACGACTCTCCCCAATCCATCGCAACGCTATGGCCCGAAACTGTCAAGTTCCTTGCTGCAAATGGCCACCACCAACATCCCAACAACGCCATGAAATGGTTGACCGACAAGGAACGCAGACCAGACCACAACGTCCAAGCGAACGGCTACAGCACCTGCCATTTCTGGAGCAACTTTGAGATTGCAGACATGAACTTCTGGCGCTCTTCTGCCTACGAAGAATACTTTGACCATCTCGATCGTGCTGGTGGTTTCTTCTACGAACGCTGGGGTGATGCTCCTGTCCACAGTATCGCTTTGGGTCTGTTTGAAGATGCCCGCAAGATCCACTGGTTCAAGGATATCGGATACCAACATATTCCCTTCTTCAATTGCCCGAATTCGCCAAAGTGCAGGGGTTGCGTTACTGGACGCTTCACTGATGGCGAAAAGTGGCTGAATAGAGAAGATTGCCGTCCCAATTGGTTCAAATACGTTGGCATGAGTCCTGAATGGGCTGTTCAAAATGATGACTAGAAGCACAACGACAAAAACATTGATGCATCATTCAGGCGTTGGCGAGCGTGCGGGTTTCTCTTTTACACTTTCTATATACGTATATACCATTTTTGATTGGCACTCTTCTCTTGAAGTGGATTTGGGATGCAATATAAATATGCTCAAATGCTTTCCACAGGCCTTGCTCTACGTAGTCTTCTCGCAGTGCAAGGGCTCCCATCTCTGCACGACATCATAGCAACCTCTAAGAGGGCACAGTCGCGTTCGTATACATAAAATACGGCACAGTAGAACACGGAGGATCATTTCTCTGCTGCGAAGGGACTCTTGACATCGTTCATTACCAACCGAGATGATTTCATTGTCAAACAAATCCTAGTCTCGAAAGCCGACAACCCAGCTCCTGAAGCCTGCTCCTCTGCACTCCAAGACACAGAAACAAAAGAACTGGAAGCACTTAGTACAGTCAATAGTTCCCGAGATTAGTCTGAACAAAAATAAGAGAAAAACAAGCACCGTGAGTTGGATTCGAACCAACGACCTCCCAATCCTTAAGCGAGTGTATCAAGGTAAACGAGCGACTTTAAGGAACGTGGGTTACCAGGATCGGGTGTGCTGACCACTGCACCACCACGGCTTTTTTTTCGCTTGTTAATGGAGACATGAAGGGAGTTGTCTATAAAGGTTAGTATAGAGGGCAGGGCGTTACAGGAAGGAAGAGGTTGAGTGAGAGAGTTTTTGAAGGAAAAAGAGGCTTCGAAGTCTCAACTGTACCACTATCGTTATAGTTGTAGAACAAACATTCTAGTACAAGGGAGTCACTATGGAGAGTGGAAGCGTGAGCTGCTCGTCGGAATAGCATCCATACTCTTCTCTTCTCTCGATGGAGGGCGAGGGGTTTCAGCTTTCGCCTTCATCGAGCTTCGCACGTTTGTGAATCGATGGATCCATGAGAAGACGGCGACGACGACATACGAAAACCCATCAGGTCCAGACAGCGGCGAGTCGGGTTGAGTCCTTGTCCGGTCAGAGACGAGAATATTCGGACAATTCGTATTCTCAAGAAACTCGATCGCGGCCTGGTCAGCTGCAAAATCGCTCGCTTCTTTCGCTGCCATGGTAATCTATTGTAGGATGACCATAAACACAGCATGGTCCAGGAGTCCAGACCTACCCTCCTGTTGGTATAAAACACTCAGACGCGGAACAACAAAAGGTTCGGCATGGTGTGGGCGGATGGAGAGTATTTGAGTTCGTTTCATTGGAAGGGAGTGAAGTCTGATATAGACCTTTTCACATGCAAAAGTCGCGAGACGAGAGGTGACCCTGATCTCAACAGAGCTTGCTCGACGATACAGAATAGTTGCTTCACTCAGCGTAAAGATTTGGAAAGTCGAACGATCAGTGGGCTGTAAATAATATTGTGCGGATCATAGCCGCTTCCTAATCTCATGACGATACATATCTCTTTCCATGGCCACCTCTGTCGTGAGCCAGGCATATGCTTTTTCTCTCAACCACGCCTTGAACGCCTTGCTGCTCCAAAATCAACCGTCTCTCTCGATGGATGGAAGAGCTCTCGATCTTTCCTCAATCAAGGCTCTTATCATAGGGTGTTCTTCTACAAGAGCTCTCATCACAGGGTCCCTCTAGTCCTGGACATCTCTCAGAGCGGCTGTAAACAAGAGCCTAAAGTCAGCCATCTCTCTTATTGCGATATAGACACTTCACGGCGTGGAATACCGGGAGGCAAGGTTTCCACCAGGTTTCTTGATGCACGCCAACACTGAATCAAGTTGTCCTCGGCCACCGAGCACATCATCCATGGGTCGTTCTTGTTCCAGCTGAAGTCTGACACCCGACTTGTGTGGCCGCCGTGCATGAACAGCCTGCTCATCATGTCAGTATTGTGGTAAGATTTCAGGGAGGAGAGACACATACATTTCTGGTGGTCCATCTTCAGCGTCGTCAGGAGTCTGCTCGCTTCCAGCACGGCTGATATCCCAGAAGATGACACGGCGATCATCACCGCTACTGGCCAGGATACAAGGATCGTGGGGGTGCCATTCAATCTTGGTGACAACGTCCTGGTGTCCCTCCATGCTGTGAATCTTGCCGTGCTCGGGGAATCTCATGTCGAATATTCCCACGGTGCGGTCTGCGGAGCCTGTAGCGAAGAGCACATCGTGCTTCTGGTGGAATGCGAGAGTGTTGATGGCATCGGTGTGACCTTCGATTCTTATAGCAGGTTTCGAGTTGGAAGCGGTACGCAGATCCATCAAGCAGAAGGTTCTATCGTCTGCGACGGTTCCGAGAAGGTTCTTTCCGTGCATGGGATGCCATTGTACGTCGTTGACAGTGGCGCTGTGGTGGTTGAATATGCGTGCGGTAGTCAGGATCTTGTCTGCTTTGGAGAAGTTGTTGATGTCCCTGTGAGAGTCGGTCAGTCAGACATGGTCATGACATAGCAAGAAGTTGGCAGTCGTACCAAACACGGACAGTCTGGTCCTCGCTACCAGTAGCCAGTTGACCCTCGAAGTGAGGGTTCCAGTCGAGACCGAAACCCTCCTTCTCGTGGCCTTTGAGCTCGATTTGTGCGTCGACCTGGTTGGTCTTGGGCATGGAGGAGTGTTTTGTGCGATCGAAGACCAAGGCGTCTCCTTGAATGGTCATGGTTGCGATGAGATCAGGGTTTTGTGGCATGTAGCGTGCCTTGTTGATTTCGCCAGGGTGATTGATTTTTTGAATGACATTGAAGGAGATGGGCTGTTTAGCAGCACCGTGGCCACCAATCTCCTCCTTCTCGGCATCATAGTCGTTAGGGTTGACGGCAGGCTTGTTGGGAAGGTCGACAGAGGCGATTTGTAGATAGTCCTGGGTAGCGCGCGAAGTGTGTGTGCCAATCAGGAGGCGGTGGGTGGAAAAGTTCTTGTCGGGCAGGGACTGGACATCGGGCAGCCACTGGGTTGTGAGGGTGGGCCATTCCAGGGCTCTGCTGTAGATGACATCGTAGAGAAAGACGGCGTTCTTCTTCCAGACCTTGTACTCTTCGTTGATGATCTTGTTCTCGACGGCGGGGTCACTGACGCCAGCGGGCTGTGCTTGCATGTCTAGCATTGCCATGTTAGCTAGGAAATGCTGTGGGCGTGTGGATGGTGGAGATGGTGCGAGGCGAGAGGAAGGAAGCCAGGACGGTGAAGGATAGAGACATACCTTGATCCATTGTGTCTGCGGATCGGGATGCGTGAGCAATATGGTGTTGGTCGGTGACGGAGCTACTGAGTGGACAAAGATGGAAATGCGAAAGCACGCGCCGAACAGCTTGACGCGTTTGATCTCTGAGATTGGTTGCCAAGCACATCAAAATCCGGGGTAGCAACTCGATTTGGTAAGAGCCTCTGCTGTGGTCGACATCATCGAGTCGCCGCTCGCGCTCTCTCTCTCCTTCCTTCTTTCGAGGACTCCGTGTCGAAATATCCCGCCATACGCCCTTTCAGCACCCTTTCTCTTCTCACCCCCCTTCTCTCCCATCACTTGACCCCAATTCTTGATCTTGGAACATAGATCATCATGGGTGAGTGGCCACTTGCCCTTGCGACAACACAACACCCATAGCTGACCACTCGACCAGGTGTCCCCAAATTCTTCCGATGGATGAGCGAACGCTATCCCGCCATCTCTCAGCTCATTGCTGAGAACCGTATCCCCGAGTTCGACGCTCTTTACGTATGTCTATCCTCACCGCCTGCGCTTGCGCCAGACCACCTACATCACCTCTGACTCAGCTGCACAGCTTGATATGAACGGTATCATTCACAACTGCACACACAAAGACGGCGACCATGTCACCAAGCGCATGACCGAGGATGAGATGTTTATCGCCATCTTCAACTACATTGAGCACTTGTTTGGCAAGATCAAGCCCAAGCAGCTCTTCTTCATGGCTATTGATGGTGTTGCTCCTAGAGCAAAGATGAACCAGCAGCGTGCCAGACGTTTCCGCACTGCTCTCGATGCTGAAAATGCTCGTGAGAAGGCTATCGCTGCTGGTACTGAAATGCCCAAGGAGGCTCCCTTCGACAGCAACTGCATTACCCCCGGAACTGAGTTCATGGCTCGCCTCACACAACACCTGAAATACTTCATCGCCAAGAAGGTTTCCGAGGACATCGACTGGCAAGGCCCTGAGATCGTCCTCTCCGGACACGAAGTCCCCGGAGAAGGAGAGCACAAGGTCATGGAATACATCCGCAAGGCCAAATCACAACCCGACTACGACCCCAACGTCCGCCACTGTCTTTACGGTCTCGATGCCGATCTTATCATGCTGGGTCTTCTCAGCCACGACCCTCACTTCTGTCTTCTGCGTGAGGAGGTCACTTTTGGCCGTCAGAGCAAGGCCAAGTCGAAGGAACTGGAGCATCAAAATTTCTATCTCATGCATCTTTGCATAGTACGCGAATATCTCGAGTTGGAGTTCCAAGAACTGAAAGAGCCCGGAGTTTTGGGTTTCAAGTTCGATATGGAGCGTGTTATTGATGATTTCATCCTCATGGCTTTCTTCGTTGGTAACGATTTCTTGCCTAACCTTCCTCATCTGCATATCAACGAGGGCGCTTTGGCCCTCATGTTCGGCGTTTACAAGAAGATTCTTCCTCTAGCCAAGGGATACATCAACGAGGGCGGTGTTATTAACCTCGACCGACTTTCCATACTCCTTGATGAGCTCTCTCATGTAGAGTACCGCCACTTCGAATCAGAAAACGCCGACGCTAGCTGGTTCAAGGGCAAGCAGACTGGCCGTGAAGATGTCATGGTCAGAACCAAGAACAAGGGCAAGGTTGTCATGACCTCGTCGCAAAAGGAAGTTTATGCTCATGTTAGATCATATGTCAATGGCCGCCCTGCCGACTCCGAGCCCGCACCACTCGACCTGCCCACCTCGCTTCCTGCACGCGACAGGAAGTTCGTCGAGGACCTCGCCGACAGCCTCCATCTGCAATGGAAGAGTGTCGTGGACGACCAAGGCGAGCGCCATATCCAGCTTTCATTCTTCCCTCGCCCACCATCTGATGATTCGGATGACGAAGAGGATGAGGAAGCCCAGACAGCACTCCTCAGAGTTGTCAAGAGATACGACAACGCTGAGATTGTCGACATCAGTGCTGAAGAAGCTCAAGAACAAATGACCAAGAAGTATGACGAAAAGTTTGCTCAATGGAAGGACACCTATTACAAGTCCAAGTTCGAGTGGGGCACCGAGAACGAGGAGGAGCTGCGCAAGCTGACCGAGAACTATGTTCAAGGTTTGCAATGGGTTCTGTACTACTACTACCAAGGAGTAGTGTCATGGCCCTGGTATTACAACTACCATTACTCTCCCATGATTTCGGACGTCAAGCGAGGTCTCAAGGCCAACATGAACTTCAAGCTCGGCCAGCCCTTCCGTCCTTATCAACAACTTATGGGTGTGCTTCCTGATAGAAGTAAGACGATCGTCCCTGACGTCTACCATCCCTTGATGACTAGCGCCGACTCACCCATCATCGATTTCTATCCTCGCGATTTCGAGCTTGATATGAATGGTAAGAAGATGGAGTGGGAGGCTGTCGTCAAGATTCCCTTCATCGATGAGGAACGCTTGCTCGGCGCTATGTCCACCAGAGACCATTTGCTCACTGACGCACAACGCGCTCGTAATGAGTTTGGTGTCAGCTTGAAGTTCAGCTACGCTGCTGAGATGAACTACACCTACCCATCATCCCTGCCCGGTGTTTTCCCAGACATTCCTAATTGCAAGTGTGTGGAAAACATCTTCGAGCTCCCCACCATGGATGGTCTGGACGTGTACATCGGTCTTGTTGACGGTGTCAAGCTTGGAGAGAGTGCTTTGGCTGGATTTCCTAGTTTGCGCACACTCCCAACTACCGGAACTCTTGGCTTCCACGGAGTTACTGTATTCCAACAAGAGAGCAGAAACGAGAGCATGGTCATCACCGTGATGAACGCAGAGGAGACCAGCAGTATTGAGCATGCCAAGCTCAAGCTTGGCCAGGCAGTCCATGTCGGCTACCCCTTCTTGCACGAGGCAAAGGTCACCAGAGTGTCCGACGAACTTTTCGATTACGTTCTCGCCAACCCCGATGCTGAGGCTACACCCAACAACATCGAGGCCATTCCCCATGGTCCTCCCGAGATCTCAAACTGGAAGAAGAAGGCCAGCCGCATTGAGAGCGTCTATTCTAAGAGATTAGGTGTTATTATTAGCGATGTTGAGGCAATGGTCCACGTCGAGATGCTTGTTGGTCTCCGAAAGACGGATGAGGGCGCGACTATCAAGGAGTACGCAATGGTCGAAGGTTTGGAAGCTGACTACGCCGTTCAAGCTATCGTCGACGAAGTCATCTCTCCTGACCAGCGTTTCCTGGAGAAGGCTGCCCTCCCGCTCGAGGAAGAGTTTCCTCTCAACTCCCGCGCCTTCTTCCTTGGCGACTTCAATTACGGTAGACCCGCGATTGTTGATGGCTACGAGAATGGCAAGACCAACGTCAGAGTCAACACTGTCAAGGTTAGAGAGCCTGACTTTGGCCATCAGATCGCCCAGCAGGCTGAGCGTCAATTCCCATACAAGCCTGCCTATGCTGTTGCAAGAGAGCTGAACCTACACCCTCTTGTCCTGTCCAAACTAACTGCATCCTTCCGCGTCAGCTCATCGGGTCTGCAGCTCAACCTCGGTCTCAACCTCAAGTTTGAGGCACGCAAGATGAAGGTTCTGGGATACAGTCGCAAGTCGGAGCGTGGTTGGGAATACAGTCAGAAGGCCGTTGACCTCATCGCTACTTACATGACCAAGTTCCCCGAGTTTGTCGCACGCATTCAGGCCAACCCTTCGGGCGACGTCTTCAACGACACCGACTTCTACCCCGCCGAGATCGCTAAGGAGAAGATGAAGGAGATTGGTGCTTGGCTCAAGAGTGTCGAGACCAAGTCTCTTGAGCGTGTCCCTCTTGACGCTGAGCAGATGAACTCTGATACTGTCATGGCTCTTGAGCGTGCCGCAGAGCATTATCTGTCTCTATCGGCCAGCCAGATCGAGGACAAGCCTATGCGCGGTGTTCCTCGTCACGCTCTTCTCAAGCCCAGTGACGCAGAGCAGCGTCTTGGTGGCCAACGCTTTACTCTTGGCGACCGCATCGTCTATGTTCAGGATTCTGGTCGCGTTCCTATCGCTTCCAGAGGTACTGTCGTCGGTGTTACCAAGACACCCAGAATGACTATGCTGGACGTTGTGTTTGATTACTCCTTCATGTCTGGTACCAGTCTTGGTGACCGTTGCAGTCCTTTCAGAGGAAGCACTGTCCCAGTCACCAGTGTTCTGAACTTGACAGATAGACAATGCATTGCTGAGAGCAAGGCTGCTGCATCAAAGCGTCAGCCTCCTAAACAGACCCCTCTGACTGTGAACAACGGTTACGGACCTCCTCAGGAGCAATGGCGTCCTGCCAACGCCCCTCCTCCGCTCAGAGGCTCTTTCAGCGGAGCCATGAATGGACGTGGTCGCGGTGGCCATGACAACCTTGCCATGCGTGGTGGAAACCCCAACCGTGGCCGCGGTCGTGGAGGCAGAGGCGGCTACACTGTTGTCGACAACAGCGACCCTATGGAGAATGTTGTTCGCAACAACCTTGCATTCCGCCCTCAGAACATGAGCGCTGTTCCCCCTCCTGCTATCCTGAACAATGATTACCGCGGTAGAGGTAGAGGAGGACGCGGCCGTGGCGAAGGCAGAGGTCGCGGTGGCGCAGCTCGCGGCGCACCTAGAGGTAGAGGAGGTGCTGTCAATGGCGATGGCAACAGCTCGTAGGGAGGGCTTCCACCATATCACGATTCGACGTACTGGATGACGAAGATTACGGAGTTGATGAGCAGGAGATAGGATGATTTGATCGTTGAAGGAGATGGACCTTAGCCATTTGCTTCTTCTGTGATCATGTATCATGTATCTCGTATCTCGTATCTCGTAGATGTTTCTTGATCAAAAGAGATACCCACAATGCTATTTCAAGACTTGCTCTAGAGCTATGTATTTTTGTTCCACACTTGCTTGCTCAACATGTGGTCCGCTCTTGCTTCGAGCCTCAAGAGAAGACTTACCCAGACTGTGAAGTTGCACTGCTACATGATACAATGCTAACGATCTTTGTTAGTCACGACGACATCATTGTCACAAAGTGTGGATGATTCGAGCCTTGTAGACCAACAACTGTGCCAGATGATCGATGGTCATACTATAGTCGTCTCATGGTGTGTCGTCGACAATAGTCTTTTTTCTGCAGCTGATTCAGCTGAATTGTTGTTTTCGATGGTAGGAGGTTTGGGAGGTAGTTTTTCTTTTTTACTCTCGAGTGAATCAGGCTTTCTCCATCTTTCCCATGAGCTTTCCTTCACTCGTTACCCTCGCTACATAATCTGCCAGAATTGGCCACAGGAGTAATTCTTCCAGCCCCTTTAGTGCAGCGGTCTAGCACGTTCCACGTCTGATGTCTCGCAAAAACGAGCACGGTAAGGCGAAGGAGGGTTCCGAAAGGTCGACTTCACTTCGTCGTCGGAATTGGAAAGGCGCGAGTTCGATTCTCGCAGGGGGCACTGAGTTCTCTTTTTTGCTGCTTGTTCTAGGCTGACTTTCTTTTTTTTGTTTCTCTTGGATCATTTGGAGCAGTGGTTTCGGTATAGAGGAGAGATCGGTCGTGTAGCCGAGTGTTTTGCAGGAGGGAGGCGCACCCGATGATCACGAAGCTGGAAGTAGAAGTCGAGGGTAGACAAGCTGATGTCTTTGGGGATCGTTGTTAGCGCAATGTTCGATCGAGGCAGGATGAGGCATCTACGGGCTGAAGGAAGGAAGCTGCGATTATCAGAGAGCGCTACTTTTCGAGTATTACCGTAGAAGTTCAAAACTCGATGAACAAAGAGGAAGTAGATGTATTATATACGCTGAGAGTCGTGATGATACCGTCTCTCGATGTACTTACTCATCTACATCTGGGTAGAGTTGTGCATATCAAATATTCTTTGAATACGCCTTGGTAAAATCGTCCGAGCGATCAAGAAACGCAGACTTGAGCGCATAGGAAAGAGCATGCATCGCAAAGATCAAAACTACAAGAAGGATTCAGAGCTAAACTTCAGGCAAAAACCTCCCTTCAATACACATATGGCGCCCATAGCCCGGATTTGAACCAGAAACTGTCGACCCTCGTCGCCCGGCAATCCTGTACGGATCGTTAAGAGCGACCGTTCATCCGATACCTCGAGTTACGTCCAGCAGATCCAAAACTCGAGATATCGCATACAGCTGCAGTGCTCTGTTTTCTCTCGGCCAATGGATTGAGGCTTCCTTTGAGACTTGGATAGAGGTGAGGTTATGTTCTTCAACAAGCTATATGCTGCTACATTGAACAATCTCATTATCGACCCTGAGCGCAACGGATTATCTATCAAAATGCACGATCCTTTGGCAGAACGAAGCACCATCCATTGAAGGTCCCACGAGCATTACTTGTTCATCAGGCTCTCTTTGGACACATATCTGACATCAACATCACCACGGTTTGTAACAACTATGAAAAAAGATAAGTGTATGGGAAGAGAACCATGGTATTCATCATCTCACTCTATAACTGCAAAACTGTAACTTTCCTCTTTCTTCTCCTTCCCTATTCGTAATCTCTCTTCTTGCTCATTCCTTCCCTATTCGTAATCATTCCTGCTCCTTCCTTCTCAGTTCTCCTTTCTCAATGGGTGAGGGCGCTGAACAGAAGGACTGCCTTGGCGGCTCACGGGTTCGCGAGTGCCGGCACGAGGGCTGCGAGGGATACTGCTGGCCCTGGTGCCAACGCGACCACGTGGCTCGCGCAGGCGAGTGAGCTCCTCGCTCATTCTCTGCATGGTTCCTTCTCTCTCCTTCACGACGGTACGAAGCTGCTTGACTGTGTCTTCGTACTTCTTGATCAAGGTGTCGTTGTTGATTGCCTTGAGTTTGGCACGCTCGCCAGAGGCCTGGATTTGGAGCTCGACGATCTGCTTGGCTTGGTCGGCATTGCTGTTTGCCAGCACGGTGTTCTCGTTCGAGCGGTCTTGGTACTGGCTACGCAGGTAGTCGAGCTGTTCCTCGAGCATCTTGCCACGCTTAGTCTGGTCCTTGCTCTCATTGACAGCGGCGACGGCCTCGGCCTTGCTCTTCTCGAGCTCGACACGCTCAGGGACTGTGTGGTCGAGCAGGGCGGCATTGGCAACCTCCAACTGCTTCTTCAGGTTCGAAACCTCGTCACGCAGCGAGAAATTCTTGGCCCTGAGATCATCGTTGGAAGTTCTTAGTCTCTCCTCTCTCTGGATAGCCTCGTTGCGTTCCTTCTGTGCCTGGACCATCTGTGCGCGCTGCTCTTCACAATTGTATTGGAGAGCTTCCATAGCTTGAGTGAGCTCGCGGAGCTCTGCTTGAGCATTGCTGAGCTGTAGGAGAGTGGCGGCGTGTTGCGAGGGAGCCACAGAGTTGCTGACGTGCGAGTTGGTAGGGATGGTGCCGGGCGCAAGGTGCATATCGGCCGGGTTGATGGTCAGCGGAAGCGAGTCATCGACGCGGGCCCTCTTTGCCAGAGCCACTTCATTGTCTTCATCCAGTGAGCGTTTGTTAGAGCCACTGTTATCGACCATGAGTTCATCCTCCGATGACTGGCTTTGACCTCCCTCGATCAGTTGTAGCGATTGAAGGCCGTATAAAGTCCAGTCGGCCTCACCTGGGTTCAGAATCCAAGACACTATGTCGGATGCCTTACGCTCAAAGTCGGTGTCGGTGCCACGGCTTTCCCATCCAGCCTTCTCTCTCTCGTTGGTGGCGGTACTGAGGAGGACATGGAGACGCTGTGCTTCAGACATGGTAGAAGTAGAAGGGAGGTAAAGCTCCGCATGCTCAATGGACAGAGGGATGACAAGGGAGATTGTAGGCACCAGAGATTCACGTGAAAGCATCTTCTGAGTACGTGTGATTATGTCTTTGGACGTGCTTCCGTCGATGGCGACAATCATGTCCATGTCTAGTGATGTTGTGTCGACGGACTCGACGCTATTCAACAAGATGGTCGCAGTTGATTCGTGGTTGACAACGTTGTTTTGACCATCAATGACGTTGTACATGATGTTGATGCCTTGCAAAAAGCCTTGGAGGACGGCAGCAAGTCTTCCAGGGTCAACAAGCAATGCAATATGAAGGTTGTGACGCTTGGCTGCATCCAGAAGGCTCTTGATGAATCTGAACTTCGAACTCACGGCCATATCCCATTCTGATTGAGAGGTTGGAGAACTTTGAGTAGATGCGTCGGGGTTGTTGAGATCTGTGTGGTTGACGATATGATGAAGCTGGAGCATGAAATTACGAGCTTGTTGTGCAAGTGTAGAATCGGCTGGCAAGATTCCGTGCAGAGTAAAGCTGTCAACTATGGCTTTGGAATCATGGAAGGCACATGTGTAATGATCTCTCTGTAATGGCGCAAATTCTAGCGAGACCAAGTGCTGGTTGTTAGAGTTTGTCTCAACTTCAATGTCGTGCATGGCGAGATCTTGCGAGATATAGGGTCGTGAAGTCTCGGTATTGATCTGTGGACCTTGTCCAGGCATAAGAGTCTCGTAGTGTTCAGAGCGAGTGCTTTGCTCGGGTGTCTCTTCAGGGATGTTCTCGACAGGAGGAACAGTTGAGGGTGAGCGATCTTCGCGATCGGTAATGGCTGGCGACATGAGTCTTGCGGGAACAGCAGATGCAGGCTTGGGCGAATGCATGAACGGTGCAGAAGGTTTGGCAGGAGTACTGGTGACAGCACGAGCAGCTGCGGCTCTCTCATCAGCGAGAGCTTCTTCTCTAGCCTCAGCATCACGTCTGGCCCGGTTCGTAGCTTTCATTTCTCTAATTCTGTCGGCGAACTTGATCCTCTTGGGTGTGCCATCGGGGTTCAGCTTCGGGGTGCCGTCGGAATTCCGCTCGATGCTAGAGCTACCGAGATCAGACATGGTCTTGAGAGGTGAGGGAGCCGAATCACCGATGGTGTTGGGCAAGTTGGATGGTAAAGATAGGACAGGACTTGACGGAAGCGACACCGGAGCGAACGCGAACGCGGGCGCGATCTGGGTGTTGAATGCAAGAGATGATGTTGTAACTTCCTCGGCAGAACTTTGGACAAAATCAAGTGTCGGACGTTGCTGAGTAGGTGGTTGCTGGAACGAGACCTGTTGGGCGGCTTGATCCACGTGACTTTGCTGGGTAAACACTTGTGGTGGGTGAACAGAAGCGGCCTGGCCAGACTCCTGATTGAGCGCAGCAGGAGAAGATGAGGGTGCCTCAACTGAATCCTTGTTCTTTGATGAAGACTTGGCTGGGTGTGAGGCTTGGTTTCCAGAGTGCGACTGCGATTCAGTTGATTGATCGGCAGGGTCCGTGGGTGGTGCAGTTGAGTTAGAACTTGAGCGCGCAGCTCCTCGAGCTGGTGATGGAGAACGTGTGGAAACTTGATGGATGGTTCCCTGAGCAGCAGAACTTGATGCTGCTTCTGCGGGTACACTGGTATTGTTTCTGGTTGATAGTTCAAGTGGTGGTTGTTCACTTGCAGCCAGAGCAGCGACGTCCGACTGTGGGGCATCCTTAGGATCCTGGAAAGGAAGGTCAGCCGAGCCAATCACAGCGCGTCATGTCGCGTTACAGGATGCGACACCGATCGATTAGATAACAGAGCAGCATAACATATTAGTGATGAATGGATGGCGATGGGTCTTACCTGTGCAATACTACTCTCAGGAACAGGCAGCTCTTGAGTCATCATCTTGTCGGCAATGTCATGCTCTACAACGATCTGGCTTTCGGTCGAAGCATCCTCGCGAATTTGCATCTGATCATCCATGACTTCTTGGACTTCGGTGCGCTGCTCTGATATGTGCAGACTACTGCCGTCGAGGTAACTCTGTGAATCACAGATGACAGCATCTGGGCCAAAGCGACGATGCGGCAGATTGGAGATTGTATGAACCCCGGAAGAACTGTTGATTGTAATGTTCTCGAAGGTCGATCCAGATGGCTCGAAGGGTGAGTTCTTCGCTGACAAACTCGAAGCAGCAGCAGCATCAACTATGGATTGAGAGTCTGCGGGCTCTTCCATAACGGTGTCTTCTCCAAGATGAAGCGGCTCTTGTTGTGTGCCTCTGACAATCTGAGACGAACGGAAGTCACTAATCCCGTCGTCGAATTCCAGGGAGGGTTGTCGACCAGGCGATTGTCTCGACAATTGCTGTCGGCCAGGCGACTGCTTGCGTGCGGACCGGACTTCACGCTGTAACTGCGCAGCAGCCGGATCTTCGTACAGTTCGCTTTCATCGATCTCCATCGCACAATCTTCTTCAGTACCAGATGCACCAACTGGAGTCTTGGGGCTTGGTCTCCTAGGCCTGCCTCTCTTCTTAAGAGCAGCAGTAGGTTTGGCCTCCTGCACGTGTTGGGCTTCTTCAGAAGACTCGGGAACTGCGTTCCGCCTGCATTTGGCTCTGAGAAGGACATCCGAGTCGTCGTCGGAAGAGATGTTCACAGCCTTCGAAGCGCTGACAGGACGCTTGCGTTTCTGGCCGGTGGAACGACCAAGTTCCAATATCACAGGAGGGCGGCTCGAGCCTTCTCTATTGTCGACCTTCTCTTTCTCCTTTGAAACGCCTTCCGCGGCAGCATTCGATTTCTTGGGTCTACCAGGGCCTCGTTTGGCGGGTGGATCGGCGACTTCGTCCTTGTCTTCTGCCTGAGCGTTCGCAATTTCGGAGAGTCGCGGATTTCCAGACTTCGTCTCCGTAGGCTTCGGCTCAGAGACTCTGGTTACAGGCGAATCGACTTCGACGACAGGGTTCTTTTTGCTGAACTTCACCCTGATCGAAGGTCGATGTCCAGAAGCTGTGGTCGCAGGAGTTTGGTTTTCGCTGCCAGGCTCTTCGTCATCTTCGTCAGTCTGGATAGGCTCGTGGGAGGAAAGACGACCAGCGGTGTTGCTCTTTCTCTTCTTGTTCTTCTCATGGGCCAGTCTCTTCTTCTCCTTCTTTTTATCTTCCCATTCTTGAATTGCCTCAGCGGTAACGTAAGCTTTCGGTTCCCAGGTAGGCCTGAACGATTCCGAGCCAATGTCCTCCCAATCGACCAAGTATTTGGTCTTGTTCTCGTTCAGAATACCGCGGACGGAATAGTACGGCTCCTGGTTTTCCTCGGGCTCCTCGCTCACATGGCGAGACTTTCGCTTCGAAGATCCCATACTGGCATGTCCTTCGTTTGCTCCGAGGGGTCTGCGACCGGAGACTTGTCAGCTTCTCGACTCAAGGCATGATTTTTCGTGTCACCCGCGTGTGCCAGGCAAGTTTGTATTCTTGAGGAGGACGCGACGGGTGTGGGGAAGCTTGGTAAATTGGAGAACGCTACGCGTAGGGCGGCGCTTTCCGATTCAAGACACAGCACTTACCTGATATATATATGCAAGACTTGAGAAGAAGTTCTCTTCAAGTAATATCTCTGCTTGAGGAAGCTCAGATCTCGTTATGAGTGTGAGCTGTTAGAAGGGAAAGATGGTCTAAGCAACGGTAAGTCCAGTGCGTCGAGTGGTGGTGGAGATATGGCTATGCTTCCGCGTGGGAGGCTATAGCGGGTGCGGCATGGAACGGCATACGAGCTGAGTAAGATAGAGAGAAGAAGAACAATAGCTTACGTCGAACAGACGAACAAGAGTAAAGATCTCGTTGAAGGACTGATAATTATACTGGATTCGAGGCAGGTGTGACGCCTCACGCGATCAAATCGCAAGAAAAGTCCTATACAACATTAACATGAATGCAACAAGGACGAGGACAATGGCCAAACCTTAATCAAGCGAACAGTAACAGTCCTATCGAAGAGCTAAGCTTTACGGTGATGGTTCTTGCTCGCGTATGCTGGTGACGCCTGGTGCGAGTTTGACGCCTCTGATGGTCAAATTGCAAGAAAATTCCTATACACCGTCAACACGTCGACGATAAAGACGACAAGAGTGAACTGACCTTGGTAAAGCTCAACGATCTGCTCATGCTACTTCCCTATCGCTGCAGGAGCCGATAGCGAGGAGATAGGTGGTAGGAAAAAGATCTAAAGGATTGGTCCGGGTGACAGGCGCCTCAAACGGACTTGCGTCGAAAAGTCGGCGCACTAGCCCCAAAAGTCGGCAGGGCGATGTGAAGCACACAGAACAAGACCAGACAAACGCAGCTGTTGCTTTCAAGACAGATCGAACCGTTACTAACCAGACAGGAAGGTATATAGCCGTACTTGGCCAGTTCAATTGCTAGAAGCAAGAGGGAGCGGTGTTAAGAGCAACAGAAAGACGTGTAGGAAGTATCAGTCCGCACGCATGGGATAATCCTGCAAGATTAAGAGTAACTAGGTTGCATTGCTAATACACGCATAAAGACATAGTACACTAGCTCGGACAAGAGTCCGTCAAGTTCATCTTCATCCATAGGCAGATATATTTGGGAATTTATTGGATATCTGCAACAACAACTAGCTCAAGCAGAGGAAGAAATAGAGGACGACAGATGTACTACTAGGAAGTATCGATTTAAACGCACAGAAGAAGACTTAAAGAGCAAGAGTACTTAGCCAGGATGCAGGGATGAAAGATTCACGCAAGACACAGTACAATAGCTTGAGCAAGAATTCATGTGATTCATTTTCATTCATACCAATCTCTTCATCTAGAAGGCCAAGTTCATCTTCGTTCCAAGCCTTTAGAAAAGCAACATCACCCTTAGTGTGTTACTCATCGTCTGCTTCTAACTACATGCAACCAGGCATGTACTGCTTGCTTTTTTCGTGACATCATAGGGGTAGAGAAGCAGGTCGCGTGAGCTGCCAGCTTATTTGTTCTCACCCTTCTCGAATCTTTCCTTTCTCTCCTCTTCACGCTTTCTCTCGTGCTCGCGGACAAGCTCTGGGGGGCTGTCCTCGATGAGGTCGCTGCTGTCGTTGAGGCCGGACCACTTGGGGAGACCGTCAGGGATGTCCATGACACGCTGGCCGTAGAACATGTGGCATCTGAAAAGGAGGTTAGTGTCGTGATGGGGAAGACAGATCTATAAAAGTGCATACCTAGGCTTGAAGTTGGCCTTGTCCTCGTCGTTCTTTAGGTGGACCAAGCTGGGGAAGAGCAGGATCATGTTTCTACCCTCGTCCATGATGGGACTGTGGCAGAAGGAGCAGCGCACCTTGCAGGGAAGCTTGTGCTCGATCGACTTTGAGCTGGGATCGTACCACTCGAGGTCATGGTGTCCGTTGGAGAAGTTGATGTCCTCCTTGTGGAAGATGGCGGCCCATTGGAAAGGTGCAGCTGGAATTATGTCAGTGATGGTATTAGAGAGTAAAGACATGATAAGACATACCGTGCTGAGTCTGGCAAGTGGTGCAGTGGCACAGCTTGGAGTCAAGAGGCTCCTCTCTGCTCAGCTGGTACTTGACCTTGCCGCAGTGGCAGCTGGCCTCGTATCTAGCCTTGAAGTTCTCGTTGGACTCGTGGATCTTGTAGGGAGCACGCTTCTGCCAGTCCTCGACGGGCTTCTCAGACTTCTCGCCTCTGGCTTCTTTGGCGTCCATCTTCTGCTTTTCGGTCTGGAAACTGCTTGAGAAGCGAATTGACTGTCTGGCGACGGTCTGTGCAATACGCGGGGTGGAAATGCGGGTGAAGAGGGGTGTGGTGGTTCTGGTGTGATGAGACGCTGTTTGAAAGCCGACTCTTGACAATGTCTTGAGAGGAAGGAAGGTAAAGGGTCTTCCGGACATTGAAGGAATTCAAGTTAGATAAAGGGATGCAGGGAACAAACGACAGCTGCTCATCGCCAAATGGTCCTCGTTCTTTTTGTTTCCAATGACACGCGATGCTCCGTGATGTCATGATTGTCCCGTGCTTAACGTATATGACAGCTTCTTACGACGGAACGGGTCTTGCTACCAAACTTGTGGGGTTCTCTATAGAGCAGTCGCTACATCTGCTTCGAACACACATTGTGATTGGAATTGCTACCTGGTATACTGTAGAGATGCGGATGTCTGGAATGGGGCCTCTGCATTTCCCAAACCTTAATTGACCGATAAGCACTGCCTCTATATCAGGATGAGCGGGCAGGAGCATCCCAACTGCGTGAACGACTTTGTCAATGCGCCGTACAAGATAATCCGATGCGTTTGCTATGGAAACACGAATTGTGGAGAAAGCTACAACATCTGAGGGGCACGATCGAGGATGTTATTACTAGTGTCCGATGATGAGGCTCAAGATCTACGCTTTCTTCAGCCTCCTTCCTCCGATGCATTATCCCTTCAACAGATTCAAAGCCTCTTTTCGGGGCAGTCCCAGGATGTTTGTCAAGTAGTCCAGCCTGTCGAGCACACGTTAGCTTTCGATGATGCACACGCGACCATTCCCAGGGACAAACTTACTTGGCCTCGCCAGCGATCCGTTCACTGTACTTTTCAAACTCCTTCTCTCGTCGGCTCCATGCCGCTGCTCGTCGATGTTCATCGACCTTCTTGATGCGGATCTTCAATCGTGCACTAACTGGCCGATGGTCGCTGACTCTGACCTCCCATCGCCTATAATCCTCGCACTTGACCCTGCCTAAGCCTCTGTAGAGTACTCTGTCGCACCATGCTGGAGCTCGCTTCTTCTCGCTGGTGTCATAATCGTCAGTACCAACGTTGTATTTGTATGTCGGCGCGAACGTGATTGGCATCTCCTGGAACACGCGTAGTCTAAACGCCGGGTTCTTCCTGCGCGACAGCAAAAGTTGATCGCGTTCGAGCAGCTTCGCCAAATTCCTATCGTTGACAGCGCGCACGACCGTGTCTCGCGGCATCGCATCAATACGATAGTTGAGATCTCCGTTGAGGATACAAATCTCGTGGTCCAAGATCATGCTGCCATCACCACCACCTACAAAGGTGCCCGCTGTATTGCTTACAGCTGCTACCGGAAGGCATTCAGCCTCGAGAATGGCAGCAATATCGTTATTGCGGTGAAGCGTTTGAGTTTGTCCTGCAGCAAGATGACAATTGACCAGGCATACTGAACTGTCGTCCAGGATCATGCGGATGATTAAAGCACCCTTCAACAATGGTCAGAATCTGTAGAAACATAACGGGGTTTGATGACTTGCCTTGTTTCCATGCAGACCGCCCATACCTCGCTTGACTTCTGCGGTGTGCACTTGCTTGATACGGGCTCGAAGTGACGTCTTGACGAAGACGCAGCTGAATAGACCAACCATGCTTGACGTGTGTAACAAGGTATATCCTTGGTTGGCCGGCATGAAGTCTTCAATACATCTAGTAAGATGGTCTCGCCAAGCTCTGTATTGATGCGACATGTGCTCTTGCTCCGTAGGGTCCTTCTTTCTACTCTTGAAAAAGCTCTCTGTACATGTCGTCAGTAATCGTTGCCGAAGCATAGCAGACAGAGATATACTTACTAGCTGTGACTTTCTTGTTCTCCAGGTCTACCAGCTCTTGGAAGCCAAAAACAAGAATATCCGGAGGAGTGTGCGAAGAAAAGTAGTCCTTGAAGAAGGCAGCGTCTCTCTCACTACCTTTCAGATGGTTGGGCTTGACAGCGCCAGCATTCCATGTAAGCACCCCAGCAGTGACTTCCTCGAAGGAGCAGAATTCATTGTCGGTCTGTTGCATCTTGGTCTCGAGCCAGTCTTCACGAAGCATACCATCCCATAGTCTGATGGTATTGTCAAGGCCGAGACTCACAACCTGCAGGCGATTGTCCATCTTCCAGATGCTCTGCGTATCCGTTATGATACTACAAATCGGATTGTCGTGAGCCACCCAGTCTTTGACGACCCGCCACGGCGTTGTAGCAGTGTCGTATACGAATATGGTACCCGCAGTGTAGCCAGCCCAGAGATAGTCTCCTGCTCCTGCTAGAGAGCTGATCTTGTACGGGCTGACGCTAAATACACCAATACACTTGTAATCGCGATGTTGGAAGACAGATACTTTTCCATCAGCATGTCCAAAGTAGACCAAGTCCGGTTTGCTGGGGATGATAGCTCCAGCAGTGATATCGCCTGCACCTTCTGCAAACAACGGCTTCTGCAAAACATTGAAAGCAGCTTCGGTAGGTGCACTCGGTTTGAAAACCCTGATTTCTTTACCCGCGGTAAGCCATAGGTGACCGCCAACAATGACTGAACACGAGTGTCCACGCATGGCTCTGAAAGCTGTTGGCACGGTCTCCAGGCTGGGCATACCTGTGGAGCGAGGCGACCAGACATTGAGCTTTCCATCGTCATCCAGAGACCATAATTCGGAAGCATGGCGGAAGATTCTGATAATCTCTCGTCGAGGATGCGCGTTGGACTTGGTATAGACAATCGATTGACTAGGAATGTCGACTTCATGAATCTCGCCGATATTCGTACCGAGCCAGAGCCGTCGCCCTTCATGCTCTGCATCCGCTGTTGGCGCAAAAGCCAATGCAGTTACCTTGACGTTATCACCATGAGATAGAGTCAGACACGATTCGCCAGTGCGCAGACTCCACACACGCGTAATGTAGCCCGTTGTGCACACTAAATCTCCGCATACTGCAAAGGTGCGAGTATCATATCCTGTGTGAATCTCCCAAGGACGGGTTCTGAATCGTGGAGGACGCCTATTTGCTTGTGAAGCATCCGGAAAGTCCTGAGGATTGCCACCAGGGTAGTTGACAGGAGGGTCTTCCACATCGTCGGCATGATGTGTTAACAGAGGAGTGGACGGAATGCTCCTGAGATCCTCACGACGAGTATCTACCGAGCGACGAGGGGCTGGAATGGCAGGAGGCGGCGGCTTGCTACTCAAAGGAGTGGCAGCGGGCGTGGTCGAGTGCCTTCTATCGAAGCCTTGTGACAGCGCAGAGGCAGACGTTTGAAGTGGGAGTGGTTGACCACGGCGCGGAGGTGGCATCATGGTACTGTCTGTAGTAGCAGCGAATGCGCTCGGCCGGCGTGGGAGATCCAAAGACTGGCGGGCGGGGATTTTGTTGTTGAAGCGGGTGGGACTGGTGCGTCCAGAACGTAGTTCGCGCTCAGGACGAGGAGGCAGCACCGGTGCATCTTCCTCTTCATTAGTACCATCCTGGGCTGGAACTGCCGCTCTTTGGGGTATCATGTGGAGGCGAGAGGGATGGAAAGCATTTGAGTCGTATGAGCGGCTCAGAGGCTTGGGAGAGGGATTTCGAGGTTGCACAGGAGCAGGCCTAGGAGCCACGACACCGGCGAAATATCCATGTGAGACAGATTGGTTCCTAGGCTTCGAGTCAAGCGGTATAGAAGGAGCAACGTGTTCGGTATGTGGAGTCGTCTCGGAACTGCTTGGAGGAGTGCCAAATGGCGAGACTTGACTGTTTCCGGTCCTAGCTGCGTTCAGAGGTGCTAGACTCTCGACACTCGCAGAAGCCAGTCCACCGAGTTTAGGCTTGCCAGCACGATTCACAGGAGGCGGACCCCCAAAGTTGGGGCTCTTCGGCCTTGATTCGCCATTTGATTGAGGACGACTCTCGGGCAATGCATCGTTCGATTGTGAGGCCTGCAGGAAAGCCGACATGCGAGCCTCTAGCGCAGGCGTTGTTACTCGACTTGGAGTGCGAAAATGACGGACGGAACCTGCTGGAGAAGCATTTGTAGAGCCGGGAGTAGACAAGGTCGAAGTAGGAGGGGACTTTGAGGGAGTCGCATTGGTGACGCGGACATTGACGCTGCGAGGTGGAGAGGCAGGTGATTGTACGCTGACAGAGGGAGGAGAATGACGGGGAGTCAAGGGGTATGCTGTCGACACAGGTCGAGGTCTGGGCGGAGGAGGCTTCGCTTTCTTCAGTCCTTGGGGAGTCTTGTCAGGCACACCATCTGTGCACGGAAGTGGGCGCGGAAGGTCAAGCGATCTGCGCAGGTTGGAGGACGGCGTAGGTATAGGTGGAGGTTGTGTTGTGGTCAGGTTCTCGAAGCGCGAGCGCAGCGACGACACAGGCTTGATGGACGATTCATCCGTGACCTGGTCGTCGATGGCCATGGCGGCCGGACTGGTGATGGATCAATATCGCCGCGAATCGTGGGTGTCGAAGGAGGCAGTAGGTATGGTCGTATGGAAAAATGCGCGCCGTCGTCTTGTAGTCCAGCGGGCGCGGGCTTGGGCGGAGCGGATGTGGTGGATGCAAGAGGTATGCGAGTGAGGAGATGGATCGATTAGGAGCGCGTCGCAAGAGGGTAGGGCAACAGGGGCGGGGAGCGAGCAAGCGAGCGTGTCGTGTATGGATATGTCAGGTCGAGGTTGGTCGGTTGGCAGGCTTCAATGGGCGCGAACTGCAACTTGGCTCTCTGGACAGTCGGAATTCGTAACCGTCGGTATGCGCATGCCGCTTGTTCTTGCCCTGCCTCATGCCAGGTTTCATTGGCCGAACGTGCTCTCTCCCCCAGATCCGCAAACGCCTTCCGCGCATCCGTGCCCTGACATGCCGCAAAGCTTATTATATTTATGTGACACGCGCCCGACCAACTTCTGCGACGCTGTATCTGTATCCGTACTCAGTTGTCTCATCCACGGCCTGGCGCTAGTGTCTACTCTTATACTCTGCCCACCTTCTATCCTCGACCATGTGGTGAGTCAGCCTCTGTAGACATACTCATCTCTCTCTAACATGTCGCAGCAAACACGTCCTCAACGCACAAGTCTCGATCCGCTCTCCTTGCTGCAAGTCCATCCGAACCACCTCCGTCTCGCCGCAATTCCATCACTAATACGGGACACAACAACAGGCCGCAAATGGTTCGATTGCGCAGAATGCCATGCCGAGTCAGAGACACACGACCTCAAGCCCACCCTCGAAATGGTCTTTGCGTGCAAAAAGTGCAAAAAGGCTTTCCGCAAGGACGTTCAGGAGTTTGAAGAGAGTGACGAGTACTGCCCACACTGCGACAACCACTTTGTCCTCGAAGCAAAGACGCCGCAGGCTAGACTGCAAGTCGAGAGTGAGGATGTCCGAAAGGACGCTCGTTTTGTCAAGGACGAGCGTGTGCGCGAGGAAGAGCAGCAGACCATCTGGAACTTGAAAGAGGCAAGCGAGAGACTGGGTTGATTTGCGCATATTCTATCCTCCCTTTCACCTTCAAAATTTGGAACACTGCATATATCACTCGGCTGGCCCATCGAGTCAGAATGCAAGAACGAATTCACGAATCACAAGACTTCAGTCACGCATTAAATCTTTTCATTGCCTTTGGCTTCATCATGCAGCCATGATATCTTGATTTGCCCTAAACGCCAATGCTCATGTCCCTGAATGCAAGTCGTATCTATTCTGCGTTGCCACCGTCACCAGCTGGTCTACTGGCCAGCACGGCTTCGGTGCCTGCCGCAGGACCTGTCGTGCTGCCCTGTGCTCCAGCACCACCTGCGCGAGGACCTCTTCTTGTGTTGGCCTCATCCTGCTTTTCGCTGTTGATGCTCTCAACGTACTTCTCAATATCTTCGACCTTGAGCATTTCCAGGGGCTTGCCGGGTGCCATGACGGCGATCTCGATGTTCTTTGCACCAGTCTGCACGACTTCGAGCAATGACTTGACGGTGAGCTTGATGGTCTCTTCACGGTCCATGCCGTCCTTGTGGTTTCTCTCGAGGAATTCGCGCACAGTCTTGGATGAGCGGCCGATAGCGTTTGCCTTCCTGTTGGCTATTTGTTAGCGAGTATACTGGGGCTAAGGATATAGTCGATAGACGAACCATGCAGAGTAGATTCCACTAGGCTCGGTGTAGAAGAGTCTGGCCTCGGTGCTGTTGGGGTCGAAGCCGACAATGAGAGTGCTGATACCAAAGGGACGAACACCACCAGACTGAGTGTAGCGTTGTTGAACCTGAGCGACGTGCTTTGTGATGTACTCGATAGAAACGGGATCCTCGACGGTTAGACGATGACTCTGAGCTTCCAGACGGGCCTTGTCGACAAGGATACGGGCATCGGCGTTCAGACCGGCGAAGGCGAGGCAGACGTGGTTGTCGATGAGACCAATCTTTGAGGGAGTGATGCGGGTGTCTTGGAGCTTCATAGCACTGCGCTTCTCACAGCCCAAAACAACAATCTTGTCGCCCTTGACACCGACGGCGCAAGTTCCTGGGAGGCAATCAGTCGATCGGAATGGATGTGTGAGGACGCAGGAGATGGCGTACCGCGCTTGACGGCTTCGAGAGCATATTCGACCTGAAAGACGTGTCCATCAGGACTGAAGACTGGATGGAAAGTGAGTATTTGGATGTTTGGGCGGCGGGCGGACTGGCGTCATGGCATACCGGACAGAGCTCGATCGTAACCGCTGGCCATAGTGGAGGTTGTATGTGAAGTGGCGGGAGACTAGGATGGAGGGGACGGCGATCGGAACGAGAGGACGGTTGATGAGATGGGAATGGTGTACACAGCTGTATGCTAGACTCCAGTTGGATGCGTTGACTGCAGCTTGCGGGAGCTTCGCGCTGGTTCAAGCAGCGGTACAAGCCGGTGTTCCGTCATGCCGCATGCCGACCGACGCCGCCAGCGATTGCGGCGAACATGATGCCGCCATGACTCTGTTATAGCTTTTTTCCTTTCTTTATTCCTCTCGCTTTGTGTCCGAGAGTCGTGCTGCTTGTTTCCATTCTTAACACCCCCTTCTCGAATATAGCCGGACTGTAATCATGGCACCACTCCACCGCTGCGTACCGGCACTGCGCCAGATCAAGGCGGCTAACTTTGCCTTCAATCGCGCCGCCATCGCCCGCACTGCTCCCCGCGCCGTCTTTGCTGGCCAGAGACGCTTCGAGAGCTCCATGAACGAACCCACCACCTCGGCCTCGTCAGAACCTCACCAGCCTCACCCAGACTCTGGAACAAAAGGCCCCGAGGCTCCTGCCCGTAGAATCAAATACACTTCCGAATCATACCCGGATCTCAAGAGAGACCCCAAATTCGCCGAACTCACCACCGAACACGTTCAATGGTTCAAGCAACTGCTTGGCAACGAGTCCGCTGTCCTCGATGGTGTCTCCAAGGATGCCTCAGAAGATATCGAGCCTTACAACGCCGACTGGATGCGCAAATACAAGGGTCACACTAAGCTGGTCGTCAAGCCTGGAAACACCCAAGAAGTCAGCAAGATCTTGAAGTACTGCAACGACAACATGCTGGCCGTCGTCCCTCAGGGTGGCAACACTGGTCTCGTCGGCGGAAGTGTTCCTGTCTTTGACGAGATTGTTGTCAACTTGGCCCGCTTGAACCAAATTCGCAGCTTTGACGAGGTTTCGGGTATTCTGGTAGCAGATGCTGGTGTCATTCTTGAGGTCGCCGACAACTATCTCGCCGAGAGAAAGCACATCTTCCCCCTGGACCTCGGTGCAAAGGGTTCGTGCCAGATTGGTGGCAACGTTGCAACCAACGCTGGTGGTCTCCGTCTTCTCAGATACGGTAGCTTGCACGGCAACGTCCTCGGTATCGAGGCTGTTCTTCCCGATGGCACCATCATCAATAACTTGTCCAAGCTGCGTAAGGACAACACTGGCTACGACATCAAGCAACTCTTCATTGGTGCCGAGGGCACTATCGGCATGATCACTGCCATCTCTATCCTCTGCCCTCAACGTAGTCAAGCCACCAATGTTGCATACTTTGGTCTCGAGTCCTTCGAGAAGGTTCAGCAGGCCTTCGCCGAGGCCAAGGGTATGCTTGGCGAGATTCTGTCCGCCTTTGAGCTCATGGACGGCCGTAGTCAGAACCTTTACAAAGGCGCCAGTGGTAACAGCTTGCCTCTTGAGAACGAGCACCCCTTCTACTGCCTGGTCGAGACTTCTGGTAGCAACAGCGACCACGACCAAGAAAAGCTCGAGAGTTTCCTTGAGCACGTCATGGGCGAGGAGATTGTCAGCGATGGTGTCGTTGCACAAGACCAAACTCAGAGCCGTGAGCTTTGGGGCTGCCGAGAGGGTGTTCCCGAGCATCTCGGTCACTGGGGTGGTGTCTACAAGTACGACTTGTCAATCCCCATCAGTGAGATGTACGCTTTGGTCGAGGAGACTCGCGAGAGAATGGAGAAGGCTGGTCTGATCGGTGATACTGATGACTTCCCTATCGTCGATGTCGTAGGATATGGCCACATGGGCGATGCCAACCTTCACCTTAACGTACCTGTCCGCCGCTACGACAAAGCTGTCGAGAAGCAGCTCGAACCCTTCGTGTACGAGTGGGTTGCTAAGCGCAACGGCAGTATCAGTGCTGAGCACGGTCTGGGTATTGCCAAGGCACCCTTCATTGGTTACAGCCGTGACGAGACCATGATTAAGCTTATGCGCCAGATCAAAGATCTGTATGACCCTGTAAGTATTCAACCCGCCTATACGCACTTTACAAGCATACTAACAATTACTACAGAAGGGTATCATGAACCCATACAAGTTCCTGTCTGGTTAGATGGACTGGATGGTCGTGTATACATAGATTTTGTCTTTTTTTTTTAGCCACCAGCTTCTTGCATATGGTATTCGTAGATACCCCTTTGATGAGCTTATGAGCGCGTCTTTCGCCATTCCAAAAGTTAGGTTTTTCACTCACTCAATTTCTCCCTTCGAACACTTGTGATGTCAGATGCCTATGAATCTTGTCCGCCGGACGGATATGAATCACTGCTTCGCCATGCTCTGCTCTGTTTTAACCGCAGAGGTGAAGAAGAAACAACGAATCAGAAGGCATCCAGCGCGAAATGCTCCAGAAACGGGAACGATCGGCGGCCTTCCTTCGTCCCAAAGCTTACCCTATCAGGGTCTACACTTTTGATATGGATTTAAAACTGCCGAGACCATGCCTCTTTGGGGGCATTCTCCGTTGACTCTGATGAGTGTGGTCTCTCTGCCATGCGTTATCAGGTATGTTTCCGTCCGGATCATATTCTTCGAGCGGGCTTAGTTGAGATGGACGTATATATAAAGCTACGAGCATCTCTCAGAGAACTTATCATTGTATCAGACACTACTACTACTACTCTCGATTGCTTTCCATTTTATTACTCTTGTTGCCGCATAGCTGCTTGGATATGGCTTATTATTACTCTGCTCCTGGCCAGTACCCTCAGGAGATACGCTACTTAACACCACCTACTGGACACTGGCAAGAACATTCATCGCCAATGTCTCCACCACCATACCCCGGCAACTATCAGGAGTTCATCACTACACCATTCGAGCCTAAGATGGCCTACCACGCGACAATCCCAGACCAATATGCTCGCCTACCTGCCATATCTTCATATCAACCACCTTCTGCATCCCAGCAACCCACCACACACAACCTCGACCCCCCCATCGTGATACCCCAAACCGCTCCCGGCGCCGGCAACCCCTTCACTCGTGCCTACAGCCCCGCTCTCTCGAATACCGACATCTCGCTCTCCACCTTCCTTACCTTCCTCGATACCCTCAACGTCTGTTTCGCCCAAACGCCCCCACTCCAGGTCCTCGATCTCGCTGGTGGCATAGTCGGAATGGTACCTCACCATATCCCAGCTTTGGTGGGATCGAGTCTGCAAGCCACCGCTAAAATCGCCAATGCCGTGACTTCAAAGACAAGAGTTGCGGGGTTATTGAAGACGGCCAATGAAGAAATCTTTGCGCCGCAGGGACTCAAGGTGGAGATTTTGGATACAGAAAAGCTCAAACAGAGACTCGGCATTGATGCGAATAAACCTCTGCTCAATGATCTGGAAGAGAAGGATATGCAAGTCAGTGTAAGAGACCGAAGACTACAAGCCTTGTCCCCTCACATTGCGCCCTTGGTATTCGACGTTCCGGTACAGGCAAGGCAGACGAATGCGATTGATAGGTTGTCGGCTCAACAGCTGCAGAGACAGATGGCAAAGGCTGAGGAGAAGGCTATGGAAGCAAGGATGAAGGAGCGTGAGAAGGCGGATAAGAAAGCAAAGAAGGAAGATAGAAAGGCAGAGAAGGATAGAAAGAGAGGCAAGGACGAGAAGAAGAGGAAGGGGAAAGACGATAAGGAAAGTAAAGCTGCTGAGAAACTTCTGTGGTTGTTTGTTGGACGGATCTGAGATCGGATGGTTGGTCGATATGCTTACAACTTGAGTCTTGGTTGTTGTTTATATAACGCTGTTTGAGTGTTGTTATTACATCGATACGTTTCTGGAATCTCCGTTACTTCATTTGCTCGGTCAACTTCCCGTGTGCAAAGGGGCGTGATACATGCAGTTGTGGGAATGCACAATAAGTTCCAGAGGGAGGATGTGACCCACCGAAAAGGAACCCACGCTCGGCCTTCTATATATAAGTCTCCAATCTTGAAACCTTTGTGCTTTTTCATAGCGAGAATGTCGCTCCGGCCTTTGTGAGAAGGGGCTGAGAAGAATAGGTCAAGGTTAAGTAAGGTCTCCAGCTGTTATTCTTATGTGCAAATATCTCGATAATCGTTAGCGCTAAGGGCGCAACCCTGGTGGGTATCTTAGTGAGACGTTAAGGCCAATCTGTGACTCGATCATCAATCATAAGTGTTGCGGGACTAGAGGTTGGTACACTCACAACGGGAGCAGAACATGTGGTTAGTATGTAGTGCTGATCGATTCGAAGTGATGTAAAACCCATGAAGCAGGCTGGATATTTGTGCTTTCGAGGATTTACCACTGGTTTCTGAGGCTTCCAGATTCGTGATGATTATCTAGATATGAGTACCGGCAACACTGACATCGTCCGAGGTTCTATGGATATTAGCTTCTGTGTGATTCCGCCAAGGCAATTATGACAGCACGGTCCTCTTGAGACATCGGTTCGGAGTCGATACGTATGCATGCCGACATATGCTTGCAGTTACACAAGATATTGAGTAGATGACAGTAAGACCTTGAAGTCTGACCTGTGTGGGCGGAAGTTCAACCGTATTTTCCGAAAGCCGATTTCGATATCTCCCAAGAATCTTGTCCCGTGGCCAACTTCTGTTTCTGCCGTTCAAATAGAAGCTGTTCCGCAGGACTGCCCTTGCCCAGTATTTTCCCAGCTTCTCGCAACGGCCAGATAACAAAAAGTTGACCGAGTCTGGTATGCGAGTGTTGAAGCTGAAAGTCAAGACTCGCGCAGATCTCCATGGCTGCCTGACGTCCTCTCTCATATAGTGTGGCCGCGACCCCAGGATACAGTTGTCCGGGTTGAGCAGATAATAGGATGGTCTCAATTACGAGTATAAGCGAAGCGTCGTATAGCGAACAGCAGTTCGCCGCATAGAGACTTGCAAAATGTAAATACTCATTTTCTGGTTGCTCTTCATCTGCGTAGATCCTAACGATGCAGCCTTCTGACGAGGCGTTCCAAGTCTTTCTCCACTCCTGGAACCGAGCAAGCACAGCAGTGGCTTCTTCTGCTAAAGCATAATACGTGGCCGCATTTGCATCTCCTGTATCAATGCCATTTTGCAGAGTGAACAGTGTACTTCGGAGAGCAGGTACTTCGGACATGATGTCGAGAAGATTATCCATGCTGTCTTTTGCTAAGTTCTGCTGTTGCCAAGGGACTGTTTTCCATGTTTGTTCCGAGAGAAACGTGGGTCGTCTACTGGCCAGCGAGGAGAGGACTATAAGAAACCTGCTGCTGCGGAAGAGCTCGAACATGTTCTTGTCTCTACACGTTCCTGGCCCATGCAATTGAAATACTGTTGATATGCCCTGTCCATGGCGGATCCAAGCGTCGTGACTGGTACAAAGCAGCATCTGTTCTCGTCAGATAGCATGTCAGCAGAAGGTTACACGTCACATCTTGCCTCGTAGAAGCCCATAATCATGATTGATAAGAGCATGTCGGTTGCTGAATGCTTCTTCACGTCGGATAGACCTTTGTTGACATCCCGAAGACATTGGCCGTACAGGGCAATACCATGCCGTGTTATGTCTGAGTTTTGCTGCACTCGACCGTAAAAAGATTTAGACAATGCAAGCAAGCACTTCCAGGGCAACGTGTGTGGTCGCGCCATGGCGTTGAAGCCAACCCAGCGCACGCGTGTATCATCTCCCGTAAACAGCTTGTGGTTTAGATGCGTTATGAAGACATGGTCGTCTGTTGCGCCAGCAGATTTTGGTGAATTACGCGCAAGCGACTTTGGGGGACTGTAATGGATGACTTGCAAGTCGTCGGAGCGGGGCCCACAATCGAACTTGTCTTTTGCGCAGCGTGAGCAGACTGGCCGTCTCTCGTCTGAACCTCGTCAGCGTGCATCCAACTTGTCAACTATCGACTTGGCAGATGCATACCGCATTTCAGGTGACGAGCTCGGCATGTGGAGCAGCCCTTGGAGCGAGGACGACCAACCATCGCTGGACAGCAGGAGTGTCGAGTGTTGGAAGCATTTCTTGGTGATAGAAGCCTGTGACGTCGGGAGTCTTGGTAAAAGCCACTGAAACTCAATTTTGACGATGTTGACAGGCTGACATCATGGAGTTGAGAAGCACGAGGAACCACGATGATACCTATCTGTGTGCTTTGCGTACGCGTTCGAGAAGCTATACGAATAAGAGAACCGAATGTGGTTGTTCCATTGCCGCAGTGCTGCTCTGTCTGACAAAGATTACAGGGGCGACGCAGCAGTTATGAATGTGTGTTTACGAAGCTCGTATGGGCTCGTATAGCAATCGGATGTCCGCGGCTCCGTACCGGGACGCTTTTTCGTCTTACCTCTCAGTCTCGAATACGATCCTTCGTATGCCTACAAGGAACTTGAGCCAAGCCAAGCATGAATGCTTTTGTTGAGCTGACCAACGGTGCCTTGTATTGGACGCTGGTAGGCTGTGTGCCTGGAAAAGTTTGTCATGCTCTCCAAAACGTTCCCGTGTACTGAAATCTGTCACATTCCTTCGGATTACTCTCCCCACGGTGACACATAACCATTGAAAGCTATCGAAACGCACAACCGCTCTCGAGATAGAAGTGTGCTAAAGAGCTACCCCAGGAAACAATATCATCATATGTCGACGACCCCTTCGGGAAAATGCTATGTATTCCTATAGCTACGATGTGGCTGTCTTTAGCACATAGAGGAGGTACCGACTTCCTGGTAAGATCTTGTCCCGACTCCACCTTATACTCCTCGGAGCTTCGTCCCTCCAGGTGGTAATTCACTACCAAAACGCCAACGGAGCCGGCGTGCTACCGTTCGAGGGGCTCGGATGGCGGATAGGAGGGTCGCCGAGAGTCTATTCCAACGTCCTCCAGCTTCCGTTGCTCTGGGGTTGTGATGGAACCACCGGAATGATGTCGTTGAAACACAATTTCACAATCGATTGACGCTAGGCCGTGTACTTTCGGTTCATACAACGATTTGGAGTCTAGGGCTTCTAATGCTTAAAGCCACCAGTTCGTCATGCAAACCGTTTCGAAAACAAAGTACATACTCAAATACCTTCCATCGCAGATATAGAAAGGTGCAGCACTTCTAGTTCATTTTCTTCTCCAGACCCTCTCCAAATTCTATACCTCCTGACTCCCTGTCTTACCATAGTCAACATGGAGTATCGAACTACCCAGCAAATAGCAGACGACGCTCTAGCTGGGGAACCTCACCAGTTCCAAAGTTATGAACCACAGCAGAACTACCTCGCACCGCAACCCGTGCCTAGATCAACAGAAGAAATCGAAAAGGCGGAGGACAGCAGCACACCGCCATCGAGGAGAAGCAGTGATGAAACTGTTGCATATGCCCCAATCAACATTCCTGGAGAAGACCGAGAGGCCATGAGAAACGATCTCATAACCTTGACTCGATCTGCAACAAACTCAAGTTATGCCGGCATTGATCCCGAATCCAAGGATTTCAGTCTGGACAAATGGCTTCGCGCATTCGTCAAAGACTTCGACTCAGAAAATGTCAAAGCTACTCGGGCAGGTATTGTCTGGAAGAATCTCTCGGTCTCTGGTTCAGGTGCAGCTCTGCAGCTTCAAGACACTGTCGCTGGCATCGCCTTGAAGCCCCTCGGCATGGTCAAGTCTCTGCTCTCGCACAACACTCAAAGGAAGCAAATCCTCAACAACTTTAACGGAAATCTCAAGTCTGGTGAACTGCTCATCGTCCTCGGACGTCCAGGTTCCGGCTGCAGTACTTTCCTCAAGTCCATCTGCGGCGAGACGCATGGGCTCCACATCGATGAAGGATCTGAGATTCATTACAATGGTGTCAGCCAGAAGCAGATGATGAAAGAGTTCAAGGGGGAGGTCGTGTACAACCAAGAGGTTGACAAGCACTTCCCTCATCTGACAGTTGGCCAAACTCTTGAGTTCGCTGCCTCCACTCGCACCCCCAGCCATCGTATTCGTGGCCTGTCAAGAAAGGAATTCTCTAAGCACACTGCCAAAGTCATCATGGCAGTATTTGGTCTCAGCCATACATACAACACCAAGGTCGGCTCCGATTTCGTTCGTGGTGTGTCAGGTGGTGAGAGAAAGCGTGTCAGTATCGCTGAAATGGCTCTTACTGGATCTCCTTTGGGAGCTTGGGACAATTCGACGCGTGGTCTTGATTCGGTAAGTCATCCCCTCCCCCATGCCCTTGCCCTCATCGAGCTGTGCGAAGGCGCAATAGTTTCACGATCAGAGGTGTTCCCATCGAGATCCGACGCCTCGTCACATCTCAGTGGTTACTACCCTGTTATTGAAGTTATTGTGCCTTTTTATAGTCATGAGTATCACACCGCTTGACCGGGAGAGTAGAAAGCCTTTGATCTGCAAAGTGCTAACGTAATCACAGGCAACTGCGTTCAAATTTGTCAACTCGCTACGTACTTTGGCAAACCTTGGTGGATCAGCTCACGCCGTCGCCATCTACCAAGCTTCTCAGCAGATTTATGAGTTGTTTGACAAGGCCATCGTGCTCTACGAGGGTCGCACCATCTATTATGGCTCTGCACCCAAAGCTCGTGCTTTCTTCGAAAAGCAAGGTTGGACTTGCGATAAGAGACAGACTACTGGAGATTTCCTTACTGGTCTTACCAATCCTGCCGAGCGTAAAGTTCGCAAAGGCATGGAGAACAAAGTACCTCGTACCGCAGAAGAATTCGAGCGTCGCTGGCTCGAATCTTCAGAGTACAAAACTATGGAACGAGGCATTGAGGAACATGAGAAGTCGGTCTCTGGAGACAAAATGGTCGAAAACTTCCGGGAGAACAAAGGTGAAGCTCAAGCAAACCACACCCGTCTGAAGTCGCCATACCTCATATCGGTGCCTATGCAGATCAAGCTGAACACAGTGCGATCTTATCAACGTATATGGAACGATCTGCCATCTACCGCCTCTGCTATCCTTGTCAATGTCTTCATGGCTCTAATCATCGGTTCCATCTTCTACGGAACACCTGACGCTACTGTTGGATTCATGTCCAAAGGAGCTGTGCTTTTCTTCGCCGTACTTCTCAATGCGCTGTCAGCCATGAACGAGATCAACAGTCTCTATGCTCAACGTCCAATCGTCGAAAAACACAAATCGTATGCCCTCTACCATCCGGCAACAGAAGCAATCGCTGGTGTGGTCAGTGATATCCCTGTCAAGTTCATTACCACCGTTGTGTTCAACCTGATTCTCTATTTCCTGGCTGGTCTTCGACGAGAACCATCGCAGTTCTTCATCTACTTCTTGATCACGTTTATTGTGGGCCAAATCATGTCGGCAGTCTTCAGGACGCTCGCAGCTATCACCAAGACAATCTCCCAGGCGATGACATTAGCCGGTGTGATGGTTCTTGCGCTTGTCATCTATACAGGCTATGTTCTTCCCCAGCCATACATGAAGCCTTGGTTCAATTGGATCCACTACCTGAATCCAATCTTTTACGCATTCGAAATTCTGATTGCTAATGAATTCCACGGACGAGAGTTTACCTGCTCGCAATTCGTGCCTGCTTATCCCAATTTGCAAGGGGATCAATTTATCTGCTCCCAGACTGGTGCAGTTGCAGGCCGCCGCACAGTTAACGGAGACAACTACATCCAGACTGCGTACGAGTACTCTTATTCGCACGTATGGCGAAACTTTGGCATTATGATCGCATTCCTCATCGGTTTCATGGCCATGTACTTCGTTGCTGTTGAGGTCAATTCTTCAACCAGCAGTACTGCCGAAGTTCTGGTCTTCCGTAAGGGACATGCGCCCGCGAGTCTTACTGGACAGATCAAAGAAGGCAGTAACGACGAAGAGGCAGCTGCTCAGGGTGCTGCATCGAACGAACACACCGAGAGCGACAAAGTTGATGCTATCCCTGCCCAAAAGGATATTTTCACCTGGAGAGACGTTGTTTACGACATCAAGATCAAGGGCGAGCCTCGCAGA
This sequence comes from Aureobasidium namibiae CBS 147.97, assembly GCF_000721765.1. Taxonomy (NCBI): domain Eukaryota; kingdom Fungi; phylum Ascomycota; class Dothideomycetes; order Dothideales; family Saccotheciaceae; genus Aureobasidium; species Aureobasidium namibiae. Next base: position 515,119 of record NW_013581204.1, read on the forward strand.
CTCCTGGATCACGTCAGTGGCTATGTTAAACCCGGAACCCTCACTGCCCTAATGGGTGTCAGCGGTGCTGGCAAAACGACTCTATTGGATTCCCTCGCTCAACGTACGACCATGGGCGTCATCACCGGGGATATGCTGGTTAATGGCAAGCCAATTGATGCCAGCTTCCAAAGAGGTTGTGGTTATGTTCAACAACAAGGTCAGTATCAAATTTTCTTGGTAGAAATCCGACACTAACGATTGTAGATCTCCATCTCGAGACAGCCACTGTCCGCGAAAGCTTGCGGTTCAGTGCCATGCTCAGGCAGCCCAAGTCAGTCAGTAAAAAGGAGAAGTACGATTACGTTGAGGAAGTGATCAAAATGCTCGACATGGAGGACTTCGCCGAGGCTGTCGTTGGTGTTCCTGGCGAAGGTTTGAACGTCGAGCAGCGTAAACTACTCACGATAGGTGTCGAGCTTGCTGCCAAACCTAAGTTGCTGCTCTTTTTGGATGAACCTACCAGGCAAGAAAACACATCAAGGCAACTTGGACTATAAGACTAACTTTATACAGTGGGCTGGACTCTCAGAGTGCCTGGGCCATTTGCGCCTTCCTCCGCAAGCTTGCCGACGCCGGTCAAGCTGTCCTGTGTACTATCCATCAGCCCAGCGCCGTCCTTTTCCAGGAGTTCGATCGTCTCTTGTTTTTGGCAAAGGGCGGTAAGACGGTGTATTTCGGAGATATTGTAAGTCGAGCCACATCACGTTCAAGGTTGGGCACTATCTGCACATCTGGCCTCCCCGTGTGCTAAAGTTTGTAACTCCCACGCTCCTCCTACGCATGGACGGAGCGACGTTCTCACTATAGAGATGCACAGTGCTTTCGGCAGACAGGAGGCGTCCACTGAGAGTAGTCTACCTCTCGGCTCTCTGCGGATACTTCCTCTTTACTGAAGTCACTGTGCATTTCTATAGCTACACGCATCACAAACCTTGCACACGGAGAGGGTATGGAGAGTCGTAAGAGGCTGTTCCATCGAAACTGCTTTTAGGGCGGCGTCTTGCAGATTGGGCGCACGTGTCTAACCGAAACGCGGTGTTGTACCATCCAGTCTAGTCGAATCACGCTAACTGCAACCGCGCTTTAGGGAGAAAACTCTAGGACACTTCTCGACTATTTTGAGCAGCATGGAAGTAGGCACTGTGACGACCAAGAGAATCCCGCCGAATTCATGCTCGAGATCGTCAACGCCGGATCTTCTGGACAAGGCCCTGATTGGCATGATGTCTGGAAGAAGAGTGAAGAGGCCAAAGCCGTTCAGACTCAGATCGACAAGCTGCACGAAGAATCGAGCGGCAGAGCTCGCGATCACGAGCCCACTGCGGAAGAACTCAGCGAATTCGCCATGCCATTGACCACCCAGATCGCCGTTGTCACCACACGTGTGTTCCAGCAGTACTGGCGCATGCCGTCTTATATCCTCGCGAAGTGGATTCTCGGTATTGCTGCTGGTCTGTTTATTGGATTCTCTTTCTACCAAGCCGACTCCTCGACCCAAGGACTTCAGAACGTCATCTTTTCGGCCTTCATGGTTTGCACAATCTTCTCTTCTTTGGTTCAGCAGGTAAATATAGCATTCTCTCTCGGTAAACTGACCTTGCTAACCGATTCTCTCAGATAATGCCTCTCTTCGTCAGCCAACGCTCGCTCTACGAGGTCCGTGAAAGACCCAGCAAAGCATACTCCTGGAAGGCCTTCATCCTTGCCAACATTGTCGTCGAAATTCCTTACAACATCGTCTTGGCTGTTCTGGTATTCGGTTCCTACTACTATGCTGTTCAGGGTATCCAACCCTCCCTGCGACAAGGCATGGTTCTCCTCTTCCTCATCGAGTTCTTTATCTACGCTGGCACATTCGCGCATCTCTGTATCGTCGCCATGCCAGATGCACAGACAGGTACGTGTTTTGTCCAGTTTCAACAATACGAAAAGTTTTGCTAACAATAATTTAGCGGCCGCAATTGTAACCCTCTTGTTCGCCATGTCCCTGGTGTTCAACGGTGTCATGCAGTCTCCCGATGCTCTCCCTGGTTTCTGGATCTTCATGTACCGTGTATCGCCCTTCACCTACTGGGTCGGCGGTATCGTGGCTGCTCAACTCCACGGCAGAGAAATTGTGTGCAGCCAAGCTGAACTCAGCATCTTCAACCCACCTCAAGGTCAAACCTGTGGGCAATACTTGGATGCATACCTCCAAGCCGCCCCTGGTACCCTCCAAAACCCCAATGCCATCAGGGACTGTGCCTACTGTGCACTGAGCAACGCAGATCAGTTCCTCTCTGGTTCAAACATCTACTATTCACAAGTATGGAGGCAATTCGGTATATTCTGGGCATACATCGTCTTCAACATCTTCGCTGCCGTGTCCCTATACTGGCTTTTCAGAGTCAGCACTTTCAGTTTCTCTGGATTCACCGAAAAACTCAAGGGACTCCACTGGCCAAGACACGAGCCTCTGGCCAAGAACAAGGAAGGAGAGAAGCAGAGAAACGTTGCTAACCCTTACTAGAAAGGTGTCTTGATTTTTTGGTATAGATTTTTTCTTTCATTTTTCCCTTATTCTATTACCTTTGTAAAAGTCTCGAAGCTAGACACATAATTCTAATTCAATCGAAACATCGTTATCTATAATATTCGCAATTCATTTACGAATCAAGACTCTAGAGATTGTTGCTTCGTTCTAGAGGACGTGTGGTTCCGCGACGTTGAGTTACTTGTTTGATACAACTATATTTGTCCCCTCTCGTACGGCCATAAACGGCTATGTCTGTACCATTCAAGTGCACAGTATTGTCATGGACATAGACATGGCCATGGAGATAATTCGAGGTGGCCTGTCTCCGTGGTTGTCTCTTTGTTCTGGTAAGGACTATGCATTTCTATGGCCAATCGTGCTAGTCTTCCGCATACATAGGAGAAGTCTTTAGGATTCCACAATTTGACAGAGTTCACAACTTTTGGTTCCTTTGTTTGCAAGATCTTGGTGTCAAATGTTTTTTTGATCAAGTACACGTTTTCCGACGAGTCTCATCTACGAACTTTTACTTATTTGGCAGCAGCGGCCCAAGCTTCGTGCAACTTCTTCTGCCTTTCCCAATCCTTTCTCAACTTCTTGCTTCTGCTTTTTGCAACCTCGTTGCCGTCCTTGTCCTTTGTCGGCAAGCCCTCTGCGTCCCATTCGGAGAATTCCGACGTGCGGAACATCTCGAGATGAGATAGTTTTCCTTTCTCCAACCTCTCACGCTCTTCCTTCTCCTTAGCCTCCTTAGCTGCTCTTGCCTTCTCCAGCTTCATGGCAGCGAGAGCTTCACGATTCGCACGTTCCTCGCGAAGAGACGCATTTAAGGGACGTACCAAAGCAGGTGCGTTAGTGCGATCTTCGAGGTAGATGCCCAAGTTCCAGAGGGTAGTGTCACGAAGTTCGTCGCAGAGCGGCATGTATGCCTTGGGAGCTGCATCGCTCTTGATCAGGTCATTAAGTTTGCTCAACCAGTCTGCTGTGGCTGCGGCAGCTTCAGCACCCTCCTTTGTAGATGGTGAAGTCTTGAGCGCAGTGGCGTCGAAGTGACTGAGGATAGCGGGTGCATCAATGGTACCTGCGATGGCCTGTTTTCGTACCTCATCTCTGATTTTTGCGAGGGGGTACACGAATGGGGCAACCGTAGGGTCAACCTCGATCCCGCTCCACGAGATACCATGAGATGGTGCGTTTGCGTCCAGTCCCAGCATTGTGACTATCGATGTGACATACTTGGCGATCTCGATGGTTACTTCGTCACTAACACCAGTCTCAGAGTTGAACGCGGTGACGAGATCAGAGAGAATTTTCATCACTGTCGGCGTATCGAAGGAATCCAGCAGCGCATCTTCAACAGAGATCTTGGCGGACTGAAGTGCCTCCTTTAGAGGACCGTCAGGCGACAGTCCAGTCTCGCTGTCAACTGCTCCTTGACTAGGATTAATTTTTGTGTCCAGGGCCTTAAGCATGAAGTTAGATATCTTGTCTTCCCATTGCGAAGCAATCTGCACGATTGAGTCGGAAATCTCCAAAGGAGCACGGTAGTTTCCGAGAAGGAAGACGATTCTCAAACCACGAGGCGTCCACGTTCCTTTAGCCAGGGCTTCACGAATTGTAGTAAAGTTCTTCAGACTCTTTGACATCTTTGCGCCGGATATGCCAAGGTGGCCCATGTGGAGGAAGTAGTTGACCCAGGTGCTGTCTTTTTCGGCGGGGCATGAGCAATGGAAAGCCTCTGACTGAGCGAGCTCATTATCGTGGTGTGGGAACGCCAAATCAATACCGCCAGAGTGAATGTCCATACGCGCACCGAGAACGTCCGAGGCCATGGCACTGCACTCGATGTGCCAGCCGGGTCTTCCAGGACCCCAAGGGCTGTTCCAAGCGGGCTCACCAGCTTTAGACGCCTTCCACAACGAAAAATCTGCTGGAGATTTCTTGAAAGAAGTACCCTTGGCTGCTAGAGAGCCTTCACCCTCAGCAAGAAGAGCGGGGTCGGCTTTGTTCCAGGGCTCCAGACGAGCATAAACTCCTCCTGCCTTCTCCCAAGCGCCGACGTCAAAGTAGACACTCCCGTTGTGCTCGTAAGCATAGCCATTGTCCTGGATCTGCTTAACAAAGTCTGCAATCTGGGGAACGTAGTCGGTGACGCGAGTGATAGTGGTAGGGGGCAAGACATTCAGGTCGGCCATATCTTCGAAGAAATAATTCTCATACTTCTTTGCAAGGCTGTTAAACAGGGCGTGATCGTTGGCATCGATAGTGGAACCGAATTTGGCATCGAGATATGGCAAGAGGACGCCAGAGGCCTTGGCGTAATAGTCTGTGGCATTGGCTTGAGCAATCAGAGCTTCCGCAGCCGTGGAAGATGTCTTGATGTGCATCTTGACCTTTGCTTCGTTGTCTCCAGGGGCAGCACCATCGTTGGCCAAGTTCTTGCCTTGTAAGACATGACCGTACGTCTTTTCGACAGCTTGTGTGTAGTCGGAAGGTGAGACATTTTCAGGCAGAAGCGGAAGGTTCTTGGAGAGATATGCGTCAAAAGCGGCCTTTGTCGTATCGAGAACGTCAGCATTGATGTTGTCGTGTTTGGTGATAAAGTCGGTCAGTAAGTGCTGTTGACGGGCAGCAAGAATGATCTTGTCGTCTACATCGGTGACTGCATCTCGAGTCAGACATGTAGCAGCGAGTTGGGGTCATGTGTTTCAATACCATTCATGACCATGTTCACGTCGTAGCCCAGATGTGTCATGATTCTTCTGAGGATATCCAAGCTGACATAGTTGCGCGCGTGGCCCAAATGGGAGAAGTCATATACAGTAGGACCGCCTGCAGCCGATCAGCAAGATACTGGCAGCATCAAACTCGCCGAGCAATCATACAGCTATACCACGAAACCTTTCCCAATTGCAAAGGCACAAAATCAACCTTGGACCTGGTCAATGAGTTCCAGAGTTTTAAACTGGGGATTGTTGCTCCTTCAACGGGGACTGGAGGAGGGTTCCATTGTGGTTGCACCGTCGCCATTTTCCCTCTTGAACGATGCGATGACGATGTGGATAGATTTGCGCAAGTCGGACGTTTGGCAGTGGGTAGGCGTCTTGTGAGGTGGAAGGTCGAGAATGATCGGGTCGCAAGAGCAAGAGTCGCAAAACTTTGTGGTCGCAAGAGCGAAGGGGCGGGACGGAGCAGAGGCAGGAGCAAAGGCGCAGACGACGGGAAGCAGCTGGGCATCGACAAGCTGCTTGTGATGTTGCAGAGGGAAGGAACGAGTCACACTCAACTTTAGACAAAGCTCGTGGACCCTGCACCTGCACTTGGCTGCTGCTGCTGCTGCTGCTTTGCTCGTCGGCCGCCGGGAGTGCCCCACTCTTCTCCGCAATCCTTGGCAAATGGCCTTTGGACTTGGTCAGAAAAATAATGTTGCGCCTTCCAGCTCGCCCAAACACATCGATCAAATGGCCACCTCGGACTTCAAACCCTCGCCTTTTCTGGAACCTGGAGTTGCCGCTTCCATCGGCTCGTTGGCAATTCTACATCTGAAACGCGATCAGCTCATTCCCCTGGTCCTCAAATCAACCGCCGACGATGGCTACGCAGAGGGTGCTGTCACCAACACCCGTTTTGGTTCTTTCCCGCACTCGACGTTGAAGGATATCCCATGGGGCTCTCAGGTCCGCGCATCAAAGGTCGACACTGGTTCAAGAGGTCGCGGTGGTGCTAAGCGCAAGATCGACGACACTGAACCCAAGGAGGCTATCCAGGCTGGTACAGGCTTTGTACATTTGCTACCACCCACCCCCGAGAGCTGGACCATCAGTCTGCCCCATCGTACCCAGGTAGTCTATACTCCGGACGCTAGCTACATTCTACAAAGACTCCAGGTCCGTCCTGGCCAAACAATTATCGAGGCCGGCGCAGGTTCAGGCTCTTTCACCCATGCCTCAGCACGCGCTGTCTTCAACGGCTATCCTTCGCAATCCTCGTCAGAACCTTCGCTCAAGAAACGCCGTTATGGCCGTGTCTGCAGTTTTGAATACCATGAGCCTCGTGCCATTGGTCTGCAGGACGAGGTCCGGGCTCACGGTCTGGATGACCTCGTCCGCGTCACCCACCGAGATGTCTATGGCGACGGCTTCCTTCTCGACGAACAAGATCCCAAAGACAAGTCTCCGAAAGCTGACGCCATCTTCCTTGACCTGCCTGCGCCATGGATGGCTCTCAAGAACCTGACCCGTCAACGCCTCCCAGCCCGTACCGCCAAAATCGTTGCCAACTCTGCCTCTTCCGATGCCGCCGACGCCTCGGCTCCTTCAGAGACAGAAACGCCAACAGAAGAACCCACCGAACCTTTTATCTCTCCTCTCAACCCCAACGTTCCTATTCATCTATGTACTTTCAGCCCTTGTATCGAACAAGTCACGGCAACAGTGGCCGCCCTCCGCCGCCTTGGCTGGACAGAAATCCAAATGGTTGAAGTCATGCAAAAACGTATCGATGTGCGACGAGAACGCGTGGGTCTACATGAGGAGGGATTGCGCGGCGTCAATGCGTCAGCCGCGACTGTGGACGAAGCCGTAAATCGTTTGCGCGAAGTCGAGGGCAGATTCAAGGAGTGGCACGAGGCCATCAAGGAAGTGGATGAAGTGGCCGAGGCGAATGGAGAACCTCAGCCTCGTCCGAGCACCAAGGATCACCCGGCTAGTCACTTTGAGAGCAAGCAGGCTAGACTGGAACGTATCAAAAAGGAGGCTGCAGAGAGAAAGACATACAAGGAGGGAAGACTGGTGCACAGAACCGAGCCCGAGATCAAGACGCATACAAGTTACCTAGTCTTCGCAGTACTACCACGGGAATGGAATGAAGAACAAGAGGAGAGGTTGAGAAAGAAGTGGGGCACGGAAGGTCAGGTCTCGACTGAAGACATCAGCAAGAAGAAGGGGAACAAGAAGAGTAAGAAGACGTAGAAGAATACACATACATTAGACGCCGCAATTGCAAAGAGCATCACATAAGGGCCGAGGCAGATCCTCTTCAAGCCCGACTCACCCATAGACGTGCCAGGTAATTACTGTTGTCGGTGCATCTCTCTCTGCAAGTGTTTACGTGCACTAGAGATACTTGCGTCAACCAGGAACGAACCTCATGAAACCAGAATGAGTCTCTCATGAAGGTGCTCAGTCAAGCCATTTCTCGCCATGCACAACCAGAAAGATCATCCTGAAATGTCTTACGGCTGCGCTAGTAGTGCGATTACCAATTTCAAGATTGATCATCATAGCAGAAATGTTTGGACAGAATTGAACGGAAGACATACATTTGCTAAAACTATTGCTACGATCGTCGAGGTGTCCCATCTTGTAGGTCGTCGCCATGTCCTGGGAGCCACCACGAAGGGGCCCTCGTGAAGACGGTTTTAAAAGTGGGGTAGAATCAATCTCGACACACGCATCGGAGTCGCCAACCAGGTAGAGAATATGACCGGCTGGCGAAGATTTGAGTTGGTGGTCTTGGTTGAGAAGAAAAAGAAGAAGTCGCATGCGCGCTCGATGTCTTGTAGTGAAAAGATACAGCGGGCCCGTGCACGGCTTGGCATGAGCTTCTGCGCGCGACGGCGACTGCGAGAGCATCATGCAAATACTGTCTGTCACTCGATTCACTCCCGCCAAACTACAGTTCACCACGCTATTGCTCCCCGTCCACCTCTCGACTCCCATTCAGCTTACAACTACCATTGCAATATTGCCGCATCTAGAGCTACACCATACAACCACTTGACCACATCTCGCTATATACCATTCCGCAGTGCCAGCTTGTCACAATTTTCTGCACCTTGCCGTCGCCTACTTGAGAATCACGCCCATCACACTCTTCCGTCCTTGTCCAGCCTGCCTAGCTAGCCTTCTCTTCCGTCCGAAGCTTCTTCTCGTTCCACAATTTCTCTCCAGCTAGCAGTCGCCGCAATGGACAAGGACAGAGACAACCTTTGGTCCCGTCGTACAAAGTAAAATTGTCCCACTCTCCCTGTCTCCTATTACCTGGCTAAATTTGTGCTCGCGCAGTGTTGGCAAACTTTCCCTGTCCATGGACAAGTCAGATCGTCAAGAAGGACACACGTCAAAACGCTTCGGTAGCACATCTTCGCACGGCCGCAACAACCCCTTCAATGCTGTCACACCCTTGAACACCAGTGGGATCTCCTCTCCTACTACAGGCGCTTCTGGGGCTTTCGGCCTGGGCTCAGGCGCCTTTGCTTCGTTTGGCTCTGCGACAAAGACTCCCAAAACACCTGGCACGGCCTTTGACTTTGCCAAAGCTGTCGCTGGCACCCCCTCAGGCGTCAACTCGGCTGAGAAAAAGGATGGCGATGACAAGAAAAGCTTTGCTAGAAAGGTTGCGCCTGTCACGACACCTCGTCCTACAACTTCACAATCAATAGAGCCGGCAGCGAGCGGCAATGACAGCCCTTGGCCGCTCAAGTACACATGGGTCATCTGGTACAGGCCCCCCACGTCCAAGAACTCGGACTACGAGAAATCCACCAGGCCTATGTGCAAGATTTCGACAGCACAACAGTTCTGGCAGGTGTACTCGCACCTTAAACACCCTTCTGGCCTCCCCACCGTGTCAGACTACCACTTCTTCCGTGACGGAATCAGACCTGTATGGGAAGATGAGGAAAACAAGAAGGGTGGAAAGTGGATTCTGCGACTAAAGAAGGGGGTTGCAGACCGCTACTGGGAGGATCTGCTGATGGCCATGATTGGAGATCAGTTCGCCGAGGCGGGTGAGGAGGTTTGTGGAGCGGTTGTCAGTGTGCGTAGTGGCGAAGATGTTTTCAGCATCTGGACCAAGAACGACGGCGGCAGGAACGTCAAGATTCGGTAAGTGTCACGAGGTGATGCGATTTTGAGAAAGGCTGCTGACGTTCTGAACTAGGGAAACCATCAAGCGCGTCCTGTCTCTGCCGGCGGACACCAACATGGTTTGGAAAAGCCATGACGACAGCATCACTCAACGCAGCGCGATTGACCAGGCTCGTCAGGAAAAGACGGGCCATCACGGCGAGAGACGCCGCAACCAAAACCAGAGCTCGACGGGCAACGGCAGCGGCGAGGAAAAGGTTGCAGTGTGATGAAACAGTATACAAGGGTGATATGGCCGTACCTCACTGCATGTACCTTGAAGCATTGATTACCTGATAGCCAAGTGGAGCGTTTTGGAAGGCGTGGAAAAGCAGCTCTCTTTGACGGTACGCGCGTGGGGGCATATCTCGAGACAGGGATAGCAGGTATGCATTAGGTTGGCACCTCGATCGCGGGGTCCGCCTGGAGATGGCGGGTGGGGCATCTAATCAGTGTAAAGATACAGAGATGCAGAGTCCTTTAGGGGCTTCTGCTCCAGAAAGGTGGAGCGGCATCACGGTCGCTGGATTAGAACCGCGTCAAATGAACAAAAGCAGTAATAAAGCGCAGGCTGGATTTAACCATGACGGAAGTCCGAGGCTCTCCACAATTTGATGATTTGGCGGTATCGGGGCGACCCTTAAGAAGAACAACTGCCGAATCATGTCAATGGTGACATTGCTATCCCATTTTTTCCATTCGCACGCAGACACACGCCCAACATGCACGCGACAACATCATCAGATATGGCTTCGGACAGGATAGTCGACAAGATTGCCGCTCTGCCCGAGGATGGCACTTATTTCTCGCTGGAATTCTTTCCACCAAAGACGCAGCAGGTGAGGGGCGATGAGGGGCACCAAAGTGCTTGCGAGGACCTTTCTGACATGTTACTAGGGTTTCGCCAACCTCCACGCTCGTCTGTCTCGCATGGCACATTCGTTGCGCCCGCTCTTCGTCAATGTAACATGGGGAGCTGGCGGCAGCACTTCGACAAAGTCTCTGGCTCTGGCAGAAATGACCCAGCGACAATTGGGTCTTACCACGTGCTTGCATCTGACTTGCACAAACATGTCGCGCAAGCTCATCGACGAGACTCTGGAACAGGCAAAAGCTTTGGGAATCAGGAACATTCTTGCCTTGAGAGGTGATCCTCCGAGAAGCGACGAATACAGGTCTAACGAGCTGGAGAACAATGATGAGGACGACAGCAACAGAGAGTTCACATGGGCTGTTGACTTGGTACGATACATTCGCAAGGAATACGGACACTACTTCTGCATCGGCGTGGCTGCATACCCCGAGGGCCACTCTGATCAGTCCCACCCGGAGCATCAGCACGCAAACTACGACCTGCCATACCTGGTTGAAAAGGTCGAGGCCGGCGCCGATTTCCTCATGACCCAACTTTTCTACGACATTCACGCATACCAAGATTACGAAAGACTACTAAGACAGCACGAGAGCGGCCTTTTCGAGTCCATTCCCATCATTCCTGGTTTGATGCCCATCCAGAGCTACCAGATTGTCAAGAGAACCACCAAATTGAGCCACGCAAATCTACCCAGCGAAGTCTCGGACAGACTGGAGCCCATCAGAAACGATGACGAGGCTGTCAAGCGTGCCGGTGTCGATATCCTGAGCGAGATGGTTGAGACGCTAAAGAAGAGCCCGTCTCCCGGGCCCAAGGGATTCCACTTCTACACACTCAATCTAGAGAAGGCAGTCGCACACATCGTAGAGCGATGCAAGCTGATAGGTGCAGTCAACGACACTGTCGCAGTCGAAGACGATGACACACCGGTTGCGAACGGTAGCACTGACAAGAAAGCGAAAGCTCGTCGCAGATCTTCCCTCGCCAACTCCGCACCTCAAAACCGCGTTGTCGTCGACAAGACTTCGAGGTCTGCGTCTCACAGTAGTGCGTCTTTCGAGGCGTTTGACGATGAGGCGGGTGTACCGGGCGAGGACCCGCCGTCCCGCGCAGACGCACTAGCGATTTCCGAAGGGGAAGGTGCTTTAGGACGCGAGGCGACATGGGATGATTTCCCCAACGGTAGATGGGGAGACGCTCGCAGTCCTGCGTATGGTGAGATTGATGGTTACGGTGTCAGTTTGCATGTCTCGATCCCGAGTGCATTGAAGCTTTGGGGCTACCCTGTCGACACCAAAGACATTACAAGCATCTTCGCGCGTCACGTAAGTGGTGACCTAGATGCCATTCCTTGGAGCGAGGAGGGTCTCAACCCCGAGACTGCGACTATCAAGAACGAATTGGCTGGTTTGATCCAGAAGGGTTGGTGGACGGTCGCCTCCCAACCTGGAGTGAACGGCTTCCGTAGTGACCACGAAATCTTTGGCTGGGGACCACCCAGTGGTTTTGTTTTCCAAAAGGTACTGTTTCCTCGAACTATACTTCGTTCATAATTGCTAACACATGTTACAGCCTTTTGTCGAATTCTTCTGCTCACACGAAGACTGGGCACGACTACGTGCCAAGCTCGACAAGGACGACCAAGTAACATACTTTGCTTGCAACAGCAAGGGCGATTTCCAAGCAGCAGACGAGGAGAGTCTGAACCCGGTGACATGGGGCTGCTTCACTGGTAAAGAGTGCGTATAATCCTCATGTCCCCGTCATATCACATTGTCACTGACACAAGATCCGAATAGAATCGTCACGCCGACAATGATCGAAGCCGTCTCCTTCCGCGCCTGGGCCGAAGAAGCATTTGGCATCTGGACCGAATGGCGCCACGTATACCCACCTCGCTCACCGTCCGCCAACCTGCTGCGTGACATCAGGGACAACTATTGGCTGGTCAACATTATCCATCACGACTTCACCGAATCCAATGGTCTATGGAAGATGCTTTTGGACGCGTAAATGAAACAAAGCATATTGAGATAAGAGGAGGGTCACGGGAGTTTGGGGGAGAGAAACCACTGTTCGCTAACGACAATCCGAAACTTCTTGTACATATCGAATCTTGGAGTTCGAGCATCATAACGATGGCAATTCGCATAATACAGGACTCGGTTGTTGGAGTGTAATTGAGTCTCAAATGCAGATCTTAGAAGGTCAGGGTGACTCTTCCTTACTATTTGGTGCGTTACTTCTTGATGCCAACCACCACCAAATTCCTTGGACTGTGCTTGAATTCAAACACCGGCTCTACCCACGCATCAGCAACCTCATCCTGCTCCTTAAGGAACAACCATCTATCAACCACAATAGCAGCTTCAATGACACCAGCACTGAAAGCCATCAAACTCCACATCACACTCAATTCCTTTCCTCTCTCCTCGAAGTCTGCCTCATATTCACGAATTTCCTCATCACTCATACTAGCCATCTTCTCTGTAAACTGCTCTCCGCGAGTAGGGTCATTGACGAGTTTCTCCAACGCACCACGCACGTAAGAAACGAAACTCTCATAGCAGGATTTCCTCAGCGAGCCCAGGATGATGGGTGCAGTGCCACCGCCCGCCGACCAACCCAATGGACTTCCGTTATTGTTTTCGACATCGGCGGGCGCTGGAGCTGGCACGATACCTTTATCCATGAAGATTCTCTGCAACAAAGCACGGTAGAAGTGGCGTTTGAAAAAGTCTTCAGAGTCCTTTTTGCCCCAGTTTTGGGGTGCTTGGACTGCCATCATGCGGGCTGTGATGTTGAGACGTACGCCCTCTCCACTTGAGGTGTTTTGGGTGCAGAGACGAGCGGACATTGGGAAGCCGTGGGGGTCGTGGGCTTCTGCGGTTTGGGTTAGGCGTGGGTGGTTTGAACGTAGGGAGGGGAGTTTGTAGGTTGGAGGCCCCAGACGTTCGGTGATCAAGTTGTAGCAACATCCTGCTTCTGTGTTAGCCATATACTGAGGAATCCGGTCGTGTTCACATACCAACTAGAGCAACAGCAGAGACTGAGGGGTTCACAAGAAGAGAACGGATGCCATGGTGGACCAAGTTACCACAGCTGTGCAGAGAGATGACGAGAAGACGTGGGTCTTGGGCTTTGATAGAATTGTCGATTTGGAGGTTTCCTTCAACAAAGTTGTCTGGCAGCTGTTTCGAGGAAGGTGGCCGTGTCGCGGCTGCCTCGAGGTCTGGGGTCACTTTCTCGCGGATAGCGTCTTGATCCACGATCTGAGGCACCACACGCGAAAGATCGCCATCTTTGATGTAGTGTTCGACGTATTGGATGCTGCCGACCCCTGAATTCGAGATTTTGAGCGTCGCTTGTGCTGGTTCCTCCTGAGGTGCGGCAGGGGTTTCTGCGTGGAAGCCTCTTTTCCCTTTGAGATCCGTTTTCTGAGCTTCCTTCTCGGAGATTCCTTGTTCAGCCATCGCTTGTTGCCGAACCCTCCACTCCTTCTTATTGACCATTGTCGGTTGCTTGGGAGCTAGTTTGGCAAGCACGTCCCAGTTTCTTGCTCCCTCGATGTTGTGTGCTCTGCTCTCCAAAGCAATGATGTGTTTGTTGTAAGGTTCGGATGCCAGCGCTCTACCCAGGTAATTCTGACCGGCTCCGAAATCGACCAGATGGGTGATCTCCCGGTCTGTAGAATCGGCGATCTCAGTGGTCAGTTTGTCTAGATAGCGGCAAAAATTATCAACTTCGTGGATCTTTTTGACATTCATGCCAACTGCTACTTGGCGAGCCAGGGTGTGTGTAGTTTTTGGTCCATTGGCTCCTTTTTGAGCCCTTCTGTCGATCGGAGTATGTTCACGTCGTAGAGACAACTTCCTGATTTGCTTGATATATTGCAACAAAGATGCTGGTGGCACAGGGCCTTCTCTCCATGAATCTGTTCCAATGTCGAAAACGTCCAAGTTCTCACGCATGAGCAGATCCAATATGTCCATGATATTGTGTGATCGGAAGAAAGATCGCCAATCCGGGTCTATTACCAGGCTATAAAGATCGGGCTTTCGTGTGAAGAAGTCGAGCACGTGAACACCACCACACAGAGCTTGTAGCAATTCAGAGGTGCCGATAAAGTCCAGTAGTGAGTCGACATATTGTTCCGAGGTCTCGAACTCTGGCGAGCAGGGCAGAGGGCGTTCTGGTCCCATCATGATACGGTATCGAAGTACTCAAATAGGGACCGCTATATCAATTGAGACAATCTGCTGCTACTCTTGACTGCGGTGTAGAACGTATGCGTATGAAATGGTTGGCGGGAGAAAAAAGTACACCAAAGTTTAACGCCGGCTAAAGACCGAACGACGACAAAGAGCTGGGGAAGCACCTTGACCTCAATCAACAACAACTCGACGCCTTTTGAAACTCTTACGTTCTGTCTCTACTCCGAGATCAAACAATGAGCTAGATTGTCATTGCGGCATAGGCGGGCCGCATGCTACAGACACGACACTCAAACCATCATGGCATCCGAAGACCCCTTTCTACAGGTCCAGGCGTACGTTGCAATTGTAATACCATTGCATAGTAGCATTGATGCTGATATGGAAGCAAATGCAGTGACGTCCTCTCGCTCCTGAACACAACGCGACCACTCTTCAACAGCTACATCCGCATCCGCTCCTCGGCCTCTTCAGCCACCTCCCCCGAACTCGTCGAAGCACGCGACGAACTCGAATCCACACTCACAGACCTCAGCGCCGACCTGCGCGATCTAGTCGACAGCGTGAAAGCTGTCGAACACGACCCATACCGCTATGGCCTAGAAATAGACGAGGTCGAGCGGCGGCGAAGACTAGTCGAAGATGTAGGCGCAGAGATCGAAGATATGCACGCAGAACTCGCAAAGACTGTCGAGCAAGCACAAATGCACGGAAAGGCCAAGGCCAAGGATAAGGATACTTCGTTACCACATCCCAGTGCTTTTGACAGCGATGACGAGCATGGAGAGGGAGACGGCGATTATGCCCAGTTTGAACAGCAGAGGCAAGAGGAGATTATGCAACAGCAGGATGAAGCTCTGGATGATGTCTTCAAGACTGTAGGCACTCTGCGTCAACAGGCCGATACCATGGGCCGCGAACTCGAGGAACAAGCTGACTTGCTCGATGATGTCGACAACATCGCCGATCGCGTGGGCGGCAAGCTTCAAAATGGTATCAAGAAGATTGGTTGGGTCATCAGGAAAAACGAAGGTTTGTTTTCTCTAGTCCTCTGTGAATCTCGTCGCCTTTCATCTCAGTCTGGTTCGATTGCTTGTTGGATCCTATGCTGACCATGCCGATCAACCACAGATACGTATTCCAGCTGTTGCATCGCTGTTCTGATTGTTGTCTTGATCATTCTGTTGATCTTCCTGCTGGCTTCATAAACAATACCCATAATATAACGACCCACAATAAAGATACGAAAGAGTCTGACAGCACGTCATATCAGATCCATCACACGAGCCGTAAACTGTTCATCTGCTTTCCCAACAGCCACATCCTCCCTCCCCAAGTGATAAGTTTTGTAACTCTCACGCCCCTCTTACGGATGTATAGAGCGTATTGTTTACAACAAGAATGCACGATGTCTTCTAGAGTAGAGACCTATCCCACGAGGTTCAACATGATATCGCTTCTCGATGGAGGCTGTGCGTTCTCACGACAGCTGTGCATTATTAAAGCTGTACGGATCAAACTTAGGTGTTACGGAAGACCTCTAGCAGGACTAGCGGTGCTGGAGGGGGTTGTGCCTGTAACAGTCGTACTAGCTCTGGGTCGGTCAACGAGTCTTGTTTCGAGGGAGCGTATGATTCATTGTCGCCGCTGAATATGGAAGCATGTGCCGTGCACAGCTTTAGATACCATAATCAAGTGCGCGAACCGGAAGCACACTCCGTCAAGCGCAGGTTCAAAAGGTTCCATCCTGAGGAGACGGTATAATGTGCTTGGTACGGAAGGCCGCAGGAAGAGCAATTTTGTTGTTGCGGTGTGTCGGCGGACTGAACCTCACATCCGTCAAAAGCAGACTCTTACCGCTGGTTCAAGGGTTCAGGGCGGCTAGCCTGACGTGCGATTGAAGGACCAATTGCGCATACGGTTGGAGGCAAACATGAGCAGCTTGGTAAGGAGGTCTAGGAGTCAGAGAGCAATTGTGATCAGATGGGAGAGAAGGTACGAGAGGCGTAACTATCAATGATTGATAGGTGATCGAAGACGCCTGCGCTTCTGAGGAAAGAGGGATAAGAGGTCTTGAGTAACAATGGCTGATGAAAGACAAAACGCTATACCACTTCTGTTGAATACACTTTTAGCCATACGTGGTGACCTATGTCCGGTCATGTTTCCAATGAGTCCGACTTGTCCCAGAAAGTCGATTTCTTCATGCTGTCCATGACTAGTCTTGCTTTATTCTGCTAACCATTGGAAGAACTCGTTGCGCCAGTCAGCGCGGCCAGCAGCAGCACAAAAAGCGATAGGTTATTGTTAGAAGAGAAAAACTCTGACCATCGGCGCAGAACGTGTCAAAGAAATCGTTCGTAGCATGCACGATGACGGAACTACGGTAGGCAGCATCCTTAGCAAAGCACTACATGGCAGAACGTTCAACGATGGGCCATCGAAGCCGAGTCCCACGAGAGGATGAGTTGGTGGAAGACGACGGCAACGAGACGACGACAGAAAACGATGAGCAGTCACGACCGTTATTCCTGACGAGTGACGACGCCAGGCTCTGTGTGTACGCCGAGGATGACTCGGTCCTCATCTGGTGTTCATCCGGTAACTCTCCACGTGTGTAGATCTTTGCCAGCATCGAGAATAGAATACATCGGCGTCGGCGATGTAGTAACCTTTATCATCGAGCACGACGCATGAAGAGCTGTCCAGGACAGACTGGTGGCCATTGATCACGATGAATCACAGGCTGTACTACGTGGTTCTTTTGATCACGGTCGATGACCTCGAAGATCAAGATTGAGATCAAGATTAAGATCAAGATTGCGATCAAGCAAACAACATCGGTCGATGGCTGGCGGAGTTGAGCGCATGGGGAGGATGTAGAATGTGTCACTTCAGACACGAGTTAGCTACCCACATATGTAGAGTGATATGGTCAATGGATGTGGAGCAAGAGAAGCAGAGTTGCGTGATGAGTCGATGGTCGTATTCGATGCACAGGACGTCTTCTGATGCCTTGCAGTTCACATCAGATTTTGAGCCGCATACGTAAGGACATCGATGGGAATGACGACCTTGTCCGACGGATACTTGTCATGTAACGTGCTTCTCGAGCACAAAATGATTAGAGCAGTGACGCACAGTGCAAAAATGGGTGTGTCCCGCAGGATACGTTGGTCTGCATCCTGCAGTTAAGGAAGGAATCCGATCTGCCCCAAACGCTGCCTGTACAATATGCATACGGGATGTCGAGCACATACCAATCCCACTCAATAATATGAACAAATATGGAGATCCTGTTACGGGTTCAGATGCAGGCCAAGTAGGGTGATCGATGTGAACCTTTACCTACGCACTTGTCAACCGGTGAACCAATAGCGAAGGCCGACCATCGACTCCTAGAAGGATGACTGGGTCGTCTGTCTGAAAGTAGGGGATAAGCAGTTCGTGAGGAGAAATCCCGATAACATGACGAGGTATCACGAAGTGCGTGCCTCTTGGTTCGCTACCTCAAACCCTTTGCGCCTATAAAGCTGGCTGAATGGGGTAATTGATAGGTGATCGGCCTGATCCTTGGTGGTGTCTGATGTCAATCTTCCTCCACCCGGACAAAATTAGGAGGTCGAGGTTGATGTGGAGTGCAGCACAAAAGTAATACAGAGGCAAACAACATCATAGGGCAGCAGTCTGTGCATCCGCATCATTGCATGTCTTTCAAAGTGTGCCGAGAGAGTGGTTCCGTCGACGTCAGAGAAGGCCGAGCATGAAGACAACTCACGGCCTGGGAATGGTCGTTGCTGCCGTGGTGACAAGGCAGAAGATACGTCACTGGCGGCGCTGCCTCTCCCCTTGCGAACGGTGGTGGCGGTCGGCGGCGACTCGACCGGGCGTGTTCTGCATGCAGACGATTTTTCGTGGGCCACGGCCACCAACAGTGTCAAGCGGGTGCCGGCACAAGTCACGAAAAATGGTCAGCGGCGTACATCTCGACTCACGACCGTAAGCCTCAGGGTCTAGAGAGCACATCAACGTCAATTCAGAGACCTACTCGTAAAGGAATGAGAAAGTCTCCACTGCCGTGTGCCACTTGCAGAGATCATCCAGAAACAACAGGGCGTTCTGACGTTGTCCGGAACCGAGAAGGAGCGACATGCGACCGTCCTTGTTACTCTTGCTCACCCTCCGGGTCCCTCCCTGGCAGCGAACACCCCCAACAATTGAGAGCGGCACCGCGAGAAAATGCGAGACGACCACCGGGCAATTTCGCTCGCCAACTACATCATGATGTACAGGGTCCTTATCTAAAGGTGGCCTAGGCTTGCTGTCTAGCCCCTCGGGCCCGCTGTTGCACACAGGGCAATGAGCTAATTGCGGGTTACTACGTCCAATCAGAATCTCCCGATACTCGCAGCCTCCCGCCTCCACGACAGGGGGACCTACTTATCGAGCTCTCCCCGGTGAGGACGCGGGAATAGACCTGTTCTGCTGGCGTGCTTCAGACTTTGGTAGGCTCTGGGTGGCTGCCGATCTTAGCACCAACGCCCGCACCAACGACCACACTGCAGTCTAGAGGTTCAGGGTCTACCGTCTCCGTCTGACGTTGATCCAATCCCGTCATGCTCTGCATTTGCTCACTGCAGAACTACTTTTGCTGTACGAGTTTCAACATATAAGGGACGCAGCTCTTCTCGTTACATGTCGTTCTATTCTCATCAACAACCTTCCACTTCAACAACATTTAGCAAGTCTTTCATATCTTCAACCGAAGGAATTCTTCTTCTGCACGCCAGCCCTTAAGCACTTTGAACATCTATCACAATGGCCGCCCCTTCCGAGATCCAACAGGTCTACATCGCTCAGGACTACTCTGAGCCCACCGCCCCTCAGTACGAGTTTCCTCAGCACTACGATCTGAACGATCCCGACTCTGCTCGTCTCTCATACCAGAGACTCATGCATGAGCACACCAAGCAACAGTTCGAGCTTGCCACATCATCAGCTCGTCGCCGCGGCTCTCCTCCAGAGCACGACCTTGCCGGTCTCCGCAAGGAGACCTCTGGCATGAGCATCGACTCTTCTTCTTCTTAAATACATCAGTCTGCGACTGGGTTACGACAACTTTACCTCTCGGCATACTGCCTCGTGCAGCAGTATGACTGGGCTTACGACCTCATGGGATGGCGTTTGACATTGATTTTTTTATTGGGACCGGGGAGCCTTGCGAGGCTGGATTTTGTTAGATGACCGTTCAAGCTGGGTTGGTCGTTTGTGGTGTTCATTATAATTGGCATTTTCAATCTATGCATGGTCGATATTAGTCGACTGACTACCTCACTTGGGGCGATGAGTTTTACTACCACGTAAAGGTCTTTTGGAAATTGAATGAACTTTTCCAATGTTATCATCTCACATTCTTCCTGTTGACTGAGATCAAAATTGCTCTGACATGATCTGCGACCCACTCAACCTTGAAGCGTATACAGTTCAGCCTCTTATCATTTTGAGTTTGACTCAATCTCGCCTCCTATGAGTTTCATGACGCCGCGTTGTTACGGCCTTTGGTAGAACGCGGTAGCCGATATCAAGCTGCGCAAACATAGATGAGATCTTTATTGAAGCGAGAGTCATGCAAGCCTCGAAAGACCCCTGCGATTCTCCAACGGCACACGACATCAAGCTAATTCTTGGCTATTCCTCCGACTCCACAGCCAGTTTGTAGCGTACTTTTCAGCAGATCGACAGAGCGCATTTCAATAATGTGGATGATCTGTACACTGTAGCGATAGTCTAGGAACCCCTCTCGAGCTGAAGCGATTTTGCTTCAGTCGTGACTTGAGTTTAGAATCAGTGTGCCGAGTACCAAAGGTACAGCTCTTCTGCAAAGTCAAAAAGATTGCAATGTGGGAGTTTAGACTTTGATTGAGCACCAGCGGCTAAGGATGATACAAGACCAACGGTAGCAGGCTCCGCATGCTGATGACAAAGTTGGACTGCCTATGGATTGGTGACATGGGTTGTCAGGGATCAACCGGCAAGCATTAAAGAGTCTCAGGCATGTAATGCAAGACGTAGTCGGGACGAGGGGTGGATGGAGTGCAGTCCGGACACGGCACATGAACTGTTTACAAGGGTCTCGACTTGTCACATTGGGTAGTGATGGATATCTTGGTACGCATCTGGCTCTGGTTCTGAGCCGTTGAGGTGACTAGTGTGTATGAGCATGGGTCAGAGCAAGTGATTCATCAAGTGAAGTGTTGGTCCCTGAGCTTTCCAGAGCTTTTGTGACGAGGCGGCAACTTGCAGAAGGGCAGTGCTGCACGATATGATTATGGCGACAGGGTAGTCCGTAGTGGTTGTGGCTTTTCTCGAGACGAGAAGTGCAGGGGTGGATGCGCCGGAGTTCATCTCAGCAGCCAAGATCAGCGTGCGGGGTGGCGGGCGCCGCATCTCGCATGTCGCATGTACACCGACAGCAGTCACGACTCGCGACTCATCAATCCAAACTATGACGATTCGTTGAACCAGGCTCAGTCCCCCTTACACGTCTCGTTTCCATTTCAATTTCAGTAACACGTCACGACCAGGCACCATGCCTTCCGAACGCAAGCTTCCCTTCTGACCCTAATCAATGTCGTGTCCTCGACTGACAAGCGCGTCACACAGAGAACCCGTTGCTTGCTCAGGTCCCGCTAACCGTATCCCCCTTCATCACCTTGCCAAAGGCGCCGACCCTACCACACAATTACGCCAGCTTGCCCTCGACACTACCACCCTCAATCCTCAACTCTGACAGCGATGACCACTCGGGCCCTCCAGCCTATGTGACCTCTGGCTCAGGCTTTCGTGCTCAGCCCTCCACTATCGTCACCCAGAACAAAGCCCTGCGTCATCAGCTTGACACTGCTGCCTCTGAGGCCAGCACCAAAGTCCGCGACTGGCGTGCTGCCATTGATGAGCGCGAGTTGGCTGAGAAGAGAAGAAAGGCCCCTGGCTGGCTGGACAGCGATGCCAAAATCCTAAGGCCTGCGACTACCGCTCCGCCGCCAGACACAAAGCCAGGTGCTAGCCTGTTGGATGCTGATGAACACAACACTGATGCCCTGCGACCCCAAGCGTCTGCAAATGATATGGGCTCGCAGATGGATCGTGCCTTTGGTTGAACCCTCTTCTGCCTGTCAGATATAATCCCTCGCTCCGACTACGCCGCATTCATGCAGAGCAAAAGTAGCTGGGACTGGAAGTGCTATGCCTTCAGGTCTCACAAGTGATGATGCAAGCATTGGCTGAGAGCTGGCAGTTGCCGCAAAGTCAAGATTACGATGCTATGCAACATCATCGAAAGATATGCTATGCTAGATTATGACGGTCCGAAATCGTAAGAAAGCCTACTCCAACAACCATGATAGAATAGACGATCATAATAACATGCCGCTCAAAGAAGCGAAAGGTTGAAAGTATAAACAAGAACTTTTTGCCGCATCAACATGCCATCTCTTTTCCAATTCTCTCCTCCTGTCAATGCCCATTGGCCACAACATTGATACCATCGACACTCATGGCCTCTTCTTCTATAAGTGCCTCCAGCGCCTCGCCAACCTCATCTTCTCGAACAATCACATTACCTGTCCTAGCCGTGGACAGATAACTCATGTTGAATGTCCCTTCACCTTGCCCTTCATCACCCAACCTGTCCAACAGACGTCCAGCAACACCACAAATGATACCCGTACTTTCTTCGGGCAACTTGCGCAAATCGAACACGATAGCAAAATAGGTCTGGTCGTTCTGGAGGAGTATGCCTTCGCCAGAGGAAGGGAATTGGGAAAGCAGCTCTTGGTCGAGGGTCAGGGACACAGTATCCGTCTGGGTCAGGGTGATGGACATGAATCGAGGGTTTGTGAGAAGACATTTGAATATGCCTAATTGGATCGCATCGTGGATGTCTGCGCTGTCGCTGCGATACCCGGCACAGGTGCGCAACTCTAGGCTTTCATCTACCAAAGGGAGGATGTCGTGGCGGTGGAGTGTAGAGAAAGTTTTGGTTTGCCATTCAGCAACCGTTGCTGGTGGAGGCGTGCCTGGAGATTGAAGAAGATCGATCGATGAAGAACTGCTGCTGTTGCGGTTATGCGAGTGGAGGGGTGAAGAAACATTGGTCATGTTTGCGCCATGGCCATTGGAAACGGGTTCAAAGGCGAAACCTCGCTCTTCCAGAGCGGAGATGACTGTTGATTTGGAGTTGTAGGGAACAAGTACGAAGTCGCTGTAGTAGCTTGTGATGAAGAAGATCGAGCTGTGATGGGTCAGCATGGCTCACATTGAGGTTGAGGTTATCGACTTGCATTCCAGCGAGCGCAAGAGGCGCAGTCAAATCCAAGACTCGTTGTCCAGCTTCCATACCTTCACCTCCAACTTGTATCACGACAAAATCATCGTTGCTGATGATGACTGCTTGTTTCGCTTTCGCGTCTAGCCTCTCGATCAACGGTCTGAACAGCTCGTCAACCAGGCGTCGCGGACAGACCACCGAACACTCAATCGTGGTTACTGAGATGTTGGTGAAGGCGTTAGGATACGCCCACTTCCTACGAGGCAGCCCGTCCACCTCATCTGCGCCGTCTGTAAGCGTCAGGAGACGCAAGATAGGTTGTATAAAGTGTGAATATAAGTGTAGGGGGATGTGCACAATTGCTAGTTTGGTTTCCTGCACAAGAGGACCGATGTTAGTAAAGTTGATTGTGAACGAATTGCACAGAGAAAAAGAAGTGACCAATTTTGATGTACGAAGACTCGAAACTAACAACCAGACTCCTAAATCTACCAAACCAGACAGAGGAGCCGAGAGCTGAGAGCCTCATGTACAGATGTGAGCACTCCCAAGAGACGTGAAGGAGAAGACGTACCAGGAACTGAACTTGAGCGTTCAGCAAGATCATAGAGTTTTCCATCATGGTGGAAAACGCGATTGCAGAATCGGATTTGTCTTCAAGCGCTGATGAGTTGGGCTAGGATGCTGCTGCCTCTGTGTATTCACAGAGGAAGCAAGCTTCTAGGATGAATCAAGCGGTGCGAAACAATGTTTGATACAGGTCGCGAATAAGAACATAGGACTAATGTCAGAGGGTGATAGGTCAGCGGTTGATGTGTTCCTGTCCAGCGGGCCAATGAGAATAGTCGTTCTTGAAGTTCATAATCCGGTCCAAAAGTCAAGTGATGGAAGGGTTGGGTGGTTCCCCGAGCTATGAAAGCGGATTTGTGTCAAGGTTGGCGAGTGGATAAGAATGCTCCAAAGATGGGGAGTCAAGGTCCAGTATATATAACACGGCGCAGTCCGATGCGGAGTAACAAGACGTCTTCAGGAAGTTGGTCCTTGCTGGCCGGTACTTAGCTAGCTCTAGTGGAGTACTTGGTGCAAAGAGACGATCGTTGCGAGGGACCTGCAAGTCCAAAGTCTCGAGTATCACGACTGTGATGTCGCAAAGAGGTGTCAATGCTTCCAAGGAACCTGATGAAAGCACGGGAGAGGCGCTGGTGATGCGTATGTGCGTGATCGAGCGGATCAGTATGTATGCGTGACTAGTCCAAGTCGCAATCAATGGGACGTGGGGGTGTGAAGCGGTGTTCTTGCTTGCACGGGATTGGTTTGGTTTTCGCTGCACGCGCACAATGTCCGATAGCGTGGATGGTGGTACGCAGTCGAAATAGGGAAAAGACTCGAGCTGCCGGGGACCGCCGAAGCGAACAAAGACGTGAGAAAAGAAGGCTCGAATACGCGGCGGATGCGGCTTGCCTCTTCTAATAGATCATCACAATGCGAGTCACAAATAGGTAGAAGCGATGATGGAAAAAAAAAGGGTGATATCTATCTTGCTATTTCTTTTACTTTCGGCGTGACTCATGAGGGTCGAGGCAGGTGTTTCTGGGGACTTGTGCCTCTTGCGCTCGCTAAATCTCCGTTTCTTGCCGGACACGGCGAGCTCCACCGAAATCTCAAGCTGTCGGGAGTTTCTTTCTCGCGAATCACAGCTCCCATCGGCGTTCGCGAAACGTTTAGAAAAGTCTTGCATATCGACATGGGTGGTGCATTGAGACTTGGAAACGGCATGAAGCTAAGCAAAATGCTTAGTCGCAGCGACGAATGAACCCCACGACATGGCAGCAGTGTGATTGCACTACGACAGCGAGCGTCGGACATCGCATATCTTCGCCTTCCCCACCTTGCCCTGGAGTTTCGTTCTTGTTGATTAGCGGCAGCGGCAGTAACAGAGCTACGGGTCTACAGGTTTCTGCAGGTGCAAGCCACAAGACTGACTCTGGACCTTGTATCTGCTCAACACCTTTCCGTGATTTACAGCTGCCTCAATTCGTCTGCCCGCAAGATCCACAATCTAGAACCCCAGCCTCCATCCCCGACTGTTGTTCTAGGATGGGAATTGGCCTGCAAGTGACGGATATCGGAAAGCGCCCTGATGTTTGTTGTTCATGCAACAAAGACATGCCACTTGAAATCGCACCCCTGGGTCGTTCTTGCGCTTGACTTGCATGCACGCTGCACGGCGTTCGGCTCTCTGCTGCACGGACATGTGGTTGACGATATGCCTTCGCGTGGTTCTTATCTCAACTCAAACTCCTATTGTACGCCATAGAGTAGTACGCAACACTATTGATAAGCGGTAGCCAGCTCGACTACACCTGCTACATGGTGTGTGAGTGGGGAAAGACTGTCAAAATCCTTCGCAGAATATGATCAGTCAATCTTCGCTCGCAAGTACAAGTAGGATGGCTTGATTTTGATATTCGATTCGATATCGTGGCGCCTTGCCAGATGACCCTGTCCGCTTCTCGGCCTCTTTGCAGCGCGGGATGTTCAGGTACGCAAACTCTCTTCATCAATTACTTTTTGCTTGGGATGCGCCACGCATCGAGTGCGGCGCGCGTGCATTGCAAGAGAGTCGCGCGAAAAGAGGGGTGCATATGTGGAGTGAGGTAGGCAATCAAAAGTCATGTCGGTTCAAGCAGCTGGGACACCCTACAGTCAGCATCCACTGTACTAAAGCAGACAGACCCGCATTCTCCAGGTGTCAGACGAACGCAGCGAATCAAAGAACCCGGATCACCAGCGTGTTGAGTCCCGTGAACAAAGTGCACCTGGCATCTCTGTGTTCATCGACCAACGAAGATATCAGGAACCATTCTGTATCAGCCGCAATCTTGATTGTCACACAATAAAGAGCCCTCTCATGATGCTGGATGCGAGAGTAGAAGCCGACATCCCTGGCAAAATCCTTCACTGTCCGCTGCTATCACACACCTTCACGAGATGCAGTACTTTCTGATTATTTAGTGTCAAGGTTCTTCGTTGCTGCAGTACGACACTCATGTGGACTTCATCTTGCCAGAAGTCATACCGTCTGAGACACGTGCGCGAAGCGTGTTTGTAGCTCTGGTAGGAGTGTATCGAGCAGCTCAGGGTGCAAGGGAACGTTCCTCTGAGGTAGTAAGTCAGTGTCTGATACGACAACAATAGTGCTGCAGTCGCACCTCCATCGAATCATACTGCGCGAGCTGGTTTGTGTCGATTATCCTGCTCTCGCCAACAACATAATCTCCATACCAATGAGGAAATGGCTGTGAGGGTCCTGATTGACCTTCACCTCTGGTCCACAGTGCGGCCGTGCTCGGAGTGAACAATAAACAAGTGTAAGTGAAGCTGGCAAAACACATCATATTCTCGTTATGCAAAGGTGAATCTTCCTCCTCTTTTTCTCTGTGCCTTGTTCCAGCCGCCTCCCTCTCTTTTCTTCACTCATCGTTCTCCGATCTTCTTCTCATCTCTGCCACAACGTCTCGGTGCCTCTTCTCCTCATCAAAGATTTGCACATCAAAGGTTACTGGTCACTTGTTCCCTATGCGTTCGTATGACAACTACTAATCAGGGCGCAGGAAGTCATGTTTGCCCACGCTCGTCAGCCCGCTACTTCGCGCAAAAAGAAAACCTTCGGACAACCAGCCTGTAAGAAACTGGCGGATTCCTATCACGCCGTATCCTCCGAACGTAGCACTGTGGATCCTCTCGACAAAGTGAGATCACAGGCCTGTCGCGATGCATGCCGCTCAGCGTACTTCAGCGTTGAGAAGGTTTATCAAGCCGAAGACTTCTTTCAAGAACTCGACAAGAGAATTACGGGAGGCCAGATCGCCGACTTGACTGCTTTCACCGGCGGTGTCAAAATCTCATGGAACAAGAGGTTTACAGCTACGGCTGGTCTAGCCAAATGCAAGCGCGGACTTTACCCTTCCGCCACCATCGAGTTGTCCGATAAGCTCCTTGACGACCGTGAACGCCTGCTCAACACTGTTGCTCACGAATTTTGTCATGTCGCAAACATTCTGATCAGCGGGGACCTTCGCTCGCACGGAACTGGTTTCAGAGAGTGGGCTAAGAAATGCGAAGTGGCCTTCAACGATCTCGGCATCAAGGTCACAAGAGAACACAACTACAGCCCGAAGTTCGAGTACATCTGGACATGCACTAACAAGAAGTGTGGCGAAGAGGTTGGCTACCACAGCAAGAGACTTGATCCCAAGCAAGATGATTGTCGTCACTGCGGCGGTCTTTTGGTGCAGACAAATCCAGTAGCTAGAGTGCTCAAGACTCGTCGTGACTGGGACACCTGAAGATGGAGAAATCTAGAAGATTTGGACGATCGCCAGCCACAGCAAGAATGGGAGAGTCGCCGACTTGACAAAAGAACAGAAAGCAGAACGAAAGCTTTGAAGGTGAGTCTAGCCACCATTGCCTTGTCAAGCCTTTTTTCGACTCACATGTTACATGACAACAGGCCCTTTATATCTCAGCTTCTCTCAGGCGATGATTCTGACACAGTGCAATATCAACATTCGAAAATTCTGGAAAGATTGGGGCTGGAACGACAGCCCGAGAATATGGAAGCATGAACGAGGGTGGACATAACACAGTAGTAAGACCACTCGGAGACGGAAAAGTGGAGCTAGATAAAGCGAACGAAGCTACTACTTGTCACAGGTCGAACCTGCGAAATCGATACCGCATACAATAATCATATCCACCACCACCGTTTGACTGTTTCGAAGAGTGATAGTTCTCAAGAATAGAAACTGTCTCCAGTATGCATGTATTGAGGACAACCCTGGCAGAACTTTGCACGCCGGTGATTACCTAAGCACGCCGCAATTCTCGAGAATCTTGGCACCCTCGTGGTCGGTCTTGTCAGCCAGTGGACAGGAAGATATCAGTGCTTTGGTTGTCGTCGCACAGAACTGTGTAGGATTCACAAAGATGGCTTTCCCTGGCATGTCAGTTCCCGGCTTGGGCGGTGACGCTGGTTTGGACGAGCAGAAGTTGAAGGAGCAGCAGATGATCAAATTCGTGCGCCCATGGCCTACACTGAGACAGACGAGCAGCGCAGACTGACGGGAATTCTAGATGCAACAAGCGATGGAGTCATGTCCAGCAAAAACTGCCATGTCGGGTGTCATGGGCTTTGGTCTGGGAGGTCTCTTTGGTCTCTTCATGTCCAGTGTGAGTATCTCCTACCGCCCCGTTCAGGTCGATCTCCAGAATAAACACTGACGCAACTTCTTCACACAGATGCGATACGATGCCCCCATGACCGCCGGCGCAGACGCAATCACAAAACTCCCAGTCAAGGATCAGCTACGACAGGGCTTCAAAGAGATGGGCAAAGCAAGTTGGAGCAGTGCAAAGAACTTTGGTCTCGTTGGTAGCATTTTCGCTGGAACCGAGTGCTGCATCGAGGGTGTAAGTAGTCCCGTTGTGTACGCCACCTGTCTCCAGCACCCTTACTGAACAAAACCACGCAGTTCCGCGCGAAGAACGACTTGTACAATGGCGTAGCAGCTGGCTGCATCACAGGCGGTGCACTCGCTGCCAAAGCCGGTCCACAGGCAGCTGCTCTCGGTTGCGCTGGTTTCGCCGGGTTCAGTGCCGCAATCGATTACTACATGCGCATGCCGAACGACGACACAGCCGCTGACCCGATCGCTTAGATCTAGGACGTCGGTCCATGTAATAACAGAAGCATATGGGTTCTTTCGGTAAAACGGCGCTGGAGAAAAGGTCTCTTGACCATGGAGTTCGGGGCGTACAAGGAAAATCTTGACTCTTTTTTGGTCGAGACCGTCTGCCTATTGGCCCTTCGACAATGCAATATCGTGCTACTCGTCGAGTACGCATCTATTATATCTGCGCCATCAAGCATATCGGCTCTGGACTGAGCCTCATTGCATCGGATCGTGGAATCTCGGCACGGTTAAACCACGAGTTGCCCCTGCTTCCATCGGGGTAACCGGAAGATCATTGAATATCTGCAAGGCGGATGGTTGTGGTTCTAGACATCGTCGAGATGCCGCATGGATAGAATTGCCCCTCTCGAATTTAGCCAACTCGAAGCCGTCGATATGGCCAGAGAGAGACTGCATGTTGAGATCCAGAATCAGTCGTGCTGATAGCGCATGCACCACGGAGGCTCGTTTGCTACAGTGCTTGGTAATGCTTGGTGGAATGAGTTTGCGAGATTAAGCTTTCCGACACATTAACCGGTGTCTTGGTATACCAACATGTTGGGGGCAAGATGCTAGCTTTCGACCACATATCAAACCCAATGCCGAGGCTCTGACCTTCAAATCTCCTTTCCACCACCAAAAACTCCACCAATATCTCGTTTAACCGCCCCGCGTCTCCGCATTAGAAGCAAATGCGGATGCGGGAGCGGGTGTGGAGCAACGAGCAGGACATGATTGCTCTTTGCCTGTTCGCCTGCCGCTTGGGTGGGGCCCCGAAGGGCCAGTGCTCTTCAGCTACACTCCCATTCAGTTTCCATATGCGATTGCGACGAAGCCTCTGCAATTTCTAGCCAGAAGGAAACCTTGTCTGTTTAGCCTGTTCGCACATGCAATGGAATTTGATCAAGATTCATGCATGCAGGAACTCATGAATGCTAGGGTATGAACAGATTATCCGGTGGTCTGTAAGGTAGAGAAGCGCTGTGAAGAGCAGTATATAAAGATGTAGGCACTCGTCTCTGTTACACTCATCATCAAGCAAGAACCCGCAGTCCATTCGTTAAACTACATCCTCTTCAAAGATGTCTATCCGTTCGCTTCTCAGCTTTGGCTTGTTGGCAGCTCCTCTGGTGTCTGCTCTGCCCGCTGCGGACTACAAGTCGACCTCGTGCAGCACCAGCACTTCCCACAGCACCTCCCACTCAACTTCTCACTCCACCTCTCACTCTACTTCTCACTCTTCTACCCACACCTCAACCCACACTTCGACTCACAGCTCTGCAACTTCTGCTGTCGTCACCACTACCACTAGCTCTGCCTCCAACACTGTCCAGACCACAACTTTGTTGGCAACCGCTACTGGCAAGAAAGGCCTGAACGACTACGCCAAGAAGGCCGGAAAGCTCTACTTCGGTACTGCTGCGGACGTGCCTGGCACCAACGAAACAACTGACAAGTACTACCGCGCCGAACTTGCCAACAGAGATGATTGGGGCCAAGTCACACCTGCTAACGCCATGAAGTAAGACACAATGACTTATCTACCATAGAGTGCAAAACTAACAGTCTACTAGGTGGGTCTTCACAGAGCCTGAGCAGGGTGTCTTTAACTACACCGAGGCGGAGACCTTCCTTGCGGATGCTGCACCTCCTGGCAGACTTGTCAGATGCCACAACCTGAACTGGTACAACCAGCTTCCCAACTGGCTCACTTCGGGCACATGGGGAAAGGCAAATCTGACCGCAGTGCTCGAGAACCACGTCACCAACCTCGTCAAGCACTTCGGAGACCGTTGCTACGCCTGGGATGTCGTCAACGAGGCTTTGAGCGATAGCGGCACCGGCAACTTGGCCGACAACTCCACCTGGAGATCTGACATCTGGTTCAACACCATCGGTCCCGAGTATGTTGCTATTGCCTTCAAAGCTGCGGAAGCTGCTGTCAAGGCCAACAAGCTCTCCGTAAAGTTGTACTATAACGACTACAACATTGAGAGCGCTGGAAACAAGTCCACAGCAGCACAAGCACTCGTCAAGAGTCTCAAGGATGCCAAAATCCAGATCGACGGTGTTGGTCTGCAGTCCCACTTCATCGTTGGAGAAACCCCTTCTAGGGCCGCTCAATCCGCCAACATGCAAGCATTTGCTTCCCTCAACGTCGACGTTGCGATCACCGAGCTCGACATCAGGGCAGAAGTGCCTCCCACTGCTGCAGCTCAGCAGCAGCAGGTCCTCGACTATGAGAGTTCTGTTGGCGCATGCGCAGATGTGGACGCTTGTGTCGGAATCACTGCCTGGGACTTTGATGATTCATACAGTTGGATCCCTTCGACTTTCCCTGGCCAAGGATACGGTGATCTCTTCTTCCAGCCTGGAGGGTACAACACACCCCTGGTCCGCAAGGCCGCCTACGATGGTTGCATCGACGTAAGTCCAAATCTACATTCTCAGATTGTCAGTATGCTAACAATCGCAACAGGGTCTCACCAGCTAAGCTCGGAATATTGTCAAACCAATCAGAGCGGCTGACCTCCAAAGTGTCCAGGAAATTGGCGGGCTCGCAAAATTTGTCGTTTTGGATTGTGATCGAGTGATGATTTCGAAAGATGGAGAAACACGTGGGATATATGTTCGTAGTCGATTGGTATACATATGCTCATCGGTGAGGTTATTTCAATTGCGAATTCCACGTGGCAGTTTCGGGAGTGCTTCTGATTGGCAGAGACATGAGAATAAAATGACCTAGATGCTTGTTTCTCGACTTCATGTGTAAGGGGTTGTAACACGTGTAGCCGTAGAAATGCACAATAGGTTCAATAGACAGGGTAGTGACCATTGAGATAGGATACATTCTGGGCTCTCTATGGTTGAATCCTTGAACAAGAAACCACTGTGCCTCTCTATAATGCAGAAGCCACTCTCCGCTTTCGCGGGAGGAGGGAGAGAGTCACGGACTTGTAGCACATGGGGAGGCTGCGCACTGCAACCAATAATATATATATGTTCGAGCAGAGTGTTGTGATCGTGTTCATTTAGAATATCCCGCGTGCCAAGCTAGAGGTAAGCTGGTGGTGAGCTACTTGTAGGGTTGTTATGGTGTATCCATGATGTCTTTACCGTTTCTGCTCGCGTCATCGAACCGGGTGGGACTTGTGCGACTTTGTATGTGGTTGAGTTCATCATTTGATCCTTGGAGGCGTCAAGATGGTCGCGTGATTCCTTGCTAGAATGGGGTCATGGAACAGCCTCGGAGGAAGAGGAGGCATTTTGTGATATTATTGTATTCATTAATGCGATGCTGGACCGGAGGCACAGACCGACGAGAGCTTCTTCAGACTGCCGGCAAACAGTAGGTTTCGGCTTCGATCGCACGAGGAAAATGGTACGGGACGATCAACCAACGGCCAATATCGACACTCCTCGTGGTTCACAGGTCGGCGGGATGATGATAATGATGATGCACATATGGTCATGGGCCCCATGGCTAGGGGAGTGGCATCAAATGGGAGAGGCGGCGGAGATGCTGGATAATCGGTGACATGTCCTGACTTGGCGCACGGCTGTTCGACCTGCCCGATTCGAGTTCCCCGCAAGACAGCCTTCGGCTCTAGCCTCGTATGGCATGCTGTTACTCGAACAAAACTCACGTTCTCGCTGTGCTGGCTGGTCACGCGGCTGTGTCGTCGACCACGGCGGGCTAGACGGCAGGGCTCTGTGTCTCTGGGAAGCGTGCAGTGCTTCCGAGAGCCCCTTTGATGCGGCAGTGGAGACTGACACATAGTTCTCACCATGGTTCCGATCGCGGGCCCAGCAAGGCGTGGCATGAGGAACGATTATGTAAAGCTGCTAAGCCTAGTCCGAAAAAGATGAAAATGTGCTCGACAGAGGGAGCAGGAAATCACCACGAGGTCGCAAGCCAGCGGGCGTGTGATGTTGTACCCAAAATGCACGGTTTCGCTGTTTCGCGCAGCCACATGAATCACGGCTTCTCATCTACCGTCTGAGGAAAAAAACACAACGTCAACAAGAGCCGGTTGTCAGCCAGCAGCGACGTGTCGGCCTCTCTTTTTGCCAACTTGTTCCATCCTCCTCGGGCCTCCTTGCCTCCCACCTGCCCCGCACCTTTTCCCACACATTCGTACCTTGGACTCGAGGGGCCCTGTCGCAAAGTACAAAATTGCGACTCCTCGCCCTGACCTCAGATTGAAACCTTGCTCCCTGCAGTGAACCAAGCCGGCCAATCATCCGAGCGTCTCCTCCTGCCTCCCTCGCGGCCAGTTTGCACAAGCCTTCTCTGTTTGGCTGATCGTCTAAATCTGTTTCCTTCGCACAACCATTCAACCACCGGCAATCCCAAGGACCCCGGCACCTTTTCCTCGCCTTTCCCTCAGTTGCCGTTCGCTCTGGCATTGTCGCTCCACGCCCCTCAATTTTCTTTGCAAAAAAGAAAACGGTTTCTTCAAACCCGGGCACGGTCGCCATATCACGTGGTGGCTTGCCCGATACTCCTGGTATAATAATGCCTATGATGGGACCGACAAAGACTGTAGTTACCATCAACTCGACTGGTCGTCAGACGGCTTCATTTGTTCGCGTCGCCTCTGCTGTGGGTTGGCGTGTGAGAGCGCAGGTCCGGACTTGCGATGGACTGGTTGCCGAGGAACTCGCTGCTTTGCCTAATGTCGAAATCGTCGAGGGAGATCTATGCCAACCAAAGGCCGACCTGATCCCCTTCCTAAACCACCTTTTCGAAGGTGCTAAGCTGGCTTTTATCAACACCACTCACTGGGGCGATGAGGTCGCCATTGGTAAAGCCTGCGCGGACGCTGCCAAAAGAGCAGGCGTAACTCACTACATCTACTCATCCATGCCCGATCATTCTGTCTACAATCCGGACTGGAGGCCGCTTCCATTGTGGTCGCAGAAGTTTACGATAGAGAACTACGTTCGCCAACTGGGAATCCCGGCCACTTTCACCTACACTGGAATCTACAACAATAACTTCACCTCACTGCCTTATCCACTATTTCGCATGGAACTCCAGGAAGATGGCAGCTTCCTGTGGAGAGCCCCCTTTCATCCTCATGATCCACTACCCTGGCTAGACGCTGAGCATGATGTTGGCCCAGCTCTCCTGCAAATCTTCAAGATGGGTCCGAATTCCTGGAAGGGCCAAAGGTAATTTTTCAACATGCCATGGTTTCCGATTGTTATAAACTCACGCTTTTCGAACAGGGTTACGCTTGCTTTTGAACGACTGAGTCCAACCCAGGCTTGCGTCAAATTCTCGCGCGGTGTAGGTAGACCGGTCAAATATGTACATGGACCGATCGATATCGAAGTTTCGATCCCTAGCGGCTATCGGGAACACCTTGAATCACTCCAGGAAACTCTTGGAGAAAAGAGAGCCCCTTACTTTGGACCCTTGGAGTATCCACAAGAAGCCAGAAGCCTATGGGAGGGTTACCGATCACTCGAAGAGTACGCTCGCGAAGTGTTCCCCGACGAGGAGGCCGCCAACGGACTGACGTGGATGGACGACGACAAAGAATTCCCCGAATACGCCGAGAGTAACGAAGACCCGGATGAAGAGCGTGACGAGAGCAGTGTTGGAAGCACCACGAATCCCACACCATCTTGGACACCCGGCATGCGGACACCATTCAATCACCCTGAAGCGGACGCCCACAACTTTTTCGTGGGCAGTTGTTAATCCTCCGCATCCTTCCTCGGCTACACGGATAATTGTGACTCCGCAATCGACCACACGCGCAAATACGAGGAGTTCTTATCCTATCCAATCAAGGACAATCAAAAGTGCATTCAGAGGTGTTATTGGGGGATTTTAATGCAAGCAAAGCGAGCATACTGGCGTTACACGGCATGAAAAGTAATCGACAAACGTACGGCCACCCGGTCATGGGTACCACCTTGTTCACCTTCTAGCCATCCATCCGATGTGATGTGATGGGTTCTGTTGCGACCTCTCTTTTTTTCGGATCGCCTGATGTGTGCGTGGGGGAGTTGTTCATTTGTTCTTTGCAAACCACAGCGTTGGCGTACAGTGCATTACGGCCTTTGTCCGCGCGGGCATGCTCTTGCCATTTGCCATTCGGGTTACTCATCGATTGCAACAGGATCGTCAAAGTGAATATAAATAAAGCACAATTGCTTGTTCGTTATATATCTACCAACAAGAAAACAAGCCCTTAGACCAGGCTGCCAACCCTTTTCCAAACTCCCAGAAAGCCTCGAAAGTGTACAAGAAAGGCTAAAAATCACAAACGCTCGCGCTCGCTCTCCGAACCAAATGTACTCCAGACCGACAATAGTTTCCCAGATAGGTATAAAGCTAAAGGACAAAAAACACCAAAAAAGTGAGGGCGATGGAAAGAGCGATGAGGTGCCGGCCTCCTCACTCGACAACGCCAGACCATAACCGACACACGCTATGCTATATAAGTATTAAGAAAAAAAAACATTATGAGAAACGAAAAGCGTTAGCGGGGCTCGATGTGTTGACAGGGCATCTATGCGTTGGGCCATCGCATGCGCAGACCCTCGCTCCAGCGACCATACAAGGCGTCTGCTAGCATGCCGATGTGTTCGAGGCCAGTCTCGACCTTGCCGGGCATCCTGTCTTCCAGGATGGCGGTGCGGAGAACCTTTTCGCGTTCGCTGTCCACAAAGGCACTCTGTCGACGCATCGAGCGGGTGCTGGGAGCCATCTCTGATTTGAAAGGCGAGGTTGGGGGTGTGACAAGAGTCTCCTTCTCGGTCACGAGAGGTGTCTTCTTGACTGAGGGATTGCTGCGAAGGCTAGCAAGCTGTGAGAGTGGCATGATCTGGGCGGCGAGTCTAGGATCCT
Organism: Aureobasidium namibiae CBS 147.97; assembly: GCF_000721765.1. Taxonomy (NCBI): domain Eukaryota; kingdom Fungi; phylum Ascomycota; class Dothideomycetes; order Dothideales; family Saccotheciaceae; genus Aureobasidium; species Aureobasidium namibiae. Next base: position 550,604 of record NW_013581204.1, read on the forward strand.
TTTGCACCCGTTCAAAGATGGCCTTGAGCAATAACAGTTCACCTTCGGGATCTGCTTCGTCCAAGGTGTGCAAAGCTTCTGCCACCTTGGCTAGAGCAGTCTGCTTGGGCCCAGGAGCTGTGGAAGCGTACAGTTCTTGTAGTGCTGGGTCGATGCACTTGACATAGGTACGTCTTCCAAGAATTGCTTCCTTTGTATCAGGCATCATCACAGGCGCGGCAGGTGGCTGGTTCTCGGTATCTTCGACAGCCGTCTGTGATGAGCTCGAACTTGAAGGCCGAGCGCCACCAGATGGCACGCGCTTGAATTGGCGTACAGTCGAAGCCCCGTTGCCGAACGACATGTCGAGACCCAGAGGCTGCTTTGCTTGTACGGAGTGACGAAGAGTAGGGTGATTAGAGGTTGAGCTTTGTCTGCTGACACGGCGTGCGGTAGGAGTCGAGCCAGATACTTTGCGAGTTGTAGCGGAAGGGTCAACTTGGTGAGAAGGAGAACTAGAGGGATGCTTGGAGGTACGAATGGTAGCAGCGGGGTCGTATGAGGGTGACTCTCCTAGGGTAGGGTCGAGGCTTTCCATGGCAGCGAAAGCATCTTCGGCCTCGCTGTCCCAAGCGATCATGTGTGAAGGATCGCGGGGCTTAACGGTCTGAGAGTGATAGGTTCCGGGTCTGACAGTGTCAAAGACCCAATCGTCGTCTTCAGTTGGAGCGTGAAGCTCGTGCAAAGTCTGTTCGTAATACCTCAGGCGATCCTTCTTCTCGTTGGCGATGCGGTTGCGTGCTCTGTCGACTAGCGCCTTGAGAGAATCAACCCTTCCGGCGCGCTGGATGAACTTGTGCTTGAGAAGAGTCTTTGCGGTAGGTCGCGTGTCGGCATCCTTGTTCAAACAGAGAGCGACAAAGTCGCGAAATTCCTTGGTCCATGTGCCGCCTTCGAGCCTTGGGGCTCTCTCCTTGGGAATCAAGAACAGGACCTTCATAGGATGGACCTGACTGTGTGGAGGCTCACCGTTGGCAAGCTCCATGGCAGTGATACCTAGACTCCAGATGTCTGCCTTGAAATCGTAGCCTGCTTCCTGGATAACTTCGGGAGCCATCCAGAATGGAGTGCCGACAAAGGTGAGACGCTGGGACTGGATGTTTGTCAGTTGGGCGGCGACTCCAAAGTCAGCGATCTTGACCCTGCCGGAGCTCGAAAGGAGAACATTAGCGGCCTTGATATCTCTGTGGATCTTGCCGGTGTTGTGCAGGTAGTCGAGACCCAGCAGCAACTCGCGCATGATGATGGCGATGTGCGCCTCGTTGATGGTGCCGGATTTGAGCTAGCATGTGTCAGAAGGTGTTTTGGGTGTTGGGTAGCTTTTTGTGGACATACCAGATCCAGGCACGAGCCTCCACCAAGGTATTCCATAACAATCCATAGTTTTGTGCCGCGGACGAAGCTGGCCTTGTAGCGGGTTACGTGTTCGCTCAAGCACGTGCTCAGAAGCGCGATCTCTTGCTGGATCTCTTGAATGTCGTCGTCGCTGCCTTCGAGGTCGATCTGTGGGGCAGGTGGTCAGGCAGTGTTGTGGTGGGGGCCAACCGGGGACAGGGCAAGACGTACGTGTTTGATAGCAACGAGGTCGCCAGTGGTCTTCTCGACAGCCTTGTAGACAACACCGAAACTTCCGCTCCCCAGCTCCTCCAGCATGTGATAGTCGTCGGCCATTGCGGCGTCTCCAAGAGTGGGATGCATTGTTATGTTTGTTGTGCAGCCTCGGTCTGGTCTAGCTTGGGGATTGCGGTAGACAGAGAGAAGATGAGCTGGACAGTCGAGGCCGAAGCATGTATGCGAGTGGTTGCAGCGGGCTTTTGTATCAAATTCTATGTCCAAGTAGCAGCGAGCGCTCAGTCCTAGTCATGTCGCAGCTTTGACAAGAAGATGAGCCCCCCAGACGCCAGCCACGCCAACCCGTCGCGTTGCCACGACGACCTCGGATCTGCCACACCAGCCTGATACTAACAAGTGAATGCTCCCGTCGCTCTCTGCTTTTCTATAAGCCTGTGCCGTGCCCAATATCTGATCGCCCGTGAGCCGCCTGCCTGCAGCAGCTGTATCTTGACTGCACTCCATGGCCGTCTGTTCGACTCCATGTTGCACGTCGTCGTCTCGTCCTGACTGCCACGCCTTTGGGCCTCCAGAAATGCCGAACACCGCCTACGCACTGATAGTCCAATCTAACGTCGCAGCCAAGGAGCTTCTTCTATGACGATTCTTTGCTAACCATGGTACCACCACGACCGCAAAAAGGTCAATGAGTCAAAGAGAGCCTCAACTCGACACTCGACAACCGTCGCTGCAGCAATCTTATTGTCGACGCGTCCGTCCTTTTCCTCGTCCACCGCTCCGAAGCCCTGTATTGCTTCAATCGTCGGCCTACCCGTTACCTGCCGTCACGAGCCTACCAAAGACATTACTCGTTACCGGCCTAACCCTACGCACCACAAGCCTTCATATCCTGCTCGCACTCTACCTCACTGACCGTATGACCATCTGCTTGACAATGTTTCCGTGACAGCGGCAGTCACTGCTCGACGTGTCCGTGTGTTGACATTGCCCTTCTGCTTTCAAAACAAGACAACACTCTTGACTGCCCATGCCTACCATGCACATTCTCTCTCGGCCGATACCATCAGGCCTCCTACAACATGTACCCTTGACCCTTCTACAGCCCTGTCCAGACAGGGTCTATCACAGACCACTCGGTACGCCCACGAGACCACATTCTCGACGTTATCAACATCCCCCTTCCTATCAGACGTTGTAAAATCATCCCATACTCCTTGTTCAACAACACGAGCTGTTCTTGACTCGCTCGACAAACATCAAGGTACCCATTCAAGACTGACAGATCTCGATACCCGTTGTTATCTCGTTCCTTGATTTGCGCATCGTCCAGTCGGAGATTGTCCTACCGCTCATAATCCTTGAACCTTGACCAGTCACATGGTCGCAAAACCGCCGTTGCTTCGGCCCGCCATGGCTCTTGACGCTTTGAAGAGATTTGGGCTGCAACTATTCTACGAGTATGAAGTCATCACCAAAGCAAACCTGGCGGTCAATCCTCACCTTTGACAGCAGACTAGGCTACTGTTTACGAGATTAGTCGAAAGAGGTTTTTTCCTTGTCGAGACTGCAAACAGGCAGCGGTGAAGTGAGGACGAGAGGTCGGTGTGTTTTCCTAGACGTGACTAGTGAGCATGACGAGTGCAGGAGATCGACTTCGGTTATCGATGGTGCATAAATGGAACCGAACTTTATCCCAGCCCTGCAGCTCCCTTGAGGAGCATCAAAGGACCCGAAGCGCTTCAAGAATCAAGATACAATATCTCACAATGGTCGCATTCATCCGAACCGCAAGCGTCAGTGCTTACAGCTGAGGCGCCCAGCAGCTCTCTAGTCGTTCTCGAAGTTTCAAAAGCTTCCACCCGGAAGCTCAGACTTGACACGCGACTCCGAGTGAATCGAGCAGGCGGCATGGAGTATCATCGTGTTGTTCGAGTACAATTCGGCAGAGTGTTTCGTGGGACTCGAACGTCATGAGTGTGGCCACCGAAGCTGGTTCAACGGGATCTCCTCCGTAAATCAAGAATCGAACAGCTGGAGGTGTGGGGCAGGTGACGAAGGACGAACCGTGGCCACCAGGCGACAAAGAGACGAACTGCCGTTCTTGCGCACCCATCATGACTCCTGGCTGTGCATACCAGTCCGTCACAGCATTGAATTTTCGCTGCAGCATCATGCGCGCTCACATAGAAACGCACACCATTCCCAATACAATTCATGATGACTGAGGCTGCCAACGCTTCGTCTCCAAAGCGTTCATCTTCGACTAAAGAAAGGGTCAAGAGCTTGGGCCGTGAGACCAAGGCGAAGACGAAGAACCTCTTACATCTCAATAAACACACTCTGGCCCCCGAGGAGGAAGCCACCGTGGGCCTAGAAGATGATCCCTACCAAGACTTCCGTCACGATCCGGCCTTTGACCCTACTCAACTGGTCGCCCCGAAGCCCAGTCTCTCGACTCGCATTGCTGGGGGTCTCTCAAATGGCGTGAAAATCGTCGTTCATCCTCAGGATGCCGCCAAAAAGTTTGCTGCCTCGAAAGCAGCCATCAAGGACCGACCCTACCTTTCCGAGGAAGCTGACAAGGAGTTTCTTGATGCACAAGACAGTCTTTCGAGAGCGAAAACCGATGCTTTTCACTCCAATGACTCGGATGACCATGAAGCTGTCGATAATCAGCGTGAGCGCGTGAGAAGGATAGAGGGCTTGCGACAGAGCAGAAAAGTGGCCTGGACATCTAGCCGACACTTCAGGCGTGCCCTTGTCTTTCCCAAACGCGAGTTCCCGTCGCCTGCAAAGGAGGATTACAGCTATGTCGACGCTCAAACTGGCGAGCGCCGTGTCGATTGGATGGCCTGGTTGCAGGCGCGTCAACTGAATGCAATGCAGTCGTTTGCTGTGAACCGTATGGGCCAAGTGGACTTCACCGGCCAGCCTCCCTTCGACAGAGAGGCTTCATCACGGTTCATTGAGCGCATTCTCATCGCCTCTTCGCCATGGCAGACCTTCTTCCTCTCACTCCGGAGCCTGTACCTCTGGGAAGACCCTGCGAAGACGAAGAGGTGGCTGGCTATCTGGATTCTGATCTGGTATCTGGATTACGTCGTAACGTTCATCTTGGCATACTGCGCTGTCACTGTATTACAGAACAGATACCAGCACAAGCAGGTTGAAGAAATGCGCGAGGCGTACACGTCTACACTCCAGAGGGGAAGTTCTGCTTACAAGTTCAGTGCTCTCCTGCAGGAACATGGAGCAGATTGGGTTGATCCTCTGATCGAGAGGGCAGGTCCCAAGATACAGATGCAGCTGTCTGATATCGCCGACACGTTGGAGATGCTGAACAACTTCTATGACTGGCTTGATCCGAGACTGACCTGGGCTACTCTCTTCTGGTTCCTGACGGCAATCCTGCTTGGTGTCTTCACACCCAGTGAGTACTCTATCAAAATCGTCACCATGTGTTGTATTGTCATGTTCTTTGGTTCCCGCTATGTTGCTCACCACCATCCCGAGTATCGACATGTCGTCAACGCCTTCAACTACATCTTCTGGGGCATTCCCAACGACGCAGACTGGTCAATGTCATACCTGAGGGAGAAGGCTCAAGAGACCAGAGCGGAACTGATCGCAAAGCGAGTCCAGGAAGAGTGGAACAATGATCTCTCTTCAGCAAATGCGGTGCGCGTCGATAGTCTCGACATTGCCTCAGACACCAAATCAATTCGGCCAGCAACGGACAATCTACTGTCGGATAGCGATGATGACGATGCTGCAAGCTTCCACTCGACGGAGTCTACGACCAGCATTCTTGGGGGGCTCGACATCCTGAGCTTCCGCTGCGCCATGCATGGCATGCCCGGCCGTCTCATAATCTTCTCAGATGGCCTTCGGTTCCAGAGGAAGTCAACAGAGATCTGGCGTCGATTATGGTCAGAGCTCGTCGAGATTGAGAAAATCGACCACAAGACCGTCGGATTGGTCAAATCGGACGACATTCATCTCGCATTCACAGACGGCAAGGAAGTGAAGCTCGAGCATGTCCGTCAACGCGACAAGACGTTCAATTGCATCCTTGGGTTTTCTGGGTTGCGCTTTCAAATTGTTGCTCCCGGTGCCAGTACGGGGGCTGACCATGAGACGTTCGGGCGAGACAACGAGGAGTTTGGGTTCAAGAAGGGCTGAGGGGATGTTGATCACTTTGGAAAAGGGAATTTTAAATAGTTCTTGCACATGAATTATGATATCACATCAGTTCGAATGAACGCTTCTGCATCTCTTCTCGTTGTGCCCCAGACTAGACAGAAGAGGCTAGTGCCGTCTGCTCGCCGTGAATGTCACGGGATACCTCATTGAATGCATCCAAATGATGAGGTTCGGTTCCAATCAGAGAATGGCAAGGCAAGATGAACGAGTCATCACCATCAGCTGCAACATCCTCGATCAAGGCACAAAATGAGTTTGGTGACTCAGTGTACGTAGCATCACTGGCTCACGGTCGCTGTGCTGGAGCTTCTCGCCCGCTTCATAATTCGCGTCGCTAGCTCCTGTGCAGTGTACGTACATGTTGTCAACTGGCGTCGCCACATCTTCAAGGATATCGTCTGGACTGTGGACTAGCATGTTGTAGCAAGCACGTGCATCTGGGCCGATGAAGGGATCGACATTGTGTGAGCGATGTGCATCATTCCACTGGACAGCGAATCCATTACGCGACCATGCATCTTTCATGTGATGAGTTTCCCAGTGTGTGTATCGCATGGATGAGAGGGAGCCGGGGAAAGTATAATCACATCCTTCATAATCACAGACGAGCAACTCGCCGCTGTTGGTATTGGGACACTTGAATGAAGTGAAATGCTCGAGGTGTTCTGCAGTGTTGCTAAACGTAGACGCGCATCCAAGTAGACAATGAACCGTAGTCACTGACTCCTGAGAATGTGTCCTTGCATGCGAAGGGCAATGAGGATGTGTAACTGATTGATTAACCGTAGGGGCGAATGGGTGTGGCCGGGGCCTCGAGTTCGTTTGAACAAGGTCGCCGCCGGGAAGCGACTCGACGCTTTGTTTAGCTTTCTGTCTTTGCATCGCCTTGAATAACGCGCCATTTTCATTGACATTGAACTCGCGGAACAGGTTAGAAATCGCAACAGATGAGCCTGATGCGTTCACCGTGGAGGCGAGCGCAGCTGGCTGGGGACTTGTGGTCGTCTGAGTAGAAGTCGAAATGGGTATGGTGGCAGTCGTACTTGAAAGAGCCCGAGGATCAGCGGTGGGTTCCATTGCTGTGGTTCCAGCATGGTCCTCACTGTCGTTAACATCCGAGAATGCGCTGCATGCATCACTGTCGGCTACGAAGCCTGTCTTTAAAAGGCCGCGCTGCTTGGGAGAGGCGGACGAAGTGCCATTCGAGGACCAAGGCTGGCCATGATGACCACGCTGTTCATGGAAGGGATGTGGACTGCCCTTTGTGGAGCGAGACTGGCGACGATGGTCAATGCGGTCGACAGCATGTGAAGCCACGTTCTTTGGAGACCTTTGAACAGGCAGTTGCTCAACTGAAGCCTGCATATACCCGGATTTGCTCCTTCTCTTGTGATGCAATTGCTGAGGATGGTGTAGTGATTGTGAGGGCTTTGTATAGCTGAGGGCATCCTTCCCGTCTGAATGGAAATGTTTCACATGCCTATCATCCTCATGCATCGGGGACCGCGTGGAGTGTGATCCTACGTGTGGGCTCCCCTTCGGCGTGTCACGGGCGCGGTCACGGTGGCGACGTGGGCTTGTAGATGTCCGACGATGAGGCCGGCTACGGCTGCGGGACGAGTCAGGCAATGTCTCATGGCGTCCTCGACTGAAGCGACGATGGTGACTGATGTTGCGGTGTTGGGTTGACAATTCTCCCTGTCGAGCATGATCTAGTTGGCGTCCTCGACCGCTTGAGACTCCATGGTGATGGCGGTGGTCCTTGTGTAAAGTCAAGGAGGCTACGCGACCAGAACGACTGGGTTGGTGTCCGAGATTGGGAGAGTCTCCACGGCGGCGGGGGAGGTCCTTCTGTTGCTGACGGCTGAAAGAGTGTTGGCGGCGAAATCTATGGACCTCCAGATAGCACTCACCTTCACGTGGTCGGACCAGGTGGGCTGAGTTGCCTTGATTGTTCTTTCAGACTATATCCTGTATTGGCGTGACAGTATACAGGCATTTGCCTAGGATGTGGGTAAGGTGGTAAAATTCGCTCCACATTTGGGATTCGTTTCTTGACGCATGCAGTTCACCGCGTGCTTGGAAGGCTATAAACAGAAACGGACTGTAGCTCTAGCAGCCTAAAGCGTCCTGTAGCACGAATAGGGTGGGGTGCAGGTGTTTTTCAAATTCAATAGATCAGTCGATAGACCAATGCAACCAGGCCTTCCACTAGCAGTTGACGCAGAAGCTGGAATCCAGCGGTGAGCATGGGATATCAATCTCAAGATCCAAGCACTCGGTCCCTACTCGTGAGACCAATGGTTGAATCTGACTTTGCCCAAGCCAAAGAAAAATCAAGCAACCCGAACGTTTGAAAATAGAACCAAAGTCAAATCTGCCGGCAAGCGGGTACAGCCGCCCGCATGCTCGAGCGATCATGCAGCACACGGCATGGGTAAAGTCGACAAGTTCCTGATTCCTGCACGTCCTGGAGCGCAGTTTGGTCCGTGGAACCTGCGACTGTGGAGTTTTTGCAGGCACCAGGCATCATTTTTTCTCTGTTACTGTGCCGCCTCTGTGCATCTGCGCGTGTAATGAGGAGATCTGCAGGAGGATCTCAGTTGCGTCTGACGAAACATATGCAAGTCGACCTCATGAGGTAGGAAGTGCAACATTGAGTTAGGTTCCTCTTTTCTTTTCTCTCCTTCGTCCCGTCGTTGTTCTCCTCTTGCCATTTTTCTCATTGTTCCAATTCGTGTATAGCAATCATGTGGAAGACAATTGGATCTGCTGCTGCTTTCTGCTCTTTCGCAGCGGCGTACTCACCTTTTGTCATCACAAACTTGAACACGCACCAACCTAATGGCAATCCTGCCGGTCAGGTGAACTACTACCGGATCCAATTCGATGTCTTGTCCTCAAACGGCGGAGCGGATTCATCGACAACTTGCCAGACATCTTGGGGAGACAATTCTTGGCTCGAGACAGAGGCCTACAGCATGGCTGTACCTACAGGAAAATGGATTGGCTGCGGAACAAACGACTTCCGGTTCCAGTTGTTCCCGTACTTCAGCATTGGCAACTTCAGTCTTGCTGTACAGCAGAACTTTACCGATGCAGCGTAAGTGTGGTATGGTGGCAAAAGATGTCGTATGTTTGACTAATCCAGTGATAGGCTCAATCAAGAGATATTCGCAACGGCAACGACACACATGAGCAACACGACATCATCGCTGAGCTGCTCGATCAACGGACAGGAGGTGATGTACCAGCAGCACGCACATGGCGACTGCAACATGGCTAGCAACGGCAGTGTGTCTGTTCAAGTCGAGGCAGAAGCTTGCAGCTCTAGCGATGCGACGACCATCTTCGAGGCCAGTGGATCGTACGAGGAGAGCGGAGATGAGATTGTGCTTGTTGGCAGTATTCCAGAGCTGGGCAATTGGTCGCCAACCAAGGCAGTGTCGATGTCGGTGACGAACCCGCAGAGCGCGGGGGCACCAACATTTGGAGCCAGACTCGACATTTCCGAGGGCACAAGCTTCCAATACAAGTATATTATGCGTCACGCGGATGGGTCAGAGACTTGGGAATGTTGCGAGAACCGAGAGTATACTGTTCCGGCCAACTCGGCTTGCAGTGAGATCAGTCTTGGATCGGACTGGTTTAGAGGTGGTGGTGATGCGGTGGTGAATTAGAGATGGGTTGCATGTAGTTCAATAGGAGGAAACGTCATGATGTATTGATCAAGGTTCATGGACTTGCGAGATCAACCTAGTCTGAAGCTGTGAGAAAGTATGTGCAGGTAGGAGGAGAGTGTAGGAGGGTGTTGATGTGACATGTGAAGATTGGCCGACGCACGTCATGGGCCGAGAGAGCTTCCCTTCCACCTTGCGGGGCAGACTTGACCTTAGCAATACTACGGCCCCAACACTTGACAGCAGGCTGCGACAGACACACGACTCCCGACACACCGCTGGCTTCTACCACAGACGCCGTGACACACGTCGACTCGTCCTGAACCGTGGCTGCACTGTTGGCCGCCAAGCGTCCGCGTCCGCCCAGTGCGTCGCCGCCAGAGGCAGAGGCCGCCCACAAGAGAGCCAGAATGCACCTCCAGCCAGAAAACGACCACCACCCATCGAATCCCTCGAATGGCGCCTCGGACAAGCTGCCGCCCACCGCCACACACTTCTACGGCCACAATCGACAAGAAGTGACGCGCCTGCTCATCCAGAGCCTCTCGGACCTGGGCTACCAATCCACCGCCCGCCAACTGAGTCAAGAGAGCGGTTTCGAACTCGAGCTTCCCAACGTTGCTGCCTTCCGGTCCGCTGTCCAGAATGGCCACTGGTCAGATGCCGAAGCCTTGCTGTTTGGCGACGCCAGCCACGACGGCCTACCGCTGTGTGAAGGAGCAAACAGAGACGACATGGTCTTCCTGATACGCCAGCAAAAGTACCTCGAACTGCTCGAGCTGCGCGACCTCTCCAAGGCTCTGATGGTCCTCCGACAAGAGCTGACCCCGCTGCATCAAGATGTCGCCCGCCTACACGCCCTCTCCAGTCTGATCATGTGTCGCCGAGCAGACGACCTGCGCCGACAAGCACAGTGGGATGGTGCTGACGGCAACTCGAGGCGACACCTCTTATCCGAACTGTCGAGTAAGCTTTCTCCAACCCACACCGTTTGCCATGCTGACCATCCTTCCAGAATCCATATCGCCGTCCGTCATGATACCCGAACACCGCCTCGCCGTCCTCCTAGACCACGTCCAGCAGCAGCACATCGATCAATGTCTATATCACAATACCACTCAGCCTCCCTCCCTACTGCATGACCACGTCTGCGAACGTCATCACTTTCCCCTACACATCTTCCACGAACTGCAACACCATCGAGACGAAGTCTGGCATCTCGAATTCTCCCACGACGGCTCCATGCTGGCCACCGCTTCCAAAGACAATACTGTCATCATCTACGACACCACGTCCTGGATGCCCATCAGCCGTCTGAATCAGCAAAAGCCTCATAACGAGTGCGGGGTCTGCTACGTTTCTTGGAGCCCAGACGATACATACATTCTCGCGTGCTCCCAAGCAAGAGAGCTCACAGTCTATCAAGCCCGCACAGGTACTCGTGTCGGTGCTGTTGACCATTTCCATTATCCCGTCACCACAGCTGCCTGGGCCCCTGACGGCCAAAGTTTCATCGTCGGCTCGCAGGACTCCAGAAGACCTCTTGGCCTCTACCAACTATCAGACCAGTCAATACTCTATTCGTGGAGCAGTAACGATGCTCAAAGTCTCCGTGTGAATGACTGTACCATCTCGGCCGACGGATCCCGGCTTGTCGCTATAAGCAACGACAACCGCGTCATCGTCTACGACTTCAAGACACGTCTGAAACTCCAAGAATGGGTCATGGAGGACAGGCTCACCTGTGCCACTCTCAGCCATGATGGCAAGTCGCTCCTAGTCAGTATGAATGAAGGACGTCTATTACTTCTAAACTCAGATACTGGCGAAGTTTTGCAACGCTACACCGGCCTGACCCAGAGTGAATTTGTCATAAGAAGCACATTCGGCGGTGCTGGCGAGAATTTTGTCATCAGTGGCAGCGAAGGTAACACGATGCACTGACATTTGACAAGCCCCAAGTTTGCTGATCGGTTTACAGATTCACGAGTCTATATCTGGCGTAAACACACCGGACAACTCGTTGTCGCACTTGAAGCACATCCCCCTGGCACCGTGAACTCGGTCGCCTGGCATCCTACCGATCCAGCCATCTTCGCTTCCGCTGGCGACGACAGAAGAGTCAGAATGTATGTCTTTGCCAGGATCTTGTCCACCGCAATCTAAATATGCTAATGATTTACTATGTAATAGATGGTCTAATCGGCCCACTGACCGTGGATCTTCTTTCATGACCACTATTTCCTAATTCGCTAGGACGACTTGTCTATCTTCTTATCATATTGCATCTCGGAGTTCGGGTCGTTCAACAATTCGACCTTGATATGATCTTGCTATCCGTTATCTGTTATTTTTTTGTGTCCTTTGCTGGATCGGGCATTGCTGGTCTGCGTGCAGAGGAGTTCAAGGATCCGTGTCTCATAAGCTATGTAGCTCGGTTTTCAAGTGTGGAGATTTGCTTGACGTTGATCTCGACGGTATGCTAGATCCATGGACTGGATGCTACGGCCATGCTGGTTGAGTCGGTCATTTTATGTTGCATGGTCCACTTCATCAACTCGATAAACTTGTGCTTCTCATGTTCTCACGGAGAATAAGCTCAACACGAATGACCAAGCACTAACTTTGCCCTCCAAGGACACCATATTGTTACATACTTCCATCATTCTGTTGACATTGACCTTCTAAACACAGTGCTTGATGCTGGTGCCTGTCAGTCAAAGACATACGTCAGGGTCACCCAGCTAGCACAGCTGCCTTGTGATCATACAGATATCGCGATGTACAAGGATGGGGCTCTGTCAAGAATCAACACTACATACAGCGCGACAGACAGAGCGAGATGAAAGCCACCTAGTTGGGCCAGCGTCACTACTACACCAAGCATGGCCGACAAGAAGATGAATCATCTTGGCAAAGTTCTGAACTCTTTCGAAAAAAATACATAGACACTCTTACTCAATTGTATTGTACAGGGTTCTTGTCTATTTTGGTCATCTATACCTTGCCAAGCTGCTTCTCAAGCGCTGCAACCTTTTCCTGCTCAATCTTGTCCTCTTCCTCCTTCTTGCGTGCAAATTCAATGGCAAGCTGGTCAGGACGTCTGATGGCAATGTCCTTGGGACGGAAGTCGCTGAACATTTGTTTGAGCACCTTCTCAATGATCCAGCAGCCACAGTAGTCGAGAACCATGATGGAAGTCATGGTGATCTTGAACTCGGTGGTGAAGGGAACAAGCTTCAGTTGCTCGTTGATCTCGGGAACGAATTCGGTTGCGCAGGAGAATGCGACAGCAGTGACCATGACGATGCCGTAGTACATGCCCTTGTTCTCCTTGATGGATTCGCGGAAAGGACGGCCCTGGTAGTTGATTGCGAAAGTCGAGATTTGCTGGATCAGCTGGAGGAGATAGATGGCGGAGTTGAGAAGCGAAGGCTCGAATTCACCCTCGAGATCAATGTCGGACTTCTTGGGCTCAGTACGTTGGACGTATCTGGAGATGTAGATCAGAGTGACAATGTGGACGGCAAACTGTCCGAGAACGGAACCGATGATGTAAGGGTTGAAGATGTTGGGTTGAGGTCTTTCCTTGGAAAGTGTCTCAACAGTCTTAGCGCGCGAAATGGAGAGGAAGCAGACACTCATCAGCATTCCACTGATCGTGACCTGGCCATCGCCAAACTTGATACCGTCGAGGTACAACACACTCAAACTGTAGGCAGAGATCAAACAGTTCAAAGCCAAGATCTTGTACATCTGAATGGTAGCAACAAGAGTGCAACGACCCTGACGAATGATGTTGGGAATAGCAACAACGTTGGCCAGCTTACTAGTGAAGGGAGCGGCGACCGAGGCATCACCAAGCTTGATCGTGGGAGGTTCGTCGTCGGTGAGAGCATCTTCCATCATCGAGATCGACATCTTTTCAGCCATGGCACTTGCAGCATTCTGAGCTTTCTTTCTGCGCTCTTCCTGAACAGTCAAAGGTGCCTTGGTCTCACCATCAGTAGCGGTAGCAGTAGCAACTTCGGCCTTGTGCTTGGCCTCTGTGACGGCCTTGAGAACTTCGCTAGTAGTGCCCTTGTTAGTGGCTTCGCGCTCCATGGCAGTGTCGTAGTGAGGATTTCCGGGGCCAGGAGGGTAGAGGTGCGCAATATGGACAGGAACAGGCGGGGAAGGCTGGTTGAAGCGCTTCATCATAGCGCACTGCTTCTCATAGACGTCCTTCATCTTGGTCTCTCTGAAGTTCTGAGCGATCTTTTTAAGGTCATCCTCGGTCCCATTGAGAAGAGCGACACCAATGTGGGCTTGCTTGAGTGCACCGACGTCGTTTGTACCGTCACCAGCCATCAAAGTAACATATCCAGCGTCTCTAAGACCAAGCAGGATTTCTTCCTTCTGCTTGGGCGAGACACGAGCGTAGACCCAAGTATGGCGGATAATTTCCTTGAGAGCAGCTTGGCCAGTGAACTTGGAAAGAGCATAACCAGTAACGCAAAGATCCTTGGTCTTGATGATCTCGGGATCGATGGGCTCGGCAGGGTTGACGGGGATGCTGATTTTGTCATCAATGCTTCTCCAGACAAGGTTCTGACCAGATTCGTCGTGTTCGGGAGCGTCGAGGATAAGGGTTTCGCGGTCGACAATTTCGACCTTTCTAGCAACATGGATAGCGGTTAAAGGGTTGTCACCGGTGATCATAATGCAACGGTGGCTGCTCTCGTTCAACATGCGGACAGCCTTGATAGCATCGTCTTTGAGAGGACACTGCAGGACGAGGAAACCAGCGAATTGAAGGTCACATTCGGCCTCCTCACGCTTCATGTCGTTGATCTTGTTCTGGCCAATCTCGTCGCTGGTAGAGATGAACTTGTAGGCAAGAGCGAGGACACGAGCGCCATTTCTTGAAAAGTACTTGAATGTCTCTTCATACTTGGGAGGAACGTCGACAAGCATGTTTCTGATGGTCTCAGGAGCTCCCTTGACACCGACAAAGGTGCTTCTGACTTTCTTTCCAGAGTCACGTTGAGTAGTGACGACAGTAGCAACGGAGCTTTGGCGCTTAAGAGTAGAGGAGAACTGGAATCTGCGCTTGATTTGAACCAAGTCAGCGGCGGACTGACCGACGCCCTTTGCGGCAACAGCAGTCTTGCTGGTGAGGGTATCGTTGCGACCAACAGTCCAACCGAGAGATGCAAGAGTGGCCTTCTCCATAGGCTCGCCAACCACGTCTCCATCCTCGAGCTTGACAAGAGCATGGGCGGTAGCGAGAACCAAAGTGGTACAAACACCGGTATCGTTCAGAGGTACGAGTTGAGTCTGGGCACCATCAGCCTCGGCGGGAGCGCCTTCCTGACCAAGAGTAAGACCAGCAACACCATCGACGACAAGGTCTTCTCCGGTAAGGGTTCCAGTCTTGTCGAAGCAGGCAATGTCAACACGGCCAGCGAAGGGAATACGGAAAGGCTCTGTACAGAAGATGGCATACTTGCTGAGAGCAGCAAGAGAGGTGTTGACAGCCAAACTCAGTTCCATAGGCAACTCAGGGGGCACGACGCTAGTGACGATGAGGACACAGTCCAGCAGTAGCTTAGAGCGCTTTCTGTCCTTGGCGACACCCTCGGTCCAGACATACCACGAAGCAGCAATGGCGAAGACAGTAAGGAACAGAATGAAGAGCAGAGCCTCGACGTTGTTGGCCGATACGCGCTCGGTAGAGTAGATCATGGTACGGACGAGACTGCCTTGGCTGGTCTCGAAACCAGTTCTGACAATGATAGCCATAGCTCCATTGTCAGGGGCCGCGGGAACACCAGAGATAACAGGGTGGATTTTGTCCGAGTCATCCGAGCCAGTGTTGCCATGAGTGACCTGGAGAACCTTGGTACCGCCATACAAGAAAGCGAGCTTGTCAATACCTTCGGGCTCGATGCGGGCATCCGAGGGGCGAAGCTGAACAGAATCCTTGAGAACAGGGGTACTCTCACCAGAGAGCATGGCTTCGTTCACGATAGCTGAGCCCTCAACCAGAAGCATATCGCATGCGACACCACTGTCCTCCTTGGTACGGCCAACCGAGACGAGATCACCGGGCAAGAGAGCATCGCTCTGAACCTCGATCCACTTCTTTTCTCTGTATACCCAGATATCGTAAGGCTTGATGCTCATGCCGCGGAACTCAGTCAGAGTGCGCTGTCTCTGCCAGACGACAGTGCTCTCAAAGACGACAAGCATGAAAAGGGTGAAGAGAGAGTAGTACCAGTATTCGTCGAGCATCCAGAGACCAACACAGAAAATCTGGAAAACGAAGAAGGGTGCGACGGCATGCTCCTTGAACAGCTCTGTGAATGAGGGAACGGGGATGTCGAAGGTGTTGGGGCCATAGTATTGCTGGAGGCGAGCGACTTCTTGTGCGGTGGTAAGACCCTTGGACTTCTGAAATTCGCCGATTGTAGGCTTCACTTCTTGATCTAGAGGGTACGAGAGAGGTGCAAAGGTGCCAGTGTCGTTGGAGTAGAGGAAGCGACGCTTCTGGAAGAGAAAGGAGACGTTGGTCTTGCCGTCGACGGTTTCGCGTTCGATGGGGCAGATGTCGGCAGAACCAGCATTTTCGACGGGGAGGAGCTTGATCAAGCGAGCACTGCGCACATCAGAAGCACGTGTGGTGGTGAAGAGGGAGCGGATGTTGATGTTCCAGAAGGTCGAGAGCCAGAATAGGGATTGAATGGTGACAATGCTGCCAGACCAGACAAAGGTCCATTCTTGGCCGTTGAAGTGCTTCTCATAGCGTTCCTCGGACAGGTAGAAGGAGAAGAAGACGGGCCAGATGATCAGGAAAGGCCAGATGTAGGTGTGCAATGCCAGAGGCAGCGGGTTGTGGAGCGAGGCCGACTTGACCTGGGCATTATCCACGAGCGGCGCCCTGGAGGAAGACATGAGTCAGGGAGAGAGTGGTGGAGGGATAGTGCAGAAGGACGTACATGATGGCGGATGGCAGGGAATATAGCTAAATTGGCTGTAGTGGTATCTACACGTCGCCTCATGGAAGCATAGAAGGCTCAAGAAACCGCATCAGAGTGGCAGGCCAAAAGTCGTGGCAGTGTTCTTATCAGCTTATCGGACGCGGACGCGGGCACGGAGAGCAGGCAAGCAACTCTGTGAGCAATAATTTAGCTTCCAGTCCTGTCTCTCTGGGAACATCGCAACACACAACAGAAACATCATGGCCGAGCCAGCCCCCGAGGAAAAGAAGATCTCCAAGCGCCAGGCCGAGAAGGACGCCAAAAAGGCCGCTGCAAAGGCGGCAAAGCAAAAGCACAAGGAAGCCGCTCCTGCCAAACAGCCCGCCGCAAGCACTCCCGCCGCGCCTGCCGACCCCAACGCCAACTTCAAGCAAGGCTGGCTGAAGGGTGTTTACAACGAGAAGCCCGTCCAGCATGTCCAGACCCGCTTCCCTCCCGAGCCCAATGGTTACCTCCACATCGGTCACGCAAAGGCCATCACCGTCAACTTCGGTTTCGCCAGAGCCTATGGCGGCAAGTGCAACCTGCGTTTCGATGACACCAACCCTGCCAAGGAGGAGGAGCGCTACTTCACCAGCATCAAGGACATGGTCAGCTGGCTTGGTTTTGAGCCCGCCAACATTACCTACAGCAGCGATAACTTCGACGAGCTGTACCGTCTGGCCGAGGAGCTGATCAACCGCAACAAGGCCTACGTCTGTCACTGTACTGCCGAGGAGCTTCAGAAGGGAAGAGGAGGCTCTGATCATGGCCCACGTTCCGTCTGTAGCCACTGGAGCAGGCCTGTCGCCGAGTCTCTGCAAGAGTTCCGCGCCATGAGAGACGGAAAGTACAAGGCTGGTCAGGCTCTCCTGCGCATGAAGCAGTATCTTGGTACCAAGCCTGAAGAATACGCCATCACCGATGAGGACTCGCCCGAGACCAAGAAGGAGAAGGCCAAGCTGAAGACTCTGGCTGAGAACCCCTCCATGTGGGATGTCGCCGCCTACAGAGTCAAGGAACAAAACTACCACCACCGCACCGGCTACAAGTGGAGAATCTATCCTACTTACGAATTCACCCACTGTCTGTGCGATAGCTTCGAGGCTATCACCCACTCCTTGTGCACCGTCGAATTCGAGACTCTCCGTCCTGCTTACAACTGGCTCCTCGAGGCACTTGACCACAAACTCCCCGCTTCCGAAGAAAAGGGCCCTATGCAGCGCGAGTACGGCAGACTCAACGTCGAGGGTACCATCCTTTCCAAGCGCAGAATTCAGATGCTGGTCCAGGGTGTCAATGCTGGTGGCCAGGAGCCCTCGGAAGAGGACGAGCTTGCTGAAGCTGCTGAAGAGCTTCAGATCGCAGAGACTGGTGAGGCAGAAGCCGGCGCTGAGACTGCAATTTCCAAGCCTGTCGCAGGTGCTCAGACCATTCCTCCAGTCGTCCGTGGCTGGGATGACCCCCGTCTCTTCACTCTTGTCGCTCTCCGTCGTCGCGGTGTTCCTCCTGGCGCCTTGAAGAAGTTCGTCCTGGACCTTGGTGTCACAAAGGCCAATGCCGACACAAAGATGCACATGCTGGACGCTTCCATCCGCACTTACCTCGAGCGTACCGTCCCGCGTCTGATCGTTGTCCTCGACCCCATCAAGGTCGTTATTGATAACCTTCCCGAAGACTACCTAGAGGAGCGTGAGGTACCTTTCGATCCTAAGGACAAAGAGAAGGGCATGCACAGGCTTCCTTTCACCAAGACTATCTACATTGACCGCGATGACTTCCGCGAGGTCGATGATCCAGACTTCTACCGTCTCGCCCCTGGCAAGTCTGTCGGTCTGCTATACGTTGAGCACCCTCTGCGCTGCACATCGTTCAAAAAGGGCGAGGATGGCAAGGTCAACGAGATCCGTGCCGAGTATGGCGCCGAGGTGCCTGCTGGCAAGGCCCGCATCCACTGGATCGGTGAATCGGCAGCCCACAAGTCGCCAATCAAGGCCGAGGCTCGCATCTTCAACTCCCTCTTCAAAAACCCTCGTCCCAACGAGCTTGACTGGAAGAAGGGTGGCTACTATGACAACGTCAACCCCGACAGCGAGATTGTGCACAAGAACGCCATGATCGAGGCTGGCTTCTTCGACATTCAGCAGCGTGCACCATGGCCCAAGGAGGAGGGTGAGGCCAAGGGCAACACTGGTCCCGAAGCTGTACGTTTCCAGGGCTTGCGTACCGCCTATTTCTGTGTCGACAAGGACAGCTCGTCCGACAAGATCGTTCTGAACCGCATTGTCAGCTTGAAGGAGGATACCAGCAAAAAGTAGAGAGGCATCATGTCGTTCTGGAGAAGTCAAAAGCGAAGCATAAGGACGGCGTACGGGAGGCTTGAGTTATGAGAATCACGAATGGAATTGGCAAGAAAGAAAGGAATCATTAGGAGATAGTCCCAATACCCCATGCTCTTTTTTGCTTTCGAGTCTCGCTCACAGTGCCGCGCAAATATCTCAATGGGTTGACTCAGCAAGACCAGGAAGGTCGAATGAGATTTCTAAGCAAACGGTCTCTTGTGATGACACGTATTAAGCGGGGCTTCCTCTGTTCCTCTCACCACCCGTCTCGGTCTTGAGTTCATCCTTGCTCTTGGAAGCCTGTGCAGAGTTCTTGACAAACGGCATCTGGAAGACATCACTCATAGCTCCCTGCAGACCCTCCCACATTCCGAATGGCCTGGGAGTGCTCCAATACAAAGCGCCAACCCACGGCTGCACGTTATACTTCAACTGCAAAGTACAGTTCTCTGCTCCTCCAATCTTGGACCAGGGTGTAGTGATTTGGTACTTTGGCTTTTGGTTCGAGAGCTTCAGGATTCCAGGGGCAGCGCCTTCGGGGTAGGCCTTGAAGTTTGCCTCCTTGGTGACTTGGCGGCGGTTGGGTTGCTTGCGCGACTTTTGGGGGTGGATGTATGTGTTTTCGTGCCAGGGCTCCGAAGGAGCGGGGATGATGGCGTCCCAGATGATGGCTTCCGAGGGAGGTGAGAGAGGAGACTTGGAAGGGAAAGTCGCGGTTACGTAGACAAAGACTTGTTTGGTGTTCCAGGAGAAGAGGGAGGTGAGGTCTGCCAGTGAGTAAGTATGGCAGCGTCGCACATGCTATAGATCAACTAACCAGTCTCGAGGTCGAACTTGATGTGTGCATATTCCTCCTTCTTGGTACTGTAGTAGTGAGGACGACCCTTGACTCTGAGTGCTTGTCAGAGAATGCCACTATGCTCGCAAAATGTGTGATTGCTTACACCTGAACATTGCGTAGCTCGAGCTCCGCCGACGGGTTTTGATGCGAGACGACGACACTCAGCGCGATCAACGCGCCCAGAGTGAAGGCTACAGTCGTGAAGAAGCCGAACACATTCTGTATCCGTACCAGCGACGAGTGCATCTTGGACTATGCTGATGTTTGATGGTGGATGCCGGAGCTTGAAGCCAGCAATTGTATCGCATTCACTTAGGTGGCCGCACCCTGAATCTGGGGAAGGTACTTATTTATGCAAAAGAGTTATGAATAATAATGTCATCTGCTACAAGACTTACTCTCCATTCGGTGTTTTTACATGATTGTCTCTACGCCTGTGCATCGCCAGTCTTCATCCTCTTCAACTCTCTCTCATCGCCCATCGGCCCCTCGAGCTTGCGTTTCTCCATGCTCTCCTTGTCTTTCCTTCTTGCTTCACGCTCCTTCTCCTTGCGCAGTGCCTTGCTCTCGAACTCGTGCCAATCGCCTTCAAGGTCTTTCAGTTCCACCACCTGGTTCGCTTTTGGTTCCTCAGTCGTGAAGTATGGGTGTTCCAACACGTCGCTAGCTGTGGGTCTCGTGTCGGGGTCAAAGACAAACATGGCGCTCAAGAGGTCAAACGCCGCCGGTGATACGCGTTCTTGATACTTCTCGGCAAACGTCGAAGCCACCTTGTGCGCTGGTCGCAAGAGTTCATACCATGCCAAGTCGACAATGCCCGGCCAATTTGTTCGAGACGGTGTGCCCAGCACATTGTAGATCTTGTCGAGCTGGTTGATTTCACCACCGTCGCCTGGGAAAATGGCATGCTTGGTGAATATCTCAACCAAGACACAAGCCGCCGACCAGATGTCCACTGCCGGACCGTACTGCGTCTCTCCCAACAACAACTCAGGCGAACGATACCAGATGGTGATGACTCTGTTGGTGTAGTCTTGCTTGAGTTTGGCGTTTTTGTTGTAGAAGCGGGCAAGACCGAAATCGGCCAACTTGAGCTCACCGTTGCGAGACACAAGAATGTTGGCTGCCTTGATGTCGCGATGGAGTACGCCACGTTTGTGAAGGTAGTCAAGACCTTCAAACAACTGTTTTGCAAGGTCTTTCTTGTGTCCTTCGGTCAAGGCAAACGAAGGGTGATTCAGCAACCCAGTCAAATCGTGAGACAGGTACTCGAAGATCATGAAACAGTCATTGCGTTCAACCATGACTTCCTGCAGCTTGACCACGTTGGTGTGATTGAGAGATTGCAAGAGTTTGATCTCGCGGATTGCGGTCACCGGGAATCCGTCGCGCTCTCCTTCCATTCTTATCTTTTTAAGAGCAACCTTGTCACCCGTGTACACATGGACAGCCTTGTACACCTTGCCGTAAGTGCCAGAGCCAACGACCGACTCGTTACCAGTCTTGCGGTAGTATACAGAGTCAGACGTAGCGAAATCTCCTGTCAATTTTGGCTTGGGCTTCAGGCGTTTGCGGACAACGATTTCCTTCCTTGTGCGAGGTGCAGCCAGTGGCGCTGGTCTGTGTGGCGCTGAAGGATCCGTTCTTCCAGCCATGCCTTTGATAGAGAAACTGATGCCCGAATTTCTCTTGTCGCTCTCGTCCTCGGCTCTTAAATCTTTAGGCGGTCTGAACGGATTGTCGTCATCGTCGACAGACTCGGCTATCGATCCTGGTGCAAGAGGAGTCTCAGTACCGGATATGGAGTTTTCACGTTTGGTCACCACCTTCCCACCTCTGCTGCCACTCGAGGGAGTCCAAGACAGATTGGAAAAGTGGCCACCACGACCACCTCTACTAGCAGGAGGAGCAGATGATTGGTTGGGAACAGGAGGTCGTTGTTGTGAGCCGTTGTATCCTCGAGAAGGAGGTCCGCGGTACGAGGATTGAGGTGGATATACGGGCGCTGGGGCTGGGGCTGGGGCTGCATAATGTGACGGTGGTTGTTGTGCTTGATAATAAGGACTTGCAGCCGGAGGAGGATAGTTTTGCTGGTAATAAGGTGAGGCAGCAGCTGAGTAAGCAGTGTGCGTTGGAGAACTAGTATCAGGTTAGTGTTGGATAATTATTAAGGTCAATATCACTTACCCCTGATAGCTGGCATAAGGTTGCTGCGGGGGATATGTGCGACCATATGGAGATTGGGCGTGCGGCGGAGAGGGCCCAGGGACCGGGTAGGGAGGTGATTGGGAGTAACGCGGATCTACATACCCACGAGGCATGGGTTGCCGAGGAGGTCCGCCCCTACCGTACATGGCGTCTGGTTCGCGCTCTTCGCGATAGCGTTCCCTTCTGTCGTAGTAATCGCGGCGACCTCCTCGGTCGTAGTCCCGGTTGCGTCCGTAATCTCTGTCGTAGTCCCTTGCGTAGTCTCTGTCCCTATCCCTCTCTCTTTCCCGGTAACGAGGTGGATCCTGCCTGTAAGGGCGACGGGTATCCGGTCGACGCGACCTCGAAGCGTGGCGAGAATGTACTGATGGACCCCGACGTCTACTAGACTTGGCTTCTTCGGGTCGTGCAGTAGTTGCCAACTGCGATATGAGGTCGTCAGAGGGAGAGTCGGAGCGTCGGACGTCTCGAGCAGGCGAGCGGGCAGGAGGTTTGCTATGACGAGAAGCGTAGCTATTATCAGGACGACCGCGAGACGAATGGCCGGATGAACGATAGCCTCTGTTCGGGGGCGGCGAGTATCGGCGACGGTCGTTGTAGCGATCCCTTTCAGAGGGATATCTGTGTTGGCGCGAGCTGTAGCGAGATTCGACCGAACGGGAACGTCGTCTGGAAGGGTATGGCTCGGGCGACTGTGGTCTTCGAGCTGGTGGAGGTCGGTCTGAAAAAGGACGCTGGTCATACGAGCGTGTAGGACGAGGAGAATATTCTCGCAGTGGACGCTTAGCGTACCTCGAGCTGGTCGATGGAGCTGGCGAAAGACTTGGACGTCTTGTGCTCAGCGACGGTACAGCAGCTTCGTCGGCTGTGGGGAGCGATGGCTCAGTACGTGCCGGATCCTGGTGGTGGTGGTGATGCTGATGATGGTGGTGACGATGGCGATATTGGCTAGGTCGTTCGCGGTCGGGGTCTGGGGCCCTGTGTGCAGATGTTGAGCGAGGGCGGTGGTGATGCGATGTGGAGGGATATGCAGCGCGCCCTCGACCAACAGCTGCAGTAGGCGATGGCGATAGCTTACTATCACGCTCTCTGCTCCTGCTTGGAAAATCACGTCCACGTCGCCCGTGCTCTGTTTCGTTGCCTGCCATGGAGAAGGGACATAAATTCAAGTCCGACGACGAACACGGCCACCGAGAGACAGCCTGGAAGCCCACGCGCCAATGACACGGCTGTGGTGATGGTCTTCTTGGCTCAAATACGACGTGCCGGCGACAGCAGCAATAGCATTTGCGCAGGCAATACGGTGCAGAAGGGGAAGGGGCTTAAAAAATGAACGGAGTGATCAAGTTCCCTCACCTGTCAATTGCTCAGCGAACAACTCTTGCTTGAGACGCGCCCTTCTTCGCCCAACAGGGCTTGGATGAGATCCATGGCGCTTCCCCGCCGCTTACGCCTACCCGAAGCTTAAGCGGTCCTGCTCCATCACCAACTGCTGCTAGATCGATGAATGGGAGACCAGAAGCTGGTGTTTTCCAGACCACATTCCAACTCGAGTGAGCCACCTGGAGGACTTTCTTTGTGATGCTTCTGTGGTTGGGTGTCTTGTGGATGTGCTGACCGTGACTCGCCTCTATCATTCACTTGCAATGCACTCATCTCCAGCTGCGACGGCTCCAGCAACATTCACCACTGACCACTCCGACGTTACCTCAGTTTGTGCTCGTCCCCTCAATTTCCTTCCAATAAGAGCCAGTGCTTTGCTATAAGACGCACCAGGTCGGATTAATTGATAATCGTTGTGCGGAAGGTTAGGTTCTGGCTGCCCCGATTGTCTGTCTTCAGTGACAACATAGACAACCACATCCAGTGTATCATGTTGTCGAACGTGTCTCTCGTGCTTGTGCTGCCCACATAGACGTTTGATCACTTCTCAAGCTCGATGTTCTTCGAGCGAAATCTGCTCTGAGAGGACCTCCCCATCAAGCCGAGTATAGTCAGCGAGCATGATGTCGCTGGATCCCTTGACCCGTTTGCGAATACAGTGAAGATATCATAGTTGAGCCGGGTCTATCGCCTTGGCGAGCAGGGCGAGCGGTTGGTCATCAGAAGCAGTATATTCGAGTCGGAATACGACGACGCGTGTCAGCGGAGCCATCAGTATGCGATCAAGTGGTAAGTTCCTGAAAGACGCATCGAGAGTCTCCTTAGACGTTGGTACATGGGTTAGTTGTGGCCCGAAAAACGACGCGGTCTAACTAGAGGAATGGATGATGCAGCAAGTTGGGCACGATGCGCGGGTCGTTAGAAGCGACACGCCGGCCCAAATATCGAGGGATGGCACCACGGAGGGCTACGCTCATCAGGCGGCACCCGAGGTAGGCAGCGCGTGTAGAGATGGATGAACAGAGGGCAGGATGGACTGGGTGGTTAGCGGTGATGCTCGCACTGCCTGTGTTGGCCGCGTTGGGAATGCAACCCCCACGCACGGCGCACGGCCCTCGACGACGGACGAGCTCCGTCAGGGCTTCGGGAAGGCGTGACTCAAAGAGAAAAAGTTTGGCGAGACCGGCGGGGCTCGAGGGACAGCAGGGAGGAACGAGGAAAGAATACTAATGCCCTCTGTCTCTCGCGCCGAAGTCATGGCTCTGTAAACTTAGGCAGAGCGTAATGGACTTTCTCTTCTACCACATACAAGCATCACACTCCAACTATTTCATCTAGGACGTGACCAATTGCCCAGCCGCTTCCTCTATTCCTTAGTCCACCACCAATACAACCACGAGCTTGCCAGCGCTATCGTTCGAGACCCGCAGCCATGGACCACCACCCGAATTCGCCCCTTAGGCCCAAGAACATCCCATCGCACATGCTCAATGGATCGTCTCCTCTTGTGACCCAAGAAAATCGCGACGCTCGCGAAAGAGAGAGCGCTTTCAAGTCCATCAAGTCCTCGATGGGTCCCAAGAAAGAGCCTGTCGACCTCGAAGCCAACTACTTCCAGCCCCATACCAGTGCCCAACCGCGCGACAAGCGTCCTGCCAGACTAGCCAATCTCGACGAGGTCGAGGCCAGAGACCCGCGTGACGACTGGTCCTCGCAGCAGACCAGCAGAGCTAGCAGTCCCTATACACTCGCCCCTACCATCGACTTTGACGGTCTGAGTTGGCCCAGTATGCTTGCTTTAGCCAAATTCGATTGCCGTACTCTCGACTAACCCTTGTACAGGCACTGGCACACGAGAGAGACTCGAATCTACCCCCGAACAGGCCGCAGCGCGCTTGGAGAAGCTCTCCGGAGCAGTCCGCACCCTGCTCGAGTGCATCGGAGAGGACCCTGAAAGAGAAGGTCTTCACGGTACCCCCGAACGTTATGCAAAAGCTATGATGTACTTCACCAAGGGCTACGAGGAGAACCTGAGGGACATTGTTAATGGCGCTGTCTTTCACGAGGATCATGATGAGCTCGTTATTGTGAAGGATATTGAAGTCTTCAGTCTTTGCGAGCACCACCTGGTCCCTTTTACCGGAAAGGTGTGTATATATGCCGTTTTTCATGTTGAAAGACTATTTACTGACTTGTACAGATGCACATTGGTTACATCCCCAATGGCCGCGTTCTCGGCCTCTCAAAGCTGGCGCGTATCGCCGAGATGTTCTCTCGCAGATTGCAGGTCCAGGAACGCCTGACCAAACAAGTCGCCCTCGCCCTGTCCGAAGTCCTCCAACCGCAGGGTGTTGCTGTCGTTATGGAATCTAGCCACCTGTGTATGGTCATGCGTGGCGTTCAAAAGACCAGCGCCACAACTACTACCAGCTGTATGCTCGGCAGAATGCGCTCAACTGCCAAGACGAGAGAGGAGTTTTTGAACCTGCTCAACAGAAGGTAGACAAGACAAGGACAAAAACGGTGGTCTAGGGTTGTTGGCGATAGATGGGGAACCGGCGTTATTGTTTGGGGCGTAACATGAGATTCAGATGAAGGATGAATGGCCACTCAACAGCCAATTTACGGAATGATACCACTCAACGACCACGATCGTAAGTAAACGAACAAGTATTTGCATCTCTGTCTTTTTTGCAATGCATAAACACAACAAATCAAATAATCCCTTAGCTTTTTCCCTGCGCCGTTCCTATCATAATTCACTTCCACTGACAATCAAGGAGTGAAGCACCAATTTTCCACTTGCGAGTTGTCAGCGCTATTGTCGCGGGCGCATTGCCGCAATAATAGCTGAATGCCGGACCAACGACAATACCTGGCTCTCCACTATTGTTCTCTTTTCGGTTCATTTTCTTAAGATACATCGCTTGGGTTTGTTCCACACGCAACCTCGATCTCGAGTATCTACCCTACCTTTCAAAGGCACACACTTCCTTTCATCATAAACAATCATGGCAGATGCGACCAGGGCCCCTCGAAAGCGCCGTGCAAGCAGCTCTTCTGCTAAAGCTGCACAAGATGATGCCCATTCTTTACCTCTTTCCAACAAGAGGCGCTTTGTCCTTGACGAAGCAACTGAGCAAACCACAACAGACAGCGAACAGCCTTCGTCCAACGAAGACTCCACGAATCCACTTGATGTAGTCGTCCAAACTGCCCCCCCAGTCGCTCGTCGCCGCAAGCGTGTTGTCTTGAACACACCGTCACCACCTCCTGAGCGCAAAAAGTCCAATCTCCTGACTGGTCTCGCCTCGCATGTGGACATCTTGCTTCAAGTCACGAGCTATCTCCCGCCGCAGACCCTACTCAACCTTTACAGCATTTCTGCTCCCTTTCACTATGTCATGGACAGTCACTTCACCGCATTCATCAAGGCTGCTACGTTCATATGGGCACCCACCGCAGACAAGTACTTCCCCTGGTGGTGCTACCGTCAACTTTGCATCGAAGACCCTGCTCTACGTCGCCCCAGATCAGACCGCAGAAGTGTGAGCTGGGACGACCTCGTCCCGGAGCAAGCACCCGGAATAGCTTCGCAGGAATGCTCTGATTCACCTGACTCTCAGAGCTCCGACATCTCGGCCAGTCAGAGAAGTGTCAAGTCCGAAAGCCCAGCCGAGAGGAAGACAAGAATCGCGGAGCTTGCCCAGCATCGACAGAAGTCCGCTGCGCCGGTGCCGGGTTTCCGCTGGCTGAAGATGGTAGCATATCGGGAGTCGGTTTGCCGAGAGATAGTTGGCTGGATGGCAGCACATGGACATCGCATACCACGTGTTGAGGGCGTTGACGTCCTGAAGGTAAGCTTCGATTCTCTTGATCCATTGCACAACAATTCTAACACATTGATAACAGAGAATGTGGTTCCTCCTCGACATCCCTGTCAATGGCCCTCGCATCTCTTTGATCCACAACACCATTTACTTCACCAAAGAGACACTTGCAGTTTTGCAACTCTTCTTCATCAAACTCGACATGCTTTACGTCGACCCGGTGCACTACTACGGCGGTGAAGCATCCATGCGTGAATTGTTGCTCGCAGAACGCAGTCTCACCACTCTCTGGAACTACCTACGAGGTGCAGACGGCACTTCCAAACTGGACACTCTGCGCCTCTGGATCCGACATCGCTACAAGAGACCTGAACCTGTCAGACCCATGACGCGCGAGACACACGAACAGCATCAGGCAAAACTCAATATGCCGATTATGGGTGTCCCTCCTCAGCTTGTCGGCCGTTGGGGCTATGAATGTTGGGGACTTGGAGAAGTCCCGCTGCTTCGACCTGATCAACTGGTGCTGAGAGAAGCAGTGAGACGTCGTACTGGCCTTCAACGAATGTTCCTTTCTTATCTTTCGTATGGCTATCTGGACGGAGACCTCAATCCTCTGCCGACCGTTGTCAAGCCCGAGGATGTAGTTTTGAGCTTGATATGCAGGAAGAAGAACAAGGAGCTCAAGGCTAAGGAAGACGATAAAATGGATACTGACAAATGAGAAAGGGACCAGAAGTGTTGTCACGGAGATGCATGCGTAACTTCAGCGGAGAAGACGAGAGATCCGACTATTCAGATACCACCCAGTTGTATACGAATAGCAAGAACAATCAAGAGTTGAGCATGACGAGCAGAAGAGCAGTGCATACCTACTAAAAGAAGTGTAGAGATCAGAGACAAAAAAAAAACTTGATTGCATGAAGGTGAGTTTTTGGAGTTTGGTGCCAATATCTCGGGTATATTGTTGGCTCTTCCAGAGCTGACCAAAATCGTCGTCGATCTATACATTCGAAGGTATGACTCCCTCAGCCAGATCTAAGGGTATTACCTTGCGTGAACGACGCATATTCGCATCTATTTCTTCTGCTTCTTCTTTGGGGGCTCACCGCCGCCATTGCTGGAGGGCTTGGTCTTGGGCTTGCCCTTACCAACGAGCGCTCTCAGGTCGATTGGCTCGTTGTCGTCATCGTCGTCAGAGAGATCCTCGAAGTCCATCTCGGACATGTCTTCCATCTCTTGTGCTTGGGCTAAATAGAGGTTAGGAGGGTTTCAGACTCGAGCGGTGAACCGACACTTACTGAAGTACTTGATGGCGTTGGGCCAGACGTCTTCTGCGATAAGCTGGGCGAGCTCTTCGCCTTCTGGGTGAACATCGTCGCTCTCGACCATTTCAAGCATGTCTTCCTCATCCGGCTCAGGGCTCTCAACTCTCTCGCCATTGGATCTCTTGTCCTGACGCTCCTTGTACTCGTTGTTGGCCTGGACCGACTCTTCGGCCGAGACATAGCGGTCTGCAGAGATGAAGCCGAACCAGGAAAAGAATGAGGTGTTATCAACATTGTTTGTCTCGATCAGCTCAAGAAGCTTGTTGTGAGCAGCGAAGCCCTTCTTCTTCATATCGCCAGCCTTCTTGCGTGCCTCGAAGACAGCAATGGAAGCAGCGAGGAGACCCTCAGTAGGGTCCTTGGCTTTCCAATCGATCTTGACGGGCTCGGAAACGAGGCCGGTCCAGCCGTCCTTTGATCTTCTGTACCAAAACTTCTTCTCGAGGACGGAGTTGGTGAAGTAGTCGTTTTGGTCAAACTCGAAACGGATGGCGATGCTGCGCGGGTCACCAGAGTCGGCATCAATATTTTCGGGACCCATAGGGATCTCGAAGCGGGTGACATCGAGGCTCTTCAGCTTGGCGAAGATGTTGGCATCGTTGGGGGTGATGTATCGGTCGAGGTCCGGAGGAGACTGCTCGAAGACGAGAGGCCAGAAGTTGTCAATCTTGGAGATGATGTCTTGACGCTTGGCGTAGAGAGGAGCGCTGAGGATATACTGCTTGGCCACTAGATTGGTGTCAGATCTTGATTCAGGAAGGTGTGGATAAGAGTTGAGTACAAATCTGGCGGTCGACCTCGTCAAACTTGGTCTCGAGAAGAGCGAGATCCTCGTAGTGGACTGGTACTTGATCGTCGGCCATTGTGATGCGAGTGAATGCAAGAGGCAAAGGTATGAGTGAGGAGAGAAAGAAGAGACAAAATTTTGGGAGGCCTTTTGGCGCAAGCTCGACAGCAACAACGTCAGCCAGGGTCCAGTTTCCGGGGTCGTCGAAAGCCTCGACCAAGCACCAAAACGTCGCTGGACGAGGCCCGACTCGCACCTGCAGACCTATCACACAACTCACCTGATGTCGCCGCACATACATCGTGACTTGTAGCTGGCCACTACCCTGTGTTTCCACTCACCCCTCGCCGCGACGGTGCCTTTTGTATATATAGATCGTTAGCCATACATTTTCCATAAAATGTTTGACCACACTTTCAGAATGAGGGCTACTCAGCCTTTGCTATGCCGCGCTGTATCATCAATACGTCCCTTGACTCGCACAACATGGATGGCAAAGCGAAGGAGCATTTCCATAGTCCCGCCGCCATGGCGTCCTGCCTCGGTTCTGGACAAGTATGAACCTCCACCTCCATGTCATCTTCATGCTAACAACCTTGTTTTTGTAGATGGGTTGAACGAGAAGCAAGACCCATCAGTCTACGCCAGTTGACCTTCTTTGGACGTCTTCTTACCGATACCCGATTACTTGGCTCAGCTAATTATGTTCGACTCGAGCTTCCTACCAGGTACTTCGATTCATGCCAAACACACGCTGCACACCACTGACTCTACCAAAGAATTGCACATCGAATCCGCGACATGCAAACATTACCCTATGCCGCTCTGGTAAATCCTCATATCAACCATGTTTACGACTTGTACTACTCAGCCTTTGAGACGCTAAGGAAGGTCCCGGAAATAAAGACTCTGAAGGACAACGACAAATTCTGTGACATTGTCCGAGAACAGCTTAGGGATCACTTGAGCGTCATCCCTAGACTTGCCATGGGAGTACTCGAGATATCAGAAGCCATCCCAAGCGACCAATGCGACAAACTCGTCAACTCCTTGTTAAGGTCAAGAATCAGCCGGCGAGTTATCGCTGAGCAGCACTGCGCTCTGACAAAAGCATACCACTCACCGGATCATCTACCTCCCGCTGCGAAACTTCACCCAGAACATGGCGATGACTTCGTCGGTGAAATCTTCCTTCGATGCAATGCAAAGGAGATTGTCCAAGAGTGCGCCGACACGATTGGCAATCTCGCAAAACAGGCATATGGACCCGACGTGCTCTTACCCGAGGTTATCATCGAAGGCGCCGACGACATCTTCTTCCCTTACATCCCAAGTCACCTGGAATACATCATCGGCGAGCTCTTACGAAACTCCTTCCAAGCGACTGTCGAGCGTCATGGTTCCAAGCCTCCACCGATCGAGGTACTGATCTGTGAGGCCGCACAACATGTCATCATCAGAGTGTCAGATCAAGGAGGCGGTATCGATCGAGAGAATCTTCCAAACCTATGGTCATTTAGCAAAGGGCCGGAACGTAACAGAAGACTACGAAATCTGGAACAGGTTCCAAAGTTGGCAGCAACGCTACAGGATCTGAAAGTCCCCGAAACAGAATCCCCAAACCAAAAGCACGATGGAAAACAAACTCGTTTCGATCACTCTCTGGGATCTCTGTCTGGCAGACATCCCGACCTCCGCCTCGGTATCGGTCTACCCATGAGCCGCATATTCGCCGAGTACTGGGCTGGTAGCCTTGAAGTCCATAATCTCGAGGGTTACGGTGTTGATGCATTCCTTCAGATCAGCAAGCTCGGTAACAAGAACGAGACCTTGAGCACCAGGACCAGTATGGACGCTTTATAGACACCTCTGCCTTGCTAATGATACGAAACCATAATTCGCTCTAGAGGGAAGTGAGACTTCGAGATAGAGCCTCCGCGATGAGAACATATTCATAAACAAGCCACGAACGCGCCCTGATGGTTTTCGTAATCGTATTAGTATCTAGAAGAGAAGGAACAACATATCCACTGCTTTTCAACCTGACCACAACCTTGCACAATACAGTGGCCGTTCTTCAGACAGCACAGGATTGATAAACAGAAAGAATTCTGGATTTGTCGAATTTGGAAGAAAGCGAACAGGTAAGAGTATCTATAGAAAGGAAAAAGTAAACATGCCCAGATGGGACAAAAGAAGAAAGTTGGCTGCTTCTCTGAGCAGCTCTTGATGGTATCACAGGTGTAAAACGTACCCTCGAGCCTCGCGTTCTCACGCCTGGGTTGCAAAGAAGGAAGATACTCAGGTCATCTAGACGAGAGCGAAGAAAGCAGCAGCAACGGCAAAGAGACCAGTGGCACCAGCGATGTTGCGAGAAGCGGCACCGGTGTAGGTCGAGGAAGGCTTAGCAGATGATGATGAGCCAGTAGCACCAGCAACGCCCGAAGGCTGAGCGGCGCCAGAGCCACCAGAGACACCTGATGGCTGGGCGTAGCCAACAGCTCCTGTGGCCATTGACACGGGGTAAGGGGCGGAGGATGCGTAGGCTGATCCAGGGACGATGGGCGTGGCAGTTCCGACCGAAGCGATAGGAGCAGGACTCGACTCAACAACGACGGGGACGCTGGCTGTCTCCTCGGGTGAGACGGGACTCGAGGCAGGAAGAGATGAGACTGAGACGGCAGTAGCCACTGAGGAAGCTGGAACAGCGACGGCAGACGAGATGGGTGCGGACTCGTACGAGCCAGCGGTGGGGACACTGGAGACAGAAGTGGCCTTGGGAGTCGAAGAGACAGAAACAGCTTCAGGGGTCGCGACCGAAGGAGTCTGGATAGCAGCAGCGGAGGAGACGGGCAGGGTCATCATTTGCGCAGCAGTCAAGACGGTCGTGCCGCTAGCATGAGTATAGGTTCCCGCGGGGCACCAGGTAGTGGTCTGGTCGATGACGCTGGTAACGTAGACAACACCCTGAGGAGCGGCTGCTGCAGAAGCAGCGAAGGCAAGAGCAATAGCGGCGGTAGAGGAGCGCATTTTGGTGTTTTGTGTTGATCGAGTGGAAAAATTAAGAGTTGGACAGAATTCTTTCTTGGATTGAGCGAGGGTAGTGATGTAAGAAAAGAGTGTGAGGTGTGTTTTGGGTGTGCTTGAGAATAGGAAGGACGGTCTTTTGTATGCTCATGTTGATCGAAATAATTGTTGGCTGCAGTCAAGTTTAATGTGGGGCAAGAGTTTCACGATGTACACTAACGCACCGCGCGTTCGTCTTGACACAAATTGATGCGATGATCATACGAGGTCCCTTGTGCTGATCCTAGAGTCAGTTCTGAAACACACCTATGGGCCAGTGGCTCAGACATAAGTGTATCCCAGCTGATGGCGACTTTACAGCCGTGAACCCCTTTTCCAATTTGACCCGATATGGTAACTTAAGTCAGAATGAGTAAGGTCCCGTATATGACGATTTCTAGCCAGCATCAGCACCCTTAGAATCACATCTGCATACTCCCTCAGAGGTCGTCGTCGTTGCCTCGGTGTTATTGTTTCGGGTGGCCTTCCGACACGGCTCAATTCTCAAGATGCTGGCTTCGGGTCGGTCGTGATTGAGGATCGGCTTCTACATCATTGTAATCGTCGCTGGACCTTCCGCTCGTAAGATGAACATCGCAATCATAGGACAATCGCAGAAACCTGATTGCCCTGCCACCTTCTCGGCCCAAGATGCAGAATTTGTGCCTGTTTGCGTCCTTGCTCTTATGTCGTTGGTTACACCCCTCGAACATCCACTCAGTTCTGTCCCGTGCTCTGCAGCTGATGGCGACGTTTCATTGTAGACGCACAGAAATGCAGACCAGCAAGCGACCTCGACCATGACGTCGAGGCCTCATCCCGAACATGTGGATAATAGGGTAAAGCATCTCAAGTCAATACGATACCTACCAAGACGTTGAAGTTATGAGGATGCTCCGTGAAGCAGCTTCTATGAGAATTGAGTATGCAGACATTGACGCTGGTGAACGCCAGAGGTCTATTGACCTGTCATGCAGGTGCGACGATAACCTAATGATTGAGGACCTGTTGGACAACAGAAATCTGCCTGTCCATGTAAGTCGGCCGACTCACTCGGTCGGGGATGGTAAGCTATGCATGACAGTGTTTGATCTGAAATGAGAAGGTGAGGTCGAAACGCAGAGCTGAACGCCAAGACTCGGAGAATTGCACGAACGGCCGTCATCGCACCTCCCGTATGATGGATGTTACCTGGTCGGTGAGAAACAAGACAACAGAATCAGTAGAGTTCCCCAGAAGCGATTATCTTTACCATGATAGACCAGCAACAGGACACGAGATAGAGAGGCGCATATATTGCACTTTCACTGTACCGGTCAGCCTACGCGATGCACATTGATAAGAAGAAACAACCATTGTTTGACGCCTGGGAAATGCTCTTATATGAACTCGCTTTTGAACAGATTGATCCACATGCAGTTAGAAAATGCCACACCGTTACTCAACCCCTTCTTCTCTTACCGCCACCACCACTTTCGCCATCGTTCCAGCCCTTTCTCTTCTTGCCTTCTCTGCGCCAGTATTCTTCCTTCTCCTTCTTTTCTCTCTCGGCTCTCTTCTCGATATTCTCAGCCACCTTGGCACGGTACGGCTGCTTGCGCTCCTCTTGCTTGGCACGGCGCTTCGCAACCTTCTCGTTCCTCAATGTCTGAACTTGCTGAAGCAGTCTCCTGGCCTCTTTCTCGTCCTTGCCAGCAACAACCGCACGTTTTTGCATGTATGTCTCATTCTTCTGGGGCTTCATCTGAACGATTTGAGACTTGAAAGGCAACTCAGCAGCCACCTTGCGAGGCACACGTAGAGGGTTGAAGTGACGCTCCTGGCGTTCGATAGTACGGTAGGCTGAGTTCTTGTCCTTGGGAGTGGCAATGTCGAGAGCGTGGCGGACTTGGCCGGTCAGACGCATTCCCTGCCATCCTTCGCTGTTCACGTCGGCATCCAGTAGGTTGGTTACGGGGTTGTAGTAGCGGTGAGGCTTGACTGGGTACCAAGCTCTCAGGAAAACGATGTCTGACATGAGAATCTTGTCTTCGAATGTAGCACGGAAGTTGCCTTCCGGTTTGCTGAGTGCCTTCTTGATCTGACCACGGATTCCAGAGACGGTACGCACGCTAGCACCTTCGAACTTTGCAATTTCGAGAGAGGTGCTGAACATGTCCTTGATGAATGCCGTGTTCTTGAAAATCTTATAAGGGTGACCAGTCAATTTGAGCTTCTTGACAATTTCAGTCGACTCGTCGACATTGAGAACCACACCAGTAGCAGCAATTCGGAAACCAGGGTTCTTGTTGGAGAATGACTGCACACAGCAGAAGCCGGTGTTAGGCGCTATTAGCGGGCCATAGAAGGTTCCGAAACAATGCATGTGCTCAGGTGTGTACTTGAGCATGCGGTTCCTCGTCCGGGAATCTGAGATGCTGTACATAGGCATGCTTTGGAAACGCCTCCATCCAAGGGAGAAGATGAGGGGATCATTTGTCTTCAAGATCTTCTTGTGCCATCTGTGACGCTTGATGCGAATCTGAACGTAGCCGAAACGGTCTTCGGTAGGTGCCAGACCACCGATAAGGACAGGGAATCGAGGGTTGAACTTCTCAACAAACTCGCAAGGCACGTTCTCCAGAACGATACGAGCGTAGGTACCTGCTTTATGGCCCTCAACCCTCACACGAGATTGCTCATCCAGGGCGTCGAACTCTGCGCGATTGATGTCGAGCTGCTTCTGGATAAGAGCCTTCTGTGCGTCATACCAGTCATCCTCACCGAACTCGTCTTCGCCGCTCTCACGTTTGGCATTGCCCTTGTCGTTTGCAAAGCCTTCTTTGTCCTCCTCTTCGAAGCGAAGCTTGAGCTCTTCCTTTCTTCTGGCGTTGCGCTCACGTTCGGCGTCCAAGTCTGGCTCTTCCTCGCCGTCGGCACCGTTGGCTTGGGCCTCGTCTTCAGCACCGTGAACTTCTCCAGTTTCTAGGTCCTCGAAAGCACCGTCCCCTTCATCCTCGTCATCCTCAATGCCATTGAACTCCGCTTCGGACCCATCTTCGTCGTCTCCCCCGTTGAGCATGTGGCCTGATGCAAATCTGGAGCGGATGGCTTCTAAGTTCTCCTCGTCGGTCCACTTCTGCTCGAGTTCGGTCCTGTCGTACGCAGGGATGTGACGATCAAGAGCAGCTTCGGCCTCGATGGGCTTCTTCTTCTCAAACAAATCCTCCTCTTCCTCATCCTCAATGTCTTCTTCCTCGTCGCCCTCGCCACGCCATTGGCGCAAGACCTGTGCTGTTGAAAGCATATCGTTGTATAACAAGCGAGCGAGCTCGACTGTGCGGTAGGGCATTCTACGTTGGTGAAGGGCAGCGGCACGCTCAGTCATGTTCTTCTTCCAGCGAAGGTTGCCGTCTTCGTCCTCGCTGTATTCAGCATCTTCGTCGTAGTCCTCTGGGTCGCTGACATCTTCGGCTTCAGACATGGAACCGAGGTCAGAGTCACTGTCGGCGAAGGCAATCTCCTCACCAGTTGCGTCGGGGCTAGCTTCTCTGCGCTTGAGAGCGGGAACAAGCATATCCTCGTCGGCATCTTCATCGGCGTCAGAGTCTCCACTCTGGTACTCTTCCTCTTCCTCATCACCGCTCTCGAAGCCTTCGTCCTCGGGACTTGCCTCGTCGTCGTCAATACGTCTTGACAGAACGCGAGCAGACTTGCGACCAAGATCTTCACCAGTCAGCTTCTCTCCATCGCCGAAAAGCTGAAGACCGCCCTCTGCTTGTCCGAGGAGCTTGCGACCACCCTGTAAACCAACAACCATCTGTTCGCCCAGTCCTCGCTCTTGCTCATCGTCCTCGGGGTCGAAAGTTTGACTCTTGATATCAACGTAAACGGCGTCTTTGTCCACAAGCACACCACCGACATCAGACATGGGGGCGTAGATGAGCTTTTGCTTTTCTCCGAGCCTCCTTCTGCCAGACTTGCCGGTAGCTTTGGCGATTGCTTGGTCCAGGAATGGAGTTGGGCACGGATCGGGTAGAGCCTCGATGTTGGAGACACTGAGATCACCGACACCAGGCACATGAACTCGGGCACCGTTGGCAGGGAAATTGGTGCCACGGAGGTAGCCGTACAGAGCGACTGTACGATCACATTTGGCGTCCTCCTCGATCTTGGTAGGTGGTGTAATGTCGAGGAAGCGATCGGCTAGGGCGTAAGGATGGCTGTTGCGCCAAACAAGAGGACGAGGGTTCTTCATAACGGACAGGAAACGTGAGAGGTTGAGAATCTCGCGATCAGGATATCTGCCGTTGACGACACCAGACAGATAGAAAAGTTTGGCTCCAGAGTAGAGTTCGCTCCAGAAACGGTGCTTCAGACGCTTCTTCTGAGCTTTGAGAGCCTCCTGCTTGCGGAAAAGGTCGAGATGGGTCAGAATACCAAAAACGTTACCAGGCATACCACTGGAAGACAAGACGTTCAAGAACTCCATCGTTTCCATCTCAAAGCCGTAGTTTCCGTCAATCATAAGTAGCACAATGTCGACAACTTTGGCCACGTCCATCATGGCAGCCAGGGAGTCGGCGGGGCATTCCATAAATGTGAGTCTCCTCCTCTTTGATGTGACGACAGTGATGGGTCCAACGGGCTGGGTGATGGGCTGCTTGGTGTATCTTCGAACGAGGGATTTGATGAGGGTCGTCTTGCCTACTCCGGGAGGGCCGACAACACCAACGACGATGGGAGGAGCTTCTTCGGGCAAGCGGTCCACCAGGGGAACGTGGAGACGCTTCTCTTTGACCTGGGAATTGTCAGAGTGTGTCAAAGCACATATTCACGAAGACTTTACATCGTGCGAACGAGCGGCCTGCTTCTGCAATTTTCCAGGACGCGAAAAGGCAAAAGCCTTGGGATTACGGTCGCCGGTATGAGCGGCTTTTTTCTCTTTGGTCGCGCGATGCGGCCGGTTGGTCTGGTTTTCCGACATATTGTCGGGCGTGACAAAGGTAGTGACGGCGGCAAAGGTCAGAAAATGTTACAAGCATCTGAACTTTTCGACAAAAGCCCTAATCAGCCCGAAGACCCTCGATCGGATCTCTGCCGAACACTTGGCATCTTATCGCCGACGCCCGAGGCTTCCCCCAGCCATCTCTATTGCCAAAGCACAACGCATCCGACTTGACATGGTTGGTCGCTGCAGATGAACGGACTCGTCACAAACAGCATGGAATACAGTGCTTGAGTGGTGGCCAGTCGGGTCGTGGTCAAATGCACACAGACTAAAGCTGCGCATCTAGCTCGGTGGTGGATGTCGAGGCGTTCTTCACGTGCACATTGTAAACAGAGCTACGTCAGGGTGCAGCCGAGGGGTCGAAGCGGCGGGTTTTGAATGTGAGATTGGCAACTGTCCATCTCATGCCCGCCTTTTTCTTGCAACCCACCACTCCTCTGTTCTCCTCTCTCAGACACACTCTCTCCACAACCTCAGCATCTTATCCCACTCGTACACTCCGACACAAAATGCCTTCCATCAACGTAAGCCCAGCAGCAGATAACACAGACGATCATGTAGCCAGATGGCTGACTAGCTCTAGGTCTCTCTCAAGGATGGTGCCGATGCATCCAAGCTCGACGCGTATGCCTGTCTCTCATCTGCATCCAGCATGTCCATACTGACCGCTATCACAGTGCCAAGAAGCAGGTCACCGACCAGGGCGGCAAGATCACCACCGAGTTCAAGCTGATCAAGGGCTTCACGTACGTCTCTCGGCCAAAACGACCTGTCGTCCACAGAAGGCACCACTAACGTACGATCCAACAGTGCCGAGTTCCCCGAGGACAAGGTCCACTCCCTTTCGTCTGACGACCACATCAACGTCGAGAACGATGGCGAGGTCAGAACCCAGTAGAACAGCAAAGGACAGATATGCGCAGTCCTTTGATCGACGACAGACATGACATTACATACGGGAGGGTCTTTTCATATATCGTATTACATTGAATCACAAATGCACGCAAACAAGACTCCCTCGTCGCGCTCGGTTACTTGGTCGGCGCTATGCACTAATAAGCATGCAATCGCGTGATATGGTGTTATGGGCCACGCCAACACGGCCAAAGGACCGCTTGTGAAATTGTCTCTTTGGTGATAGTTGAGTAGATGATCACCATATGGACAAGTGTGTAGGCAGTTCAGTGCTTTGTTGTGTCAGAGATGGGCCGCTGTGGCATGTGAGAATCAAGTGCTGCGTCATAGGGCCTGGTGGGCTCGAATCAAAAGAGCTCGACAGTTCGCACTTTGTTGCTTGCCCGACCACAACCAAGCTCAATCGCTGTCATGCATCGCATAGGCAGCCGCTGGTCGAGGTTACCCTGCACGGCTCAAAGGGCCACAAGGCAACTCTCTACTACACCAAGACGTCAGGCGCCTGACAATGGGCTTAAGAAGCAAAAGGTCACGGACGGCGAAGTCGCTCGACTGGCAGGCAGACCCTTGCATCCCCTGACTCTATCAGACCTAGCCAAGTAGATTGCGTCTTGTCCAAAGACCGAACCACGACTAACGAGCTTCAGGTTCGGACGACCACCTCTCACAACCAGCCAACTCCTCGACTCGGCCAACTTCACCCTCTCCATTCTACCCTCACGCCTCGCTCACCGCATCCAATCTCTTCGCAACCTGCCTTTCATCGTCGTCTCCAACCCAAATGTCTCCAAGATCCATAACAACTATGTCCACTCCTTATCAACTCTCTTGCCCTATGCCTCGAGAGAGATCAAGACGCTGGAAGACGAGTTACAATTCACAAGTGTCATGGCCGATCTGGTCCAGACCCATTCCAATACAATCTCCATCCTCGCTCGTGGCTTTCTCGAGGCGAGGAAATACATCAGTCCGAACGAGGTTACCAAGTTCCTTGACGAACACCTGCGCGCGAGAATAGGCACAAGACTCATCGCTGAGCAACACATCGCTCTACACTTCTCATCTCAGCCTCATCTCGACCTCTCCGATCAAAAGACTCATGTCGATGCCTCATATATTGGTGTCATTGACACAAAGTTGAGGCCTGTCGACATCATCAGACACTGTGAAGGCCTCGTCGGTGATATTTGCGAATACAAGTATGGTGTCCGACCTAGTGTTGTCATCCGTGGCGAGCCAGAAACAACCCTGGCACACATTCCGATGCATCTAGAGTACATCATTACTGAGCTTTTGAAAAACGCTTTCCGAGCAACCATCGAAAAAGAAAACGAGCGACATCCAATCGAAATCACAATTGCCCCGGCGCCAGAGGAGATCAAAGGAAAACATAACGGCATCACCAACCACGACCAAGGTTCTGTGGATGCCGCGTCAGGCGCACAGCGACCTGCTAATGCTGCCTCAGCAAACATCCGCCCACTGGACAGATCCACACCCGGCGTCACAATCCGCATTCGAGACCGAGGCGGCGGTATACCTCCTGCTGCCTACGCAAAGCTGTGGGAATTTGGTTTCACCACTTTCAACGAACAAGAGATCGTCGACATCACCAGTGGGGGCACCAATGATGGCGATGGTTTGAACGCCCTCTCAAATGCTGGCGGCAACGAGAACAGCCTGGCGGGCCTAGGCTATGGCTTGAAACTAGGCAGGGCATACGCCGAGTACTTCGGTGGCGGCATCAGAGTACAGAGCTTACTCGGCTGGGGTACAGACGTTTACCTCAGCTTGCGCGGAGTAGGAAACATTGACTAGATCTATCAACGTTTACGATAGCAAGATTCTTAACGACAAGATGATGGCGAAATAGAGCTTGGCCTCTTCGCCGTGTTACAGCAGCTGTCAAGTGACAGGAAAACGTGCCAGCGAACCACGTTTGTGTTCGACCCGAGGTGCCACCCGTACGGAACAGCCATTTTTTAGCAAACAGAACCATCACGACATGCTCTACCAAGCCACCTTCAACTTCCAGTACCTGGCATCAAATACTCAGTCACGTGGACTTGATCATCAATTCGAAATTGGCAGGTCTGACTGTCTGATAGGTGGGTGCTCCAGGCATTCATGATATCATATACCTATGCGTCCAGCAGCTGGAGAACAAGCTTCGATGTAGAAGCGACAGATACAGCAAATGCCAGAATCCATGGCTGTCAATTGGCTTTAGCGGCCTCCACATTCTGCAGCCTCTTCTGCTTTGGCGATGAGGCCGAGCGTGTGCGGTAAACGCCATTTACTGCAAGAGTGCTCAAATTGCGTCACGGTCTCCTATTCTCTATATTCTGTCTGTTTCCGACAACCTGGTTCCACACCTGTGCGATCATACATTTTCATGCCAGTCATGAACGCTCGTGCATAGCTTGCTTCCACGGATTGAACGTTATGCCTTTCGTTTAGCCGCAGATGGTAAGCAAGTAGGTCTAATATAAATGCTCCCTCCCGACCACATGTTGCTCCAGCAGTCATCAAGATGTATTCACTCATTAGTTTCATTCTCCTCACGATATCGACTGCCCGTGCTTTTACACAGGGCGAGTGTATCAAACATGATTTCGCCTTGATCCGACTGGCTTCGCAGCTTTCACCTGGTGCAGCAATATCATGCCGACATTCTCTGCTACAAGAGTACAATGCCAATCGGTATTGGGGCGAACAGTACAGCAAAAATGCAACGGTCGTGGTCTTTCCACTCACCGCAGATGATGTCAGCCATACCGTCCAGGCTGCCTCGTCCTCAAGACTCGGTTGGGACCTCGCCTTTGTTGGTGGCGGTCATGGACAAACCAACGCTTCAAGCACGTCTGGTTTCCTCATTGATCTCTCCTGGATGAATTCCACCAAAGTTTTACACGATGTCAGGCTAGGAGATGTCCGAATTCCTAATGCTATATCCTACCAAGGAGGCGCTACCTGGAAACAGGTCACCGATGTTACGAGTAATACAGGCCTCGCGGCTGTCGGTGCTCGGGTTGGCGATGTCGGAGTCGGTGGCTTTTCGACTGGAGGTGGTATCGGATTCCTAGCTGGTGCTTACGGATATGCAATCGATCGAATTCGAGCGTTCGAAGTTGTCTTGTTGTCTGGAAAGATCGTAGTGGCTACGAAAACCAACAAGTATTCAGATTTGTTCTGGGCCTTGCAAGGTGGAGGTGGACAATTCGGCATTGTCACCACTTTCTACCAAGAAGCTGTGCCAGAACCAACCTCCTCAGAGTTTGGCATCTGGATCATTGCTAGGGACTCGTGGGAACAGGCTCGACAAAACACCGTACATTTCTTCCATTCGAACAACGATCCCTTCTCGCTGATGTACTACTCACTTGGTTACTACCCTCAGCATCTCCTTACTGGGAATCTGACCACGACTATGGTGATAGTGGGCATACGATTTGCAGATCCTCGTGGCCAGTCAGCTAGTACAGTCGATGCGTACGGTGACAGACCCAGGCAGCCCGCGGAGCAGATGACCTTCAACGCAACCTTCAATGGGCTGCTCCAGGGCCTCGATATTGAACAGGCCTCGATCTACAACGTGCCTTACGGAGTAGCTACCGAACTCAGTACGCCTTTCTTCCCTTACGGTTACCGAAGAGGGTTCTGGGGGCCTCAAACTTCCAAGGTCTCGGCATCGTACCTCGCTGCTACATCAGACGGTATGGAAGCCTACATCAATCAGTCACTCGCTCGAGGTGAG
This sequence comes from Aureobasidium namibiae CBS 147.97, assembly GCF_000721765.1. NCBI lineage: Eukaryota > Fungi > Ascomycota > Dothideomycetes > Dothideales > Saccotheciaceae > Aureobasidium > Aureobasidium namibiae. Next base: position 592,546 of record NW_013581204.1, read on the forward strand.
GTCCCTACGAGCGCCGTGTGGGTCTTGCAATACATGTATCCCAATCAGAACGGCCACGGACCGGCATCGGATAGTGATACCGCATGGCCACATGCGCAAACCGCACACCAGACGCTGTTTTCGCCTGCATGGAGATCCGCTGTAGACGATGGGTTTGTCATACAACACAACGATGCCCTGAACAAGATCACGCATGATCACCAAGCATCAGTTGGACCCTTCATCGCAGACTATCCCAACTACATCTCACCAAAGGCAGATGGTTATAGGGTGTGGGGAGGGAACGTTGAAAGGTTGACCGCGATCAAGGCCAAGTATGACCCAGAGTGCCGAATCCATCAAGGACGAGTTTTTGCCTCTGAAGCTTGTATTGCAAATGGCTGGGCAAACATCTACCCGCCGAAGAGCTAGCATATCGAGTCGTCAGTTCCATGTTCACAGAAGATATCCTGCGATTCAACTGTTAAAAAATTCATATCATCGAATCACGGAGTGCATGTGTTTTCGTGATGCAGTGTCCCTGGTTGTCAGATGCATGGTCTTCATTCTCAACCACGACAAGTACACGAAGGCCAAGCCTGAAGCGTAGCTAGTCGTCTTGGTTACTTGTGCGAACACCGAAAGGTATAGATAATATATGCAAGTAAGTTGTAGGGTGAATTGTTTGATGATGAGGATCGTTCTTGAGAGAGCAGTTACTCGGACCAAAAATGATCCGTCTCCCGAGCCAATGGCGGCGGGCTGCAACGGCTCGTCCTTCTTTCGCCCGACGACGCCAAAGAGATCGTTTGCGCGCGCATGCACGTCTCTGTACATCCTTCGATACCAGACGACTGAAGACCATGTGTCGTCCAGCTCCTGCGCTAAATCGTCGCGACGTGTCTGCTACGACTCCCTTCCATGGCTGATATCGCCAAGGTCAGCATCTCAACCGACAACGAAGTGGACGACAGCACGAGCGGCGGACACATCGTGCTGGAAAGCCCGAGTGTCCAAACCCCCTTTCAGGCAATCAGACAGCATCCACGTGAACTTTTATGGTGTCTCTATGCCATATTTGTACTGGTGATTAGCAGTTTTGACAACCAGGCTGGTGGCGTTGTACTTTCGATCCCTCAATTTCGGAAAGACTTTGGTTCGCTGTACAATGGCGACTACGTGCTGTCAGCAAACTGGCAATCGGCCTACAGTGGTGCGCCGGTTCTCACTTCCATCATTGGACTGCTGTTATCTGGCTGGTTCGCAGACAGATTTGGTAGAAAGAAGACACTAGCAGTCGGCTATCTTATCATCTTCGTCTCAATCACGATCGAGACTCTATCAACATCGAATCTAGTCTTCTTCATCGGCAAATCCCTTTCAGGTTTTGCTATCGGCGCATTCACGACCACGTCTCTCGCATACTTGGGAGAAATTGCTCCTCGCCCAGCCAGAGGAATACTTACTGCAGCGGCTGGTATGGCGTTGACAGTTGGGCCTTTCATTGTGTCTATCGTTGTGAGGATCACAGGCTATCAATCGAATCGCTGGGCTTACAGATCGGTTTTCTTGGCTCAGTATGGATTTAGTATAGTGGGTGCAGTCTTATTACCCTTTATGCCTGAGTCGCCATGGTGGCTGCTTAGCAGAAATCGAAACTCCGAGGCTACTATCGCACTCTTGCAGTTCGGATACACTGCCGACGATGCACGAATCTACGCAACTACTGCTTTGACAGTACTGGAGCAGGCCAGAAGCGAGACGGAAGGCGCGACTTATCTTGAGTGCTTCCAAAAGAGTAACTTACGACGGACAATCATTGCTGCAGCGCCTTTGGCCATCCAAGCTCTGAGTGGTCTCTTCTTCGTATCATCCTACTCAACCTACTACCAACAGCTGGCTGGCTACGACACTCCCACAACCTTCAGCCTAGGTATTGTGCAGAATATACTGGCCATGACGGGCAATGCCTGTTCTTGGTTCTTGATAGACCGAGTTGGCCGAAGACCTCTGTCGTGCTATGGCATGCTACTTCTGACTATATTGCTTTTGCTCACGGGAGGGCTTGCTTGTGTTGACTCCAAATCGGCTACCAAGGGAACGGTTGCCTTGTTGCTGCTGTACAATTTTCTCTACTCAATTACGATCGGGGCTACAGCATATCCCATCCTGGTCGAGACACCGACAAGCCGTTTGCGGACCAAGACTGCAGCCATCGGACTGACGTTGCAGAGCGGTCTGTTCGTAAGTTTATCACTTCTTCTTAATAACCTAACTAACTGTTGTGCAGGCCATGTGGGCATTCGTCATACCCTATTTATTCAATCCGAATCAAGAAGACCTCGGAGCTCGCGTAACATTCATATTTGGTGCCTTTGCGGTCCTTTCAACAGTCTATCTGTGGCTATGTCAGCCAGAGACATCTGGACGGTCGTTCGCGGAACTGGATGAAATGTTCATCAAGAGGGGTCCACGAGCTGTGAATGATCTTCGCTTGAGTAATCTTGTAAGGCGTGATGATGTACCAGTCCCATAGCAGAACGTTACCGTCAGATAATTGTCCGTTTTCGAATGTTCAGCAAAATGTAATAGCAACCCTCAGAGCGAATGCCAAGGCCGATCACATGGGGACGCGTGAAGCACTTTACGCCGCGGCGCGTCTTCCCAGATCGCCTCCATCTTGTCAAAACATGTATGCATCATGGCTTCAATCCAGGCTATCGAGCAGACATCTGTACATCAGATCCAGTCAGGCCAAGTCATCGTAGACCTCAATTCCGTCGTCAAGGAACTTGTCGAGAATAGTCTGGATGCTGGCTCTACGTCGATTGAAGTCCGTTTCCGCAATCATGGTCTTGATGCTATCGAAGTGATTGACAACGGCTCCGGTATCGCGCCAGAAGACTTTGAGTCAGTCGGTATGTCCTGTCGCTCCAAATTCTGTGCTTGTCAATGTCTGACACAGCCTGTCCAGCACTCAAGCATCACACATCTAAACTACGTAGTTACGATGATCTCGAAAATCTGGATACCTTCGGCTTTCGAGGTGAAGCACTAGCTTCCCTGTGCGCGCTGTCTCAGCTCTATATCATCACAGCTCGTGAGACGGATCGACCCAGAGGTACACGTCTGGAATTCGAGGTATCTGGCAAACTCAAGAGTACAAGCACCATCGCTGCACAACGAGGTACCAAGGTCGTTGTCGAGAAGATTTTTCACAATCTTCCTGTGCGCAAGAAGGAGCTAGAGAAGAACATAAAGCGCGAGTATGGTAAGGTTCTGACGCTCCTGCAAGCCTATGCCTGTATTAGTACTGGCGTCAGGTTCACTGTCAGCAACCAGATGCCCAAAGGGTATGTCTCCACGTATGCGAACATCGCTATGACAGCTCACCATGTATCCAGATCTAAGTCATCAGCATTCTCGACTAATGGTAGCGCGGCTACCAAGGACAACATTATCAAAGTGTTTGGTCCCAAAAGCCTTCGAGACCTGGTAGCCCTCGACCTCAAATTTGATATGCAACCTACCACATCCACGCTCGCAGCGCACGATGGAGGTGCCTCTCGCGGCGTAAAAGTCGAAGGGCACATTTCCAAACCTGTGTTCGGAGAAGGCCGTTCAGCGCCAGACCGACAAATGTTTTACGTCAACTCACGGCCTTGTGGCCTACCTCAAGTTTCCAAAGCTTTCAACGAGGTATACAAGACATTCAACATTTCTCAGTCTCCTTTCGTCTTCGCAAATCTGATCATGGACACGAATTCCTATGATGTCAATGTCTCCCCAGACAAGCGAACTATCCTCCTCCATGATCAGGGTGTGTTACTCGAATCTCTCAAGGAGGCTCTCATAGAGCTGTTTGAGTCTCAAGACCAGACTGTGCCACAGACAAAGTCCGCTCTGACTCAGCCAAAGCTCCCAGTGTACAAGCCACTTACCATCTCACGAAAAGCTGAATCAGAAGCCACTATCGAGACTACTGCAGAGGCACTTTTGATCCAGGAAGATCCAGATGGCTTAGATGATGCACACCAGGAATCTGTTACACACTCAGGTCCTCCTGAGCGCTTGATCCACAATTGGGTAGGCAGAGGTGCCCAAGACCGAGAAGAAATTCCAAGAGTACCAGATAAGCCACCAGTTCAAAATGCCTTTGACCGCATGCGCCCGCATCGGACTCCTCAACAAGTGGCTGAGATCACAATCGGGGACAAGACTACGCGAACTGTCATTGGTAACGGACCTTATACTCCGAAGAGGCACAAGATCCATATTCCAAAAAATTCTGTGGCAAAGAAACTCAGTCAGTTCGCTATGCCCGGTACTCAGATGGAGAGCGACGATGAATGCTCTGAAGACGGAAGCAGGTCTGGTGAGGAGGTAACGCAGGAAGCTTCAGAAAGCAGCGACGAAGAGACGTTGTTTGTGACTGATTCAGATAATCGGCGAACCGTTCGTGCAGAAGAGACAACACTACAACCCACATCTCAGACATTGGAAGATCTGTACACAAGTCCTATTGATGACTTCCCTCGCAGTACAGAGGAGGCTGGCCACGCCCTTCATGAACCTCCCGAGACCGAGGCTGAGTCTGACTCAGAAAACCTCGATGAAAACGCGAGACGAGTCCAGGAAGACGCCAAAATTGCTCAGATGATTCAAGAAGCTGAGCCTGGGACTGCACGCCCATTGCACGATACCACAAAACGCGCAACCCAGGCTCTCCGGCCGTCGAAACACAAAACGCTGAACTTGAGCCAATCGTATGGCATCTCGACGGCCTCCATTGCGGAGCAAGTCACTCTTCTCCCAATGCTGTCGGCAGTATCACAGAAGGCCTCCCAGCAGAGCAAGCCACTCGCTGACGATCTTGACCAAGTGGATGCCGAAGCTCGTCTATCACTGACTGTGTCCAAGTCTGACTTTGCTCAAATGAATGTCATCGGACAGTTCAACCTCGGTTTTATCCTTGCGGTACGACCTTCAAGCAAAGCAGTCACATCTGACGATTTGTTCATCATTGACCAGCATGCTGCTGACGAAAAGTACAACTTTGAACGCTTCACTGACACCCTGACTCTGGAGCCACAGCCTCTAGCACAGCCCAAGCAACTAGAGCTTACGGCGATAGAAGAGGAGGTCGTCCTTGCGCATACCAAAGCACTCACTGCCAACGGCTTCATCATCGAAACCGACACCTCTGGCGCAAGCGATGTGGGTCTACGTTGTAAGCTCCTTACCCTGCCTACCAGCAAGGATGTCACGTTCGACCTCAGCGACCTGGAAGAGCTTCTGCATTTGCTCTCCGATCATTCTGGTGGTGCCGTTCCACGCCCAACAAAAGTGCGGAAGATGCTGGCGATGAGGGCTTGTCGGTCGAGTATCATGGTTGGTAAATCACTGAGAGAAGCACAAATGCTCAAGGTTGTAAGAAACTTGGGAGAAATGGACAAACCCTGGAACTGTCCCCACGGTAGACCAACCATGAGGCACCTAGCAGATCTAAACACCTGGGATCTTGGTACTCCGGACGTACCCGAGACTGATTGGAAAGGCTTCCTGAAGAAGGCAAAGGCGAAGCATGAGATGAGCGACGAGGGGAGAGAAGAGGAGGTGGATGAAGAAGACGAAGGTGATGATCAGGACATGGACCAAGACGAAGAGCATGAGGATGATTAGTCCTGTGTTATTCCGTTCATCACTCTACTGTAATATCTCGATACCCCCAAACGCATTGCTAGAGCTATATAGATTGCTTTGTTCGAAGACTTTGCGCAGTCTGACGTGTATTCTTGCGTCAGCCTTCAATTTATGCCACGGTCGCAAAAACATTCTCGCCTAACAAGTCAAAAGTCCGGACTTCTCTCATGCGACAGGCAAAAATGTAGAAGGAATTCGCATGTGCAATGCGAACTTCCAATGGTCGGGATCAAAAGAAAAACGTACAGCAGCAGGGATTCCCACGTGGTCACCCACCGTAGTACTAATCTGCCGTTCAACTGCTTATGTATGGCAGAGCGGACGGGATGCCCAGTTTTCAGCTGACTGTGGCCGTACGTGATCGATATCCTGATTCTAGGTAAAATATCCTACGTCGCTCATCTTGAGCCACCTTCTTAAGTATCAGCTAACATAGCCATGTCATCACATATTCGAGGCAGCTTCAGCATTGTCGAAACCTTGGGATAGGTGCCAACCGTAAAGTACCGTCGTTATGGCGACCTGTCGGAAAATGGTTGGCATCTAAATTCATTCGGGCTCAAAAGATGCAGATTGGCATTGAGCTTCGGGAAGTGCTTGGTCATAATGCGAATATCGCCAACAACAGCCCGAGTACTGCAATCTAACAGCCCAGATCGCTCGTAGACATTGCATGGATGCTATATTCTATGCTCGGCCGAGTTTTATCTCTGTATCCCGTGATATGGGACCGTGATGCAATTATAAGACCCAGATGTGGTGGTTGATACTATAACCCTGACTACGAGCCTCTGTTCGGTTACACTTGCCGAATCTTGCACCAACTTTCAACTGCACTGCTTTACTCGGAACACACGCGAGGACTCTCGACAGACCAGACGTGTTCCCGTAAGGTAGTGCGATGATGGGCGTGTAGCTTCGATATGCAATTCTAGCTTCTACTTTTTCACCTCTTCCTGTTCCTGATCCTCGGTCATGATCTTCTTGCTTTCCTGACTGTCTGGTTTTTCGGTTCCAGGTGCTGCAGGTAATGGCTTCTCACCTGCGACATCCTTTGGATCTTGTTTCTCCTGGACGACTGTCTTGGCGCCAACAACGTCTACAAGTGTCTTGCCCATGTCTCCAAATCCATCGATCTTGCTGAGTTTTGAGTCGAACAGCTGTGCATCTTTGAGAAGCCTTTGTTGGCCTGCTGGTGTCTTGATCTCCACACCTTGGAAGGCCTTGAGCCATTGCTCCTTGTAGCTAGCAAAGATCTGGCTCAGGATGACTGTCACATCCATTTCTGCCAAGTGCCTGCTCAGCACACGGTGCAAGGTGCCGGTTTCCTTTGTCAATGTCTCCATGTACGCACTCGCACCATCAGCGTTCCTCTTCGCTTCGGCATCAAAGTCGAGTTTCTTCATCGAGTTGACATGTGATGTTGCCCTAGCCGTCATGATCTCAACGAGTTTGTCATGGATCGCCATCTGATGATCTTGATATAGTCTTTTTAACTTGTCAAACTCCCCGAGCACTTCAGCTTTGTTAGCTGAACTTGCGTGCCGGCGCACGGCTTCACGGAGGTAGGGCGACATTGCAATGACGAAGCTAAGAGCTTGCGAAGCAAGAGCTAGATGTTTGGTCGTAATGTTTTTCAGACCCGCAATTCGTGTGGCGCCAGCGCCGAGGATTAGCTGTGATGTACGAGAATTAAAGGTACGGAGGACGTCTATCAAGGCTGGTACAGCGGCGGAAGTTATTGACGGTATGCTGGTCATCAATGCAAGGAAGTCGTCTATAGGTCGAAGAAGAGAGATTGCCGAAGAGACCAGGATGTAGCGCGTCTCGTCAATGTATGCAGGACGGTTGGCAGTTTTGGCGTCGTTGGTCTCCCCATTCGATGCGGTACCATTAGTGGACGCTGGCTGCGATGGATCTTCCCACACGCGCGTGCCTTGCAGCCATATGGCTGGATCCGAGGACATACCTTCCAGGATGCGCGAGAGCAACGCCTGATCTGTCTCCTTGAAGTCCTTAGCTTCCCATTGATCAGAGTCCAGGGTCTGGGCAACACGCTGGTTTTCAGCGTCGCCAAAAGCTCGCACAAATGTGTTGATCTGTGTGTTGACCAGAGCTTTCAGCTGTGTACCAGATCGACCAGAGATAGCTTCGCATTCGTCTGCAAATAAGCGATTGATCGTAAAGTATCGGAGGAATCGTTCCAACGGTAAATGGTTAACCTGCTCGGTGCGAACTTTGAGGATGCGTGTGATCTGGGTATGTGCCACATCCACTGCCTGGCCCAGCAGACTTGACATGTCCAACGCCTGGCTCAATTCTTCCTGTATTCCGCTTATCCTTGGCGCCGGACTTTTGGACCGGTCGGCTGGCCTCGATGTCGGGCTCATTGGTGATTTAAGCGAATCTGGAGCATCCATAGTACTAGTGACATCGAGTAATACCTTAATCTGGATGCTTAGGCGTCGCAGAGCTTCACTGATATCAGTGTAGATGTTGACCACCATGTCTTCGGCGGTTTCTTCGTCCATGGCACGTAAGTTCCGGGCCAGAGTGATGGACTTTTCTTGTTGACTCGCAGCCTTACTGGTGCGTGTAGCAACCGATGTGACAGACTCATTGTCATCGTCGTTGGAGCTGGGAAGATGTTTGCGTATAAGGTGCTTCATTTCCCTCATGACAGCCTCTCTGAAATCTGCTGTCGCCTGTGCGGTTTGACTTGAATTACTCAGACCATGTAACGAAGCGAGCAAGTCTTTCCGGAACTGATCATCAATCTCCATGTAAGCTGTCGGACCCGTCTGCAGGCCTCGTAAGCGCATTGACGTACTCGCCCAGCGCCGCAGGGTGTCTTTCGGCGGGACATGGTCAATATGCCTTCGTAAATCGGACAGCAATGTTTCGAGGAAACGAGATTCGAAGCCTCTGCCAATGCGGAAGCGTAGCTGGTTCATAGAGTCGGACAGGCCTTGCAGGGCGTGAAGAGAGCGCAAATCGTGTAGGTCTGCAGACGACGGTTCTGACGGATCGGGTTGTCCGGCGACTAAGCGGTCGAGGCGTAACATTGCGCCGGCAGCAGCGTCGTACTCTCCTTTCTCTACCAACTCTTCGCAATTCTTCGTGTCCTGGACCACGCGGGCGACCTGGTCCACGGCGTTTGCAAGTTTCTGCATATTCTGGTATCGCGTACGCAGATTGGCGACCTCCAACCCACCCATTGCCATGTCTTGGTCCAGCTTGGCCAAATCAGCTCTCAACTTCTGAATTCTGCTAACAGAGTCCGAGGCTTCTTGTTCCAGATGGCGCAGAGAGCCCAGAGCGGCGAAGAAGGAGGTCGAGGCGGAAGAGATGGATTGGATGAGGTGAAGCTCGACTGTATCCATGTACCAGGACAATTTCTCCTGTAGGATGGCATTGCTGGCCAAGGTCTTGCGCGGAGGAAGAGGAGCGCCATTGGCCGACTGTTCTTGTTTGGCGGTACCGGGAGCAATTTCGGCGCGCTCACTGACGACATCGAAGGTCCTGGGATTCTCGAGTTGAAAGTTGTCGTCAAAGTAAACATTTGGGATGGTGGACAAAGGGGTGGGCTCGTTCAGCCTTCGGCGGGCATAAGCGCTGGAGCGACGTCTGGGTTGAGGAGAGTCGGTGGGGGAGAGTAGGGAAGTAGCGGAATTATGGCGACTGAGGACAGGGCTGGTCGGGGCATGGCTCTGGGGCTTTGGTTGGGGGTCTTGACGCAGGCGGGAGAGATTGTCAAACAGAGGGCCGACACGAGAGATGTAGTGTTTGAAGGAGTCGGGATCGGCCTTGGGGATGTTGGTCAGGGTGACGGGAGGGATGTCGCGTGTGGTGGGAGCTCGGTAGGTCGAGGAAGTCGAGGCGGTGGCAGTCAGGAGGCCGGTGCGGACGATGGGAGGTTGCAGGAGGGTCGAGATTGCTGCAACAGGATTAGAGGGGGGATGCAAAGGTCATGTAGTGTTAGCGCACCATTTTGGCCAGCTTCCCTGAGCGACTTGTTGGGTCTGGGTGAATTGATATCCAGGGCGCCGCCTATAGAGGTGACAGACAGAGTGCTGTCATTGGACAAGCGGCGCGAAGGCCGTCGCTGATAGGACGAGGGGAAGGGGAAGGCATGGTGGAGCGAGGATGGCGACGAGACCAGGTCGGCGCTGTCTTCGGACATGTCAAGGACATTCTAACAGCAGTCGAGACAATGACCAGAGGGCAGCAGCAGCAGCAGCAGCAGCAGCAGCAACAGCAGCAGCATTGGGAGTATTGATGCGCCGACGGCCCCGGACCGCAGTAGCGTCTCCAAGCCGCCGGCCGCTAACCGTCTTGGGCGTTGATTGATGTTCCCCGGTCGTGGCTCGTGTTTGTGCTCGTGCCCGCGTGTTCGTGTTGTTTCCACTTTCTCCTGCCTGTTTACCCCCTCAGTCGCATAGCACAAGCACACCGCAACCATGGATAGAGAGTCCGTCTACACCTTGTCCGTCTTCCCAGAGGACCGCAGCCAGACGGCTTCGGATTCGCGCGCCGCTGTACAAGAACAGATTGTCGACTTTATCATGACATTTCACATCGACGGCACCTACATATACAGAGACCAGATCCACCAGAACGTCAACTCTAAACACTACTATTGCGACGTCAACTATGATCACATCAACAACCCCAACCCGCCACTCGCCCACCGCTTGAAGAATGAGCCTGCCGACATCATTCCGCTGTTCGAGGCCGCCCTCAAGCACTGTGCTCAGCGCATCGTCTACCCTTCGCAGCGCAACATCTCTCTACCGCCATTCCAGCTCTTGCTCCACTCGACCGACTCGCACACCTCCATCCGTGGCCTGACCGCTACTCACGTCTCCCGACTCGTTCGCATCCCTGGCATTGTCATTGGAGCCAGCACCCTTTCCTCAAAAGCAACCCTCTTGCATATCCAATGCCGCAACTGCCAGCACTCACAGAACATATCCGTTTTGTCTGGCTTCTCTGGTCTCACTCTGCCCCGTACATGTGCTCGCGCCTCGCAACCCGGCGAAGACTCGACAAACTGTCCCCTGGACCCTTACTTTGTCGTCCACGAAAAATGCCACTTCATCGATCAGCAGGTCATCAAGTTGCAGGAAGCTCCCGATGATGTACCAGTCGGTGAATTGCCTCGTCACATCCACATCTCAGCAGACCGATACCTGACCAATCGTCTCGTCCCCGGTTCGCGATGCACAGTCACCGGTGTCTTCAGCACATATCAATCAAAGGCCAAGGGCTCGGGCGCCGCTGTCGCAATCCGTACTCCATATCTTCGTGCCGTTGGTATTCAGTCCGATGTTGACCACACAGCCAAAGGTGGTGCTCATTTCACAGAAGAGGAGGAACAAGAATTCCTCGAGATGAGCAGGAGGCCTGACCTATACGAACGCTTTGCCGAGTGTATCGCCCCCTCCATCTACGGCAACAAGGATATCAAAAAGGCAATTACCTGCTTACTCATGGGTGGTAGCAAGAAGATTCTGCCCGACGGCATGAAGCTTCGTGGTGATATCAACGTCCTACTCCTCGGTGATCCTGGTACCGCAAAATCCCAACTACTCAAGTTCGTCGAGAAAGCTGCTCCCATTGCCATCTACACTTCCGGAAAAGGTTCCTCTGCAGCTGGTTTGACCGCCTCGGTCCAGCGCGACCAAAACTCTCGCGAATTCTACCTGGAAGGTGGTGCCATGGTGTTGGCAGACGGTGGTGTAGTCTGTATCGATGAATTCGACAAGATGCGAGACGAAGATCGTGTAGCCATCCACGAAGCTATGGAACAACAGACTATTTCGATCGCAAAGGCTGGTATCACGACCATTCTCAACGCTCGAACTTCCGTGCTCGCAGCTGCCAACCCCATCTTCGGACGCTACGATGATCTCAAATCTCCTGGCGAAAACATCGACTTCCAAACCACTATTCTGAGTAGATTCGATCTCATCTTCATTGTCAGGGACGAGCACGACCGTGGCCGCGATGAGCGCATCGCAAAGCACGTCATGGGAATTCACATGGGCGGCAATGGTAACCAAGACCAACAACCTGTGTCGTCTATCCCTGTTGAGAAGATGAAGCGCTACATCAGCTACTGCAAGTCGCGTTGCGCGCCTCGTCTATCACCCGAGGCCGCCGAAAAGTTATCTTCGCATTTTGTCAGTATCAGAAGACAAGTCGCCCAGGCCGAAGCATCTGCCAACCAACGTTCGAGTATCCCGATCACTGTCAGACAGTTGGAATCACTTGTTCGTATCACCGAAGCCTTGGCCAAGATTTCCCTGTCACCTATCGCCACAGAACACCACGTCGACGAAGCAATCCGCCTGTTCCTGGGCAGTACCATGGACGCCGTCCTCTCACAGAACGGCGAATCCAACGCTGCCAATGCAGCCGGCATCTCGGGCAACCGCGAGCTTGTCGACGAGATCGCAAAAGTCGAAGACGAGTTGCGAAAGCGCTTGCCAATCGGCTACACAGCAAGTCTGACTACATTGAGACGCGAAATCGTGGATAGGAAGAATTACTCCGAACAAGCACTCAACAGGGCTATCTGGGCATTGCAAAAGAGAGACAGCATACAACTTCGCAAGGGCGGTGCCCAAGTTTACAGAAGTGGTGTCTAATGATATCGGCTCAATAATGTTACATGTTCAGTGTTGGTGGGAAGGAGTTTCGGCTGGTTGTCATGAGGATCGTCGACTGACGGGGCGTTCAAGGTGCAGGTCAAATTTACGAGCAGTCAGATACCATTTCATCATGATTTTTCATTTTCGCAAGATTTTTGTTGCCATTGATGTGAGCTCGAAGAAGAATGAGATGAGAGGATGAGAATCATGCCTAATCCTGGTCGTGGCCTGATATCACACCGGAATACACTCAACGGAGCCAGAGGGGAGATTTGAAAGGATTACTCATGTTCTCTTACACAGACCTGATGATTTTCCGCCAAGGCAGACCAAAAGAACAGACATTTTGCCTCCCTTTTCCCTCATGCTTTGCCCAATCTCATATCATCTATGCCTTCATGATTCAGGAAGAAGCAGCAAACATCTACGCCTTGAAAAAACCAAAGCGAGAGAAGAAAACCAGAACAGAGTTACAATTGTAAAATCAAGACAAACAAACTACTGCACCTGGCTGACAATCTCGTTTGCCTTGCCCAAGCTCTCGACCATCTGCAGGCACTCCTTGCGTCTGCGGACTGTGTAGTCGCTCTCCTTGAGCAGATCGTCGAATTCCTGTGTGCGGTACATTTGCTCCAGAAGCTCGCGCTGCATCTCTTCTTTCGAGAACCTGTCGAATCACGGTCAGTAAAATGTTCAATGAATATACAGATGGTTCAACTTACTGCACAAGGGTCAACATGATGGCCTTGGGTACCATGTCGATCATCGTGCGGCGCACAATGTTGAAGTAGCTAGTGATGAGGAGCTTGATGACTTCGACCTCTTCGCTCTCCTTCTCACTAAGTGTGCCGCTGGCCTTGAGTGTTGGTGGGGGTGCCTCCATGGCAGCCATCTTCTTCTTGTTCTTACTGGCGAAGAAACTGCCGAAGAAACCGCCCGATGCGTCATTACCGTCAAGAGAAAGCGAGGGGCTTGCAGCGCGTGGGGGAACAGCGGAGGGTGGTAGAGGCTTGCCGGTCTTGGGGTCCACTTGAGTAGGTCTGGCAGCATGACGACGCTCGTTGACGATAGCCATAGCTCTGTGACCGTTAAGGAAGTCGGGGTGGCCAGTGTTGACGTAACAAGCCTCCATGGCAACGAGATCTCTGACCAGCTTGTTTGATGGTTCCATAGACTTCTTGAAGAAAGTGATGACGGTTTGGTAGAGCTTCTCCTTAAGTGAGGGGTATCTTCTGAACAGAGGTTTGTTCAAGAGCTGGCCCAGAATGCGAACCAATTCGTCGTGAACCAGAGACACACACTTCAAGCTGGGATCTTCTAGCCTCTTGATCTGTTGCTTGACGATGAGCTCAAAGGCGGTAGTACCGACGAAGAGGGCAGGCGAGGAGCCGGAAGAGTTGTAGAGGATGGTACGGATGTCAATGTCCTTGACCTGGTCGAAAGGATCGACGGCCTTGACACCGTTGGCGTAGAGCTCGTGGAAGACGAAGGAGATTCTGGCACCACCAGAAAGTTCGATGCTAGAAAGTTCTTGGTTATTTCCCTCGAGGACTGTTCTGTATTCGTTTGAAAACTCGGTGATGATGTTTAGGACGATATTCGCACTGTTGCCAAGGATCGAGTCTCCGAGAGTACCAAGTTCGGCCGTGTACTTTTGCAACGAAGCAGAAATTCTAGCCTTGATATCCGGCAGTGTCTGCTTGATGTGCATCATGAGGATCAGATTGAGCTTGCGGGCAAGGTAGGGTGTACCACAGTAACTGCTCTTGTTGCGATAAGCCTTGTGGTTTTCGAAGAAAGCACGCTCGTGCTCCAAAGCGTAGGAAATGGCCTTCTTGTTCTCGATGTCACGCTGACCACGGTTGACGACAGGCACGTATCCCAGACGTAGAGGGATGATTCTACCAGCAAGGATGTCAACGACATCAGTACCATCGTCCATCAAATCAACCTTGGTCAAGACACCAATGGTGCGCTGACCCTCGGGATCGACTTCACGAGCCAGCTTAAGACCGTCCGAGTTGGCCAAATCGGTGTTGGCAGCGGTAACGGCGAGGATGATGGCGTTTGGTTTGCTGATCTGCTTGAGGACCATTTCGCGGATCTGGCGTTCGATATCGCGGGGCTGGTCGCCAACAGGGACCTTGGTGAGGCCAGGCAAATCGACCAGTGTCAGCGTTAGGACATTCGGTGAGTAGATGCGCAGGTTGATGGGGGCAGGCGAGATGCCAGCATTGCGACCGGTCTTGGACTCGGTCTCACGCACAATCTCTTCGCGGATCTTGTTGAAGTCGTAGAACTTTTGACCGGGAATGTGTAGGAACTCGCCCCACTCGTCCACGTTGGACTCCTTGTCGGCAGCTCCATCGACAGCTTCAGCAGCAGCGCCATTCTCTTGCTTGGGCATGGGTGCTCGGTTGATGAGTTGCAGGATAAGCGGCCGCCTGGTGACGATACCAGTTCCTCTGGGCAGGAAGTCCCTGCCGACTATGTTTTCCAAGACGGAACTCTTTCCACTAGATTGCGAGCCTACGACGGCGATTTGAGGAAGGTCGATGGGGTTTTGGACCTGTAAGGCGCAAGGTTAATATCGAGTCTAGGCAGCGGGTGGGACAGGATCGTACCCCGACGGTGGTGAAGACATCTTGAAGCTTGTTCACCAAGGTGATGAGACCGGGGTCGTTGACGTTGATGCTTCTGTTCGTAGAGGTCAGAAAGTGGACATGAATGGTGAAAGCTGCCTCCTGAATCCCACTTACGGCGACGCACTTGTAGCCATGTCCAGGGATGAGCAGCGCGTGTGCTAGTTGCGCGACTGTTTGTCGAGTAGAGAGGAAGCTGGCGAAGAGTTGCAGAGGTTCTGCTTGTTGCGCGACCGAGATAAAGGCAGAAATGACAATTGCGGTGTATTAATTGGCGTGTCTGTTTAGCCAGCCTGTTAGATTGCAGGTGATCGACAACTGACACGGTAGAATCGCGGGACTCTCGCAGTGACGTTTCGTGCTTGCGTTGGTTATTCTCTCCACAATCCGACCCTTTAAACTTTTTGGCTTCGACCTCTTATCGTGCTGCCTGCCTCGACACAGCCACACCTCGAGGCAGTCGAATTCAAGACAAAGAACTCGCTATTCAATGCTTGTAGCAGTCTGTCTAGCTCTATTCTTTGTTTGTCTATGCAAAGTCGATCTTCCACCCTCCGCCAATGCCAACTCCCGGGTTTCTGACCACTGCCCAATCTGCCTTGCCTGATTCCCCACTAACAAAGCTGAGTCCACTCTTCTTGCTCTCACCGCTGCTGCTGACTCCCTCCTCCGACACATCAACCTCCGTCTTACTCTTCCACGACTGAGGTGCATTGACAATCACTATCTTTTCCACCTTGACCTCCTTCATCTGCTTGAGGTATTGCCCCGTCTTCTTGTCTTTGCTGCCAAGATCCTCCGACGCGAGCGACTGTGTCGAGCCAGTGTACCTGAACCGACGATGGATGTACGCGCCCTGCTCATAGTCATAAGACTCGCCATCATCAAGGTAAAGCTCGCCTTCTGCGTTGCCATCATTGCCGAGGACCACGACAAGCGTGAACGGGTCGAACTTCATGAGTCCACTAGATCTTCTTGGGCGGTCACGTCTGGGGACAATGTGACCACCTCTCATGAGCAGTGGAATCTTCTCCAGAGGTGCCTCGATCTTGACATGACCAGGCCCGCTGTAGCTTGTGTAGTCTGAGTAGTCAAAGTACTTCTCACCATCTGGCAGATACATCTCGACGCTGGATGCGCCTTCTTTCGTGACGGGCTTGACCAGCAGACCAGTCGATCCAAGATACATCTGATCGTCGATAGCAAAGCCCTTCTCATCTCCAGGGTGTGCGTAATACATTGGCTGCACAATTGGTGCGCCAGTTCTGCTTGCATTATGGAAGGCAGTGTACCATGCAGGAAGAAGAGCGTAGCGAAGTCTCAGGGCCTGCGTGACGATACCTCTTTCGAGGTCGGGCAGAAGATAAGGCTCACGGCGGCGAGTATCAATGTGAGCATGAGCGCGGAAGAATGGGTAAAAAGCTCCGGCTTGGTACCAGCGAGTGAGCAGCTCTCGAGAAGGATTGCCGAAGAACCCGCCGACGTCAGCGCCAGCAAAGGGGAATCCAGATACACCTAGAGATAGCACCATCGGAAGAGATGCTTCAAGGTGCTCCCAGTCTGCTTGGTTATCGCCAGTCCACATGGCCCCCATACGCTGCGAGCCTGCATAGAACGAACGGGTCAAGACGAAGGGTCTGACTCCTCCAGCCTTCTCTTCTTCCTTGTTACGTGCGACCAATCCTTCGAAAGTGGCATTGACAAGTGTGAGGCCGTTGAGATTGTGTACATCTCTGTGCTCCCAGTTACCATGGTGCAGGTTGTCTTTAGGCATGGTAGTCTCTGGTCCGTTGAAAACTGACGGCTCATTCATGTCGTTCCACAACCAAAGATTGTGAGCAGAACCCTTGAACTTCGCATACTGGAACAGCTGACCCCACCAATTACGGGCGGCGGGCGAGAAACAGTCAACCCAGTAAGAAGAGCCAGGCCAGCACCATCCTTCGTAAATGTTGCCATCCTTGTTGTGAGTTGCGAGATCTTTGGACTTGAGTTCGTCCACAACAGAGTATCCGCCTTCGTTCTTGATATGAGGATCGATAATGGCGACAAGCTTTCTCTCATGGTCATCGAGCTGCTTCTGCATACCGAGCGGGTTGGGGAAGGTCAGAGGGTCCCAGGTAAAATACTTTTTGCCGTCCGTGTATTCAATATCGAGCCAGATAACGTCGTAAGGAATTTGAGATTTGTCAAACTTACGATCAACGTCCTTGACGTCTTCATCGGTAACGTAGTTCCAACGGCACTGATGGTGAGCAATAGCAAACTGTTGAGGTAGCTGAGTGTAACCAGTCAACTCGGAGAAGGACGAGACGACATCCTTGGGTGTGGGGCCAAGGAAGACAAAAATATCAAGCAAGCCAGATTCGGAGAACCAATGGGTCTGTGTGTCAGTATGAGACCCAATACCAAGGCTGAGAGGGTTGGCACTCGACTTGGACTTCACAATGTCGATCCAGGTCTCTGCAGCGTTGAGCCAGAAAATTCCGACAGTCGAGTCTTTCTTGTGAGCCTGCATGAAGGGAATTGCGCCGTAGAGAGTCATGGGGCTGTTCATCTCATACTCGAAAACGTCGGCGTTGTACAAGCGGTAGGGGTCATCGAAGTTGCCTTCGCCGCCACTGTGGATGATAAGCATTTGAATAGCTGAAAAAGAAGAAAAGCAACTCAGACTTACCGAGTCTGTCTCAAAGAAAGGGGGCCAGTGTGCTCTGGAATTCCGAAGACGTGTTCGTAGCCAGGGAATGTGACATCAAGGGCTACACTTTCAGGGCCTCGCGGCTTGGTATCGGTGTTTCCACCAAAGGCTTCGTCCCACCATGTGCTTTCATCTTCGGTCGTCTCTTTCTTTGCCTCAGTGTCTTCAGCTTCACCTTCCTTCTTCTCCTCTTGTGGCTTGTCGACCTTGGGGCGCCAGTGCTCGACGTTCAGCAATCCTCTGTCGTTCAGTCTGATGTGGGTCTCTCCGTCTCTCTTGAATTCAATACCGAACGGCGAGTGCGTGACGATAGCCTCAAACTTGCTTCCAGGACCGTAGACGACCTTGGTAGTACCAGATTCAGCATCTTTGGCAGTAGCAGCACCAGAGCTGAGTTTGGTTCCACCAACAATAGCCCATTTCTCGGCCTCGTTGTAACGCTCTTTCCTGGCCTTTGAGCCGTGGCGGAGCTCAATGTCACCCTTCTGACGCTTCTCTTCGTCGACAGTAATTCTGGCGGTACCGGATTCGAAGAATGAGATAGTGACAGGCAGACGAACAGGTTGATCGGAAGCGGCAATAGTCTTGAGAATGGTTCCTGACAACTGGCCCTTGGAGAAAGTGACGGAGGCAGAGTCGAGGACGTAGGGGCTGGTCCATGAGGAGGAGAGAGAGGCGGTCGAATCGGCATAGGCTCTGTTGCGTTTACAGAAACCTGACTGGTCACAGGTCTTGAAGTTCTCGTGCTTTACAGACGCTTGGATGGTTTGAGCCATTGACTTCCTAGAGTGCCTTCAGGTGAACTTACCAGCAGGGGAAAACAGGCAGCATAGAGCTACCACTAGCAAGACTAGCCGTGGCCATCTGGACGAAAGAGCTGTAAGTGCAGCAGCCATGGTCCACTAATGCAGTTGCTGCTACAGTACTTGACACTTTACAGCTGGCGGGCAGTTCATCAACCATCAAAAGTCCGGGGCAGCTCCAAGCTTGGCAGGAGGAAGCTGAAACGTGCACCCCCGCCAAAACAGTTTCCGCCTTTCCCACGGCTGCTCATGAATTCCAAAATATTGTCCATCCAGGAGCTTTCGACCTCAGAGGCCATCTTGGTAACTGATTTGTTCTTTGACACGGCGTCCTGCCTCTCCTTTTCATGCTTGGCCCTATGTCTCTCGATACGTCGATCGGCCATTTCTCTAACCACATGCATAACAGGATACTTAGGCGTGCTATCACTTCGAATTGACACTGGGTTCAAGGTCCTCTGGACTCTGGCAAGATCTTCTTGGTTTAACGGTCGGGTATCGCTGAACGTACCTCGCTCTCCGCGCATCATTTCGTCGAAGAGCTGAGTCGATGTGATGCTCGGTCGCAACAGTGTGAAGTAGACAGTGAAAGAACGACGCATCGAGGCTCGAACTGAAAATTGTTCCAAGTGAAAGTTCAAAGAGAGAGTATCCGAGAAGAGTGATTGAAGAGAGGCAAGGAAAGCAGGAAGTGAGGATGAAATTGAAAGCAGCAGCGGGATGTGTTGTCGTTGAGGTTCTGCGAATCGATACCAAGAATCAGGTGCTTCGTCTTTGTGTGTAGAGTGTATCTCGCGTGTGGCCATGAAGCACAATAGTCTCGGGAAACAGGATAGTCTCCATCGAGATGCGATGTTACTTTAGCTGTCTTTGGACGCGACTACGGTCCGAAAACCCTTGTGCATTTCTATAGCAAGGACATCCCTCTAGACCTTCGCAAGAGAAGAGTGAGAGCTAACATGCAGAGGGTGAATCAATGTAAGCAAGATCGATAGAAGGAATCATACTGAACGTTGATGCGGTTCGCGAAGGACTCCTCCTTCCTCGTGGCAGCTGGACAACAAGGAATATAATCCAGACCTTATCCCACCATATAGAGGCTGTCTTGGAGGTCTCGGCCAGGGGGAGGCGATCGAATTGAGCCGATCTTCTGGGCTTGATTCATAAGCTGATATCCATCCACCGAGCCGAGACGTCGGACAGGATCTGCTAATGTGGTAGTCAATCAGATAAACAGAGAACATTTTTGTCGACCTATAAGTCGACCTATAACATGCAGAACCTTGCTGAGAAGCAGCTCTTAGGAAGCCTCTCGATCTGCGAATACAACCGCATTCATACTAATCATCTGAATGGCAAATTCAAATGTATGTAGAGCCTGCTAGTGAGGAATTTGCATTGATTATCTGGGTTGACTATGCTATCAACTGAAGACGACCCAGCGATGCAGAGCCGAGGTCACTGTAAGTATCACGTGCACTGGCCACTTCAGTTATTGGCCGAGAGCTTGAAGCCTGCCAAGCATTCAGCTAGCATGACTTCGTCCCCTGTTGTCTTCAAATTTTTGACCGCTAAAGACAGATCACATCTCTCTATCGTCAACTCAACCACCACAATGTCTTCCTCCGAGCAAACTTTCATCGGTACGTGCTATCTTCTCGTCAGAGCGGCTGGATTTGTCCTAGGAGACTCAGCCGCGTCCTTACGTGACTTCTGGTCAATCCCCTCCCTATACAACCACAACTACATCTTCACAACTCTATACCGCTGGATGCTGACGACGCGAAAAAGCTATCAAGCCTGATGGCGTGGCCCGAGGCCTCATCAGCCCTATCATCGGCCGTTTCGAGCAGAAGGGATTCAAGTTGGCCGCTATCAAGGTATTTCAAGTGAAGATTTGTCTTGAGTATACCGACTAACAACAATGCAGCTCAGTTAGTCCCCGATACCGTACTCCCACGCTTAAAGCGACACTAACACGCCAATGCAGCCTCTCCCGGCCAGGAGCACCTCGAGAAGCACTACGCTGACCTCAGCGACAAGCCTTTCTTCAGAGGTCTCGTCACTTGTACGTCGATCTACGCCCTTGAAAGCAACAGAACAGCTGCTCACACTAGCTCATAGACATGAACTCTGGCCCCATCTGCGCCATGGTCTGGGAGGGCCGTGATGCCGTCAAGACCGGCCGTACCCTCCTCGGTGCCACCAACCCCGCTGCCTCCGCCCCTGGCACCATCCGTGGCGACTTCGCCATTGACGTCGGCCGCAACGTCTGCCACGGTTCCGACACCGTCGAGAACGCCAAGAAGGAGATCGATCTCTGGTTCAAGAAGGACGAGCTCAACTCCTGGAAGCTCCCCCAGGCCGACTGGATCTACGAGAAGCCTTAAATGTCTTTCTAGCTTGTAGATAACACAGCTGGCAAACAGCACATAAAATCAAGCCGAGAGATTCTGTCGTATATTATATTTCCAAATTGCCAGCATGCCTGAGTGATTCAATTTTCGCCTAGAAGTTTACTTCTATATCCATTCACGCCAATGCAACCCCCTGGGTATCGTCTTCCAAACATCCGGCCGTTCATGCGCTGATCAAAAATTACCCCATCCACTCAGAATTATGCCTCAGATCCACCATTCAGCTGTTGTCGAAACTTCAACGCCAGATTCTGAACACCGCTCACAAGACTCTCCCCTAGAGCATCGACCGCTCCCTTTGGACTCAACAAACTTGGCGGTACGACTTCGCCAGCTCGAATCTTGAACAATTTGACGTTGGTGCTGCTCCAGATACCGCTTCCAGACGTCGACGCATGTTGCAGATCTTGTGACACTACGAGACCCCAGTAGAAAGCTGCATATGCTTCCGAGAATGGGGCCGTCATGGGGAATGTGTGGATGTTCCGAGTCGTTGTCTCGACACAGATACGCCCAACGTTGCGGACCGGTTGTAGCACTTCGTCCATGCCCAAACCATCTACAGCTTCTTGGCTGCCCTCCATGCCTCTTTCTTCCAACAATTTCGCAGTCCACGCTTGTAGTGCCAGGAGAAGCGACAGTGTCGTGAGAAGGGGCATCTGTGGAAGCCACGTTCGGACCTGTATCTAGTCAGTGTGAGCTATCCACATATCGGCCATTCAAACGTACTATATCCATGTCTGTGCTTGGCGAAGTCAACACTCTTGCCCTCTCTTCTTCGAAGTCTGCGGAATCTTTGCTCTTTTCGGGTTGTTTACCGACCGCTCTAGCAGACACCGACGGTTGCTTTTCTGCTAAATCATCTGCATTGAGTGGCGGCGTATCGTCAACTGGAGGTGCTACTGGCGAAGTTGCTGGGTTGTAGATGTCACGTAGTTCTAGCCATGTGCGTCCTCTTCCAAGACGTGGGCGAGGTGCCTTGTCTTTGTCCATGTTGGCAATGTCGTTGGCCGCGATCAAGGGGTGCAGTACAGTGCCATCTGGGCACAAAGTAGGCTCTGTGATACCTTGTTCACGGATCTGCTCCACCATTTGCTTGAAACCAGGATCGACCTCCATTCTGAGGTCTGCTAGATGTTCGAATGTAGTGCCGTATTTCCATATCGCCCAGATCAAATTTTCATTTTCTACAAGAGACTGGTCAGTATTGCTTCGCCGGTTTGTGTAGTATAACGAACCAGTCCCTGGTTTGTGTTCTTCCAACATCGAATTCACCGCGCGAACCATGTGTGTCAAGACCATAGCATTGGTCTCGACGCTAGTCGACAGAGAGTTCCGCGTGTATAGATCCACTAGCTGAATCAGTTTCAGACTTGTTGCCCGACCGAGGTGAGAAATGTAGGGCGAAACATTGACAATGATCCCAACCAGTGCGGCAGCCATAGCATCCAGGTGACCATTCTTCTTCGGTTTCAGAAGAGTAAGTAACCACTAAGAGACGTGTTAGTGCATGATGACAGCCGAGACTGTGCTAGATGACTTACAGTGAAAAGATAGTCTGCATAAGATCCGTGGAAGTTCTTGATTTGCATGAACGAAGGGAGATTGTCATGTCCCTCGAACGATTTATTCAAGGAGATGGCATACTCGGGATTCTCGCTCATGGTCTGCACACACAGCAGACTTACACGTTTGACTCCTTCTACATTCTTATTAGGATCCAGGATGTAAAACAGAAGGAAGACGGTAAGCTCGAACTGGCGACCCGTTTCGCAAATGAAGGCACGGAAGTATTTGTTGGAATACAGAGACTCCCAAAGGAGCGGTATGATCTCATGTGCCCAGACGAGCGGTCTCTGGACAATGTTCAATCCATTGCTGTTTGCTTCAAGCGGCTGTCGCAGAATCTTGAGGATGCCATCGGCGAGGAATTGCAGATGTGTTGCCTTATGTAGATGGGAGAAGAGATCACGGAACCTGTTATCGGGCGGGGCCGAAGCTTCGGTCCATGGTGTCCTGTTCAGAAGGTTGACTTGGAGGAAGTGCAGACACGTCCTTACGTGGGTTTCGTGCAGCTCTCTGGGTGATGGCGAAAGATAACGAGCATCAGGTTGATACTTTAGGACGGTGTTCAGAAGAGAGCACAAAAGGTATTGAACCTTTTTACGGTCGTGGTGGTTGGAGATGAAGTCGATTGCCTCGGAGCCAAAAGTGGTGAAGGCGTTGGCAGGCTTGTAAATGCATTTGCTTTCAAGGACCAGAAGAAGTTGCATAATTTCCGTTCTCCTGCTCTCGAATTCTTTGCTCGTTTCCAGGCGGCGCTCGTAGGCGATTCCACTCTGCCAGAAGCCATAGGTGGGACCGTTGTTGCCGTGCATGTTGATGGGGAGTGTGAAGCCTGACCAGAAGGCCATGTCCAGAAGCGAATCAATAAGCTCGACCCCAAGGCATGTTGGAGCAAGATCCGAGGGAGGAAGTTTGTCTGTCGAGGCCCAGAAGAAGTCTTGTTCCCAAGCGCACAAGCGATCGCACTCGTAGACGAAAGGAAGGACCCGAGTGAGGATTCTGACGCAGTTCAAGGCCTCGCGAATGAAAGTTGATGGATCTTTGTCGAAGAGGTCGTGGTCGGCGGTGCGCAGGTGGATCAGGCGAAGGGAAACGGTCAGGATCAGGGTTTCAAAGTTGACGAAAGATTTTGGGTTGTCGCGCATAGTACGAAGGTCGGAGGGGGTAATGGTCTCGAAGACATGTTCGGCGGTTTCTGGGCGTTGCCAGAACTGGGGAGACGGCGTGTCAGCAGAGGGAGTGTGGGAGCAGACGAGGAGTGTGTTGTAGTTACAGTTTGCCAGAAGTCAGTCAGGGTCGAGGGAATGGCGACGTCTCCGGACGAGGCCTGGACGATGTTGGACTTGAGATCGCTTTGGACGGCGCCCATGATGCGGCACGAGACGGAATCTCTCCTGATGGGCTGAGACGAATGTCTCGCGACGGGCGAGTGAAGCTGTCCAGAGGTGCAACAACGGCGGTCCCAAGTAGTGAAGGGGTCGGATTCGGCCTTAGAAGTCGAGAGAGTGATTGAGCTGTGAATTTATCAATAGGCAAACATTCATAACATGATCTAAGAGGCAGCAAACAGCATTTGACGGTGACGTCGGGCTGGGTAGCGCCTAGAACCCAAGGGACCGGGCACCCGACGGCTTTCCCGCTCAGGCACGCGCCCGCCGACACTTTTGCTCCCGTTCCGCCAGTCCACCACCGCCCGATCCTTCTGTTGCAGCCTGTGTCATATACCGACGCTTCGATTGAGTTTTGGTCTGATATCTTGAGCTACAACTGGTTACAACCTCCATCCCTTCAGTCTGCTCTGACCAGAATTCATCGAGTTTGGGCTCAATATCGGCGCCAAGATGGATTCCACCACTGCCAACACACCCAAACATGATGTTGCGTTGCTCCTTGCAAAGGCAAAGCTTGTCGGCAGTCTGACTACCGGACAATCAAAGAGATCTACCCTCGACTCATCCGATATCAACAACTTCCACAATCTGCTTCAGTCCGCCCTGAACGACACTACCCGTAACACCAAAGAGGTCTTTTCCTGTGCCCTTGATCTTCTGATTGCCAACATCGCTAAACTGATCCCAGTTCAAAAAGAGTATTGCCTGGATTGTCTGTCATGTTACCAAATCTCGCCGAAGGGTTGCTGCTTTTGGAGACTACTCACTGAAGCTGCTTCTTTCTCTGCTGCCGCCTGACCATACATCACACCCGGACAAGTCTGCACTAGCCCAAGCTCATCTTGCCTTCAGTCTGCTTCATTTGATAGACGCCATCTTCTTTCGCATTCGCGAGAATCCAGGTCGCCTACTTCGCAAGCCACTTGAGACCTACACGACTTTTGTCAAAGCCATCGAGCCCACGGTAGTCCACCTTGTCCAACTCACTGCTGTAAGCCGCAATCATGGAGCTCTCATTCTCCACCAGGATCTAGCGTGCTTGCTACAACACTGGTCTCAGGAACGCCTATTTACCAATCGCATACGTCTGCATCTTCGTAGTGTCGCACGAAAGGCCTACGGCCAATGGTTAGACTGGTTACAAACGACCAATCCCTCGTACTACGACGAACTGCTTACGAGCATCAATTCCGACAGTATCCAAGATGATATCCCAAGCACCCACGGCTTGCCAGAGGATGCGTGGTATGATCTTCCCGTTGGAACCATGATGCGTGCAATGGAGACAACAAGACCCGGCAACCCCATGAAAACCACGCACATAAGAGCTTTCGACATGCCTGTCGGCTCAGTCGATCCTGACATGATGGAGACAGTGCTGGAACATATCGAGGAGTGTAAAGACATAAACGCTGTACCCAACGTGGCCACGACGGTGGATGAGAATGAGTTTGCCCTCAATGGCCTAGGTCTCCGACTACGCAGGGACCCAACCGACAAAGAAGATAGACCAAAGTACAAGGTGGTCGAAGGATACTATGGCTTCAGTGTGCCGTTCATGAAAATCTTTCAGACCATAGAGCAGAGCCTCTCCGCTGGCCCAGAGCGGCCACAAAACTGGATTCCCCCACCTCCCCCCGAGCTGGTCCAACCTCCCCCCTTCCACACAGGATTTCATCCAAATCTGCCCCTGCCACCGAGAGACGCACCACACATGGGTGGAGGTAATTCCAGACAGAACGACTATGGTCGTGGCAACAACGCAGGCTGGCGGGGTGAGGAAATACATGGTGGTAGGGGAGGAGCAAATTGGCGCGGACGGGGTCGGGGTTGGGATCGTGGTGGTAACGGCTACCGACCGTACTGATTAACCAGGACATCCTGGCCACGTTGCTTGTCCGCACGAGAACCATGGTCGCTTCCGAAATTCTAGTCCTTACTGAGTCAGGGTCGAAGTCCTATACTGATTTTGTACCGAGTGGCTAAATGGTAAGTAACTATATCTCAACCGCTGGCCTTCGATTGGCGGAATAACTCACGTTCGCCAAGGCTTTGATCCTCATCTGAGCAATCAAGTTCCTTCCACATTCGATCATCTGGTCCCTCCATAGCAATCAAGATACTGAATTGGAATTATGCCTACACACAGTAACCCAATCTTGCCTGGATTCAATCCTGACCCCAGTCTCGTTAGAGTCGGTGAAGACTATTACTTGACGACATCGACGTTCGAGTACCACCCTGGACTGCCCGTCTATCATGCCAGGGATCTCGTGAATTGGACGCTGATCGGACATGCCTTGACAAGACCATCGCAGTTGAACCTCAGGACTGGCGAGCCAGGCTCTGGCATATGGGCTCCAACCCTGAGGTACCGCGAAGGAGTGTTCTACATAGCTTCCTGTCTTTGGACTGCCTACTCTCCTCAGACGAATGTACGAGTTTGGCCCAGGGGCTTCTACGTCTCGACCACAAATCCTTGGATAGCCGACAGCTGGTCTGATCCAGTGTACTTCGATCAACCAGGCTTTGACCAGGACCTTTTCTGGGATGACGATGGCAGTGTCTACCTCTCAACCTGCTATAGAGCGATAGATCATGATGCTAGCAGCGGACTCAAGGGGTTCGCAGTGCATGTATCAAGGATCGATCTGATCACAGGGGCATCTCTCGATTCTCCTAGACTGATCAGACGTTCGCCATCAGGCGTCGCGGAAGGATCTCACATCATCAAGAGGGGTCGATACTACTACCTCTTTGTTGCAGAAGGCGGAACAGAGAGTGGCCATATGGAGCTGGTGTTTCGTAGCGAGACTGGGCCCTATGGCCCCTGGCTCCCTGCGCCGAACAATCCATTGATCAGCGCCACCATCCAAGATGACGTCCAGAACACCGGGCATGCTGATCTCGTCGAGGGACCCAAAGGAGAATGGAAGGCTGTTTGCCTCGCCGTTCGACCGTCCCGTCAGGGAACATCCAATGATGGCAAGGACAGTTTTCTGCCTTCGCCTTTCGGACGGGAAACGTTCCTAATGGATGTGAACTGGGAGAATGATTGGCCAATCTTCAACCGGGGACACAAAGTCCAACTCACCTTCGAGGCCGATACTGAACCAGTCCCATCGACTCCCATATGGCGGGACGACTTTGCCAGAAGCAACAGCCTTGCACTCGGATGGTATCATAAGAACACGCCGCTGAAGCGAGAGTATTCATTGAAAGAACGTGAGCATTATCTACGGCTCTGGGGAGGCCCCTACAACCTCCAATCACTAGAAAGTCCCACAATGGTCCTTCGCAAGCAGACCATCGCACGAGGGACATGGAAAACGACCCTGGACTTCCAAGCCCGATACAGCCACTGTGAAGCCGGCACCGTCGTCTACTGGAATCCGTACACCTTCAGCAGCATCGGCATCTGTAAAGGACCAAACGCAGAGAGCAGAATGATCCGCTGTAAAACGCCAATTTCACCAGGAAAATTCACCATCACCTATCGTCCACTGGATCACATGAGCCCCATCAAGCTGGCGATCAGGTTCACGGAAACCGGCTACACTCTGGGATACGCAGAGCTCGACGAAGAATACCAATGGTTCGGGCACATAGGCATGGAATCCATGACAGTAGACCCCCCAAGGGGCATGGCATTCACGGGCATGATGTTCGGACTGTATGCCTACGGAGAGCTACAGAGATGTCTGGAGCCTGCAGATTTCGCATATGCTTCGTTGACGAGCAGTTAAATCATGTGATTCCTTGACAAATTCCGATCACAGCACATATCCTCCTGTCTCTCAGGGCGAGAGGAGAGCATCATCTAGCTGCTTTTGGCTAAAAATGGTCCTTTGCATCACGTGTTTTCGAGCTACTATCGCACGTGACATCACATCAGACTTGCCCGGCGTAGCAGGGACTATCAAAGGACCGACAATTAAATCGTCAATGGTTTACACAGAAGGCTTGTTCAACTGTTAGATGTTGCATAGAAGTACTTAAATTACTATCAAATATCAAGCTGCGGCCATTTCAGAAGGGTTATACCGCAAAAGTCTACACTAGCATGAAAAACAAAACACGCTCTGTACAATCCTGTTTAGCCGCTATACCTTCCAGTCTTATGGGAGTATCCCCGTGGTTTGTTTGTCAAGAGCGTATCCGTACCAGTGTGGTGAAACCTCGACGTCGTTCTGGCGGAATGTGAGCAGTCGTGACTTGACGCCCCAAGGCACTGGCTAAGCCTTGAACTAAGCCTGCAGTACTGGTGGCTCTTGTAAATGTAGACATGAATATTGACGTCGTCCGTGACGATGCAGACGACGGGCGGGAGGATACTGTGATCGACGTTGATGGTGTCGATGACAAGGACGTTGATGGTGACTGATTCGAGCCGAGTCCCAGTCCCGGCAATAACGCCAGTGAAGAGGTTGGAAACAAAGCCAAGTTGGTGCTGCTGGTTGTTGACGACTTGTATGAGGTTGAAGATGATTGCGCCTAACCCCCCAGTCCTACCGAAAGACCCAAGTTCAGTCCCAAGGTAGCACTTGGTGCGAGACCCAAACCAGATGAGCCCACAGACAGACCGAGATCGACTCCTGCAGCGACGGAAGCAGATGCGGCCAGCAAAGTGATCGCACTACTGCTGGCTCCGAGATTCAGACCGATGCCGACACCAGCGCTGGCGGTGATATTTGGTAGTAGTGGTCCGACGGTGATTGTGCTAGAGGAGTCAAGGTTGAGGACTGCTCCAATGGTGGCGCTTGCGACCAGGCCTATACCGCTTGACCCGACTGACAGTCCGAGGTCGACACCTGCTGTCACAGATGGTGCAACCGCCACAGACGCTGAGATGTCAACCAGAGTGATAGTGCTGCTACCGACACCTATTCCAACGCCGGCATTGCCACCGATACCAATCGAAGGAGTAATAGCAGCGTCTAGGCAGACGTTGAGCACATTCCCACCAGGGGAGCACAACGCTGACGGTACGGAAGTGATTGTTGCGGGTTGGGAGGAGCCAACCAGGCTAGGATTCAAGCCTACGCTGGCACTTGCTCCTACTCCGACTCCACCTGTTCCAACAGAGATGCCGAGATCTGCACTCGCTGCAGCAGAAGGTACAATTGCCAGACTTGCTGATACATCAATGATTGTGATTGTATTGCTGCCGAGACCAGCGTTGATCCCGCCTTCGGCGCCAACAGATGGCGTAATCGCTGCATCGAGGCAGATGTCTAGCACATTGTCGTATACTGAGCAAGTAATAGACGAAGATGCAGCTGCGGTTGCAGCAGGTACATTGTTGGTATTAGTGAGTCGAGACGCGGCATCAGCGCTAGAAGTCAGAGTTATGATGTTCGTGACAGAAGGCGTAGAGACAAGCGAGGTCGAAGACGGGCTTTGTAGTGCTGTTGATTGATCGGTTGTACCACCACTATTCGCAGCGGTAGGTGCGGTATCAATGGTTGGATCAAGTGAAGCTGCGCTTGTCGTATCGTATGGAGCACCATCTGACAACATATTCAACCCTGATGGCATGGGTGCTGCAGTTGTGCTGTGATACGTTGTACTGGATATATTATCCTCAGATGTTTGGACGAATGTGAAAGTCGAGTCAGCAGCAGTCGATAATTCTTCGGATATTGACGAGCTGAAAGAGCTCGTTGGTGACACGATCGATGTTGGTACAGAACCATCGCTCGTCGGCTCCGTGGAAGCTGCTTGTTGAGAAACAAATGTATGTGGACCGCTAGTAGAGGGCCTTGTACTTGTCCCTGAAAAGCCAGAACCACCAGCTGGTACGTTCCTTATGCCAGAGATTGCGCCTCGTGTCGAGGGTCGGAACGAGAACTCTGAAGCAGAGGTGCCCGTTTTGAGATAGCAACTCCCAGCATATGTCCACGCCGTACACTCTGGAGTTTGATCACAGTAGGTCATACAGTCGTTGAAGTCTGGTGCAGAGGCTACAAGGACGTCGTATCCTGAAGTCTCGTCGTTGCAACCGATCGTGTAGGAGCCTCCTGTGTTGGCCTGGACTATGTCGCCGTCGACCGTAGGACAAGAGTAGTTTGTTGATGGAGGTAAGCCAGACGACTCGGGAGAGTAAGACGCAGTTCTGGGAAATGAGGTCGAGGCAGCGTTGAAAGTCGAGGTGTCAGCGTTGAAGGTCGAGGTGGCAGCACTGTTGATGGAAGCGAATGCAGTATCAGAGGACGAAACATTTCTGGAGGAAGACACAGGTCCGCTCGTAGTCGTGCGGAAAGTCTCACTGGCGCCATTATTGGTTCCATATGACAGTGTACTCGAAGGCTGTCCTGTATTTGTTCTAGAAGAGGCGCGAAGACTAGCTGGGAGGGAACTTGGAGCAACGGATGGGGATATTGTAGTAAAGGTTGCTGATGCTGTCGATATCTGCGACGATTGATCGATGGTCGTTGATGCATCATCTGCGAACAGCGATCAAATACTTGAGCGTACAATGTAACTCGTTGACGTGCTACTGGTCAAGGCAGTTGCAGAAGTCTTGACTGGTGTCACTAGAGTGGCAGGCGTATCTGCCGCGGCCTGTTCACTCAGACTTGAGGGGCTTGAGACAGAGACTAGACCTTGACCACTTAGTGTAATGGCTGCAGACTGTGTGCTTGTAGTAGCATCTGTGAATGACGATACAACCGTTCTAGAGTCGGTAACGAGACTGATCTCAAACACTGGGCTGGATGAGCTGAGAGTGATACTGATCGTGCCCACTGTCGAAGTCTCCAATGATATCCGAGTGACACTGGTCGATGTGGTAGTAGTAGTCGTTGGGTTTGGTGTTTTTGAAGTCGGTGTCCTAGAGACGTCGACCGGCAGGGATCTAACTAGACTTGTGCTTCTGTATGGGACCATGCCACTCGATACGACTTGCGCGACCCTTTTCGCTATCAAGATCGCAGTGGCTACGTTCATCTGCAGGATGCCGTCGTTCGAGTTTCTGTTACTGACTAGCGTACATGATCCATTCTGGAATGTGAAGCCTGAACAACTGTTAGTACCCGAGCATATTTCAGAGCAAGATGCTAGGTCACTCGTCGCCAAACTTGAGGTAATATTGCTGCTCGCAGGGAAGAATGTGTTGCAGAGAATCTCATAGACTGATCCAGAAGAGTCCACTAATCGGGTGCCATCGGCGCCAGGGCAGATGTAGTCTGCCAAGATGGCTGAATCTGAAGTTGAGGAGCCCACACGGTTGAGGACGCTGCTTTTGTAAGAGCACGAGCCGGATGTTGCAGTATACGACACACCAATGCATCCGGGGATGCTGCCACAGGAGTCGAGGCAGGACTGCAAATCTGGCTGATAAGTTGTTCCGAGGTTCGAGTCTGGCTCATCGGTGCTACACAACAGCTGGTAAACCCGCTTGGCAGAGTCTGAGTAGTACATCCCATTGTCTCTGGGACACGTATAAACAGGGTTCATGGATGCCGTTACTAGCATGGTGGAGCTAGCTATCACCATAGCAGTCTGCTCAGGAGTCGTTGGTGTACTATGCTGTGACATGGTGACAACATCGCTAGACGCTTCGGTGGGAGAGTTCAAACTCGACAAGATCAAATCGGCGGAGGACAATGATGCTGATAGTGAAGCAGTTGGCGAAATCAAACTACCCGCGAGACTTGAGGAGCTTCTCGACGCCGAAGGAGCGACAGTGCTCCCAGTATATGGCGAGAATTGGTCTCCATATCTCAATGAAAAAGAACTTGATGAGCTCGAATAGAACGTGGCTTCGTTTGGGCTCCGAGGTTCAGATAGAGAGCCTGTTGGCTCAGCGTCCGATTGAAGAATCGTTGTTGAAAGCCGGGTAACCTGCGAGATGTGCTTGTTGACAGGGAAGATGCTATAAGATGTAGATACTGATCCATCTGCAACAGTGATAGCCGTAGAAGATACCGAGAGGACGATGGTAGAGCTTTGGCAAACCCCTGGCGAGGTTAGATTGGAGTCACCGTGTGTTCTGTTGTTCGCTCACCTTCTACACGGCTGTTTTGGACGAATTGGGTTGCATTGTGCAGAACAAGCGGCACGACAGCGGTCCCTAACAGCATGTTGTCCCAGTTATGAGGTACTAATCTTCGATAACGTATCTGGAGGGAATCGTGACGATGCGTTCAACGCCATGATTATATGTTGCCCGTTCAACGATATTACAGAAGGTGGAAATATTGGGGTAATTTAGTTAGAGCTCTCCTTGGTATGAACATATTTGCTATACGAACACAACAAAAACAGTCCACTGATTGTGACAGGATCTATTTCGGTCATTGTAAGCGGATACGATGCGAGTCCAAGTTCAGAGGGATCTTGTTGGGTATTTGATATACGCGAACGTAACATTCTAGGCAAGTGGAGACGAACCAACTCTCATCGATTCGCTTGTGATTGGGCGCGGTCATCTTTTGAAACCTTCTAGCGCACATGAGGCGTGGAGATGTACTCGGAGACGCCGATGTGTATGGTAGCAGGCCACGTGCCCTCACTCGGCATGCCGAATCTATCCTCAGCTATGCATGCAAGGATGAGTTGCCTGTGACATGTCTCGTGTTCGGCCCGAATCGCATTGCATTCCTCGGGCTCGAGAGATATCTATCCGATGAGGCTGAGCCAGGACGGCTTCTTGTAAACGATCGCAGGCGGTCGGTTCCTCAAGGTTGAATGTTGGCGACCAGTTGACCGACAATATTATCGAAGATTGTGAATAAGGAGCAGCTCTGGTATTTCTCTACCAGGGAACCATCGTCGTTCTCGGGCATTTTGGTCTGCTCAGACACCTCCTGACCAGCAACGACCGTACCTTCAGGATAAGTTGGTCGCTTGCCTTCTTCGATAAGAGAAATGAAAGCCGGATCGATAGGTACACTGCCAAGGAAGGGAACACTGAAGTCTTTGGCCATGACTTCACCACCGCCTTTCGAGAATACGTTGGTGCATTCCGCGCAATTTGGGCACACGAACCCGGCCATATTCTCAACAACACCTAGAATATTGATGCCGGTCTTCTTGCAGAAATTGATCTCCTTCCTGACATCGGAGACACTGATGGCTTGTGGGGTTGTCACAACCACGGCCCCTGATACTTGACCAGGCGCTGCGTTCTTCATGAGAGTCTCCACAAGCGAGATGTGTTCGTCCGAAGTGCCGGGAGGTGTATCGATTAGTAGATAGTCCAGCTTGCCCCAGTGAACATCTGAGAGAAACTGTCGGACCATTGCCGTTTTCTTTGGTCCACGCCAGACCACCGCATCGTTACGGTTACCAAGCAAGAAGCCAAGCGACATGCAATGAAGAGATCCAACATGCTTGCTGTTTTCTGATGTGCTTGAGGTTGTGTCCTTGGTTTCGTGCACAGGTACCGGTAACCAGCCACCAGGTGCTTGTTTGACCTTCGAAGATTCGATGCCGAGGAATCTTGGCATAGACGGCCCAGTCAGGTCGATGTCCAGTATGCCAACCGAGTGCCCTCTCAGCGACAAGGTGAGAGCCAGCTGTGTAGTCACGCTTGATTTTCCAACGCCTCCCTTGCCGGAAAGCACAAGGATGATCTCGTTGACATTTGTGAGAGACATACTGCTAGACTTTGAGTATGGCCAGTCGACTGTGTTTCAGGCTGTCGAGAAATTTTGTACTTATCTCGCTCAGATGCTCGCGGACTTCGAAGAAAAGCGATGTGATTACCAATTCGGCGGCGAGCGATGACGGAGCGCGTCAAAGGGCTTGGCACTTTTGAATAGAGCTACCAAAAAAGTTCACCTTGATAATTACAGCTGGTTCATGGTTTCCGAAGTTCCATTGTACGGGTCCGTTTTCGTCACTCTACTATATTACGTCTCACTCTAGATACGTGTATTAACCGGAGAGACCAGATCGTTGTAGGATGTGTCAACGCAATGAGAGAACAAGCAAGGAGATACGCAATTCTACCGGAAACACACAATGTTCATGACAATGAGCGATGTGCTCCCATCAACATCGCACAAGCCCAGAAATATAACAGGGAAGTACCACAAGAGAGCTGGTAGGCCTTTGCCCGACTCTGGCACGTTGCCTGACATGTACTGCTCATATGATGAGGCATAGAATATTGAGACAGGGTGACACGCGTAACATACGACATTGACGGTTCATCATCTGGAAGCAAGGTTGGGTAGAAACAATTCTTGTACAGTTGCGAGAGCAACTTTTGCTAGTGCTCAAACATGATAGAGTAAACCAGAACCATAAGGGGCCAGCAAACAAAGCAATGACATCGGGTTATCGTACAACAAAACAACAGCTCGTGCTGTGAGCCTTCAATTTCCTCCTAGGAATCATTGAACTCCGTTCCGAGCAAAAAATGAGAATAAGGAATAGGGTGACTGAAAAAATCGCCGCCTTGCGGACGTGGGCCTGTAGCCGAAGCAAGACCAGAAACAAAAAAGAGGAATATAGGAAATTGAAAGCAAGACACCAGCGATCAGGGCGAGACATCCTGTCCGTCATACTACTCGTGGTTCACAAACTCATCCATGTGTGCCTCATCTGGATGGTCTTGATCGTGTCCGCCAGCGGCAAAAGCTTCGCCAGCAAGCAGGTTCTCTCCCTCATGACCCAGGGTAGCGTGGTCGTCATCGTTGTGTACCATGTCCGCGAAGATAGAGTCGAGATTCGCATTCGTGTTGCTGGTCTGTGGGCTGCTGAAAGATGGGCTTGCTTCGGCATGCACCAATCTAGGACTGCCAGAAGAGCTGGGTCGTTTGTCGAACATAGCTCCGCCAGCAGTAAAGAGCGCAGGGTCGAGGTTCATTCCTGTGCTGAACATCGGAGGATGCTGTGGCGGTGATCGTGAGACAGCGAAGTTTGGTGGAGGTGGCGGAGATGTGTGAGATGTGTAGTTGTTCGAAGTGAACTGTGCTGGATTGACAGTATGAGAAGGTTCATCCGGAGTGCGAAGCGGTGGCAAACCAAACGACGGGGGTGCGAACAGTGGTGAATCACGATAACCTGAATTGACCATAGATGGGTTTTGAGAAGGATAGCTGAACGACGGGGTCTGTTGCGGGTACCCAGGCCTGCTGCTAGGCGGGCCAGGTGTTGCTGTCGACATGCTGGACGGAGTATGGGCGGCAGGGGAACCAGCAGGCTGAAGCGGCTGGGGTGGCTTGTGTTGGGCTTCACTACCCTTGCGCTTGTGAGGCTTGATTTTGTATTGGGGAGGAAGATCATCAGGATTGGTGATACCCAACGACGCCATGAGCTTCTGCTGCTTCGTAGGGCGGGGCTTGCGGGTCGAAGAAGAAGAGTCAATGACTGGCGGAGCTTCTGGAGCTACGGGTGCTGACTTGTGGAGTTCTTGACGCAGGAAATTGGTCTCGTAAGCAAGAAGAATGTCGGCACCTTCGACCTTTCGAAGATAGAAGCGGAGTGTGGTCACTTCGTCCGGAGAGACTGTCAGAGGGTTGACGTATGGGCGGATATAGTCCCTGAAGGCTTGAGCAGTCTCTATGATGCTTGTAAGAGTATCTTCCTCTTCAGGCTGGAATGGCAAATTCTCCAATTCGTCTTGCCAAGCAATGAGCTCTTCAAGCTTTGGACGAGCAGCATCGCGAGGAATCTTCAGGCGCCAGTCACAGATGGGGCAAGTGTACTTGTCATCTTCCTTGACCTTGCCTCGAGCGATTTTGAGACATTTTCCATGGTACCTACACGTACATTAGTGATGCAACTCTATCTGAACGAAGACTTAAGACTTACCATTCGTGACACAATTCACATTCAATCATCATGCCAGCTTCGGGTCTGCGGCAGAGACAGAAGACATCGGGGAAGTTGTTCTTGGTATCGAGCTCCGGAGTATGTTCTCTTGACGAGGGCTCGACTGGCATTCTCGGTTTATCACGGAGCTCGAAGCATGCGTCGTTCCTCTCTTTCACCAAGTTCATGTGTTGGTGCAGGATATGTAGTGGCGCATTGGCTTTGCCGAACAATTTCTTACCACGACGCATCCAGTCTTCGTGACGACGTTGCTCTTTCTCGAGGTCGACAGTGCCAGCAGGCTTGTTGTTCAGTTCTTCAAGAGACGCCATGACATCTCTGACATCCTTGTACATTGGCCGTGATCTGAACTCAGAATTCTTGCTCTGTTGATACAGGGCAAGAATCTTTTCTTGAGCTTCACGCTGCTTCTTGAGTATGGCATCAACTCTTGCGAGCGTGTCTGCAGTGACTGGTAGGCCAGCTGCCTGCTTTGAAAGAGCATCCAGTTGCTGGTAGTGGACATTTTCGACACTCATGATCTCCTTGGCCTTGGCTTCCCAGTATTCGCCCTGCGTCTTCGCGTCTCGCAAGCGAAGTATGTGTGGATTCGTCTCGGGAATGCCAATCTCCAAGCCCCGGCTGATGAAGGCGTCGACTTCCTGAAGCGTCTGAAGATGCACTGGACGAGTATGAGCTTCATCGAGCCATTTGACATGGTTGAGAAGCTTCTCGAGGTTCTCTAGCTCAGGAAGATCGATGTTAAGGCCTTTGCCAACTTCAAACACTTCCTCAATTTCCTGAGTAGATCGAGGTTGGTGTTGTTGACCCATACGGATAGCGACTGCTTTTGCTTTGAAATCGTTGATATCAGCTTCCCGTTCGCGCAGGGTCTTGTACTCTGGACAATCGAAATGGATCTCGTCAGCGGTGGCGAGAAGCTTTTGCATGTTTTCGAAGTTACGAAGCTCCTTGTCGCGCTCGTCTGACTCAGCAACCATTGACTTCTTGCGGGAAGATTTCCCCTTAGCTCTGTTCTGCTGCTTACGAGTAATGTAAGCGGTAGCCTCTTCTACCCATTCGTTGCAACGCTCAACATAGCGCTTCAGATCTGCAAGCTGCGGGATGTCGAAGGGGATGCGCTCACCCTCGTTCAGCAAGGAGCGCAAAATCTTCAGTGACGGACGAGGCTCTTGGCCAAGATAATCGTCAACCTTCTGTGCCCAGGCCTCCGGAAGCTTAGCTCGGTCGACCACCTTCTGCACCATTGACTTCAGCTCCTTGTTCGTCATGCGAAGAGAAAGGACGTGATCATGAGCTGGACTGGCATAACGATCCGATTCTTTGGAATCGCAGCATTCATAAGCACCCGCGTGTAGCAAACACATGACCTTACCCGACTTGCTGCACACATACCGCGAGAGGAAGCTGTAACACTTGCAGAAGCTGCAGACATACTCCTCCTCGTCCATGTCCTCTGTGAAGACCTCGGGCTTGGCAGTGTATCTTTCGCCTTGGTAAGTGTCTTCTGTCGGCTCGGCGTTATCTGGCTGCTCAAGGAAGTGCTTGCGGGCTTCCAATTCCTTGTCCAACAATCTTTCTAGGGCGGGAGCGAGCCACTTTGCGGTGTTGATAGATTGATCACGAGAAGCGGCTGTGAGTAGGAGTTCGTCATGAGAGAAACACGGCTGTCGACGATAATCGCGAAGCCTTTGCACACCACTTTCGCCGAACGGCTCCCAGTCGACAGGTGCGAAGTTGACAGCTTCATTGAGATTGAACCCGTGGTTGAAGCCAGCATGGTACGCTTGGGGGAAAGTAACGACCATTTGACCTGCTCGTTGGTCAATTGCATAGACGCGAACGCCAGCTTTCTTCAGCTTCTCGGGTGGCATCAAAGTCACCAATTGGAACAGAAGATCCGGTTGCGTCTCGAAGAGTTCAGGCACAGCTTCACGCATCGCATTCTCAAACTTCTCAGCATCCTCTCCAGGAACACCATACCACGTCTTGGTTGCTCCGAAATGTTGATAGTTAGCTGAATAAGCGTAATGATCCTCGTTGTGCCAGCAGAAAGTGGAGAAGACCATGCCGACATAGAGCCACGGAACAGTCATGCCAGAGATATCTGTCTTGATGTGCTTGAACAAGGATTCGCCATACAGCGGGAGTACATTCAGGTTCCAAGGATCTGTCGAGTAGGGATCGCGAGGCTGCTTTTCGATAGTAGGGAAGCCACTTCCGTGAGTAGTCGAGTGAATGTCAGCACCGTATTCAACCTCGACAGTTTCGGTAATGTTTTCGACAAGTCTCCAGAACTCGCGCTCAACGTCATCTTCGTTGACGAGCCTTCGTTTGTTGAGGATAGGATCGAAGGGCATCTTGTCCGCAAAATGGTTCTCCTTGAATCTGTTCGCTCTTTCCTGGAACGCTCGAAGGGAATACACCTCGCCTTCTTCAAATCCAAATTCGCCTGTACCGACAAGACACCGGGGACAGTGCCAGTCGTTTTCGGGTTGCTGCATCTTCACAGGAGGCTCGAGACATGCGCCATGATATCCACAGTCGCAACTATCACATATCAGAAGTAATCCCGGATCTTCTGGCTTCGCACAAGTTTCACATGCTTCGCCTGGAGGGAAGTTGCTGCGTTCCCTTGCTGGAACAAACCTCGGGGTCGATGTCCTAGGTTGATGCATGTGCGAGCCTGCTACTGTTGGCGCCGGCTCTCTCTTCAATCTCTTGCTGCGCCTCCCAGATGCGTCCAGATCTCCGTTCGAGTCTTTCTCCGCACTATCAGTCAACGGTCGCTTTGCTGAGCTGCTTGGTTCAAAGTTTGGCGTGGTAGTTTCATGAAGCTGTGGGCTGTCCATAGTCGCCCGCGGCATCGAGCGTGGGTTCTCCGGAGTCGCGTGAACTCCGTTTGGGCCATTCACAGGTGTGAACCCTGAAGGACGATTGACTGATGTGAAACCTCCGTTCACCGGTGTAAAGCCTTGTATAGGAGCCGGCGCTGGGGCTGCAGAGGTTGGTTTTACTGGCGTTTGCTGGGCCACGGGCATTCCGGCATCCAAAGAAGCGTTTAGCGCAGCAGATGCGCGCATGGCTGGAGTGTTCTCACCATTCGGGGTGTTGTTCTGCTCCTTCTTAAGAGGCGAGGTACCCGGGGAAGGGGTGAAAGGACCGCCATTTTCCAGCTCCAGTTGATGTTGAACTCCAGGTTTGGCGATTCGAAGGTAGTCCTCGTATGGTTGTAACCATTTCTGATACGAATTCTTGAGCGAAGTCGAGAGGCTGGACATGATCTTTCCACTGTATCCAAGATCACGACCGATTTCGGCCCATTTCTTCTGCTTGCAAACTCTTTCGAAACCACCTCTGGCCTCTACTGCCTTTTTGAGTTTGTAGAGATCCAATGGTCGTTTGTCCACGCTTGGAAAGCGATTGAGGTTAGTACCATGTTGCCTGTGAAATTTGGATAGTTGATCCAGATAGTTCAGATTTGCTCGAGTTCCTTATCTCGGGTCAGCCAATGCACATGGGAACCAATAAAAGGCTATGCGACTCACCTCCTTCCACAGAGTTCAACTCCTGACGTCGCACACGGAAGTGAAATCGCTTTGATTGTGTCAGTAGAAGCCGAGCAACAGTGATGTACAGTACGCACTGATGTATCGATGGCGAAAGGCATCTGCCATCCTTCGGGAGGGATGATCTTTGCAATTCCGTACTTTCGACCTTCAGGCTCGATCTTGCGCATATAGGCCATAGGATCGCGAAACTCCTCTTCGGTGGGTCGGAAGGTAGGACCCTCGGGAATGCTGTGCAGTCTGTTTCTCTTTGTGATTTCGGGCGCAGCATTTGGTTGTCCTCTCCGCTCTACGCTGTCCAAGTCGAGGGGTTCTGAACGTCTTGCGCTCAACGGCATAGGCGCATTGTTGATGGTGGCACTCGGTGTATGAGCAGCTGATTTGGGTTTGGCGGAAGTGACATTGCTGGCAGTAAATGTCGGGCGATTTGCTGAAGAGGCGGCAGCAGCCCCTCCGCTGCTTGGAGGCACGACCATTCGCAAGAGTTGGTGGAAGTGATGAATATGGTGGTTGTAACGAAGCTGAAATTAGGCGACTCGATCGTAGAGTTGTCGGTATACGACGAGGTTCAAGAGCGGCGACGATGGCTAAAGGGTGGTGCTGCAGCGTTGGCACATTCGAGTGTGGAGCGACGGGGATCGGAAAGAGCGAGCGAGCGGACCAAATCTGATATGTCTAGGTAGGCGCAACGCACTAGGCGGGTGCTGATCTGAGGCGAAGACCAGGGGACGATGGTCACTGTCGCATGTGCATAGATTCGAGGTTTGTTGCTTGCCCTGGAGGCCTTGGAAACGAACAAGTGGTTGCAAAAGGCACTGCTGGAATTAGAAGGACAGGTGCAAATGTGGAGGTCGAATCCGATACGGCAGGGACGAGACCGTCGACAGCTTCTTGGCTTCCGTGAGCCGCCGCGTGATGCCAGATCCATCCCATCTGCCTTGTTCCTGAATCATCATAATTTAAACTTGACCGTTCTGTGATCTCTTTGTGTACATGTGCATTCACACATTGATATCGCTACTGCTAACTATCATGCTACACTAACGACTCTCACGTATCCAGTGTTTTACGCCCTTCGTTTGATGTGATTCACATCAAGAATACATCCGACTTCCATGGTCGTCTGATTTGCCGCACAGCAGATCTGCAGCCGAGAGCTTCCCGCTTTTGACAACCAATCACATGTGAGTAGGTTTCACCTCGCAGATTTTGGTCCTCCTTGGTCCTTGGAATTTGACTAGAGATTATTCTCTCGTATCCAATTTTTTAACCGGTCCAAGGCACGTTTGCAATGGACAGGCCGATACCTGCGTTTTATGCTTGTTACCTACTGCGGTCAACAGTTCGCCACCAGAATCTCTATGTTGGAAGCACGCCACATCCTGTCAGACGTTTAAAGCAACATAACGGAATTGCCAAAGGTGGAGCAGTGAGAACATCGAAAGACACATTGCGACCATGGGAGATGACTTGCCTTGTTACTGGATTCCCTTCAAAGATCGCTGCTTTGCAATTCGAGTAAGTCTACCTTCAAAGCGCTGTTTGTTGTCATCACGTCATGTTTTTGAGCACGTGTTACGGGCATCGTTCTCTCTAACCATGAATTGCTAGGTGGGCATGGCAAAACACACATCAGACTCGACACATTGCTCCGGACGAGCGTATCACTCAAGCCAACACAAAACAGAGATTCTCGCCCAGAACTGGCAAGGTACGCAAACGCGTAGGACGCCCTCGAATGTCAATGCATGATAAGCTCGCGAACCTTCATATTCTGTTGCGAGCAAAAAGTTTTGAACGTTGGCCATTACAGGTCAAGTTCTTTGCCGAAGACGTGTTCAAGATGTGGCATAGATGGACGGTGAATATGCCTGAAGTGATTCGTCAAGGTATCGAGATTGAGATGGACGAGTCAGTTTTACAAAGGGTGTCCCTGGAAGAAGACCCTTCTAACCTCATTGGCATCCACAAAATCGACCCTACATACCTTCATATGAAGTTGACACTGGAGAAGAGTCGAAAACTGTTATCAGCTCCGAATACCAGCTGTATCATCTGTCGCTCCGCTTTGGAGTCTGCGCAGGATATGGTGCTTGTCTGTTCCAATCAGGAATGCGACTCGATCTTCCATGTTGCATGTCTGTCGACACATTTTCTGAGAGCCGAACATGGCGCACAAGATGCGATTGTGCCAACATGTGGATATTGCCCATCTTGCAAAGTAAGCTTGAACTGGGCTGACCTGGTCAAGGACCTGAGTTTACGTGTTCGTGGTGAGAAAGAAGTCACAGCTTTGTTCAAGGAGCCGAAACGCCGCAAGAGAAGTGCAAAAGAGAGTACAAAGAGCGCTGCCGTCACGAATCATGATGAAGCGGAAGAGCTCGATGTTCTGGTAGATGAGAGCGATCCTGAGATTGATCTTGACGATGTCTTGCTGCAGTCAGACTACGAGGATGTGGATCAAATCCAAGCTACGCCATCTGGCGGCGACGATTGGAAGCTGGTCGACGAGTTGGACGAACAAGACACACCCGGAGTCGTCGCTTCAACAAGCTCCTCAGCTGTCAAGACGCGGAAAGCAGTCATAGAAGACAGCGATTGGGATGAGGCTGAAGTCATTGAATGAGTCGAGAGGATGTTTGATGAACCAAAAATTCAATATGAAACACCTCGGCTTGAAGTCCTGGTAACTGATTCTTTTGACGGTACGAACATACCAAGCTCATCTACCATGGCTGGATGCGCCGTAGAGGGCTCGTGTCATCAATCTTGCTGATGCAGGTTTCAGTATGGTGTCGGATCGCATATTCGACGTCCTCGAGACTTTGGCCGGCATCGATGGTAACAAAATCAGATCCGTCGTCTGTGGCCCGAATGTCGGCAAAGAGCTGGCGAACGCGATTTTGAAGTTCCTTCTTCTCGTATCGCTCCTCACCCCAACCTCCTCTGCTTGCAGCGTCCTCGGCGGAAATATCAAGGAAAAGGCACAGATCAGGACGAGGAAGGCCTTCTTCAGGATGGCGGCACCAAGCAAGGTCGAGACTGGGGTTGTTCTTGGCCGCAGAATAGACGCATCCAGAATAGTAGTACCTGTCAATTATGACGGTGGTTCCGGCTTTGATGTCTGCCTCGATCGACGCTCTTTTCGTTATTAGCGAGTAATGATAATGAAAATGTCGGAAACCACCTACACCGCCTCCCATCTGTTCGCAGAAAAGAGTAGATGAATGACATGGTCTTCCTGCTCACTCTGACCTTGCAAGTAATTGTTGATCATTTGGCCAATCGGTGTTGTTCTATCTGCCAGTACAATCAGCTCTCTCTCAGGGCCTGACAAGCGACTGGAGTTCCATACCAGGAAACCGGCGATGCTTGACGGGCACA
This sequence comes from Aureobasidium namibiae CBS 147.97, assembly GCF_000721765.1. Taxonomy (NCBI): domain Eukaryota; kingdom Fungi; phylum Ascomycota; class Dothideomycetes; order Dothideales; family Saccotheciaceae; genus Aureobasidium; species Aureobasidium namibiae. Next base: position 635,141 of record NW_013581204.1, read on the forward strand.
CCCCTTCCGGAAAGATACGACACTAGCCTCTCACATTGTGTCGACTTTCCCGACCTGTCCAAGCCCTCAAACACAATCAATTTCCCGCGAGCCATATTCAAAAATTCGTGCTACGACAGACAAGGAGATTGAGAGTCGTGGTCAAGAGACGAATTTACGCGGTTCAACGCGAAGTGACGCGCGCGGATCAACGGCTTGGCAATGACTTCCAAGTTTCTCACGTGTGTAGGAGCTCTTCCTGGTGGCCTCGATAGACCAACATGGTGTTGGAAAACATGTCCGAAAGCACCATGTTCAAAGCCACGGCATCATCGGGTAGCGGTGCGTTGCGGACTGGAGTGCTCAGCTTGCCCAATCGACAGGCTATCAAAACACCACATTACCTGGCACTCGCTTCGAGAGGAGCCATACCGCACTTGACCCAGGACAATGTAGTCAAACACACAGGCATTCGTGGTGCATACATGGCAGCTGAAGACTGTACGTTTCCACATGGCAAAAATCGCCTGAACAGCGAAGCTGACCGAATGTGTGTGCTCACCAAAAGAAATCAAAAGTCGTAGAAAAAGGTACCCCAATTCTCAACTACAACCCGCCGGACGGCACTTCACGCTTGCGAGCATACACTGCCACCCCGGACAACCATGTCCTGATTCTTGGAGCCCGCCGTTCACCGCCCGTACCTTCGCCGGGGGCAAGCACTGATAGCCATATGAGCATCATGACTGCTTTTGGCTTCACAAAACTCCAGGACAAGACCTTCAGAGATCTGACGACCTCGCTCAACCCGGATATTGTGGTCGGCTTAGGAGATATTCCATACGGGTACTACAAGGTTAGCTACAAGAAGATCGACAAAATCACAAACCGGACAGCGAAATGGATGCAAGCACATGTGGACGAGAGAGCCTTGGCCAAGAAAGAGCACGGAGCTGGACTGCCCTTGTTGTATGCCCCGCTACTGCCCATATCTGCCGAATCGCAGAGGTACTACGTTGATCACCTCGAGGACATGGCACAAGACATACAAGGTCTAGCCATCTACAATACAATCACCCTGGGAGATCTGCCTGGACACCTGAAGCATCTTCCTCGCCTTGGGCTGACCGAACCTAACAATCCACGTGCAGTCCTTCAAGACGTTGCCCAAGGTATTGATGTCTTGACTCTGCCTTTCCTCAGCGGCATCACAGATGCCGGCGTCGCGTTGGACTTTCAATTCCCTGTCTCTGTTTCCATCCCGGAGGAACCTCTACCACTAGGTGTGAATATGTGGGATACTAAGCACGCGACCGACGTATCAGCTCTACGAAAGGATTGCCCCTGCTACGCATGCACGAACCACCATCGCGCATTCCTGCAACATCTATTGTCTGCAAAAGAAATGCTGGCCTGGGTGTTGTTACAAATTCACAATCATCAGATCATGGATGAATTCTTTGCTGGTATACGTCAGAGTATCGATCGGGGCACATTGGAACAGGACATTGCGGACTTTGAACGTGTTTATCAGCCCGAACTGCCAGAATCAAACGGCCGTGGCCCAAGGTAAGGAGATCTCCTGAGCGCATAGCAAAAGTGTGGCAAGACTGACAAGCTATGAAGACTACGAGGCTACCAATTCAAGTCAGAGGGCCCTAATGAGCGTAAGCGGAATTCGGCACCGTTTACAGTGTACAAGGCGAACCCCGACAAGAGCGACAAGATTGCACAAAAAGATTCAGTACCTGTACCGGGCCCCGATGCTATCGCAGAAGACCTTGAGAAGGTCGGATTTGCCGAAAAAACCGAGTAGCATGCTTAAAAGCATGGGAAACGAGGAGCTGAGGTGGACAGAATCCCGTTCACATCCTGTCCGTATGCAAGAACATGTAGCACGTGGCTGCAGAAGTGCACAGCCACTTCAGTACCCAGTAACCAGTACCCAGGACGTTTTCACTGAGAGCCATAGCATCGTACACTCTCCACGAACCGGTCGATCATCGCGTCAATACTATGCATCTGACAGCTTCAGTTCCGCCTGTGTGTGGTCTTGAGTGAGAGTTGGTAGTTGTAGGCTTCGGCAAATCGCGAGGCATGAGATGTAACAGATGATGTGTTACTCGAATACAAATATGGGAAGTAGGCTTTGACCGTAATTACAACAAGGCCTTCCTTGCCAACTCAATCTTCCTTGCAGCCTCGCCAGCTTTGTAGCCTCCTTTTGATACGCACACCATACTTCCATCGTCCAACTCGACCTTGTCCTCGACTTCGGGGTGGCTACAAGGGCAGTGGTGGGGGAAATGCACACATGACAGGGTAGAAGGACAGAGGTATTTGTCGCAGTGTACTGTTGGACATGTCTGGTCAGCCATGTGTCGCATAGCAGGCTTGCTGGAGACTCCTACCGGCTTCGTATTGTTGCTTGTACCATGAAGAGTCCGAAGCAGCGTTTTGGGCTTGTTGCTGCTGTTGACCGCCTTGGTTGAACATTTGCTCAAAGAACTGGAACTGAGCAAATGTAGGTAGGACAAAGAGCAGGAGAGTGGTAAAGAGGAGGGAGAGTGGTGTCTTCATGGTTGCACTTTTGTTCTGTTGTGATTTGGGCCAGGTAGTGTAGAGTTTGGTATGAGAAGTCAGGCTTCTGCTATGTTCCGAATGTAAGAAGTCGTCGAAGATTCTTGTGGTTCTGTAGAGAGTAACAACTTCAATAAAGCAATGATTAAAGACCAGCTGTATCTGTCCGCCCTTGGGAGCCTTGGAGCATCCCCGTTGCTGCCAAGACAATCCACAAACTCCGCCAAAGCTTCAGCACTTTGGCGTATCTTCACGAATTTTTCCTCCATCCGCGCCGCCAACGATTCGATAACCCGACGACCCACGACCAAAGTCACTTCTTTTCCTCTTCCACGACTATCGCACACAACACCGCCAACATGCATTTGATGTACACTCTCGACAACCAGGGCAAGCGTGTCTACACCTTGAAGAAGGTCAACGGCGCCGAGGTCACAAAGTCCGCCCACCCTGCTCGCTTCTCGCCCGACGACAAGTACTCGAGGTAAGAGAATGAAATGTCTTAGACGCACCACACGGGAAAGAGAGGGAGTCAGGAAGAGAAGCTCCAAGAATCAAGAGAACATTGCGATCGGTGTGGGCATACCTCATCCGGTCGCAGATCGAGGGCACACGACATTCATTGATGCAGAAGAGGATGGTTATACGGCGAAAGAAGGGAGATGAACAGTGTGGTTGCGAACAGACAGAGGTAATACCAGTCACGAACGATGCTAATCATGGCGAACAGACACCGCGTCACCCTCAAGAAGCGCTACGGTCTCCTCATCACCCAGCAGAGTACGTTCCAACCCGAACACAATTCTCCTGCCACAAGATATCTCGACTAACGCAATCAAACAGAGGACCTCAAGGTTCTTGGCCAATAAGCGCGCTCTAGCATTTCTGGAAGCGATCATGGACATTTGAACAAATTTTTCGTACTATGGGAAAAAGAAAGGCGTTCTACGGCGCAGGCTTGTATTGGAGGGTCGGTCTCTTTTTGAGAAGGAATTGGCGAGACGAGAGTACGCACGCGATGTTCTCGATTCGATCATTCGAAGTGGTCGAGTCGCAAGCACCATTGTCGATCGCGAAAGCAGAGACTCAAAAAAATCATCAAACATTTCAAACGCCAGATCTTGTCATGTCTCCGAACATGTGTTCTGTGAAAGCACTTTTGTATACTGTTTCCCACATTATGACAGTATAAACTCTCCAATTGCCATAAACACCGCTGCATCAAACACCTTGCTATGCAAGTAGGAACAAAAGATCATACCGGACATTAATCAAGTCTCCTCGCACATCTATCGTTTCTTCGAGTTGACGTTGCGGCCGCCACCTACCTTCATCCGGCCACCGGACCTGTTGTTGCGGGCTCCGGTCAGGATGCTGGGCAGATAGTCCTCGTCCATCAAGTCTCTTTCCTTCCTTCTCTTCTCCTCCTCATGATGTCTGGTGAACTCCTTCTGATCCTCTGCAAGGATGAGATCGTTGCCCCAGTGCCCCTTACCTCCACCTTGAACTCTTCCGTTTGCGCTTCCGTGCACGGGCTTGGGGATGCTGAAGCGATCGCCGCGGGTGTTCCATTGCATGTTCTTCTTCAAGTGCAACTTGAACTCGCCGTTGGAAGTTGTGCTGCAAGCCACTCTTGTGAGTGTGGGACTGCCGCATCTGGGACAGAACTGCTTGCTCATCTCCTTGGTTGTGCAGAAGCAGGCGTGGCAGCGCAGGATGTACGTCTTGAGGTGCTTCACGCGTTGCATGGTCGGAGAGATCAAGTTGAGGTTTATTTGCAAAAGGACGTTTTGCATGGCGAAATCTGTCGTCAGAGTTGCAACCTGGAGAACGCTTTGGGCCGATTGGGTGCTCTCGGTGCTGCCAGACGAGTCCTTTTCCTGGTGCTTCTTCAGGTTCGAGGGAGTGATCCAGCCTCCATCAGAGTCTTCGCCAGTGTCCTCGGCCTCCTCTTGTGCAGTCGCGGTGGTTTGGGCCAAATCGGCAGGTTGGGCATCTTGAGCGACGGGTTCCTCAAAGGAGGAAGGCTCTACCTCGTCGATCTCTGACTTGGCCAAATCTTCGGAGATTTGCTGAACAGACGAATCGGTGCTGGAGTTCTCAGGCAGCGTCTCGGTGGTCTCGTCTTGCTTGGTCTCGGTCGCGTCCTCCTGCTTGCCGTCGGCGGCCTCCTCAGACTTGACGTCCTCCTTGACCGGGGGCTTGCCGTTCATGCCCTTTTGTCCAGGATTTTTCCTCAACCTCCAGTCGCCACCATTGCGCTCACACTCTAACTCATAGGCTAGGGCAACAATCTGAATATCGGGCTTGGAGAGAACGTCCAGATCACCAGTCTTGCGGGCAAAGTCGGTGACAAACTTGATGCTAGCGGGAGTCGGCGAACGGATAGTCAGGAAGGGCATTAGTTGCGTCTCTACACGCGTACGGGTGGCAGCATCTCTGATTTCGGTGATGATGGCGGGGACAGTGACGATTTGCTCGGATTGCGCCAGGAGAGTCGATACAGTAGGATGGTTGCGGATAATAGCACCAGTATCCAGGACGATGGTGTGTACCGGCTTCTGCGACTCGATGGTTGCGCTCATAGTTGGTGTTTTCTTAATGTCGTCGGTCGCAGGAATTCTGGAAGGTCAACTTTTTTCTGAACATGTTTGTCGCCCGAGGACCCTGGCTGGCCGTGATGCGCCAAGAGACTGTTCCTTAGCCTCTACTCTCACGTCTATCCTCATGCCCGTCTCCAATCCAGTCATTGCGACAGCCAAATAACATCATTGTAGGTCAAGTTGACCAGTCAGTTCCGAAGAACTCGTCAGCAAAGACACGCCTATAATATTACGGCTGCATGGTCTGGTGCAGTTCGAAAACATGTTCGCAAGCGCTGTAGTACCGTCGGTAGTCTGGACGCATGTCAAGCACAAGCTTCCAAAGACTTTAACCTACATGCAGGAATGTGCAAATCAAACCAACATCAGCATCGACTCCAAGGAAACACAAAGCAATGTGTCTCTAACGCGATCATATTGCAAGATACGAGACGCGTACAGGCTTATGGATGGACGTGGCGCAGGGCCACGTCAAGTGTCCACGAGACCCGACAGCAGCAGCTGGCACATGCCTGCAGGGATCAAGCATGGAACATGGAACATGGATGTGACATCTGGCTTGTCCATGCACACGCGAGATGTAGGCACGTCGTGTCACAGTGCGAACAGCTGCATAGGGCCCAAAAAGACAGAGAGGCAATTCCCCAGGGCTGGCAGCGCGTGGTGCAGCGTGCCAAACATGCGAATCAAATGCCCGGGATGAGCCGGCCACTTTCAGACTTGAGCAGGGAGCCAATCAATTTTTTAATATCAATGGCTCAGAGGACGGCCCACGAGCGACAAGCACGCATGGCGGTGTGGTGTCTCGGAGAAGAACAAAGACCGGGGGAAACACAGAGAAACAAGCTGCAGCGCTGCAACACAGGCGCTGGCAGCACAAAAGCAATACAGTAGACATGCAATGCACATGAAATCCTAGCAGCCATCAGATGGCGGTGGTCTCTGCGCGGGTCGGCCGGCAGATGTATGGACGGGGACGGGCCAAGCAGAGTGGTTTGGCGGCTTGTGCTTTGTCGCTCGCTAGCGGGGCTTTTGGCTGTCAAGTGGTGAAGACTTGTGAGTTGGCAGAAGTCGGAGCAGCATCAGGTCTTGAAACCTTCGTTCAAGCTCCCTTTGACCTCGTCGAAGCTTCCCGTCCGCTACCGCCGTCGTCCCTCCACGTTCTGTCTTTTTTGCCAGAGTGTTTTGCTCCCGGCATCATCATCATCAACAACCAACACACTTTTCTTACAGCAGAATGGCCTCTGCACCCACCACACCCGGCGGTGGCCTCGACCGCTATCTGGTCATCCACGTAGCCACGACCTGCGACGAGCACGGTGTCTATGTGACCAAGGACTCGGCAGAAGTCATCGAGCTGGGCTGGATCCTGCTCGATTCAAAGAACTGCGACGAGGTAGGCAGGAACGCTGCTCTTATCTGCAATCCCGTCTAACGCTCCTTCTCAATGCAGCTCCACCGCGAGAGCGTTCTCGTCAAGCCCGTCAATACTCCCATCACCCCGCTCTGCAGTAAGACAAGCCTCGACCCACCATCGCCGCTGACAGGTCATTGACACGTTGTGCAGCCAGCCTTACAACCCTCACCTGGGAGCACGTCCGCAATGCAGGCTCTTTCCGCGATGCCATCAACCGCCTGGACCAGTTTGCCCAGGAGCACCTCACCAAGAACAACCACGAGTTTGCCTTTGTTACTCTGGACTCGTGGGATCTCCGCGTCCAGCTGCCTCGTGAGGCTCGCGACAAGGCTGTCGTCCTTCCCCCGTACCTGCAGCACTCGCGCACCTTCGACCTCCGTACCGAGTACCAAAGATGGCAGGCTCACCACCCCGAGTCGCTGCCCTTCGGCTCCAGTGCCTTGACCAACATCTGTGCCGCCCTCGAGGTCGAGCCCGTCCAGTCTTCGGCCCCCATCAAGCACAACTTGCCTTTCCACCTGCAAGCCCTGGCTCCCGCCTCGCCTCGCCGTGCCATGGAGGAGGCCGTCACTCTTGCAAGAGTTCTTCGTGGTCTGATCCGCAAGTCTCAGCCTCCCCACGAGCACCCTGATGTCCTCACTCGCCCCATGGATGCCCGCGCAGACGTGCGTGCTTTCTTGTCTGAGCGCAGCAAGGTCCTCCACATGAGCGGTCTTCCCCACGACACCACTCAGTCCGAGTTGGAGAGTTGGTTCACGCAATTCGGTGGTAGACCCATCGCCTTCTGGACCCTCCGCACCCCTGACCAGCACAAGCCTACCGGCACTGGCTTCGCCATCTTCTCCTCCCACGAAGAGGTATGTTGAGCATGTTCAATGCTACACTCCCAAATTAACATCCCTTCTAGGCTGCCGAATCCCTCTGCATGAACGGCCGTGCTCTCAACGAGAAGGCCATCGAGGTTTCTCCTTCCTCTTCGCGCGTCCTTGACCGTGCCGCCGACATTTTGACTGCCTTCCCTCCAAGCAAGAACCGTCCTCGTCCCGGTGACTGGACTTGCCCCTCTTGCGGTTTCTCCAACTTCCAGCGCCGCACTGCTTGCTTCCGCTGCTCCTTCCCTGCCATGGCTGCAGCCCCTGACCCAATGTACGGCTACGGCTACGGCCACCCTGGCATGATGGGTCCTCCTGGACACCACATGGGTCACCACCACATGGGCGGCGGCGGTATGCGTGGCGGTGGTTCCACTCACGTACCTTTCCGTGCCGGTGATTGGAGATGCGGTGCCGAGGGTTGCAACTACCACAACTTTGCCAAGAACGTTAGCTGTCTCCGTTGTGGTGCTTCACGTGCAAGCGCAGCTCTGGTCGCAGATTCCAACTACCAGCAGGACGGATCTCAAGGCTTCGGAATGGGCCCTCCTTCTATGGCTGGTACCCCTGGCCCCGCTCCCTATGCTCCCCAGCAGGGTGGCTTCAACTCTGCCGGAAACTTCCCTGGACAGAGCTACGGTGGGCCTCAGTCGACCTACGCACTCCCCTCCGGCCTCGGTGCTGGTAGCTCTCCCTATCCTGCGATGAGCTCTGCCTACGGCCACAACGCCGGCATGCCCTCTGGTGGGTTTGACAGCCGTGCCGAGGCCGCTTTTTCCGCAAGCCAGAACAACTCTTCGTTCTCCAACGGTGGCGGCATGTACGCTGGTGAGCAAGCTACTCCCGACCCTTTCACTTTCTTAAGCAGTGGCCTCAGCGGCCTCAGTGTCTCGGACGATGCCCGCCGTAATGGCGCCAACCCTTCCAAGTCTCCTGCATAGAGTACTTGGCGGCAAAGACTTTCTGGATGGAAAAAGAAAACCTCACCAACAGCAAAACTGTCGGAGGAGATAACCGCACATTTGTATTGGAAAACCGGACCGTGTACACCAAATCAATTCGGAAGGGGCAGGGATAAATATGGGTTTTGCTGTTTTGGTCGAAAATTGCAATGTCAGTCAGCGTCGGCGCCTGGTGGGGGTGATCGGGAACGGTTTTTGATTCATTTATACAACTTGTGGGAGTTTTGTCTTTTGCTGCTTCATGCCGTATAAGATGATTGTTCATGGAGCAAGGAAAAGGTGGCAGGAGCATTGCAAAAAAGGAGGTCTGTGGTGGTTCTGTGTTCGACAAGACCACTAAAAGGGGAAGCATTTCAGGAGGGAGACAAAGAGGAGTGTTGGGCAACACATCTATCATCATGGCATCTTCTGGCAGAGGAACGAAGGAAAGGGGGGAGGAGAGGCGAGTAGGGGAGTTTTCCTCGTTCTCGTGTGTTTGTCATTTACTTGATTGTTCTCTTGAACTTGTTGACATTTTTTGAAACATCTTTCTGATTTCTTTTTACATTGTCTTTGCCATGATTCTTCTGCTGTTCCCGCATCACTCAATCACATAACAGAAAATCAAAAAATGACACGCGAGGGGAAGGAAAGCAGCTATGGATCTTTTGTCCGAGTCTAGGTGTTGTCCCACGATCACATATCTTCCTCGTCTACTCACTAAGGTTACCCCAGCACTATATGGATGCGAATCAACGTGCAGAGCACCCACACTCGCTCGAACGAGGCTAAGGTCACTCGTGATGGTGTGAAGCAAGGTAGATACCCATCTCTCTATTCCAGTCTCTTGTGTCTTCTCTGGCATGAGAGCCTCGAACTAAGAATGCTGATACAATTTTCAAATCTCCCCTTTCTCTAGCATGTACAATCAGGCCTGCTGCCAGCTGATGAGCTCTATCCTCTCTCTCTCTCTCGTGGTATCATATCAAAGTATCAAAAAGTCCTTCCGTTCTCCAAATAAAAACGCCAATGTAAGAACCATCCGTTCAAGAGTACAAATCCCAATTCGTCAGTAGCGTTGGGTGATTGGTGGTGGAAACTTGCTCGATGCAGCCATCCCTCTGACTCTGTCCATCAACCTGTTTACCGGTAGATAAGGTGCCTCCATCCGACGCACCAATTGGACTCTTTTGTCGTGATCGAAATCGTGAGCTTGTGAGTGCCGTTTGATCAGGAGCTGTGAACTCGGCTCAGAGGCTGCGTATGTTTTGTGCATACATCCGTCCACAGGACAATGCCAGACATCCCCGTTGTTCGCTGCGTCCTCGAAACGAAACGGTAATGAGGTCTCGCGTGTTTTCGTGGCGATGGCTTTGTCGTCATCCGAACCCTCGGATATTTCCTCGATCTGTCTGTCACTGGACTCCTCAATCTCGGTCGCAGGATTGTCGACCGACATGACGTCTGGGCCAAGAGAGTCGGGTAAGACTCCTGCAGCTCTCTTGCTTTGTATGGCAGTCGGAGACCCCTTTGATATGTTATTTGCCCGTGGGGCGAACTTGCTAGGCCTCGGTCTCAGAGCTGATTTTCCTTTACCTTTGCCTCCGGTGGTGCGGATCTCATCATCGCTTGAGGACATGTTCTGGTCGACGTGGGTTCTTGGTGTAGTGGTGGTTGACACAATCTCGAGGATCTGTTCTACTTCTGGACTGTTGTCTAGGACCATAGGCAACGAATCCAATGTTGCATTTGACTGTGATCTCGTTGATCTTGTTGAGCGAGCCGAGCGTGCAAAGACAGCAGATTTTGGAGTCGAGCTTTGTTGTTTGGCCGTTGCCTTTTTCCTCCTGGCGCTGGCAGTCGAAGCCGCAGGAGATTGTGAAGCGCTATTTTGCGACGATTTTGCTCTCGGCGGTTTTATCCTCGTCTGTACCAGAACAAAGTCATTCTGAAAATCCTGGTTAGCTATGGCTGGACGTGGAGGGGTGGTGCAACTTACCGGAAACGTGACTTGTAACCACGTGTAGAGGGGTACACGGGACCACTGCAAATTTTCCTTATTCATCAACATAGATGCTATCAGGAAATGCCTATGCTTAGTAAACATTTCGGCAACATCTGCGACGTCTTTGCATCCTTCAAGGTTTGCCTCGCTGCACTGGCGATGAGAGTCAGCACGAAACCTCGAGGCATCGATAGCTGAGACGACTGACCTTTTTGAAGAAGTGTGGAGCCGACAAGTCGGCATACTTTTTCTGGGCCTTGTAGCTGTCGGCCATAAAGTACAGCAGCTTCAGAGCCTGGGTCATGTCGCTGTATGTGTCTTGGTATGCTCTGCTCGGCTTGATTGTGAACCAGCCAGCCTGACCAGCAGCCCATATATCCAGCGAACCATCTCCATATTCACCATAGGAGAACTCTTTGATGTCTGTGAGGTCGATTTGAACGGCGCGACGAGCAGTATTGTCTAACCAGGATCCGATGTTATGAGAGTTTGGAGGTTCAAGTTTTCCAGTGATGGTGAGTGGTCGGTATTGTCCAGCATGCAGTAAGCTCGCAGGAGCCCTAGTCGGGTCTTCTGGGTCATAGACAAATGCTTGCTTGAGTTCGAATTCAGGCCATTCGTCCGAGTTCAGTTGCGACGGGTCGCGAGGGCATAGTATCGAACTCTCGGCGGTCATGATTGCATCAATGTGGTTGTCAATGAGATGGAATGCATCTTCGACGCTGAAGAATGGGCGTAGCACTACTAGATGAACAAGTGAATCAGAGAACAAATGAATCAGACTCGAGGAAGTCGCGACCAACTCTTCTCTTGCAGTTGCTCCAACTCGCGAAGAGCACGCGCGATCCGCGTCACTGCCGAAAACGCCTTTGCCAAGCCCGACCTTGGTGGAGGCTTGAGAGCTTTCCAAAGATTTGTTCGCTCCTCTTCTCTGGTCATAACGACACTCTGCAGATGGCAAAGAGCTTCATTTGGAAGTCAGTCAAAATCATGAGCGATCCTTCTCCTGTTGTTGAAGGTGTCTTTGGTACGTCTTGTCCCACAATTTCACTTCCACAAACCCACCACTGACACGAATTTCCCTCTAGCCGTACACAAGCCACTCGCCGTCTCCTCCGCTCAAGCTCTCCGCGATCTCCAAAAACACTTGAACCCCTCCAAAACATTCGCTCCCTGGATCCAAGCCGAAAAGAACAAACGCGACGCCGATGCTGCCAGATCTTACAAACGTTCACGCAAGCAGAGACAGGCCGTCCAGGTCAAGCTCGGTCATGGCGGAACTCTCGATCCTCTGGCTACCGGTGTGCTCGTCGTAGGAGTCGGCAGTGGAACCAAAAAGTTGCAAGGTTTCCTCGACTGCACAAAGGTGTACGAGACTGTTGTTGTCTTTGGTGCTGCAAGTGATACCTACGATACCGAGGGCAAGGTCGTCAAGAGGGCCCCTTATCAACACATTACCAAGCACATGGTCGAGGAAGCCCTGCAAAAGTTCCGTGGTGACATTATGCAACGCCCTCCCATCTTTTCCGCTCTCAGGGTCCAGGGTAAGCGTCTTTACGAGTACGCCAGAGAAGGCAAAGAAGTGCCAGTAGAGATTCAAGAAAGACCTGTCACGGTATCGCAATTGGACATGGTGGAATGGTTGGACCCCAATACACACAAGTACAATTGGCCTGAGAAGGAGGCTGAAGACGAGGAAAAGAAGGCCGTGGACAAGCTCTTGCCGCAAGTCGCTAGCGAAGCACAAGCTACCACTGCCCAGGAACCACAACCCGACGCCGACGAGCTGAAGAGAAAAAGAGAGGGTTCCGACGGGCCTGAGGTCAAAAAGATGAAGGTTGATGGCGCCGAAGCAGCAGACCAAGCATCAACAGTCAACGAAGGTGCTGCACAAGAGCAAAAGCCATGCCCAGCACCGGCAGCTCGTATAAGAATGACCGTTTCGTCGGGCTTCTACGTTCGCAGTCTATGCCACGATCTGGGTGCAGCCGTTGGCTCGCTTGGTCTCATGGCTGCACTGGAGAGATCGCGACAAGGTGAGTTTGAGCTGGGCAGGAACGTGCTTGAATTCGAGGATTTGGAGAAGGGTGAGGATGTCTGGGCTCCTAGACTCACAGATCTGTTGGCACAATGGCAAAAAGACCATCCAGAAGGTCAGAGCGGTCACACACGCATCACGGCCAAGAGACAAGGAACGCCTCCTCCTGCAGAACAACAACAACAACATCGCAGAAACTCATCCTCACCAGCATAGAGGTTGGGATAAGAGCTTTCATGACTAAAATAAACCTTATCTCGATACCCCGTGGCTTCTGGTGGCTAGCATGTGTTTTTCTTTTGTCGTGACTTCAGTAGAACTTGATAATTTAAAGCTCCTCCTTGATGCTCTGAACCTTGGCAACAAACTTGCTGAGGATGTTGCTGCGCTTGGTCAGGTCATCAACCTTCTCAGGTGCAAGGCCGCCCTTCTTGAGCAGGTTGTTGAGTCTCTTGGACTCCTTCTCGACGTAACCAGGGTTCTCAGCAAGCTTGTTGAAGACCTTGACGTAGTACTGAGCGTAGGTGTCCTTGATGGTCTCGGAAGCGGCCAAGATCTCCTTCTGGATGGTCTCGAGAGCACCACCGCTGGTGTACTGGGAAACAAAGCTGTCGAGAGCGGCGATGGTGCCAGCAGCGACGTCAAGGCCACCACCAACAGTACGGTGGGTACCGGCCTTCTCGTTCAGGTACTTGACAAGAGCATCCTCGGAACGACCGCCTTCGTAGGCGATAGGCTCCTTGGAACCCTTGGGGAAGAATTTGATGGTAGGGTAACCCTTGATGCCCTGCTTCTGAGCAGTGGCCTTAGCGTTCTCGGCTTCAGCATCGACCTTTGCGATGAGGACGTTGGGTTCGTTGGCGTAGGTGTTGGCGAGCTTCTCCCAGATAGGGGCAAGGGTCTTGCAGTCTGCAAAGAAGTCAGCATATTTGCCCTGCTCAGAGAGCGGCATCTGCTGCTTACGTCCGCACCAAGGAGCGGTAAAGGCAACAATGACATCCTTGTCACCACCAATCTCGGTCTTGAAGGTCTGGTCGTTCAACATCTCGACGTTGCTGGGAGCGACGGCCTTCTTCTTCTGCTTGAGACCAGTCTTCTCGGAGACAAAGGCGGACAGACTGTCGAGGTCTCTGCCGCTGTTGTAGTCGGTGGGAGTGTCGCTCTTGCCGTCGAACCATTTGAGGGTAGGGAAGCCCTGAACACCGAATCTACGACCAAGCTCCTTGTTGGCATCGGCATCGACCTTTGCGATGGTGACCTTGTCCTTTGCGAATTCGAATGCGGAGGCCAGCTCCTCGTAGACGGGAGCCAGAGTCTTGCAGTGACCACACCAGGGGGCGAAGAACTCGACCAGAGTAGGCTTTCCGGACTTGAGGACAATGTCGTCGAAGTTCTTGGGGATGAGGTCGATGACGGCCGAGGCGGCAGAGGTGCCAGCCAGGGCGAGGGAAGCAATCAATCCGAATCTCATGTTTGCGATTTGTTGCTGTTGCGAGTCAACAGTTGATGGCAGCAGCTCCAAGTTTCACGCTCGACCATCAATGCCGCCACCTGTTCACCATACAGCCGAGCTGAGTAAGCGCTTCCCCTTCGTCATTGCCCTGATCCGACATCCGACATCCTTCTAGCCAAGGGTCGTCATCTTCCATCAGCCCCCACGACCGCCAACCTATCTCTATCTTGTCTTCGTTGCAATATTACCGGCTATGTACTGTTACAGTGAATCTGTTACAACATATCGAGCAAGGCACAAGTTTGTACGAGAGCCTCCACCTCTTCGTTCCTATTCTGATGGCTGCCACGCCGAGCCGACCGGATACAGCTAAAAACTCGAGTCGTCAAACTCATTCTTGGCATGGCCATCAGAAGCTGCGGCGCTATCAACTTGTGTTGCCTACTTTCTTCGTGTTGGCAAAGGCCCGCTCTACATGTCGTATCCATCTGCACGTCATGCCTACACTCGGCCGCGTGTCCTCGTATCTTGCGAAAGCCATGAAGTTGCCTTACTTGAGTAACATCACAAATAGGCAGGTACTGTAACTCCAGGACTCCAAACTAATGCTCATCCGCCTACCTATCCTATCGGTCAACCCACATTCACAACAGGTATGAGCCAGCGAGCGAACAGAAATCGCTCCGGCCGTGATTTGGCGACTGCCCGATGCCCGCTTCCATGGCCAAGACTTGCTCCTCGGGAGTGGACGGCGATCATTCTTTAAATAGCTCTTCACGAATCACGACTTTGATTGGGCGACTTCGAAGACGACTTCGCACGTAAAGACGACCCATGGTACATGTAAGGTGGTAAGATCATTTTCTAACTCCAAAGGTTCGCGAACCCCGTGGGAATAATGGTAAGACACGTTCTCTGCCCAGCTCTTCTTCAACGTTATGTCGATACCGTTGATCGATTTCTGTTTTGTCATGTCGCGCACATATGATGCCCGCCGAACCTAGACTTTTTTCTCCAACGGTCTAGTGCATGACGTGGTTAGGGCCATCTACACGGTCCTTGCCCGCCCCCTGATCCGATGTCGAGGTTTTGGATTTCTGCGCTGAAGTGGGAAGTGGACGATCAAAATCCAGAGCCGTCAAGGATCAGAACTTCAGAAGGCGCTTTAAAGTTGGCTTGAGAAATGCACGGCGAACCGTTGCCCATCTTTTGAGTTCACACGGCCGCCACAGACCGACCGGCCCTCAATTCGTCAATTACAGCCACTTCCCTTCTATTTTCCTTCGTACTCTGACATCTCGTTTGCTTCCTGTCGCGCTTCCGGATCCTGTCTTCCGTAACTTCTGTGTCTGGTCATCTCTTGTGCTGTCATGCGAGGTTCAACTGTTTGATAATCTCTCGTTCGGCCTGTCAAGACCCGTAGCCAGAATGTATTTCCATGCCGTGGCCCTGGTCGTCTTGATAGCCTTGCTCGTAAGATGCGAAGCTTGTAAGTGGTGGCTGCATTACGCTCCGCATTGCCCTATATTAACACGACCTTTCAGCAACAAATGGAAACCTCTCGGCGGTCAATCTCACTCCCAGTATAACAACGACGACCGTCGCTCCTCGCCTGGGTGCATACATTCTTGCTGCATTAGGACAAACACCGACCTACACTAACACTACAACGACGGCTGCTTCGTTGAATACCACCTCCTCTTCGCAGGCGTCAACACCCACACGTAGCACTATCTGCTATGGGGGCGGCGGTCGATGCTGGGATGATATTACATACATCAGCCCAACCATAGCACCAACTGGTACTGGTGCTGCCTACGCGACATCATGTTCCAATCTAGTCTCGGCTTATAATTCAGCTTCAAACTCCTGGGTTGATAAACACAGCTATACGACTAACGACACTGCCATCCTCGGAGGAACTTCTTGGGTCTCGGTTACGTACTATGTGAACGCGACGACTCTTTGCGATGGCCACGCACGCGTGACCTACTCTCCCGCGATCGCAACCTCATCAACGGTCATCACGAAAGTCGGCACGGCACCGACGACTTCCACGGGTGTAGCATCAATGGGATGGATTTTTCCCATCTCTTCCGTCTCCTGCAGTATCAATCCCTCAGATTGCGACGGACTGTACAACGCTTATAGCACCGCATCCTCAAAATGGGTTGCTGCTGGCAATGGTACTCGTGCTGCTGATGCCATCTTCCCGACCATCACACCGTCGCCTTCGCTACCGGCCTGTGTCAATTCCAGTCAATCCAGCTCGTACGACGCTTTCTCCAAAAGTTTCTATGGCTGTGGACTTTGCACAATCTTTGGCGACGAGGTTGAGTTGATGTATTTCCCAGAGGCCACGACAGTCTCACGCGATATGTGTGCAACAACCCCTTCCGCTAAGCTCACGGCATATGGTAAGGACGTTGGTGTACCTTATACAGCTGCCGACCCATCGGCTACATGGAATGGAACCGGTACTCCTCCGGAGAGCGCTGTCGTTGGAACGCACACATTCACTTCTGGAACCGCATACATCTCGATCAAACGCGTTTGGGCGGTCGATCGTTGCTCCAGCCAACTTGGCACGACTGTTACTGGTGCTGTCCTCGCCTTGCCATCAGAGAGCTTGTTGAGTCTACGTTACTCCCAAAATCACTTTCAGTATTTCATGACGACTAACTCGGTCACTGGATATCCCTTCAACTATGCCGATCTCAATAATCCTGTTCCTTACAGTGCTTGGAATGGCCAAGCGAGATGTGAGCAGCCTGGATTTGCTGACTACAAATGCAATGTCATTTACGAAAATGACTATAATCCTCAACTGGCCATGCCTCCTGGCATCAGGAAGTTGAACCCGGCATGGGAGGGTTGTCAGATGTGGTATGGAGGTCTTTACGATCCGCCGTATGCTCTGAAGCCTGGAACTGCTGTCGATACGCCCACAGTGGCCTTTGGGCCAACAGCGACAACCACGTCGGCAGTACAGGCCTCATCTGTAGCTCCTACCACACCCACGCCTACTGCTCTCGCTGATCGCACGAGCGAGCGAGCGGGTACTACTCAAGGACAAGTCAATAACGGCAATACTCAGCAAACGCAGGAAGCTGAAGAAACGCAGGCTGTCAACACTGCAGGTCATTACCAGAACACCCAAGCAACACAAACACAGGATGGTACAGGAAACACTCAAGCGGCTCAGAATTCGCAAGGTGGTAGCCAGAATAACAACGGGGGCAACAACCAGGGCGGAAACAACAACAACGACCAGAACCATGGAGGAAGTCAAACCACTCAAGGGGGAAGCAACAACAACAACAACGGTGGTGCTCAGAACACCCAGAGTGGTCAAGCCAACCAAGGAGGACAGAACACTCAAGGAGGACAGAACAACCAGGGTCGCCAATCTCAGAACGCAGGTCAAAACCAGCACTGGAATCCGACACAAGCTGGGGCCGGAAACACGCAAGGAGTCAACGTTGCAAGTGGAGCTCAGGACAATCCAAGTTTACAAGCACAAGGTGGATCTGCGCAATCCTCCGCTAAACATCCGATTTATGTGTTTACTGCCGGCACCTTCACGTACACCGCCACTAAGACCGAGATTGCGACAAACACGGTGTATATCTGTGACACGCAGACTCTATCTGTCGGTGGGCCAGCCGCAACGCTCCCTGTAAACTGTGTCATCAGTGCTGGCACGAACGGATTGGTTATCAGTACCGAGGCCGCTGCTGTCACGAACCGCGCATCCGCAGTGACTGCATTGCCAGTAATCACAAAAGCCGTCATTGTCACCGTCGGCAGCAAGGTTCGAACTTTCTCCCAGGACTCACCGGGCGTAGTCGACATTGGTTCGACCAAGCTCACCGTCGGCGGCTCAGCAGCTACGCTTGGTGATGGATCTGTTGTTAGCGCTGACAGCGAGGGGATCAAGGTTGGCTCCTCCATTGCCAAATACTCGACTGTGGCACCTGCGTCTGTTGCAGGTCCAAATGTCGTTGTGTTCATGGTTGGTACCAAGACTGTCACTGCATCATGCCCTCCAGGATCAACGAACCAAGCTGTAATTGGGTCTGTGACGCTTACTGCTGGTGGATCTGTCCAAACACTTGAGGACGGATCTCGTGTCAGCCTCGCCTCAGGAGGTGCGATCATTGTTGACAGCACATCTGCCGCTGCAATCGCCATTCCCGCGTCTGCAGTAGTGTTCACTGTCAATGGCAATGCTGTGACAGCATACCAGGCTGCTGATATCCCAAGCGTTGCGACAATCGATGGCACTGTCGTCTCACGAGACGGACCTGCTATAACCTTGTCCAGCGGCGTGGTGGTTAGTATAGGCTCCAATGGACTTGTGGTGCAACAGGGGTCTACAGTAGTGCCGGTGTCTGCTTTCACGACGGCATCTGATGAAGACGACTCATCACCTTCGTCGGGATCATCTGCGTCTGAATCCGGATCCAATGCTTCAAGCAACAGCGCAGCGATCAGTTCGACAAGGACTGCTCAACAAAACCAAGGCTCGCAGGCAACAATCACTGGCACATCCGGAGCAGCGTCTATCATCCGCCTGTCCACCACGGCCAGTGTGGTCACGACCGCCCTACTCATTTCACCCCTTCTACTAGCCGTCTTCCTGTAGATTCTATCTCTTCATTCTTCGTCATGGCATTTATTTTGGTGTATATACTTAGGTTGATCGTTTATTTCTTTTGGGCTGGACTTGGAGAGATATTGTAAGATGGGAATCTGGGATCTCACGACATGGGACGACTTTTTGAGCGCTTTGCATGTGTGTCTATATTCAGATAGCTTTTCTTGTCCTATGTTTGCGACAAAGTTCGCCAATACAACACGATTCAGATATTCAGTCACCAGTCCACGCGAGTCAATGTGTCGATGTTAGTGGACATGGTCTTGGAGGAATCCATGCAGGCTTCGGACTTTGCACATGGAAACACTTCCAAGTCTTCGACTGACAAACGATGACTCGAAGCGTCACGATTCTGACATAAGACTTGAGTAGATATCTCTATGGTAATCTGGACAGTTCGAATCTCCCATGTCTGTCTCGTTCGACGGACAATATCATCGACTCGAGCGACGTCATCTTCACATGCAAAGTGCCAGGGTCGTACCCCGTACGTGCGGAGATGAGGACGACATCAATTCACACATCCACCACTCCATCCTTACAACCAAAATCCAATGTCTAAGCAATCATCTCAACGCCTCCCAGCACCGGCGCTCTTCGTCGGACCACCCTCTCTCAATGCCAGCAATGTTTCTCTCACACGCGCAAACACGGACACATCACAAAGCTCACGCGCCGTACCCTCATCAGCAATCCCCGGTCCTCCCTCGCCATCCTTGAACCAGACATCGCTGTCCAGGTCGAACACAGGTCTATCACGACAGAATACAAATCTTTCGCGCCAGAATACGAGTCTGTCACGACAGCACACTAGGGATGCATTGAGCAGACAAAACACGAACATCTCAATACGACCCGATGGCTTACAAGTTCCCGAGGAAAGCACACAAGCAGCAGCGGGAGGGGTAGGACTGGGCTTAGCAAACACGACTATCGATGAAGAAGTAAAACGCCAACGGCCTCGCCGCGGTACCGCAGTCCTGGATGCCCACTGGGCCGCTCTTCAATCAACACTCTCGGACATTGAACTTTCAGCCGCATCTTCCGCCCACGTTTTCAACTCCAACCACGCAAAAGCACTCGAGGAGCTTCGAGCTGCTCAAGTGGAATTGGCAAGAGCGTGGGGTCAAACAGATGCGGAAGATGTATCCACCTTGCCCTCTCCAGACTTGAGAATGAACAAAGAAACTGGCACGAAGAAGGATGAAGATAAACAACACTATGGCAATCATCACAAAGACCAAGAGAAACAGGCAGAGCAGAACGAGCGAAAGCTTTCTACGGCAACGACATTGGACTTGACTTCTGCGGCGAGAAGAAGAGAGGCTAGTGATAAGTACTTTGCCGCTGTCAAACAGGGGGTTGCAGACGTGGTCAGAAAGCTGGACGGTGTTGCTGATGCCATGAGAGAGGTCGAGATGCAGAGCAGAGATATCTGGGGTGATGACGGAAAGGAAAGCAGTGACATGACCGAGAGTGAGTTTGGAAGTCTGAGTTCTTGAGATACCCAATGGAGGATAGATTGTATTGGCGTTCTATATGGATGAGTCCGGATAGGGTACATAATACAAGGTGACGGAAGCAGTCCGAGCCGCGGGAACGCTACGGATTCTGGCACTCCTGCGAGACGAAAGTGCAGGAACGAGCCTTGGATACCTCCTATGATTTGAGGCTGCTTTGGTGTACAAGGTCAACGAGCTGGCACGTTCCAGACCGAAGGACATTCCCCTCTATTCATGATACACGCATGCGAGCAAGCCTGGGACTCCCAGAGGCATCATCTCGGACTCGCGACGTGATTGAGCGCCGCCTTATGAGTGCCAACAGTGACCATATCAGGTTACTTGCTTCCTTCTCAACATGATCGAAGTCGGAACCTCCCCATGTGCTAAATTTTGTCACTGACACCTGCTCTCATATCAACGATAAGGTGCAGTTGAAGCCGTCACAAGACATAATTGTTTCTAAATGACAGCGACAGCCACTGAGAGCCCCTGGTATCATGGCTTCCTCATGGGCTCTCTATGGAAGCCTTCTTTGGCTAGGAGGACTGTACATCTCTATGGTCGTCGGCGTGACATAATTCTGCACACGAGGAGGAAGAAGTTGCACTTTCTTCTTTCCAAACTCCACACTTCTCCTCAACTCTGACAGCCCCAACAGTCCTCTTCGGCAATTGTCTACTGACCAAGACAGCCAAATGCTAGCGGATGTCGTCCGAGTGGCGTCAAGCATTTTCGACAAGCAAAGCACCATTGGCCATGCATCGACAAGCCCTGGTCCTTGCGTCGAGATGTGGATCTGGGGTGCAACGGAAGTCGTCCGAAATCATGGAAGTTGTCCGAAATCCTTGCACCCCACGATATCTCCACCATCTTGCATTTTGCCATGGCTGCAGTCGAGTATCCCCACGGGGGGAGCCTAATAACCGGAGAATGGTATATATATATGCTGTGGTCCTGCCTTGTCAGGTTCTGATCATCCGAGTTGTTCATTATTAACTTCTCCTTTCGTTCATCATCTACTATCAACCATGGACACCGTCGAGTTCTCAGGCTTCTCGCTCACAGCAGAAGAGTATGCCAGAAAGGAAAAGGCTCTTGTCCGCAAGGTCGATTTCAGACTCATGCCTTGCCTTTTGGGTATGATTGTGCTCAAGCAAGTTCTCCTCTTGAGTTACAAGGTCTCATCACAAGTGCTAATCGATATTCACAGCTACCTCGACCGCAACGCTCTGCCCAACGCAAGAATCCAAGGCATTGAAGAAGATTTGGGTCTCAAGGGCGATCAATTCAATACGGCAATCTCTGTTCTGTTTGCCGGTTACATTGCTCTCCAGATTCCATCGAATATGCTTTTGACTCGCGTCAGACCTAGTATCTATCTCGTAAGTTTTCTTCCTTGTACGAGATGTAGCGATTATTGACATGAATAAGCCTGTTTGCATGGCTCTCTGGGGTGTTGTCTCTGCTTGCACAGCTCTCGTACACAACTTCAATGGCTTGGTTGTGACGAGATTCTTCCTTGGTTTCATGGAAGCGTAAGCAGAGTCCTGAACATGTGCTGACGACATGATTGCTGACTTGAACCAGACCTTACTTTCCTGGAGCACTCTTCCTGCTCTCGAGTTGGTATACCCGTAGAGAGCTCGCTACCCGTACTGCTGTCCTCTATACCGGAAGTCTCTTGTCAAGTGGCTTCGGTGGTCTCGTTGGAGCCGGCGTACAGTACGGCCTGGATGGAGCCCACGGCCTCCAATCATGGCGTTGGTTATTTATCATAGAAGGCGTTGTCACTGTTACTTTCGCCTTGACTTGCATGTAAGTTTGCCCTGATGTGGTTTCTCACCAAGAAACAACCACTGACACGACCACAGCTTCATCCTCCCCGACTTTCCCCACACCACGCGCTGGCTCTCAGAGGAAGAGAAGGGGATAGCCACTTTCCGACTCCGCGACCGCAACGGCAACAATGACGCAGAAAGAGGCTCTCTCCTCTCGGGCCTCAGAATGGCCGTCACTGACTACAAAGTCTGGCTCCTTGCCGGTATCGTCATCACCAAGACCAGCGCTGCAGCTGTTACTTCCTTCATCCCCACCCTCGTCAAGACCTTTGGCTACAACAAGATCAACTCTCTGCTTCTCGTCGCTCCTCCATACGTCTTTGCTGCTTTCTGCGCTATGGGTATCTCCATCAGCAGTGATCGTCGTCAAGAGCGATACGCTCATTTGGTCATTCCTCTCTCCTTTGGCATGATCGGTTACATTATCGCTGCTACAACTGTTGGACTCGCTCCCCGCTATGTTTCCCTCTTCTTGATGTTGGGAGGCGTATACGGTGGCTTCAACGTTGCTATTGCATGGATTTCTGCTACTCTACCCCATCCCATGGAGAAAAGAGCTGCTGCTTTGGCCTTGACAAACGTAAGTCTTGTCATCATCGACTTGAATCTGAACATCTCCTGACATGTGCAATCAGATGGTCGGCAACTTTGCCCAAATCTACTCGCCTTACCTCTACGAGAAGGAGAGCGGACCCAGATATTTGCCGGCAATGACAGCTAACAGTGAGTCATTGCACACATCTGATTGCCACTTTGAAGCTTCTTACTAATCCACTTTTCTTGCAGCAATCTTCGTCTTTGTATCAATCATTCTCGCCACTATACTGCGCTTCTGCCTCGTCCGCGAGAACAAGAAACTCGAGCAAGCAGAGATTGAACAGCTCGATCTTCAGATGGGCGAGAAGGGCAATGTTGATCACATGGAAGTGTCGCAGCCTAGCCCTGCGCCCGGACTCAGCCCTGGATTCAGGTATCTGCTTTAAAGTGTTGGTCACAAAGGTGCATAGAATGGAACCAAGTCTTTATGAATGTTATGAGTCTTTGAACACAACTTCTAATTCCTTATCGTTGTTGCTGTGTCTATTCGAGAAGAAAGGCACTATAACTATTCTTGCCTTACTCGAGATGAAGTTTCGCTGGTCGTTCGCACCTGGCAGATACCATTCTAAGCTAACCTTTCGTGACTACTTTACTATAATAACTCCATATGAGAACAAAATGCTCATCACAACGTTCTTGTGTGATAAAATCAAACGTGTGAGTTGTAATGATGGACTATCTACTGTGACGGGATAAGAAGAGCCACCTACTCCTTTTGATTCTAGGATATCATCTTCATATAGGATGATTGCATCCAAGTAAAGTGTCCGATCGTCAGTCTGCACATATCATTGGGTGCATTGGTGCAAATCAAAGATGACATGTCTTATATTGATCAATACTAAAGTATCAAAGCAATGGCTGGAGAGATGATGTTGCTTCGCATAGTCTCATTGACAGTGACTTTGTTCATGAATACCCTCTGCACGTTTATAGCACGATTCAACTCTGAACAAACGTGGCCTCCCCGTGTGCAGAATTCTGTCACGCCGACAACCATAGAGATGCACAATCCTCCTATTTAAAAAGGAAGCATCCACAGAGAGCCCATGAAGAAACCGTGCTATCAGGGGCTCTTAGTAGCTGTCGCGTCTAGAAACAATTATGCATTGTGATAGCTTCAACGCCGCCTTGTCGTTGGGATGAGAGCAGGTGGTGGTGACAAAAGCTAGCATATGAGGAGGAGGGATACTGTAGAAAAACAATACAATTAGTCACATCTCATAACATCAACAAGACGCATCAATACGCAGCTAGTCTCGACAAACACTTCGTTGATTTGTTTAGCATACAACAAAGCCCCATCACTCACCGTAACCCGACAAGCAATGTCTACTATCAAGTCTTTGTTGCTTTCTCTGCTCCACTGCTTCCGCTCTGAGAGCGCCGACAACGACGACAACCAGGCCGGTCCTCGTCCTCTCGTTATCGTATGATCGCACGCCTTTATCGACAATCCCATATGTACTCACTGACGACGAACAGGGTTCTCCCACAGACTTCTGCCATGGTGGCACTCACGAAGGTGGTCCCCTCCGTGCATCCATCACTCCTCCACCTTTTCGTCGCGCCTTGACAGGAAAAGGACAGTGTAAGTTCTACGAGAGAGAAACCTGTTTTCGATTGTCACTTATCTAATATCTCTCCAGAGCTGCAACAGAAGATCAGGAATGGCAAGAAAAGAGGGCATAAGGGCATGGGCAAACACCGCACCTACTCAATCATTCTTGTGAACACAAGTCCTGTATAATTCCCCCGACGTAATTGAGTATAGATCTCAATGATCATCAAACCAAACTCTTCGGTTTCTGAGCTCGAATATATCGCTCTACAGTTTACTCTTGACACCACCCACGAGTTCTTCCACTTTGGCAAACTTGTAGTAGTACCCCAAGCTTTGTGGGTTGAGTAGAGTACCCGAAGGCGTGACTTTATCGCCACAAACGATTCTTTTGACTGGCAGTTCCACTTTTTTGAGATTGACCGTCGTCTGTAATCACATTAGCACTTCCTTCCTTCATTTCTCTATCAACGGAAATCAAAACTCACAGGTATCTCCGGCGTCTCAAACACATACTTGGGCACATGTCTCGGACTGCACTCTTTGCCTATCCTCTGCTTCACTGCCTTGACCAACTCCTGCGAAAACTTCTTTTCTGGTTTCATAAGCAGGAACAGCAGCACGGATTCATCGGCATCGGTGGGTCGCCGTTGACCCACGCAGATGCTGTCTTGAATGTCGTCTGGGAAGAAGGCTTCAATCACATTGTAGATTTCTGCACTGCCGAAGCGGACGCCAGAGGGGTTTAGAACGCCATCGGCTCGGCCGAGGAAGTAGATGCCATTGGTTTTTGGGTGGATGAGGATGTAGTCGCCGTGGGTCCAGACGTCTGTTTGCGTTTATGTCAGTTTTGCTGTCCTTTGTTTTTCTTGAGGTTGAGGGGGAAAGACATACTGTCGAAACGAGCATAATAAGCATCGAAATACTTTTGTCCAGATTCATCACCCCAGAACTTTACAGGCTGATTTGGGAATGCGGCCGTGACTACCAACTCGCCTGCCTCACCGATAGGCAAAGCTTTTCCTTTAACCCCCTTTCCTCCTTCGATGGTTTGGTCGTAGACTTGGAGGTTCATTGCTAGACCAGGACCTTGACATCCTCCTGCATACAAAGGGGTCATGAGATTACCCATTGCGAATGAAGAAGCTACGTCAGTGCCTCCACTGATGTTATTGAGATGTACAGAGGCAGGGAAACCTGTGTCGTAGAACCAATGGAACAGCGATTCAGGGAGAACCATTCCAGTGCTCGAGACACGGCGCAATGAAGACAAATCAGTGACTTGCTTGGGAATCACAGGAGGAGATGCTGAAGCAAGGGTTTGCAGGTATCGTGGTGAGATACCTAGATCGGTGACTTTTTGCTCTCCTACGAGTCGTACGAAAGTAGTGAGGTCGGGAATGAATGGTGAGCCGTCGTAGAGGATTGAACGTGCGCCATGTTGGAGTGCCATGGTGGACATGAGGTACATGATCCATCCCGTGGTTGTGTATTGGAGGTTGACAGTGCTAGGGCCGGAGTCGAGATGGAGTTTGCCTTCTTTCATTGAGCTGATGAGGACAGGGCCGCAGCCATGCACGATACATTTCGGTACACCGGTAGTTCCTATGATCCTGTTAGATGCTATGTTATAGTATCAGGCATAGAACTCACCGGAGGAATACACAATCAAGAACGGATCCTTGAAATCAACCTTCTCAAACGGCAACTCCGAGTTTCCACCAGCCTTTGCAAGATACTGTGCCAAACTCAAAGTTCTAGGCACATCTCCCACATCAGCCGGTCTGTCCTGGAACCTGGGCATACTAACCACACCCTGGAACCCCTTGGCTTTACTCTTGACCATCCCCTCCACAATCTCTTTCATCTTCGGCTTCAAATCAATAGTCTTGCCATTATACACCGCCCAATCATCCACAAAAATCCACTTTGGCTCAATCTGAGTCAGCCTTTGCAAAACACCTTGACTCCCCATATCCGTACTGCTGGAGCTGAAGATACCACCCAGAGTCGTGACAGCCAAGAATACAGTCAATGTATCTGTAGAGTTTGAGGCAACCACTGCAACACGATCGCCTTTGGAGACTCCATGTGCTTTCATGGCTTGAGCGAGTGCACCTACTTTGGCTCTCAATTCCTTCCAGGAGTAGTGTTTGATCTCCGTGCATCCTTCGCGGACTTCGGTCAAGGCGATTTTGTCGCTTTCTTTGCCAGTGAGGGTGCGTACGGATGGGTTCTTAGGGTCAGCGGTGTATAGAATGTTTTCCGCAAAGTTGAGCTGTACACCTGAGAACCAGGAAGGTATGGAGTCCATTCTAGCTGCTGGGTCTACCACTCGAGTGTACTTTCCAGTGTGGATCAGAGGGTGTAGTGAGAAGAGATCGGACCAGAAGTCTGTGCGTTGGTCGAGTGACCATTGATACAAGTCTTGGAATGTCTATACCATTGTTCAGTTTATGATTTCACTATAGGACTTTTTTAGTGTATCACCTTTAGGTTTGTTCCTCTCTTCTGATTGACATCTCTCATGAATTTTGCCATATTGGTAGACTCTGGATTAGGATGTTCCCACAGCTTGCGGGGCATCACGGATGGAGAAGCCATGATGATGTGGATCAAGATCGACTCAGTTGGACAACAGATAACGACGTAAGCTTCCAAGATGCTCGCGAGCAGATACGACAATACACAAGATCTGACGAGTAACCAAACAGACGAAGGATGACTTGCACAAGAGGTCGTGGCAAGTTGGTGGCAGGAGTGGCTTTCTCCAGTGTCGATCAATTGAGATCCCTCGGCTACGGGGAGCGGGGAAGCCTAATCAACTTCCGATACATGACTACCTATTTGGGGACTCTGAAGATCGTCAAAGGATGGAACGAGAAGGATCGTTTGGATAAGAATACATTTTTGCTCCAAGAAGTGATTGCTCTAGTCACGATGAATAAGAGGAATCCTTCCCAGCGTTTGAGAACAAAAGAAAATATACCCAACCAAGGATAAGTCATGTATGTGAGGATACAGTAGAAACAAAAAGCCCGAGCTCTTTCCAACACAAAGATCCAATATGGTATCGGGAAGACCAAATCCATCCCGAAACAGAAGCCAAAAAGGCCGAAAGAGGAGTAAGACAAAGTTCAAGAGACAGCGCTAAGTTTTCCAATTCATGATATGCAGCAGATTCGTAGTAACATTATTGAGACGGGTGTGGTGGTTTGGAGATCATTGCCAAGTAGGTAGAAGACCGCTTTCGGCCCGCTTGAGCCTGAATCTAGGCATCTCCTTTGAGGATATGGAACTGAAGGAATCCTTGCGGACAGTCCATCGGCTTTTGGGAGGTTGTTGGATGAAGTCGCGAGGGTAGGGCGGCAGATCCAGAGATGCCATGCGTTCGCCGGCACCGCGAGGTACCATGCGCTCGGCCGCGCCGCGGGGCGTCATCTTTGGCTTGATGAATGGAGATGGCGGTGTCAACGGGGCAGAGACCGGAGCGGCCATCATGGATTGAGAAGATCCAGGACGCTTGCTGTTCATGCTTGGCAACTTGAGGTGGTATCCATTCCGGGACATGCGATGCTTAGGCGGGCAAGGCATGACATATGTTGGGCTGGTGAGAGCATCGAAGTAAGCAGACGCCGGAGAATCTGGAGTCGCGGGACCATGGCTAGATGTCGGTGTTTGAGACCCAATCTCGAGTTCTGGTGTCGAAGGCATCTTGGGAGACGCCACCTTGAGAGAAGCGACGGAGCCGTTGTGACTTTGTGATCTGATAGAAATAATGCTCAGACGCGATGAGCTGCCGCTGGGCTTCAGACTTGATGAAGTCGTGGGCCTGACGATGATTGGTGACGACGAAGCACTGATTCTGGACACGCGCACCATCTTGGCCTTGCCTGGCGAGACAAGAGTCACGACTTCAGCCTGGTTGCATTGGACCTGTTCGACAAAAGTGCAGTCCTCGGCCAATAGTTCCGGAAAGTTTGTTTCGAATTCATCGACGAACTCGTCGGCAACAGTGCTGATGGACATTGATGAAAGACTGGAATCGTCCGACGACATTTGTTCTTCTTCTGATAAGTATCCTGAATAAAATAGAGGTTCGTTGCAAAGATCAGTGATTGTGGCTGATAGAAGAGGAGGTTCGACGAGAATCCTAAAGTCCAGAGTCTTCTCCTGAAGGGGTGCAGATGCGGGTCCAGATTTATCGACGCCCCTGACGCACGTTGCGTGTAGCATTCGCTCCACATCACAGGTGAATATCACAGGCTCGGCTGACATGTTTTCGTTGGCGGTGTGACCACGCTGACTGGTGCTGACCAACAGCGAAAGAATGTACGAATGTTGTTGGAGGGAAAAAGGCACACTATGAGTGTAGGAGGTTGCCGACCCTGAAACGTTGATTGGGTTATTGTAAGTAGCGATCCTGCAGTGGCTTGTTTCTAGTTGGAGATCTCGGAATGTTCGTCTGTCAGAGGGGATCCAGAGTCTCGGGTGGGGTTGGGGAGATGGTTGGTCTGCAAATTGTAGCGGCAGGAGCGCGTAGATATGGACAAAGTACGAGTTTGTCCGGCAAGGAAAAAGAATGGCAAGGTCGGAGGACGTTATGGGCAATCAAAAGACGGTCAGCAGTTGGCAGGTAAAGAATGGCTTGGGTGGGTGGTGCGTCTCAGACGATCGGTGCTCACGAAATGAACGAGATGGCACTGTTTGCTCTCGTGAGATGCGGCTACGCGTTCCTTTTGAAAGGTACCATGCGTTTGTCGAAAACGGTACAAACGTACGTACAACCCACCACCTACCTGCTCCACCCATACACTACGAGTCTGTCCCGCAGGCACAAGCCTTGCGACCAACAATCAGCATGTACGAGTCTGCTACAGAGCACACAAAGTCGTTGGTGCTAACCGCCTCTGTCCAACGCTCAAAGCGGGCAGCCGAGCTTAATCGGAAAAGTTGCGTGGGAGAGTCGATCATCGTGCTGTACCGTACCAAACGGTTGGGTGGTCGAAAAGGCACGCGTCGATTCCGATTGGGCAGGCGGACAGAATCTACGCGCTTGACCCTCGAGTCTATCTTGCAAACAGCAAAACCACCAAGTCTCCGATAGGTTCTCACGTATGTGGCAGCTCCACTCTCCAAGGTACGGGCACTCGAGTGGGAACGAAAAAATTTGCCGTGCAGCGTGCTCTACCAGTGATTCGCACTCGCATCCCTGTCACTCGCGAATTGCATGCGTAGTACCCTTATCAAGAAACGTTTTCAGCGGCGCCATGTCAGGATACGTTCCAATCGATATGTGATGATGCGGTCGGCCTCAAGACACAAGAAAAAGCTTCCAGATCGGTTGGTGTGGGAAGTGGTCTCCCTTGCTCCTGCTTTGCCTGCCTGCCGAGGGGGCTTCTTTACTCAGCCCTTTTTCCGCTCTACAAACCGATTCAACCGTCGAGCGTCATGCACGGCACGATGGCTTGACTCGAACAAAAGACGGAAGGAGGATTTGGAAGAACTGTCACCAACCTTGTGCCGAGACACCTTACTCGAGTGACTGCTCAACCTGCGACAAAGCTCCATCTCACGCTGGACTAAGCCTTCATCGCAGAGCATGCTATAGCATCTGTATGAAACACATTGCTGCATGCTTCTCGAAGGTGTTGGCTCTGCACGTCACAAGCTCCCGTTGCGCCATCTCCACCCTCTCCTGCCCCCTCTTTGAAACGTCTTGGATCCCAGCACAATTTCAATCGACAACAACAAAAACCCGCCTCGCACGCGAAAAGGCAAACGGTGCAGCTGTTGCCATCGATACAAACCACCCCTTATCAAAACAGTGTTGCAGCTTGCATGTGTGTCGCAAAATAGCAACAAGCAGCAACTAGAAGCGAAATGAATCATGATGTCAAGAGCGTAAGACGTTTAGAGCAAAGACATTTGGTCTTAGAATCGCTGTTCATGAGGTTGTTGTGAGGTAAGACATGTGGGTGGCTCATGGTGTGGTCGGTGTTGTCACGAACGTCTTTCCTGGCGTCAAGCTGGAACACACTCGGCTGCTATGTCAGAAGCCTTCGAACTCTACAGTGGCTCTCGCGACGTACGACAACATCAAGGTCATGCTTGCCAATACTGTTGCATCTGAGACTCTTCACACACCAGTGACCAATTCTCGAGCCGCGAAAAATCAAGTCCACCTGATACACAATGTCGAAATCGAACCCAAATGAGTGCAAAAGGACGGTATAGCCTGACTCAAAGCAATCTTCACACTATACGAGTTTACACAACGTCGCCATCTGCGAACCACGAGGTCGTTTGTGGTCGCACGATGCAATCGATAGGTTCCTGAGGATCAGCGACAAGTCGATCACTGTCAAAAAGCAAGCATATCGATATATCGATAAGTCAAAAAGTCTTTAGATGCCGCTTGTCGATAAACAATAACGCTCGATACACCCCCAGGAGGAAAAGACAGAATTTCTATTCGTTGGACATGAACAACCCAGACACTCATCTCTCGCTTGATTCTCGCATCTGCCGCGTATATGCATCCTGCATCAATACCTATACAAACGAGCCTGAAGTTGGCTTGGCGTGCTCCGAGTACACAATTAACTATCCCGGATGACTGTAAAAATGCACAGAGGCTTTATCGCCAAGAAATCGTCCATTGAAGCACACAAACTGCCGCATGGCCATCATCCAAGAGTGGACTGGGATGTTGTCAAGTCCGGAAGACTTTTGCTGTGTCAATGTGTAAACAAAAGGGGCCAGTTTCGCAAAGACATGACCATTTGCTTACAACATGTATTCGCCCAATCTAGGAGCGCCACCCTTCCAGTCCAGACGCTCAAAGTATCTGAAAACCAACTCATAACCCTCAAGGTCGTGGACAATGCGGTCGACACGTCGGTAACCGGGAATGTTGTCCATGTTCTTGTCCTTCTTGACTCTTGCTCTGCCGTAACCGTCCTCGTCGGTCTTGGCTTCGAAGATGGTGACACTGAAGCGGCCAGGCTTGAAGATGTTGACGACTTGTACGACGATGTCGCGGGTTTCGCGTCCGGTCTGACGAGCTGGGACATTGGTCTCGAAAGAGGCGTAGGAGCATTGGGGCTCAGGGGTGACGTGAACGGTAAAGTAGTGGGCCGATCCAGACTCGCCAGTCGATGGGACGACACCGTTTGCAGAGTATCCGCAAGGAGTGAAGAGGTAAGAGTCTATCTTAGCCTCTGGGTACTTGGAGACAGGGTAGACGTCGGCCAGACCGCAGGCCTCAGTGACGACGGAGCCCAGAGTGTGGCCTTCGGTGGTGAGCTCCTCTGGGAAGGTCAGCTTCTCGGAAGGGTCAGAAGTGGTCTGCGCAAAGACATCGACATCGTCGTCATCTCCGTTGATGTTGCCCAAATGAGCGATGGCATCCTTGCGAGCCTCTTGAGACTGCTTCAGATACTTGCCCTCAGCAATGGCACTGGCATCTTCAAGGTAGAACTGGCGAGCATTCTGTTCGTCAAGATCGGTCATGAGAAGCTCCAAAGTCTCATCCTGAGACTCGTCGATCTGTGCGTTGGCCATGTCGGCAGCGAGCTGCTCAGGGTAGTCAAGAACCTTGGTAGGAGTCTCTCTCTCTGGCGTAGCAGGAGGAGTGAGCTGAGCGTTGGGACCGGTGATGTACAGGTACCAATGCTCGCCGTTCATCTTTCCAATCATATAGGCACTGCCTCCCAGGAATCTCTGGTCGAGGAACTTAACCTCGTCACGCCAGCTGCGGTGAGGACCACGCTGCTGGTCGGGGTACAGAAAATTCTTGCGGCTGTAGAAGACGCGGTGAGGAGTGGCAGCTGCGGGAACGGCGGCCGACAGGTCTGCCTTGATACCAGGGAAGCCTGCCTCGAGAGCAGCGATCTCCAGCATTCTTGGCAGACCGTACAGCAGAGTGGTGGTTCCGCAGGTCTTGAGCACGAGCTTGTGGGGGAAGACAAACATGCTGGACTCGGAGAGGAGGTAGGCGTCCATGTGTCCATGTCCAATGACGGAGAGAACCTTGCAGTTCACCAAGTCGAGCATCTCTTTCCAAGTGTCCGAGGACACGGCCTTCAAACCATAGGGCTTGGCTCCTTCGGGGAGGGACGAGGCAGAAGGGCTGAACCATACTTCGAGGAGCTTCTCGGGACCTGCACGACACAATCAGACAAGCACTGGATACACAGTCGTCACACGAGCTGACCTTCAAAGGCATTGGTCGAGTCGAGATCGATCGTGACATCGCGGTTGATTGTCAAGTGGGGAGTGGCCGTAGAGGGCGAGACGGTGTAGTCATTAGGAATATCGATGTTGACCATGACTCTTTTGCAGGGGAGGCTGGCTTACGCCAGCAACAAGCGGGGGGTATAGAATGCCTTGGAGGGACGTTATGGGGGCCGCGCCTTGAGGGTGATAAGAAAGGACTTTTGCCGTGGAATTTTGACGACTCTCTGGAAGCCCGGATACCCTCGACAAGTACCGGGTCTGGTATAGGAGCGAGACGGTAAGCCTCAGTAGCAATGAGTTGGCAGGTGTTGGAGGTTGCGTGCTGTCGCTGAGAAACACACACAGCACGCGCTGTTTAGTATTTTTTTCGCTTATATGACGGCCTTGGCGATGTCACCGAATCGCTGATCTCCCCTCCCCCACATTCATCATGGCACCATGGAGCCGTTTCCCTTTTCCGGCTGTAACGCGGCTGTTCCGCAACTGTGACAGAATGTTGACGACGGCTATGCATTTCTCGCAAATGCCATCATGTGCGAATGATAATCAACGCTTTTGCGATTGCTCACTAGGTCACTACACTTATGCATAACCCAATGTGCAGTCTTCGTGGAAGATGCCTCGCACTCCAAGATTGCTTTCACCTCCAACCACAGCAGGACCAGAAACCACAATCTCGCCTGAAGGTGTAGTGCCATCAACTTTGTTATCATCCTTGTCCACGAGCTTGATCTCAACACTGCTCAGAGGCGCACCAAAATGGCTGTGTCCTGGACGGTCGACATGCCTGTAGTCGTAGATGTTGCTCTGTGCCACAGCGCCGGCCACCGATGAGGCAGTCAAGGCATAGCAGATTCTAGAGCGTGTGATGATGCGAAGGTCACGAAGTGCGGCACTGCTCAGAGCGTCGGCTTCAGTGCCGGCTCTCTCAGAAGCGAGAATGAGACGCAGCTTGCCATAACCAATGGCGATACTCTTGGGAGCAAACGCTCTGTACAACAGATCTTCTCCAGGCATACGGCCGGCAGCAAGAGCGCGACCGTGATGCGAGTGCGAATATTTGCCGAGGCCAGAAGACGATCCCGGCATGTGAGCTTGATGCAAGTTTGCAAGAGATTGAGACGAGGCAATGATTACTGTAGGTGCCGCACCACGAGAGGCAAGAACAAGATCGACACCAGGGCCGGCAACAGAGTTGAGAGCAAGGCTAGCGTGACTGAAAAGCGCAGCCATAGTCAGACAGAGGACATAGGAATGGCTGAATGAATCAGCTGGCAACACAACATCGGAAGGTCCCAGACGCTGACGTAGCGGCAGGGCAGATATCAGAGCGGCAATCGCTGCAACCATGTTCTGTATGGTGTGAGTAAGCACTATCACGGACATGTGGACTTGGACTTCGTACCTTCTGAGTGAACTCGACCACTTCTGCAGGGCCATTGATGCTTTTCTGCCAGAGGAAGACCAAGTTGCCAGGAACCATAGTCTCATCGTTCTTGGGCAACTCGCTGCTTGCCGAGGAAGCCTCTGCTACAAGATTATGCCAGACTGACACATCAAGCTTGCCTCTGGTCTCATGCTCAGGAGCACCTTGCCAATCCATGTGCTTGCTGGCAGAATCTGCGACCCAAACGACTTGACGCAGAGACGGAACATTTTCGGTAAGACTAGCAAGGGGCAAAGAGCCAGCAGTAGCAATCACACATTGAGCCTGTGTCTGCTCGAGGAGCTTGCAGGCACCATCGTGGTCTTGATTGAAGGGGACCAGGATTGGAGTCAAGCCATAGAACGAGCAGGCTTTCATATGGTCAGTCGTGAGTACTGATAGAGTGCGTGTGAAGACCTACCGAAGATGGTAACGAGGTATTGAACAGAGTTTGGCGCGTAAATGGCAATTCTTTGACTGCCTGATTTTTGCAGGTGAGAACCAATGATGTTGATGAGTTTCGACAGAGTGGTGTAGTCGTGCTCAAAAATCGACTCTTTCCCATGGACAGATACAATGGTGGGTTTGGCGGTTGTGTTGACAGCCTCACGCCAGATGTCTCTGAGATCACCATCCTTGCCGGCAGTCCATTTGGGGGCACCAGGTTCGCGGACGGAAAGACCAGTCTTTAGAGCATAGCCATGGGGAACTTCAGTGGAGCGGTAGACGGCAGACTCACGGGGCTGACGGACGGGAGAGGCGGCAGCTTGACGGGCGAGAAGTAGAGGATGAGCATCAGGCTCGGCCCAAAAGATGAGAGGATATGCTACAAATGCAAACAGAGCCAAGGCAATCAGGGTGGTATAGAGATTCCAGGCGGAGAGGGTATCTGCGATGAGAGCATCCAGCTGCTCAATCATATTGGCCATTTTGTCAGTATCAAGGACTTGTCCTGCAAGACCAAAACCTGGAAAGAAGGAAAGACGGTTAGATGTGAGTCTAGGTGATGGTTGTCGAAGGTCAGCGTGGTGAGATGGTGGGGCTTCTGGAGCACAGCCACAAGCAAGCAGCGTCAGCCGCCGTGGAAACCAGTGCCAAGCCCGAGCATCAACACAGCGAAAGATCTTGGATTACAACATCGAGTCAGCTCACAAACAACCATAGAACCGCCAGCAAGCTTGTCAACAGCAAGTTTCGATTGTTGCTACGCCATGCACTTTGTTTCTTGAGCGCGTCATCCTGGATTTGATTGTACTAACCCCTGCAGCACAACTCGCCAACACGCCAACCAATTCCCTATACACATCGACAACATATAATGTCTTCGACAGCAGTGTTGAAGCCGAGTCCGGCGCCCTCGCGCTTTGTCGCTCCTACGACCCCTCTGCGACCCTCTTCGGCCCCTTCGACACCACAAAAGTCACAGCAGCAACAGCAACAGCAGCAGCAGCAGCAACCACCGGTCACCAAGGTCGACACCCCTGGAACCTGGCGTCACCCAAACATGGACGCCATCAACCGTCGCAAGAATGCCTCGACCTTTACTCCAGACAATGTCCACACCGTCATAGTCAATGCCGTTGCTCTGCTGGTATTCTTGCTTGCTCCCAGCATGCTGTCTAGCTAGTAAGACTCGCTCCATCTGCAAAACGCAAGCCACTTCTAACACCACAGCAGCACTCCCACAACACTAACTGCCTTCTTAAAATCAATGGACCCATACGCAACTTGGGGCTCCATCCTCATCCGCTGCATCCCCGTCATCAACATCTCCCTCGCCCTGATGCCCCTCTTCCGCCCCGTCGACGAAATGACAGACATCCCTCTGACCAGAGAACAACGCCAACTTCTTGGCCTGACTCCTCAGAATGTGCCTTTGCCAGCCGGTTCGCCTGGCTATGTCACTCCTCCGCGCTACTCGCGTTCATCGACCCCTCGCTCCAGTGCGCAAAAACACACCTCTGCATCGCCCATGTCGCACAAAGCATCTCCTTCTTCGTTCGACCAGAGCACGCTTGGCGTCAGCAGAGGTCCTTCTGGAAGTCCTTTCTCCGTCAGCCCTCTGATGCAAAAGGCTGTGGGTGGTGCTTCGGCTGCAAGAACTTCTTCACCGTTGGACAACAGTCTGGGAAGCAGTTCGTCGGGTTTGGCTACTGGAAAAGCTACCGTGTCATTGAACAGCAAGTGGTTGTATGAGAGAGGAAAGGGCAGTCCTACTGGTGCAAGAGCTGTCTTTTCATGATTGTATAATAGTGTCTTGAAGTTCACTAACCTAAGTAGTGGCTTTCCAAGAATAGAATCTACTGTAACCTTATCTGGCGCTGGACTCCCAAGATCATTACATGTGTTGATGCCTTCCATGTTTTGTTGCCTATGTGGAACAAGTCGCTAGGTATCTGCATTCGTGTATGTGCATACCAGGTGAGAGTCCATTGTATTAACTTGTATTATGATATAGCACCATCTATCTCCAACCTCCTTCTCTCAGCCCCATCATTTCATCTCTAAACCTCCGTAGCAGTCTGTCTAACAGCATACTTCTTCTTGTCTTCCTCAGAAGGCACCGCCTCAGTCAATTCACTCACATCCTCAAACTTCTTAGGTCCTTCGATAGGCACATGTTCCTGCAGCGCAATCCACGTAGGCACAACAGCCAATCCCAAGAGGATAGTGTTGACAGCAAGAGGAACTCTACCTCCCTTCCAATCTTTGGTGTTGATGCCAAAGGACACGGCTTGAGAGAAACTCTCTTGGCCGCGGAGGATACCTGAGAAGCGAGACAACTCAGAAATGTTGTCCGTCTTTGTCGACAAGAAGTAATACAAAAAGTTTTGGAGGGATTGTTGTGCAAAGCCCCAGAATACGAGGACGAAGAAGCCTTCGACGAAGCCCGGGTCGGTCCAATCCCAGACGGGTTCGTTGCGGGTGTATTTTTCTTGAATTGCCCAGCCGTAGGACCAGGCTAGCAAGTGCCAGAAAAGAACGTAGAAGAAACTGCACTTCGTTAGTGATGCTATGACTGGGTACCATATGGAAGAGATTCGCTTACCAGACATTCAGTCTTTTCTTGACAGGCCATGGCTTGTAGTCGAGAAGAGTGCTGACCAAGAATGAAGAGATGATACCGCTGAAGTTAGTCAAGAAGCCAATCAGACATCTTGCGCGAAGACCAAAGTAGTAAGTTTGGAAGTCTAATGTGCGTTAGATCTCGTGCCTTACTGCATCGCAGTTGATGTACTTACTGCCAGAGTACTGGTTAAAGTATGCGGCCCAGAAGACGGGAAGCAAGAGAAGAATATCACGTCTCTTGGAAGCTGCGATCAGAG
This sequence comes from Aureobasidium namibiae CBS 147.97, assembly GCF_000721765.1. NCBI lineage: Eukaryota > Fungi > Ascomycota > Dothideomycetes > Dothideales > Saccotheciaceae > Aureobasidium > Aureobasidium namibiae. The sequence continues at coordinate 672,186 of NW_013581204.1, forward strand.
CACGCATCTCGGCGCCAAATGATTTCTCTTGGACGATCTTGACTTTGCTGCCATCGGAACGTTGAACCTTCTCCGGGGGTGATAGCAATAGTCCGACAGGCACAGCAAGACACTGCAAAGCGATGAACACAAGATATGTTTCTGAGCAGGTATTAGTCAGTTGGCCATGTAGACATCGTCATCAGACTTACGATAGCCCACTTTGCCTTTGGCTTTCTGGTTAGGAGAGCTGAGTAGAGATTAGATTGGCACCGACTAGCTTGTAGGGATCTCATATGCCAAGGTATATCACACAGTAGCTATAAAATATGCACAGTCGCCTTGAAAGAGAGCGAGCATCCATCGAGAGCCGTGTTACGGTCGACCATCTGTGGAGCCGTCGACTATCCGCAAAGCATTGTGCATTCTTGTAGTTGTCGTGCGAGATACCTGTGCACACGGAGATGAAGAACTTACTGATTGAGAGCAAGGAGAATAGCACCTCCCAAGATGGGACCTCCCGTTCTGAAGACGAGCCAGATGTTCATGTATTGTCCTCGCTTGGCTGGTGGAGGATAGCCCAGAGCGACGGCCCCTTCTGAAGCCCAGAACAAGCCGGCCGACACACCACAGGCGACAGCACCGACAAGAACAAACCAGACGTTTCCATATCTGTTGTTGGTATAGAGGCCAGCACTGTAAACTGGATAGCCTACAGCACCCAAAACCAGTGTCCATTTGAGGCCTATGCGATTGGCAATCGGCCCGCCGAACAGACAGAAGAAGCCCATCAATCCAAACACCAAGGCGTTTGCAGCGTTGATCAAGAAGGGCTTTTGAGCACCTATCACTCATATTAGTGACAGTTTTTCATCTGAACACACACCTGCCTCACCTCCAGCTCCCAAAGAATTCATAGCATTCCACAATCCTGGCGCCTTTTGATATGATTAGCTTGTTTCATCCATGATAGACGATATCCTAGGTCGTAGAAAGCCAAGGTTCTAAAGCCTTACTCACCATGAAGCCAACCATGCCGATGACGCAGGCATTGAACATGCTTGATCGAAACCATCTCTTGGGTTCGACTGTGTTGTGCTCCTCATGACCCTCAGCCAGATCGGAGTTGGTCGACTTTGAAGACGACATTTTTCAGGTAAAGATGAAATGAAACCGATAAGAGATAGAACGAGAGAGCATAGCAACCTACATCTTGATACTTATTTTATACGAAAATATGTTGGGGTTACATCTGTATACAAAAATTTGCAGAAGTACGCTGGGTGGACGATTGTGCCATATTGCGCGAGGAAAGGTATCCACTCTATGACAGCGGATAATGTGAAGCGGGCGCAAGCGACAGCAAAACGACAGCAAAATGCGAGGTGTTTAGGCAATTGTGTCGATTAATAGGGCGCGAACGAGATGATCGGCAGCATGTAGGATCAATAAGAAGCGACATGTCCGTTGAGAGCGATGGTGTGATCTTGCCCAGACAATCCTTTCCGCCCTTTTCGACCATTGCCGCGCGCAAAGAATATGTAACGCGCGCAGCTGTAGAAATGCATGATAGAATGGAGAACAGGGTAGTATTCATTGGGATACGACATAGCCTGGGCTCTCATGGGACACGTCTGTGACCTGGAAACGATTGTGCATGTTCATAGTGAGGAGATTGTCCTAGACCTTCGCCAGAAAAGAGTGCAAGTTGCGAATCTACAACTTCAAGTCGATGAACAGAAGCTCAGCGCATAGGATGCTTTCTCGATGATATTAAACACATATACTGCATAGCAAAGCCATATAGTACACATTGTTCGAGTTGAAGATGGTGAGAAAAGAGTCGAGAGTGGTTGATGGCAACGAGGTCGATGGATACCCCAAACGTCATGCCAAGATGTTGCGAAGAGTGACATGTGAAAGTGCTTAGCTCAACCAGTCAATCGTCACGACAATAGTAGAAAAAACGAGTCTTGAAGATGCCTGCGATTCCGGACAGAGCGCAGACTGAAGACTCGACGAGCTTCAGCCCGGATGCCTACTTTGACACATGGGAACAGGGCGACATCCCGGGCCTTTACGACAACGACTTCCGCAAGTTCATCCTGACCACATTCGGTCTGCCTCAGGATGATACATATACCTATGCCGCAGTGGCCGAAGTGACTCTCCTCCAAGCTCAGACATACATCGAGTTTGGTGGCCAGGGAGGACTGCACGCCTGGTACAAAGACAATGAGGGCAAGCCAGTAAGAAGCCCGCCATAAGACACCACACGCACTCGTCCATGAGCCAACATCATCTCCTATTCAGCTACCACCCCCGCCTGCCGCCGACATCGCCGCATACACAAACATCTTCAAAAGCACAACCAACACCCAGAAAGCCCTCGTTGGTCTGGCTTCGAATGCGAAAAAGGACTCGGTCCGCGCCTCGATTGGCAAACATCTGCACACTCTCTACCAACCTCCTTCGCCCGAACGCAAGATCGTCATATCAAAGTTGAAGAAAGAACACACGAACCCCTACTTCGATGTCTGGGCTTGGTCATGTCAGAACCTCGAGTGGGCTGGCCCCGAGGACGCCACGACCAAGGTCCGCCACTCGCACGCCATCCTACCCATCCTATACCACCACTTTGGCTGTATTTGTCCTTCTTACGAGTCGTTATCCATCATTTACCAATTGGCCAAGGGTCGGCCTGTCATTGACCTGGGCAGTGGAAATGGTTATTGGTCTTACATGCTGAGAGTCTTCAACAAGCAGAAGCCTCTGACTGTCATCCCCGTTGACAACGGTATCAGCGAGTGGAGAACTGTTTGGGTGCCCGACACCGTTCAGATCGATGGTGTCGATTACCTCAAGAAGAACGCCGACGGCAAGGATCAGGTATTACTACTGGTCTACCCCCAAGTCGGTCTCGAGTTCACTTCAAGGATCCTCAAAGCATATAGTACGTTAAGGTCCACGTCACATGCATCAAACGTGCCCACTGACCTTTCTCACAGAGGGTGACACCATTATCTGCGCAGGAACCCAAAACTCAAACGGCTATACCGCATTTGCCAAAGAGACCATCGCGGATTGGATCGCCAGAGAAATGCCCACGTTCGAAAAGGTCTGCCAGATTCCACTGCCCAGTTTCGCTGCCAAGGATGAGGCCCTTTTTGCGTTCCAGAGAAAAGCTTCCTAGACTCGAGCAAACTAACTCTTCTTCTCTCACCACCACCCGAGCTGCGCAGTGACCACCTCACAGAATGAGGTCGTATCATACTGGTCCTGGTCTGCTACAGAAGCGCGATTTATCAATTCAATCGCAGCACGTACCAAAATTAGATGCTTATTGAGAAGGATTGACTGGACGCGGAGCCATATACGGGAAGGCTACAAACTTTGTATGTACGAAATACATTCAGAACTACACACAACGAACAAATCAGGACACCTTTGCGCTGCGTAAACGTGCACGAGCGCAGTTGGTCTCGAATACTTAATGAGCTGCATTTCCCTTTTCCCTTTCTACCTTCCATCCGTACGTGACACTTCGATCATGAAAGTATTCGGTTTGACCTTCGTGGTCGCTCTGTTGGGAAGCACGCGCGTTATCGCCGCTCCCGTTGATCCACCTGCTGAAACCCAGGGCTTGAGCAATGTCAGTCTGTTGTTAACATATACGCAACGCATTTACTGACTTGCCACAGTTTATATCAAGCGTAATCTCACAGTACTCTCGCTTGGGACCTTACCCCACTTTCAACTCATCGACTATTGCTCATCACACGTCGAAGCACCACAAGTCTGGCAAGGGCAAGTACAAGACCAAGACTGTGACTGTGACCGAAGACTGTGATGACAATGACGATGATGAAAGCTTCACCACTTCTGTGGAGATTTCTGAATCTACCCCGGTGACCGTGACTGCCCAGCCAACTGTCACCAAGACCGTCATCCGTATCGATTTCGAGACTACCAAGTCTCTGCACAAGCCAAAGCACACCAAGCACCACTTAACTGAGACTGAGGTCGAGACCGAGACTGAGACCATTGAGTCAGCTTCTCCCACTGTCACCGAGTCTTCCAAGACGCACACTAAGCACCACAAGTCCAAGCACACCAAGTCCAAGCACCACAAGTCTAAGCACCACACCAAGCACAGCTCATCCGAGACTGTTGTGGAGACACCTGTGCCAACCTTAGTCCAGTCATCATCCCAGTCCTTGTCACAATCTGCGTCCGACACCTCCAAGGAAGAGGTTGTTGTCGTCACGACCGAGGAAGTCGAAGTAATCACCACCGGTGTCGAGGAGATTGTCTCGACCATTACTCTCAGCGAAGGCGAGACTAGACTGTCTACCCTGTCCAAGGCATCCCCCACCTCGAGCAGCACTGTGACAACTTCCGACTTCGAAAAGTTCTATCCTTTTTTGACCTCTGATCTTCCTCGTCCCACTGAGACACCTGAGTTCAACCCACTCTTTGATCCGCCACGTACTCCGACTTTCCCTTCAGAATTGTTCCCTTACCCTACGACTCAATCTTCTGAAGACGACACGACCACTCATACTCGCTCGGGTCACAAGACAAAGGAACCGCCTAGCATCTTTAGCGAGGTGTATCCCTTTACAAGTGTCCTCAGCAAGATGACTCCCCCTTCGAGCATCTCCAGCGAGGAAGCTTTCCAACCAAGCTTCACCCCAGACTTTGTGTACACCATGGTAGACCCAATCAGCACCATCACGACAGCACCCGAGTTTCCTCTCCCTGCGACTTGGAGCGCTGACGATGCCACTGAGACCCTTGTCGCTCGTGACTCTGCAGGCGATCCAAAGAAGAAGCACGACAAGATGGTCAGACCCGACAAAGCAATATCCAAGCGCATGTCCAGATGGAGCAAGCACCACTCCAAACTCCTCGAAAAGTCCTGGTCAGCCCACACAAAATACATGGTCAAATCTCTCGAGCAGCAAATGGAATACGATGCAAAACACAGCAAGAAAGACCACAAGACCACTCTCGCTGCCGTCCTCCCAGTCGCCAGTGCCATTGCAGACGCCAACGCAGCAGCCCTCGTCGCCCGCGAGGAAGCCGTAGCAGACGAAGGCGACCCGGAAAAGGACTACCGGCGCAAAATGAGCCTCGCCAAAAAAGTCTACAACAAATTCTCTTCTTATGCCGAAAACCAGTTCGAAAAGGAAAACTCAAAGGAGCAGAAAAAGGCCTCCAAGAAGCGCGCAAAGTCAATCGCAAAGCAAAACAAAAAGGAAGAAAAGTTTCGCAAGAAGGCTATCAAGTCGAGAATCAAGCACCAGAAAGGTGACGATGACTATGAGAAGTTTTATGATGGTGAGGAGGAGGACCTTGTTGTGTTCGCTGATGTGGAGGTGAGGGACATGACGACCCCTGCGACTGGTGTTCCTGCCAGGGCGACTGTGACTGCTACGGTTACTACGGTTGTTGGAGGACCTGCTGGAAATGGCACTCTCTCAACTTCGTGGAGAAGCCATCATGCTAGTCAGACTGCTAGTGTGTCGACTGCTGGCTGGTAAACGAGAAAGAAATGATGAACTCGCGGAGGAGATGATAAAAAGGTAGGACGAAGGGAGGGAAAAGGAAAGGAAGGACAAATCGAGAAAGAGGGGATGAGACAAGGGAAAGGAGATAGGGAGAGAGAAAGTGGAGAGGAAAGAAAAATTGATAATGTTTAATTCTGGAGGATCTTTGGTTTGGTTTGAGTTTCTTAATTCACTATTATACACAGAAGCGAATAAAAAAGATACCGTTTTTTGGTCACACGCGTCCCCTTGATTGTGACGAGCATCTTCCATCTGTTTCCACGAGTTGTTGTCTGCGACAGCTCGCCTGTTCTTCGTGATATTTCTTTCTGAGCTTTCTGTTGTGAGCCATGTTTCATCTGTCCGAGAGCTGATTTCCACGTCAGTGCAAGCAAAATCCTGTCGCTGTAAAAATGCACGAATCTTTCCGACAGGCAGTCATTGCCACTGAAGCGAATCAATCCTCCATACCCGAGTAATCGACTGCCTTTGTCTTGCGTCCAGCTCTGGTCTTGACTGGCGAACCTCTTTTGATGGCCTCCTTCTTGGCCTCCGCTTTGTCAATTTCCTGGTCGATGTCGTCACGTAGCTTCTTGCGGAAGTTTTCGTAGGCTTTGATTTCATTCTTGCAATCCTTGTCGAGATCAATTCTGAATGTGCCGTGTTCTGGACAACTTCCTCTCACTGCTCCCTTGATGGTGATCATGTCGAAGACCTCGTCGCGGCTTCTGCCTGCGGAGCACAGGGAGTGGAATACAGGTAGCAACACGGAAGGCCATTCGAGCAGAATGTGGGCGCCATACGGATACCAGTACGAGGTAGTAATCTCGAGCTTAGTGAGAGAAGTGGCAACTGACAATAAGTCATATGCTTGTCTGATCGAGATAGCATACTGCTGGTTGACCACGACAGAGACCAAGGACTTGGTACGCTCAGGACCAAGATACTCGAGAAATCTTTGCATCATGGTGGAGTCTGTGAACTCGAATGTGTGACGACTGAACAGGTAGGGCGTCGATTCGACACTAATTTGCTTGTTCACACGCATCAAACTAGTGCTGTAAATCTGATCTCTCGGTATGTATCTGCCTTTAGGGTTGTACCAGAAAGTCTGGATGGTTCCAGAGTGCTTGCCCGAGAGGCGGATGTGATAGCCAGGGCGCTCGAGGACCAGGGAGTAGATCATGTTGCGAATCTCGGCAGGCAGATCGAGGAATGGGAACTTTTCGTGCTCATCAGGCTCAGGCTGCAACACAAGGACATGAAGACCGGCGTAGGGGCCATGGGTCATGAGAACAGGCTCCACCGAGAAGGGCTTCTTGGATGTGAGTCTGATGTTCTGAGCGAAATCTCTCTTCTGCTTCTTCTTCTGTAGCCACCATGATTATCAGGAGGGCGAGGTCAAAAGCATTGCACGATAGAACTCACGACTGCAGAAGTGCCATCAGGCATAGCACAGTGAATCTTTCGGACCATACGATCGCGCTTGGACGTGAGAGTGCCCTTGAATGGCTCGGTACGTTCAAGATCATCATCAGACGCGTCGAGTGGAGCTGGAGCTGGTGCTGGATTGGGATTTTCCTCGACAGTCTTCTTTGCTTTCTTGGATGGTGTAGACTTGGTGGCAGCTTGAGTAGCCTTTGACTTCTGCAGCTGTTAATCCTGAGCCAAGTCATACGAATGGCATGTATGGCTTACCTTGAACGCAGTAGCGGCCGAACCGCCAGACGAGCGAGCCATGGTCAAAGGCGGCAGGTTAATGACAGACACCAAAGCAAGAAGCTGGATAATGTTGACAGGTCTGGCGGACGAAGGCAGAGAACGAGGCTTGGAAGTGTCGTGGCTTCCGAGTTGTGCGTCGTCAAGTGACCAAGGCAGGTGTTGGAGCCTAGATGCCATGGCACCTTCCCTCGAGTGAAAGATGACGCGCCCCTTCAAAAAGCTCCGGCTCACTTTTAAAACGCAGCGAAGGAGCTGTGCACTTCGATGGCTTCGATTCTGCTTGCGTCTAGGTGTTGGAGCTGAGCCGGAGAGTGGCCTGATATGCAGAACGTCTTATTATACAAGTTTACTTTTGTTTCTTGGTCTATTTGCCTATCCCGCATCAAGCAAGGTGTATCACAACAAGACGACACCATACCACTCCTCAACGCCTCTGTACATATCCTACCAGTCCCAACGCTGACCAAACGATGAATCTCACCCCTAACGACTTCCCCTACTCGAACGACGCCCACTGAACATGGACGGTCTAGTGGGACTGGCCATTCCTGAAGCATTTCTATGAGCAAATGTCTTTACTCCAAACTTGATCTCGGTGACACGAGCCCAAAGTCCTTGTACTGCCCGCTGAAGCTCAGGGCCCATGTCGCGATTCATGAGGCCAACGGCCAGCGGCGTGAATGTGGTAGCATGGCGTTCGAAGTCTTCGGCATGGAACGCCGTGTACCCCTCGAGCACGTCAACAACAACAGGTCGCCAAGTAACAATGTTGCGTTGTTGTGTCTCCTCGTCGAGCTCAATGTACGAATTGACAATATCCGCACACAGAGGAATCAGTGCCTGCTCGGTCTCTGCGCGTGATGCTTTGCGCTCTTCTCCTTCATCCGAGAACATGCGCAGAAGAATACTCACGTATACCGAGGCGGACCCTGACTCCTGCTTGAGCAGGTTTGGTGGCTGACGCATGAAGCCCTCTCTGAACAACTTCGTACGTAGATCGCGATCCTCATTGAAGCGTTTGGCAAAGTGGTAAGACTTCTTCAGTAGCGACATTAAGCGCAGCAAAAGATGGGACGGAATGGCCGTGTAAACGGAATCGTTGGAGAACAGCTCGCTAACCGTGTCAATCATCAGCAATTGCAAGACACACTTGGTGATGATCTGGTTGAAGAAGCGGCGGCGTGCGGCCGTGACAACGACCGGTGCATTGGGTGTTTGCGATGTGTTGTTGAAGGACTCAAGCTCATTAGTATCGCCGATCTGTGCCTGCTTCGAAGGCGACAGGCTTCGATCAGACTGCATAGTAGCCGTGGTGTTCCCACGAGAACGTCTGGGTGTTCCCTCGTTCGGCGAGGGTTCTCCACCATTGAGTCCGAGAGAGCTTTCAGGAACTATGGATGCTGGGTCCGCAGAAGAAGACTCGTCCATTTGTAGACCATCCATTGATGCTGAGGTAGCCTTGGAACCGTTCGAGGCACTCGAGTCTTTCCTGTAGGAGGAAGATGTTGCTGCAGAGAAGAGAGCGGTTGCCTCAGTTCTTGCGAACAAGTCAACGAAAGCACCGACGACCTTCTCCCAGTGCTCGGGAGTGAACTTGTGAACGTTTTGAAGGATCAATTGTTGCAAGCAGTTGCTGCCAATTCTCGCCAGAGTGTCGTTCTCTTGACATATGCAAAGTGCTAGGAGATCCAGGAATCTGTCAAGCATGTACTCAAGAGAGTCGAAGAAATGCGTAAAGAGACTGATCATGTTGCGGAGTGCTTGAATCATGGTTGTCGATAGCCAGACTGAGAGCTCTTCGTGGTTGAGGGCCTTTGACATTTCCGACTTCGACTTGAGAACCATGAAGATGGGGTATAGCAATTGGCGCCACAAAGTATCCCAGAACTCGCGAGGGAATTCGCCGCCGTAACGTGTCAATGTCTCGAACAAGTAGTTGAGTGCCCTATATCATCAGCATACGCACACTAGTGGCACAGGCAAGTTGACATACCTAGATCGGACTTCGAGGTCATCACCAGTCATCAACACATCGTGGAAGGCAAACAGAACGGGGAACCAGAACTGCTCTTCCTGAGTTTGTCTGGTAGGCTGCTTGGGCATGCCCTCCGCTGTAGGAGCATCTTTGACGGTACTGGCCTTGAGACTGAGTGGACATTCAGGTGTACGAAGCATCTTCGCTACAGAAGATTTGAGCATCTCGATGGCCTGTAGAGACTTCTTCTGGAATTTTTGGTTTTTGGAAAACTCAGTCAAGCACACGATAAGATCGGCAAAAGCGCCCTGGGTGATGACCACGGCGAAGCGATCGTTATAGACCTGTGTGACGTTATCGTAGGCAAGGTTGACGATCGATTCTGAGTGCTGTTAGTCAAATTGAATAGTAGAATATGAGAAACACATACCATAGGGTTCACGCGCTGCGACAGTAAAGACACCGAACATGGTCTTCCAACCGGAACGGATATTGTCACCTCTAGCTTGGATCATCTGGATCAGACAACGCAAAACCATGTCCTTGACAGGAACTTGTGTGGCATTGCTGAGAATGTGCTCGAAAGGCTTCAAGAAATCCTTCTGGAACTTGAAACCAGGCAGTTCTTCGATCTCCATGAAACGCATGGACAGTTGTCTCAACGAGTTGAGAGCAAAGTAAACAACGTTGGTGTTGTTGTGGCAGCCGACCTGTATAAAGTGTTCACCTAAAACTTGCCAGATACTCGTCCATTCAAAACGCACACGGGTCATGTTGTAGCCACTGATCTCGACAAGTTTTTGCAAACTGTATGTTCTGGGTGACTCGCTATTGCCTGAAGACTGGATCTCCTGCCAGCTGACTTGTGTAAGAGCCGTGACGAAGTGTACAATTGCCTCTCCAGACAGATTTGCAGTATTGGTAAAGATCCGATCGACACTACGCACCATGTCGGCAGATCTGCTCTCTTCGGCAATGTCAGGCTGATACACTACTCCGCTGACAGAGTTTCTATTGCGGTGACGAGGAGGAACACCGAGAGATTTCCGGTTAGGAGTGCTCATGGAAGAATGGGTCCTCAGCATATCGGGAACATCACCTTCGCTGATACCAGTGGATATGAGTTGGAATCTGTCAAGTTGACTGATACAAGTGAGAACGTCTCGCCATGACTCCTTGAGCAGGTTGCCTTCATGCTGGGCGACATCGAGAACCGCTTTCAGAGCCTCGATGTTCTTGGCTTTCATCTCGCCAATGTTGTAGAGATTCGTGAAACGAGTCAGCTGGGCGATGAAAGCTTGTCTGGGGTCTGTAAGGTCAAACAGACAGCAGATGCGAATGGCCAGCTTTTGACCTTCCATGCAGAGCTTGATCCGTTCGATGTTGTTCGTCTCTTGGGTTCCGCCAGAAAGAGCAGTCAGGAAGGACATCCATGTTACTTCGAACATCGGGCCGACATGTTTGAATGAAGATGCAGGAATGAACCTCACCGTAGACGATCTGGCAGCCCCACGACGTTGCGCTTTCATGAGGTTTTTGAAGAGCTGTTCGGTCTTGGTGGCCATTTGGTCCGAAGCTTGAGCATACGCCTCCCTCTGCAAATCACGTCCAAAGTTGGCAACTGCTTGACCAATATTTGCGGCCAAGCTACCAGCGCCTTGTGGCAGCATGCCCAGGTTGGCAGCATTCTCGCGTTCAGTATCTAGTACGATTTCGTTTTGGGCAATTTCCTCAAAGATGGACTTCAGGTAATCATCCGGCAGACTCTGACCGTCGTTGATGCCGCGATTGTTCTTGATGAAATCTTCTGGAGTCATACGAACCTTGACTTGCGCACTGTGCTGGTCGGTGTTGAGCATGACAACCGAATAGGCTAGCACGTAGGCGGTATCGGCATTCGCAAATGCATTGGGATTACCTCCAGTGTATCTTTCAGCGAATTTCAACATTAGACGATCAATTTTCTGAGCCTCTCCTGGCAGACGGAAACTCTGCAAGAAGTTTCGAAGAGCATCGACGAATCGTGTTTTGGTAAAATTCATACTGTCAACAAAGGCATGCATGATGGCAATGTTTTCTGGTTCACCTTCTCCAAGATATTCACCCAGTGCTTTCTTGTCCAGTCTGTCATTGGTGATGAGGAACCGAGCGATATCTTGAGGGGAATCCGAGGCGATGAAGCCACCAGCGATCAGGACCTTGACACCCTTCTTGGGCTTGAAGTTGAACTGCTTGATGGCATTGTTGAGAGCGGTCTTGTGTTGCTTCACTCGTTCAAGCTCAGCGGGATCATCCTCAGCGAGAGGGGTGCCAGGAATCACGGTCGCAGAAGTCTCCATGCTCGGTACTATAGGCGACTGAGAAGCACCATTTTCGCGAGTGTCAATCGAGTCTCTGAAATCTTCGATCGAATTGCGTGATTCGGGATTTGAAAGAGATGCGGCGACATCATTGAGACCTTGTTGAGACCAGTTGACCATAGAGCGCAGTGTCTCCACTAGACATTCGAGAGAATGCTGCTTCATGACATACTCCGCAGGGATATCTTGGTTGGCGTCTTGAACACCGACGATGGTGGAGGTGGACAATGATGGGGGCAGAGTACTCTGGGCCAGCCACTCGGACATAGCATTGCCATGTTTTGACTGTTGCTCAATGTACAACAGTTCCTGCTGCGCCGTGACCTGCACAGGCGAACTAGCGATTCTGGAAATATGTTCAATGATACGTTGGTAGAAGTTGTCGAGTGCTGCTCGATCACAGTCATAGTTGAGGTAGATCTCAACCAGTGCCCTTGGATCTGAAGCCAGTCTTGTCAAGACCGTGATGATGCATTGCTTTTGGAATGCAGGTGCCGTCCTCTTATCCAAGATGGCGAGGTAAATCTCCTTGAGGAAAACTTCAATCTCTCTCTTAAGCGTGACTCGCAAGTAGCGAATCATGAGCCAGAAGATTTCGCAACTAATTTCGAACACTTTGTTGACTGAGCTAGCTCCGTTGCGACTCAAACTGAGACAGATATACTGTTTAATAGCCTGAGTGAAACTCGTGGGATCATTATTTGAGCTGCTGCGAATAGTCGCGAATGGTGATGTGAAGACGGCATGATGGTTGAAGATGGTTGTTTGGATGATGTGAAGGGATAGTAGCTTGGAGCGCATGCCTTGAGACTTGAGATCAACAGTCTCTTCGACACGAAGTGTCTTTGTGCTGAGCTTGCACATTGCGCGGAAGACCAGGAAAGCATCCTTGATGAAGATTTCATCCTCCTCGTCCTCCTCGGTGATATCAGAGCCATCGGGCTGCACGGTGATGGCGGGAACGCCATCGTTGCCAGAAGTGGTTCTGGCAGGCATTCTGGATTTTTTGAGGCGAGTGACCATAGTAGGAGCATTGTCGCCTATCCGAGCATCGTCGAAACTCTTTTTGGTCTCGAAGGTCTGTAGGGTCATTCTGGTTGTGTCGACATCTTCTTCCTCGTCTTCCTGCAGATCGGTCGAGTTTCGCGGTAGCTCGGTATCCGCACTGTCCGAGAGCGACTCGACATTCTCGCCAGAACCATTGGCGAGGGAAGTCTTGGAGGTTTCGGCCCTGGCGGCGCGACCAGCAATCCGTGTCTTGACTCTTTCGAAAACCGTTCCAACCATCTGTGTCAAAGTACCTTGGGCAATTTGTTGATTCGAGCTGTTTTTGGACAGCAAAAAGATGTTGTATGTTTGACGAACACTCTTCAGTAGACCTGCACCGTGTACCACAATCTTGTCATTCAGAATAGCAGCCAGTAGGGATTTGAGGATTTGCATTTGCACCTCAGCAGGAGTAGCCTCGCCCTGGAAGCAATCACATATGGTATCGATGGCGCGCTCGATGAGTGGGAGAGGTTGCTGGTTCTCTTGATTTGGGTCGGTGGGAACAGAAAAGTATGAATAGCTGATGAGCTTGCCAATGCAGTCCAGAGCAGTAGTGACTATTGCGACAGTATTCGCACGACTAGCCAACTGTAGAGGTGCGAAGAGAATCTCGGGATCGGTCTGGGTTGGATCTCCCTGGCTCTTGATTGTGGACAGGGCACGCTGGGTAGCGTCCGCCAGAGGCTTCTCCTTGCGAGCATCCTTGGAAGCAGCAATCTTTTCTAAAGCGCTCACGACAAAAACCATGGACGAACGAGTGGCTGAGCGAGAGGTAGCAGTGGTGGATTGCGAATCGGTACGCTGGCGATTGGGCTGGACAAGACGAGGATCAACGACATGTTTGGGGGGATGCTCAGATGGCGGGGTTGGAGTAGGTTCTGGCAGAGGAGTGGTGGTGGCAGGAATGACGGGCTGCTCAGGTAGCTCAGTTGCAGGCTGGGCGCCAGGACGCGATGTCTCGATGTCACCGTCGTCTTGGTGGGAAGTCGGGTCGTCGGGTTCGTATGTGAGGACAGGAGGAGGGTCTGCTCGTGACTCAGGAGCGGTATCGAGGGGTATGTCTTGCAGTTCCTGACTTGGGTCCATGTCGGCTTGCGGCCGGGTGTCTAATTGATGGTTGTCGAGAGCGACATCAGGCTCCGTGTTGTGAGGAGCAGGACCCTCGGTATCTGCCATGCCTGCGTGTTCAATTACGTATACAGCAAGGCGACATGTGAATGGCAGAGAGTATTCAAGACGTGTAGTCGTCGAAGGGAATGCCAGAAGCAAGTTGTGGCATTAAAATGGCCAGCTCGATGTATGCAATGTAATACTGTACAACAATCATGGGGCTAATAACCGTGGCTTGCGGCCAAGCAACTCTCGGAGATTCGGACTATGAATAGATGGCTTTGTTCAAGTTACCAAGATCAACCTTGAAGATCCAGACCTCGTGTCTTATGGACAACAGATAGTCTGAGGTCGTGCTCGAGGAGATTCCGAGTCTTAAAAAGCCATGTTTTCTACGGTGTTGGCGCAGACCGGAGTTTTGGTCGACAGACCACGGCCAACGATAAGCAAAATCGGCACGGCTTTGATACCGGGAGCCAAGACCGTCGGACCAACTCGAGAAGGCGCGAAAATGTCCGAGACCATCGTTTGTTGAGAGCTCCAGAAACACTTCCTCGTCCCTCTATTCACCTCGTCGCTCCTTGTGCTCGGTGGCTGAGATTCCTGGTCCTCGAACATCTCGCCGTCCTCTTCTCCCCAACACCCTCCACTCACACACACCACACAATGTCGGCCGCAGCTCTGCTCTCCCGCGCATCGGGAAGATTGTGTCTGCAGTCGCTGAGGGCAAGAGAGTCTGTCGCAACTCCCGCTGTCTTCGGTGCTCTTAGCAGATACTATGCCTCCAAGTGTATGCTGTCTCACAAACGACCATACCCCCAGTCGCTGATTGCTCTCCTCTAGCCTTCCCCCCTCACACCATCATCACCATGCCCGCTCTGTCACCCACCATGACCGCCGGTAACATTGGTACCTGGCAGAAGAAGGCCGGTGATGCTCTGGCTCCCGGTGATGTCCTCGTCGAGATCGAGACCGACAAGGCCCAAATGGACTTTGAGTTCCAAGAGGAGGGTGTTCTGATCAAGGTCCTCAAGGACTCGGGCGCAAAGGATGTTGCTGTCGGAAACGTAAGAGCACAATCGCTGGAGAAATTCACATTTCGCTATACTGACACCACCACAGCCCATCGCCGTCATGGCCGAGGAGGGTACCGATGTCTCGGCCTTCGACTCTTTCACCGTCGAGGACGCCGGTGGTGAGAAGCAGGCCAAGGAGGGCAGTGGACAGGAGGCCGCCAACGCTTCCGAGCCCCCTTCCAACTCTTCCAGCACCGCCCCCGCTCCCGCTCCTACTCAATCGTCGTCTGCTCCCCAGGCCCAGGAGTCCGAGTCCTCTGGTGAGCGCCTCCAGACCGCTCTCGAGCGCCAGCCCAAGCTCAGCCCCGCTGCTCAGAAGCTCGCTCTCGAGAAGGGTGTTGCAATCAGCCAGGTCAAGGGTACCGGCCCCGGTGGTCGCGTCACCAAGGAGGACATTGAGAAGTTCAAGCCCGCTGCTACCGCTGCCGCCGCCCCTGCTGGTGCCGCCGCCGCCGCCTACGAGGACGTCCCCGCCTCGTCTATGCGCAAGACCATCGCTTCTCGTCTTGTCCAGTCTATGAACGAGAATCCCCACTACTTCGTCGCCTCGTCCATCTCGGTCAGCAAGCTCATGAAGCTCCGCGTGGCCCTGAACTCAGCCGCCGACGGCAAATACAAGCTCTCGGTCAACGACTTCCTCATCAAGGCTCTCGCCGTTGCTGCCCGTAAGGTCCCTGCCGCCAACTCCAGCTGGCGCGAGGAGAACGGCAATGTCTTCATCCGTCAAAACAACACTGTTGACGTTTCGGTCGCTGTCGCAACCCCTGTCGGTCTCATGACTCCCATTGTCAAGAACGTCAACGGCACCGGTCTCGAGTCCATCTCCAGCCAAGTCAAGGCCCTCGGCAAGAGCGCCCGTGACGGCAAGCTCAAGCCTGAGCAGTACCAGGGTGGTACCATCACCATTTCCAACATGGGTATGAACGCTGCCATTGACAGATTCACCGCTGTCATCAACCCTCCCCAGGCCTGTATCATCGCTGTTGGTGCCGTCAAGAAGGTTGCCATTCCCTCCGAGAGCGAGGATGGCATCGAGTGGGATGACCAGATCGTCATCACCGGTTCTTTCGACCACAAGGTTGTCGATGGCGCTGTTGGTGGTGAGTTCATGAAGGAGCTCAAGGCCGCCATTGAGAACCCCCTCAACTTGATGCTGTAAAAGCATTCGTAAAGAGAATTCTGCATTTGTAATCTAGTAGTCACACGGGGATACCATTTTCATTTCCTCAGGAAGAAAGTTCACGGCGCAATGATTGGTTCTGATTCGCAAAATCTATCTTCTTTTCCATTCTTCTTCGACAATCATTCACTTCACTAGTAACTTGAATTCTCCCTGCCTTCTTCACTTCCATCACTTTGCCTACTTATACAGCTTCCTCCACCACCAACCACTTTCTCTTTTACATCAACATCAATCTTTCTTTCTTGCTTTCCAATCTTTCATCAACACACCTCATCAACAATGACTACTCCTCCTCACGTCGATCCATCCACCAGCACTGGTGAGATTTCTCGCCAGATCTCTCCTTCCCACGTCGATCCAGTCGACACCATCACCACCAACATGCCTGATGCTCAGGTCGATGCCCAGCCCGTCAACAGTGAAGAATCTCTCGAGATCGCCAACTTCCAGGACGATGTCCAGCCCGGAACTATCCAGAACGACATGGATGACGAGGAAGTCCAGGTCGATTCTGCCCCCGACACCACCGATGACGAGAACCGTGACGATGAGAGCAGTGAGGATGAAACTCCTCTTGTCGCTCCTTCGCCTGTCGCATACCTTTCCAACCAGCAGCGCGCTGACTTGAACTACCGTGGCAAGCGCCAGGCCAACACTCTGATCGACAGGATCATTGCCAACTGGGAGCCCGCGTCGATTGGCGGCACAGTCTCGACCTGGACCCGCAGTCCCAGAGGTAACCAGAGTGTCGCTGCCTCCAACCAAGGTCTCATCGACATCCTGGAATTGCAGGGAAGATTCGTTAACGAGGGCGTCAACAAAGGCGGAAGAATCTTCAAGAAGGTTGACAGACATGGCAAGGCTCTGAAGATCGACGTGATGAAGGGTAAGAAGGGTCACAAGAAGAGAGTCCGTGTCACCAGTACTTGCTCTGTCATCGACTCGGCTCGGGATGCATTCGAAGCTGTCTACGACCTCAAGAATTCTGAGCATGACGTCGATCAGGGCACCAAGAAGACCCGCGCCGTCCTCAGCAGTTCTGAGTATGAGGTCGATCAGGGCATCAAGAAGACCCGCGCCATCCTGAAGCGCTACGTCGATGGCCCTCGCAAGAGAGTCAAGGGAAACAAGGGAAAGAAGAAGGTTCAGGACGATGAGGACGAGGACGAAGGCAGTGGAGAAGACATCACCTGTGTCGGTATCGACAAGACTCTCAAGAAGGACGATGAGGATGACAACGACGACCCTGAGGGTAACGGCGGCGGCGTCTTCGACTTCGTTCCTAGCGGTATCACCGCCTAAAGCGATGTCGATGGGCAGCTTCATGAGAACAGGAGATCTCCGGATTTGAGAATTTGAGACATATATGGGAGGACGATGGAAATATGGAAACTCGGATGTATAGTAACAACATCACATAACGGATCGAGACAGCGATGCAGAAAATTTGAGCAGATCTTCTACTCTTTCATTCTAAACACTGATGAAATGCCATGGATGGCAGAATCTTCTTGAAATCAGCTCTTCGAATATCACATACCATACAGCTGATACCCTGGAGTTCATTAACTATGTCTGGCTTTGGATTACATGTCGATCTATGCTATGCTTTGTTTGTCTCTTCGTCCATTAATCGCTCAAACCATGAGTGAATCGCCCCAGCAATCATTAAAATACCTCATAAAGCTACTGTTCTTGCGTCGATATCCCCTCCAAGTCAATGACCGATAGACGTGGCTCATGTTCTGCGGGCACGCTTGCCGGAACGCGTGATGGAGTAAGCACCGGATGCCTTCAGAAGCTCGTCAGCATCCTCCAGATCGCCATCGGCATCGTCTTCCGAATCGACATCGCTACCCTCCTCCGAGTCGATATCCTCACTGCCAAATACACTGCTGCTCTCGTCGATGGAATGCTTGTAAAGGCCGTCGATATCCATATCGTCGTCAATGAAGTCGTTCATCTCAGACGCATCGACCTCGCTGCTTGTGTCGACCACCTCGGCATATCCCTCCAAACCCTGGGACTCATCACGCGACTCGTCGTCCTCGACGTCGATGATGGAGTGCGCGTCACCTTGAGTATCCTGGTCGGCAACGTTGACGTAGCAGATATCGTCTTCATCAAGGTCAGCGATTGACTCGATGTCTTCTTCTTCATCGTCCTCAAAGTCGATCATCGACTCGATATCTTCCATCTCGCCTTCGTGCATGGACTCGGTGTTTTCGACATCATCCTCGGCGACGAGCAAAGCTGAGGTCGATTCTTTGTTCTCGGCGCGCCAAGCGAGCATGATCTGCTCTGCACCATCGACATAGCAGAAGTTGCGAGCATGGTACATCACAGCCGACAAGTTTCCAGATTTCAGACCGCAAGCAGCGCAAGAGACCTTGCCATCGACGTGAGTCTTCTCATGCTTCCACAGCAGCGACCCAGGCGCTTCGTACTTGCAACGAGGATCTTCGCACTTTCGACGCCCGACCTGACGCTTGCCGGGATTTTTTTCGTGCCATTTGAGGTGAGCTCTGTGGTTCTGAGAATTAGGGAAACCATTGCCAGGCTGAGAGCGCTCGCAATCGACATAGGTACACAAGAACTTGTCGTTTGCGACGGCCTTGGCCTTATACATCCGGCTCGATTTTGCAGATACTGCTAACCTGGTCTGAGCACGTGACTCCACTGGAACACTCGACCGTCGCGCGAATCTGTCCTCCATTGCGCAGTGAGAATCCAGGCCATCCCAGGGCGATGCCTCGACCTCATCGTCGACTCCAGCATCGACTTGAGGGTCAGCTGCCCACCACTTCATGGCCAGATACTCCGGATTGTTCATTCCATCCTTCGAAGCACCGAGAGCAGCTGATAACATAGCCTCGACCTGGAAGTAGCGTGCGGCAAGATAGTCATCGGCATCAGTTGTACGTTGGAAAGGTGCTCCTCTGGAGAGAATGCCCCAGTGTTTGTGGATCGTCTCGTCTTTGGCTGCGGAGTTGAGCAACGCGTGGAAAGGACTTCCTTCTTTGGCCCTACGTCGATATGTTAGCACTGTGCTTGATGATGGCTGGGTCTCGAACTCACCATTTTATCGAATTGATTGGGTTGTCATGGTCCGTACGTCGCCTTCTTGCACCTCCATCCTCGGACCATGCACATCCGACCTTGAGACCTCGCTCAATGACGTTGCCAAGTCGATCCAGCTTCTCAACCAGGCAGAAGTAGGTGACAGGATCCTTGGTGTCGATCCAGGGGATACTCTTCAACTCGTCGATAGTGGGCTTCCGACCGCTCGTCAGTATGTCGATGGTTTGAGGGAGTAGAGTGCTCATGGCGAAGTCGACGTCACGATCAAACGCCCATTTCTTGTCGACCATCAGAGCGGCAGCCATTGAAGCTTTCATCCTGCAACGGTGTAGTTCCTGGAGCTTCATGCGCCATCTCGACTTGAGCTGCTCGCGGCGAATGCGTAGACCGACTGGGTCCGCAGCTGTGCCGACGCCGATGTAAGGGTCCATTGGGAGAGGATACTTGCTGATAGGTATGTCGATGATAAGAGGAAGGCTTGCTGATGGGTAAGTCGATGATACCAGGAAGATGCAGTGAAAGGTTGGATGCAATGAGCAAGGAAGATGGAGTGGAGAGGTGGAGGAAGGCAAAGAGCATGCTGAATGGAAGAAGGAAAGTCAGGTTGAGTGCACCTTCCTTCTGATATCACGTTGAGTAGTCACGACTGATTTCATGTGAAACCATGTCCAATGTTTGGGAAGGAGCACACAATTTTGCTTCAGATTCTGCATCTGCACTTCATCTGAAAATCTTCACGCAGCGCATTCACCTAAGCACGTCTACAGATCGGTATTCCAGCAGCTTATGCCTCGGCAGTGACAGTAGTGACTTACGGATGGGTAATGCACTTCAACACCTCCCTAGCAGGTCCACTCATCATGCTCTTCCTCGTCGGCAATACCACCACAGGAGCCTTCAACGTTTTCAGCACCTTGATCGTCGACATCAACTTGCATCAACCGGGAACGGCGTCCGCGGCCAACAACCTTGCGAGATGTGGTATGGGAGCTGCCTTTACCGCTTTTGCACAGCCTTTAGTAGGAGCCATCGGAATTGGGTGGGCGAGCACGGCAGTTGCGTTTTTGTGGGTTCTGACATCGCCTTGTTTGTGGGCGGTCATGGTTTGGGGTCCTAAGTGGCGTGCTGCGAAGAAACTGAAGTTGGAGCAGAAAGAGGTGAAGAAGTAACGGGCGTTGTGATGTCAGGTGAGTTACGTGATGATTGAGCAATAGATGCAATGAGAGATGGAGGTCTGAGGGAGACCAAGGACTATTACAGAGAGTCGAGATCTATATCACAAAGATTAATTTATGCCTCCTCCGCATGCGCTAAACTCTGCCTCTATCACCCCCTCTCACGTCAACAATCAGACGGAGTTGAAGCTATCAAGATGCACAGTTCTTTCTGGATTGTAGCCGAGGCCACAGAGCGCTGGTTCAGTGGGAGCTAGAAGATGATCACTTGTACATAGACACTCTCCTGTTTCTTGGATCTACCGAGCATCTCATCGGCTACAAGTATGACATACATGAGAATGGAACGGAGACAAGCACCAGATAGGATGGCAGAGGTCAGAACACTCATTCAAAAGAAGTAGAGATAAAAGGTTAAAGAGTAAGACGACCCGACAGATAACACTGACAGATAAACCCCAAGAAAGAAAGAAGCTCCGACTACATCGTTGCTTTATGTATTGCTCTACTCAGACAAGTGTCTCAAGCGAGACACTTTAGATGCACTGAGAGTAGTAGTCGTTCTGGACCTTGCAGGTGGAGCCAGACTCGCATGCAGTGGCACCAGTGTAACCCTTACCACCGCACTGCTGGTACTTCTTGACAGAGCCGCTGGAGCCGCCGACAGCGCTGGTAGTCTTGGTGGAAGCAGCAGTGGAGGTCTTAACGACAGTTGACATGGTTGTAGGAGCAGCAGTGGTGGTGGCAGAGGTGACAGGGACCTTGGCGGTAGCGCTCGAGGTAGGCTTGGTGGCGACAGAAGAAGCGGCAGACGAGGCGGGAGCAGCGGATGAGGCAGGAGCAGAGCCAGATGAAGCACCACCCCAGACAGCAGGGCCAGGGTTCTGGTAGTTGACGGGGATAGGGTAGTAGATGCTCAGCTCAATGTCATCCTCGTGGCCAGTGTAGAGACCGGGGATCTTGACGGTAGGAGAAGGCTTAGCAGTAGAGCTGCCAGAAACCTCAATCTGAGCGCAAGAGATGTAGAACTGGGCACCACCGAAAGAGGAAGCACTGTGGAGACCGATGTGCTCGATACGGAGGAGGTACTGGCCAGCGGGAGTGTCCTTAGGGATGTTGAAGGTGACCTTGCTAAGGTGATCGGCCTGGAAGGTAAGGCCGTTGTCGTTACCAGCCTTATTTGCGCCCATCTGGAAAACCTTAAACCTTTTTGAGTAATTGCAATTAGCAGGGTTCGTGGAGGTTGGATATGGTACTTATACAACACGCCAGCTCACAAATCGAAGATTATGCAAAACTGGCTCGCTGAACTTGTACCTCGGGCTGACTCACCAATCACCGCTTCCGTCGTATTCGGAAGCTTCACCAGTGGCCTTGGACATGTAGACTTGGAGAGGTCCAGGGTGCTGAATAGGGGTATCGACAGCGAAGCCAACAGTGTCACCAGGAGCAACCTTGTAGGTCTTGGTCTGGGCGCCGGTATCGAGACCACCAGCGTTGCAGATCAGGTCCTTGGAGGTGACATCGGTAACGGGAGAGTTCATGTTGCTGTTCTGACGAACATACTCGTACTCTCCAGTGACCTCGGATCCAACGATGAGCTGGTTAAAGCGGTAGTGAGCCATTGCGGTCTGGGCCAGAGCGGCGGCAGCCATGATGGTAGCGAAGGAGCGCATCTTGATAGACTTTATGTGTATACCGCTAGGGTCTTCTTGGAGAATGGAAGGTGGTGGAAAGAGTGACTTTTTGGTTGGTGATAGATGAAGAGCGGACGGCCAGCGACCAGAATTGAAGAAGATGAACGAATGAGTGTTGAATGCTTGGAGAGAAGAATGAAAGACTTGAGAAAAGAGAATTTATATACTTGACCTGCTCTTTGAACTCGATATCGAGCGGGGCCATACTCTAGAATCCTCGTTTCAGGATGGTTCGGTTAATGCTGTAAGCGAACCTTGCGAGCGGCAGTGGTTCGTTTCGTGAGGCTTCATTGACACAACTATCCATCTGCCCAATCAATTTCCTCCCAATAGTCGTCTACTATAGAGATCGTAGTGGAGCTACTCGGTGTATACCCTGGCTTTTTGTTGCCTCCCATGCTTGGCTCTTTGCAGGCCACATGAGTAGATGAAGGACAATCGTTGCGACTCACGATTCGAGTTGTCACGAGCTACGCAGCAAACTAGCAGCCGTGCTATCATCTTTTCCAGGCGAGATCACAAGGTCACGCTCAGGGCGCATACATGGTTGATCATACGGCCGTTCATGAATGTGATGCAGGACAGCGCGAAGAGAGATCTGGCGGACGAGAGTGGAGCGGAGAAAGGCTTGGCTGCATCGGAAAGTGTGTTTCAGCGACTCCTTGCGCTTTCCTTCGACAAGGCATTACGACCCACAGTGTTTTGTACAGATTGAGGTCCATTCCACGGATTGGTCACTTACCGGGCTTGCATCCTCTCCATCGGTCGTGCTTTTGAAAGAGTCCAGACAGAGGAAAGTGTTCCCGCTCTAGGCGACCTTAAAGCCATCATTACCGCGGACGCAGGTCGCCTGAGTTATTTCATGATCAAAGCAATCTAGACCACACATACAGGTCGTCAAATCAGTACGTGCAGTTGTATTGCCTGGAGTGGAATCTTTCACTCGTGGCAGCAAGACATGAACAAGAAGAAGGCATGCACCGCATGTAGGCAGCAGAAGGTTTGATCTACCAATACCAAGCCATGATTCTGAGCTTAGCACCTACGACAGGCTAAATGCGATGCATACTTGAGCCCACACGATGCCTGTACGCGATGTAAACGTCTTTCGGTGCATTGCACTATCGTCGATTCATTCGAAAGGCTTCATAAACGCAAGTGAGTCATGTCATCGAGAGAACCTTGTTGCTCCTCTCGCTTATACCTCTATAGGAGATTATCGGAGCTTGAACAGGAGACAGACACTCTACGCAAGCGGCTGATGACAGAAGATTTTCAATCTGTCACCATCGAGCAACGCCACGATCACTCCAGTCCACCTTCCCATCCTGAAGCCTCGACAGCGAGACACCACCATGTGTCCTCGCCTTTCCGAGAAACCGGCTCGGCGTCCATCGCTACACCTTCTCATGCGACTAATGATGCAACCTCGTACAGCCAAGCATTGTTGACGACAACCCCTCGAACGTTAAACGAAGTGACTGTGTCCGCCAGTGATATCAATGGTATCTTTGAATTGTACTTCCAGGAATACTCACCGTTCCTACCTGTCCTCGATCCCAGGCCGTCGCCAGACTTGTGCTATCAGCAAAGCCCTCTACTCTTTTGGGCCATTATCGGAACAGCGTGCAGAAGTTACACGCAGAACCCAACCCTGCTAAGCGCACTTACGAAGGGCATCACCACTTCGGCATTGCTGTCTGCGACTGCTACTGGATCACCTTTACAACGTGTTCAGGCATTCTTGCTTCTCGTCACATGGCCTCTACTCGACGCTGTTGAGACTAACCAGCAAGAGGTCAACTATGTATTGGCTGGTCTCCTATTGAGTTTGGCGCAAAGAAGCGGTCTACATGTACCTGCTGGCTCTGACGAGTTCTTCAGAGCCAAGACGCCCAACCTCCCAGACATAGGCATAGTCAGTCGGTCGGCTCTATGGGCTAGAATAGTGTTGACATATCAGAGGTCAGCAGACATAGCACAGTAATCTGGGGAAACGCTAATATGTCCAGGAGCTCTTTGTGCAAAGGGTTTTTGGCGCAGACTTCTTACAATATTTCTCCTGAGATGAGTCAATACCAAGCCCGACAACAAACAATGTCTCCAGCACTGAGACTACGAATCAAGTGGCAAGACCTTTGTGTCCAGTGTGGCTCAGCTGTATCGGAGAATGGAATACGTAACCTGACTCCTGACCAAGATCGTGCTTTATCGATTATTATCAAATCGCACGAGGTGCAGATCAGGGATCTGGAGCTCACCGCTGCGGATAGTAAGTACATTCCTCACCAATACATACCAGTACTGACAACAAGCAGACTCCGATCGACTCGAATGTGAGATTGCTCGGCTCTATATCCGAAGTTTTTACTTTCTGAAGCAGGACAAGACATCTTATGCCACCAGTTTCGACAAGATCCAACAAACAGCACGTCAGATCATCAGCAAAGTAAAGGAGCTTCTGCGCAACGTGTCTAATCCAGTCTCGATACCAAGTTATATCGTCTGCGCTTTTCTCTTCGCTTCATACGCCCTGCTTCGCATCCTAAAGTCGTCCATTCCATTTCTCTCTGGAGAAAGGGACGAGGCAGAATCATCACTCTTCTCGGCCATTGGCCTGTTGAAGAGCCTGTCTATCGACAGCAACGATATGTGCTCTAAGTCATGCACGTACCTTACTAAGCTTTGGAACAGTTCGAGAGCTTTCAAAAAGGCAGATGGCACAGACATGTTAGATCTAAGAGCTAGAAGCCGGCTTAACGGTAGCCATGTGGTGGATGCCATCTGCTGGTGGAGAGAAGAGTTTGATCCGCATTTCAAGGTGCAGATGCAGAATTTGAAGCACAGTGCTCTTGGTGAGTGGTTCGAGTACATTCTGAAGGGTTTCAAATGCTGACTGCCAAAAAGATCCACTGCCTGGCCAAGGTGTCCAAACCGAACAACAACAGCCAACTATGGACTTCGTGGACAATTCTTTGTTCGACTTTGACTACTTCATGGGCGGAGACCTTTCCTTCCCACAAGATCTTTTCAACTTCCCAGGTTTGGATGTCATCGGTTCGAGCAATACATGAATTGTAAGACATGCCACCTACACATTTGGATGCAGGATATTCTGCTTCACTGGAAAAGCCGAGGGTAATATAGAGTATGCTCGAAGTGCGTGATGATCACCAGTCTCGAGTAATATCTATGGAAAGAATCAGATTGATGTGTCTGCGTGGCCACGACCTGGTTCAACGATTTTCTTGCATTAGTGAACTAGTTGGACCAACAGACAGATGGCTTACGCATCTGGATATGAGATTCCGTCGTGCACTACGAACAGATCAGGTGTGGAGTATCGACAGGCGGGTAACAGTATTAGTGATATAGGTCTCGAATCTATTGAACCCCCCGACACTATCAACTGAAAAGCATGAGAGTCTCTATCGTTTCAGCTGAGCAAATCGTGCTGCCAGCTCGTTCACATCAGGGATCTTGCCTCCAGGACCCGTCGTGTCTGGCTTGTTCGCCTTGACCATCTTGGCTGAGGGTTTGAGATCTGGCGGTCCTGGTAACTTGATACGCGGAGAGACGTTGTCGGTTGACGGACTCGGGGGAACCACACTGACAGGACTCTTCATTCCCAGGTTCCGTGGTGGAGTAGCAGCGACTAGTGGCTCTGTACCTTCCGGCGCTTCCAAAGCAGGCACCTTTTGTCCTCCACTAGGGTTGTCATCGTCCTCATCATGGTCGTCCTGGTTGGCAGCGGCTTCCCTAGCGGCCAGACGACCCTTGGGCCAATCGATATTGTAGGCATCCGCGATGGTCGACAGATACGCCTCTACCAACTCGGGTTTCGGCGGTTCGACCCTCAAACGATCCGCCACTCTCTTCGCAACCTTATCATCTCTATTTTCCGTCGCTTCCAACACAAACTCCTTGCCAAACTTCTCGGCCAACAGCGCCCTCACATTATGCAACTCCTTGACATCGGTTCTCGGAGCCGCAAAAATGATACTCTTGACGGCTTCTTCCAAGCCTGCATCGCATTCTTTTGCTTCGAGCAGGCCGGCGCGCGCAAGCAAAAGTTCGCAGTACAGTTCGAGGATCTCGAGGAGTTCGGTGGTGAGGTCGCTGCGGATGATGTTTTCGACGCGGATGCGCGCGGATTCGTCTTTGCCTTGTTCGAGCAGCTGGGCCATGGCGCGGCGTTGCTGTTTGGCGATTGCCGTGTCCTTTTGCTGGACCATGCGTAGGCGTGAGATGGACAGCTTGAGCTGGACTTTGAGCTTGTTCTGTGCGGGAGCGCGTTCATGGTTAGTTGGTGCTTGTGTGTCGTGTGGTTTGGGTGATGCGGATATTTCATACGACCAAAGTTGAAGCTGGCGCCATGATGAAGAGGTGTCTCGGCTCAAGCGAGTGGTTGGTTGGTTGTAATGTAAGGATACTCGGGTCGCAGTGGTATGCATCCCGCGAGCCGCTCTGACGTCTGCGGGGTTCCCTCGCTCTCACCTTGCTTTTCCGGGGTACTCGACGCTCATGGCTTCGACTCGATATCCTAGCAATCTGGACTTGTATGTGTGATATCAGATGTCTTGTGGAATACTGCCTTTTTATGTATATAATTTTATGTATATAAAAATTCGTCCAATCCGATCCTGCTTTGTTTGCTGCTGAAATACGCCGTTTGATAGTCCTGCTCGCTAAAGAGACATTGCCAACTGATTGGTCTTGTGTAGTTGTCCAAGTCTTTGCCCAGTGGTATATAAATGTGTTAACTCCGGCACTGAGGGGCCCATCCCTTCAATCAAGGAAACTGTTCTCACGTATCGCATCTTTTCGGTACACAATTCAAACTCTGG
Source organism: Aureobasidium namibiae CBS 147.97 (assembly GCF_000721765.1). Lineage (NCBI taxonomy): Eukaryota > Fungi > Ascomycota > Dothideomycetes > Dothideales > Saccotheciaceae > Aureobasidium > Aureobasidium namibiae. Next base: position 698,993 of record NW_013581204.1, read on the forward strand.
GTGATGAAGTGATAGATGGCACTGGTGGCACAGGTGGTGGTGCGGAGCCCGAGTCACTGCGCGCTGTTTCGCGTAGACTCTTGGAGCTAGCATCGCAGTCAGTTTAGCTCGTCACTATCCGATACATGTCATCTCTCACCTCTTCTTGCTGCGCAAACTCGACATGCTCTTCTGCCTCACCATGCTGAACATCTTGCGTAGACCTTTCTTCTCGCGTGGTGACTCGAGACTGGGACTCGCTGTAGGTGCTGTCGTGACCGTAGGGGTGCGCTGTGTGAGTGTCAGTCTGTCTGTTGGCTTTGATTCGCCGAGTCTGAAACATACTTCGCTGCTATTCCTGCTGTGTCTACTACGCCTTGAACTCGTCGTGTCGCTATAATTGGTATAACTAGTCTCGGGTGTTGCTCCGTTGTGAGTGCCATCCTTGAACGACAGTGGTTGAGTTTGTGCCGCAGGCCGTACGGGTAGCTCGACTGGGACTGTTGTATTTGCCGCATACGCTTCTTCCTCCTCCTCTTCATCTTCGACACCGGTGTCTGTACGGTCCTCGTCTCCACAGACGACAACGAACCAGCCGACCTTCTCGTCCGGCGCAAGCTTGTCTCTCAACTCCATGAGTGCGTTCCATTGCTCGTCACCTAGGCCTTTACCCCTAACGTCGTCCACGTCAATGCCTAGTTTGACTTGTTCGCAGATGTCGGCAACGTATGCGTAGGGTTGTGAACTGGCAGCTGGGGATTCATCGGTAGGATCGAATTGCTCTACAAAGCGGAGGTTGGGCAGGTTTGCTAACGTCTGCGGCCATAGTTCTGCAAGGTTCTCGAGTAACGTCTCGGTCGTCGCAGTTGCTATGATCCATTCCGCAGCTGCGTCGTCAAGGTTTTGGAGAATGATGTGGATGCGAATGAGAGGCCGCGGCCAGCGGAAGCCGTGTATTAGATATGTGGGCATGACGTGCGATGGACGCGTCGGGCAGCGCTCGAGCCGTGACTAGATACAGCTGCGGCGATTTCGAAGCGGCACGATATATGAGGTTGACTTGAGACGTCGAGGATGGTGCGGGGAGTGGAGGCACGAGCGATTGAAGTGTTGGAAATTTCGTCTGTCCTGTCCTCTTGCTCTTGAGAAGGACAAGGGCAAAAAGTATGCGAGATTACAAAGTGTCCGAGCCCCCTGCCCTTTAGCGGATCGCTTGCTGGACAGAGCCCAGCAGAGTGTCTTGGGTGAACACTGGGTAAAGAGAAATGGCTGGGGCGGGCGCTCGAAGGAAGGTACAATGTGGAATGCGCGTCTTCCTTCTTTGTGACCGTTGGCAATTGGCGCGTCGAGTCGTTGATGGTTAGCTTGAGAGCTGGCAGATCGCCGGATCCTCTGGACACAACACAAACGACGAGGCACAGCAGAGGTCAGAGGACACGAGACGGCTAGAGACAGTCAAGAGCAAGAGGAAAAACACACGACAGTCGCACCAAGTAGCACCGCGGCGCAACGAGGCAGATGCAGGCTCCGCTCATGCAGCTCGTTTGGTTTTATTAGCATCCAGTTCACTGGCTTGCGTTCTCGCGAGTCATCCTGCGCTTCTCGACCCGACGCCCGCAACCGTGTGCTCCACCGCCCGCACGGAACAGGACGCGCTCGTCTCTCATTCGTCGCTCGCAACTTGATACCGTTTGATCCCACACGTCAAGCCACAAAAAGTGCAGGGTGCTTCCTTTTTGACACAACGGCCATTGACAAGGCGTTTTGACTTGCGTCAACCTGCCGAACTCCCACTACCAACAACGCCATGGTCCTCCACCTCTTAGGCAAAAAGTCCTGGAACGTCTACAACAAAGACAATATCGACCGCGTGCGTAAAGATGAAGCAGACCAGCAAGCCAGAGAGGAAGAAGATGAACGCCGTATGCAAGAACAAGATGCTGTCCATCGTATAGCAGTCTTGCGAGGTGAAGTTCCTCCACCAACAAAAGCCCCATCGCCTTCACCAGCACAAACCGGGAGTGCTCGCCAGTCTCGTCATGGTGCCGATGGTCGAGATCGCAAACGACGCCGTTTGAGAGGCGAAGATGATACCGATAGGGACATGCGCATTGCCAGAGAAGATGCTGCTGCTGGAGCTGCCGTCCGTGAAAAGCTAAGCCTCGGCGAAAGGGACAGGCAAGACGGCCATGTGTCCGTGACAGATCATGCTGGTCACATCCAACTCTTCGCAGCGCCGAACGAACGTGCTCTGTTGAAGAACTCACGCAACGCCGAAGCAGAGGCTGAGAAGGCAAAGAAGGCACATGAGATCGAAGATCAGTATACCATGCGATTCTCGAATGCGGCAGGCTTCAAACAGTCAGTCTCTTCAGCGCCATGGTACGCTTCGTCGAGCAAACCGGATTTCGAGACCCAGATACCGAGTAAGGACGTCTGGGGAAATGAAGACTCAAGTCGTAGGGACAGGGAACAAACAAGGCTGATTTCAAACGATCCAATGGCGTTCATGCGAAAAGCACAATCCCAGCTCAGGCAGTCCGAGACGGACAAGGAGAAGTGGAAGGTGCAGAAGGAACGAGAATTGAGAGAGCTAGATCGAGCCGAGAAGGAAGAACTACGGAGGCGGAGAGAGCGTCGGCACAAACGTGAGCACAGAGAAAGAAGTCAAAGTGTTGGTAGTCTCGAAGGCTTCTCACTTGATGCAACCAGAGATGATAATCGCAAACAAGCAGAAGGTGTCAGCCGTCATCGCAGAACAGACTCGGACAGACGACGTAAGAGCCGAAGTCGAGACGGAGATTACAAACATAGCTCTTCACGCCACTTGTCACACCGATCACATCGCGGCGATCGAGAAGCCCGTTAGTAAGCTGATGCAGGATAGCAAATGAAATGAATACATAACCAGGGCTGTCTGTGTCAAGGCCTCGTACTATCTACAATACCACGAAACATTCTACTTCCTACGACTTGAGCTTCCCCCGCTCGGGGCCTCGGCATCAGACTCGTGGTCGTATGAGGGCACTGCTGTGGGATTAGCCTCGGTCATATGCTCGGTGGTGCTGATTCTATCCCGTCTCTTAAATGTGTCTTCGTCCTCCACGTCGTCACTATCTCGGTGGCGCTCTTCATCATCGTCGTCAGTAGGCACTGCTTGGAATCCTTCTCTATCTGACTCCTTGCCCTTGATGAAGCCATCAATGATGTAGTACTGAAGGCCGTTCATGGCCACGGGGAAGATGAACATGACGAATGCGATCTGGAGAGCCTCGTTGCCCTCGGTCCAGCGTAGAGCCCAGTCTCCGACCCATGGAAGCCAAGGGAGCATCGCAAAGAGCAAGAAGACAAACAATTTCATGCCGAAAAGTCCGATAAAGTAGATGACAGATTGCTTGAGCCACCAAGTCGCACGCGGTGGGTTGCCGTAGTAGCCAGACTTGATGGATTCGGGCGGGTTCGCAATGGGTGTTTTGGCGAAAAGACTGTGTAGAACACGTAACAATATGACCAGGACCGGGATACCAATAGTAGTCTGTGAAAGTGTCAGTAAAAGGTTGATCATGTCGATTGGGGGTCTCGTACATCAATAGCCAGGTTCAAGAGATAGAACGAACAAGGGTTCGGCATCTTGCCATCGTCGGCGGTAACAGCAGAAACACTTGCCGAGATGTCCTCGGATTTTGTGCTGGCCAGGTCGAATTTTCCCGATGAGAACATTGACATGGCCAGATTAGCAAGATGCAACAAGAAAGTACCAGCCACTTGTTTGGAGACGTCGAAGAACCAGATCTTGAGCGGACGTCTCGGACGCTCTCTCCAACGTTTGAAAACAAGGGAAAGCAGGGCAAGAGCACCCAGGGCAGCTTGCACGATCAAGGCGAACGGACCTAGAAGCTTACATTCGCCGTCTTGCTCTTCAGGCTTGTCCTTGGGGCCTTTCTCAGATCCAGTGTCGGACAGCGAGGGGAAGTCCTCTTGCGGGACTGGTGGAGGTGGTAGAAGTTCCTCTGGTCTAAGGGCAGGCTCTTCGACCTCAGCAGGTACACCAGATATTTGGATGAGCTCGGTTTCAAAGACTTGAAGAACTGTCAGTACTGCGAACGGCGGCTAGACGTTCATGCGAGAGAAGATACTTAGAGTGCTGTCCGGAGGGATGATTCCCATATCACTGTGTCCGTAAGCCAGCTCCGGAGGGATGACCAGCTTCCTCTTCTCGCCGACGCACATGTCCAATAAACCCTGATCCCATCCTTTTATCACTTGGCCAACGCCGAGCTTGAAGCTGAAAGGCACACCACGTTTGTATGATTCGTCGAACTTTGTGCCATCGGACTGCAGTTTGCCACGGTAGTGTACACTGATGTTATCTCCGGATTTGGTTGGGCGTTTGCACGTCTTGGGGTTGGCCGTCACGATTTCGAGTCCGTCAGCAGTGACGTTGGAACTGGGGCCGCTCAAGAGCCCATCGGTCGCGAGCGCAACTGGCGCAGAGATGAAGACGGCCGAGGCGATGAGTAGCGGGAGTTGAGTGATGCGCATCGCGTCGTTGTGGCTGTCGGCGGTCGTACGGCGAAGTCGTGAGTCGATACAGACGTGTGATGGCGAAAGAGGCTGCAAGAAGAATGCACGCCGTCTGTGCAGACAGTCGACTCGATTTGACCGAAACTGCGGTCTGATAGTCGATCAGAGTCTGCTTATCACAAGTTGTTCGAGGCGAGCAAAGGGGACGGTGTCAGATCGAGTGTCTCATGCTTCCGGCGGAGGTGCCGCCTGCTGCGGCTGCAAGCCGAACTCTCAACTCGCCGAATCGACATCATCATCCCCGCATGAACCTCCGTGCACAAAGACCCACTTGCTCTGTCCGAAACAACCACCACAAGCCTTTTTCGATAGACGATATGATATTGACTTTCTACATTCCTGCAATCCTTCAGCCATGCCTCCCAATTTGACCTTCTTGGAGAGATTCGAGACCATATCCAAAGTGCAAGTCACTCGTCTCGCCGCTAGACATCCGCCATTGTCAGAGCGTACGCCGCCTGTGCTGACCATTCCTTAGACAAGCCGCTTTCAGCCTCCACTCTGATCTCCCTTCCAGTGAGGCTCAGAACAAAGCGACCGAGATAGAGCAAACTTCTTTTGACGCCTCAAATCAGTTGGTAATCGGACAAATCATATTGCCCTCTCTAATCAATTGTTTTTTCTGATACTTCTCACGTCTAGCAAGATTACCAATCTCGTATTGATGCTGTGATTCGTGATTTGTCTTTAGACTCCCGTGTACAAGAGCAGGCAATTGAACCGGTGAGGGACGCTCTTGTGCTACCGACCGGTGGTGTTGCCATCGGTCGCTATACAAACGCAGTACATCATAGCGATGGTTTGTTCTCCGAAGTCTACAAAGCTGTAGCCCTACCCAACTGTGGTATCACTATGAAAACGCGCAACTACGAGACACTTCCATGTTTGGTGGCCCTCAAGGTCACAAACCCGTCTGCCACAGAACCACCTCATGATTCTGTTCGTGAAGTGCGACTACTGGAGCGAGCTCGTCACCAATTTGTCATAGAGCTCGCCGAAAGTTTCCAGCAGCCCGGCGGTCAACTCGTGTTGGCATTCCCATTCATGCCATATACTCTTGACAATCACCTCAGAACGGGTAGACTACAACTCCGAGACCAAAAGATCATCCTCTCACAGTTGATGCAAGGCCTTGAGTATATACACAGTTGTGGGATCATACATCGCGACATCAAACCATCCAACATCCTGCTCGGGAGTCCATCTGGCCCGGTCTACATATCTGACTTTGGCATTGCATGGTCCGCTGACGATCCCTCATCTGAGCCCGCAGAGGAGAAGATCATGGATGTGGGCACAACGAGCTATCGTCCTCCAGAACTCATGTTTGGTAACCAGCGGTACGATACGAGTCTGGATATGTGGGCAACAGGTTGTGTGGCTGCTCAGGTCGTAAGCCTGGGTTCCCAGACCTTGTTCGATTCAGGTGATCTTGGGAGCGACCTCGCATTGATCAAGAGCATCTTCTCGACGCTTGGTACCCCAAATCTTGATATCTGGCCTGTAAGCATAAGACCAAGATCACGAACGAATCTAGAAACTGACTTGACACAGGAAGCTAGAAGTCTGCCAGACTGGGGTAAGATGGCCTTTGTACAATACCCTCCAAGAGTATGGACAGATGTCTTGCCCAATGCTACACCAGACGCAATCGAGCTGGTCGAAGGACTGATCTCTTACGAAAGTGGTGACAGAATGCGAGCTGAAGAGGCAAGTCTTTCATATGTGGTTAGCAATTCCTACTAACTTTTGTTAGTGGCGGGAGCACAGCTTTTTCGACTAGAAGACTAGCTCTGACAGCCATCTTTTCCAAATCAAGATACAATCTCCTGATTTTGTAGACGGATGGTCGATATTGCATATCTTACAAGCAGTCTTGGTATCTAGCTCAGGGTACCATCGGTCCGATGCTCTCCTGTGCGATATTTCTGGTGATCGCAGAAGTAATCCCACTTGCTGTTAGGAGTGTGTGACTTTGTTCAAGGTCTGGAGGACGTCCGTGCAAGTTGTGGGTAGCCTGACCATAGTCTCTCCTGCTCGCCTGAGAGTCTGAGCTCTTTCTATGAATGGCAGTTCATTGTTGGAAGGATTGGCCGCGGATGAGTGGTTTGGTATCTGGTCCGCTTGTACTACTGATGAGTACATCAAAGCAATCACGCAGGTGAAAGAGTTTCTCGATAGCGGAAGCAATCCTACTCGATGATTGGCATCACATGAAATAAGAGTCGGCCTGACGTGCCAAGCGCAGCCGCCCCAGGTTCTCGGAATGACGGTGTTTAATGGAAAGTCAATCTCTCCATCGGTAAACACATGGGCGGTGACGACTTGTTTGCAATTCCTTTCACCATAGTCTTCCCTTGACTTTTCTTCTTGTCTTTTCTCTTTGCTCCAGCTAGTACTCTGCTAGATTATCTGTGGTAGATCGGTGTTGTGACCCACTCTCTGCAACAACCCCGCCCACAGCTCAAATCTACCAGACCAAACACCGCGCACACGACAAGGACGGCAACAACATGGCATTCTTGTTTGGCCGCGGCAAGGCCAGGTCCAACCAGGAGTTGACTCGGTCGACCAAAGATTTGATGCTGAAGCTAACCGCTGAGGACAAGCCTTCACAAAAGGTATCCGACCACTACGACCCAAGCGAACTGGACTGGGCTGACGACGGTCAGATCGAGGAAGAAGTCGCACGGAATCTTGGCCAGATGAAGGTTATCCTTCAAGGTACCCCCGGTTTGTATCATCAGCGGATAATAGCCAACAGACAAGGACAGAGCGACTAACAAGTGTGCGCAGAACTCGATGTCAGCCCCGACCAGGTCTTCCAGCTGGTCAACCTCCTCGTTACCGAAGACCTTTTACGAGTCCTCGCCGAAAACATCCATCGTCTACCATTCGAGTCCCGCAAAGATACACAGACTGTCATCTCGACAGTCCTGCGATACAAGCAACCCGGCGAAGAGCAGCCCATTGCCTTACAATATATCATCACTACCCGTCCTGAAGTCATCATTGCACTTTGCAATGGTTACGATCGTCGCGAGAGTGCTATGCCCTGCGGAGGAATTTTGAAAGAGGCTTTGAAACATGACGCTGTCACCGCCCTGATCCTCTACGACGAACCAAGCCTACACGGTCAGCCCCTGGATCTGGGTAGCATCGATACCGACCAACCTGCCTCGGGACAGGGTGTATTCTGGAAGTTTTTCGACTGGATTGACAAGAGCTTGTTTGAAGTTAGCACTGATGCTTTCGACACTTTCCGCGTAAGTCATCTGCATGTTTGGCATCATTGCCAGTAACTAAGTCTGGACAGCAAATTCTCGTACGGCACAAACCTATGGTCGCCAAGTTTATTGATACAAACTTCGACCTCTTCTTCGACAAGTACAACAACATCCTTATCAAGTCGGAAAGTTATGTCACCAAGCGCCAATCCATCAAGCTTCTTGGTGAAGTCCTGCTGGACCGTCAGTTCTACGAAATAATGACCCGTTTCGTCGAGTCCGGCGACAACCTCAAGCTCATCATGTGGCAGTTGAAAGATGATCGCAAGATGGTGCAATATGAAGCCTTCCACGTCTTCAAGATTTTCGCCGCAAACCCCAACAAATCACCCGACGTCAAGCGCCTATTGACCATGAACCGTCAACGCTTATTGGACTTTTTGCCGAACTTCTTAGCCGACCGTACGGAGGACGATCAGTTCTCGGATGAGAAGAGCTATCTCATCAAACAGATCAAGCTGTTGCCCCAAACACCTGGTCAGCAACCGAGAACAGCAACCCAGGAATCATCGAGATAGGACCTCGATACTGGACAGACTTCAAGTCGAGAAAGGGAGTTGGCAAGGAACATTGCGAACATGGAGTTCAGACGCAAGCTCGAAGCTGCCACCGCTAAGAGGCTGGCACGAAAAGAGGTTGCCAGATAAAAGTCTCCGCGAATGTGGAGTGAGAGGGAAAGCATCTCATACTGATGAAGGCTCGTAGAGGGCGTATAGTACGCGAGTTGATAGATTGCATTGCTATGGCGTAGGACAAGGTGGCATCTGGTGCTGGCGAGGAGTTGTTTTGGTCTTCTTTCTGTTATCGATTTGCTATCAGCGACGTCTGTCTTTTGTCTCTTACCGAGACAACATTGCATGAGAAGGATATTTATCACTTCCTCGATTGCTCCATCGGCTGTCTTCAAGAGTCGTGGCTTCTCCTAGAGCATACGAGATATTCTTGTTCTCAGCATTGTATCCTTCCCCCTACGAAAGATTATGACGTGTATAGCTGTGAATATGCAGAAATTTGTATCAGTTCATCACGTAAGCCTCTGTAATCACAGCAGTCAGGATAATCGGTGGTCGAACACTAATAATATTGGTCTTGAGATTGCATCCCCTTTGATAGAAAGCATCAAGATTGAGGCTCTCTGCGATAAACTTGATTACCGATCTGGAGATCGGCCCGATCTGCCGCTAGATCCACAAGCGGCAGTTCCAAGTGCAGATCATGGACGGCTACCGCTAGGCGACCCGTCGATGTCCTATATGTTTTTCAGGGCATCTGAACCAGTTCTTGTGTGAACAAAACAGAAGGACATGTCTGCCTGCAACCAGTGAGAGATGCCATCCGGAAGTGCTGGGCAAGTCTCGTCTTTGGGTCGTCATTTCAACCCTCGCAACGTGAGTTTACCAGTGCTTCCGCCGCCACGTGCTTACTGCTAACGACGAACAAGCTCAGAAATGCGACACTGATCTTACCACGGACTGGAGAACGCGTTAGACGCGCCTTCTCGTTGCCGACCTTGGGAGACGATGTCCGCGACGAAGCTGGCTCGCCACAAGAGCGCGAAGGCTTGTTAAGTACGGATGGCGACGTGCAATCACAGCCAGCTCATGAGCAAAACGCTACACTGAAACCTTTCTTCCGCTGGCGGGACAAATGTGTTGATTTCTGGGCTTCCAATCTGGGTCAAGGTATCTTCAAATGCTCGATAGCCTATCTTCTAGGATCCCTGGCTACGTTTCTTCCCTTCGTCTCGGTCTTCCTCGGAAAGCAGGATGGTAAACATGTCGTCGCGACTGTCACGGTGTACTTTCACCCTTTCAGAACAGTGGGCAGCATGATTGAAGCCGTAGGCATTGCTTTGATCGCCTTTGTATACGCGGCATTCGTGTCCTTCACCAGTATGGCTATAAGCATGGCTCTCGGCAAGCGCGATCTTTTGGTTCTTGGCCATGCCATCGTCCTAGTGGTTTTCTGTGCTGGAGGACTGGGCTTCATAGGCTGGCTCAAGCAGCGACTCGGTCATCCGACCGTCAACGTTGGGTGCAGTCTCGCCTCGTTGGCCATCATCACCATCCTGACCAAGGAGGGATCTATTCAAGCTGCTAAGTTTTCGGAAGACAAGGTATTCCAAGTCTTACGTATGGTTTTGCTCGGCATGGCAGCCACTACAGCAGTCAATCTACTAATCAAACCCCGATACGCCAAAAGAGAACTGCATCGCGACTTTGTCAAGACCACGGATTCACTGGGAGACAAGCTTACTGCCATCACAAGAGCATTCTTGACCGGTTCAGAAACGGAGATGCAGAGTGCTGCCTATAAGCAAGTCGACAAAGACTGCAAAGCCAATGAAACTTCTATGAAGAAGAATTTGATCGAAGCCAAATATGAACACTACGTACTGGGCAGAGAGAAGGAATACCGCATCGAGGTCAAGCTTGTGAAATGTCTCCAAGGGCTATCTCAGAGTATCGGTGGCCTCTACAGTGCAGCAAATACCCAGTTCGCGCTCATCAAGTCTTCACCCTACATTAATCGATCGGACTCGGCAATGGCATCCAAGTCATCCCTCTTTGGCACTTCGCAACTTGTGAGCGAACCGGTCGAGGTCGGAGGATCTTTGACACCAATCAGTGAGATTCCGGAATCGCCACCTGTTCAGCCGATTCCATTCAGTCCTGTGGCTTCAAGCTTCGTCAGCAACAATGGGGATCGTAGGCCTTCTTTGTCACCATCTGATATGTTTACGACTTTCATCACACAACTGGGGCCACCGATGAAGTCGCTTGCCTGGACTCTCAAGTCAATCTTGGACGAACTGCCGTTTCAACCAGGGACCGACGATGTAATTGCTGTTAATGTCAACTTTAGGTCAAGTCTGGCTCAGGCCATCGAGCTGTTCAACCATGCAAGAAAGGAAGCCTTGTCTACATTGTACCGCAACAAGGAGATCTCGAATGCCAAATCCCTGGAGCGTGTTGCTGATTTGGAAGAAGTCGCTGCTAGTTGTGGACACTATGCTGCAGCTATGATCGACTTTGCCGAGGATACGCTAAAATACCTCGAAATTCTGGAAGAGCTTAAAGAAGAAGTAGAGCAAGAGGATCGCAAACATTCTTGGAACTGGCTCGCCTTCTGGAAGAGGAATGGACAGGACAAGACGGCGGCTGCAGAAGCTGGTCTATTGCTAGTTCACGAAACCGACGAAGCATTGACGACCGATATTGTCAAACCGATTCTTCAAGCAGACAATTTTGCCAGAGCTGGACATAACGTCAAGGAACCGTTCAGCCATCAGATATACCGCATGTTCAAATTCATTCGCCGCGATGATATTCGTTTTGCGATCAAGGTTGGCGTAGGCGCAGCACTGTTTGCTCTACCATCGTTCATGGTCTGGTCAAGACCCTTTTATCAACACTGGCGCGGCGAGTGGGGTCTTGTTTCCTATATGGTTGTATGCTCCATGACGATCGGAGCCTCCAACACAACAGGCATTGAACGTTTCATTGGTACAGCCATGGGTGCCGTGCTCGCGATCCTCGCTTGGATCGTCTCGGACGACAGCCCTTGGCTTCTCGGTTTCTTCGGTTGGCTGATGTCACTTGGCTGTTTCTATATCATCCTAGCCCAGGGCAAAGGACCCATGGGACGCTTCATTCTGCTCACATACAATCTGTCCGCTCTGTACGCATACTCGCTATCTGCAAAAGACAACGACGATGACGACGATGAAGGCGGCATCAACCCTGAAATTTGGGAGATTGTACTCCACCGTTTCGTGGCGGTTGTCGCAGGTTGCCTCTGGGGCATCTTTGTGACCAGAGTAATCTGGCCCATCTCTGCCCGTCGCAAGCTCAAGAATGGCATCTGCTTGCTTTGGCTGCGCATGTCGTTGATCTGGCGCAGAGATCCATTGGCCATGTTCCTCCTTGGCGAGCCTGCATCAGCATATATGGACATTCGTGAAGAATCTGAATTACAGACATTCCTCGCACAACTGGAAGCACTTCGCAAAGCCGCAGCGTCCGAATTCGAGTTCCGAGCTCCTTTCCCCGACAAGGTGTTTGGTAAGATTCTGGAAAGGACAAAACGCATGTTGGACAATTTTCACGCCATGAACATGGTGATAGCCAAGGATCTCAAGGCCAGTCCTGGAGAAGCAGAGGTGCTTAGGTACACGAGAGCGGAGAGATTTGCCCTGTCGGCGAGAATCAGCCATTTGTTCTCTGTGCTGGCTAGTTCGGTCAAGCTGGAGTATCCGCTTAACGATGTGTTACCCAACATTGATCATACGAGGGATAGGCTGCTGGCGAAGATCTTCGAGTTTAGGAGGGACAGTGACAAGGCTTCTCTTGCTACCGAGGAGGACTATGAGCTGCTTTATGCTTATGGTAAGTCTGATCACCATTTCTTTCGTCGGAAAACATGCTGACATGAATGATAGCACTTGTTACTGGATCGCTAGCGCAGGAAATCATGGGTGTTAGTGCGGATCTGGAAGAATTGTTTGGAAAGTTGAACGAGGATAACCTGGCTCTGTACTAGTTTCCGGGAGAACACGAAGCCTGGACACGGTTCAAGGCCAAACATCAGTGTACATCGAGAAAGATTGAAACAAATTTTTATTCACAATGTACAGTAGCGTCTAGTCAGAGGATGGGAGTCAGGCTATGATTGGTGGTAGTCTCTAGCGAAGACTTGGTCAAAGACCTTCTTGTCGACGGCGTATTCGCGAACGTAGTCCTTCTCCATATCGTGCATGCGCTTGCCGATAAGGACCAGACTGTGTAGGGGCTTGCCCAAGTCAGCGTCAGCCAGCTGCTCCAGGGTTCCAGCAACGATTTCTTGATCGTCGGCACCGACACGAGCTACACCAACAGCCAATCTGTCTTTTGAGCAGATGCCCTCGCCCTTCTCTTGCTCGGTCTCGATCATCTGTTGTGCGCACTGGGCGACGGTCATGAAGCGCGGGGGCTCGTAGACAATTCTACCTCTAGCCAGAGATTCGAGGTTGGGCTCCTTGACCTTGATGTCGAGCAAGACCAAAGTGTGCAGACCCAGAGCAACGTTCTCCTTGACGCGGTCGTAGTAGCTGGCGGGCTTCCAGTTGTCTGTGAAGAAGACCATGGAGACGGTCTGACCGAAGTTGTAGAGCGAGAGGCCGGTGCAGCCAACGCCAGTCAGGATAGAGGCGTTGGGCAGGATGCGGGTCGGGATGTTCTTCTCACGAGCGCGGATGATGAAGTCGGTGTGGGTGGTAGCTGAGAAGGGATCGCCGACAACCAAAAAGGCAATGTCGACCTTGTCGGCGCCGTCGAGAATCTCGTCTGACGAGGATTCGACCATCTCACGGTCGGCGATGATTACTTGGCGGCCATAGTAAGCTTCCTACTGCGATTGCGATTAGTGGGAGTTTGGGCATGCGGCCATGAAAGATTGCGTACCAGGACTTCCTTCTCGACGAGCAGGACAGCGGTATAGGCTTCGAGGTAGACACGCTCGGCGCGCTTGATGATCTCGAGACCCTTGACCGAAACGTCCTTTTCGTCAGCGAGACCCAGTCCGATTGCGTAAAACATGATTGCTGTGTGTATATGAGGAAAGAACGACCGTGATGCGGATAAAAATCATGGAGAGTCCAGACGCTCTCTCTCCCCGCACTTGGCCTGTCCGCTCATCATCTTCGACTGTCCATCGTATCCATCCATGAACATCACACATCACTACCATGCGACATTGACAGCTTGCTGCTTGAGCGTCCGACATAACATCTTATCCGCCTTGCAGCCGACTACGCGCCATCTCTGCGCGACCACCTTGATCCCGCTCCAACCCATCCCTATACAGGCTTCAGGGCTTCAATCCACCCCTCCACTCTCAACATGGCCGACAAGGACAAAGCCGCCAAATATCGCACTGAGATCCAGCAGATGATGTTTGTCTCTGGAGAGACTGCTGAAGCCGCTCCTGAGACCACCACCCTCATCGAAGCCATTGTCCAACAACAAGTCGTCGAGATGCTCACACGCGCAACTGCTCTGGCCGCCCGTCGCGGTGTCCGCAGCATCAACACAGACGACCTCATCTTCCTGATCCGTCACGACCGCGCAAAAGTCTCTCGCCTACGCACCTTTCTTAGTTGGAAAGATGTTCGCAAATCTGCAAAGGACTCGGACGACAAGGGCGGCGGTGGTGCTGGCGGAGGTGACGACTTTGCCGATATTGATGTCGGCCCTGCCAATGACCCGACCTTGGCTACTGCTGGCCCCTCGGTCGGCACCAGAAACTCAAAGACCAAGAAAGCAAAAGTCGGTCTACCCTGGGATGTCTCGAGTTTCTATCAAGAGCAGGTCCCTGAGCGAGAGGACGAAGAAGACGAGGATGAAGAAGAGATGACGACTGCCACAATGACTCGTCTCAAGAACGCCGATGATCGCACCAAGAACATGACGCCTGAAGAATATCTACACTGGAGCGAATGTCGCCAAGCTTCATTTACCTTCCGCAAAGGCAAACGCTTCCGCGAATGGGCTGGCTTCGGTGTCGTGACCGACAGTAAGCCCAACGACGACATTGTTGATATCTTGGGTTTCTTGACTTTTGAGATTGTCCAGACCCTGACAGAAGAAGCCCTCAGAGTCAAGAATGCTGAAGACATACAACGAAGGGAAAGTGGCGGCGACGAGGACCAACAACGAAGAAAAAGAATCCGTCGAGAACCCGGCTTGTTCGATCCGCCAGAAGAGGCAAGAACTCCGGTAAACACAAAGCACATCACTGAGGCTTTCCGTCGTCTGCAAAGACCAGACGCAAAGAGTCGCTACATGAGCCACATTCCTGCTGGTATCAGGAGAACGCCCTTGAAACTCATTTGATTCCGCTACTTCCACACCCTCGTCAGCCACACACTCAACGCCATCTATCGACCTATCACGAATCTATACCTAATGTAATCAACACCTCGTGCTTTCTAGCAGAGATGCGCCAGGCTCGTGCGATTGTTGCTAAGCGCTTAGCTATCTTATCCTGTGTGTCTAGTCATGCTACGACTCAGAGCAAAATTGCGGCGAGTCTCTGATCTTCGAAAAGGCTACCGGCGGCTTAACGCATATATGATTACACCCTCGGTCCAAAGTGCCACATACTGTTCTAATGGTCTCTGTGTCAGATGGTAGTATGGGTCATCAGAGACATAAATCTGACAGTTGAAGAACCAGAGCGAAGATTGGCTGTCATCTTCGCATCTGGCTTGGTCGGACTCCACTTCCGCCACTCAAATCCTTCCAGCTTCCGCAAACGGTTTGTACATGTGGCATGTATTTGTGTATATCGAGCTCCCCATGAGCTATCGTGAAGCCGCTGGCTATTGCAGCGGCTATGTGTCGTATACCGTGTCGTATACGCTCGCTTCGGAGGCAAACAGAATTGGTTGCTACCTATTCATTCTGGTCTTGCCAACGTGTCGTGCCGCTAGACCATTATACGTATAAGGAACATGACCTCAACAGTCAGCTAGTGGCCTACTACCAATACAAAGGATCAGCCCTCTTGACTCGCACACTTCGCCTAAGTCTACGAGTACTGTTCGAATCTCGGGAGAGATAAGCGAATGCTCTCTTCCGGATTTAGTGCGAGATCGGCCGGTACCCGTTGCATTCAGATGGCTTTTGAGATTTGTGTAATTGGAGACATGAGGCATGCGAAGCCGGACCGTTGGATAGTCTTGACGAATCCACCACCCGACGTTTGACACCCAGTCTAACGACGCAGCTTGCTTGGAGACTGACGCCGGAAAGGCTGTCAACTTGGCATGCAGGCGAATCGGTCTGGCCTGCTCTTCTTCTTTTTGTTTATGTAGGAGAGCAGAGCCGCCTTTTGTGCCTGCTCTCCATGAGCTTGACTCGAACATGCCTTGTCGACGACATTTTACCCTCTTGACGAGTCAAAGGCCATGCACTCATATCACGATGCGACGAAGGATGCATTGCCTGGAGGTAATCTGCTCAAGGGCGTGATCATCAAAGTCACCATCATGTTTATGGCTCTCACAACCTTTTGCGTGTTCTTAAGGCTGGCTGGAAAATTGCGTACCGGCAAACGGAGGCTTGTTGTCGATGACTACTCGATGTTGACGGCGTGGGTATGTTGACCACTCATTACAGTGGAAAGAGGTTTCTGAGCTCACTTCATGCCTGCAGTTCTTCTATATTCTGCTTAGCTGCCTCGCGCTGAATGTTGCGTTGCTCGAACGTCACCATCCAATTCTTACACTACTGGTGGCCGACAAGCTATTACTAGTAGGTACCAACCATCTGCTACTCACGAGATAGGTCCACTGACCAATTGTTTAGTTACTCACACTCGGTGAAGTAGCATTCATGCTTTCAACTATATTCCTCAAGATCTCGCTCATGCTCTTCTACCGTCAATTCGTCTGGAAGCAATGGCAAAGGCGCGCCATCATTGTTGCTGGAGGTTGTTCGATCGTCCTCTCCCTCATCGCCCTCTTCTTGTCGCTCTTCCAATGCGGTACGCTCAAGCATATTGCACACCGACAAATCAATGGCCATTGTGTCCGGCGTGATAGATTCGTCCCTTTGCTCTATCTCCATGGAGCAACAGGTGCTCTTACCGATTGGGCCTTCGCGCTGCTGCCGGTCACCGTGCTCATCAAGTCATCACTCAAACCACATATCAAGCTTTCCGTTTGTGTTCTGCTTATCCTAGGCGTCACTGGGAGTGTCGCTGCCTGCTTCCGCACCGCTTATGTTTACGGCGTCTGGTTCGATCCTGCCTTTCTTGATCCCGCTACTCCTTCTACCTTTTACGAACACTCGGCTCCGGAAATTGTGCTGGCTCTTACAGAACTTGGCTTTGGAATATCGGCTGCTAGTCTGGCTTGCTTGCAACCACTGCTTCGACACTTTGTACACAAAATGCGCGACTGGATTCAGCTGTGGTTCTCGGAGGAGTCAAACAGTACTACCGGTGCCGTGAGATCGCATATGGGCTTGTTACCACAGATCGAATTACGAGATCGAAGACCTGCAGGAACAGACTCGAAACAAGTACAAGTCGAAGCGTGCGAGGCACCGCAACCGGCATTTCCACCACATCCAGCAGTCCGCAGATACGGTATTGCGGATGGGGGCAACGACGCCAACAGTGCAGGAGGAGTGCTCAATCTGCGCAAACGTTCGCAGGCTGGCTTTTCTGCGGCAGACTTAGGTGGTTGCGATTCAGAGTACTGTAAACCCGTCAAACAACGCAAACCTAGCATGGTCATAGGTGTGCTCCCAACTCTCGCAACAGAGATTGGTGCTGAAGAGAAAGATTTTGAGCGTATTGTGGTCGATACACCGACACAAGCTACGTTCAAAGCGGATGATGTTGAGCGAGTTCGGGGTTAAATTTGTTGACTGGCATATTGCATTGAGCGCGGTACAGGGAGCCTTTGGGCGTCACATTGGGTAGTTGGGTGCATTGCAGGGCGTTCCCTTTTTTCCGTTATGATAGACACGACCTTATTCATCTAAAGACTTAAAACGATAAATCACACGATATTTAATTGATGTACGATCAGGATCCGCGGAAGTGCCTGTTGGATGTGCGAAACAAGCTCATATGAGTCAGCCATACCTTCCTTCTTAGACAATGAGCACTAAAACAACCTCTGTAAATCTGGCGCTTTTCTCACAGCTTCACGCAGGCCAGACCAGGACCATTGAAATGCACAGTGCTCTCCACGCTACAGACGAGTGCAGAGAGAGCCGAGGATATCATGACTTTCTGGATGCTTCCTCTTCAAATGAGGCGACTGTGGATATTCAAAGCTACTCGTAACATGCCTTCTCACATAGAGACAGAGTTCGAGTGATGTCATCACTATAGATGTGCACGATACCTTGAGTAAACTGTGTAGTATCTATCGAGAAGCCACAAACTTCAGGCTCTCTTGGAAGTACTATGCATCTTCGCAGCTACACGTGTTACATGCTCGACAACAGGAAAGTCGACACCAGAGCAAGGTACGGTGAAAAGCTTTCAATTATTCTCACCACACCAGATCTACTACTCTCCATCTTCCTCCTCCTCGTCCTCCTCTCCGTCCTCGCCATCATCAGACCCATACTCGTCGTCCTCATCGATATCGAACTCAAACTCGCCATTGTCGTCGTCGTGAGCAACTTTGTCTTCTTCGTCGTCGCTGGCATCCGAGTCTATTTCGAGATCATCCTTGTCCTCTTCATCTTCGACCCTAGTTTTGGCCTTCTTCGAGAACCTCTCGAACAATGGATCTGGCGAATGCGCGCGTTTCTTCTTCTTTCCTTCCAACTTGGTCTTCTTGTCCTCATCGCTGTCTGCGGATGCTTCATCGTCTTTACTATCCCCCTTGACTGTAGAAGCTTGAGCCCCCGAGACTCCAGAGACGTGATAGACTTCAGTCGGGCTCTCAGCCTGCGTCGCTTTTTCCAGGACTTCTGCAGCACCACCACCTTTGCACAGTCCCCTGCAAAGTTTCCAGTCTCTGGAGCATTTGAAACAGAAGACTTGCGAGCAGGGTTTAGGGCTGGTAATCTGATTGCAGCCATCCTTTGCACGGCCAGCAACAAACCCGCATCTGGGGCACATGGCAGCACCTTCATGTCTGAGTGCATTCAACACTGCTTTGAGGTCTTCCTTTCTCGTTCTTCTGCATTGGCCCTCATGAGCCAATTTTCCACACTCGATACACACGCTTTTGTTGCAGGTCGGACACTCCAGCACTCTTCCTTCTGTGATATGGTCTGAGTGTGTCCATCTACAGCAATGAGGACATTTGACTTGGCTCCATTGCTCTTGCTTCTCAAACCATTTCGTATAGACGTTGGCAGGTATGTGCTTTTTGGCTTTTTCGAGTATGCTTCTGAGAGGAATTGGAGTAGGGTGATCGTGTCCGCACCAGTTTTGTGGCCAGTCTGACTTTCGAGGCGAAGAGGTTATGCCGTCGGAAATGCATTCGAAACACCAGGTGCATTGGTTACAGTCCCAGGTTAAGGTAGATTGGGTGGGCAGTGCGGATAGACAGATGACGCAATCTCTTGTATCCTCGGAGTCCATGGTGTGTTGTGGTGCGGTATATGTGTAGAGATATTGTCGTTTAGTGGAAGTCCTCAAGATCGATAGTGATATACAAGTGTGCAACTTCAAATTAGAGCATACAAGAAGGCTTTTTGCTATCGAAAAGAGATGTTGTGTTTTTGGACGAGTGTCTTTGCTGGAGAATCCTGTCTTTGAGTAATGGTGAATCATGGCGGCTCGTTTCCTTGAGAACCTTCAAAGACCCTCAAGGCTGGAGTCGAAGCACAAAGAAAATCATGGCCAAAGGAATGTCGAAGCGTTTTCGGTCTTAGGACGTCTGAACAGACAAAGATCGATATTTGCTTCGGCGATCGAGGCTTTCGCCAAACAAAGAAATCGACATTGGCCATCGTTGCTTCCTGTCTGCGTACGTATGTAACGCGTGTAGCTATGAAAATGCACATTGGTGTCGAGGAACAGGATAGTGTCCTTCGAGATGCGACATTGTCTTGGGCTCTCTCTAAATATGTCCTCATGTCTAGAGATTATTGTGCCTTTCGATAGTGTCATCGCAGTATACTGACGACAAGAGAACTAGATCTGGGATGTAACGGGTATGATGTCAAGATGAGTGAATACCACCGTGCTTACTATGAGTTTCAGTGTCTCTATAGCTCAGCAGCTCTGGTCGTCTTGTCATAAAACTCCAAAGTGCAAGCTGCCAGGAAACAAGGAATTTCCTTCCTTCCATCGACCCAGAACTCGATGAGTGGACGTATCTCGTTGGCAAACACACTTTCCGTACCACCAGATACCTTCATAGTACCCTTCTCGCCGTCGAATAGAATAGAATTTTCCTCTTCTTCGCCATCCTTGTTGATGGATGTCGGATACAAGATGGAAGTAACCTTGAAACGGCCATTTGGCTGGAACACCACTTTCCAACCCAGCGTTGCTGCGACTGCTTCGGCAAATTCGAGGAATTTGGCGGACCAGATCGTTTTTAGGCGTTGTTGTTTCTTGTCGCGTTGAGCGATTGTGGCTTCGAGTTCGCTCATCTGGAGGCGGGCGTGATCCAGCGTGCTGATGGGTACGACCTTTGTTGCACCGTTCGGTCGGCCTTCGAGCTGCTCGAGTAGTGCTGCATTTTCCTCCTTCAAGGTGCGGAGGGTCGTCATCTTGACGGCTTCAGCTTGGGCAGTTGGGTTGTCGCGTAGCTCGAGCACTCTCGTCCGTGAAGACTCACGCAGAGCGTTCAGTTGGCTAGTCTTGGCCTTCAGCTCGGTCTCGGTGATTGAGTAGCGAGTCTGGAGTGCTGCGAGGTCGTCTTGGAGTACGCGTGTCTTACGGCGCAGCTCCCCTAGTCGCTCGTCCGACTCCTCTGGGTGTGGACGCTTCAGACTTGGTGTTGGCGCAGCAGGAGTGCTGGTTTCCAATTGCTTCATCTCTGCAGACAGGTTCTCGACCTCAGAGCGATACTGGTCTGTAAGCGTCTCGAGCTCCTGGATACGCTTGTTCTCTTCCTGATTCGTCTTCTCTGGTGAAAACTCGTTCTCTTCAGCTTCAAACGCCTTCATCTGTGCTCGTAGGTACTCGACCTCCTTGATTGCCAGGTTTTTCTGGCGTTCTAGTCGTGCACGGGCTTTTGCGTCTACAGGAACAGCAGTAGTCGATGCATTGCCAGCACCGTCCTTGAGCTTCTCGATCTCGGCACGAAGTTGGACCTTCTCATCTTCCAGCGTTTTGATGTTGGCATCACGCACGGTAAGTTCGGGTTGTATGGCGCCCAGCTTTTCAATTAGTGTGATCCTTTCCATGCGCTCGTTGACGAAGGCCTTGGCCATGTCCTCTGGTGATTCGAAAGCCATTTCCTCTCTTCCAGCGGCTTCACTCTCCAGATAACTCGACCAGCTACGTCTTTCGTCTTCGAGGATCTGCTTCTGTAATTGTGCCTCTGCGAGCTCCTTGCGCAAATCATCCATGGCGCGGACTTTTTGTTCCAGAGCACGCTTCTCTTCTTGAACGATTTCGACGCTCTTGTGGGTCTTACGCAGCTGCTTGAGGTCGGCAGATTGGTCGCGATTGGTGGACTCAAGTCTCTTGATGTGAGCGACTTGCTCCGAGAGCTCGCGCTTGATGATGGCCAGAGTGTCCGAGTCGCCAGTCTGGGCTTTGAGTCGCAGGATCTCATTTTCAAGATTGCCATTGTCGGATTCGCGTTGCGACAAACGTTGTTGTGTAGCCTGCAGAGTAGAGACCTTTGACTCCAAGTCTCTCTGGGCTTCTTCGAATGAAGCCTGCAGAGCTAGGTGTCTTGCTTCGATGTCATTGAGGGCATGCTTGTGTTCTCTCTCGGCGGACGAGAGACGCGACTCGGACTCTTCGAGATCCTCCCTTAGACTCTGGTTGTCATCTTGGAGGGTCCGGATCTTGCGCTCCAGCTGAATCTTGTCGTTGGTGTGTCGGTTCTCGATATCATTCAGCTCACGGGTCAGATGATCCAGCTTTTTGGCACTTTGTTGTGCAGCAGTCTCTGCGGCGTGGGCTCTCTGAAAGTCACGGTTTGCGCGCTGTTCGGCATCGCGAATGTCGCTGGCTTGCTGTAGGGCAGTGAGCTCCTTTTCCTGTTTCAGCGAATCGAGTTCGTATTGTAGCGTGTTGAGCTGTGCGCGTAAGGATTCATTGGCCACATCTGTGCTGCTTGGTCAGTCATGGGCGTGTATTGTCGGATCATGCCAACACTTACCAGAACGCGCGACTGTGGCAGTAGACTGGCGGAACGTCTCGCGCAGCCCTTGTCGCGCAGGCGAGCGCTCCTCGCCCGTGAAGAAGTCGAAACTTGGTTGAATCGCGTTCCTTGCCATCACGGCATCTTTGTCAAAGTTCAGTCTTGTACGGCTGTGAAGCCATTCATGTCAATCACCAACAGTCAACAAAGCCGGCCTCCTCACATGCCGATCCTCTGCCTTCTTTCCATTTGCGCTTCACTCAATACCTCATGCCATGCCCAATCACTTTTGGCTCTTTCCGTTGCTACTCGGTACTCAACGTCTTCCTCACGCTCGGAAACTACTCATTTGTGTTATCTCGTGAATGAGTGACCCATGACCCGGGGGTACCCTGTCACCACAGTTGTCGCTCACGACACCCTGCCTATCTGTTTCCAACATCATCGCCGCCGTCAACAGTACCTGTAACGGTCCAGTCAAGCATCTGATCACCTTCATGATCGATACTTGTAGATGACTCGATAGTAGTATTGTCAGGACACACCATTGATCACTACTTTCGCCCAGTCGGCATAGTCCCCATGATCGACAGCCAATTTAGCTACGGTGCGGACTCAACTTCCAGCATTGCACCAGTAAACAATCAAACGAGACAATGGTTTCAGGGAATCATGTAATCGATTGAGCTCTCAAGGTTTGGACCTGGAGCTTCTATGAGCGATACAGTACGTACATGAGAATGAAGCAATTGCATAAAGGAATGTAACAAGGTGCATCGTGGCTATTCCGTGAACAGCATCAAGTCGTCGACGTCTCCTTGTCATTGTGGACTCCGTCATAGGTCCAAGGGTATTCGTGGTGAGGTTCAGGGAGACTGAAAGGCATATCAGAAACAGCTCGTGTCGTGTGCGTGGACGTCATCAGAATTCTGACTTCTCCTGTGCCTTTTCTGCGTATGTCTCGGCCTTGTCGCCGGCCTCGTTGGTCTTCTTCTTGGCTTGCTCTCCGTAAGATGCCGCCTTGTTGTACAGGCTACTGAATAGCGAGTCGCTTCTCTGCTTGGCTCCCTCAGTCTTGGGTCCGAACCAGTCAGCAACAAGGTTGACACCGTCAGCAGCGATCTTGAGCTGGGTCGAGATGATGGCCAGGAAACTGGTGCTCAAGCTGTTGCCACGGTTGTTGCGAGCTGCCGTCTTGTTGTACTGGTCCTCCCAGGTGTTCATCACATAGGTGCGGCCCTCGTCAGCGACTCTGAAGGGGAGGAACGCGTAGTTCACGACTGTGTCCTTGATGGTGACCGTGTCTTCTCTGACGATAGGAAAGCGAGTGTCAACCTGTTCCAATCCCTTGTCGGCCAGACTGTCGGCTTTGGCCACGTAGGGTGCGGCGTATGAGTAAGGAGTTCTCAGGTAGGGCATGACGGGCTTTCCGAGCTTGGTGTATGCAGCGTCGGCAATGTCGAGCGACTTTGCTCCGTAGGGGTTGTTCATGAATGTCTCGACTCCATCGTTGACGACAGGATATGACTTCAGGTGCTAAGATTGGTCAGTGAGAGTGTCGAAGAAGCATTCTTGATGGCGAGCATACCGAGAAGAATTGCGAGTGAGGCTTGTCACCGTTAGTGACTGGGCTGGACATGTCGCTTTCTGCGTGAGGCATTGGAGTGTTGCTGATGATGAATGGTTGGTTAGAGAGTTGTTGCAAATAATAGAGAGAGGGCAAAGCGACTGGTAGGGACAGTGCAGAGCAACTTCAGATTGAGTGAATGTCAGCAAATGTAAAAGACATACTTTGAGGATGCTGTCTTTTAGAAGTGTAGGTGGTTCAGTGGCGGACTCCTGGGCGAGTTGGCAGATTATGGTAAGAGGTCAAGAGGGATCGAAGAGTGAACGGGGAGTCAAAGTGAGATGGGCGAGAGGAATAGGCATTCTGATGTGTTTGGTCGAGCTGATAGCTCAGCTGCAGTGCTCCTTCTCGCGCAAGCTTGCAAGCGCAACGATGTCATTCCCTGGATTCCACTGTGGTTGCTGCATGTGAAAGACATGTGAAATTCAACACTTCTCCCCGCGCTTCCACCAACCCACCGATTCGATCCTGGCACCACTGCACGACGCAGCCTGTCGTGTCAGGTTTGACAGAACCTGACAGCTAACCACGCCGCCTCGTAACTGCCAGGCACTGCTAGCACCTGCAATGCGTATGCCCGCTTTTCCCCTCTGCACCCTCGTTTGCGGCCATGGCTCCTCCATTCCTTCGAGATAACAGTAGGGCAAAGCGTCTGATGGCGACATCTGATTCGCTTCCATTCCTCTTCTGATGCCGGTCCAAGTCGCGTACAGTATCTGCCTTTCGGCACCGTTTTTGATCTCCTCAGCAGTTCCTACCAAGCATGTGAACATCAGATGCTGCCAGCTCGGTCGACTCCCCGCCGCTGTTGCATCCACGCAGTGTACCGACACTTTGCCAGATCGTCCACCGCCTACAGGGATGCTGGAATATCCAGATCCGTGAATCTCTCTGCAACATGAACAGGTCTACAAATCTTACTGTGCCACTTGGCCCGTCTGTCCAGAGTTTCAAGCCGTGTCGAATGATCAAAAGGGCTGCACCCGCCCGTCAACCTGCAACATAGCACTGCTTCGAGGGGCTCGAGATGAATCGCTGTAACCATTCACCATGGCATACATCCCCATGACGAACAGATCTTGTCGACGGCTTGTTGAGGAACCGACCAGCGTCTAAGCTGCTGCCATTGAGATGCATGTCGCGTACCATACATTTGGCATGTGGCATGGTATATTCGGTGCCACACCACACATGTCCCAACCACGCAAATGCATACTGTACACACACCAAGGTTTGTTGTCGCAAGCCGGCTTGCTCGGGACAAGCAAGCCGTATTGACTAGATCATCCTTTTATGTCATGTCAAGTCAAGTCAATCCGAGTGACAATAGGACATTGCCCCTCGGTGCAATGCGGCTATATTACTCAGTCACTTATGTTGACTGTCCCCAAGGTTGGCGGGAGAAAAGCATTGTCCAGACAGTGGCTTTGCTGTGACCCTGGTTTTTGTCGCTGTCATCAAGAAGTCGCACTTGGTCTTGTCCCACAATTACCTACTTCAACGCAGAATCGTCGAGCATCTAGCCCAGCGAAAGGTTGGAGATGGCCTCTCTACCTAGCGTTGATGTTCCGAATGCAGGAGAGCTCACATGTCGCGGCTTGGCAACGGGAGCGGCCGAGAGTTTCTTCGACCGTCAACAGCCTCATCACCTCATCTCTCTCTCTGCCTTGCAGCCCTTGCCCTTCCGCAATACATAACCTCTAATGTGGACTCGAGCATGACTCGTGCGGTCCCCTTTCTGTCGTTTTGAACTACCTAATCGTCTTCGGCTTCTGGCTGCACCATGCCACCATTGTTTTAGCCCGCACTGCCCACGAGGCTGTAAACCCACGCGATCTCATTATGGCCGACCATGACGATCAATGCGGACTGCAAGTTAGGGCCAGAGATAATGCTGCTGTCACCTTGTACCTCCATCTGGTCGCGGCAGGAGTTGAAACTTCCACTATGGGTTTTGTCAGCTAAATGCATGCAGAACACTGTCGATAACATTGCACTGACCGGACCGGAAAGGCTAGAAACCAGTGTCCGCCAAGGCTACAGTGTCCGCCTCTCCTTAACAAAATGTGTGCTCTCGGGTACGCGGACATTCTGACTGTTCTCGATCTGTTCCAAACTTGCAGAGGATATAGAATTGCACCTCGCCATACTCAAGAACACTTTTTCAAGCCCCCCTCGGGGGGTTGGGTGGGCAATATCTGTCGTTATGTGAGTGCCATCTAGTGGGAGGGTGGACACTGCTCCCCGCCGGACACTGGTTTCTAGACCTGCCGTGACCGGACCCCTCTTGGTAGATGACACTAGCAAAAGTTGGAACGTCACTCTGGTGTGCTAAAGTCTGTGTCTTCTACGCTTCTCCCAAAAAGCTTGGAGACCACGTCCTCGCTGTGAGAAAGCACAGTGGGATCTGAAACCCAGGCGTGTCCAAAGAGGACCCAGGATATGTTGCATTTCAATGGACACTGTTCTATATCTCGGAAGGCATTGTGCGTTTCTACAGCTGTACGCCTTACGCGCTTCTGCCAGAGAGGTTTAAGCAAGCACTGCAAATGCAACCCGGCAGATACTCACACCGGTTCGAATCATGGAATTATCGTACCAAGCATTCGACGTTCTCAACGTTTATTCGCCGACCCAATTCAGTCGGCACTTGACTCGGTCACATTGCAAGATTCGTTTGCTACGTAAGTATACAGGAATGCCTGTACAAGATCATGAGTCCAGCGTCTCCATTTGCTCGTGTTCGACCTGCTTGTTTCTGGTTGCGGTTCATCTTTGTAACCTTTCCGAAATCTGGCCATGGAATACCATGTGTGTTGGTACTTCACCACCGCGCCGTTGCAGCTTCGACGTTGACGGTTGTGCAACCAGGAATGCGAGCTTCTACAATATTGTCCTATTGAATGCGTGGGTCTTGACTCTAGAAACTCAGGAATATAATTTGAGGGGCTCGCCTCGAGGCTGAGTGAGTTATCGTCAACAATTCCTTTCGCTCTTCCAGAGGCAGCTTGTTTGCAGCACACTCGTTAAACTTTTAATTCCATACAGTCCTTTCCAAAGCACCCCTCCATTTTCCAAGATGGTTGCCAACAAGAACACCGCCGTCTACTTGATGCTTATCAGTGCCATGTCAGCAGGCTCCAGTGCAGAACAATCACTCGAGAAGCGTTATACGTCCTCAGCTGCTGGCTCTCTGACCAAGGGTGGGTGCTACTACAAAGTCCCCAATGTCGGCCTTTTCACCACCAAATTCAACTATGCTTGGGATAACTATTTCACCCTTCTGTCTACGGGAATCGGAATCGTCGAAGATCTCGTATCTTCCATCTACACAGTCGAAGCTGGCAACTCCCCTCTTTCTCGCCGCTTCGACCTGGTCAACATTGGTATCTCACTTCTTGACCCTTCGATGACTTTGACCGTTCCCGGTGGTCAAAAACAGGGTCCCATCTCTTCTGCCCAGTTCACCACGGCTTACGATGATATCCTCTACGGCTCTGTTCGTACCGTCGCCAAGATATCGAGTGTTCCTGGTACCACGCACGGATTCAGCTTCTATTCAAACGACAGCCAGGAGATTGACTTTGCATTCCTGACCTCCAGCCCTGGTTTCGCTCACTTGACCAACGAGCAGGTCTCCCCAACCAGTCCTCCCTCATCTTACCAGGTTTCGGCACCCAATGATGCAACTACTGCTTACCATGAGTATCGTGTCGATTGGATTCCAGAAAAGGCCCAATTCTTCATTGATGGAAAGCTGGTTCAGACTATCACTGATAATGGTAAGCGAAAAATATTCGATGGTATCATCGGAATACATGCTGACACCCGAGATAGTACCTACAACTCCAGGATTTTGGCTGTGGAACAACTGGAGCAATGGTGCGTTCAAAACTCATTCTAGCTCACTCATCGCGTAGTAGCTGACCTATCTCTTAACAGGCAATGCCTGGGCTCAAGGTCCACCCGCCAAGGACAGCGTGCTCAAGATCCGCAGCATTGACGGCTATTTCAACCGTACTAGTGTGCTTGACCTCTATGCTGCCACGCCTCTTGGCTGCAACATCTGATGTGGTCGATGTCGAAGGGGTCGATTAGCGAGACTCTGCAGGCCCCTGCAAGGAGATATATCATCGCATCAAGACCTAGCGCTTTCCATTCATCAATCACTAGATGAACCCTTTTCCATAGAATCATACCGCTATAGATAGCCTCTCTACTGTATAATAACTTTTGTCAAAGACATTCCAAGGTCGTTCTTTGTTAGCATTTCACGTGAACGTCATTCCCCCGCAAAAGAGCTTCGATTTCTCAGACACGGCGGCTCTCCACGAAGCCTTTGTCGCGATGCTCAACCACCAATTATGCCATTCTTCGCCGGCCGAGAGATGTGGTAAGTTATATACAGTATGGAGATAGTTTCTATATCCTCCTTGTCGCCTTCTTCGGCACTGCCCGCCAACTGTGGGTTCAAGGCACTGGTTACCTTGATATGGCCATTCTCTTCAGCGACCGGACAATGCGCTCTTCTCTTGGCCGACCCGGACGCGCGACAGCGATACCAGAAAGGCCAAGTACGCGTACGATTCACTGGGCCGAGTGCACACCAGATCGCCACATCGGGTATCGGTATTGGAGACAGCGTGCAAATCGCGCTTGTGGGCGCGAAATGGCTGACTGAATCCTTGGTCAAGACGCCTGGTAGAAGTGTCGACGGCGAGCTTATATTCGATAATCGGCTGCATATGATTATTACGCGAGGAGAGAAAGAACTGAAGACAATCGACATAGATGAGCCCACCCAGCCCACATCACCGACGTCCAGTATGCTGCCGCCGAGTACGCCTGTCGCACGATCCAAGCCTCGTACTTCTTTTGATGCCTACGGAGTTGCTGTCTATTCTTCTCCAGCTTTCATGAAACGTTTACGCTTATCTGAAGGAGCTGCACCATACACCCCCGTCTCCGTATCAGAAGATGACGATCAAGACACTGTCGCTTCGCGCAAGAGAAGGAGAGTTTCATACAAGAATGTGTCAGAATGGAAGTTCGATACCCGGGAACCCTCCCCCGAGAAAGAGCAAGATGGTGTTTTGGAGGACGCCGATGGAGACGGCAGTTCGGTCACCGGGACGGCAGTGCCAGCAACAGCCACTAGAGGAGCCGGCAGCGTGACCGAGCAAACTCATGATTTGGAAATGCAAGATGCGAATGAACCGGCCAAGAGGGCAGATCGACAAATTGATCAGCCTGAATCTGAGGTACGGAGCAGCGAGGCAATTGCTGCTGCACAGCCTGCGTCAAGTATCATTGCACAGGTTCTTCCAGCGGTCACTGCTGAGGAAGACTCACCCGTGACCGGGGTTCCTACAAGGTCCGCAGCAGAACCGCCTTCTGTACAAGCACCAGAGGAGGGAGTGGTTGACGCAGCTGTTCAACAACCTGCTAAAGCCACCAACCTGGAAGACACTGTATCGGAAGGAGTGTCGCGGGCCCTGGAAAGTTCTGTAACTTCCCGTATTGAAGTTGCGCCCTCCTTAAATATGCCTCCTTCGGGTTTGCCACGCTTGACTGTACTACCGACCGAGAGCGAGCTCCTAGAACAGATGGCGCGTGCCCGAAACAGCGATAGGCCCGTAACGCCCACTCTACAACCACTTCTCACTGAGGGCCTGCCTTTACCATCGCCATTCCCGACAAGTGCACAGAAGATGCCTTCGCCCGTCTTCTCGAAGGCAACAGGAGCTTTAGGCGTCGCAGAACAGCAAACAGCTACAGAAGACGCAGCAGAGACTGCTACTCGCACAAGCAGCATCACGGAAACCCCTCGGAATCCATCGCCCGTTCCCGAGTCTCAAGTAAAGCATTCGCCAAAAGACAACATGGTAGGAGCACAAGAGTTTGCGCAACCATCTAAAACGATTCAGGAGACCGCGGACCCATCACTGCCAGAGTCAGGCCAACAAGCAGAAGCAACCACACAGAAGCCTCGCATTGTTGCAGATACCTATGATGGCTATGCTGAGGATACTGCTGCATCTCCTAGTAAACCATCAGCAGTTGCTCTCAACAAAGCTGATGACGATACGGCGTCATCCAGTGACGAATCAGAGTCGGACGAAGCATCCTCGATATATGATGCCGAGCAGATCATAGCTCTACAGGAGGAGAGTGGCGATGAAGGTGCCATCGAGGAACCGGATTGGAGTTACCTGGAACGCAAACTTGAGCAAGAAGAAGCTGCTCTTCAACAGTCAAGAGAGGATTTGACTGCCCGAGACTCTGGTCTTGTTGAAGCGGACGACGAACTCCAAGTGTATGATGCAGACGATGCTGTGATGCACGACGACAACTCCGAGCTCGGTGAAGACATCTTAGCGAGAAGTGACGATGATAGCGCCGATGATGATGATGATTCCGACAGCTCAGGATACTTTGACCACGCTGTGATGCCTGCTTCTGATGACGAGTCTAGTGGAGAATCAGAAGTCGAGATGATGGATCAGTCTTATCAACCTTCTGTGCCTGAGAATGCCATGTACAGCCATCCTTTTGGCTTAGATGGAGCGCGTTCGCTGACAGAGACGAGAACTGCTTTACCTTCTCAAGCTACATCACAGACTGGCTCTGTGGCGGGAGATGAGACCATCGCCTGGCGC
Organism: Aureobasidium namibiae CBS 147.97; assembly: GCF_000721765.1. Classification (NCBI taxonomy): domain Eukaryota; kingdom Fungi; phylum Ascomycota; class Dothideomycetes; order Dothideales; family Saccotheciaceae; genus Aureobasidium; species Aureobasidium namibiae. The sequence continues at coordinate 728,915 of NW_013581204.1, forward strand.
GACAGAGATGCTGCTGTCGAGACACTTGCTCAACAAACTCAACAGGTCCAACCTCGGACCATTGAACCAATAATTCAAGCACATGCGCCTCAACATGCTCCGCCGGTCTCTTCATCTAGACTTGACGTTGTTGAGCTACTAGATGATTCCGATTCGGAAGGAGAAGGTGACAGCAATTCTGGTCCCATTGTGCCTGAAACAATGAATTTCATGTCGTCAGTCAGCCTCGCCGAATCCCTGCTCAACAACAAAGAGAAAGATGCTCATCTCGAGCTCAGCGGGCCTGCTACTAGTAGAATTCGCTCAGAGCTTAAGAGGATCTCAGATAAGGCGAACAGCCAGAGCACGAGATGGACCAAGTACAATGCTTTGAGGGCTGTATGCCAGATTGGAAGCACCGTGGTAGTTGCCGCCAAGAGTGGCAACATCTTCGCAGAGGGGGTAAAGTATCGGCTAAAGGAAGACGAAGTCCTCGTCGGTGTTTGTTGGAAAATTTACAATGAGCTTTCGAACGAAGAGAAGTATCACATGAGCCAACCACCTGATCTGCTTGAATATCTTGAGGAACTTGAGGAGAAGCGAGACTATTGTTTCGATGGCTTCACAGACTTCTTAAAGCTGTTCAAACACAACTACCATCATATGCCTCGTGGAGCAAAATCACAACGAGTTGACCGACAAGATGCACCGATCCCCCCTCAAGTGGAAGACCACGAAATACAAAAGCAACCAGCTGTCCAGGACAAAGACGAAAACGACGCATCCGTGCCTCAGGTTGTCCAAGAACAGGCAGATTTAGCTTCAACGGGCCCAATCAGCTCCGTAGAGCAGCACGGTATCCCAGGGAACGCGGCCAAACCATCTGAGCGATCAAAGGTAGAGCCAGAGAACCTGGTAGCACCAGAAGTCGATTTGGAGGCCACTGCGTTCCCTCTAGCAGACCCAGCTCAAGATGAACGGGCAAGTGTAGAAGGTGTGAGCTCTCCCCGATCGCACTCAATCGAAGATCCCATCGAATCTCAATCCGAAGCAGATGAGGACGAATCTGAAGCTGACGAAGTCGAATCTGAAGCCGACGAGGATGGTTCCGAAGCCATGGGTGTCGAGGCAGATTCTACAGAGTCAGTTGATGGGCACGAGATTGATCCCGCACTGCTTGAAGAGGAATACGAAATCGATCCTGCCTTACTCGAAAATTCTTCACAGTCTGAAGGATATGAGATCGATCCTGCGTTACTACAGGAAGAGCACGAGATTAACCCTGCTCTGCTTGTAGAGAGTCATGATGATGCGCCATCAAGCGATCATCATAGTCTGCCACAGGCTGACGAGGCGATGTCAGAAGCTCCCGAGCCTGCCGCTCTCTCAATCGATGATGATGAAGAGAGCAATCGCCAGAGTCTCGGAGAGGAGGTCACAAGTGTCATGGATGAGCTTATGACGGATGTATCTTTACCTAGTCGGATTGACGAGGAAGATGGCGGCCAGGTCCAAGAAACCCCTGTCAAGTCCGAAATCCAGGAGAGTGTCGAAGAAGACCCCGAAACCATTGCACAGCCCGAGGTGGACAACATGGACGCAGAGGCATCTCCGGCTTTTGATGCCGAACAGGAGAACACACAGAGACCTGAAGATGAATCGCGTCCGTTGTCAAGCTCCAGCTTCAGGACTCTAAGTCCTACCCCAGCTGCCGCTGCGGTACAGCTAACGGAGGCTATTATTGACAGCGCAGCCCAGGACAGCCATGTCGCTTCTCAGGTGCTTGAGCAGCCTATTGAGGAGCTCGATCTCTCTCAGGCCGAACCATCCTGGACATCACGTCTCTCTCAGTTCTCGCAATCACGTTCCTCCCGCGCGCACACCAGAAGCGAGACGATTCCTGACAGTGCCGACGAAGAAGCGACCGATCTGGAAGCAGAAACCATCAATGATCGTAGTGAATCTTCAAGCCAAGAACCAGCAGCTCAAGCTTCCCCTTCAAATGATGTTCCGAAACTGCTGAAAGAAAGTCTGGTACAGCCATCGCAGGAGCTAGGCACTGCCTTCTCTCAGGTTCAGAAGCAAGTGCGTAGTCCATCGGGAATACAATCGCAGCTTTCCACTATCGTAGAGACGCCACTTTCTGACGACGAGGAAGAGACTGCACGCGGGTTGCAATCTCAGGTGGGTATCGACGATGAACTGCTTGCAGATTATGCTCAAGCTGTTACTGAGCCTGAGGCGATCCCGACACCATCTGAGCTTCCGTCAGTACCTTCCACTCCGGTGAGCACAAAGAAGCCCGCAAGACCTTTGACGCTGTTCAGAGGGCGGAGATCACTGGAGGCGCGGTCGTCTATCGGAGGAGAAGAACAGCAGACTGGTGAAACTGAACAGCAGACTGGTGAAACTGAACAGCAAACTCGGGTCAGCGGAGAACAGACTGTGCAAGATGAAGAGATGAACGATGTGTTTTCTCAGGCTCCGGTAGCGTCTACAGATATTCCGAAAGTGACGGAAGGTTCGGTCAAGAGCGACAAGCAAGTTCAAAATGAGATCGATACCAGTCTGGACTCTGCACCGACCCCGGCCCCCGAGATACAATCACAATCTGCGCAAGAGCCTCTAGCAGTCAAAGAGACCGCACCTACCACGACGGCGCCGGAATCAGAAGCTACTGTCGCAGTAGAGCAGCCACAAGTCACTGAGGTGCAAAAGGCATCGAGCGAGTTCCAGCTCAAGCCCACACTCAAGCCGTTCGCAGAGGTCGAAGCCTCTCTCTTCGGTACACCTATCAAAAGCAAGACCGTAGCGCCAACGGGACCTCAATCCGCGCCATCGCAGACCTGGCGTAACGCATTGAGCTCTAGAATGAGTGAAGTGCCTGTCATAGGCTCCTGGTTCGGCACGCCACGCCGCATCATGGAAGTTCAAAAGTCGGCAACCGAGCACAAAGCCACGACCTCCAGCACTTCGTTTGTGCAGGAGACGCCAACAAAGGCTCCCGCTGCATCCTCTCGCGACAGGCAGGAATCAATCTCGCCGCCACCGCTGCAACGTTATGCATCTCAGGGCACATCGACATCCCTATCATATTTCACACCACTGGCAGGCCTTCACCAACATCTCAACCAGCAGTCCTCCCTGATCGATATCGTTGCCGTCTGTACCACCGCCACTGCTGAACCTGAACGCGCCAGATCTGGACCCAAAGACTATTATACCACATTCAGAGTGATTGATCAACCACTCCACGAATACAACACCGCATCTCAAGACACGGCAGAAGGAGAGAGCATGAAAGACGTCAAAATCGAGATCTTCCGTCCCTTCAGACAAAGCCTCCCCAAAGCATCCCCTGGAGACGTGGTCCTGCTTTGCGGTTTCGTGGTAAGGTCCCGCAACCACAAGAACTACCTCTTGTCTACTGCCGCTAGCGGATGGTGTGTGTGGCGGTATGGTGAACCCTCTGCTGCTCTGAACTACGAAGGTCAAGAAGAGGAAGACGATAGACCAGTGTGGGCTCGCAAGGGCACTAGCCAAAATGTCGGTGAAGACGGCATCAGGGAAGAAGTCACTGGCCCACCAGTTGAGATCGGGGATGAGGAGAGAGAAAAAGTTGCAATGGTCAAGAAATGGTGGGAGACTCTACAAAAGGGGAGGAAGGCAGAGGAGAAGGAGGAGGAGCCTGATGTTATCATGATTGACTGAGTCAGTGCCTACAAAACGGATGTATAGAACTTGACTAGGATAGTTGTTCCTGTATCGTGTATTCGTCTAATTCGCTTGCGAGAGACCCTCCACATGGTGTTCAAACGAGAAGGAAGGAGCAATGGAGCAAATTATGCTTACTGATTCAGGCTAGAATGGTGTGGTCCAGCCTGTTTTGGCAGCTGCTCTGGTGATCTGTTTCCAGTTGGTGCTGGATGAAAACGTCGCAGTACATTATACCTAAGATTGATAACAGATAAATCCCTCATTTCGACTCTTCATTCTGGGATCTCGCAGATGCTTGGATGGAAGCCTCGAGATTGTCGAGACGTCTGGACATCTCATCCACTGTTTGAACAAAGCATCAGTCATACACGTTCCGTAGAGAGAGGTGTGAATTCAAGAGACTTGAACAACTCACTCTTTGTAAGCAGATCCGAAGAGATGTTTGTGAACTTTGTAGACAGCTGATTTAAGAGGTCATCGACAACGGTGGCTAGGTCTTCTGATGAAGCGGCTTCTGCTCCCTACAGAAACGATAATATCAGCCATCCTAGCCTATGTTGATGATCGTGCTATCCAAGGAGAGCGCTGCAGTACATTTGATGAATCGGTGGTATCGTGGTCTTTGTTGATGTTGAGATCTGCCATGCTGAGATTGACGTCTTTTTCTGCGTGCGATTGAGACATTTGTGAGGACGAGGGAGCAAAGTGCCGGAGGATTATATGCAATGCCAATCAGGGTATCGGTGATGGTGATGGCCTGGAGATGTCGCAGTCTCATACATAAAAGCCAGGCCGCGTTATGCATACACAAAATAAGGTTCCCCGCAAACAAGAAGCGGCGTTTTGAGCCTTTGCAAGGTCCGACTTTCGAGACTTCCGTGCCCAAAGAAAAAAAGTTCCTAGAACTTCTGATCTCATAACTCGACAACCACACCTCACACATCAGACACAACAATGGTCAAGGGAAGCAAATTGCTGGCCGCGCTGGATCGCGAAAAGGGCGTCGACCACAAGCTCGAACGCCAAAAGAAACAGCAAAAAGCCGCCGAGAAGAGAAAGAGATCGAGAGTCGAGGACCAGGAAGACGAGGCTGTCCTCGAGGATGTGATAAAGGAGGCTGAGGAGGCTGTGGTTGGTGCTGCTGGTGAAAAGAAGGGAAAGAAGGATAAGAAGGGTGCAAAGCGCGCAAAGGTCGAGCAAGAGGACGAGGAGGTAGAGGAGGAGTGGGAGACGGATGATGAGGACAAGACACATGCTGTATGTTTTTCTTTGTTGCGCCGCTTGCTTGTGGCATGTTGCGCGTACGTTTCGCTGACTCTTCGCGCTAGAAAAACATTGCAAGACTGGTCGAGGACGATTCTGAAGACGAGTCTGATTCCGAGGACGACATTAATGGAGGTGCCGAGATGGACGACGACGAGGATGATGACGACGAGGAAGATGAGGATATCGCGCTCTCAGATCTGGAATCCGTGGCTTCGGAGGACAAGGGCGACATTATCCCACACCAGCGCCTCACTATCAACAACACAGCCGCCCTCTTACGCGCCGTAAAGTCTTTTGCTCTCTCCTCCAAGCTCCCCTTCTCCGAGAACCAAGTCATCGTCAGCGACGCCCCCACCGACATCCCCGACATTGACGACGATCTCAACCGCGAACTCGCCTTCTACAAGCAATCTCTGGACGCCGTTACCACAGCCCGCAGTCTGCTCAAGAAGGAAGGTGTACCATTCTCCCGTCCTGCAGACTACTTTGCCGAGATGGTCAAGAGCGACGAGCATATGGGCAAGATCAAGAGCAAGTTGATCGATGAGGCAGCGAGCAAAAAGGCTTCTGCCGAAGCACGAAGACAAAGAGATCTCAAGAAGTTTGGAAAACAAGTCCAAGTCGCTAAACTGCAGGAGAGAAGTCGCGAGAAGAAGGACACCATGGACAAGATCCAGCTTCTCAAGAGAAGTAAGTTGGACTCATCTCATCCTAATACACAGACACACAGAGCTAATTACATGAAACAGAGAGAAAGGGAGAAGACATTGGCAACGCAAACGAAGACGACATGTTCGACGTCGCCCTCGAAGACGCCGCCGAGACGGAAAAGAAAGACAAGGCCGCCCGCAAGGCCGGTGGTGCCGATTCCCGCGGCGGCAAGAGTGGCTTCAAGCGTGTCAAGCGCGACGAAAAGTACGGCTTCGGAGGCAAAAAGCGCTTCTCCAAGAGCAACGACGCAAAGTCATCGAGTGACATGTCTGGTTACTCGTCAAAGAAGATGAAGGGTGGAAAGAAGGCTCAAAGACCTGGCAAGAGCAGGCGTTCAAACAAGCCTTGAGTAAGGTTGATGGAGAGTTGAGAGGAGAGATGAAAAGTAGTCTAGGTCTTGTGGTGTGAAGATCACATATGAGCATTGGGTGGTTGGTTTTTGTTTCTTCTGTATCGAATAGCCACGAAAAAGCGCGTTTTATCTGTTCACATCCACATGTTCAACAGAGTCTTCTTCCAGAGGTGCACAACCCCATGCTAGCTGTATGAAGCTCGGGTAGCGGATCCTAAGCAACAATGCATTAGGCGCATGAGATCTGGAACATCAAAGTTGGAAGTGGTAGAATCGATGGCATTTCTTTCGTTCGCTCCAGCCGCCACCAAAGGAAATATTTGTACAAGGGAGGAGAAACAAGGGCGGATTTTTTAATACATGAGCATAAACAGCAGTGATGCAAAAAAACGAGCAGAGCAGACGTAAGCCATTTACAGAGCGGGCTTTGCCTGCGATTGTTGCTGCTGAGTGAGAAGCTGTGATTCCTGTTAGCCACGATCCCCCTGGACTCGAACATGTGTTGCAAGAACTCGCCTCATTGGCACTCTGCTGCATCTTCATTTCCCTCTCCATCTCTGCCATCTGCTGCTCCTCGGCAAAGGCCAATGCCCACGGGACACCCAAGAGCAAGACGCTGGTGCTGACGACCCACAGAGTCTTTCCGCCGTAGTTGAGTGTGGTCTGGACCCAGGAAGAGGTTGTGGAGAGGGTGTTGGAGAGGTGCTTGCGGTATGTAGGGGGAACGATGTCCTTGAGGGCGGCGAGTCTGTCTGCGAAGGTCTCGTCGGGCATGTATTCCTCTTCGTCCTCTGAGGCTTCGGACTCTGCGGCGGGTGTGTTAGTTCTTGGTTCTTCTGCTTTCTGTAGGGTGTTTGGGCTGGTGTTGGATCAAGAGTTTCGGTGTTGGGCAGGTGCTTAGGTGCAAATGCGTACCATCGCTGGTGTCCCATTCGTCGTCGACCTGGGGGCCGGCCTGTTCTCTGTTGAACTCCTCGTCGAGAACTTCTTCGAGCTTGACCATTTCGGCGGTGTATGTGTGGAGAGGTGTGAGAGGATGAGGTAGGTCGGAGTGGTTGTTTGTTGGTCGAGAGTTTGGTCGCTTTCAACTTGGAGTCGCCAGTCGCAGCGCCGTCTCTTTGGCGGGCTTGCAAGATTTCCATCTGGACGAGCGTCATCCTCCGCTTTCCATGCGCGCACGTGATCGCGATGCGAGTCTGTCTCATCGACTGCAGCCATTTCATATCAACATTTTATTCGTCTCTTCGCTGGGTTCAGAGAGCCATTTAGTATGCTCCTGTACTATCTCCTCGTCTACTGGCCATGATCCATGCTCCATGCCTGCGAGCCAACACCAGTGTTGAACTGCACGTGACCCATCATTGGAATATCTCAAAGACTAAGTGTGACCAACCCGCTGATAAGGACTATCTGTTCTGCTACAATGGCTTGGATCTCATAGGGTCCCAGTCTCCTTTGCTAAAGCCATCTACTATACAGCAGGCAGAGCTTATAGCATTGACGCGAGCTCTGATTCGCTTGGCATCTTGATTCGGTCACTCTGCATCATTTTTCTTCTTTTGTTCCGTTTGTCCTTCTCTCAGCCAACGCGTCCGCTGTCTCATCGACTCGCAGGACCACTCTTCTCGACATTGCACAGTAGCGAGACGCGATTCTCATCCATCGCGTTACACTATCACGGTATTAAGAGTCGCCGTGCCAGTGGCGGGGTAGGTATTCGCTGCTTGATACAGCCGACACAAAGCGCGCTTTGCCGTCTTGTGCTGCGCCGAATCATGGATGCCATGGATGCCGATGGTGTTGATAACAAGCACAGTAGGACATACCAGGCGTGCATACCGTGCCGGCGGAGAAAGGTACATATGTACAGCATCTAGTCAGACACGCTCGTTGACCATTGTCAGGTCCGTTGTGATCTCGGTCCAGTCGACAACCCCCACGACCCTCCGTGTGTCCGCTGTCGTCGCGAAGCAAAAGAATGCTTCTTCTCCGCCACCAGAAGGAAGAAGAGGGCCGCCGATTCTGGAACTGTTGGAGATGAGGTCGATCCCAACGACTACGAGATTCGAGGAGGACGCAAGAGGTTGAAGCACAATGTCGCCGAGTCGGTCGACTCGGATGCTCGCAGTCCACATTCCCCAGTACCTGTCGCTGCACCCTATATACCACGCCCTTTGACGCCTGGAGGTTCTATGGGCCGTCAACAGCCTCTACGCCGGCCACACTCGACATCTCAAACAGCGTACCCAGGTGATGAAGCAGACGATCATGTCAACAGTCATACTGCCGCTCTCTTACAGACCGCAGAACTACACAACGGTCACGATGCCTTGAATGTCTTGATCGAAGCTGCCACGGCCAATCACCGTACCGGCAGTGCTAGCGATGCGAACAAGTATGCTTCATCTTTGCCTAGTCCGGCCGAATTACCACTACCTTCAGCTTCGAAACCACCGCCGCCGGATGCCTCGATAGACCCTGCCATCATGCAGCAACCGACCTCAACTGCTCGACCTTCCTCTTCAGCAGATTACGCTTCGGCTTATGCCGCATGGTCGCGTTTCAGGTTCGTTCGCAATGGCTGGTTCACCATCAAGGAAGGCATGGATTATATCGAGTACTTCTATACCTACATGTCACCACTGACACCGATTGCTCTTCCGGACTATCGTGGACCTGACAAGCATGGAGCTTTGTTGGAGAACGAACCCATGCTTGCCGTTACCATGCTCATGATTGCATCGCGTTACATGACGTTATCTGGACCTGGTGCTACTAGTCGATCGCATTCCATCCACGCCAGACTTTGGCCGTTTGTTCAGCGTATCATTGATCGTATCGTCTGGGGACGTGAGTTGTCTGGAACTACGCTCCATCCTGATGAGACACAACCGGGCTGTGATGTCAACCCTCTTTCCCGCAAAGGTCTTTTGACTCTAGGCACAGTTGAAAGTTTGCTGTTGTTGACTGAATGGCATCCGAGAATGATGCATTTCCCTGCAGATGAGGATGACACCCAACTTATGGCCCCTGTGGATCCAATGGCCTCGATCAACGAGAGCACATCAAGTCCTGACAAGGGCCAAGGAGGCCATGCATTGACTTCATGGTTAGAGCCTTGTTTTAGAAGTGATCGCATGTGCTGGATCCTTCTCAACATGGCAATGACAGTAGCTTCGCAAATCGGAGTCTTCGATCCGGACTGCTCGAGACATTTACAAGGCATATCCCCGGCACAGCAGGAAATCTACCAGCGGAGACGACTGCACGTCAAAAGTGTAATCCTAGGATACATCACGCAGACCAGTGGACGGATGGGTGTAACGGCCATGCTTCCTCAAGGATACGCTGAGCCTTCCCTGAGTGAACTGTACAACCCGAAGCGATCGAGTTTCAAGGATACCAAAGATATCGTTCTTCATTTCTGGTTACGTCTGGCTACACTAGTCAAGATCAACAACGAAGAATTGTACGCAAATAGACAGCAGACTCGTGAGATCATCAAGACGGGAAAATACAGAGAGTTGTTGCAACGTATAAAGCCGTCGTTGGTGCAATGGCGGAGAGAGTTTGAAGCATACCGAAACAGTGAGTGGTTTAAGCTGGCTCTTGGAGAGAATAGCGCTGACTCTTACACAGTCCCAATATTACTTCGTCATGTTCTGATAATCGAGTATGAGCATACTCGAGTGATTCTGCATCAATTAGCGTTGCAAGCTGTGGTTGAGAGATGTGCGAATAACAACACGGGAGCTGCCGGCAAAATCATCCCTCCCAATGTGCTTGACCAGTGGTTTGGCAGCGACAGACAGCACGTGGATGAAGTAATGCAGGCTTGCCGCAATGTCCTAAGAGTCGTTGTAGATGGTCTGGCTCCCGGTGGGTATCTCAAGCATGCACCAGTCCGTACATTTTTCCGCATCGTGTCTGTCACGTTGGTGCTGGTCAAGGTAAGCTCTCCTCCGCCTTGGCCACGAGATAATGCTGATGATCTTGTTACAGACATTTGCCTTTGGTGCCTTTGAAAATGAGATGGCGCTATCTCTGAACCTAATGGATCGCACTGTGCAAGTAATGCGCAACCACGTCGTCGACGACGTACACCTCAGCAACCGCTTCTCAAACTTCTTGGAAGTAATCACCAATCGCCTGCGACCCATGATCGTGCGCATGTCACGCACAACCGGCGCCTCCTCTGCCAATGCCGCCAGCCGCGTATCTTCACGTCCTGCCTCTCCTGGCAGCAACCTCCAAAACAGGACTACCGAGCACATGCCCGCCTTCCCCACCAATGGCTTCTCTGACCCACAAGCACAGCAAGGAAACAGAGACGCAAACGCAAATGCTCAAGCGCTCTATGGTATCCCCACCCAAACCTACGATATCAGCGACGGCAACAATGCATTTTCCATCATGCCGCCGCCTACAGAGGTGTTCAATCAGCACGGTCTACCTGCGTCCGATACGCATGATCCTCAGGACTTTTACAACCCATACGGAGACGCAAGTTTTGTGGGTGCGGATGATGGATATGACTGGTTGGCTTTGCCGCTGGACCCGATCTTACAGGCTGGAGGGCAGGATGTCACGGCGAATTGCTTTGGCCCAGGGATCGGAGAGTTTGACATGTTGGAAGTGTTGTTGGGAGGGGGCCAAGGGCAGCATGGACATTGAAATGGTTGTCAAAGTGTTTGTAAATTCCTCATATCCAAGGATGTACCTATTATTCAATTTGTTTGCCCCCTGTTGCTTCCTTTCTCTAAAAACGCCTTGTCCATATACCTGGTGAACAATTTAACAGGGACCCATGAAACTTGCCAACTGTGCCATACCAGCCTCACTGCTCCTCTGCTCCACACCCTCACCTTCCTCTTCGAGCAATTCATCAATCTTCTTGACGTTCTTGATCTTCCAAAAGTCCTGCACACCATCTACAAAGCGTCTGCTGATGGGTTCAATCTCCTTGTCATCGCAAGCCGCAAAGCACAGTCTGAAAAACTTGTATCCATCTCTGTTTCTAATCTCTTCTGTGGGTGAGAAAATCAAGCCTGGTGAAACGAGCACGAGATACGGCTTTGTGGTCCAAAAGAGCCAGAGGGCGCGGGAGAGACGTGCGTGAGCGACTTTGGAGGCGAGAGGGTGGGTTTCGAAGTGCAGTTTCAGCCACACGAACATACCACCAACGGGCCAGTCGAAGGAGTATGCGGTGCTGGTTTGAACGACTGCCCATTCGTCGTCAGAGTCCAACGAGAGGTTGGACAAGGAGTTCCTGCGGCCCACTTTGACAAGTTCGCGGCCCGTGTCGAGGACGCTGCACATGGCGTTCATGCGGCGCTCGTAGTTGCCACGGAGGCCCTCCAGCCAGCGCACCCAGCCAGCTGTGCTCCAGCCTTTGCCGTTCTGGGGGCCCTTGCCTGGATCGATGTCGTCGGCTTGGGGCCCGATGATGAGTTCGGCGATCATGGATTGTACAAAGCCAGAAGGTTGCTGTGTGCTTGTTTCTGTGAGGCGGAGGATGCGTTCGATCAGGGCGGGTTGGCCTGAGATCCAGCCGAGACGGCAGCCGGGAGCTACGGTCTTGGAGAAGGTGTCCAGACGGAGGACGCGGCCGTCGATGTCGACGTTGATGTAGGAGGGGACGAGTGAGTCGAGGAAATCGTAGCCTGATGACTTCCATTTTGATGATTGGGGGGTAAAGACCTTGTCCGAGTTTGTTGAGGAAGGGAACTGCAGGTACCAGTATGGGTCGTCTTCTACGATGATGACATCGTACTTGGAACAGAGAGCGTAGAGCTCACGACGGCGCTGCAGAGAGAGGACCCCAGAAGTTGGGTTCTGGCCCATGGTGACGGTGTACATCAAGGAAGGTCTCTTTCCCTTCTTGTAGTCCCAGTTCTCAAGCACGTCACGAAGACCACCAGGACCTTCGGGGAGCATACCTTCATCGTCGATCTTGACTGGGGCGATGTTGAGGCCTCTAGGTCTTGCAGCTTGGATGGCGTTCATGTATGCGAATTCCTCAACGAGCAGACCTTGACGGTCGCGAACCCAATCCTTCTCTTGACTCCATTCGTTGGTCAGGGCAGCAAGGACCTTGGAGAAACCATCGGTGCTTCCGCAGGTAAGGACGATGTCAGGACCGCCCTTGTAAGGACAGTTGGGGTGTAGATTCTCCTGTGTAAATTGGCGGAGGAAGCTGTAGAGCGGTGGGTATCCCTGGGCTTGACCGTATTGCAGAGCAGAGGCCAGGTCAATCTTCTTGAGCGGGTTCTGTTCGTGTGAGGTGTGAGGAACCTTCAATGCTGACTGAGCCTGGTGGAGAGGGCTTCCGTTCTTGAGGGACGAAGTGGCGGCGGATGGAGGATCGACAGGCGTGTTATCGGTAGGCTTCCATCTCTCAGGCAGGGCGACCTTTGCCTCAAGTGTGTCGAAGGGGAAGTAGTATTGGTTGGGGAGACCACCAGCTAGTTGGCCGATGCCTGGAATAGCAAAGTACTTGTAGAACTGCTTGATTGAGCTAGGTTGTCTGCTTGCGGCGTTGCGCGAGAGGTGATGCGACAGGTCTGCGGGCGCCGGCCGCGTATCCTTGGAACTTGTGCTCGACATGATGTTTCTTGATGGAGGTGGGTGTAGGGAAAGAGAGATACTGTACGATCAGGCCGGCGGATGCTTGCCTTCCATCATGATAACGGCGTTAAACGGCGTTAAACCTCGATATGTCATCAACTTATCGCTTCATCCGCACCTGCCTGATTCGTGCTTTGTATGCAACCGCTCCTGCTTCATGCAGGGATACCATTGTTACTGTTGCGATACGAGCAGAATATCGCGAATCTCAACATCCTTCATCAACACAGATACGATCCACAAGACACACAGGTAAGTGGTATATCCAAGATGCTCGTCCATGCGTCATGACCGACATGGACAAAGCGGATCCGAAGTTCCCGTCCTTGCCGAACGTTTGTCCATCGCTTGACAAGTCGCATGGCATACTCGCAACTCGCTGCACACCCGCCATGAATCAACCGACTTGGCACACTGACTCCTTCTTCCTGTCCTCTATATCCATCTCCACCTTTCAAGACATTCTTATCTGGACGCAATAGCTAAGAGGAGGATTGGAAAGTCGAGTTAGACCACATTCACCCAGCAGTCATGCGTGACGACGACCAGCTTGAGAGCTACCACGATGAGACTCCACTTCGCACTTCCACCGAGGACCCCTTGTTACACTCGACTTCGATAGACGACCCTGTAGAGCATGATACGCCGCGAGAGTACCCATGGATGCAAAGAGTCCGCGACAACATACCCTCCCCGCTAAAGAAGATATCGAGCGCTGTAGTCACTTGGGTCAAGGGCCCCCAACCTCCTAGGATATACAAGATTGATCCATTTTTTCCAAGCATACAACATGCGCCCCTCAATTTGTTGGACCGCTATGCTCCCAAACGTATGCAACGCTTCTGGATTCTATTCGTCTTCTACATCTGCTGGATCCTCTCTTTCGCCCTGGTCCTGCACAAATCCTCCTTTGCCGCCGATGTAAAAGACTATGGGTCGCCGATAAGACTGGGATGCGGGGCAAGATACTGGAACGACGGCAATGGCTGCGGCATCAACGGAGACCAATGTCGACCTTTCTCCAATGCGTCTCTGCCTTTTCGTTGCCCTGCAGGCTGTATCAAAACTCAAGTTTTGTTTCCACATGCTGTTGGAGACCAGGAAGTCGTATACAAGCCTCTGGTCGTTGGTGGGCCTCTGAACAAGAGCGAGCCCATCTCGAGTACAGTCTACCGCAGTGACAGCTTCATCTGCGGCTCTGCCATTCACGCAGGCTTCATCAAAAGCGAACAAGGCGGTTGCGGTGTCCTCAGACTCACTGGTGACCAACACTTCTTTCCTAGCGTAAAGCAAAACGGAATTGACAGTGTTGGTTTCGAATCTTACTTTCCACATTCTTTCCAGTTTGTAGAGGGCACACAGTCGCAATGTCGAGATTTGAGATGGCCTCTGCTCGCTGTATCCGTCTTCTTCACCGCTATGCTATCTCTCTTCACCACATCACCAGCTGTATTCTTCTGGTCCATCTTTGTCGGCTTGTTCTTCCAAACGGGTCTGGCTTCCGATCCGCCAAATCTTACGGATTATTACTCATTAATTTCCACTGCGCTTGGAAGATTCCTTCCCGCCGCTTTTGTCATGGCAATCATCTATCGCTACGCCGTACTTTACACCCTTACAGGCTTGACCGCACAATTCGAGAAAACAGTTCTGTGGCTGGGTGCTGCATGGGTAGGCGCACTCAACAACTACACCTTCGATCGCATTCCCATTCAACGCCTTACTCCTCACGACATAAAAGCACAACCAGGAGCCATACCCGCTCTCATCTCCATCGTGCTGATAATCTTCTTCATCGCTCTGGGTCAAGCATACGCTTTCCGCGTCGAAGGCAGGATGCCCCGCTACCTAGGCATCTACGGTCTCTTCGTCTTGGGCATTCTCCTTCTCCTCGCAGTCCCAGGCATGAATCTACGCATTCACCATTACATCCTCGCTATACTCCTGCTTCCTGGCACTGCATTCCAGAATCGCCCTAGTCTGCTGTATCAAGGATTACTCTGTGGTCTTTTCATCAACGGCATCGCTCGCTGGGGGTTCGATAGCATCCTCCAAACACCTGGCGAACTCCTCTCCGACGCACCACAAGATACACTGCTCCCTCACATCCCCACCCCCATCATCGGTGCATTCAACATCACCTTCTCGCTTGGTCCCATTCCTCCCGTCGACAGCACAAAAAACACTCCCAGTTACGACGGCTTTTCAGTGTTGGTGAATGATGTAGAGAGATTCAGGGGTTACGCTGATTACGATATCGATGGAGTGTGGAAGAATGGAAGTAGAGAGTGGACGTGGAATAGACATGATGAGACGTTGCCAGAGTACTTTAGGTTTGCGTATATGGATGGCAGTGGGGTGGGTGATTATACGAAGGCTGGGGCTTGGTTGGTTAATGGGACGTGGGTGCCTATGAAGAGTGGGCCTTCCTAGATAGTCTTGTAGGACCGCTCTCTTTGGATATGCAAGACATACACCCCTTTGGTTTTTAGCAATACTTGTCATTTTCTGCTCATCGTCGCGGACTTTGTGAATCTCTTCCGTGTGGTAGGATAACTGAATCGGCCAGGGTGATCCTGACCACAAGCAGTTTTTCCATGTAGGACAGAATCGCGCGACCATCACTGCCATGCTCGACTTCTCTGATAGCTGAGTATCATCTTCGTATGTAGATGAATATATAAGACTTCATTTTGAAGGGAGAAACGCGTTCTTTGCCACAGAAATTATGATAGAGTGTTTTCTGGACATGCTTCCCTGCAGCTCAGCCAAAACTGTATATATAACAGCAAATCATTAGCAATCGGACATTCTGTAAATTAGTCATTTGATGCGATGGAAAGCGAGGGTATTTGTAACATGTTTAGCAGCAAGAGACCAGAAAGTAGGACCATGCTCAAATATACGTGAGTCTTGTGTATTCATTAGTTACATTATGAACAGCTTGCACAAACACCGCCAAGCCTTACACAACGCCCCACCAGGCTTCACGCACAAAAAAGCCCACTCACAAATCTCGTGTCAAAAACTTCAAAGAGTTCATTTTTGCTCCATTTCATCAGCCTTCTTGATTTCTCGGGATGGTCATGGCAAAAAGCAAAAGAGATAGTGACGAGAGTGGGATTTGAACCCACGCCCTTTCGGACCAGCGTATTGGAAGAACCTTAAGCTGGCGCCTTAGACCGCTCGGCCATCTCGCCTGTTTGATGATGAATTTGCTAAGTATGTTAACTATATCCAACATAGCTGTGCAGCAGAAGCCCTAAGCTCTGTTCAACAGCTTGAATTGGACCTGCGTAATGCTTCCTCTGACAATGTACCGTCCAGACGATTTCGTTGGCGGCCCACGAATAACTGTATCATGTTAGCCATTTGAGTCGAGTCTCAGCTACCAATAGGCTTACCTGTCGGCGTTATTCGTCGCCATGGCCAAACCCACAGACCTCCCAAGGACCATATATATTCGCCATCGTCCGCTTCTTTCGCAAGAGGAGGCGCGACGAATGTCAGAGTATGCGTATACTCGTGCAAGATGATGGATCTTGCCGTATATATCCTCCAGCTGGCTCGCCCATCGTCCATGTTCAGGTATACTAACATCTGTTTCGGTCGACATCTTGATGCCTACTGACAGCAGAGACGTACCATCGACAGTAGCTTTCTCAGAGGGTGGGAAGTACTTGGGAAAAATCTTGTCCACGATGTGGCCACAGCTTGGGTCGCGGACACAAGACGCAAGCTCCATGGCATTGAGCAAATCGTCCAGAAGCTGCTGCGTCTTCTGCGCAGTGTGACCGGTGTCGATCTGTGGTGCCGCTGCACGTTCCTCGAGGGTATGATCCCGCTGTGATGGTAGGGGTGTTGCTAGCACTCAAGGCAGCAAAGCTATGCTGGCAACGAGACTGTGCTCGATCTGTCGGTCGAAGCCATATATACTTGCGCTCTTGTGCATGAAATGCATTCTTCATCAGGCGGAGGCTCAACAGAAACCGCCCAGAAGCTGTTGCGTAATGATACCAGAGCACGCCATGTGTTTTGCTTGATGATCCCACAAGCAGGGTCGTCTTCATCCCATGTCACTCCACCCGAAATGTCGCATCCCGCCATCGACGTCGATAGAAGTCTCCTTTCTGGATCAGCAATCTATCCCCACCGGATCGACGCTTTGCTTCCAAGTACCCTTTGGTGCCTGGCAGACTTGGTCGAAACAAGCAGGGTTCCATGCATCGAAGCCGATAATTAGGATCTGCGAAGTCCTTCTGATACTTTAGTCCAAAAGACTTCCAACCACACTGATCGACCCGCCCGTGCAGCGCCTGGAGCTTGGAAACGGACCGAAGAACGCTCTGATGGCCACTCGATGGACGGAAAAGGTGTTCGCGATATATGTCGTAGCGGTGGCCGTCAATCAAGCTGATGCTGCACCATACAAATACGGTGGAGGAGAGCGTCGCCCACGCTTGATACTCCTATCTGTCTGGACTGTCGATCACAGACGTATACACATGCGTCCTATTGCAGCATCTATCTCTGTGGTCAGGCGAGGGTCAAGTAGACATTGCCCAAAAGATGTTGCGTGAGATTGAGGACTTCCTTCCGAGAGGCTAGTCTTGTCCTGTTCTTTCTCCTTCTCGCTTCTTCTTCTCCACTCTTTACAGTGAAAAAAGACCAGGACATGAGAGCCAGCACATAACGTTGCAGAAGTCGGTGCGTCGGCCGGCAAGACGGGCTTGATGCGGTCGATGTATATAGCGGCAATAGCGGCAACAATACTGCTTGCGTTTCTGCTCGTTCACAGAAGCTGGCATATTGGCCTTCTGACAGAGCATGTGAAGAGGCATTATTGGTGCCCATATATATACACGGGTGGAGTGTCCCAGGCTGATAGATGAGACAGCTTGAGAGCAACGGATCAAGATAATCGAATGATGCATGAATGCCCGTATTCCGCAACACACCGCGGCAGATGTTTTGTGCGAGCAGCATTGCTTTGTACGTTTCTCTCGGGTATGCCGGTACATCTTCTGCTGAGGTTGCTCGTCGTCGCAGAGGGAGGCAACCGATATAGATATCGAGGCCAAAGGTCTGGCACATCGATGTCAAGTATATAACAAGGCTTCCTGGTCACTAGCCAGCTACAGCAGGTCAAGAGGAAGGCCACCAGAACGATCTGAGATGGGGTGAAGGCTCTCCAAACAACGTCGATATTCGCCACGATCAGGACTTTTGAGTTTCTGCGCATGCTCTGTTCTCTCTTCTGAGGCAGCAGGCTTGCTGTTGGTCCTGCTTTCAGGTAGTCCAAGCGACATTTTGGCGGCAGACTGGCACATAAATATATATATGGATTCGGTCGACATATGCTCCTTGAGGGGATGTCAACAGAGGGAAAATTTGCCGGAAAGAATAGATACCAGCGAGAGCACTAAGTCCTGTGAGATCTTGACGTAGATCGAAATCCACCGCAACACGGATTCTTCGTTACTCGATAAATAGGTGAGTATCGTCAGAGAAGAGGCCAAAGGGCCAGTATCTGACACCAGAACCGTAATTGCGAACCAGAAGTCTGGCGCAGATCAAGACAAACTGCCTCCAGAGAAGCAATTGGACGAGGGTGTCTTGCAAGCAAAAGCCTCAAACACTGCGAGTGTCTTCTTCGCCTTCCACCTCGGAATCAAAGACCCAGGTAGTGGAAATCCGAAGTCCGGTTTCTGGTGCTTATATATCAACTCGAAACCCAGAGTGACGAGATGATGGAGAAGATGATGATCTTGCGCTCTTCTCTGCCGATATATGACGGGTCTGCTCCTAATCCCAAATCTTGAACCAAGTGTGGTGGGATTGGAATGAGGTAAAGTTCACAAGCTGACACTTTGCTCTTACGGATCCTCGACAAGCTCACCACCAGAGATCTGGAATGATACTGTCGGTACTGGCACAGCGCTGAGACGGAGCTGGACATGTGCAGTGTTGTATCTCTCTATCCTGGTCTTCCGCTTGACCCAAATCGAAGATGAAGAAGTCGTGGGCATACCTCAGGGCGATTGGCGGGTGGCGTGTAGTAGGTGTCCAATATATAGTAAGGCTCAGGCACCCTTTATGGGTTTTCAAGACACTTCTCCTTGCTGATCGAGTGTCAGGGCATGGTAGGCCGTCGGAGTCTTGTTGAACAGAGAGCGGCGGTGTAATTGGAATCAGGGTGATCTTTGGACGTGACCCTGATGGTGTGGACATATATTCATAGTGACATGTATGCGAGAGCAGCCAGAAGTTTGAACCCGGGATGGATCATATATGGGGAGAGAGAAGTAGAAAGTGAGAGAATATGAGTTGATGATAGAAGGTCAAAGGTAAGTGGCAGGGATACTTGTATTGATTCGGTACACTTTGAATTGCAACAACAGAAGCAGGATTGCAAAGTCGCAAGAAATCTGATGTTAGCCTGCTGTACGAGCGAGAGTGATGGTACGACCGCAGTTTTGTGTCCAGTAACAGACGGAAGTCGCGTACCCAGTTGTTGTCTGCTGAGATTTGGTTCGGGTTTGTTGCCGGATACTTCCTGCCAGTCACAAGCAAAAGCCTGGCACCGCGAATCTTGTGATTGAGCTTCCTACATGTCTGAGTGATGACCAGGATGTGGTTCCCAAGCAAGAACACGCTCTTGCTACTAGTGCCAGTCTTGTTAGGGCCAATAGTCGGCCTCCCGAGTTTGCACAACACTAGTCGAGAGCGTGTCTCTTTGTTCTGCAAGTTCGAACCAACAAAACTTGATCCAGGACGAACACCTCTGATTGAGCCTGTTGGAAGAACACGATCACATGCTGTTCACAATGACGACGCTACTTGAAAATTCGTGTCATCAGTAGCTAAAATTGCCCCTGATTCATATGCTGGTGTTTATCTACCACATGAGCACTACCATTGAGTACCAATCGGATCCAGTAGTTACCCGAGAAGGACGGTGACAGAGGGTGATCAGCGACTGGTAAATGTATGCGTTCTTCAAACCTGGCATCTTGATTCGAGTCTCTACGAAACGATCATAGCGCAGACAGCAATAATCGTGTTCCATCGACACCATATGTTTGAGCAAAACTCGCTGAACTTCTCACTACTCATCATACCGCCTCCCCGATGACTCTCCCCATGTTTTGCGTAACGGGCTTTGTAGCGGTACAGTCCCACCTCATACTTCTTCGAAAAATGCAGCCTTTTGGCAATACGTGTCGGCAATCTAGGGCAAACTTTCGGCATGAGAGCGCTTAAGGACCTACAGGGCGGTTAGCATAGATCCCAGAAACTGTGATTGAGAGATCTCTAACCTTCTTACCGTTCGAGTGAGCAACAACCTCTGAAACGTGGTAGTGGCAGCGAGAGATCAGACCCCACTGTTCACGGGCCAGACGTTGAGACTGAAAGCCGTCACAGTGGTTTGCAGCTCTGTAAAGACGCTTGACAAGGTCCTGGATGAAGTCGGGATGAAGACCGTCTCCGAAGTGTGACTGACCGTCGATCAGACCTTCAATGTTCTCATGCGAGAGCACGACCATGTCTGTGACGAGTCTGCGGACGGGAGCGTTCTGGAGAGTTAGTGTGTAGACCTTCTCGATGGCGGAGGCGCGAGGGAAAGCGAATTGATCGTGGAAGAGGGTGATCATCTCATTGATTGCAACATTTTGGATACGAGCAATGTTGTACTTGTTGCCAAAGATGTAGAGATCAATTATCAGATCCCAATAGGCCCAGGGACTGAGAGAGGGATTGTCCGAGCCAGCACCGTAGCCGCCGACTCTGTGATCGGTAATCCAACGCATGAACCTACAAACAAGAAGCATTCAGTCACAGCAATCATGATGCAGATGTTCCAAACTCACTCGCGGACAACGTCGGGGGAATCCTCAGGCATCTTGACAATGCCCTGCTCAGATTCGGAGGACCAATTGTACTTGATAGCACCTGCGAAGAACGCAGAGTGGAAGGACAAGACCTCACGGAACCAAGTGAAATGAACCTTTTCACGACCAACGACAAGAGTCATGAGCTTCTTGTTGATGTCAGGGCAGGTAGCAGCTTGGAGCATGATGTTGCTATGAGGTAGTCAGCAATAGTGACTGAATAACATCAGGGGACCATACCGGGGCCAAGGACCGCCACGCTCGTTGAAGCAGCACTTTCTCTCAGGCTTGGGTCTCTTAGGGTTAGCCTTCTTGGTCTGGGTTTTAGTGTTGACGATAACAGGAGTTTCTGTGGATGTAGTCGTAGGCGCAGTCGCGCCAGTGGCAGGAGGGATGCCGGCCATGATGGTGGATGGACTGGATGCAAGCAGCAGGGATATGTGAGAGATAAGTTGGAAGAAGTGTGCGAGGGCCCAAGGCATGGAGAATTGCAGGCGAGTCTCGAAATGAAAGACGAGCGTGATAATTGCAAGCAAAAACCAAGAGCGAAAGTCGGGAGTGAAAGCCCGGCGGAAACACGAGTTGGAAGGCCGACAAGCCTTGACGCCTGCGTCGCTGTCTCGTGTTGTAAAGTGATGTAGACGGGGAGGAAGTTTGAGTGTCCGGGCAGGAGCGACTTGAGGCAGAATGACATCGTGCCTGCTCTCTTAGTTGTTGAGGTTCACTCTCGCTACCGCCGCTCCAGACCCTCCTTTCTCTGTCCTAGGTTTACTCACTGTTGTAATTCCCATCGGACGAGCGTGGATAGTGCACCATTCAATACGTTCATGCTACGCTTACAAAGAGCAAACGCCTCTTATATGCTGAGATGACAGGCAAATGCCGCCTATACTCCTCAACTCCATGGAACAAAGGGTATCCTGTTTGTCCTCCATACCCACACGATCCCAGAAAAGACAGCAAACTTCCACCAAACAAGATTGCATTCATGCCGCCTCTTCAACTTCATCAAGGACTCTTTCTCTAGCTTCGCGGACTTCGCTGTTGGCAACACTTACTTCCGAAGTACTGCTGTTATTGCGACTCAAGACTGCCGGACGCTTGGGTGATCTTTCCGTGGCAGTAGGAGAATCAGGATGGCGACGACTCAGAGACTTTGTGGAGCCTTGACTGTGCCAAATTTGCTGTGATTGAGAGTGCGGCGTCTGCTGCGATGAAGACTGTGAAAACTTGCCACCTTTACCTGGACTGCCACCCATCAACATCAAAGCATCCATTGCGTCTTGTTCGGCCTGCTGGGTTGGCATGGTTGCGCGCACAGGTGGTGGACGCGGCTTGGGTGTCGATGGAACTTGTGCGGGTGGAGAAGAAGCCGAAGGACGTCTGAAGGTGTGATTGTTCTGTGATGAACCGTTTATGGCCGGACTCGTGTCTGGTAATGACCAGGAAACTGTTCCTGCTCCGGAGCGTCTCTTCGAGGGTGGTGATCGGATATCGATTGGTGCACTGGACGCTGGTGGTGATGCAGCCATGCGTGGACGTAAAGCAGCAGCCAATTGCTCGACTTCATTGATATTGCGATGTTCCCAGCCATGTTGGACCTTGACCATGGCGTATGCAAGTCGAGTTTTGAGCTGAGCAGCAACCTGGAACGTCGAGTTAGTGGATGCTACGCCAAAGACACTCACGACATGGACTTACTTCGCCAGCCTTGCTGCCAGCCGAACTCACACTCTCGGCGCGTGGTCTTTGATCATTGGGAGTGTCAACGGCCTTCAGCAAGCCGCTAGCAGTCCTCTTGTGTCTTGTCGGACTGTTGGTCGAGTCTGACTGAGAATACGAGGCATCTTCTGGAGTACGGACTCGACTACTCGACTGCGACGCGTCATTTTGGTCATGGTCCTGTGGAACGCTCGGCAAAGACGTGGAAGACTGCTCGTCGGACACCAGAGTGCTGGTCGAGTTGTGTTGGTCTTCCTGAGAGGTTCCCAGGTCTTCCCTTTGAGTATGCGATTTGTTCCCGTCGTCCTGATTGGCATATGGTGGTGGTGGCATGCGCGTCGCGGGGTTTACGGACGGGCCTGACGGATGCATTTCAAAATGTTTCCCAACTCCAGGAACCGGTATGCTCGGATCCGATCTGGATGGTGCTGTCAGCGTCTCCATGGCTTCGTGTAAGAATGGTCAGGTTGTCGCGAGCTGGAAAGCAAAAAGATCAATTCAACATTGTCGCGATATGCCAGCCCATTGGAGGAGACGCGACCTGCTCCACTTTCCATCACCACGCGTGCCGTGCAAGGACCACCATCGACGTACGCACCGTTGAGCCCGCCCGACTCCCGACGAGACCCTGCTTGACTTGCCAACCTTCTTTACAATCACGCATACACGGAGTCTTCTCCTGTATCATGACAACCATTGTGGCCTATCACAGCGGCAGAACACGTCTTGTACCAGGCTGATATGACTAAACTGCAACGCCATCACATCAAGGTGCTACCTTGGTGGGCAACACATCCCGCTCGTAACCCCATATCGACGATAAGCATGCTGATGTACTTCCATCAACGATCGTCAAATGCTACCCGTGAGGGTTTGGTACTGTATGCTTCTTTGTCCCAGAGGACAACGGGCACTAAACGATTGACAAGAGACGCGTTTCAACATTGGAATATGATATCTGTTTGCTGAAAGCGATAGCAATGCGACTAACCAGCAACACAAATCTCAAGCTTTTCTGTTAGTGCTATTCAAAAGCATTCCCCTGGACGACATACATCGCACCCTCCACACTTTCCAAAAAGACGTTGGTCTCGTTCATCCAGATCGAGGCAAGAATGTCCATACTCATCTAGCACGACGTCTGCATCATGGGCTGCCAGACTGTAGATCGGATACTGTCTTCTCTGAGGGTATCCAGCAGTAATTGAAGGTTCGTAGCCATCTGGACATTCGGCATGCCAGTCTGGAGGTGGAAGTGGTTGCTCATGGAAAGGTGTTGGCCAAGGTGTTTTGTCGTTGAATTCTGCTACAGGTACAAGTAGTTCGGCAAGCTTTGTCTGCTCTTCTGTGAAAGGGTCCGGTGAATGAGAGTGGGTTGGTGACTTCTGCTGTTGATGTGGAGGGTTTGGGTCGAGGGCTGGCGGTAAGTTTCGCAGAGGTCCAGTGAATGACTTGTCCTGACCTTTGTCGAACGACGAACACACCATTTCTTTGCCTCCCTCCTCTTCGCTTAGAGCCAGCCTCTGTGTAGGACCCTCAGCCCGACCAATACCACCATCTTTGTCAATTCTCGTAGACTCTCCTTCTCGTCCTCGTCGAGATTCTTCTCCCTCAGCATTTTCAGATGCGCTCTCGTCAAATCTTTCAGGATCACGAATGCCAGCAAGGCCAACACTCCCACTCTCATCCACAGTACCAGTGCCATTCTGCAGATCTTCAATGAAGGCGCAGAGGCTTTGTTGTTCCTCGTATGCTGTCAAGGTCGTTTGTGGAAATGCGAAATTTGTAAACGTCGGGAAGAACTTGGGAGCTGGTGGAAAAGATCTCGTGCTAGGATTTGAATGTGCAGATCGAGAGTTAGGGTTGACAGGAGTCGCAGGTGTCGGATAAGGCGTCTGTCGTGGCTTTGCAGTTGATTTTTTGGATTTTGTCATTGGTGGCTTTGGGACTTTTGGTAAAGGCAAATGTTTTTCGTGTCGAGAACAAGACGCAGAAAGTAGATTTATGTTGTTGATGCTGTATCAATGCGAGACATTTCTCCCAGTATTGGGACGTGTCTTGTGTGTGAGAAATCGCCAACTCTTGTTTCTTTGGGGTGATCTGGTTTTGCATGAAACAATGTCTTGTCGAATCTGACTACGAAGAAACCATCTCATGGTCTTGTGATGGGAAGAGCGTTACGACGTGTGTCTTCATCCTTAGAGATCTCTTCCCAAGAGCCAGAGTCCCCAGTCTTGGGGCGAATCGCGAGAGTTGTTCCAATTCAGTCAATAGCGCGCTCTCTCGAAGATGACTATCCGGCGATCACCTCGTTGACCACTCTCGAAGCAAATCTCCTAGTACCCGAACTCCCAGATATCTTTCTGGTAGCCTTCTGTGAGTTCCTTATCTTCTCCATACCTGGTTTTCTCAATCAGCACATCGTTTCCGTCGACCAAAAGGGAAGAGGAAAAGACTCACACTTCCTGCCACTTGGCAAACCCACCATCAAGCACATAAACAGTCTGCCCCTTAACCTTGACCCCCTCCTCTCCTTCCTTGCCCTCCACAACCTCTGCGTCTTGCTCCCCCTCTATCTCCTTCTTTCCATCCTTCCCACCCATCCTCTCCCTCTCCCTCAAATACCTCAACGCAGCCTTGGGACCCCTCTGCTGACTCAACGCACAATGAAACACCACAACCTCTTTACCCTCGAGCGTCCTCACTAACTCAGGCATTTTGAAGTCATGGGTGTTGGAAGGTACGTTTGTGCCGCCGGCAATGTGGCCGCCGATGTAATCACTGTCTCGGACGTCGATGATGGCTGTAGAGGGGTGTTTGTCTTTGAGGAGGGAGGCCAGAGATTCCCGGGAGATGCGCGGGAGAGTGCTGATGTTGAATTCGGTGGACGAGGACATGATTGTCTTGGTGGAAGTGGAAAGGCAGAGAGTAGGTGATGGATTTCAAGTGTTGGTTGTTGATCAGATCGAGAGTGCAAAAGAAAGATTATTCTCAAGTAGTTTTGTTTTCGTTTGGCCCTTGTGATAGTTGTTCCAGCACAGTGTGCAGGAGCTGTAATTATATCGAGTCGATGGTCATGAGTCTCAATGTCGTGAGATGCTGATGAGATGGCACAATGTAATGCCAAGGTGTTCGGGATGCACTGGAAGGTCACTGGAAGCTCGAGATTCGAGAAGCATCAGAAAGCACAGACCCATATACAAACTTGCATTTATCACTCTTCGGTATATCTCTACGATCCATTGGGCCATTCAGATAGATGAACGGCAGACGTGATAAGCTCCTGACTGATAACTGGATCAAGTTTGAATCTAGTTCCCGACAGGAGTCGGAAATGCAAGGTATCTGCCAAAGGACGAGCTGTATCGCATCAAGCAAGCCTCGACTATATGCCAATGTAGACAGCCACAGACACAGCTGCAAGCTCTAGCTTCAGGATTCTTGGTTCATCTCAACTCAATCATACTCCGCCTTCCCGCCATTCTTACTCCACTCCAACCAACTACCCCTATACTCTCCCACTTTGCTGTAACCCACCTGCCTAGCCAACCCAGCCGCCGCAGAACTCCTAACTCCAGCTTTGCAATAAAACACCAACTCTTGATCTGCAGTGGGCTTCTCAAAGCCAAACTTATCCTCAAACTCGTGGGCGGGCATGAAGAGTGCGTCGGGCGCAGAGCCGACGGGGATGTTGATGGCGGTGGGGATGTAGCCGGCGGCGTATTCTGCGGGTTCGCGGACATCTGTGCAGAAGGGAAGAGAAGATTAGTGGTGGTGGAGGGCGGAGGGGGGCAGAGGAAAATGTACCGATGAGGACGCGAGTTGGGTCCGGCGATTCGGTGAGCTGTTTGACGGAGTCGAAGTTCCAGACTTTGTTGTCGGGTTTGCCCTCAGTCGAGTGGAAGCGTTGATGTACGAGACATGTTGCTGGTCGCTGGATTGTGGATTGGAGCTTCGCTGTTGGTCGCAACAGACCTGAGGCCTGGAATCTGGTGGGTCGTGATGATGCGATGGCTGCTCTTGCAGCAAGTGTGCTGACTCTCTTTAGCGACATGATGCGTGGTTGTGTCTTGTGTGTATGGATGAAGAAAGATGGAGAGTGATGGGCATCGAAAGTTGCATCATCGCCGAGAGCGGTCTTCCTCTCCGCAAACCGAGGTTCAACACCATTCTCCCAAGCACATTGTTATCGAAACACAAAGTCACAGGAAGCGGCTCCTTTCTTGGAGGTCAATGGGTTCAAGAGCATTAAAATAATTAGTCTATCATGTGGTGAGTGATTAGGGCTCATCTTCCTGTACTTCTAGTCACAACTGCTTGTTCTCTTGCATGTAACCTTTTCTCAAAGCACAGAATTATGATATCCTCTAATCTCTCTTGTTGAATGTAAGAAGACAATCATCCTGTGAGTTTTATTAGTAAGAAGTCGTTGAGATGACCATCATCGAAAAAACATACCTTGGGGAAAATTGTGGCGAAAATCTTGATCTCTTCAGAGTCGGGCGTAACTTCGTGCTTCCAGTCCATCTCTACACATGCCTTGCCGATCATGGCCATCAGGTTGAGTGTGGCATATGTCTGTCCGAGACAGTAGTGGGGTCCTGTGCCGAACACAAGCCAGTTCTTGGGGTGCTTCTCAGCATCACCGCTGATCCATCTTTCAGGATCAAAGGTCTCGGGCTCGGGGTACGCGACAGGGTCGTGAAGAGCGGGATATGTTGTGGGAATGATCATTGATCCCTTCTTGGCTGTGTAGGTCTCGGTGACGGGGAAGTCCTTCTTGACGAGGTAAGGAACCATGAGTACGGGAGGACGGTAGCGGAGCTGCTCCTTGACAACTGCTCTGGTGTAGGGCATTGACTCGAGCATATCCATGGTCAAACGAGCATTCTTGTCACCCTTGCGGACACGCATGTTCTCCTCGCGCAGCTTCTCCAGGACATCGGGGCGGTCGGCAACAATCTGGAAGAGCCAAGTGGCGGCACTGCTGGTGGCATCCTGAGAAGCGAAAAGGAAGGTGAAAAGTGTTTGCGCGATTTCGTAGTCGGTGAAAGTGCGGATAAGCATGGCAGGCTTCTCAGAGTCGTCCATCTTGACGCCGCTGGCCAATTTGGTGCGGTAGGCCTCGGAGTCGATCATCTGCTTGACCCAAGCATCGAGAATGCTGTGGATTTCACCACCAACACTCATGCGAACCTTTGCCTTTGCGGCACACTTTGCGAATTCGTCGAGGACCATGTCGGCGGCCTTCTTGCCGTACCAAGTCTTTGTGAAGGGAATAATGATGGGAAAGTTGACAAGCTCGAGAGCAGCGGTGATCATGTAGTAGTCGTCTGCGATCTTCTTGATGGCCTCGTCACTGATGTAGTGACCGACAAAGGTTCTGCAGGAAACGGCGCACAAAAGCTCTCTGAACTCAGACATGAATGCGACGGGCTTGTTGCCAGCTTCCTTGGTGACCTTGAGGAAGCGAGCAAAGTATGCATCGTAGACCTCCTCTTGACCGGGGAGATAGAGCTCGAGAGCCTGGCGGGTGAAGAGACCGTTGAGGCCCTTGCGGTAATCGACGTGAGCCTTACCGTCGAGGAAGACCCAATTGGTAGGACGGAGGAGTTTGTAGGCGATATCAACGACGCAAGGCTTGACGTAGGTGGGAGAGTTGAAGACCTTGCGGGCCATGTCGCGTGTCGAGGCAATAACGACAAATTTGTGGAAAACCGAAACACAACTCAGGGGACCGCTCTGCCATTTTGCGTTGTACTTTTCGAATTTGGGGTTGACCGATTCGAGGAAAGGTCCGATGAAGGGCATCTTGAACATGGGGCCCACGATCGAGCCCTTGTGGTAGAGATATGAAGCTGCGATTGAGTTAGTCAATTGTTGGCAAGTTTGGCATAGTTCAGGTGTCTTGGACTCACCCTGATCGTACAGAACAGCGCCAATGAGTAGAGTCAAGACGACAGTCCATGTGTTTACTCCAGCAAGCAGACGCTGCACGAAACCCTCTGGTGCAATTGCACTGATTTTTGCGAATGCCGCATCCGCGACGGGCGAGGCATAGCTCGCATTCATGACAGACATTGGAAAGTGTCCGTCGCTATATCCCAGCCTGAAAACAAGATCAGGGAGAAAAAAAGGAAATGGAAGGTAGAACCAAGGACGAAACTCGCAGAAAGAGGGGCGAGATGTCGAAAAGAAGGAATGAAAGAGACTCCTCCCGCAATGCGAACCAGGTGGATTACAATGGCGAAAGGTGCGATAGGGCAGGCGGCGCAAAGAAGTCGAGCAGGCGTTAAATTGTACGCATCAACCACAACAAAATCGAACCATTTTCGCGTTGAACCCCTTCGGATCCTGGCCTTCCGATTTGCCAGAATGTAATCTCCGCCGGCCTTATCCGCGATGAATCGTATTTTACCCCTTGGCCGCAGCTTCGGCCGCATCTGCCGAGGCAAAAAGGGCTTGCTCTTCTATTCGACGTTGACAGAGATCGATATACCTCACACGATCTGACTTCGACTCATCATAGATCTTGCTCGGTATGTTTTCCTCGCATGCTAAAGATGTGAAGATAGAATCGTGCGACTGTTCACGTGTAGGTATTGGCCCAAGTGTCACAAAACCTAACCTTGAAGATGCGGCTCTTCCACTTTTACGTCAACGTCCATTACACGTCATCACTGGGATTCGGATAACGCGACCAACACTCTTGACCTTTCGAACATCACTCATACAGCAGATGTTAGACGATCATGATGGGTGACAAAAAACCTTTCCCATGGGACTTGGGTGTTTTTGATGCACACTGTCACCCGACAGATAACATCGCCAACATCTCGTCAATCCCGGATATGCATGCCAAAATCCTGACCATCATGGCCACACGTGCTCAAGACCAGGAACTAGTAGCTGAGACGGCCGACAAGCTAGGTGTCAAGACAAAGTCGGATCAAGACTGGAGGTAGGTACTGCAATCAAGGTACACCTCATCCACAACACACCTTCCACCTTCGCGAGCATCTTCGAAGTATAAAGCTGACAAGAAAACCAGCTCTCAGCAAAAAGTGATACCATGCTTTGGCTGGCACCCGTGGTTTTCACACCAGATGTTCGACGAACAGGTCTACCCTGACACCAAAACCCTTACACCAGAGCAGAAGATCGCACACTACCATTCCGCTCTTACACCATCCCCCACCGATCGCGACTTTCTCCTCGCCCTCCCCGATCCTCGCCCCCTTTCAGTCTTTCTTGCTGAAACAAGAGCCTATCTCGAGAAGTACCCACTGGCTTTGATTGGCGAAGTAGGCTTGGACAAACAATTCCGCATCCCCGAAGCCTGGCTACCAGGCCAGGATACCGAAAGAGACGAGACTACAACGCCCGGCGGTCGAGAGGGGAGAAGCCTCTCACCCTATCGCGTCTCCATGTCGCATCAGAAAAAGGTCTTGCTGGCTCAACTACACTTAGCAGGAGAACTAGGACGCGCAACCTCCGTTCACGGCGTCCAGGCCCACGGCGTCCTCTTTAACACTCTACAAGAGACCTGGAAAGGGCATGAGAGAAAAGTGCCCAGCAAGCGCGAACGCAAAAAGCATGAGGCCACCAACTCCATATCCATGGAAGCCAACAATCAGACTGGAGAGGAAGAGAGAAAGCCAACACCATATCCGCCACGTATATGTCTACACTCTTACTCCGGCCCCCCAGAAACGATTAAACAGTACCTGGACTCGCGCATTCCGGCCAAAATCTTCTTCTCCTTTTCTTCTGTGATCAATTTCTCGCATGCAGGAGTTGCGAAGACTGAAAGTGCCGTTGCAGCAGTTCCTGAAGACAGAATTTTGATAGAAAGTGATCTAGACAATGCTGGCGAAAGAATGGATGGCTACCTCGAGGAGATCGTAAGAAAGTTGTGCGAAATCAAGGGCTGGGGGTTGGAAGATGGAGTCAAGCAATTGGCTGCTAATTGGAAAAGTTTTGTCTTTGGTGATGTGTGAGCGGTATGCAAAGACTAGGCACTACCTACCTAGCTTGCGATATTAGGAAGAACAAAGGTCTCGCGATTAACGAGGTAGTGAGGATTCGCCATCCGAGCAAAGCGCGGTGGGGCGCATGATAATCTTCTGAACCCTCAGCAGGTCGACCCTAAACTTCTCATGTAATTGCACGATCTATGCAACCACATGCTTCTCTACTCAAAATATTAACACATCAACATAAATCCCGGACCAATTGAATACCTGATGCTCAAGACGGAATTAGCTCCACATTGCGGAAAGGATGCGGCGCAGCCCCTTCCACACTCAGTGACCCTCGGATAGTCAGGACAAAGGCTGGCTGAGAGAACTCAGGTTGCCTGTCTCTCTGGTCAAATTGTATACCACTATCCCAGCGATACAACGTTTGTCTGCATTATTCAGCTACTGAAGACCTCTAGGTCGGCACACTCTCTCAACCAGCCATCGCACGGAAGACAAGGGTCACAATCATCAAATTTTTCGCATGCATCATGCAAGCCAATTTCGAGAATACGGGCGCGACGACATTGGGTCTCTTGCCTCACGTGGCGCACTGTACAGTGTTTTAGGCCATGAGCTGCATCCAAATTGGAGCCGCGTCCGCTAAAAAGCCTGTACATCCTGCTGCGCTGCTCTGTGCCATTTTCATCGTAAGTTGTCGAGCTTAATCCACGCGACAGTAATAACAGCTTGTCTTTCATCGCCATGGGAATCCACTGGAAGGCTCCTGTCACCATGTTCGCCGCATGATTGCTAGGCATTGGACTAGTGTGCGGTCACCATTTTTTCAACTTGCGACTCGACGGTCAAGATGTCCTCACCACCAACATCGAATCTCACGGACTGCTAAAATTTCATGTCTCTATTCAAGGGATCAATACATCGGTCGGCACAGCTCTAGCGTTTATGGTCAAAACATGCTTTGCTCTTGCTGCGTCGGTAGCCTATACCCAGATCATATGGCATGCCATAAAGCGTAACAAAGCGCGTCTGGGCGTTTTGGACTCTGCATACAACGCCCCGAGTGATCTTTCAGCTTTCATAAACTTCAAACTCTGGTGGAATCTTCCTTTGGTCACACTTTTGGCTCTTTCGCTGTTGTAAGTCGAGATTCACCTTGAGATCGAGTGATGACACATTTGACGGTATGTCTCTGCACTACAGCTGCCCAAGCATCTCGCGAAAGCTGGGCTGAGCTTTCCCTCGTCCTCTGGTGTTGTGGACGAGACTGCTTATATGAGTCTTCAGAAGATGCCGAAGTGAGCTTGTCTCTTGACAAGGAGATGTAAGAGTAGTTCTAGTGGCAGCAGAAATACCTGGGAGTTTTAGAAGGAGGTGAGGGGAAGGGGAAGATGGCCCCTCTTGATGAAATTATAGTAAGAGCTTGTGACAACTGTGGGCTATGCCAAAGGAGACTCGATTGGATGGTGATTTCTTTGCGGCTTTCGAGAGAGTTGCCGCTCTTGCCTCACGTGCTGCAAATTGCCGTTCGTCACATATTCATCGTTCCTGCTCTGCGAGTATTTACCTCGTCTGTGGTCGTTCTCGATATCAACTATCTTCCCGTTTTCGACGATGAGCATCAACATAGTTCAGCAGGAACTGCTCATACACAACCACAAATGTTCTTGAAGAGATCAATGGAAGCATCAAACCACTATAAAGCACATTCCGCGGGTCTCACCTATATCCCCCTATCACCTCAGACTCAACGCAAAATAATTCCTCTCCTGACCGCTTCGCCCTGTTTCGAACTACAAGCATCTATGTGTTGCCTTGAAGATCCTAACAATCAGTGTTATCCGCTGAGTGGTACAAAGGAATGCACTCATGCCCGTCCATGCATTGTCTTACATTTTGCCGTATGACAGCCTGATGTTCGTCATCTGAGTGGCTGTGAACTAGGAATAAGAGTGGGAGTTTATCTCGTTGCACAAGACCTCTACATCACTTGGGAAGAGCAAGCAAAAACTTGGAGTCGAGCGCGGTAATATTCTGTGAATCCATCCGTGAACATACAACCTATCAGACTCACATATCGCGGTTTTAGTCTCGAAACTGGGTATGTGGATTTAGACCATAAGCCAGTTTTTGATATGGAAGCAAGAGAATGGTAGTTGGTAACTCACAGATCAAAGATCAGGCAGGAACAAGGAGAAATCAGCTGCACCACGAGATGGTGGACTCAAGAAGGCAAAACAGTAGGTCTGGGGAAATGATCTTCTTTCGCGTCTAACAAGAATTTTGAAACCAGTTCGAAAACTATTGCTGCTACTACTCGACAAAAAAAAATCCCAGAAAGAAAAGAATGGTCCGATCCGCCAAAGATCTCACACCACACTCGACAAACTTCTTTCCTCCTCTCCTCCTTGCAAAAAGACTTTCATCTCGAAGAATCAAATACACGCTAATAATGCACCACCACAAGAGACATTTACTTCTTGACGGGGTTCTTGAGGGTAAGAAGACCAGGGCGGTAAGGCAGCTGATCGTACGAAGCAGTGCTCTTGGGGTCACGTCCCTGGTACAGGAACTGCAGGTTGCAGGGGTCGACAGTGAAGGTCTGATCGGCATTGGTGCGGACGAGATCACCATGGGAGATATCGTTGGTCCAGGTGGCGCCAGAGTTTGCCTTGCCGGCGAAGGGAGCGCTCTCAGAGGTGGCCTGAGGGGTCCAGGTGCCGCCGAGCGAGGTGGCGGTGAAGGAGCGGAAGTAACGACCGTTGGCGCCCTGGGCCTCGACGATCATGAGGTACTTGGTCTGGCCCTTGAGGGTGTAGACCTGGACGGCCTCGAAGAGGTTGTTGGTGGTGTCGCTCATGACGACGGTGCTGGCAGAGCCGAAGCTGCCGGGGAAGTTGCCGATGGGCATGCTGGCGCGGTAGATCTTGCCGTTGTCGCCGGCGAAGAACAGGTACATGTTCTTGCTGTCACCGATGACGGTCTGATCAATGGGGCCAGTGCCGGAACCAGAAATGGTGCCAGTGAACAGCGGCTGAGCAGCAGACCAGCCGTTAGCATTGCTGGGGTCCTGCGAGGTGCGGTAAGAGAAGGTGGTGGGTCCCCACTGGTGGGCGAGGATCCAGACGTTCTTGGGAGCGAAGTGGAACAGAGTGGGTGCAACAGCAGACTGGGGCAGCTTGTTCTGGGCAACGCTGCCCATGGTGGACCAGTCACCGAAGAGACCGAAGTTCATGCCACCGTAGTTGGCGCTGTCGTGGTAAGAAGCGTAAACGATGTGCTGGCCGTTGTAGTAGGTGGTGGTCAGATCCTTGATGGCGACCCAGCCGTTCTTGGGCTGAGCGAGGGCACCGGTGGAAGACCACTGAGGCTTGGAAGGAATGTCACAGGTCTGAGCAGAGACGGAGCCGAGAAGCATGGTGGCCGACACCAGGCCGGCCTGAGCAATGGAAAACTTCATGTTGAAGGGAGTTGTTGGAAAGGTAGTGAGTGAATGGAAGAGTTGGTGGATGGCGGATGAAAATTGTCCAGCAGTGCAGGTGGAATATGTATTTTATATCCTTCCATGCTTCGCTTGAGTTCGGGCGAGTAGAGGTAGTCCATCTCGCTGTCGATCATTAGATTCTTTTGCAAGTTTCAGGCTGAGTGGTGAGCTCGGATGCTCCTTGCTGTTGCGTTCCTGTATAGCCGAACGAAACGTGGAGTGCATTTAGAGTGTGGGGTAAATAGGTAACTTTTATGTCGACATGATGCTTAAATCGGACCTTAATCGAGTTAGTACGAACGTTGATTGGCCTACTTACGTCCGAGAGTCGTCTGGCTAAAGTCGCCATGAAACCCATACTTCGCGTCGAGGCGAACCTAGCGCACTGTACCTTCCTGTCCAAGTAGGGGATCTCCATATGTTCGAAACGCGAGGCTCGGATTCGAGAACTAGTGACATGCCGGCTATACACTGGCGTGGCTGAGTGATGTCCTATAAACTGTGGCTCATCCTCGAACAGGTCTTAGTACGTTATAGTTTGTCAGTACTTAGGCTGAGCTTGGAAGACATGTAGACGTTCATGCTACTTCAGATGGTCATGAGGACAATATCGAGACAGGACCACGGCAAAACACCCACCGGAGGTTCATATATTCAGGTTGCCGTGGCGAGAGAACTGAGGAAGACGGACCGAAGTCACCTTGTAGTACACGACCTCCACGCGAGGTGCTGAAACAACGAAGCCGCGGTCTAGGATAGGCATAATCTGGGGAAGCATCTTCAAAGCTCGAGTTAACGGAATCAGTCGAACCGCCCCGTTCACAGCTGTCGGTCAAGAGACCGAACCACAGTTGAAGGTCAGTATACGCCCAAGCTTTGTGAGAGAAGCCTTCACTTCTTTAGTCTCGCCGCTTGAGCCGCGTGGCATTGCAATCATCACGGTTTCCACAACCGAGAGGCTTATATGAATGCTCGTCGGCTCAGTTCTTCGTTTCGAGAAAGAACTTGCCAAAGGCCTAGAGCATGTTGATCAACAATCCTTTGCCCTTCCATAAATAGATGGTCTCCATTTGAGCTGGCCATTTAGAAGTGACAAGATCATGATTTGTACCTTGTCAAAGCTGGAGCGATGGAGAGTAAGTAGCGACTCACAATATCACCCGCTCACTATATTGGACTCGGGTGTGATATCACACGTCTAATGTGTGACTGTTCGAGACTCTGATCTTCTTCGATATTGTCGAAGCTGAAGGGATATTCGAAACATTCTTGTTGCGTTCGCTTCTGGATCCCAGTCTCTTCCACATCAGCAGAATTGCCTATGTCAAGCGATCTCAGCATCTCCGAACCATGTATGAAATTTCTGACGAGGCGGATAGATGTCAGTTCTGGAACAATGATGCTCCATGTAAGAAATTTGATATGCAGAGGCGAATGCAATATTCATCATATGTTGTCTCGTCGATACACTCCTTCCTGCGTGAGACAGACGCACTATTGCAGTTGCAATACCTTCTCTGGATGAAACAAGCTGCTGAGCTTGATGTTGCCTCCACTACTCTCACTTACAATCAGTCTGACGAGATCATCCATGTTTTGGAAAGAGAACCTTCTGCAGGGCTACGAAGGCGTCAGCCTGCTAATGAGCACAAGGATCAAATCCGACCACGATGTTTCCACCAGTCTTGGCCATTAACGAGCATCATGCTCACATCATTGGTGGAGTAATTATCTCACGATGGAAGATGGTGCTCGGCTGCACTTGAAAGGCAGATTGATGTAGCGGCGACTGGTGTGACAGTGGGCGTTGTTCAAAGTGCTGGCCACGCAGCGGTAGCCATGTTACGGGCGGATCACCCCTGCTTTGGTGATACACAGCTAATTTGGAGGCTGCGGTCGAGTTCGGGGGAGTTAAAGCCAATTTCTGGAAGCGCATTCGGTTGTCAACAGAAGTGATTGGCAGCAGCTAACCGAAGGTCATGTGGAATGCTCGTGTCCTCGCGTAGTTTTGGCATGCCTCCATTGGATATGAGTGGCAAGTGCTGCTCATGGCAAGTCTGGATGTTCTTAGCATGTTCCGAGGCTGTGTATCCCAAAAAGCAGGGTCTCTTCTCACCACTCAAATAAGTCTGTATGATCATGGTCGGAGGCTTTGTTCCTACATGAATCCGATGCAGCGACTTCATGTTGTGGTCTGACTATCTCTGAGGTAGAAGTTCCAGTTAAGGTGGTAACAGAGAAGTCCATCCAGACCGGAGGTGCTATCTCTTGAATCCGACTAGTAACATTTTCCTGGGCTCGAGTATAAGCATAGATTAGACGTCGAAGGTCAATAAGCACGTAAAGTGGAATACAATAACCTTGACTCCCCTCTTCGACGAGGTGACGTTGTTGAGCGCACGGAGGATTCTGCAACTACAACAAGCACAGAAGGAAGCAGCCTGGTTTCCGTCAAGCAGTGGCATATTCCCGAGGCCGCTGTAGACACGATCACATTATTTAGTTCAGAGCTTCACATGCTCAGAAAAGACGTGGTTTGAACGGGACAAGGTATTGATGTGTAAGAGGTCAGGGTCGACCTGGCCACCACAACTGAGACGATGACGGAGCCAGTTCCGCGCCTTGAGTCAAACAATCAATGACGCGCTTGCCGACGCCAGAGTTGGTCTGGTCAAAGCACTTTTGCTCGCCTTCAACACTCATACTATGTCTCTATAGCCCAAGCATACGGATTCAAGGAGACCAATTCCAGAGAAGGACCTTCTCACACATCCCAGTCATGCGTCTTACCACCGCCCTTCCTCTCTTGCCGCTCGCAGCCGCGCTGCCAACCGCCTTGCCGTCTGCCAAACCTCTTCCTCTCATAATCTGGCATGGGCTAGGCGACAGATTCGATGCCGACGGAATCGCAGACGTCGTTGCTCTAGCAGACGAAATTCACCCAGGCACTGTTGTCTATCCCATTCGTCTTGCCGACGACGGTTCTGCCGACTCTCGTGCCACCTTCTTCGGCAACCTGACCACTCAACTTTCCTCCGTCTGCGATACTCTGTCCTCCAACTCCACCTTCTCTTCCAATAACACAAGAATCGATGCTCTGGGTTTCTCTCAGGGTGGTCAGTTCCTCCGCGGCCTGATCGAAACATGCCCTGGCATTAGCGTGAGGAGTCTAGTGACCTTCGGCTCACAACACAACGGCATTTCCAAATTCCAAAATTGCGGCACATGGGATCTGGTGTGCAAGGGAGCTATGGCTGCCATCAAAGGCAACGCATTCGGCGAGTGGGTCCAAGGCAACATTGTCCCTGCACAATACTACAAGGAAACCAACCAAACCACCGCAGAGCCTACAGCCAACTATCTGGAAAACAGCAATTTCATTGCTGACATCAACAATGAGAGACACAACAAGAGTGCAGAATACAAACAGCGCTTGTCATCTCTGGACAAGTTTGCAATGTACGTCTTCGAGGAGGACAAGACAGTCATTCCCAAAGAGAGTGGCTGGTTTGCTGAAGTCAACATGACGAGCTTGGAAGTCACTGGACTCAGAGACAGGGACATTTACAAAGAAGATTGGATCGGCTTGAAGCACTTGGACGGAAAAGGAGCATTGGTATTCAGAAATGCTACTGGTGGACATATGGATCTGAACGAAAAGGTTCTGACGGAAGCCTTCTCGGACTTCTATGGCCCAGAGAGGACGCTATGGAAGTTGGTGGAGCAGCAATTGCCGTTCCTAGAACTATAAACGAGAAGTCAAGATTTGATCCATTTACAATCTATTATATCCTCTATGAAATAACAAACATTGGAAAGAATCGAACATACACTGAACATTGGGGGTGATGGACGGTCGGTGAAGCCGTGCGGGGACTTCTGCATGCCAATCGTTGCTTTCCAGTGCTGTGAGCTGCCCTTTCATACAACCACATCCAACGTCAAAAGCATGGCTGAACAAGAGACAGCCGCTCTCAGCCATGACGCTTTCGTGGAACGCATGAAAAATTTCGTCGCAAAAGATCCTTCGCCACGAAATCCTCGTGTTAGTACACACAACAGTCACCCCGACAGGATTGAGGCAGCCTATCAAGCCGACAGGCACACAACATGGGGTTACGTGATCTACCGTACAACGTACGAGAATAATGCGGACTGGACTGAGTTCATGCGCCGTCTGCGTGTGTGGGCAGAGGATAGCATGGGATTGTATAACGGCCAGGATGTGCTGGATAAGATGAGCTGGACTATCTTTGAGGACAAGGAGCACTTCGATGGCGCCGACACAAATACAATCCGGGACCACTTTCTAAGTTGGATACAGAGCGCAGTGCAGCTTGAGCAGCCACAACAACCCGGTGGTACTCCAGCTGACGTGGGTCGCTCACCACGGTACAGATACTGTGTCCAAGTCGATGCCGAGGCTCTCAAATCTTGCGTCCATGACGCTCCTCCCCCACCAGACTTCGACCGGGACAATCAAGGTTGGGTGAAGCTCATTGACAAGACGTGGATTTGTGAGTGGGATCCTGAAGATGAAGATGAAGAAGAAGAATACGATTCAATTGAGGGCGTCACTGAGCGCCATGTGGGATGGGTCAGATGTCCTTTTCCAAGCGTCATGATCGAGTACTACATGAGATTCCTTGATCTCAATGGATATATGGTTGAATATCGGCGACCTCCAGCTATCATTGGATTTCCGTGGAACACCTAAGATCATGCTCATTCAGCTTGAGAGCTCAAGCACGTTGCTGCTTCCATCACGGTCTCAAGAACACAATACTCAAAGCCTGCTCGAGAAATGCACGTCCACATGTGTGGTGGATTGCCGTCACAAGCTCTTAGAACTTGGCGACGATCGCTAGACACCGCGTGTAAAAGAGGTTGCCAGCTGATACCGGCTTTCAAATCGGTCACAATGGATTCATCCAGAAGAATTACCATAAATATTTGTTCGTGCGAACTTAGTCGTGTCATGCATACGATCTTGGACAGTGTTTTGTCGTCTGGTTTCTTCGTTTTGCTTGCTTCTCTTTTTGGACCTGGCCTTAGTCGATCTTGCCAGCTTGGTAACTTCTAGGATCAAACTTCTGATGATTGCTCATGGTTCATGCAGCTTACATCTAATTCCTGAACGCCAGTCAGATCATAAGTACTGGAGAGGGTATCCAGACTTTGTTCTTGATACTATCCAGCAGGATCAAGAACTTCTATCGAAATGTCTCAGCCTCGTAAAGCTATATATACGCCCTCCCACCTCGTCTTCCTCAATTCGACACTCAGCAAGCTTCTAGGGAAAGCGCAAATCTACAGTCTCAAGAGGGGACAGAGTCTTGCTGTTGGCAATTTCGACACTGGGTAGCACTGTCACAGGGGGTATCCTCGTTATGCCCGTGAGTTTTCTCTACTTCTTGCTCATCTGGTCTTTACTGACTAGCTGCTACAGTTCAGGTCATTACGGGAGCTTTCTATGCCCATGACCCTTGAACGGACGCCCCGTTGGGCCGGAACGAAGTAAACCCCTTATGTACCCTTCTACAGTCACCTTCACCGTCGCCCTCTGGGAAGTTCGTTCGACTGAGCTGTGATGCAGACAGAAGAACGATATAGATTGGACGATCTTCTTGCCTACTAGGCCTGCGCACGCATCTTCAATCAGTGATGTGCGCTTCTCCCGTGCAAGAAGCAAAAAACTGTGGCGCTTCATGAGTTGGCATCTGCACAGAGCTGGTCTCTACCCATCCGCTTTACATCATTACCATCTTACCCACCAACGGAGCTGATCTCTGCCAACTTGAGCCATCTTCCACCATAGGCTCATCTTCTTTCACCAACAGAGTTGCAGTCTGTCATATTATCTGAGCCTTTGTCGTTGCTCGTAATTAACACGATCTACGTTTTGAGTAGTGAACCTCCATCTCGGCCTTATCTCGAACATCCTCTGTTATTCATACATTCCGCCATCAGCGCTACACCATATAACGGTCTCCCAAGCATCAAATGCCAACAGTTCAGAGGTTCGCGGACTACTACGAAGCTCTACTAGACTCTATCATTAGACACGCCTACCAATGACTCTAGCTTGAAGAGGATACCGCCAACGCATTATACCATCTCACCCTTACTCGCTCTCATACCTCAACGACGTGGTTCTGTGTGGGACTCTCAACAAACAAGAGGGCGAGATGACGCATCCAGCTCGATGCCGGTAATTTCAACGCTACCTCGTTGCTGGTTCTCGTTCTTGCTGCCTCTCCTGTTTTCGCACGCCTCGCCCCGCGTGATATGCTCGGCATATGACATTGCCTTCTCAATCTCCTTGCCATCCGTATCCTTAGCTTTGACTCCCGGGTTGTGATCGTACGAGAAAACCACAAACGCCATCTATTGTCTGGATCTAGCTCGCTGTCATCGTATCAACGACGTGGCGTTACGTGAAAACCTCAAAAAGCAAGCAGGCGACATCACTGCATGGATGGCGCATAGGAAGATGGTCGACAAAGGCAAGAAGGAAGGCTGCTACTTGGTCAACGCTTGGTGAACGCTCGCGACAAGCGCTATCAACGCGAAGGTTCCTGCTCCGAAAGGGACCACTGTTGTAATACACTGCCTCTATCAGGTTTGTCTATACAGTTGCTGTACAAAGTTCAATAGCTAACAGTGCCATCTGTTAGCTATGTCATCCTCCGAAGACTTCGCACACCAGCCTCAGATGTATATCGCTCGCCCATCCCTCGCTGTCGGTGGTGTCCACCTCTTGATCAGTGACGCGTCGACCCTAAGCTCCCTGTAATCTCTGACTTCTGCCACATCTACGTCAACTCCTGGGCTCCCTTGCACAGAGTTTCGATCTCTCAGCTAGCGCTTTCCCTTTCGTTGTCATGGCTCTCGACATCCGTCGTGGTAAGCGCAGTCTTGGTGAGAAGCTCGTCCCATCTGTCTTTGGCGCAAAGCTGCATGAGCTTCTTCACAAGATGAAGAGCCTAGAGGTGCTGCTAAACAGAGTGTGGCATGGCATTGGTAGCCTGGGTCCTGTGTCCGGAATCATGATGAACAACTTCTCTGAAGTCAAAGTTGGTCAGGCTGTCAACATTGCCAGTATTGTCTACACTGCGCATGGCATCGACGAGAATCACGACGTCTCTTTCAATCTCAAACGTAAAAGCCATGAGCTTTCCCAAAACCAACCGACGAGAAAGCCTGAGATCGGAAGTATCCTCCGAGATCACTTTGAAACTCGATCAAACTAACCTTGTATGAATCAATCATAGAGAAATCCCGATGAAAGTAGGTGGGGTTTTCATCATTGCTAGACAGTCGCAACTACCAAACTCGTTGATCAACATGATAAGAAATGGAAAGGCAAGCGGAAGGATGTAACGAACATAAGTTGCCGACATTTCGCCGGTGCCAAGAACATCAACTTCACCCCTCTTGCTCTAGATCTGTACTTATGGATTTTTGACAAGAATGGCTCATGTTCTCGTCGGAAAGATTTGGGCATATTCACTCGCTTCCAGGTTGGAAGATGCTGGGTCTAGTGTCTGCAAGTTGTGAACGTCTGTGCAAGCCACGAAGAGAGAACCGAGAAACAGGCCAAGAGTACTGAAGATAACTTGACAGATTGACGGGGTAGAATGTAAGTGCGTACCTTTTCCATTTCCTTCCTCTTTTTTCCTTTCCAGATATTCTGCTCCGTTTTTGTGAGTAGAGAAGAAGCCGTGTGAATGGAAGAGATCCTGGAAACGAAGATACATGACAAACTGTCGAAGAATGGATATCCGTCGTGAGTTGTTGGACACATACGGAGTGAACTGTTCCAGCGAAAAAAGACAAGGACGAGGGTATCTGTTCAAATTTGCAAAGCGATGTCTCGGGATTCAGAGCATACGTTGTCGAGATTTCTGGCATCTGGAACTCCTGAACTCCCCAAGAGTCTTCGAATGCATTCTCTAAGTGTGCCCGTGTCGCAGGCACTGGAGATAGCGACAAGCTTTGGTCCGGAGATTGACAGAGACACCTATACTGGAAAAATGGACAAAGGCATCACTGACTTGTCTCAATCGCTGCAACAAAGGGCCCAAGGTCTCACACCAGGTCTTGGTCCAAGTCATGGTCTCTGTCAGAACATTCTCCTGGATGACAAGAGTTGTGTTCAGATATCTCTGTGCTGCCGATCACGATACAAAAGCCTGCGATCTATCGGCCACCCGTGAGGCGGAGATTTGGTTGTCAAGTCGAGCTCCCGAACGACAATCGCGTCGGAAAGCACGGACCGCCCACCTAAAGTACCACTCTACAAGTCGCGGACTCAGTCAATTGCGCTCAAGTCTCGAATAGACCTTCTGCGACTTCGCAGCCTCCTTCTCATCACTGCCTCCATCACATCCTCAGTACGCCGCGACCATGGACCACCACCTTCAACAGTACGAGGTACATACCTTCGTAGACTTCGTCACCCCCAACTACAACGCAACTATCCCGATCTTGGGCAAGAGAGGCGCGCTCGATGCGCTCAACCGTACCTTGTGTGCTGGTTATTACGCACAAACCATGAGCCTCGATAACGAACACCCTGCCTACGATCCCCTAGTCGTCGCCCTCAACACGATTTGCGCCGACAAGAACATGCCTCTCATCACCACGTCCGACTTGTACACCTTGCAGTTTAGGCGTGGACTCACGTCGTTTGCGAAGAACTTCATCAAGGCCAACCACGCCCAAGATCTTATCAATCTCGACAACCTCTTCAATCCGCAAGGTACCTTCACGGAAGACGACATGGCTCTCATGACTGCCGCATTCGCCGCTTCATCTGGCTGCGGAAACATCGGACTGGGTGTCGTGACTCTGGTCAACGGTCAATCGGTAAGGGCCTTTCACTATCCCGATCCCGATACAAGCCCGCCCCCTGATTACACTGCTTGGATCATTGCCGACTTTCGTGCCGGGGACGCAGCCTTCTATGGTGTCGGAAGGAAGGTTGTCCAGCAGCACCACTCTGTTGTTGAGCAAGAGGAGGGTCGCGGAGATACTATCGATGATGCCATGGAGGACGATGGCGACGACGCCGACGACGAAAACAACCAGGTCCCATCAACCACGCCCCGCAAGACCGCTACCCGTGTACTACAACAACAGATCCCCTTGCCCGCCAATTTGACGGCCGAAGATATTTTGCATCATCACAAAAGCCGCCTCCAGTACAACAACATCTTGAAGGTTGCACTCCTCTTCAGCAATAAGGAGATCGCAGATCAATGCAAGTCGGATCTACTGCCCAAGGATCAGCGCTTGTGTCACGCCAGTGCAGTTGTGAAGCGCATCAACACTGCCATCAATTGGATCGAAGATCAATTCGAGATTGACACTGACGCCTTCCGCACTGCTTTCGACCAGGAGCGCAGAAACAAGGATATCCCAGCTCGCGGCAAAGACGAAGTCAGTGACGAAGTTCTTGCCCTCAACTCGTCCAAAATCGATGCCGCCATGTCGTGGGTCAAGTCAGGCGGTCCCCGTCCAACTCAAGATGTTGACCCTGCCCCCTACCCCTCGAGCGTCAACACTACTTCCGCCACCGATCCAGTCTTGCCAAACCCCGTCTCCGGTGCTTCCGATCTTGGACACAGACCTCACGGTACCATCCCTACTGGATACATCCCCGCCCCTATCGTTCCTGCAAGCGTTCAAGCCTCTTTTGCAGCCCCTGATCCAGACTACGGTCATCACTCACAGACGGGCGTCGGAAGCGGTGGCGACATCGGTAGCGGCATGATGCCTAACGACAACGGTAGCCACTTTACCAATGGCCACGATGCAAATGGAACATTCATGACGGGCCTCAATAGGGAGACGGGCATGGAGGGTGACATTGACTGGAGCCCCCGAGACTTTGGCTTTGAGGATTCCTTCCTGAAGTTCGAGTGAGGCATCGATGTCGCAGCCAGCTAAGTCGCATGCATCACTCTGCTCCGCATCGGAGTCCCGAATCCTGTTACTTTCCTGAGCTACCCTGGTCTCTTCTGCTTTCTCTCTTTTCTTTTTCTGCTCTCCTTTGTTCTGCGGTCTGCACGCTTGTGCTTACTGGCAAGAACCTACAATACTTTTTCTTGCGATACCCCTTTTTCGATAGCGAATGGCGAATTCTTTTTCCCCTATATCATTTCCTAGTCTCGAATTGTCTCAACATGCTGAGTAGTATACTAACATCCATGTGAAGCGCTTCGAAACAGCCGTTGATTGAGTCCAGGTACAGTATGACACTGGCATAGCTGCATTTCGTACTGCATTCGACCGAGAGGATCTCTGCTGGAGGACACGCCTGCTCTTTCGACCTCAATGAGCCTCACGGGTACCCATGGCAGAAAAGCATTTCTAGCCCAAGGTGTTACGAACGCTCCACCATGGTGAATGCAAGTTGTTGTGGTTCCTCAGTGTCGCGCCTGGTAGACAGATCTCTCCTCAAGCAATACGCCCAAACCCATCAACTTCCTGACCACAGTCAACTGACTAACAATGTATATCTGACTGGCGATCATGCCGTCATAATTCTTGAGGCACTTGCAATCGCGCAGAGGATTCCCAAGATGTAGCTCGGCGTCATTACAG
Source organism: Aureobasidium namibiae CBS 147.97 (assembly GCF_000721765.1). Classification (NCBI taxonomy): domain Eukaryota; kingdom Fungi; phylum Ascomycota; class Dothideomycetes; order Dothideales; family Saccotheciaceae; genus Aureobasidium; species Aureobasidium namibiae. Next base: position 773,258 of record NW_013581204.1, read on the forward strand.
TTTGCGCAGGCTCTCTCTCTCATGCCTCTTACTACCCTTCTGCCTCAGTCCACGGTGGTGCGACTGTATGGCTTGTTGTGGAGACCCACTCCGACCACTCTGATCTCTATGGCATTGGTTCTTCCGTCATTCAGCAGCAACAACATCAAGGTCAGGATGACGAGGAGGAGGAGCAATACGACAGTGGTGATGCTGAAGAACAGCCCCTGAACGTGCTGCCCACTGTATCTCGCAAGACTGCCGCCAGAGTCGTGGCTCAGCAGATCCCTCTCCCAGCCGGCCTTACTGCTACTGATATCCTAGTGCATCATCAGGACCGTCTGCAGTACGTCAACGTGTTGGAGGTCGCTTTAGCATTTAGCAATCAGAGGATCTCCGAGCAGTGCAAGGCTCAGGCAAAGCTCAAGCAGCCAAGCGCCGTGGTCAAATGAATTAATACTGCTATCGCTTGGGTCGAGAGTCAGTTTGGCATCACCAGTGACGCCTTACGCGTCGCGTTTGATGTGGAGCGCAAGCAGAATGGTATCAACATTCGCAGCAACAAGAATGCTGTAAACGACGATGTTATCGCTGCCAACACCGGTAAGATCAATGCCGCCATGACTTGGATCAAGGCCGGTGGCCCTCGCCCAGCTCCTGCTACATACAGTACATGAATCGCTGCTTCCCCTCACCTTGTAAATTCAGCCCTGACATCAACATTTCTGGAAGCAAGGCTTGTGCTATGGTCTGGACACTATCTCGAGTACTACCAGAAAGCCGTTTGGCAAGATGCCTCCTTTATTCGAAGACCCTCTGGCCACTCTGATCGACTGAGAATATACAATGAGACGACTCCCCGACCCGATGATCAGGCCAGAGATGCTCTTGCCTCTCCGAGACAAGCCGATTTCTTCCTGTGTTAAGCTGCTTCCGATTCAATGCGCTCGGACTCGAACAAAACAGGTGAGGTGCGCTTGCCTTGTAACAAGCAGGACAATGTCCCCCCATCCTTACCTTCCTCTTCCGACTACATAGGCTCTCTGCACAGGTGTCAAAATCGACAACATCATATCACCAACAGAAAGCTCTGAGGCATGACTTACCTCGAGACAAGAATTGTCTCATACTGCTGCAAGTCGATGGCACCTGCAGACCATACTACGACAACACTCTGGACTGCTGCAGCAACTGAGTCGACGACAGAAGCCATTCTTCCAATACCCTACAACCTCAAACAAAGAAAGAGCCAAATGACATACTACACTTTCTCTATTACCTTTCTCACTTGTTCAAGTGAACCTGGGACCTCAGCAATGTCTCTTGCAAACCGAGCAATCGCTATGGCCAAAACTCGCGATGGCACCTGGTAGCTACTTGGCAAGAAATATTCACAATCGGAAACAGAGGAATCGAGAAAGCAAAGAAGGAGAATTAATCATTACAATGTTTGTTTCCCTAAACAGAAACACCAAAGGGAACCCGAGAAGTTCAGAGCAGGGAAGCTCGAGAAGACAAAAACACATCTATATACACATCTGTCTGTTGTGTGTTTTCTTCCTACTCAGACTCATCCATTACGTATACCTTCAATGCAATCAAGGAATCTTCTTAACATGCCCATCGCCCGGCGGCGTGGGCGGGGTTCCCCCTACGCCCCTCTGTTGCCCCTCCAACCCGCCTCTCTTCATCAACAAGGGTGCAAAATGCACAACCACCAACCAAGCACAAACCCCATTGACCAGGTGATGCAACACATACGCGTAACTAACGCCATACACTGCCGCATACAACCCTATAGCAAACAACATGATATTGTTGACAAGACGCCATGGCGATTGCAAGCGGGGGATGATGTGGCCGGTTGACATGGTCTCGACGATCAGAATGTAGGGCATGATGGAGAGGATGTTGTGGTGTGAGGAAAAGGGTGTGAGCCAGTGGACGGCGAGATTGTGGACCCAGACGACGAGGACGGGGAGGTTGATGGGGAGGATCCAGAGCATGAGAATCAATAGGCTGTGGACGTAGTTGTAGAAGTTGTAATTGTTGCCCGAGCGCTAGAGGAACGTGTTAACTTCTCGTTTGTGTGTCACAGAAGTGATTGAGTCAGAGCTTACGGTTTCTTGCGCCAATCGCAAAGCGCGGACAGCGGTTGCAAGTTGTACAAGGCAGAGAACCAGGTAGGCGAATTGGTAGGGTATGATGGTCGCAACCATGATGAGTAAAATGCTAGTTGTGATGACGCGCTGCAGAGGGCTGGTGACTGCAAATGCTGTTGTTGTTCGTCTGATCAATCAAAGTCAGTCTTTTTATCCAATCTATGCTCACAGTCAATGCATTCAACTCACCTTCCGTCATCGTTCCTCAATCTCACGTTCCTAAGTTTGGCGTAGCAGAAGGTGAAAACCTGTGTCAACGCAAGTGTAATGTAATTGAGCACAATGCAGACGCCCACACTGATGACGCCAAACAGCGGGACCAGCCAGAAGAAGAACGGATCATTGGAGCCGAGCAAGAGATCGTTCTTGGTAAACTGCAAGAATGATTCTGTAGCCTCGTGCTGGGGTCCAAGAATTTCTTCGCCAATCGAGGCAGTGGCATGGTTGGCGAGGGCGAGCGACAAGAAAGACAATGCGATGAAGAGAACGGGAAGAGAGGTGCGAATGCATTGATCCATGCCTTCGGAAAAGCTCATGAAGATGCCTGATCTGTTGTTAGCAAAGACAAGTTACTGCAGTATATGTTATGAACGTACCGGTAGCGTCATAGATCTTGAACTGCTTTCTTAGCACTAGGGCCACGACGACCAGAGGAAAGGCAGCAAAAACAGTCCTGTAGCGCATGTAGAGTTTGCCAAAACTACCCAGGAGGTCAATGTCCATTGACACACTCATCTCCGCGTTACATGTCGGATCTGACCAGATCTGTAGTGATAGTCCATTCTTTGTGTGAGCCGCATTCGCTGACGGAGGGACATAAGGTGAAACTCCGTGCAAGTTGATGTTGACATCCCCTCGGACGTTGGGGAAGAACTTTGACTCATACGGTTCTGAGATGTATTGTCTCAGCAGAGGCTGAAATAGAGGCTCCGTGTTGCACTTCTGATGGACACGCAGTGTGTAGGCCAGCAGGCTCGAATGCACACGAGGAATGCGAATCTCGTTGACCATGGCGCGTGTAGCTGGCAGAATACGATGCACGCCACTCAGCATCAGGCTGCGCAACGATCTCTTTACCGTGACTGTGGCTTTGGAAGAATCGCTAAATTCGGCTACGACCCATCCATCGGTAATTTCACTCGCTTTGTCGACCACGGCAACAAACTGGTACTCGGACAAGTCTTTGAGAGCATATTCGATGTACGTGAAAGGCGCGCGGTCTTCGAATGCAAATTGCGAGTCCGAGGTCGAAGCGGGTAGAGCAACAGCATCAACTGCAGCATCCTTGCAAGACAATCGCATGAAGCCTGACGAACCACCGGAGAGATCCAGATTGATAGCATAAGCGTTACCGCCCGCACCAGCTTGAGGCACGTGAGAAGAACAGAGGAAGATCTGAACAGGACCATGTTCATCGATCTTCTGGTTAGTCAGGACAGAAAGTTTCCGAGAATCGTTCTCAACCAGGGAAGGCACAGGCAAAACGTGAGCTTCAGTCTTGGCAGAAGATCCAAGCTGCCGCAAACTCAATCGTTCGCCTTGACTGAGAATATTTGAAGATTGATCGTCTAGAGAGAGCAGCATCTTTGCCTCCTGATCCGGTAGCTCTTTTTGCACGGTGGATTCCAGGCCTGTCAGGAAGCGTTTACGGAAGTGGCGCATGCGCTCCTCGCGTGGGATTGTTTGTGTAGGTTGTTTTACATCGGCCACATCGAACAGCGCCCTGATGACAGCCTTTCGGAGCTGATCGCACCATATAATGGCCAAATGATCCATACCGGTCCAGACATGAGGCATCGTCGAAGTGAAAACTGTAAAACCATGCGACTCGGGCACCAGAGATGTCAAGCTAGCGTAGTCCGAAGGTACAACGGTGTCCAGGCCTCCACCAACGATTGAAACCAGAGTGACATGATCCAACGGGCTTTGATCTACAGAATATGATTTGCGCCAGTAATCGTTGATGTTCTGATATGTGTCGACAATGTCCTGGTCGAAAGAAACGGGCGCACGAGCATGAGGAGCGGAAAGGGTGATTATGGTGTTGATAGTATTGGGTTGATAGTTGTGCATTGTGAACATTGTGCGAGCAACAATGCCGCCCATTGAGTGGCCAACGAGCATGACCGAGGTAGGATCGGGTAGGGACTCATCGCGTAGACTGCGATGAGGATTGTGGTACAGGGCGAGGATATATGCGATGGCTTCGTTTAGGTATTCGGCTTGGTCTAGGAGCGTCTGGCCGTGGAAGGCGGTAATGTCTTCGTTGAAGTCGACCGAAAAGAAGTCGAAGGGACGCTTGCCGTCTTGCTGAGCTTGCTGGTCGTGTTGCAGCACATCGTGGTAGTAATTGGCGGCTTCGGCTGCCATCGATCGCACTTGCTTGTAGCTGCCAGCGTTGCCTGGGATGAATAGGACTGGGATGCCCTTGACCTGTGTATAGTATTAGCCTCCTGTTGTTCTCCGTTGTCTGTGTCTTATACGCACGCGCGTGTCCTGATCGATGCCAGCCTCGCGATACAGGTACAATGAGTACTTTGTCGCAAATCTTGTATGCTCCGTGTCGAAGTCTGTGTATTTGGCAAAAGCCGAGAGCATGTACGACATGTTGCAGCCCTTGTCATCCAGTTGGCGTGCGAGAAACGACTGAGCTATAGTCGCCAACAGCAGTAGCGACAGACCGGTGCATATCATGGTGACCAAGGAACAGGACCAAGGGCTGCGAAGCCTCGCGCGTTGGCGCTGTTTGCGATAATAATCCTCCATCTTGTTGTCGGACGAGGGCGCAGGGCTCGACGCAGGTGTTGATTCCGAGTCGTCGCTCTCCTTTTGGCGAGACAATGAGCGGTTGTCGGGATTGGGCGAGGGCGAGTTGTCTTTGGTGTCGTCGCTGTCCACCTCTTCAACATTGCTTCGCATGTTGACCTTCAACCCTTCATCTTCATCGGCGCCCGTGAGAGAGGCCCGTCTTCGCATGAGCAACGTCCGCAGGAAGGCCAGTTGCCGAGAAGTCCGTCCAGACACTCACTCGAACAAATCACACGTACAGAAGCGACAGAGGGGGGGTGGATTGGATCAAAGGAAAAGGAAGGGCACGGATCCAAACGATTGTCAGGGACGCCAAATCGTCAATCTCAAGAGCTGCGGACCCGCGTGGCTTCCACAGACGTCCTCAGCCTCGAATGCGACAACAATTGAAACGATGAAAGCACAGCCTTCCCCTGGCAGTATGTAATAAAACTCGTCGCTTTCGCTGCTGCTGAGCCTGCTTGACAACAAGAGGGAAACCTTCCAGCCACCAGCCTGAACATGTTCATCCTTTCAATAGTTACAAGCCGCCTGCCACCCTCTCGATTGCGCAGTCCTCGAGCTTGGCGCCCTCTGTCATGCCGATGATGTAGCTGCAATTGCTTCTTGACAGCCGCAGCTTTCCGCTTCTCTTTCCCAACGGCTCCCCTATATTTCTATACTCGCCCCGCTTCTATACCCCCGAACGAGAATTTCATCCTGAATTTGCTGCCCTGCACACACGGGACGCGCGGTCGTCCGCGCCAAAGAGGCGTCGATACTCCAGACGCCTTAGGAAACCTTGACCGAAGCGCTGACCAGCCATTCCCCACAGTGAACCGCAATCACAGTACTTATCACAGTTTGGAGAAATGCGATACAAGCCTTAGCACCAAGGGCAGCAAATCGATTATCATGAAGGCGTCAGGCTAAATTTGGTCTCAAAACCATGTAAATCAAGGAACTCCAACCACAGAATTGCAAACACGTGGGCCCCGCGTCCGCCAGTCATAAGCCTCCTCCGCTCTCCCTCTCTCTCTCACGAGCCATCGCAGTGTCCAGTGCATGTGCCTTTGACAACCTCTCCCGAAATAAAGTCCGGAGCTTGAACGACTCCATTCCCTCCATTGAGCATACCGCCAAACATTTTGCATGATCCGTTGCTGATCTGGAACGTGAAGCTGTAGCAGTTCGGCTCAGAATCGCAATCCTTCATACAGCCATTGAACGATCCAGCTGTTGTGGAGATGGACCACTCGCTGAGGTTGGACAGGCGCTCGAGGCATGTATACACATCGTAGTCACAGCCACATATACCATTAGCTCCGATGTTGTTGATTGCGACAGCTACACAAGTCGTTCCCCGGGGCGCTGCGTCGCTTGTGGTTGTTGTGATATTATTGGAGTTACTTCCTGTGATCGAGGCGGTTGGCGTGCTCAAAACAAATGATCCGTTGCTGTTGGTCGTCCAGCTGATTGGAGGTCCCGACACGATAGTTGTCAACAAGGATGACGAAGTGGTCGTGTCGAGAATAGATGTCGAAGTGGTCACATTGAAAGCAGAGGTCGAAGTATCAGTAGGCAATGATGTGAGGATCGACGTAGTGTTGATCACCGTTGCAGTCGTCGAAGTGTCTGTGGGCGTCTGGATGGCGCTTGTTGTAGTATTGGCTACTGTCGCAGAACTCGAGTATCCGCCGTACGAGGCAAGGGTGCTGCTCTACATATGCCGTCAGAAGCTGATCTTCCCATTGGAGCTTTCAACACACTCACCGAGCTCGAAGATGCTGTAGAGCTGGGGCTGGGGTAAATTCCGTAAGGATGGCGTCTTCCAACCTGTGCAGTGACTGCAGTCAAGAAAGTAGCAAACAAGAGGATTGCAGAAGTCATTGTCGTGATCGAGGTTGGGTGGTTGACTTTAGCATGTAGTCTGCAACAACGGCCTGACTTAAGTATCCCTAAGACGAACACCCATGACAAAGAACTGTCAAGAGGCGAAAGATCAACTTCAATCAACCTGACCTTTGCGATAGTCCTTGCATGTATAGAAGAAAGGTCGTATGTGGCGGCCAATCTTTTGGTTGATGTGTGTCTCCCCACATTGAATGCCACACACGAATGTCGCAAACAGGAACCACGGTCGTACAAATGGCTTGCGGCGTACGGCCGCTTGACAGCCTGTGGTTATCCGCTGCAAAGTCAGGCACACGACATGCTTGCTCCATGGAGTGCAGTCGATCATGGACGTACGTTTCAAAAAGCTCGAAACAAAAGCTTGGCTTGGCTTGAAAGCCGCTTCTACGCCTCTCATCGCACAGGACCAACCTGAACCTGATGTCTAGACATTTTGTCTTGGAGTTGCTGTTGCTTTTGCTTCTCTTGCTCCATCTTGCGTCGAACTTGGCTCAGCTTGTCAAACCGTCCTTTAGCGCCATGGACCATCTTTGTTATCATGTCTGCCGCTTGTCCCTTGGTGATATTCTCTTGCGTAAGTTGTGAGTCTTCAGGGCGCGACTTGTTCAGTCTAGCCAGCTGTGCTTCCGTGGCAGGGTACTTGCGCCATGGTGATCTGGTAGCGATGTTTCTGAAAGGATAGTGTTTGGCTGCGTAGCTGTCGGCGGCATGTACAGCCTCGTTCAATTCATGTACCTGCGCCAATTGTCGAGGCCTAGCATAGGGACTTTTTGAAGCGTAGCCTTCTGGTAGCTTAGAAACACCAGTGACAATCCAAGGTCGTTCTTTCGCAGAATCATCGTGGTGGATCTTCAAGGTATCTCCACCACCACTCGACAGGATATACTTATCAGCGTCAATGTTTACCCATGCAAACTGACTGATCATTCTAATGTGGGCATCACCTTTGGTATCCTCAACCAGATCGTTGACCGAGTCGTAGTGGGTAAAGGTGATACTGTTGGCCAAGGCTTTTATGTCTCGAGGGTTGATGGCAGATAGGGCACCCATAGCTGAAGAAACTTCGTACTCGCGTTGCTTTTCTCTTTCGCGTTTCTCCCGTGTTGAAGTCATTGATGCAACATCTGCATGATCAACCAATTCGGAGGGATCAAGACCGAACAAGGTTGGTGATGTGACAATCCCTGTTTCCAAAGACGCCACCATATCAATGACATGGCAGCCTTTCTTCCCCGGATGCAGTCTCAGACCTCGACCAATCATTTGTACCAAGAGGTTGCGGGACTTTGTAGGTCGAGCGAGTAGTACACAGTCGATATTTGGGATGTCAGTGCCTTCTGTGAAAATACCACAATTCAGCAGAACGGGAAACTCTCCATTCTTGAAAGCATCCAGTCGCTCAGTCCGAACTTGCTTCGACGTATCACTAGTTATAAACCGGGCATCGACGCCAAAGCGGCGAAACATTGCCGTCAGGCTCGAAACGTGTGCCAGGTCTACGCAGAAAACGAGCGTGGCTTTCCTGTCTTGAGCCTGTGCAAGCCATGCTTGGACCGTGATTTGGTTTGTCTCGTCATTGTTCACAGCTCTGGACAGGTCACCAGTCTGGAAGTCTCCTTGCTTCCCGAGCGACCTAACTTTGCTAAGATCCGCACCGGACTGTACTGTAGTAAAAGAGGCAGTTGACAACCATTCACCCTCAATCATGTCCAGGTAGTCCTTATGATACACGATCTCGTCAATAGCAGCGCCTAGTCTAAGACCATCGTGTCGTGAGAAAGTCGCAGAAACGCCAACCAGCGCAGGGCATTGGTTGTTGGGGTTTTTCTGAGACGCCTCATCGAGGCCAAAGTGCTCAAGGACATCCAGATATCTTGTGGCGACTATATGGTGTGCCTCGTCTACGAGTATCAGCTTGAAGCGATTGGGGTCGAACTTGGCAATACGATCTCCAGACATGATGCTCTGGACTGACGCAACCGTGATATCAGCCACACCAGTAGCATGTCTTGAACCCATCTCGATCTCAATCATCTTGTCGGGGTAGATGTTCTGGCAGTGACGGGCTGCTTGTTCCACGAGCTCTCGACGATGAACAAGGATCAATGTCTGGGTGGCTTCTTTGTTCGGCTCGGGAACTCGTTCGATCAAGTGACTGAAGATAACCGTTTTGCCGCTTCCAGTGGCTAGTGAAATTCCAAGACGCTTTTGACCAAGTTTAAGGTGTTTCAGAACTGCTGCGATGCATTCTTCTTGATATGATCTCAACTGAATCTGCGGCCTCTGAGCCGTTGCCACTGGTCCGACAGTGGCATATTGGCGGTGGAGTGGTCGCTGAACTTGCGACTTGCAGAGTGCGGTATGACGACCTACTCGAAAAGCGCGTGAGCTCTTAACGAGCTGGAAGACTCTGAACATGCGTAGAAATGGTGCTGTCCAATGCGACAGATGATGCTTCCCCTTTGGATAAAGAAGGAAAGCGCCAGCATTATGTATTATGTAAGCCTTGGCAAGACTTTTGCTGGCTTGGCGTTATACTTCTCGTATACAACTGTTTTGATGCAGATCGACATTGTTTTATTTGTTCCAAATCGAAGGTCATTCTTCGGACCATAGATTATGGGATGAGTGATAACGGCGCCGACATCGAGTCGGACCACGACGGCGAAGTCGGAATTAATAATCTCCAGGATGACTCTGGTTCAGAATATCAGAGCGAGGACGATAACAACGCAGACGACCAAAGCGACGACGAAGCACGTTCTGTGCAAAGTGTGCATAGTGAGAAGAGTAATCGGTCAGCTAGATCTGGATCCGGAAGGAAGTCAACTCCCAAGGAAAAGTCTCAACTCCGATCAACCAAGAACACAAAAGGCACGTACAGCGATGCCTACCGGGAATTCTACAACACACAGCTTGAAGACTTAGTTCGTCCTTTCCAATCTATCGCCCACGCGTTACCAGCCTCGGAAATTGGAGTGGTTGTCTGGACTCCGCTGGAGAAGGAGATCCTGTTCCAAAGGGTCGCAGCTATTGGCAAGGACAACATCAAGGATATTTCGAATGCCATCAGGACCAAATCAGAGACAGAAGTGCGCCAGTATCTCTCACTTCTTGATCAAGGGACAATCGAAGGCAATGTGACCAAAGCATTGCCTGTGTTTTCTGCCGCAGACGTGTCGGCCGCTTTCGAAGTGACCAAGCAGTCGGAAGACTTGCTCGAAGAGTACGCGGACGGACTAGCACAATATCAGACAAGAAGTGATCAGAAGCGGGAGCAGAAGAGACATGGTGACTACTGGCTTCTTACGGAAGAGATTGCGCAGGAAGTTGAGGAACAGGTCATGGCACGAGATGAGTCCTACTTGAAGTCAAAGCTACATGATGAGGATGAGGACGAAGATGCAGACGACGATACAGACGTTGCCAAAAGCGACCAAGAGGCTGCCGAAACCGATCCCAAGGCCAAACCGGAGAGCCGCCAGACCGATACCGAAGACGAATCATATGTCCCCAGAAAAGCCGATTCAGAGCGCCTGGAACCAGACCAGCAACCATCGCAACCGCTCGATGAAATCATGGTTCCCGCAGCCGAGCTCCTTGATCTACCAATGTGGTTGCGACTGTCTAAACTGCTCATGTATCAACCGCCGGGACTGGGCGATAGCTGGGACGCCTTCACCACTGGTCACCAGACTCCGTCAATGTACCATACCGCTTTCCAGGACTACCACAATCTGACGGTCAGCTTAACAAGGCGTGTCGTACAGGCCACCATCTTCCAAACAATGACTCGATTGAGAGCACGCGACAAAGATCACCCCAGTGCTGCCGTTACAGCGAATGATGTACGTGCGGCAAGCGAGATTCTGGATCTGAAACCCGACAGACGCAGATTCTGGGGTAGCGTGCCCAGAAGACATGGGCTCCGAGTCTATGAGCGAGGATCCAAGTTTTCCAGAGGTCAGTCAAGAGCCGGAACGGAGCTAGATCTGGAGGAAGCAGAAGAAAGATTGGGCGTTGGCCTCATGTCGACTACAACCACTGAGATGGGCGACGATGTTGTGCAAGCAGACGAAGACGAGATGGAGGAGGATGTTTTCGACCCTGATCAATACTACGAAGACCCCGAACTCTGGACAGAAGCCTCTGAAGCGGAAGAGGAGATACCCATCACCATACTTGACGATCAAGAATCTAACGATTCTGGAGAAGAGGATGCTGCTTATCATGCAGCGAACGATGAAGAAGCACAGGATGCTGCCAGAAAGAAACAATACAGAAAAGGTCGCATGGAGAAGAATTTCCAAAAGGCGCACGATGCATATCTCGAAGCTGTCGATCAGGAGATCAGCAGAGTGCAAGAGATAGAGATGTGGGACGCTCTTGGAGTTGCACCACCAAATAATATCAAGGATGAGGAGGTTGAGATTCCTCGACAACCAGTCATCAAGCGCCGACTATCAGATACTGCCAAATGGAGAAACGACTTGGAGTATCAATCACCGTGGGAGCTAGACTTCGATGCTGTGCAGCCGGGAGCTTTCGTCAGCATGCACAAGCGAAGCGAGCAGGCTAAGAAACGAAGGCGGAGGGCTTACGACTATCTCGAGCAGGAAGGTCTGGTCGAACTCCCTCAATATGCACCTGAAGCTGTCGTTGTGAGGAAGAAACCCAAACCGGTTGAATTCGACACCGAGATAGATGAAGTTCTCACGGGCAGTGCAGCAATTGCTACCACGGAAGTCTTCGACGGAGTGCCAAGGAAGAAGCTGCCGAATCCCATCGTGAACAAACCTCTGAGCAGGGCTTCCTCAGTCCGAGAAAGCTCCCATGATTCGTCCGTCAGCCAGAGATCAGCAAAAGCAACTGCCCTAATCAACAGGCTAGCAAGCCGTGCACCGAGCAAGAAGATCGAGGAGGATTTAAGGAAGGCTGAAGAGGCACGACAAGCCGAAGAGCAAGCCCAAGAAGAGAAGCGACAGACCAGAGCGGCTCGCAAAGCACTGTCTGAAGAAGAAAGATTGGCACTCAAGAAGGATGAACAAGACCAGAGAACGCGGAAAGAAAAAGAGAACAGACGAAGACAATCAAAAGAGCAGGAGAGGCTCGCGAAAGAAGAAGAGCAGCTGGCCAAAGAGGAAAGAAAGAGGGCCAAAGCAGAGAAACGCAAGGCTGTCGACGAAGAGCCTGTTCAAAACGAACCAAGCGTGGAACAGCCGGGGGAAGCCACATCTTTTACACGATCTCGAAGCAAGAAGCCGAAAAGAAAGTCTGGATTCTAGTGATGGGTCATCAACCAATCACGCGCTGGAACTCTGTATCTGCGTCTCTATAAACCTCTGGATCCGCATTTCGACCATCAACAAGTACTTCGAACCAGTTATCACCTTCTCTGAACCTACAACTACACAACTTCCCACCCCACCTCAGCAGGCGGCTTATCAGATTTCGGTAAATAACCTTCCACACGACAGCATTGAAACAATCATCCTCGTTCCTCACTACTACTCTTTGAATATTGTGCAGATTCTTCAGCGTCTCGGACAAGGTATACGACAAGGTGTGTGCCGAGTCCAAGTCTGCAATCTCGGCGTAATGGCGATCATATTGGGCAGGACGTCGTGGAACGAGGACCAATGTCTCGAGCGAGAGATGTGGGTTTCCAAAGGGTACACCATTCCAAGACTCATTGAGAGCGCGTAGACGATTGATGCGTCCTACCAGTGTGATGTGTCTCAACTGTTTCGCCAATGGTGGTGATAGATTGGCGGTACAGAGACGCGCAAAGGCTTCTGGATCGGCATAGATGCCGCCGACGGTGAAGGAGGTACGTTGGAGATGCAAGAGCTGGGTTTCTCTATGCATCTGTCGACATGTCAAAAGTAAGGGTTGGGCAGGGGTCGCTGTTGTCTCGTCTAAGTTCGTAGGCTTCCCAAAGTCGGCGAGACTTTGCGAGGTGGAGGTGTTATTGGCAGCGCAGGTATAGGGACATGTTTCGATGAACAAAAGGTCATAGATCTGGTTTCGCAGTTCAGCAGGGAGAGTGAGTAGGGCTGACATGGTATGGATGTTTGTATAGGTCGATAAGGAATGGAATTGCTGTCATCGGAGGTTTCGAAAAAGCACATTGATGTGCAGGTACATGACGATAAGGGACGGCATCGGAGATATCGGGCGAGTGGACAAGGCCAAGGCGATTTACACAAGGTCAATCTCGTACGCAATCAGCTGTAGGATTATCTAGCCAGCAAAGCCATTGCACAGTCTGTATTTTTGACTGTTCTTTCGAATTTCAAGCCATAAAGTCAGTTGATGGTCACTCATGATGTTGTCGCGAGAGAGCTGGTCAGAAAGTGTGAGGCTCCGCGGCAGGTGCCAATGACGTCGGGCGTTATTCCCAATCAACCAAGTTTCGCAGGCGCGCCATGGAGCTACCTACTCTAAACAATCACGACTCGCATCTTTCCACACGTCTGATCAACCCAACAATGGCTTCACTGCTACGCCAGATAGTAGCCGGCCCTCGCGCCCAGCACCCAGAAGCAGGCCTCGATCTCTGCTATGTAACCGACAACATCATCGCTACCTCCGGTCCTAGCGGCACATACCCTCAACTCGCCTACCGTAACCCGCTATCGCAACTCGTCGCCTTCCTTGACAAGAAACATGGAGACAACTGGGCTATTTGGGAGTTCCGCGCCGAAGGAACAGGATATCCGGACGAAGAAGTCTATGGCCGTGTCAAGCATTACCCATGGCCTGATCACCATCCTCCGCCCTTCGCACTAATCCCCTTAATCATGGCCAGCATGCGCAACTGGTTGACAGAAAACAGGGAGAGGGTTGCCGTCGTACATTGCAAAGCCGGCAAGGGACGTAGTGGCTCCATGAGCTGCAGCTACCTGATCTCAGAAGAGGGCTGGAAGGCCGAAGACGCAATCCGCAGATTCACAGAGCGCAGAATGCGGCCGGGCTTTGGTGCTGGTGTTAGCATCCCCAGCCAGTTGCGCTGGATCAGCTATGTTGATCGATGGACGCAACACAAGAAGGTCTATGTCGAGCGAGAGATACAAGTCATGGAAGTCCATGTATGGGGCTTGAGGGATGGCGTCAAGGTCAGTGTTGAAGGCTCCGTTGACGAGGGACGTGTCATCAAGAATTTCCACACATTTTCCAAGAAGGAGCGCGAGATTGTTCGTGGCGAGATCAAGAAGTCTGGAGGCTTTGCCGATGCTGTCACTGCGGTCATGGGCATCAACAGCGCAGAGAAGAACTTACACCTCAAGGAAGCGGAGAACATGGAAAAGGAGGAGAGGGCAAGGGCTACTAAGGGTACCGTCACCAACGAAAAACTCCACAATGCTACAGGAGATGTCATCTTTAGACCCTCTCAACCCGTCATCCTCCCCACCAGCGACGTCAACATCGACTTTGAGCGAAGGAACAAAGCAGGCTATGGTATGAGCATGGTGACAGCCGTCGCTCACGTCTGGTTCAATTGCTTTTTCGAAGGCCAAGGTCCGGAAAATGCCACCTCCAACAAACCCCCAGCCTCGTCAGGCGTCTTCGAAATCGACTGGGAAGCCATGGACGGCATCAAAGGCAGTCTCAAAAAGGGCACCAAGGGCTTCGACAAACTCGCCGTAGTCTGGAAGGCCGTCGACGAACCCACACGTGGCAGAAGATCCAGCATCGTCATCACAGAACCACCACCTGGTACCGAAGTCCCAGAGTCAGGAGCTGCAGACTGGAGGGGTCATGGCTACAACAACCCCTCTCCTGGCCAAGGCAGGAACCTAGGCTTGAGAAGTGAGACTCCTGCAAGTAGAGATGTCAGTCAGGCCAGCAGCACAAGAGAAGAAGATGGTATAGGCAGTGACACTGAAGGTGTGCAGAGTTATGTTGGTGGTGGTATCAAGGGACATGAACAGGTCAAGCATGAGAAAGAGGTGCAGGTACAGAGGAAAGAGGGTCCGTTACCGCTGAGCAGGGATCTCCCTGGTCATGAACATAAGTTTGCTGATGCTTAGTGCAGATTGATTTGGTTGTTTGATTGCTTTTTGGGAGCGGGTGCGAATGGTCACTAAACATTGTTTTTTGAAGAGCTTTATGGTATGCGTCTGTTTTCTTGTTTCTTTGAATCATGATACCTCTCTTGCTTTTCGGAGGCTTGGTTGCATTATCAATTTCATTGGGCCTGCTTCTTTTCTACTTTTGTCTCTTACTTTCGTCATCATCGTTATCCGTATCTATGTTTCTTCTAACACATCTAGGACGCTTTGCTCTTCTCAATCTCGCCAACTCTCGTCCTAACCCACTCCTCACACCCAGTAGTCTCCCTCTCCAACAGCCACTTCAATACGTTACAATTCCCGACCAAGCCCCTCTCGTTGTAGTATAAGAACATCCTAGCCCCAATCTCCTTCATCTGTTTCGGAGGCTCCTTCCCTCCATTGATCATCTTGATCGTGTTCTCCACTGCATCCTCAAAGCTTTTTTGCTGCACCTGGACTTCTTTCCCTAGCACCTTTGATACAATCCCGCAAGCCTCAACATAAGACAGAGGTTTTGGGGTCGAGACTAGCTGATATGTTGCTGCAAAGTGTGCATCTCTCTGCATTAACACTTTCGCAGCCGCTTGGCCGATGTCTTTTGTCGTAACAAAAGAAAATTTCGTGGCGGGGTTCCAATTGCAAGGATACATTGGTTTTTCGTCTTTGAGGAGTTTGGCAAGAGGTAGCATTTCCATGATATGCGTTGGTTGCAAGATCGTATAGTCGAGTCCAGACTCAATCAGGTATTCTTCCACGTAGCGTTTAACATCATGATTGAGCAGTTTTCGGAGGATGGGGTGGATGACGCTGCTGTACACCAAGTGCTGGAAAGGTCCGCCAGCATCTTCTTGGGCGTTGCAGGCATCGATGAAGTTGATACCTAATTGTGATTCGTGTGGGTGGAAAGGTGGGAGGACTAGAAATGCTGCAGTGACGTTTTTGAGGATGCGTGTGCAGTCGTCTTTGTTCGCGAGGTCGGCTTGTACGATTTCGGCTTTTGGGTAGTTTTCAGATAAAGTGGCAGCTGAGGGGGAGCTGTGGCATTGGAGACGTAGGTGTGGGTAGTGGGGGATGAGGTGGGGGATCAGAGCTGAGGATTGTTTTCCCGAGGCGCAGGTTATGAGGATGATCTCGTTCTGGTGATCTGGCATGTTTGGAAAGGTTTGGATGTGTGTATTTTTTGAAATTGTAGAGGGAATGTGAGATGTGATGAAGTTGGGAGAGAAGTGTGCTCTAATCAAGTGAGGTTGTCAGATTCGACGTCATGCGGCATCAACGATACGCGGCCTCGGGAATGAATTTATGGCTGTCATTCTACTATGTTTGTCTGAGGCTTCGTAACTCGATATCAAGATGCAACCGTGGTATTGAATGTGTCTCGCGCGGTCGCTTGAGTAGTGTGGTGAGTTGGTCGTTGCAATCGGACACAGTTCGCAAACCAAGCGTCAAGTTTTTAGTGGACGATATCGAGCAGTAGACGAGCATACTGTCGTTGTACTTGATCAGAAATCAATCCTCGTATGATTACAACGAGATCCATACATTTCTTGATCTGTAACGACCGTGGACAGCTGTTGTCGTTACGTGTTAATGTATGGCAGGGTGTCGGAGCTTGCAACTTCGACATGAGCGTTTGGAAGCTCCAAGCTTGAGCTCCAGCAGGTCCTGGGCCAAAGGAGATTTTCCCACTGCCCCTCACGAGCTGGATCAACCTCAACCAGGTTCATAACAAGCCACCCTCTCACCCGGCATAAGCAGCGCCTGCAGAAAGGATGATATAGAATCAAGCCTCGATGGTGGAGGGGTTCCTTGCCAAGTTGTGCCGGACACGATCACGATCGGAGGTTCGGTCGGGTGGCTCGAGCTTCTTCGCCGAGAGACTCAAGATGATTGAGTTCCATCGTCCGACTCTCTACAGTTTCTTGTTCAACAATCACTCGTTGCTTCTATATCAAGATGTTTGCCGCTCGTCAAGCCATTGGTACTATTCAGCGCAGGGCCTTCTCGGTCTCTGCCCGCGATGTGAGTCTCGATTCTGCCTGTCAATGTGTCGCACCTCGCCAGTCAAAGATACTGATTGTCTCTCGCGCAGGCCTCCAAGGTCGCCGTCCTCGGTGCCGGTGGTGGTATTGGCCAGCCTCTGTCGCTTCTCTTGAAGCTCAACCCCAGAGTCACTGAGCTCGCCCTCTACGACGTCCGTGGTGCTCCCGGTATGCTGTCGCCTCTCCTTGTCCGTCTTCCGGAACAGGCGCTTACTCGAATGTCAATGCAGGTGTCGCCGCCGACTGCTCCCACGTCAACACCAAGTCTGTTGTAAGTAACTGCTGCTCGCAGATCAAACACAAGTCGATGCTCACACACTGCACAGGTCAAGGGTTACGAGCAGGCCGATGTCGCCGCCGCCCTCAAGGACTCCGAGATTGTCCTGATCCCCGCCGGTGTCCCCCGCAAGCCTGGCATGACCCGTGATGGTATGGACACACTCGAGTAGAACACCCAGAGACACCGACTGACACATGCTAGATCTCTTCAACACCAACGCCTCGATCGTCCGCGACTTGGCCAAGGCTGCTGCTGAGCACTGCCCCAAGGCAAACATCCTCATCATCTCCAACCCCGTCAACTCGACCGTCCCCATTGCCGCCGAGGTCTTCAAGGCTGCTGGTGTCTACGACCCCAAGCGCATGTTCGGTGTCACCACCCTTGACGTTGTCCGTGCCTCGCGCTTCATCTCTCAGCTCAAGAGCACCGACCCCGCCTCGGAGAACATTGTCGTTGTCGGTGGTCACTCTGGTGCTACCATCGTCCCTCTCCTCTCCCAGTCTGGCTACAACCTCGAGGGCGAGCAGCTCGACGCCTACGTCAAGCGCGTCCAGTTCGGCGGTGACGAGGTCGTCCAGGCCAAGGGCGGTGCTGGCTCCGCCACTCTCTCCATGGCCATGGCCGGTGCCCGTTTCGCCGAGTCTCTCCTCAAGGCCGCTCAGGGCGAGAAGGGTGTCATTGAGCCCACCTTTGTCGACTCTCCCCTCTACAAGGACCAGGGTGTTGACTTCTTCGCCTCGCAGGTCGAGCTCGGCCCCAACGGTGTTGAGAAGATCCACCCCGTTGGTCAGATCACCGACTACGAGCAGAAGCTCCTCGACGCCTGTCTCAAGGACCTTAAGGGTAACATTGAGAAGGGTGTCAAGTTCGCCAAGGAGAACCCTTAAATCATGAACAGACTCTTCTAGAGGTGTATTAGTAGCAATTGGTATATACCATGGTCAAAATCTATGTGCATGCCATGAAGTTCTCTACGATCATCACATGTGTATGTCAGAAGGGTCAAAACTGGAACCGGTGGCCCATATTGGCACTGGACTCGGCTGTGGGTGGCCCGATGGTTGCGTACCGAACGGTCACTGCAGACATACCGAACGAAGATGGGCTCGCTTTCTATGCGAGCTGGCTGTGTCTGTGTTAGGTTCACTGTGTGTGTTCTCTAGCATGACGCGGCACCGGCTGGGGAAGAAGGAACCTCGGCCCACGAGATCCGGGGAAGCTCAGTGAAGTGCGACTCTCTTTGGACCGAGGGACCTTCGGCATGCCAGCAACAGGTACGTAGCACTTTACTTTATTTCTCCTACGTGTGACGAGACACTGTTGCTCGCTACGCCCTTTATTTTCTTTTCTGCATCCTGAAGATCACCCTCTCTCCCTTCTCTCTTTTTCCCACACACACACACAACACTTGGGATGTTTGGACTCCGAGCCCGCATTCTCTCGTCTCCGCTAAGCCGTCCACGCATCGCTATCTCGTCCACTGTCGCGAAGACTAGAATGGCTCCTGCCCGCAAGAGCAGTTCGCTGCCCCAAGGTGTGTAGCGAGCACGTGGACAAGTTACCAACAACACACTGACATGTTCTCGCAGGCTACAAGGAGGATGCGTCCAAGGGACCTATGCTTCGCTTCGAGGACTCGCTGCCACGTCTGCCCGTGCCCACACTCGAGGAGACAGCAAAGCGCTACCTGAGATCGGTACACCCGCTTCTCAGCAAGCAGGAGTACTCGCAAACCGAAAAGGCCGTCAACGACTTCATCGCTCCCGACAGCCTCGGCCAGACCCTGCAGAAGCGTTTGATCGCAAGGAGAGAAGACCCAAACATCAAGAACTGGATCTACGAGTGGTGGAACAACGCTGCATACCTTGGCTACCGTGACCCCGTCGTGCCCTACGTCTCGTACTTCTACAGCCACCGCGATGACCGCAAGCGAAGAAACCCCGCAAAGAGAGCCGCTGCCATTACCTCCTCTGTCCTTGATTTTAGGAAGCAGGTTGTCGAAGGCACTCTCGAGCCCGAGTACATGAAGAAACTGCCCATTGCCATGAGCAGTTACGAATACATGTTCAACTGCTGCCGTATCCCCGCCAAGCCTGCCGATTACCCCAAGCAGTACGCTCCCAATGATCACAAGTACATTACTGTCGTTCGCAAAAACCAGTTCTTCAAGGTCTTGCACGAGGTCAATGGCAAGGAGCTTACCACTGCCGAGTTGGAGCAGCAGTTCTTGCGTATCTACCAACTGGCCGAAGACACTCCTGCTGTCGGTGTCATGACCACCGAGAACAGAGACACCTGGACTGAGGTATGTGAAGCCTCTGAACAGCTCATGGAATGTGTTGACTGACCTTTGTAGATGCGCGACGCCCTGATTGCTCAAAACCCCTCCAACGAGGCCGCTCTCCAGACCATCGAGGCCTCATCCTTCGTCGTCTGCTTGGACGAGGCACGACCCGTCACTCTCGAAGAGCGTGCTCACCAATACTGGCACGGTAACGGCGCAAACCGCTTCTTCGACAAGCCCCTTCAGTTCATCATCAACGACAACGGTACCTCTGGCTTCATGGGCGAGCACAGCATGATGGACGGCACACCCACCCACCGCCTGAACGACTACATCAACATGCTCATCTTCAACAACAAGCTCGACTATGACAACCCATCAGTCCGCAGCAACCTCCCCGAACCCACTCCCATCCGCTTCGATCTCTCCCCCTCAAACCTCGAAGACATTGGCCGCGCTCAGTCACACTTTACCAAGGTCATTGGCGAGCACGAGCTCAAGGTTCAGGCATACCAAGGCTACGGCAAGGGCCTGATCAAGAAGTTCAAGTGCAGTCCCGACGCCTACGTCCAGATGGTCATTCAACTCGCCTACCACAAGTTCTACGGCAAGAACAGACCCACCTACGAATCCGCCGCCACCCGCCGCTTCCAACAGGGCCGCACCGAAACCTGCCGCACCGTCAGCGAAGAGTCCGTCGCCTTCACCGACGCCATGGCAAGCCCCGATGCTACACCTGACGAGTGCAGACAAAAGCTGCAAGCAGCTCTCAAGCAGCACGTTGCCTACATCAGCGACGCCTCCGACGGCAAGGGCGTTGACCGCCATCTCTTCGGCCTCAAGAAACTGCTCAAGGAAGGCGAACAACTTCCCTCCATCTTTAGTGATCCTGCCTTCTCTTACTCATCAACCTGGTTCATCTCCTCCTCGCAACTGTCTTCTGAATACTTTAATGGCTACGGCTGGAGCCAAGTCGTTGACGAGGGCTGGGGTATTGCATACATGATCAATGAGAACAGTTTGCAGTTCAACATTGTGAGCAAGAAATTGGGCTCGGAGAGAATGAGTCACTATATCAATGAGGCTGCTGAGGAGATGAAGGAACTCATGCTTCCTAGCATCGAGACCAAGGCTAAGCTTTAGAAGGCTGGTGTTGGTGATGGAGAACGGAGGGGAAGCAGGAAGGGACTCTGGGATGACAAGGGCAGACTGGGACATTTGGCTCCTGGCCGTCTTAGACCGCCTGTTTTGATTTGCAGTGTTGTAGGCTAGATTTCTGTTTCCACCTCAAGAAGTTTCCTGGTTAGATCAAACTCTTTTTCTGAACCCTGCTGTATTTAATTTGGTGGCCGTTACTGTGACATGCACTTGAAACGGAGTGAAGCTCGCCACATGACTGCTGGCTGTTCGACCGATAGTTTGTGTATAGATTACCCTACAATAGTCTCTGTCTGCACACACATTGCATCTCATAACCACAAAGGGGGAATGCGTCTCCGAGCAAGACGACGGGTCCGTCTTGCGATCGTAGTCGTGTTTGAAACTCGGTGTCAAAAGCCCGATGCGGACACTCAATAGGTGATGTTCGAGGTTCGAAGGGCTTCTGTAGAGTGCCTGGCAGATAGGGGGCCTCCTGTTTCCTATAAGATGAACCAATAACCATCTGGTGCAGGAGGTTGGAAACTCCGACGCCATCGAGGAAGGTCGCGCCGCTGAATTCGTCGACAATTCGTTTGATGGGAAGCTTGACCTGATGTTGACAGTACTTCTGCTTGCATGTATAAAAACGTTAGTGCTGTCGTCAATCCCATGCTTGTGCTCAATGTGGTTGGGGACATGGCGGTGGATTGCCATACTCCTGACATCGCAACCCTCGAAAGCTCTGTATTCTGGGTTGTATATAAAGATCCCACAACCTTTGGCCTGCCAAAGTCAAGGACGATGCACATGATACGCTAGAGATATGTTATATAGTGCGGTGTATCCGCCAGTATAAGTCTCCATGAGAGCGTTTGCCTATTGATGAATCTCTCTAGCCTCAGATGGATTTGTGCCAATCCTTGTCTGGATAAGTCTGACTGATGTTGGCACTGCTAGGCTTTTGGCCTGGACTTCTGCGTGGGAACGCAGTCTTGAAGATTCGGAGAATGAGCGAAGTGTTGAAAGTGTTTCTCTGAGCCTGATGTCGGCGATGTTGTCTACCCTTCACGCTGAGATCGGGCTTCATCGCTGGCTATTCGACGGTCTGAGAATTGCCTCGAGGCCTCATGAGCGGGAGGAGGTATGTTGAGGTGAGGTGAGGGGCGAGACAAAGAGGCATGCAGATCGATGGCGTCTTGCTATACTATGTATGATCGCTATATCGTGGCTAGATGTAGTCCAAGAAAGAGGAAGATAATGATGAGCAGCAAGGACGGGGAAGCAGCCGCTTGATATAGTCTCTTACACGTGGTGGTGCCTTCCCGAATCAGGCAAATCTCAGCGGAGTTGACTCACTGCTTTAATTCTACATAGTGGCAGTAGCAAACATCATCGACTTCTCAGGCTGCTGGTGTGACGGCAAGTCGTCGGTTCAATCAAGAATCAGGAATTTATGTCTATGATTAGCAGCATCTTCAATCTTGCAATCATACAATTTGTACTGACTGGTATTTGATAGCTTGAGGAACGACACAGCCTGCATGGATTTGATACCCACAATGTCATGTATCAGGATCTACTAAAATTAGCAAGCAAGCAAAACAAGCCCATTTATATGTGGGCTACTTCTGTACGAACATCTTCAATTCCCCTTTCGTGGCCTCAGGGACATACAAAAGTCATTTTATATCACCTTATCCAATACTACTGTATCGTAGTGGAGAGCACGTAGCCTTAATTTCCCAAAATGTGCGGCTACCACGAACTCCAAACCCCTTGCTGTCACGAAAAGACAGGTTTCGCACCCTCTCCATCTCACAGATGTACCCACTTCTACGCCAAAAATCGCTACTGCCGCACCGGCTCCCTCCACTCTTGGATCCTGCCCTCTCCACCTCTAACCACAAATTACCTCTGTTCAAACTGCAAGACAGCCCAAGAACATCACCAAGCACTTCTTGCAGCTGAGATGAGAAAGCAAGAAGCACAAAGGGAAAAGGAGAGAAAAGAACAAGAGGAAAGACGCAAGAATGAGGAGGCTAGAAGCAGTAGGTTGTGGGATAAGGAGGTGAGGAGAGTGGCGGAGGAGTGGAAGGGGAAGGGAAGAGCGGTGGACGCGCTGAGGAGCCAGTTGGCTGGGGCGAAGATTGATCATGGCGAGGGACCTTCTTCGGACGGGAAGAAGTGAGGCAGTGGATTCTGTTGAGGTATGTGTGTTGTGCTTGGAACTGGCTATCCGGATAGAGGGATGTATGTTTGCCTGGTATCTTGGAGAAGTCGCATGGTTTATCAGATTGCAAGAACGGCTCGGCCATGAGGTTGTTTCTACTGAGCCCGAAGGGGGTCGGAGAGATAGAAGTGACATGAAAGAGATCAAAAATGTTGCCAGCTCAGAGAGATATGAGTACCAAGTGCCAAAAAGAAAGGCGGCGGTTCTCAGAGTCGAACTCGAGAACCTGCTCGCGATGTGCATGCTTATCGAAGTTGACCCAGCGTGTGTGTTGGAATCAAACCGCTACACCACAGCACGTTTGCTCCCCTGATCCAGCTCGGTATATACACATATCTCTGGGTCTCTGCAGCAAAGTGAAAGAACCAGACAGCGAAAGTGCAAAAGTGATTGGGTGCTCATGAGCAAAAAGGAATCGGTCGCTCTCGTGGTCGACCTCAGGAACTTGCCTGCTATGTGCACTTATTTCACGGTAACCCGACCTATCTTACGGAGAGACCCCTACACTACTGAGCACGTCTTCTTCCTCTAATCCACCTGAATATATACCCACATTACTGAGATTCTGAACTTACAATCTTGAGCACTTGGCCTTTTTCTGTCTGTTTCACTCGCTCGTCTGCTCGACAGTGTTGTAGGTATCTGATAGTTGGATGATGTGCACTCAATACCAGCCGTCCGTCGACGTGGTATGAAGATAGACGTAGGTCTTCAGGGAAGCTCTTAGATACGCGTACCTGCCATCTTCTCTTGTCAGCCGCAGCCTCCCATTGTGAACGCGGACAAAAGCAGAAGGCACCAACCCATCAACACATCAACAACAACGGGAAGTGCTTCTCGCCTTCTTCACCTAACGTAAGAACCAACACACTCACACCTACCATCACACTTCCTTCCAGCACTTCCATCCACCACTTCTACCTTATCTCATTCCACAATCACATCACTTTCCAACATCATCATGTGCACGAGAAGAGTCAGCCGCTACACCACCTGCACCTACCGCTTCCACAAGATCCTCGAAGAAAAGTTGTGTGTCAAGAAAGGCGCCATTGCTCCTTGCCGTCCTTGGGAGTGGTTGTTCATCAACGAGCTTCCCAACAACGAGCCTTGCCCTTGTGAGCAGTGTGCTCAGGCCCTTGAACGCAAGATGGTCCAGCAGGGCGGCAGTCGTCACAAGAGGGATATTTCTCAGTGATGTGCTAAGGTGTGTCTGGATGCTTTTGTTTACTCACTTGAAGTTGCTGACGGATCTAGCGTCGATGCGGCTGCGGAGGTAGTCTAGAAGAGCATGAGCTCGATTATCACGAGCACAGTACGGTCCAGAAGAAGCCGAATTCAAGTTAAAAAGGCCATAAGTAAGCCGGAACCATGGTCCGTTCGGGAAAGGGGTGTTCTTAATTCGTCAAGATTCCCATAATCACATCTCCATCTCATCAGGGTTGTATCCCTTCTTCTTTCCCTCTTCCAGCTTCTTCTTCGTCTTTTGTTTCGAGTCTTCGATCCAAGCATCATAAGAGCCATCTGCGATCTTTGCAGCAGTAACACCCTTCATCAGCTCGCCCACGAAACCGACAAAGTTGTGTCTGCGAAGGGCATTCTCCCATTGCCATGCTCGACGCTTCTCCTCCTCACGGTATACCATATCTTCGTCTCCAAATTCTCTTGCTTTGACTCGTAGATCTTGACACATGGCTAGCAGGTTGAAGCGGATCTCGTTTGAAGGGTACCTTTCGATGCGGCGTTGGAGGACGGGGATGACCTTCTCGGCGAAGTCTGTGGGTGCACAAGGACCGTGGTTGATGGGAGCTTCTTGAAGGCCGTCCAGCTCGTACAGTTTGCCGTTGATGCTGGTGTATGCGATGAAGTGGAAGAGGTCGTCGTCTTGAGTGGCCATACGAGTTTCGTCTGATACGAAGGGCGAGCTGCGGGCGAAGGAGTTGTGAGTGTCACGGATGAGGTCGCTGTTGCTGAGAGCTTCGCCACGGATCTGTGATCATCAGTCTACGCTCAACGACTGGTCGCTATAGCGGATAACGTACATCTGGTGGGAAGGCGGCGGTAAAGTCCTTGAAGTCCGTCAAATGAGGACCCAGCTCAACACCATCGGCATTGTCCTTGTTCATCAGGACACTGAGCAGCGCTTGTGTACCGCAGGCGTTCTGAATTGTCTGAGCGGCAAACCACACCTTGCCCTTGCCATCGCCTCCACTGCCAGCATCATCCAAGTTGTATGTTGCTTCAAAGTCAAATTGGCCATCTAGCGGACCATCTGATTTGCGACCATCGTTGTTGTACTTGAAGAGAAAGATGACTCCTAACGGTGAGAGCTGGCCCAGAGATTGTGCGTCTAAAGAGATGAGTTCCTCGAATTGAACGTTCTTGACTCCAAGATTCTCGAGCAAGTATGTGAAGACGCCCTGTTGATTTGTCAGTATGCGCAGAAGAAAGATTACAGCGCATAACACTCACAGCGTCTGACTCGATTGTGTTCCAGCCTCCAGACATGTTTGCTACAGCCAACAAGTGATGTTCAAGTTAACGAAGCTCGTCGCCGCAAACATTCATGCGTCATAAGCTGCACGAGCTGCCAGCCAAGCCGGCTCGGTGATCGGCGCTTCGGCTTCAGTTACCTCCGCTCGCCAGCCATACCGTTTTTGCAAAAGGAGGTGCCCGAATGAAATTTTACATTTGTCTAGCAACAAAAAGTGTGTTGCACAGATACCTGTCTCACGAGCAAAAGATGGAGTAGCTGGGAATCGAACCCAGAACCTTCTCCACTCAGTAATGCTCGAAGAGCAATGCTAAGAAGATGTCATACCACTAGACCACAACCCCAATTGATGGAGAATGCATTTACTACAGGCTTCAACAATCTCAGTCTGCCCCCCTCCACCCCCGCTAGCATGTCAGGACCTACTGTGCCAGTCTCTCACCTGAGTGATGTATTGTACAACATGATTCCTAAGTCATGAGATTGATTGTCTAAAGCTTGCTGGCTTCAGCCCCTCTCTCAAGCTCAATCACAAGCTTGCCAAATTGACTTCCGTTCTTGATGTCCTCGAACAGACCATTGATAGCATCGAGATTATCAATGCCGGTGACTGTTCTCGAGACCACCGGTCGGATGTTCTTGGTCGATACGAAACTGACCATGTCGGCGAATTCTTTTCTCGAGCCCATGGTGGAGCCACGAAGGTCGATATTCTTGAGGACAGCGGCCATTGTAAAGGGCATTTTCGGGCCTGTTGTCATTCCGTACGAGACAATCACACCACCGGGCTGTAGAAAGTCAGTTCGGCAACTCATCAGCAAGCTTTGTATAACACACCTTCATAATCTTGAAAGCCTTCGCAACAATATCACCACCAGCGCCATCGATGACCGCATCCAAGAACTTTCTGTCCTTTGGCAATTGTTCCAGCAGCTTCTTCTCCCAGTCGTCCTCCTTGTATATAGCGCCTCCAGCAGCACCCAGCTTCTTTGCTTTGTCCAGCTTTTCTTGACTGCCACTCGTCACAAAGACATTTGCGCCAGCGGCAGTTGCAAACAGCAGTGCCATGAGAGCCACACCACCTCCAATGCCGGTGATTAGCACATTACGACCAGGTTTGCAGTTGCCACTTTTGGTGACAGTCGCTCTCCAAGCGGTCAGACCTGTCAGAGGCAGTGCCGCAGCCTCAGAATTCGAGAGATGCTTGGGTGCTTCCTCTAGCTCAGATGCATCGATGACCAGACTCTCTACTAGAGTGCCCAAAGGGTTGAGCTTTGTGCCTCCAAGAATAGCATATCCCTTGGGATCTTCAGGACCGTCGGGGTCGTCTTTCCATCCGGTGCCTGGGTTCAGGATAACGCGCTTGTTCAGCCACTTCTTTGCTTCGGGAGACGATCCGGTCGAAGTGACGATGCCAGTGCCGTCTGCAAGTAACGGTACGCCGAATGTTGTGCCGGGATATAGGTGCTGGCGAATGAAATGGTCTCGGTGGTTCAATGCTGCGGCAGTGATCTTGACGACAACTTGGTTGTCTTTGGGTGTGCTTTCGGGTACGTTGATCTTCTCTAGAGGGTAGTAGACTTGGCCGGGCTTGCCGTCGACCTTGCTGATCGAGATAGCGAAAGGCATGTTGAATAGAATGTTGATCACAGAGTAGTAGATACGATAACCACGTCTTATGGACAATCACAACTTACAAATCAATATCAAGAGGACTCCGTTCATGCGGATATTGCGGGGCGTGAATCAAGGTGGGGAGAGCTTGCAAGGGTCAACTTGAGCCGAGGCACTTCAAAATGCTGACTTGGCGTTGTGCAACTTTACGTCCTGCTTTGGGAGGCTTCATTGTCTTCAGAGGTCGTTTTCTGGTCCATGAAATGCCATTCATGGTTCATTGTATTTCACTGGTCATCTTCCCGTTCAATGCTGTGAATGCAATTCCTTCGGGAGCTAGACCTTCCTGCTGCCTCTCCATACTAGAAGTTCCCATGGTTCAATTTTGCTCATGGACAACCCATCCTCTCAATCAATCCGACGAAACATAGCGTCTGCGATGTTCCTTTCCAAAGCCTCCTGGCGCATCTCTGCAAGGCGTGAATTCCATCTCACACAATCAGGATGTTCGCAATGGATGTTGGTTCCTCCGAAGTGCTCCAGTTTCTCATACTGCCACTCGTGGGCAGGACAGGCCTCTCCTGAGCGTCTGGAATTGGCACAGTAATATCTCCAGACTAGCTCATGGCGACACTGGTACCAGACTTTACGCAGCTCTCTGCACATGTTGGCGTCTGTCTCGAATCGAGTCGTCTGTTTAAATGAAACCCATCAGTCGAGCGAGGGAATCGAAGCCACTTGAACGTACTGGGCAGGCGTCAAAGACTATCCTGGATGTTGCTCAGAATTTATCGACCGCTTCGAAGCTGCACTGCATATTGGATTTGATCTCCCAGAGTAATTCTTTATGCTCCCGTGGTCCATGGATACAGCAAATCAAGCATTGTGACCACTGGACAGCACGACGGCCACGTCACTCCCTCAGGTATCCTACTTTGACTTCGACTCCATCGCGTGGCGTCCAGGCGTGGAACTTGTAGGCTTTTAAATTCGGGTTTCGAGTGCTGACTCCGTTGTCTTTGCATGTCGGACATTCATTGCGGTGCGGGACGACTTCATGCTGGCTTTGGAGCCACTCGCAAGTTCTTCGCTTCTCTCGTGCTACTTTGCATGGGGTGATCAGCGCCTCGCTTTCATGTCGACATCCTGGCCAGACCATTCTTTCGTATCGGCACATGACGGCAATCAAGTAATGAGCCCGATAGCCAAAACAAGCTCTGGGCATGAAGAAAATGTTGATATTGATCAGCGGAAAAGATTGCGATATTCTTGGCCTTTAAACACGCTCCCTGACTTGGATATCGCCCTCTCCCCAGATTGTGGCGTTCTGTACTACGTCCGTCACGCTTCGTACCACAATCCAAAAGCAGGTCCCTGACTTGGCTGCATCTGCTGACAGCAAGCCTTACGAAAAGACACCTGCGTTCCATATAAATTATAGCCATACGCCACCTTTCCTCAATTCGAGTACGCTACAAGCCATGGTTCCATCACTCTGGTTCTCGGACTGCAGCTTAGTGACAATCCAGACATTTCGGAGCCCCAAGGATGAGAGCTCTCTTACAACAGGTTATATGAAAGATGACTTGTCAATTTCTCAACTGCTTGATCTGTAACACCCTTGCTGCTGAGCACTCTCAACAGCTTGTCACTTCTCGCTTTGTTCCACTCATTCCACTTTGCTTCCTTGAGGTGACCTTGGTTATATACCCCACAAAGAACGCACATCCTTTCGCATGCCATCTGCTGATTTGTCGGCTTGCTCATTGGCTGCACACTTTGGACACTCCTTTGTCTTTGGTGGCAACTGTACCACACGCCAGTACTTCTCTCCGCACAGTTGTCCTCTCTCGCGAGCACCTTCGCATTGGTTGAATGTACGGGACCCGATATGTCCGCAAGCAGGCCATGTTGATTGGTGATAGTGACACATTGTCTTAATTTGCCTAGTCTTTGAGGAAAGAGAAGGCATCGGTCATTGTAGCATACGACCGGGTTTTTATACTCAAAATCTGCCCGGGCTTGTGGGTCATCCCGATCTGCTGTCTTCTGCCTGTCCGGCTGTAAGCATTCTTTCTGGTGTGACTGTGAGTCGCTTTGATCATAAATCGCCGGAGTGGAGTCAAACACGGCCGGTAGAAAAAGACCAGAGCCGCTGCTGGCTTTTTCTACAGGTGATACTGGCATTATACCGAAAATGACACATCAGGTACATTCGATCCTGCTTGTAAGCGATCATCCATTCGACAGACCGAGAGTGGGTGGTGGTGCTGTTGATTTCCGCAAAACTTGCAGGTCGTGTAATGGATCGAGGGTCTTCGCTTTCATTGGATCTCGGTCTGGAGAGCAGTCCTGGCTTCCGATGCAAGCTCAGTGGATCTCGTAGATGATGCGTGCCAGGATCACGGGACCAGGACGGATCGCATCCGTGCATTCATCTTTAATGGCTGGCTCGCCAGCACTCTTCGACTCGGCGATGAAGTATGTCAGGCTTGGTGAGCTCGGGCGTTCTGCAGACTGTGGTTGTTGCCAGTCAGAAATACAAATTGATCTTGTTGACCGGCACGAGGACTGACGGTGTGGAGGGATCGCAAGTGATCAGCACGATCCTAGAATGGCATCCGAAGAATCGACGAGAGTCATCTCTCGATTGGAGAGTGTCGCAATGAGAACTTGGACGGCGACAAATCTGAATTTCCTCGTCGTTCGACGGATCCTGTGGTTCAGTTCACCGCGGCCAACAACTTTCCGTCTGGTGTTTTCACTTCGTCGTTGATGAAATCTCACCCACCATACCTTCTCCACCACGTGCGCAACACGACCGCTCAGTACAAGGCCGCCATTGAGAATGCAACACTCGATGGCTTGGTTTCCAAATAGTTTTTCGAGAAATTCGTTACTGAACGGGTGATCTATCGCATTGTGAGAATGCCTCCACATGCTCAACAGGCCCAGGACCCTGGCGCTTGTCAATCTGACGACACTGAGGAGCATGGTGACGGTTTACCTCGTACATCTCAGACCCCTTCCACACCTCGATTTCGCGACGACGAGGATAGATGTGAACACATTCATCGCTCCCAGAGCGATCCCAGAAACGTGCTGTCTCGTCCTGTCAACACGCAAGTTCACCAATCCTTTCCTGGAAGACCCCATACTCAACACCGGCACGCACATGCGCTTCCCGAGCAGAGAGATGCCTGGGCCGTGTCGAAACGAAGTCGCAACTATGGAACTGCTCGCACTAGAAGCCGCAGTCCCATCGCCTTTGGACAGACCTCCCCATCAGTGTACGCTAGCAGACTGTCTGATCACGCTCGCAATGACGAAGAGAAAGCTGCCGTCCTGCACCAGCGCTATAGAAATCGTGGTCGAGCTATGCACTCTGGAACGACTCGCAACGGCAAGCTCAACGAAACCACACACTATGCGCCTGCTTTCCTAGCTGCTTTCAACCGCACCAAGATTGGCCATACACCTGCTGCATCCCATGCCGAATATCCTTCCGCATATCGTCATCCTCCCAACTATCACCGTTGTCATCTCCGCGGCCCCTCTAACAACGCTCACCATGGATTATAAGCCGTCCATTACGAGAATACAGGTCATATCGCAATCTCCAGATCTCTCAAGTCTTCGACCGTTCCTAAAAGGGGACCACTGGAAAGAGAGAGCAGTCTGTTGGAGAAGAGAATTGAGATGATTTTGTTGAGATGGTCCATTGCGTATCTGTCAAGAAAACTGGATCTGACTATATTTTCGCCATAGCGGAGTCAAGCCAGGGGTTGGTTGGTATCCGCGGAGCAGCCACGCCGTTATCCGAACCAGTTGGAGCAAGAATATGGACATAGTACTTCCCATCGTTTCACGGAAAAGCAGATACAGTGTTTCAAGATTCCTCTCTCTATCCCTCATGTAAATCACTGTGAGCAAGGCGTAGATGTGGAGCTCAGCTCGCATAGTGACTCAGTCCTCCTGTGGTGCAGATGGCTTACCACCTTCTTGGCCAATGTGAATCTGTCGCTATAGAGCAGGCGAGGAACAAGGAGTTCAGGCGATATGATCGACTTGATCGCGCCACGTATCTTTTACCCGGAACCAGAGCGGGACCATAACTTGGTGGTCTTGTTTAATGGCTGTCCCGAACAGCTTCATTCGATAAAAGTCCTTCACTTTTTCGTCACCTTGGATTTCGCGTTCACACCACCACGGAGTTGGTCGCGCCAACTTTTCAGTGCCTCCTTTTGCTTCTCATCCTCCTGCAAACCACACAGAAACCACATCATAGCACAATGGAGCAAGAAGACTGGAACTCCACCTCGCACTTGCTCGACCTGCGCAGTTCTGCTCGATATGCTCTTGATTCTAGCAGCCAGCCTCTGCATCACAACAACAATCTCGACACCGCTCGCGCCGCCCGTCCTGCTGCACAGTCTATTGACACTCAGGCGCCCGCCCTTCAGAGACAAGTGCCTTCGGATGCCTTCTCGCACCGCCCTCCCGTGTTTCGCCCGTCTACCACCGCACGCTTTCCCAACCAGCAAGTTCAAGCAGTTAGAAGTCGCAGCCGAAGTGATGTTGGCGAATTGCAGGTCGGGATGTGTCGTGGCAGACCTGCTTCGCCGCGTGGCAGGAGCCGCAGTCCAACTGCAGCTACACGCCCTCTGATCTACCGCAACCGCCATCAGGAGGTCACTGCTTCACGTCATCAAGCTACAGGCGCCCCTGATCGCAATGCTGGAGGCGATGCTGTAGATATTCCTGTTGAGGACACCCGTCGTCCTCGTCTGGAACAGCTGGCGAGGAAGAAGAATGACTATGGGGTTTGCGTTACCTGCTGGCTCAATGAGCTACCTTGTGATCACCAATGGCCTTGCCATGAGTGTACAGCCAGCGGCAAGTCTTGCGCCTACATCACCTGCCCTATGGGTCACTATCAACTCGATCACAAATGTCCCTGCCATCACACAAAGAGAACCCCTCTGGAGAAGATTTCGGCTCGCGAGGTCGGCTCATCTATGCATCTGGTAGTCCTGCTCGATCTTCGTCGCCTCTCAATCGACTCATACGATATGAGCGGGATGCAGACGAAGCTACAGAGCTCAGACCGTGCACAACAGATCTTCTTCCAGTTACAGCCAGAACTCCAGTCTGTTCTCCAGCAAGGAAACGAGCTCCATCTGCATCAAGTCAGAAAGCTGATCCGCGAATTGGACAAGGTCCCTCGCTCAGAGCTATTAAAACTATCAGAGCTATTGAAACTATCGGAGCTATTAAAACTATCTCGCGTCTCATCGTCGAGTTGATCGAGGAGAAGAAGTGGGTAAGATCTGCCAGTTTTTGATGAACATTGACTTACGGTGTACAGACGGAGTCCATTCCGTGAGCTCTGAGAGCAACACCACGAAGATCGCGAGTTCGCACCTCAGGAAGCTGGTCATGTGGAGACTCGAGACACTCCAATGGTGGACCCAGAAGACCAGACATAACTTGCTGATTGTTGCCCTTCTCATGACTCGAACAAATTGACGAATCACCAATCGCTGACTTGAAAACAAACTATATTGTTGCTGCTCTGTGGACCAGGTTATAGGGTCGAAAGTTCTCAAGGGAGCCAGGGATGACCTTTGACTGCCAACGTCAGGAGTCTGCGGAAGTACAACGGTCTATAATGGTGTTGGTTTGAGGGCAGACGGGTCTGGTTGAGAATATCAGGCTTGAGAGTAATCATACGCAGTCGAAGAATCAAAGTAACGTACAGGCACTAGAAGGTACATTCCTCGTTAGTGTTTCCATTGTCCCATCGAGAAAGAACAAACACATTGTCTTGCAACACTTTCACTTCATGTCAAGATTGAGAAGATGCGATCAAGTTCTGTGACACTTACTACTCTAATTCTGAATCGATGGCTGCTGCAGACTATTCGCCAAACAAGGTATCAGAATCAAGAGTATCCCACAAGAAGTCCATCGTCAATACGAAAAGCAGTTCCATCTGAGAGCCCGACGCACCGAATCGAACACACAGCCTTCAGGTATGCAAAAAGAGCAAAACCAAACGCAACCACAACCACTGGGCCAGCTACACATCTCCTTCGTGAACTAGGGAGGGCCACTGGGGGCGGTTGTGATTGGTCTGGTGAGATTCAAGCCTATTCCGATACAATGTATGGTGCTCAAATCAAGGATCCACGATCAACCTCGGATGCTGTACACAGAGGGGCGGAGCTCCGCTCCATGCATAGTCTATCCCAATCCTCTATGGAGACAGATAAACTGTTCATTCGGGTCCGAGTCGACTCACTCCAGACCAAGTTGTCCGCCACCTCGCTACGTGAACCGTGCTTCTATCGTTCATCGCCGCAGTCATACTGCCATCAATGGGTCTGTGATCCCGGACGATGTAGATGATGATGGGGAAACTACCATAAGTCTCATGATGGCTATAAATAATCATGATCTGGGCTCCAGCAAAGCCTCTCGATCCAGTCATGTGCCGATCTTTCCAGTTCCACCTCCTGGTCACCCTTCTGGTCAATCCCGCTATGTATCTCTATCACCTTCTTCCTACAAGCGTCTCCCATCTAGCCATCGTGGAGGGTGCTCTGTCCCTAATTTTCGCCTCTCATATCAGTCACACTAAGCCACGGGGTTGCTTTGTTCAACGCTTGTTGACCTTGCCTTTGTGCTTTATCACAATATCCGCATCCGGCCTGCAGTATGTCATGACCATGCCGTCAGATTGATGGAACAGAGTGAGACTTCGACCATCCGACATGAAGCTTCAAGTATGCTGGATTTCATAAAATGAGAATAACGAGCCAGAAGCGATTGGGATTCCTCTGGCACCAGTCATCTCCATTGGATTCCACTACAACCTGACCAAGACATCGAAACCCAAGCATCTCGATGATCCGAACCGACCGAGCGTCTTTGTCATCAAATTCGCGTTCCACTTCCGGATCGTTTTGAAGCCCATCAGAACAAAGACTAAAAATCACGAAGGTTGACAGCATCATATCCGGACTGACTTCGACCAAGAGAACAAAGACGATACTACTCCAACAGCGGGAGACGCTTTGTTCCTCTCCAACCAGAAGATGTACGGGTACGGATGGCCAATGTCTGACCAGTCAGCAACATATCAGTAGCTTCCTTATTGTCATCCTGGTCCGCCCGCTATAAGATATTTGGACTTTTCGTTGTCAACCATCATAGTTCCACTCACAAATCTCTTGATCTTGCTACACAGTCCGACGTGGAACGAAAGTTGTCACATCTCAAATCATGGCACCTTCTCAAAATACGCGTAGCAGCGGGAATCCTCTAGTAGCACCTCTACCCGCATCGACCAGAGCAAGTCGTGCTGTAGCCCCTGTTCCTGCAGCCCCTGTTCCTACAGTTCCTGTTCCTGCAATTCCTGTGCCCGCAGCCCCTTGGGGTATGGCAGCACTTCCTGTGGAGATTGCAAGAATGTTCTGGGAAGCCGACAATGAGGGCTCCAAACACAAGGAATTGACTCTCACGTTCCAACCACCACTTGTACCACTAGCAAATACTGCGCCATGGCTGCCTAATGATCACCCCCTACACCATTTATCAGCAAGTAAGCCTCCCGCAGGCAGTGACGATCTATGGCTACTCAAAGGGCACTTTCCGTCTCATGTATCAAGACACACATGTTACGTGGCAGATGAGACTTACCCATTCGGAATCATACGGCAAAACGAACGAGGCTTGATTGTTCGGATTGACATCTCCGTTTCGGATCGAAACCGTAGTCTGAGGACCATCTGCTCAGCCCTCAGCACAAATGGGGATCTCGATCAGAAGATCCATCGAATCGAAATGGCGGGATGGCGCTCCATCTCGTTCTCTGCTCTTGTCTACCTGATCCTAGAGTGTGGAAATTATCCTCATCTACAGGCACGAATCGCCGCTGGTGAGTTTCATTGGGCCGACGGCTACTCGGTGCATATGAAAAGGTTGGCACATACCCTTCGCGACGATATCTTCCAATATGGTACGCTCCCCGAGGGAATTGATTATGTCCCTACGGTAGCAAAGAAAGTCTGGAAATATCTGAACCCGCCCATCGACCAGCCGGTGGGTATACCCACAACAGCGCTGTGGCAATGGAATGACCGTAGGACAATTCGCTCGTGGATGAACACAGGATTCTTTCACAGTCATACCTGGCAAGAAGCACTTCAGCAGAGTTGAGTAGGGAGATGGGCCGGTGAATAACAGCAAGTGCAGATATCATGGTGGCATGAAGTTGTGTACATACAATATGATTTCTTGTCGATAATCCACTTGAGCATACCATCATACTGATTCGGTCCGTCTAGACCTACACGATAGGACTCTCGACAAGGTAGCAGAGTGCTGCGAGTACAACAAGAGTCTGAGATTAGGAAGGGTGGGAGATGCCAACAAGTGACCAGTCAGTGTAGTTCGGACAGACACTAGAGATCCAGAATGTGGGAATCCTATCGACCCAAGAACATTACTGCTGCTCGCTTCGTCTCCCGCATCCGGATCTCCAGAGAAAAGCAGAACAAAGGCCAGAAGTGTTGGGGCTGGCCTCATCGAATCCGGAAGTCGAACAAAGAGGGACATACACCATCGAGAGACAACAAAGCCCAAGCTGTGATCATTGTCATCAGATTTGACTGTTATAAAATGCCTATACTTTCCTTGGAACCAGTATCATCCTAACCACACATCCCTTGACCATCTCATCTACTTGAGCAAATATTATCTCACTTTGGAACATGGCCCAACCAACGGTAGCCCCTCGACCGGATACCGTCGACCTCGGTGATCTCGCAGACCTTCCCGCTGAGGTCCGTTTGATGATCTATCAAGAGCTCAACGATGCCGCTAGACACTCGCAAGTTTACCTGGCGTGCCGAACAGGAGGAGCTAACGACCAGCAAACCAATCTTTTCTTGGTAAACGGGCACCCTCTCTCTTATATAACGAGAGCTCTAGTCTGGGATGCAGATGGAACTTATCCATTTGGAATCATACGAAACAACCGATTGCCTCTCTTGGTTCAAGTTGACATGTCGTCTTCAAACCCTCATCACTCTCTGGCGGCCATCTGCGCGGTCGTGAACGCTCAACCCGGATTCCAGAACAAGATCAAGCATATCAAGTTTAAGGGATGGGAATCAATCTCCTTTCGGGGTCTTGTTCAATTGATAATCGATTGCGTAACCGATCCTCATATCACCAGTGTACTTCAAAATGACAAGTATACCTGGAGCGAATGCCAATCTTATCCCTTGGGAAGCATGCTTACGCTATTCTGGAAGGACGTGCTCCGTCTCGGCGGAGGTCTCCCAGTCCCTGACCCCGTTGAGTTCGTAGCTAAGCAGCTTTGGGCATATCTGAACCCCCCTGCTGTTCGTCCGACTGGCTTGGAGGAGGTAGCCAAGTGGGTAAGACAGAGGCAGATCCGCGAGAGGATGAACACTGGCTTTTTCTCAAGTCTGAATGTGACCGAGGCACTTCAGAAAAGTTGAGTTAGTCTAGTGTACGACAAGGAGTGTAGGCTGTTCTTGAATAGGTTATCCGTCGGCAGGGTCGTATATAGAAGTACTTTGTTTTTTTGTTATTCGACCAAATTTAAAAAGTCAAACTATTCAAAACTACTTGGTCACTTTTCGTATGAATGTTCATCTTCGCAGCGTACAATCGGTTCTGATCGGGGTACTTCGAGTATTGGAAATGAGGCTACTAATAACATCAGCGGGAGCGTTACTATGTCATTACACGAAAGTTGTGTTTGAGCAGGAGAATTGCTGTCCTTGTTGAACAGGACGACGAGCTGGAAGAAATAGCAAATTGAGAGGTGAAGTTGACATCGGGGTTGTACTCTCAGCTCGGGCCGGGATTCAAGACATCAAACGACAACTCCTCATCGCAATAGCAACTTGCCTAGCACAACAATCTCTCGCGATGACCAAGCTCAACACTTGAAG
This sequence comes from Aureobasidium namibiae CBS 147.97, assembly GCF_000721765.1. NCBI lineage: Eukaryota > Fungi > Ascomycota > Dothideomycetes > Dothideales > Saccotheciaceae > Aureobasidium > Aureobasidium namibiae. The sequence continues at coordinate 810,233 of NW_013581204.1, forward strand.
TAGTAGCCGGTTCATTCCGCATGTCTGATTAGAGCGTCAGTCTGCAACAAAGCGGTCTCTGCTGCTTCTCGAGCTTTCGTCATCGCCTTCGTCGGCACTCCTTGCAGTATCACAGTACTACCGACTGTGTCTAGCCCATCTCGATTACCGATATCTCATGATTGTGCTATCCCAGGTGTGATCTCCACCCATGCGAAGAGGAAAACACGGGGGCATAAAGCAAATCCCGATTCACTGCAATGTCATGACCAAACCCCGACGCGCTTCCGAGAACACCGAACTTCAAAACAGCGTACGAAAGCACCTGCCAGCTTATCTCGGGGTCTGGTATGAGTGTTGCGCTTGGAAACATACCTAGCACATCATACGACTTCTTGAACATCAGGCAATTCCATCCGAGAATGCTGCGATAGCAAGGTCGGCCTGAGTGCTTTGCCACTGCATCGAGGATGGGCAGCACCGAGATGTATGCGACGTCGGAGTCACACAACATCCTGATCAGAGATGGTAAACAAGGTATATAAACCTCGTTGGTCTGGACGATGGAAAGGAACATCAAACTCCATCATCACAACTTCCACCAACAACAGACTCAGACACTCATTTGGAATGGTCGCTACTATCAAGAAGTACAAGGCTGCCGCCGTCAACGCTGAACCTGGATGGCTCAACCTCGAGCTCTCCATTCAGAAGACTATTCACTGGATCAACGAGGCTGGTCAGAATGGCTGCAAGCTGATTGCTTTTCCTGAACTGTGTATGCATATCCGTTGCTATCCAGTTGCTTCGTCTTCTGACCGTGTGATAACATAGGGGTTCCCGGCTACCCTTACTGGATGTGGCGCGTCAACTACCAAGAGTCACTGCCTCTTCTGAAGAAGTACCGCGAGAACAGTCTTCCCAGCGACAGCCCTGAGATGCATCGCATCCGTGCAGCTGCAAAGGAGAACCAAATCTTTGTTTCTCTTGGCTACTCTGAGGTTGACCTGAACTCGCTTTACACTACTCAGGTTTTGATCTCGCCTACCGGTGATATCCTTAACCACCGCCGCAAGATCCGTGCTACACATGTTGAGAGACTTGTCTTTGGTGACGGTATATTCAGACCGATTGCAAGGAGCAAAGACAAATTGCTGACAACGACTCGATAGGTACTGGCGACACCACCGACTCCGTTGTAGATACTGAGATCGGTCGAATCGGCCAACTCAACTGCTGGGAAAACATGAAGTATGCATACATCAACCATACTAGATGGCCCAAAACACTGACTATCTCAGCCCTTTCCTCAAGTCTTACGCCGTCAGCAAGGGCGAACAGGTTCACATCGCCGGCTGGCCCCTCTACCCTCACGCCACAACTCTCAAGTACCCGGACCCTTACACCAACATCTCCGACGCCAATGCCGACATCGTCACTCCTGCCTATGCCATTGAGACTGGCTCCTTCACTCTTGCTCCCTTTCAGATGATCTCCAAAGAGGGTGTTGATTTGCAGACTCCTCCTTGTAAGGAACGTGAAGACCACAGAATCTACAACGGAAACACTAGGATCTATGGTCCTGATGGTCAGCTTTTGATCACTAAGCCCAGTGATGATTTCGAGGGGCTGGTGTATGTTGATATTGACCTTGATGAGACGCATTTGAGCAAGGCTTTGAATGACTTCGTAAGTCCTGTTCGGAGTTCTCAGTTGTGAACCAATGCTAATGTGTATGGATATAGGGTGGTCACTACATGCGTCCTGACCTTCTTCGTCTTGTCGTCGACACTGACCGCAAGAGCTTGGTTAGCAAGGATGATGGAAGCGGCAAGTATATTGTCGAGAGAACAATTGATCGTGTGGGTTTGAGTACACCTTTCAAGGATCTGCCTATTGCTCAGAATTTCGAGAGCAACCCTACTCCTGCTCAAAGCGAGTAGAAACCTTAGTCCAGGTCACCTTCTTGTTGCTGGACAATTTGGGGACAGCGTTGTCTTATTGTACACATGTAATATCTCCACTCCTGCTACCTACCATGATCTCACTCAATCATCATCCTCAAGTCTAACATCCCCCCACCCATTGCCATCCTGATGAGCAGCCTTCTCATCATTGCAATAAAGATGCACCCACCAAGAATAAGCACCCGTAAACAAACCCCCTCCAACTGTATTCCCCAGCGTGATCGGAATAAGGCATTTCCACACAAACATGCCCACTGACATTTCCGACCCCAACATCATCGCTGTAGACCCAAGATACATATACTCAACAGTATGCGGACACTTTGCCGCCGTCGAGATAAAGAATGGTAGGTGCAATGCTAGGGCTTTACTGATGCCATCTTGGTTCTGGGTGCCTAGCATCATTGCAAAAGTGACTAGCCAGCCGCAGAGAATGGAACGAAGGAAAATGATGTGCCATTGGGAGGAAATGATGTCCTCTTGGATCATGGAGATGGTGCCGGATTTGAAGGGATCCTCGCTGAGGATTTCGGTTAGGTGGGTGAAGAGGGAGGCAAAGAGGAGGGAGCCGAGGAGGTTGCCGACCCAGGATGCTATGCCGGTGCGAAGGTATTGGAGGGGTGTGCCTTTGCGTTCTAGGGCGGTCATGACGAACCTTTGAAAGATAAGATTGCGTTTATGAGATGGACGGAAAGGTGATAACTCACCACATGGGGTAGCCAGTGTACAGTTCAGCTCCTACGAGGTAGATCAAGACCAGACCGATGGGAAAGGTAAGGCCTTGCAAGATACGTGGGAGTCCAGGATTGGATTCTGCCAACTGTGGAGTGCCTGTTACCAACGTGAGGGACAACAGGCCTCCAGCCGACATCAAAAGAGCTCCATAGATGTTTTTGAGAAATGTCAATTGCAAGTCTTCTTCAAGATGGTGAACGCCGGTCTCCAAGGTCTTCTCTGCAGCCTTTCTTGGTGAAACAGCTCCAGTGGACATCGTTCTTGGCTCAATTGCTCAGTTGACGATTGAAACTGTGTTAGTGATGAATCGGGTAATTCAGTTTGTGTTCAAGAAAAGGCATGGCCACAATAACGAGTCGAGGTCTGGAAGTTTCATAGTGATGACGATTCAATGATGCTCGGAGGGAGGATCATAATCTTATCTGATCGATCTGCAACGGTTCATAGATATCCTCAGACCATTCTCACCGCCAGACGCGTTCTTCGTCCGCAAGGACGAATGTGACGCGTTTTTAGCTAACGATCAACGTGTTGGAGGCAGCGACGAGTCAAGACAGACCCTCCAGAGTCCGCTATCGGATAGTTGAAGACTTCAGGTAACAGTTGAACCTGGCCTGGACAGAGAAAGCCAGCAGAACGCAGGCTGAGGAACAGCATCATCTAGATCCCAAGAAGTGTGAGCTGGCTCTACAGCATGGCCTAGAAAGATGTGATGAACATCGAGGTATACAGCACCTTGATTGGAATCAGAGAGTCAGTTACCCCACATGAAACATCAGGGTCAACTTTCGGGCGTGTCCGGGCGCCATCGGCCCCACGATCCAAGGCCTCCCCTCTGTACAAACATGCCGACCACAACTTCCGCTCCACATCCAGAAAGCTCACAGGTCATTTGGAAGTCAGTCCAGCTTTGAAACCTGCCGAAACAAGGCCCCGAAAGCTTGCAACATACACCGGAAGAAACATGCGGTAAGGAACTTGTAAGTGATGTTCTTGTCGTGGTCGGCCAAGAGGGGCAGTTGGGCTGTGTAAGGATGCCGGATGGCGTGACATCTTGTCACTTTGGCGGAATATCTCGCTCCACAAGATGAGTTGTTAGTGGGGCAATCTCCTAGAATATGGTATGATTTAGGCGGTGGTTGCGCAATGTGAGGTAGCAGTGCATTTTTAGGTTTATGGAAGATGTTTTGTAAGCCGTATAAAGAGAGGTGACTCCCTGCTTGGAAATCATTGACTGGTATTTTGGGCGCTTAAGAAGACATTGCTGCCACTTTCATCACCTGGACGACAACACTGAGTTTTGGAGGATCACATGTAAGTGTTGGTTTGTGTTGCTGCTTGCTTTCAGAGGCTGATGCAAGATTCAGAGACTATATTCATCACCACCATGACTTCTCCCTCGGCAGCACTCATGCAGAGCATTCGCCCAGGCACCACACACTTCAACGCCATGAGCCCCAAGGATCGCGTCAAGCTTATTGGAATCATGGGATACTGCACAATTGCATTCAGCGCACCATTTGCCGGAGCGGCAGAGATGAGCAGACGTACACGTGACGACACCACATACGCAAAGATGTCAGTAGAACAACAAGAACAACAGCAACAGGTACAAGCTTGTACTGACAGAGTTCCAGGCGGCCCCTCAGCTACAGAGACTGCCTTGCCAACGGCTCTCGACTTGAGGACTATGCTGGTCTTGGTCGTAGATCTTGAGCAGAAGGAAGCTGCACGGATGATGATGGTTGCTTTTGGGCACACGGCGTCTGGGATATAGCCCGGCATGGCTTTGCATGGACAACAGGCGTTTGAAAACATGAATAGAGAGCGGGGAAGAGTGGTGTTGTTTTTGTTACTCATGATATCCAGGAACAAGAAAGGCAAGCTTCGAGAAGGGCGATATATGCTCGAGCGCAAGAACAAGGGAAGGCAAATAAACTCCATGACAATGCTTTATGATACAAATCTTTCTTTCAAACAAAGCTCAGCTGAAGCGGTCGCCTTTCTTGCTCCTGTATGGTGCAGTGCTCTCGAAGCCACTGTGGGCATGGCTCTCGGAAGCGTGGCCAGAGGCGGGTGACATGTCTTCGGTTGCTTCTTTGCTCGGGTTTGCGTGGCCGTCTTGCTTCTGGGGAGGCATAGGGTAGCGGTTCTGGAGTTCGCGTTGTTGCATGCGTCTCTTGTTGTCTGCTTCTGCGCGCTCGGCACGGTCCTTGTTGATGCTCTTCTTGGCGAAGTAGTATGAGCCGCCGCCTGCGAGGACGAGGACGCCCCAGCCGTAGCTGTTCGACGAGTGCTGTTAGAAAGATTGTGTTGCGATCTGGACTTTCGAATTCAATGCGTACCCGACAGATCTGACCTGCGGGGCAAGTTAGTCGTCTGCTGCGCGCAGTATATGTTTACATCGGACTTGCAGTGTTCATGGTTGATATATGAGTGACGAATTGGCAGTGAATCAAGAGTGAAAGGTCACAAACAAAGAGAATGGTCAATTGGGGCAGAGTCGGGCAAAGTCGTGGCAGACAAATGGTTGCATCACCTGAGATTCACCTTGACGGAAGCCCTAGCCGCACCTTCTTGGTCAGACAAGCAACCGCAGCCGATGCGCCTTCCAGTTCACAAGTGGTAGACATCCACATGGCCGTTCATCGCAATAGCCATTGATATTCCCATTGCTACTTCCGGTTACCATCACAAGCCAGCACATGTCACTGCCGTCGCGAACAAAGGGCCGGTGTTAGCGGGAACAAGAGCACCCACCGAAGCTTCTCCGCCTGTCAAACACTCCGTCATTGTTACTGTACAACCTCCAGGCTGCGGCACGTGGTGTCACAATCAGAAAGTCCCTCGATCCGGATACAAACATCTGGCTTCCCGTCACAGACTCGACATCCTCTCCGAACATCCTCACCATGCCGCCAAAACGCAAGGCCGCCGCCGCCTCGGCTTCTCGCCCGTCCAAGCGCGTGGCGTCAGGTGTGAACACTCCCGTCAGCATGGGCAGTAGCGACGACGAGTACATGTCCGAGGACCCAGACGACTACACGCCACAGAACGACGACTACGAAGAAACCGTCAAGAAATTCCAGCCCTCCTCATACCGCAGCAAAAACGTGAAACCTCAAGAGGCAGATCAAGCAACTCGTCTCTTTCGCGCCGACAAAGACCACTCCGCCCTCGAGCTGAAGCCTGACCACGCTGTGCGCCCGCTCTGGCTCGACCCCGAAAAGGGAAGAATCGTCGTCGAAACCTTCTCTCCTTCCTTCAAACAAGCTCAAAACTTCTTGATCAACATCGCCGAACCCCAATCTAGAACTACAAACGTTCACGAGTACACCATCACCGGTCACAGCCTGTTCGCCGCCGTCTCGGTCGGTCTCACAACAGACGACATCATCCGTCAACTCGAGGTCTTCTCAAAAATAAAATTGCCCGATGGCTTGAAAGAATTCATCTACACCTCGACCCAGTCGTACGGAAAAATCAGGCTGGTCCTCAAGCACAACAGATACTACATAGAAAGTCAGGATGCTTCTGTCCTGCAGATGCTTTTGCGCGATCCGGTCGTCGGCCCAGCCAGGATTCACGAGACAGACGAGCTGATTCAAGAGAAAGCGCCTCAACTAGGAGGCTTGGTCATTCCTGGAACAAAAGACGCGGCTGGTGTCAAGCAAGCTGAAGCCCAAGCACAAAGGAAGGCTGCCAAGAAGGACGATGATGACGATGACGAGGATGATGACAACAGGAAAGATGAAGCAGAACAAGACATGACGGCCTACCTGAGAGATGAGGACGACGATGATGAAGGTGATGAAGTTCATTCTTTCGAGATTGATGGTGAGAAAATTCAAGCAGTCCAGCAACAATGCAATGTCACTCTGGGATTACCACTCACGAACGAGTACGACTTCCGGAATGACGACATCAACGCCAACCTGGACATTGATTTACGGCCTATGGCTCAGATCAGATACTACCAAGAACATGCTCTCAGTAAGATGTTCGGTAACGGTCGTGCCAGAAGTGGAATCATTGTCCTGCCGTGTGGTGCTGGCAAGACTCTGGTCGGCATCACTGCTGCCTGTACTGTCAAAAAGTCTGCTATTGTGTTATGCACTTCAGCCATGAGTGCTTACCAATGGAAGAACGAGTTCTTGAAGTGGTCTAACATCAGCTCGGACGATATTGCTATCTTTACCTCTGGCGAGAAGGAGAAACTCAACCAACGAGCAGGTATCATCGTATGCACCTACAGTATGGTCACCCAGAATACTCGTAGAGCCCACGACAGTCAGCAAGTCATGGACTTTATCCAAAACAGAGAATGGGGTCTGATGGTACTCGATGAGGTTCACGTTGTGCCTGCCGAAATGTTTAGACGTGTAACATCAAAGATTAGATCACACTCGAAACTCGGATTAACTGCTACATTGCTACGAGAGGATGACAAAATCAAGGACCTGAACTTCCTTATCGGTCCCAAACTCTACGAAGCAAACTGGCTTCAACTGTCAGAAGAGGGCCACATTGCTCGTGTCCAATGCGCTGAAGTCTGGTGTCCCATGACAACAGAGTTCTACGGAGAGTATCTCAAGGCTCGCACCACCAACAAGCGTTCTCTACTTTCCACCATGAACCCCAGAAAGTTCCAGGCCTGTCAATTCTTGATTGACTACCACGAGAAAAGAGGCGACAAAATCATCGTCTTTTCTGATAACGTATACGCTCTTGAGAAATACGCCAAGCGACTCAAGAAGCCATACATTTACGGAGACACACCTCAAAGAGAGCGTGAGCTGGTTTTGCAGAACTTCCAGCAGAACGAAGCAGTGCGAACAATCTTCCTGTCCAAGATTGGAGACACCAGTCTGGATTTGCCTGAGGCAACTTGCTTGATTCAAGTGTCCAGTCATTACGGGTGAGCTGTGAATTGTTTGTGTGACAGATACAGTGGCTAACGATATTGATTCCAGTTCTCGTCGTCAGGAAGCTCAACGATTGGGTCGTATTCTTCGTGCCAAGCGCAGAAACGACGAAGGCTTCAACGCCTTTTTCTACTCCCTCGTCTCAAAAGACACCAACGAAATGTACTACTCCTCCAAACGCCAAGCTTTCCTCGTCGACCAAGGCTACTCCTTCAAAGTAATCACCCATCTCACCGGCATCGACAAAGTCGAAGGTCTGCATTTCCGCGACACTTCCTCCCGCATGGAACTCCTCGAAGACGTCCTCATGGCCGGCGAAGAAAGCGGCAGTGTGGAAAATATTCAAGATGATCTGTTCAGTGGACGACAGATGCACAAGGGACCCAAAGGCAAACCTGGCGTTCGTCGTACTGCTGGCGCGCTCTCAGAATACGCTGGTGGTAAGGATATGGCGTATATCGAGTATAACAAGAGTAGAAACAAGGAACTCAAGAAGAACAAGCCGACGAGTAAGTTCTTCAAGGATATCCAGAGGACGAATGAGAAGAGAAAAGCGGCCAAGGACATGTGATGTGAGCCTTTTTTCACATGCATAAGACGAAACAAAAATTATTTGCATATCTTTATGATGACGAAGGAGTTCCTGGTATCGGCAGGCGCGGGTGTCGTTTCTTTTCCTTCCGAAATATTCATAGAAAAGGCAAGAGCCTAGTATCATTATTCCCAACCATTCAAGCAGAATGGTCAGCTATCCCACGCTTCTCTGATCTAAACTGCACAGAAACTTCATCGCCGTTACACTCTCTTCCAAAAGCATACATGAATAGGCAAAGAGCTGCGATATCATAAGACCCTTCGAAGACATGCGCCGGAACAGACATACCAGACTTTTGCTCGCCGCTCTACCTTTGCATCAAAGCCTCAAAAAACGTCGAATCATTTTATTCTCTCTGAGCACGAGCGACCATTGCTCGTCGACCAGATTTTTTACAGAGCAACACGTGGACATCAGCCAGAAGATATGGCCCCTCCAAGGAAGAATCGTGATGAAGAAAAAAGGTGTCGACGTGAAAAGATCAGAACATGACAATTGGAAAGCTATGCTTTTGCTTGTGAACAGAACCCTCTGACCAGAAATGCCATGCTCCTACAATGATTCCTCCTAAACTCCATTCTCCATTACATGCCAACGAATAGACTCTTGTATTGTACAAACTCCGTCAAAGTCCATGTTTAGACGCCCGACATCAGCATCGTGCTGCTTCCCTTCCCACTTCAAACACACTCCCACTCGGCAAAAACACACCACCTCGCACTCCGGTCCGCGAGCACCAACCCTCTATAAACACCCCTCTCACCGACTTTGATGACAGTCTCCCAAGTGCTCCCCAGACCCTCTTCTTCATCGCCTACTCCACTACCTCCACCTCTACTGCCACTTCCCGCCGCAGACCCACCGTACTCTTGCTTTCTGGTGAATCTGATGATTTTGCCAGTGGGTGATTGGATGGCGAGTTTGGCTGGTTTGGACTGCTTGTCGCTGAGTGCTGAGGAAGATTCAGAGTATAAGCTGCCGGTGTGGGAGGCGCCTGCTGAGGAAGATGCCATGGACATTGCTGAGGATGGACGAGCAAAGGGTGCTGGCGAGGTGGAGCGCAGGCCTAATGCAGAGTTACTGCGTGCAGAAGTATTGTTGGAACCGCCCCAGGTGTCTGGCGAGAAGCGCGAGAGTGAAGATGGGTGTTGGCGGACGCAGAATACAAAGGTATTGTTGATGACTAGACGGCTGCATTGTGGTTGCGCGACGTAGAGGTCATGGCGTTGGGCGTGAGGGGTAGGATGTCTGGTGAGGAAGGCGTAGGGGGGATTTTGTCCTGTGTGCATGAGCGGCACGGCGAGAGCGAGGGCGTGTGGGTTGTCCTTGATACTGTGCATGAGACCGCGTTTGCCGGCGTAGACTTTGAGGACTCCTTCGCCTTCGTCACCGGGAAGCAGTGCTTTTACCATGTAGCTCTTCCTGCCCGCAATCCAAGTAGGTTGGGCGAGTGCAATCTTTCTCGTCACATCCCCTGATTCGAAGAGGTCGCCGTCCATGTCGCGAGCGAAAGCGCGGGCTTCGACTTCTGCAACGATTTCCACGTCTTCAGGAACAGTCAGCTGGAGATGTGCCATTTCGAGATTCTCTAAGTAGGCGACCGAGGTGTCGTAATTCGTAAGCTCGATATGGTGACGGAAGTAAGGTGGGCAGGCGCATGGCAATGAGATGAGGACTTCATGAGGAACAGGAGGAACGATATGCTGTTGCTCAGGAAGCAGAGGGATGTGGGTATAGCAAATCTCCATAGGCCGTGTAAGGAAGAACCAGTGATCTGCGACAGTGTTGTTGGCTGAGCTGTACAAGCTTCGTTTGGGGTTGGTGGGGTTGGCCAGAGAGCAGTCCATGATACGCCATTCGCCATCGATGATGACCGCATTCCAGAAGTGGTTTGGTCTTGCAATGGTTTCCAGATCAAGACGTTCTCCAGGTCCTTTCAGATATCCACGTACAACCTCGGCATGAAGACCAACAGCAGAGCAAAGGTCACGCACCAGCGCGGCAATCTCCTCACCACAGCCACGCTTGGATTGCAAAACACGTCTGGTATCGATTTGACCTTCAAAGTCTTCTTCCCAGGTGATTCTCTCCGATACCCATGTAAAGATAGCGCGAAGACGTTGGACATCGCTGCGGTAGGGTCTGCAAAGATAACTCTGTGCCAATGATGTCGGCGTGAGCATCTGAGGAAGAGCAGAGATGAACCTCGTACCCTTGTCCACCAGACCCAGACTCGGTGCAACAAAGTCTGTTGGCTCCGTAATAGCCAGTCCGTCAAGGCCTTCGTCGCCCTCGGTCCGCTCCAGAAGCTCCTCGACCGGGCTGAGAACGAGAACGTCCATCATCTCACAACGTTCGATGCGTTCAACTCTTTCATTCCTACTCAGCGAGTTGGAACGATTGACATCACGTCTCACCTGCATCCATCCATCGCCGCCTCCAAGCCCCATGTCTCGATGGGCAGTAGATGTCAGCGCAGGTGGAGAAGATGGCATACCACCAGAGATGGATGTGACGCCATCTGGGATGATGCTCTTCTTGGGTGAGCCTGCTCTGCTTGGAGGTCTTCCGGATGCAATTGTGCTTCTTGCATTAGCTGCTCCAGTTTTTGCAGTCGTCTTCGCCGTGTCAATCATCTTCCTGAAAAAGCCGCTTTTCTTGGCCTTGGGAGCGGAAAGACCTCCAAGCACTCCAGCAGTCTCGAATGGATTGGTAGTCCAGTCGGCGACGGGAGTTGGAGCAGGCTGAGTGGCATGACTTGAGTGGAAGCTGATGCCAGTCTCGGGAGATTGAGGTCGTGATTGCATAGCTGTCTTGGGTCGTTCTTCCTTGCCAAATTCTCCTTGAAGGTCGCCATACGATCTTGAACTCAAGGCACTCAATGGGCGTCTGCCTTTCACGCTTCCAGTCAAGCCCCACTTGCGCCTAGCAAAGCTACCAGCACTAGTGGCGCTGAAGGCACCTGCAGAATGACCACTCATGATGCTTGTGCTGGTAATCTGGGTACTGGTAGTGCTGGCTGTAGAAGTACTGTTAGTACCTGAGGAAGAGCTAGTCGCATTGGTCTTGCTGGTCTGTGTCCTGCGGAGTTGCTGTCTAGTGGCAATCTCATAGGCAGATTTCCTGGGACTGGGACTTCTCGGAACTTGAGTGCTGAAACGCAGACTGCCTGTACTGCTCTGACTGCTCGATGTTGTGGGTCTGCTGTCTGCTCCCCCGATAGTTTGTAGGTCAGCACCGGATGATTTTGTTCGCCTTAGTCGACTTTCCATGCGTGAGACGTACTCGTCCAGTGCTGGAGGGCCATCTCGTGAAGGTGGTAATGAAGGGATCGAGTGTTGGTCTTCCTGTGCATTAGCCAGCCTGTTAGGACTCGCTTCCCTGCGGTAGTTGTCCATAGCAGATTTTGCTCTAGCTTGGTGGGCCGACCGTGAGCGTATGAGGTCGAAAGCATCGGGCGACCAGATTCCTCCGTTGGGGCTTTCCGGACCAGGTGCAGGAGAGGATCTTCCAGCGACGCTGCTCATGTCGTGCAAAGAAGACATCACATCGGCCATGGCGTCGCGTAATGGCGAAGGGGTCATTCCAGAAGACTGACCATCCCTTGAGTGACCTCCAGGCGTGGCGTAGCCATTGTTCATGTCAGATTCGTGGGAAGGGCGTGGAGAAACAAGGCTGTTCTGTTGATGGAGGACACGATGAGGTGGTGGCGCAGGAGGCGGTGGCGAAGACGTGTCGTCCTGTGGAGCTGGTGAGGGTTGTCTTGACATGTGGTGCATTGGAGCTGGAGGTGCTGGTGAAGCAGTTCTGAAATAATCGTACTCCTGTGGAGGTCTGTATGCTTGGTATTGGCCGTCACCAGGCATGGGAGTAGGCATTGGAGATGGAGATGGCGAGTGGTGGAATTGAGAATGAGCGGGAGATGCAACGTGGTAGGAAGAAGTACTTTGTTGGAGAGGAGCGGGTGACATTGCCCGGTAGGGATTTGGAGAGGCAGCTCGACTGTACAAGTCCGCGTTGGTGTTTGGGTTGGGAGAAGCAGCGCGGTACAAGGCAGCATTGGGTGAGGCGTGCCTACTGTACATGGCTGATGGATTAGGAGAAGTTGAACGGTACATATCCTGTGGGTTAGGCGAAACAGGACGATACATGGCGGAGGGAGCAGGTGATGCAGCCCTATACATTGCTGAAGGTGCGGGTGACGTGGCTCTGTACATGGCCGAGGGAGCAGGCGAAGATGTTCTGTACATGGCTGATGGTGCTGGCGAAGTAGGTCTGTAGAATGCAGAAGGCGCAGGAGAGACTGATCGGTGCAATGTGGTAGGGGCTGGAGAGGAAGCTCTGTACATGTCTCCAGGCGAAGGTGCTCTGCTGGGAGAGGATCGTGGCAGCGGAGAAGGCACGCGGAAGGTCGAGTCTTCCTTGAGTGGTGATGATGGAGGCTTCTTGTCCGAGCCGGGAGGCTTTGCCGTCTTCATGCTCGAGTATGGGCTGAACTTCTTCTTTGCTTGTCGATCCTCTGGTGTGCTGCCTCGCGAATTGCAACCGTCATCGCGGTATCCAAACTCTTTATAACCCTGGAATGGTTTGCGGAAGACGCTCTTGGACTTTTGCGGCGCAGCGACGGCGGTTGGGGGTGAAACATTACGGCGGATGGGGGCTGGTTGGAACTTCTCGTCGAGCACTTGGACGAAGTTGGAGGGAAAGAGGCCAACCATGCGCCGGTCGCGCCTTAGACGGCCCATCCACCATGATCCATCTCCTGCATTGAGACACTCGATCAGGTCTCCCTCGATGAAGCCCAGGTCTTTCTTGGTCTGTAGAGAAGGTCAGCCATTGTTGCGCTCCTGAGCCGTGTCCGAGTTGTTGCCCACCTCTCCACCCCATGAATAGACAGCCTTGCACCAGCAGGGGAACTTGGTCGGTATTGACTGGCCCGCCATGTTGTGCAATTGAGTGATTGAGCCAGGTTGTATCGTAGTCCGGTTGGAAGGTCGCTTTGTTTACACACGGGCAGGCAATCCAACAGCGGTGACGCCAGAATTGAATGAAACAACAGAATGAAACGACCGGCCGGATCGCGAGAAGTCAAAAAGTAGGACTGGCCGAATTCTTCATGCGGCCATCTAGGTGGCCTATTTGGTGGTTGTCAAGCAAGTGTTGATTGTTTACCTTCACACGTAGATGCGTCTGAAGCTCAGCCGCCTGTACCACCAACCACATCCATTCACCACCAATGGCACCAAAGCGAGCCGTGAAGCCCCCGATCTGCCATCAAAATAGTAAAAAGACTCCATAATTCTCAGCTCCCATCTGTATGCCCACTCATAACACGACGGCATCCCTGTACATATGTCCCTTGCGACCCTTGATACTTTTGGGTTATACTTCGTTACCTCTGCTGGCCCACAACAAACCGTGCCCTTGCTGCCAGAATTCCGAGATCTGATAAGCTACTGCTCCATTCGCGAACCGCTCCCTCGTGCACACTGCACAAGGTTTGCTCTACACGCTGAGCATTGGCGATACCCACAAAACTACTGCATCTGCCCTGCTTGTCCACTTCCTTGCTGCACCGAATCGCCAGCCACGCCTTTTTCTTGCACCAACAACCACAGATCCGTCACTATTTGACCGTCTCTTAAAGCATTGCAAATCATTCAATCCACGTTTCATCAATGCTTCCTCCTCGATTGAGAGAGCCTGCTTCCGTTGTACACGCCGAGTGCAGCGTCTTGGTATCATATTTAGTTAGACTCCGTGAATCCCCCAACTCCGTTGTTGTTTTGCCTGCCCCACGCCGTTATGCATTCGCTAAAGTTGACGCGCTAATCCTCTCGCGCTTTATCTACACCGCCGCATCTTTGTCAAGCACAACGGATACAAGCCCTGCTCTTCCGCTCTCGTATACCCGTGCGCCGAGTACTTCGCCGATAGCCTCTGTCAAGCGCTCCTTCAGTTCTGCACCTTCGGGATGTCCGTTGGTCATGTTTGCCGAGTGTTTTTCCAGAAGCTCAAGCGATTGAAGTAGCACCAATGCAACTCTTTCTGCTTGATCCTTCTTGTGCTCGTCCGCCAGTCCCTGCTTGAGCACCTGGTCATAGGCTTTGAGGTTGGGAAGAATCAGTGTTTGAACACCTGCTGCTCCGGAGATGCCTCGTAGGCCGAGAATGGCTCCGTAGTGTGTTCCGAAAGGCTTGTGTGAGTCGAGGAAGTCTTTTAGACACGAACGTGCAATACGGGGTTTGAGCGTGCCTGACGTTTGACCGTATTGCTTGGCAATGGCCGACAGCAATGACGCAGAGAAGTCGCGCAGTGCAAAATGTGCTTCGGGGCCATCGGCAGATGTTGAGCCAAGGTGTTTTCCGATCAAGCATGTGAGGACCGGAGGGATGAGCGAGGCAACGTATGGTGCAATGTATAGACTGGGATTTTCCAGTAGAGCGGCCAACAGCTGCATCATCTGTCTGAGGACGAACAAGCTCTTGAGGTTGTGTGTGACCTTGTCTGCCACGAACTGAACAAAGTATGGTACTAGCTGATGAAGACCAGGATCGGTACGCAGACTGGCAAAGGCGGAGATGCGGAATTCTTCGTTGGTCTCGTCCAGAATGGCACTGCAGATGCGTTCGAAGTATAGTTGTAGTTCTTTCGAGATGACATGCTTGACCAAAGGCTTGACGGCGACATTGTCGTTTCCGCCGATGGCAGCGAGATTCGGGTTGGCGCCGGGACCTTTTGGAAGAAGTTCTTGGTGTCTCTGATCGGCGGATGTAGGGTTTTGAGGGATGGAGGGTTGTACACCTTCGACGGCGAGCCAGTGTGCTGCAGGGCGTGTCAGTTGACGTGGGAGCTAAGTTGACTCTAAGCAACGAACCTGTCAAGGAGATCTCGCGAGGGACCTTTGGTAGTGGAGCGTTGATGAACTTCTCAAAGTCAATCTCTTCATCCTCGACGTAGTATAGCGGTTGTCCAGGGCCTATTGAGGCCTCACCAAAGCGCAAAGGTCTCGTAGCTTCGTAGCCGTAGAGAGGCTCGACGTCAAGCAGGCGCAGTGCCTGTGAGATGTCCTGTGTGCTCAGAGTAGTCCTCTTGGCATTGCGCATGAACTTGAGGGCTTCTTCCAGGATTTGACTGACGCGGTACTCAACATCCTGCGCGAGTTGAGTAACGACATCGTGGTTGAGTGCGCCAACGCCGACAGATTCGGCAACGTCGGTGATATTGTCTGGATTCCAGACCGGGTTCGACATTGCGGCAAGAGCGGTAGTGCGCGATTATAAGGCCAGACCACGCGTGGTAGAGTTTCTCCAGGAGGGATGCGATCGACCAAGTGGGTGGTCTTGTGTTGGATTTCCGCTTGGTCGCGATGTTGTGCAGTAGACAAAGTAGTGGCTTCGTACGCCCGTAAGTGAAGCAATCTCGCTTGTGTTGCGATAAATGGCTCGAGAAGCACCAATTTGATAGTGATGGTTTAGTAGAGTTAGCTAGCAGCAATGAGTGGAGTTGATGGCACCAAAACCTCAGACGTAGTTTGCCAAGCCAGACTCCAATCGGCTCGGCCTTCCTCCATGCCCCTCCTTTGGCTGACACGGGCTCTGCCGTCGAGCGAGCTCCATCATGGTCTTTGATCCGCAGCGTCAACCGATCCTCTTGCTCCAAGCCTTCATTGCACTGACACAAGGCGTGTTTGTGTGCCGCCGCCCGCCCCCAACAATGGCGTTATTGACACGCCATCACTACTGTTAATCTGATGCGCCATACTTTATTGTATCACATAGGTAGTCAATCGTCTTAATTGTCATCAATCACATAGAGCAGTGATCTGACTGCTGGTTGGTAACCTTTCTTTTGGATCAGCGCCTCGATAGCGTGGAGATCCGGCGTATACAGCGAGCCGCTACGTCCATGCAGCTGCATGTCCCTACTCAGCAGTAGTGGTAAGCTTTGTCCTTCACATTGGGGTTGTGCCTGAGAGCATGTGGTCAGCACTCGACTGAACCCTTGCCGCGCCATCTTCTTGTCTTTCCGAGTCTCTCTGGACCAGAGGATCATGACGTTCCCGAACCCCCTTCCACCATGCTTAAAGGTTTAGCCGCTTGAGCATGGCGGAAGGGACTCTCGTAATATCTAGACGCTAGAGATATTGACTACCTGCGGCTCGCATCCACACCCGCGTAATCCTGTCTGTCAATCTCTGGCCCTTGGTCCCTTGAGACTAGACCATTGCGATAATCCATTTGACGTCAACGCTTCTTGCCGTGACTTGTAGTCAATGGTTGCTGTTCAACGATAAATACCTCGTCAGCACCCTCTGCAAGATCAATCTTGTCCACCATCTTCTTCCTCCTTCAATCCACCTCTACCATGTCTTCCTTCGCCCTTCTCGCCCTTCTAGGCGTGGCTTCTGCGGCCAAAGTCTGCACCAATGTCACTGTACCAGTATACATCAACGCCAGACAAGCCATCTTCGATGTTCCCACCTTCGAAACAAACCTCGATGCAGTCAAGTTCTCTCTTGACTTCACCAACATTGGCATGAACTACACCGACGTCGTGACGAAAGGTTTCGAGAACTTCCAAGGCCTCTATAACATTAGCGCCAAATACTGCAAGCCCCAAGGTGACAACAAGGCCAATCCTACCGTCCAAGTCCTGACCCACGGCATTGGCTTCGACAAGAGCTACTGGGACTTGTCATACAACAACTACAACTACTCTTACATCGATGTTGCTGTTGCTGCCGGCTACCATACTGTCTCGATTGACAGATTCGGGATTGGAAATTCTTCTCACGCCGACCCACTCAAAGTGCAGGCCCCAAGCGAAGTTAGCGCTCTGCACGAGATCACCTCGATGCTTCGCAATGGCACATTCCCTTCAGTCAGCCACAAGTTCGGCAAGGTGGTACATGGTAAGTGTTTTGGATCGAGAGACGAATTTCTTGTGAAACTAACGTGTTTTAGTCGGACACTCCTTTGGCTCCCTCCAAAGCTACCTCTTGACCGCTCTTTACCCTGGCTCTTCTGATGGTGTCGTGCTTACCGGGTTCTCCATGAACGGCACTTGGCTCGCTCAAACTCTTGCTGACTGGAACCTGCACCTCGCTCGTCTCAACCAGCCCCTTCGCTTCGGCGACCAGTCTGTCTCACGCAGCAAGACCAACACTGCTTGGCTCGGTCAGAGCTTGATCTCGATTCTCCAGTCTGCTCTCAGCGCTATCGGCATCAACCTCTCTACCTCTGATCTTTGGCAGGAGATTGCTACCACAGAGCTCGGTGACATAATCAATGGATGGAATGCCACTGTTGCACCAGTTGCCCAGAACCTTCCTACAGGATATCTCACTTGGAGCGATCTGACTTGTAAGTTGAGCAATTCGTGAAGTGATGTCCTTTGGTTTCCCTTCTTTTTGCTTTTTCACACTGATCATTCCCAAACACAATCGCATACTAACCTGTCCCTATAGCAAACATCTTCGCCTTCCTTTACCCTGGTTACTTCGATGTTGGCGCCGCTCTCTTTGCTGAAAGCAGCAAGGAGCCCGTTACACTTGGTGAAATTTTCACTCTCGGCAACGGAGCCCCTGCCACCTCCCCTCACACTGGACCTGCTCTCGTCTTGACTGGCAACGAGGATACGATCTATTGTGGAGGCCGGTGTGAATCAACTGGAAACCCAAATCTTGCTAGTATACCTGCTGGAGTGGCTAAAGCATTCCCCAACGCCAGCAAGTTTGAGGCCTACATCCACCCAAACACCGGCCACGGTATCAACTTCCACTACAATGGTAAGTCGTCTCGTCTCAGATGCACGGACGTTGAACAAGCGCGCGTGGGGTGAACAGGATAGCTAACGTCTTTTGTGTACCAGCGACCGCAGCCTACAAGGTCATTCAGGACTTCCTTTCTTCCAACGGCCTCCAAAGCTCATAGAAGCATGTACTGCTTCGTACGCCATTGCTCAATTGCACTTCGGAACCTGGCCAAACGTATTTGTCATGCAGTGGAGCATGGTTAATGTATCATGTATAGAATATAAAGCTTTATGCCGATCCAACAAGTTTACTCATCCCTTTCTCTCTCCATATCGGCATTGATTCAATTGAAAACCAGACCGAGTGTATCTCGATATTATCGCGCGTCCAAACTATCGAAAAAGATTCCCACACGGGCGTATCAATATCGTATGGGGAACTGCATGATGCATGAGTTTTGACGGCACCAGTGAGCACGGTTGATTTTAATCTATTTCAGCCACGAGAAGAAACGCGAACTGCAAGCTTGTCATGCATGGCGGCTGTCGCTTCAGGGTACCTGGTTCCGACCGCACTGCATCCCTTGCTTTCCTCCAAGATACGGAAAATCACCTTATCTTGCTGCAATTGATTCTCGAAGAAGGGGCTTGCATGTAATGCCCGAATTCGTGTTTCACCAAGTTTTGCTTCTTTGTTATTGAAATCCAGCCGATGGTGAGGGTCAGGTGTTCCGTTGAGTTGGCACTTGTGGTCGGAGAAAGGAGCTGAGGTCTAAGATTAATATATCTAGGGCTACTGGTGTTGAAGATCGCTCAGGGTGTGCCGGCTTGCCTCGCAATCAAGGCATGGGACGTGCTGCGCCGAAGCGAAGTGGAAGAGTAATGCTACGCTACTCTCACGAGGGTCTGGAGCGACGATCTCACTATCAAAATGCATCATGTTGTCTAAGCTAGTGATGTTTCCAAGGAGAGTCCTGATGGTACTGCCTCTCGATGGACACTGCCTGGGTTTCTAGAGCACTGTGCATTTCTATAGCTACGATTATCACATACCTTTGCCACGGAGAGATCAAAAGCTCGATTTCCAGTGAAGTCAAGTGAAAGAAGAGCATCAAATGTTGTACTGAAGTCTTGGCGTCGGCTGCACGCGCGTTTGTCGTATACAGCTTTACTTCCGTCAGCTTCATTCTCTTTCACCTCACAACATCAACTTCACCAACTGCGCACGGCAGTTTTTCTACCTCGTTTTTGGCACACCCGGTGCATTCAAGCTCGTCCTCGCGCTTTGTCGCGCTTTGCGCGAGGACACACAGCGGGACCCGTAGCGGTTCTGCGTTTTCGAAGAAAGAGATTGGTGGGACCCGTAAGCAGTTCTTCCTGATTGAATCAGAGAGAAAGCCTCTGAGCTTTCAGAGTGGGACCCGTAGTGGTTCTGCGTTATCGAAACAAGAGTTGGTGGGACCCGTAAGCGGTTCTTCATGATTGATCACGAAAAGAAGAGGTAAGACCTGTTAAGTGTTTTACTTTGCTGACTGAACTGGTGGGACCCGTAAGTGGTTCTTCCTGATTGAAAAAGAGAAAGAGCCTTCGAGCTTTCAGAGTGAGACCCGTAGTGAGTCTGCGTTATTGAATTTGTTGTTTCCGAGTCCATAGCGGTTCTTGGTTCTTGAGACCAACGGGGACGTCGAGCTTTGAGAGTCCCGCGCTTTCAAGATTATCCTGCGCTTTGCGCGAGGACATTCTGTTGGTGGCGCCCGTAAGCGGTTCTTCATGATCATCTTCTGGAATTTCGACCCTGCGGCCATCAGCGTCGGACGTCCGTCGACCACACATCCATGATCAACCACCTGACTCGACGTCAGAGCTATCGAGTCTCGACCGATGGGCCGACGACGTTGAAGCAAAGGCTGGTGTTGGTTCCAGAGTACCAGGCCTTGGTCGTTTTGTCACCAGATACTCGAGTGTCAAGTCGATGCCAGACCTACCAACTGGCAGTCAATGGCATGACGACTACGATTCCGTCTGTCGGGCGATGGTTTGCGCAGCGAGTAAGTCGTGCTTGACACGTGGGCTGAATGCAAGCACATGATTGACGATGTCAAGCAGAAAGGTTCCTACCTGGCCAGCGTCTGGTAGATGTTCCCGAAGATTGCCATCAAAGAACTGCCTTTGTGCAGAGAAGGATACTCGGTGCGGCCATGGATAAAATATCAGGCTCTGTGCGCTCAAAACTATGTGAAGCCTGATAAATTATCCGTGGCCGTGGGGAGTAGGTATGTTGCTGACGTTGAGAATTCGCTTGGGTACAGATTTCGCTGACTTCCCTGCTACTGTAGCGATCAAGGCACGGATCGTATGCCGTGTCCCGAACCGAGCGATGGCCTGTGGGGGTTAGCATCATGATCTTTGCTACCCCACTCTTTTATTATTTTATTTATCATCATCGACACTTCGCTACGGCACATCCTCTACTGCAGGTGTAGTGGATCTTGCCATCTTGGTAAGTTGTTATTCTGTCTTCTCGCGTGCAGTATATTGCTCATGCATATCCCCTTTGCCCCTGATTTCGCTAACGGCAATAACAGAGTAGAGCTAAGTAGCGGAGTGGTTGGCTGGTTGGGGTCGGTGGTGGTTTTTTTTCGGTCCGTTAAGGCGCTATCTCCCTCCGTAGCTCTTATTATACCAAAGACTTCAAGGGCCAAGTTGTTATTGGTTAGTGACCCGTGCGTATCTGATTCTCGCGTTCCCGACTGTATCTTTACTAGGGCACAAATTTGTCTAGACTTCACTATACAAGCTGGCGTTATCACGCATCCAATAGTGTATTTACTGGTCAAAGCAGCCACTATATCGTCAACCTTGTTCCAATCTGTGGCGCATTCGTATGTCGCAATAATATCGCATGGCGCCATCAAAAACTGATTGCAAAGACGCAAGATGTATGAGTCTGTGCAGATTTTGGACGCCACGATATCACGGTACGTGTACCGCGACATCCGTTCTCGCCATGCTTCGCTTACATATGTATATGCAAGCAGCTTTTGGTTGTTCGATGGACCAACGATAGCTCCGCTGTTGTTTCCGGCTGTGTCAAAGGCGATTGCAGCAGTCATTCACAATGAAATGTTGCTGCAGAATCCTCCTTTGATCGGGATCAGGCACAACGATATCTGGACCCAAGACATGTCCAGAGAGAGCCCGAGTTTCATCACATCTCAATGGATACTATTTGTTCTTCAAGGATACTGTGCATTTTAGTAGCTTGATGGCTGTTGCCAGGAAGAACGCGCTAGCGGAGATAGGATCTACACTGAACTTGCAACTTTAGACAGTCACATTTGTTCATTTTCCATACTTCCGCAGATGATACAAATTTCTGCTTCTCAAGGAGACGTTCTGCGTCCAAATTACACTGAGACGCAATCATATATACTGCTTTGCCATCGATAGGCAGATTTGATGGATAGAAAACTATTGAAATGATGAGCAGGGTCGTCCTCCATACAAGCAGACTGATAAACATGTCGGACTTCTCTAAGTGCCAATGTAGATGACATGGCAGCTATAGAAGTGCACAATTCTTTAATTGCGTGTGAAGCATCCACTGAGAGTCTCGATGGCCTCCAGTCTCAGTGGGCTTGTCTGCTAGCTGGAAATAATTGTGCATCTCTACAGCTCCAATTCCGCCCGCACACGTGTGATCGCGAGAAAGGACCCGCGACACAAGCTTTGCAACGCGAAGGTATCCTTTCTTGTGCTCGACCATCATACTGCCGCTCACATACATGTCATACTCTCCAGCAAACCCATCGTCCGGATGTCCTTCATGAGACCTCTCTTATCGCATCTGCAAAGTCGTTATATCCCAGCCGCGCAGTGACGCTCCCACCGCACAGTCGTCATGCAAAAAAGATCGACAGGAGAAACACCCAGAACACCGCCAGGAGCCGAAACCTGGAAGACGTTGCGTGAGACCGCAAAAAGTCTATCTTTGCACCCTCTGACGTCGCGGAGTGAGACAAAGACACAAAATCGCAACGTGCGAGATAGAAATAGATTATAGCATGTCTCGGAGTTTCGAGTTGGATGAAGAAGGGTATGACAGCTGCTGAAAATTTTCTATAAAGCATTCTAGAAAACGCGAACCTGCAACAGAAGCGTGTATAGAGGATCGATAGACAGGTCTCGAGAGTCATTTTGTCTTGGCTTAGGTAGCACATGCATATTGGAGGGCCAGTTTGTGGTCCGAGTATTGCTGTTACGAGAAGGTGAACGGACATCCGCATACGAGATCGTCATACAGGCATCGCGAAGAACTGTTGAGCTCTGCATTTTGATCTACGCATATATAAAATTCCTTCGCTGCTTCTGTAGCTGGGCAGTCCATCAATTCCATCTCTTCAGAGCATCATATCCTTGTACTGCAAACATGTACTTCTCAAGACCAATCACCGCGCTGGCCGCTGGCATAAGCTCTGTCTGCGCAGCAGTGCTGCCTAGACAGATGAACACGACGGCTGTCGCCAACACAACTACGTCAACCAACACAACACTGCCACCGCTATCTCTGGACTCGGATCCCTTCATCATCCGCGCTCGACAGCTCAACGACAGCTCGGTGACCTTGGGTTACATGTATGCCGAATACGCTTATGGTGCAGGCTACTATGCGACATTGCGCCCCAAGGATGAAGCTATTGTCGGCCATTTGACAGACACCACCAACCCTAGCAACAGCAGTTTGGTCTTTGGTGACGAATATCCTCAAGGCTTTGTGCTGTATCCTTTACTGTCGTACGCGAACTCTAGCATAGCCCAGATATACTCTGGCCAAGAAGGAACCAAGGGTCTACTGGTGAATGAGGGAGGTATTGTGGACTGGGCGACTCAGAGGGTGTCATGGTTCGGTCAGTATCCTCGATGATTTCTGGTCTGTGGCGGAATTGAAGTGCTGACATGTCGAACAGCTTGCAACCAATCATTAGAGTACGGACCTGCCACTGCCATTTGGTACAGATGGATGAACGTTACGACCCCTCGCAACTGTGTGGATGTTTTGTTGATCGCAGAGCCGGTTTAGAGGTTACAGACTGGATCTTTGAGAAAGAGAAGCACCTTGGTGTGCGCTACGAATCAATCATGTCTTCATCAGATCTGTGTTTCAGGAATTCTTCGCTTGTCGTAAACGTGTATCTCGACTTTGATGAAGAAAATGTTCAAGCAGTGGCTTGGGGAGATAGCCATGCCCAAGTCACATCGACTCTGCCACTGGCTCGAGCTGCGAGTTTGTCGAAAGCCGCTGGAGACACGTCAATATCTGTAGCCTTGCAACCCACACCTACAAGATAACGTCAGCACAGCTCCGCCTCGACTGCGATTGTCAGTCAGTCAGTAAAAACTCACATCTGTCAACGACCTTGAGATCAACGCTTCTTCTCTCTCCGACTTGCTCATCATATCTCGACGCTCTGAGTTTCAGACCGCACAAAGGGTTTTGATTAGGATTAGAGCTCCTGGAGGCGGCATCAAAGACGAAGTGAGAGACAGCAACAATCATGTCGCTATCAGAAGACGTGATCCCGCATGAGCCCAAGCCAGTGCCGTAGTAAGTAAGGTCACCCTCATGCTGCTCACTGTTTGTCGGTAGTGGTAGATTTTGACCACTACAATGATCTCAGCAGAAGTCATCAGATATTAGCGTATGTTGTATTTACCTATTTGTATGCTTAGTTAAGCCTACAGTCAGACCAATGATCAGAGCGAGTAGCGCAAGAAGTCCGCAGGCGAGGACGATGAGGAAAGTTCGTCGCTTGAGGCCAAAGTATGACCGAGACCGAGGAAGAATGGCGTTGAACTTTTCTTGCAACACTATTTTTCCACCAGATTGATTCCCAGTATGTGATGTGGTCGCCGTGGCTCCGACTTTAGCATTGTTGTCCCATTCAGGCATGTAGGCCACCTGCGCGGACGGCTCGGATAGCGGCTGTGGAGTGGGGTGGACGGGCGCTTCTGTCGACATTGCTGGCGTGCTTCCTCTTTCTTTCTTCTCTTCCCTTGGTCTTCAGATCGTAGCAAGTTGTGTTATAAACAAAACTCGCGTGTGAACGCGTGTAGTTTCGTGGGGTCATTGGAAACAGAGATTGTACTTGACGAGTGGCATTGGATTAGCGACAATCATGTGACCCCCTTAATCTTAAGACATGTGGCGTACCTACCGCAGATCTTCGAAGTCGCTTGAGTGTTTGACCTCCAGTTACTTATGACATTGATCTATTCACTACAAATGGAGGAATGCCAGGACAGTCGACAGCAGATGGTCGATGTTCACGCGTCGGTCATCGTGCGATAAATCAGCACATGTGTCGTCGTGGTGTAAGCGTGTCATATACGGCTATGTGTGTCCACTGCGAGCTGACTCAACGAGCGAACCATATAGTTGACCCGACGTGCTTGAAATGGTCGAGCAAAAATCGGTAACGGAGATAATCACATCTATCGTCAGGCAGACTCGACGGAGCATTAGAGGTGTTGGCTCTTGATCAACAACCCCAAACAATCTAAAGCGGAACAATTGACGAGGAGTGTGTGAGTTGGTGTATAAGCAGTCAAAAAGACGACGGAGGTTTGGTTGAGCGGAACTTCGCATGGTGGCAGATGTGGAAGTCACGACTTGGTTGGCGACTTCCCTGCCTACAAAGAGAACGTTTCTCTGCGCACACCTAGACTTCTTCTTCCATTTTCCTGGAATGCTCGTACGCTGTTGAAAGGCGTGCTTTGTCCTCCCTCTTCACACAGAAAATGCCTTACTACGATTACGTTGACGATAAGCGAACCTTCCAACGCGGCATCTTCTCACTCTTCGCAGTGATACTTGCAGGCCTTTGCTTCTCCGATCCAGGTGGTATCTTCAGATCTGAGCAAAAGTACCAGCCTCCCAGTCGTAACAGACAATGGCCTCGCAACCGCAGAAGCCTGTCCGAGTCGGATTCGTCGAGCAGCAGCAGCCAGAGCAACCTGGACGATCTCCCACCTCCGAGAAGAGCTCACCATTACACCTCTTCGAGGGATGGAGCGCGAGCTCGCTATTCCTACCCTCAGGACCAGGACTACACCCTCCACACTCGTCATTACCACAGCCATCACCAAAGTCACAACTCTCACAGTCCAACCCTTTCGAGGAGGGACGACCCCTTCGCTTGGGAGAACGCCCTCAAGGGAGTTTGAGGCTTCCCGACCACATCCTGGCTGACGAAGGTCTCTTTGCTTCGCTCGAAAATGATCGAGAAGACGGATTTGCTATGAAACACGCTCCAACTATTGAGTAGGCACTTACACAGTTTCTCAGACCTGGACGCACCGGACTGACGTTCTTCAGATTACACCCTGCAAAACATAATCTATCACCAGCTGCTGCCGCATCCACTCCAGCATCGTCTTCCAGCGACAAATGGTCGTCCTCGGAGGCCAGCAGCTTTGCTCACATTGTCCAGAGAGAACGTGTCAGTAAGAAAAATTTCCGAAAAACCATGGTGGCACCTCCGCATCTGTTGGCCCCGACATCGACTCGTCCAGCCCCAACTCGCGCTATTGTATCTTCACCTGCTATCGTTATGCAATCGGCTCCACCAAGTCCTAGTATTCGACCACCCGTAAAGTCCATGACTTTTTCAGACACACTGGTTGAGTCTCGCAACCCGTCGCCAAACCGTCAGGATGCAGCTCACTCGCATATCGCCTTCCATAACTCGAGGCTCAAGACTCGTCGTGCGAGGATTTCTATCGCACCAAATAACCCTGCTGGCACATCGCTTCACAGAAATCCGACCAGCAGCCCTTCTAGAGGTCGTCATCGAAGCTTGGCAATTCAAGACACTCGACCACATATCACTGCGCAAGCAAAATCCAGCGATTCTGTTCCCACAAGAGGTACTCGTCACAAGTCCAGCCATCCAGGAGATCCAGTCTCGTTTGTCAGCACAGCTGGCTCGGTTGTGGAGATGATCAGCCCTGGACCAGAAGAGGCGGCAACAGTCCCTCCGCCTGGAGAACCACCAAAGCAAGGCGTTCTGCGAGTCTTGACAATACACAGTATTGTGCCAGCCCCGATCAGAAGAGAAGCTACTAAGCTACTGCATTCTGAAACTTCAACTCGGCGTCAATCAGAACAGCCCTCAACCATATCAAAGCTACCCTCACCTGGAAGCCGTTGCTTTGGTTTTTTCAGCCTTCGCTCCCATCGAAGAAGAAGAAGCACGCACACATCCGTCCAGACTGTGAGCACAAGTAGAAGCGTTACTTCGAAACGTAAAACCTCGTATGTCGGAGCTGATGGACAAGAGTACACACATCGACCAGTAGCCGGACTGAGTTTTCTGCCATCCGAGATGCAGCGAGTCAACACACCACCAATGAGCAGAGGAAAACGTAGTCCAGACTCAAGGCCCAAAGGATTCTTTTTCGACTACGCCAGTCCTCCGGGTGACGAGGTAGAGACACGACGCGACTCGGTTGCAGGATCGACCAAACTTAGTCGCGTGCCGAGTTATCCATAGGAGGGGCCGTGGAAGACAGCACATGGCACAAAGGCGAGTAACGAGGCGCCAGATTACTTCTCAGTCAAGATGAAACAGGTCGAGATGGAAGCAGAAGAAGAAGAGGAAGAGCTTGCTAGTGATGTGCCAGAGCATCTACCTAGCAGTCCTCTCTGTCCTCTGAACCCTAGGAACTCGAAACATGGGCAGTTGCTGTGCCCAATCCATGGTAGAGGAAGTATCGTAGCTGGGAGTAAACTGAACAAAGATGGCCGGACGACGATCAAATCCATGCTGGCTTGAATGATGAGGAATAGCTCGTTTGTGCGGAAGGAGATGGATTCACGAGACCTAGCTAGTATACAGCATGAGTGAGCTGAACAAGAGTATTCTGTTACAGTCAAAAATCCAATAATTAGACAGTGACACGAATCAAGCAAGAAGTGACCTAGAGGAGTCACGCCAAGGCGCGGCAGACCTTCCGCATTGAAAGCTGGACATGGATTCATACAGTCAATCTGGCCAGCACCGCGACAACGATTTGACCATCTCGACCAAACCATACCGCCAACATGAGCGCAACCGACAACGATGCGCTGAATCTGTTCCGATCGAGTGTGGCAGCCTCGTCACCGCCCTTGCCGACACGCAGCGCCGATGCATCATCAGCTACCGATATTGCGCCTTTGACCGAAGCATCTCACCTGCTCTTCAACACACAATCTGCTGCCGATGGCGTCCAACACACTGCGCTTCCATTGACGACAGTAACAAGATTCGTCTCGCAAACCAATGGCGCCCTCGATCTGGCCAGTATCTTCTGGTGTTGGCAGAACAAGGACAAGAGCACAGGAGACTACATTGCTGCAACTCAGGAGCTCAACACGGCGCGTGCATCCAATGGCCTCGGCGAAGTGCGCAACCTGGTTTTTGCTGAGAAGCTCGATCTGATCAACTGGTTGTCCGGAGAGAATGATAGCGAGTTCATCAAGAGTCTCGATGACAACCGCCAGACGCGTGCTCAGGCACACGATGCTGCAAAGATGGCTAGTGGAGACGGCGATGTGGTCATGCAGGACGCAAGAGCCGAAGACGACAAGCTACGCGACATCTACGCGCTCGAGCGCAAGACTGGCGACCGCAACTCGATTCTCAGAGGCAGCAAGCCTACCGTAAGCCTACGATGTGCTCCTCTTTCTCGACTGGCAATACTAACTCAGTCTCACAGGACTTCTCACATGTGCGCAAGTACGCCGAAGCCTTCCTTGGCCGCTCCAAGGCCTCAGCACCAACGCCGGCTCTCATCACACCAGCGCCCGCTATCCGCCCTGCCAAACCATCCAGTGGCCGTCGTCCCGAGCCCATCATCCTCCTCTCCCCTTCAGCATCATCGCTACTTCGTCTGGCAAACGTCAAGTCTTTCCTCATGGACGGCATCTACACCCCTCCTACCTCGACCACATCAACCACTCTCAACATCCTCCATGTCAACCGCCTCATGCCATCCATCGAACCCACCCGCCCCCTGCGTTTCATTCTCGTCGAGTCGCCTGATAACTTCAAGCCCGATTACTGGAATCGCGTCGTCGCCGTCTTTACAACTGGCCAAGCTTGGCAATTCAAGGGTTACAAGTGGAGTCAGCCTGCCGAGCTCTTCAACCATGCTTTGGGTGTCTACGTCGGCTGGCGTAACGAACTTCTCCCCGACACAATCAAGGGCTGGGGTAGAGGTGTGCTGAACGTTGGCATCGATGCATACCGTGAGGGCCAAACTGTCCAGCAGAGATGGAGAGATCGTGAGACTGTCGAAGAGATCTGGAGTGCTATTGAGGCCTCCATGAGAGCTCGTGGTTTTAACAGAGAGACGAGATAGTCTTGCAGCTCTGGTTGTGTGTTTTTGATTTTTGTCGTGCGTTCAAGCGGGATCTTTGGTTCATTATCAGTCCACCAGAAGGGGAAATCTGGGAGAAAAAGCATTAGGCGAGATAAACGGTAGCATGGTCGTAAAAATTCAGATACGCCCGCCCAAAAAGTTATGAGCACTCAAAGCTCAGGCATCCGCCATCTCAGCGACATTAACACCTCGTAGACCATCAAAGTATGACTCTTGACTGCATCGACGAATGAAGGGTAGGCCCTTGACCAGCGTGCCTTCCCCAAATGAGCACCTTCGCCATTGCAGCAACCTGTCTGCAGCTACAAAAGCACCAGGCTCGGCCTTCCCTCTTCAACTCTCCGACTTCAACCTCTCTAGTGCCAGCTGAGTACAACTTCCTGCGTCCCTTCATCTCGAGCCACCTCTGAGGAACTTGCCATCCGCTCTCTTCACTCTGTGCGTCTTCGTAAGTTCTTCTCCTAAACTCCAGTGCTGGTGAGTTGACCTTCCTGCTATCTTGAGAGTGCATTGTGTTTCTCTTGTGCTAACATTGGTTGTGCATAGCTGACTTGTATACCTACTGCTAGCCTCACTACTAAAGCCGTAGTGACGATCGACTGGCAAATCCACTATTGGGTCTCTTAGCGAGCCAACTGACATCCAAAAAGGCACTGTGTCGCCTCTGCTACTCAAAGATCCGCTTCACTATTTGGCCAACTCGCTCTCTCCTCCATTGCGTAAGCCGCGTTTAGGCAGCTTCAAACTCTTCTCGTTCCTCTTACGGCTGCCCTGAGACCAGACCCACTCCACACATCACAATCACTAGTGGAGGCTGATATCTCTCGAAAACATGGCCGCGCCTGATATGCCTTTCACCGAAGAGGATGTTTCCACCTGGACCCACAAGCGCGTCAAGCTCCACGTAGAAAGCAGCAAAAACAAACTCAAGGCTTTCTACACTATCTTCTTTGGTTGGTCTGAGCAAGAGTATAAGGAAGCAAAAGACCACACGGTCGACGAATTGCGAAAGCATTTTGACCTGGCGAAGAAATTCCCTACTACTGGACCTCAGGCCAAGCTACGATACACAATGCAGACCAACCTGGTTCGAGACTGGCCTGAGCTGTTCGTCGACCGACACGGTCAAAACCCGCCCGCCTGGTTCGATGTAGACCTGATCAGTCGACCTCCATCCAACAAGGAGTCTTTCAACATGAAGAACGTGGTTCAACAGTTCATTTCGCATACCCGAAACTTCAGCCGCAACCATTTCGCCAAATTGAAGCGCAAACACCATGCTGAGTACGACGAAGATGACGATGACGATGATGATGAAAACAATAGGGACAACTCGGGCCGGAACAAGCAGCCACAAGTTTCTCGATATGACAGGACTACTCCACACCCGATTGACCTCTCCATGTCTATACCTCCAGGATTGCCCACGGGTGTCCCAATGTTCCAAGCAAGCGGTAGCAGAAAGCCACTTGGAAGATCCTATAATCACAGAGAAAACGACAGCCTACCCATTGTAGCTACTACCTCTTCAGTGCACGGAATGAGACCAGATGGCTCGTCCAATCTCATCCTTTACATCACTCGCGTGACAATCAACGAACAGACTCTTACCCTGGAACGCGATCGATTTGCGTTTGTGGACAATCTCTTCGAGAAGGGTCAACTCTTCGAGCCACGTATCCACGAATTCATCTTCGGCAACCCTTTAGACAATAAATCCACCTTTCTTTGGTACTTTGACGGCACCTCTGACGACACACCAAGGAGCATCAGAAACAGACCTAGTGCTGAGGTAGCAGTCGTCATGCTGAGAGCTCGCGCAGAGAGAGCGGAAGCCATTGGGATTCAGCTATTCGACGCCCCGGACCGTGATACAGCGGCATGAGTCCCAGTGCATGAGGTTACTCGCAAAGACGATTTTGTGCAGGAAGTGAGCTTTGAGCTTGAGATTGATAACAATGACGAAGATGAAAACGACGTGGAAGAAGCAGAGGAGGCGTCGAGGATGGACTCGGCCTACGAATCTCGGGATGAGAAAATCCAGATTGACGATGTGGCTGTTAAGGAAGAGGTCGATAGCAAGCTTAACATCACCTGGACAGGACAGGAACAGCATGACAACAATGTCGAGAGCGATAGCGAGTCGGAAGAGGATTAAGACATCAGTCGCTTCTACAGATGAGCCAAAAGCGAACACATGTGGCTCAGCAGGAAGGAAGGAAGGAAGGAAGGAAGGACGATTGCTCTTGCTATTATCAACATGTATTCCTAATACGCTTTGCTCCATATCACAAATAATCAGGCAAAACATTATATTTTCTCAAAAACCAACACCCAATCGACGAGCAGTGTTCAAGACGATCAGGTTCGCTTGTACAGATCTCCGGACAGCGAAAAGGTTATCTACCTTAACCATACGTCCTTAAGTTCTGTCTTTGCGTATCGAGACATCGTTCATATGATCAATTACGCGACCTCTTGAAGTGCAAAGGTGTGTCGTAAAGTAGCTATGAGAATGCACAGTCACTTCACGGAACAGAAGGCCCCCACTGAGATTTTTGGTACAATCGACTCTCTGTGGCCTCTCCCTAGTATTGGCAAAGGTTCGTGCATTGTTGTAGTTGTCTCGTGAGATGACTTTGTACATGAAGACGAGGAAAAGATGAGCAAAAGAAAAAGAAAAGAAAAAAAGAACATGATCCGCGTTCAATACCCGCTACGGACTTCCTACTTCGGCCGAACCGTGGACTGCAATGTTTGTCAGCGACGACTTTGTTACAATGAACCCGCTTGTATGAATATTCGTCTCTACTCCATGTTCACGCCAATTGACTGATAGTCGTTTGTGGCCGGTCTGACACTTCTGGTTCCGAAGAGGCAAATTGAAGCCTGCGACGCCCGCTCTGCCGCACCTCGACCGCGTCTCTGGTTCTGGATCATTTCACAAGATGTCAAAACACAATATCGAATCTCCTACGATGGAGAAAGAATCTGGATCAGATACATCTGGTCGACACGATCTCGCCTGCGAGAAAGCAACGCCATACGATCAAACTTCCTCCGGCGAAACCACCCCAACCAACCCCGATGACCTGGAAACATACCCCGAAGGCGGTCTGGAGGCCTGGCTTGTAGTCTTAGGCTCATGGTGCGCCATGGTGTCAGGAATGGGGATGCTCAATTTCCTTGGAACATTACATGCTTGGATATCGACTCATCAACTGGCCTCTTACTCATCGTCCTCGATTGGTTGGATTTTTTCGACCTTCCCCTTCTTCCTATACTTTGCAGGTGTACAAATCGGACCTCTGTTTGATGTATACGGCCCTAGAGTTCTGGTCATCACTGGCAGCATTGGTTTAGTGGTCTCTCTCATGACTCTGTCGGTCAGCACGGAGTACTACCAAATCATCCTCTCTTTCGGTGTCCTCGGTGGCTTGAGCACCTGCTGTTTATTCACCTCTGCTGTTTCCTGCAT
This sequence comes from Aureobasidium namibiae CBS 147.97, assembly GCF_000721765.1. NCBI lineage: Eukaryota > Fungi > Ascomycota > Dothideomycetes > Dothideales > Saccotheciaceae > Aureobasidium > Aureobasidium namibiae. The sequence continues at coordinate 842,093 of NW_013581204.1, forward strand.
CGGGCACTTTTTCCATCGTCGCAGAGGATTCGCCATGGGGATTGCTTGCACGGCAGGCGGAACAGGCGGTCTTGCCTTTTCGCTCATCATGCTGTTTCTGGCGCCCAAGATTGGGTTTGGCTGGGCTATACGCATCATTGGGTTCATTTGTGCGGGATTGTGTGTGGTTGCTTGTGTGTTTCTCAAGAGCAGATTGCCACCCAACAAGGTCAAGGGGGCTAAAATTGATATCATGGCTTTGCGGGAGCCACCGTATGCGAGTGTGACATTGGCAATCTTCTTGGTGGAGTTTGCGGTCTTCATCCCGTATACTTTTCTGGTCGACCAGGCTCTGGCGGCGGGTATGGGGCAAAAGCTGGCTTATGCGCTTATACCTATCCTCAATGCATCAGCTATACCCGGTCGTCTGCTCCCTGGATACATTGCAGACCGCTACGGCCGCTTGAACACGATGGTCGTGACATCTACGCTCTGCTGTCTCCTCACCTTCCTCCTCTGGCTCGTAGGCTCCACCAACCACGCAGCCATCATCGCCTACACCGTTCTCTTTGGCTTCTCTTCCGGATCCGCCATCTCGTTGACTCCAGTCTGCATTCAACAGGTCTGCAAGACTGAGGACATAGGCAAGAGAACAGGCACCACTTTTACGATATCAAGCTTTGGAACACTGATTGGTATTCCCATTGCTGGAGCTATTCTGGGGACAGGAGGAGGGGAGGAAGGGGGAGCGAGGTATGATGGTTTGATCGCTTTTTCGGGTGCGGTATATGTGCTTGCTAGTGTTGCATTTGTGGTTGCGAGGGGTCTCACGGGAGGATGGGGATTGAGAACTGTCATCTGAAAAGGTTCTGTACAGATGTACTAGATCATAGAATATATGGAATTCAGAGGTTATACCATCACTCGATCATCAGCAATGAATGTTTGACATTTTGTTTTTCCTCAGCCCACAAGCCATGAAGTCAAATATCTGGGAAGTGCACGGGATCTCTACAAACACGAGTTCAGGCCACAGTGATACCTCGAAGGTGTCCGCCTTACGGGGACATCGCTAGTTTCTAGAGAGTATTGTGCATTTTGATGACAACTCCCTACTAATCTTTACCAGGCGAAGGAGAACGATCTAGCCCTTGAAGACTTTGACCTATGCTCGAGCTCAATTCGAGTGCTTCTTGTGGTGATCTACGAATGCTACGCCCCGTCCATAGTCTATTATACCTCCCTTAACGGTCGCTGATCGATACCTGATGGACTACATTTGCACTTTGCAAAGCAAAGATCTGGTCTGTGGGATGACACGACAGTAATCGTACCTTCTTACTTGAATGCCCATACCCAAAGAGAGGAACTGTGCATCAAATGAATCGTATGTTCGCTACTCTCATATATAGCTATTTATTAATCTACAACATCCTTCTGCAACTAAGCATTTATCGCATAGTGACCAACTCCTCAGCAGAAGTAGGGTGAATGGCAACACAGCTGTCAAAGTCAGCCTTGGTAGCACCCATCTTGATGGCGACACCAAAGCCCTGCAGAATCTCATCACTGCCTTGGCCAAGGATGTGCAGACCAACGACTCTCTCGTTGGGGCCCTCACAGATAAGCTTGTAGGCAGTGGGACCCTTGTCTTCGGGCTCCATCATGGCGTAGTACATGGCAGTGAAGCTGGAAGAGTAGATCTTGACGGAATCGCCGAACTTTTCGCGGGCCTCGGGCTCGGTCAGACCGATGCTGCCGACAGTGGGGTGAGAAAAGACGACTGAAGGGACGTTGGTGTAGTCGAGGTGAGCGTCCTTCTTGCCTCCGAAGAGACGGTCCCCGAGACGGCGGCCAGCGGCGATGGCGACGGGTGTCAATTCCATACCCGCGTTGCAGACATCTCCCAGAGCGTAGATGCCGTCAACGTTGGTGTTCTGGTACTTGTCGACCTTGATGTGGTTCTTGTCGTCGAGCTCGATGCCAGCGTTCTCCAGCTTCAGCTTCTCGACCTCGGGTGTGCGACCGATGGCCCACAAGACGCAGTCGACATCCATGGTGTTCTCGCCATCATCATCCTTGTAGTGCAGCTTCTTCAGGCCGTTGCCCAGGTCCTCGAGCTTGCTCTGCGAGCTGTTGGTGTGAATGTGAAGGCCTTGACGTCTGTACTCTTCCATAATCTTGTCCTGAATCATAGGGTCGAAAGTACGCAGGAACTTGTCATGACGGATGAACAGGTGAGTCTCAGTGCCGAGGTGGTGGAACATGCCAGCCATCTCGACGGCAATGTAACCAGCACCGACAACAGCGACCTTCTTGGGTTGCTTCTCGAGGTCAAAGAAGCCATCACTGTTGATACCGAGCTCGGCACCCTCGACGTTGATTGTGCTGGGGCGACCACCGACAGCGACGAGGATCTTCTTTGCACGGACCTGTTGCTCCTGACCATCCTGACCGACAACCTTGACAACATCCTTTGAGACGAAAGAGGCAGTTCCGTTGAGGTATTCGACCTTGTCGTTCTTCAGGTTCTTCTCGTAGATTCCGTTCAGACGCTTTACGTAGGCGTCACGCTTGTGCTTGAAGGTGGTCCAGTCAAAGGGGGCGGTCTCTTGGATGGAGAAACCGTAGGCCTTTGCTTCGTGGATGGTTTCTTGGATGGCGGCGGCGTTCCAGGTGACCTTCTTGGGAACACATCTGCAAGGGTCAGTCAGCGATTGAGCGGCAATAAGGGAGACAGTGCGACACACCCAACGTTGACACAAGTGCCACCAAGTCTGGAGTTCTCGACGGCAATGGTCTTCATGCCGTACATGCCACTCGCTCTTCTAGCGGCGGCGAGACCACCGCTACCAATACCAATGACAAGGAAGTCACATTCTTTGGGAGTAGGAGCCATGATTGGACGAGTAGTGGAAAACTGGCGAGTTATGTGGTGAAGTCGATTCGAGGCCGTCGGTATACTGTAGAAGAACCGCGGGGAAGTAGTGAAGGCGCGCATATAATATATAGCAAAGCAAGAGTCGGTGACGACGAGGGGTAACGGTGGAGGAATAAAGGTTGATGAGGACTAGAAAATACAAAGGCGGGCGTTGCTTACGTCAATCACCCAGAACGCCACCAATCATGGATGCACCGGAAACCACTTCTAAAAAGTTTGGAGCGTGGGAGCAGCAAGAGAAGCGATGACAAAGCTAGATTGTGTATCTGATTTCCAATCGGCGTCTAGAAACAGTAAGTTCGATGCTTGAGCAGGACTACTCGTACTGCGAGCCTCCAGCTGCCCCTCGGCGCGAACGACGGCCTCTAAACCTAAATGCCGTCCATGCACGGATCTCACTGCATATCACGATCCTGCTTCAGCGTCATGATCGAGCTCTGGTCCGACTATCACACCACCTGCCCGTGCAGCTCTGTCTCTCTCCCATGTGAAAACAACTCTTCCTCTGTAAGCACACAAACACATCAATCATGGGAGGCAGACTCTCTGTCCCGAAAGGGCCTGCAGGCACCACCGAAATAAGTCGTCCATCCGCTGCTGCTCGTCGCCGAACGCCAATCAACTCGCGAACAATAGTCGCTCCCGCCGCTGCCTTTACAATGGCATGTCTACTATTCGTCTACACCAGGACTTCCATTCGCGCCGCCAAAGCAAATGCCCAACGACACCGTGACGCAGACAGTGGTGGTGAAGGTCTCGATTTACTGGCTGAAAGCAGGAGGAGACACGGTCGTGCTGAGAAGGTAGACCAGAGCGGTGGTACTCTGTCCGATATAGTCCACGGTGCCAGAGAGCAATTCTTGGGCCCGAAAAAGCCAGCAGCCAAGCCTGAGAAATTGGGCGGCCGTTCGCCTATCTCGGAGAATGAGGAAAAGTTGAGAGCTGCCATGGGCAGGAAGACCGATGACTCTGATTCATAATGTCTCACCCATACCTCTTGATCCCGCCAACATCATTCAAAGCCTGGGACTCGATATACTCCCGGACTCGCTCGCGGTTCTGCTCCCAGAGCGCAAACGTCACTGCCTGCACGAGACAGTCTGCCAGATCATCCAATTTTCCAGAGATGGCAGACGCAGGCGTGGCCTCAAGCTCATCTTCATGCTCGCCATCTTTGCTTCGTCGGCGACTCTGTCGTTCTTTGGGCGCACAGAATGAAGCTACCATCGGAGCAAGGTTGCGACCGACCGTCAAATCGTCTGTAGTCAACGAAAGTGACAGCCAGTGTCGAGCCAATGCAATCTTGTCCTTTTTCTCAAACGACTTCTTCTTGACTTCTGATTCAACCGCCTTTGTCGTGTCTTGTGGAGCCATGAGTGATGCAGCTATATCTGCTGGTGTCGGAAAGAAGCCTCCACGACTAAGCCAGAACATGCCAACTCGTCGAGGGCTCATCTCTAGAACCTCGGGAAACTTGTGCTCTCGAGCCTTTTGTGTATTGATGTGTCCGTGACGCATGGTTTCCAAGGACGCCCATAGCATGCTCTCAAGCATGTTTACTCGCACCGTCCATTCTTGGATGGCTGGTGCACCACCTGAGCGAAACCTCTGCCGTTCTATGAGGATATAGTCGGGTTTGTATTGCAAGAACTCAGTAGCTAGACCGAATGCAATCTTGCAGAGTGATGATGGCGCATACATGTTGGTTGGATCATCGGATGCAGACTCGCTCATATACGCAGTCTCCCCAGTAGGATCAGACTGTGGTGAACTCGCCGTCGACGCTTTCGTATGCCTGGCAACCAGCCTTTCTGATACATCCAACCGCTTCCAGTCTGAGAGATGTAGAGACAATGTGCCATCCGTAGTTTGGTCATTGCTTTCCAGCCTCCGCGTTTCCAGTAGACAAAAAGCAAGGTTCTTGACACCCATATCCACACTAAGAATCCTGCAAGGGGAAGCAGAGAGACCAGGCTTGTTCGAGCGATCCACAAGCGTCCGACATACTTGTGCTTTTGTTCCCGTTGAGTTTAGTCCAGTAAGAAAAGCCAGATGCTTGAGCTGCCATACTTTCAGGTTGGAAAGCACACTAAGAGGATCGATCTTGGTCATGCTGGCGAATGATGCTGGCTTCTGTGTTGTTCAAACCAAACAAAACAGATCAACACAATGACGCCGCGTCAAAGCTCACTTTCGTCGAAGGCTCAAAAACGGGGATTTCTCTTCACAACTTGTCGGTCTAACAATCTCTCGGTTGCTCCAGAAGATGGTGCGAAAACATTGAGCGCTTGCTAAAAGTGCTCAGATGGAGCAATCACACAAAAACAAAAAAGGCCTCAACCCGAGATCGAATCGGGGACCTCCTGCAGTTTCGGATAAACCCAAAGCAGGAATCATACCACTAGACCATTGAGGCAATTGTGGGGCAATTCTAGGCACAGCACTGGTTATATATCTTGATCATCAACATCAAATCGTTGCACTCATTCCTTACCCTGACTTCTATCATCACGCCTACAATCAGTGTCGACGCAGCGAGACATGCAATGGTCTTTCGAAACGAGGCATGCGCTCGTACAGTAACGACAGTACACAAATCCTAGGGGATGGACTTCAATCAGCTCGATAAGCACATGCACTACAATGCACAGCGACGAGTATTCACGGCTCTCACGGCCGACAGCTGACTTGGCTGATTCAGACCCGGTACTCCTTCGCCAAGATCTGACGACACGATGCTCATACATATATAAACATGGCTCCAACATCATTCGAGATATGCGAGACTCACTTCGAAAAGCCCAGGTCTACTCGATACACCATGGCAGAGCAAAATCGAGAGACGACGAATCAGGCCTCCTCCACCACTGAATCTACCAAATCTCAACTACGATCCGATTCCGAGTCTCGGCGGCGAGCCAGCACAGATACCACTCGCACCACCTTACCAAGCTATGCTTCTTCTCTGGCCACAGACACACCACCAGCATATACTCGTCAACCCAAAGTTCCTACAAACCATCAAAAATCAAGTTTCCAGCAGTCGAGAAACCCAGCCTCTGCAGCAACCATCAGAGCAATAATGGGCGACCCTGTCCCGGAAGAACCGCGACGCAGTTTACGGGATCGCTTGCTTTGCAGGAGACCAACGTACAATCGTCGACCTCCGTCTTCTGAAAGGGAGAGGGAAAGGGGCAGTTCGGCGAGGTGGAATGTATGGGGGTCACCGATTTCTGATCCTAAATAGTGGATGGGTAGTCTCTTGCGATAGACTGGCTTGTTGTTGTAATGATTGATTATGAATGATATGTAGATATCCACAAAAGAGTGTAACAAGAAGATTATATACAGAAAACCCCCATTTATAGGTAAAGAAGCAACTTTTGAGCCAGCAACCCTCTACACATTACCTCTGATATAGAGGAACTCCTGATACTTGCCCGCCGTCCACCTTCTGGTCTTCTTGCCAAACGACATCATCAAAATCGTGCCAACAAACATGACTCCAAAGCTGACACAACCCAGTGTAACAAACACCTGAGTCAAAGAATGAGCATCCAGCCAAATCGAACACACGAACGTAAAGATGCAAGCCAGAGAATTGTTGTACACGGCTACTCCCACCATACCCTCGAGCACTGCGTCAGGGTAGCAGTCCATAAGGTATGCCATGGTCAAGTCGCCTCCACACCCAAAGCCAAAGCCGATGAAGCCCAGAGCGACGTAAGGGACTGGCCATGGCCATACGCGCTGAGTTCCCATGCCAAACAGAATAAGACCGATAGGGGAAATGATGGCAGGCAGATACATAAGCCACAGACGATCTTCAGCTTCAGAGACATTGCCGCGGCGTTTGGCCATCCAGCGCACAAATACATCTGAAAACCAGCCTCCGTACACACAGCCGATGACAGCACCGATGAGAGTGGGGATGCACATGATGGCATCTGCGCGGTCGCCGTAGTTGTAGGGTGCAGAGGTCCAGTTGTCGTCTTCGACCGTCATGTAGAAGGAGAGGAAGGCATCTTGCATGCCCCATTGGAAGCCTGAATATATGACGGCTGGGAAGTAGAAGATGCGCAGGGTATGGAATGTGCGTCGCATGTATTGCTTGAATCCGGTTCCGATCAATGTTGGCGATGGCGTAATAAGAGCAATGCGCTGCCAGTATGATTTGGGAACCAGGTCGGTGCCGTTGGGGATCAGATTACCCTTTCTGGGAACGTGGTCGCTGTTGGTCTCGTCGCCGATGATTACAGAAGTGGGATCAGCGACCGTCTTCTTCTCACCCGAGTCCACGGTGTCTGCAGAACTTCGTCCAGTAGCCAGACCGTCCAAGACACTATCACGATCGAAGGCCGTCTCTTCCAGACCAAAATAGAAAACGATGAGAGTGCAGCCAGAAATGATCAGAGCGAACCAGCCCATCCAGCGCCAACCAAGCGGACTGTCAGCAATGAAGCCAGAAATCATAGGTCCAAGAAAAGTTCCCACGGAGGTTGCCAGCACGTAGAATCCCAGAACGGTACCACGCTGATGCTGGAAAGTGACATCCGTCAACGAGAGTTGTGCGGTAGCCTCTGCAACAGACTCTGAAATTCCCAAGAACAGCTGGCAAAGAATGGTGTCGGCCTTGCTATCAGATCGAGCGAACCAGGCACTGCCAATGATAGATGCACACAGACAGACGATGTAAGAGATGCGTCTTCCATACAGCCAATTCGCTGAAGAAAGAGCCAGGCACGAATAGCCAATACCCAAGAACAAGACACCAGCAGCAGTGTTTTGAACTCCCCATCCAATCCCATAATCATCAACTAGAGCCGTACCTGCCGCACCAGCACTGTTGGAAGTAGCCGCAGTCAAAGCAGTGATGTACAACACCAAAGCGGCTGACCACATTCGGCGCCAGTAACTCCAATTCAGAGGATCATTGGGTGATTTGGTGGGCTGCGGAAGCAATAAGAGCTGGTCCGAGGATGTCGAGTCTGAGTCCGCGAACAGGCGAATGGTGCCCGCAAGCTCTTCATGGGTCGAGTTGATGCGATCCATCGTGCAATGATGTAACCCTTATCCAGGCAATTTCAGCAGGCTTGAGCTACAGATAGCTGAAGATAGATGTTTCTGAGGGTCGAGTTCCACAAGGATGTCAATCAGTGGTCACGCGGCTGTACCGCGCAAAGTACAGATGAATCAAGCCCTTTTTGTGGCGAGTCCGGGAACTGTTATCGCAGGTCGGTGATTTGCTGAAGTTCCAGTTGGCGCACGGCAAGTCCTTTTGCCAAAAAGTAATCACGGATGATTGAGGTTATATGGAAGTTTCCAGGTGTAGGAGTATTATTGAATGCCCTTGACGTATCCAAATGCTGAGAGCATCATTGCAGCAAAGAAGAGACCATTGGAAGCGTCGGTAGAGAATTGAAGGAAGCAGGAAACGGACAAGGACGGGACTGATGGAAAATTGTCGTCGCGTGTCGGCCTCGATTCCTGAGATAAGATCGCGAAGTTTTTGCCGAAACCCGGCAGCCAGCTAACGGAAATAATTCAAGTGGCGTACAACCGTGCGTCATATCTTGGGAGACCAGGGTCACCACAAACTGTTGGTCAAAACCCCGCTGACATCGAACTTGAAAAGTTTCGAGAACAGAGCATAACCAATGTTGATACAAGTCAATACTCATCGAGAGTAACAAGATATATATGATCGCTTGCTCTCCATCACTTTTGCTTCATCGATCTCTTGAGCATACCGCAGAAGCTCTCGAAAAGAATGTTATCTTTTCCTTGCAGCCAACGAACTTCCATGTCGCCCTCTCTGACATCAATATCGAACCTCAGCGTGACCTCAACAGAGTCTTCGACCTTGGAAGCCTCAGACTGCGGCTTCGTTTCCTGGTTGTCATCTTCTTCCATTTCTACTCTCTTACGCTTACGTCTCGCTGAGCGTGACCATACGTTTTGACTAGCAATACCACGACCGGTCCACTTCTCAGACCGCCAGGTCCAGTTTAGATCGAGTGCTTGTAGAGTCTTGTTGAGCAAATCGGCAGCTTCTTGTCTTGTCAGTCCGATTGTATGGATGGTCTGAGCTGTAGGGTAAGGTAGGATGTGGGTGCCGACATCACTGCCTCTGGCGACCGCCTGTGCCTGTTAGCTCTGTAGTTGAATGTTGGATATCGCTGGCTACTCACATTACTCGGCCTTCTATCTCCAAAGCTCCAACCCACAGCCCACCTACGAGTCTTGTTCCCAGCTCGAAGCAGCGTGACAGCCCAGTTGGTGACACCAATTTCCTTAAGGCGATCAATGACTTGATGCACACTAGATAGTTTTCCTAGCATGCTCGTGTACCATTTGACAGTGTCTTTCAATTCCCTACTTTCCTCAACCATACGCAGCACAAATCCTGCATCACCTCCAGGACATATCATCTCGACTTCTGCGCCAGTGCACACAGCACTCGGAGGACCTGACTTGCCAGCGCTAGAGATTGCTAAATCTTCAGCGCTTGAGTAGAAGGGTGGATTACACATAACAAAATCGAGCCTGTCGAGATCGAATGCTTTGGGTGAGATCAGAGCATCCTCTGCAGTGTTGAGTTTAGTGCGTATTCTTGACTCTATGTCGTTTCTCTCGATGTTCTTGTTTGCATGTGAGAAGTTTTGAGGGTCAATGTCGGTACCGAGCATATTCCAAGATGGCCGCGAAGAACAGGCTAGCAGGCTGTAAATGCAAGATGCACCGATTCCACTACAACCTTGTCAGCATGTCTGATAACCAAGAAAATTACCTCATATAACAGGAGGAGTCTTACATGTCCAAGCCTGTAATGTTGTCTATTGCAGGATCCTCGGAGTCGCTAGTCGAATCCATCAAGTCTTGGAGCCATCGAACATAGTTGTACCTGACAGGCACCGGAGGACACAGCCTATCATCAGGCAGCTCAAGCTTGAGATCAAAGTCACGCTTCAGAACACTCTTGGTGAGTTGTCTAATCACAGTCAGTGGCTACGAAACGCAACGGTCGGGGGAAATGGCTTGCTGTAATGCCTTGGGATCATGAAAGTCGACATGGCCGTTTGCGTCATCGTAGAATTTGGCAAAGTCAGGATCAGTCATGGCCAGGGCTTGGAAATCAATGTCTTCATCATAACTCGGCACTTTTGGTGTATCTGAAGTCATTTTGCTGAGTTGTGGTATTCTCGAGCGAGGGTTGTGGAGTTGGAACTGAGGATCGATGGTGAAGATTCAAGTCAGTCAGCGCGTCAGAGAAGCACCACTCTTGACAATCTTTTAAATAACTTTATAATACATTGAGATGGAATAAACAAGGGTCTATCGCCGAAAATGCCCACTTTTCACACAATCTAAACCAAACGCCATAGCCCAATTCGTGTACACGTTCATGATATCTAAACAGCAAAACCAAAGGAGCCGTCAAACTCCCACACGTTCGGATCTTCGCCTAGTCGGACTTGGTCGAATGAGGGCACGACGTCCGGTGCATAGCTCTCGAGCAGGGCCTCCATGTCACGTTCCTCCATTGTGCAGAAGTCCTCGAGGGACCATTTGTCGCAGACCTTGATCATCCTGGTAGATGTTAGCTTTGTGTGACGGCCAGCAGGAATATGGTATACATACCACTTCATTCTCTTTGGGCCCTCTTCGTTTCCCGGGGCGACAACTCTGAGCTTCTTCCTAAGGGCTCCAACCTTTTTGATAGCTTCGCCGATGTTGGGCGGCAAGCAGGAAGCGATTCTCCTGCGAACAATGTTTGCCATTCTAGGACCATTTCCGCTAGTGCTGACCATGATTTGTAAAGGCCCATCTCTGTACTGACTTCCGAAGTAGAAGTCGCACTCTGGCGGTACATCTGCGATGTTTGCAACTATTCTCTTTTCTTTGCACAGCTTCCAAATGGTAGTCGAGGCTTCCGGGTCGTCGATGGCGGTCATGACCATGGCAATGTTGGGGTCGTCGAGATCGGAGGGTTCGAAGGTACGATCGATGTATTCGACGAGGCCTTGGTCGACACGATAGGCGACTTCATCGTTGAGGCCTTGACGAGGACTGATGAGACGGATTTTGGCGTCCGAGTTGAGGAGGTTCAAGATGCGACCGGCGGCTACCTTTACTTTTAGGTCAATGTCAACATCCAAGGTGGAGTATGCGATGTGTATGACTAACCTCGCCGCCGCCGACCATGAGAACCAGCTTGTTGCGGATCTGCCAGGCGAGCATGAGGGAGCCGCCGCCCTCGATCTCTGGAAACGTGGCCATGGTAAAGAGCGTATGAGAGTAGGTATATTGGTCGTCAAAGAGGATGTATATATGGACGACAGATGATTGGCAGAATATAATTGTTAGATTGGCGATAAGAAAGGCAAACGCCGCGGGAAAGCTCGTCTTTATCGGCATGGCATCATGGCGCCTCTGTCGGGCATGGCGGCCGTCACAGTCGACGGCTACGGCAACCCGTGGTCCATGCAACGGCCCGACACGACCGAGGGGCGGTCAAGTCAACAATCAAGGCCAAACATTCCACACCCCCATCTGCCTGTCGGCCTCGTGCCGATTCTGTATATCACATGGCTTCGCGACGGACACTGGGAGGAGGCAGAGTTTTGGGCAGCGGCCGCTCGCTGTCGCCCGCCGTCAACCCCCAGCGCCCGCACCAGCTCACTCCTTCCGAGAGCTCCCTGTCGCTTGCTTCCAGCTCCCACACTTCGACCACCGAGACAGACGACATTGCCTCCAGAATCGCCCTCGACTCCAACAATGGCCCCGTCGGTGCCGCCGCCGCCAGCTCCCGTCTGGTCTGTCCTATTTGCAATGAGGACATGGTCACCCTCCTCCAACTCAACCGGCACCTCGACGACAACCACCAAAACCTGCAAGAAGTCGAGCAAGATGAAGTCAAGAACTGGTTCGAACAACAGATGAAAAAGGCAAAGCGTTTCCAGCCGCTTGCTGTCCTCAATCAGAAACTAAAAGGCCTCGACGTCTTCGAGTCCAACGCCATCCAACCCTCACACCTTGTCTCGTCCACCCCACCTCGTTCCTCCACTCCGAGTAATACCACTCCTACCCAAACCTCCACCGCCGTACCAGAGTCCCGCCTTGATCCCGACGATGTCGTTACGAAAGCACACTGGCAACGTTCCTCGGGTCACGACTCTTGTTCAGACCCCTTGTGCGGAAAGAGACTCGGGAACACAAACGGCAACGTCAACTGTAGACACTGCGGTAAGCTTTTCTGTGACGAACACACCATGTACCAGATGAAGCTGTCTCGCTCTGCCCAACACGAGCCTGTCCGCGGTTTGTGGTGTCGTGTGTGCGAGACATGTTACAAGAGTCGTCCGGGTTACAACGACCACTCTGGACTTGAGCGCGATCATACCCAACGTTTTGCTGCTATCCGTAGACGCACAGTAGACAAAGCATACCTCGAAGTGAGTCGCCTGGAGAAGCGCCTCTCGAGGCTCACCCAGTTGCTTGCCAACCCACCTCCGCCCGAGAACGATCAAAGTACCAGTAGCTTCCTCTGGTCTCTGGCTGGCTCCAAGAATCGTATCCGTACTCTGGAACAATCGGTGGTAACTTGGGAAGATGACGCTCGCGTCCTACACTGTCCATTTTGTCAGCAACAGTTCTCGCAATACTCTTTCCGCCGACATCATTGTCGAATATGTGGTCGAGTCGTGTGTGGTGATCCAGCGACGAATTGTTCCACTGCGATCGCTTTGAATGTGGATGCGCCGCTCAATCCAAATGGCCTGGAGAAATCTGTTGGTCAAGTGGCCGTCGATGTACGCATGTGTAAAGACTGCCAGCACACAATCTTCAGCAAATCCGACTTTGCTCGACAACTCTCAATACAACCTCCAGACCAACGAGCTTACGAGAACCTCGTACAGTTCGAGCGCGGAATCCGTCTTCTCCTGCCCAAGTTTCAAAAACTACTCCAGGCCCTACAAGATCCTGACAAGCCTCCTACCTCCACTCAACTAAGCGATGCCACCAAAGTACGCAGGCGGCTTATGGATGCATTCACACAGTACGACGTAGCCGCCAGACGTATCAGAGACCTGCCAACCGATAGCCCGACGCAAGAGCGTTTACAAAAGGCCATTTACGCACAAGCAACCACGTTCCTCCACTTACACATGCTTCCCCTCAAATCCTTACCCAAACTGCTTCAACACGCAACCCCGCATGGCAAACCCACAGCCAAGGCCTCGGCGGATCCTCTGGCCGCCATCAAGAACGATCAGGCCAGCAGACCCCAAGGCAGTCGCGCGAGCAGCTCGTCATCAGCCCAAGTCACTGCCCTGGAAGCCGAGGAGAAGGAGCTTCGAGAGCGCATGATCGTGCTTGAGGAGCAGAAATTCTTCGTCGAAGGTATGATTGCTGATGCGAATAAGCGCAGGAGGTTTGATGAGGTCGCTAGTCTGGCGGGCAATGTTGAGGATTTGACTCGAGAGATTGATCAGTTGCAGGGCCAGATATCGGGTATGGATTTTGCTGGTGCGTATGCGGTTGGGCAGGAGATTTGATCCAGACCCTATATCTTTTGCTTAGTGTCTTGGAGGGTCGTCTATCTTTTTGGTTTCCGTTGGCTATGCATTTTCATTGAGATTAGCGAGGCGTTTATGGGATGGTATTCGTAGGTAGCCTTCCGGCTGGAGTTTGCAGTCCGTCACTTGTGACATGTTATTATGCATCAACTGTTTCGTTACTGTCTTGTCCGCGCGTCTATTGGGGTCGTGAGACTCTGGAAGGATTGGTTCCAGAGGCTAGGGCAATTGTATTCTATGCCCTCGGAGGTACTTCCTAGTTCTTATAGTACGGTTTATCGTTTATGACTTGTACCTCAAGATTTACGAAGCCCTTCTTCCCATAGCCTTTGGTGCTAGTGTATGCAGATTAATATCATGGCATATTGCTGAATGCGCATGTCATGGCATTGTCATCTTTGTACATGGGATGCAGTAGCCTTAAGGGCAATTCCATCTTACACGAACGATACAAGCAACGAACCACCGAATCCCAAACATTGATCTTTTGATCTTGATTTCATTCTCCGACAACGATATCAAACAAAATCCCATGCTTGCGTCCACAAACCTTGCACTTGCTCAGGAGTCAGGTCCGCTGTCTGTGTTTCCCTTCCACCTCGGCACCTGCAGCCGAGTCCGAAAACCGCATGTGGCAGCAGCCAGCCCTCTCTCCGCACTTCTAGAGATCATCATTGCAGTTTCCGCGGGGTGCGGGCCGCGAACAAACCAGGTTTTTGTCTTTGTTGTCAACCTGTCAACTGACGACAGCCCCTGAAGATCAATGGCTTGTTTTTTTTTTTTTGGATACTCGAGCAGGATTTTGTACTATAGCAGGCTTAGCAAGCGTAAGGAAATCCAGGCCTGGCTGATCGTTGGGTGAAGGATTAGGAGGACGACATTGATGGCGTGTGCAGTAGTGAACAATATTCAGGGGCCTTCTGACGTCCTTGGGAGACCAGAACTGGGAATGGCTTATAAATATGAGAAGGGGCTATTGGTGGTCTCAACTGATCTGCCAGGTCACTGTACATTCCCCTTTATCACGTCAATGCCATTAGCAAAAACACGACGATGAACACACGATAAGAAGAAACACATAGTAAATTCGTGAATATTCGTTAGAAGCCTCATTTAACATTTATGAAGACTGAACAGGCTTTGGCGAAGCCACCCATTCGTGATCCCAAGGCACCATTGCATCTTTGCCGACTACTGCCTTGATGGCCCTCTCCGAAATATCGTAGAAGCCGGGACCCAGACATGGATCAGCGGCTGCGTGTTTCTCCGGTTTTGACACACCCTTGGGTACATGTTAGGAATTGGTACTTCAAGAGGCGAGAAAGAGGTAAAAAGGAAGACTTACAACATCAACCAAATAAGCACCGTTCAAATACTTGCTCTCGACATCGTCAGAGGTCGCAGCATAGAGAACTGGACGCGAGCTACTGCGAGCGGCAAAAGTCTCATCCTTGCTCAGGGTGTCCAACACACAATCGCAAAGATCAGAAGGTTGCCAATGGCTATCCCTTCTCGGCTGTGCTGCTTCATCTGCAGCATTTTTCGAAGGCTGCACAGCAAGAACATAGATGTTGTCATGATGGCGTTTGACAATGCGCTCGGCAAGTCCATGCCTAACACCCAACAGCAAAGTCGTCTTGCTGCGTCTAAAGATTTCAGAATTGACTTCTGCAGTGAGGCGCAAATCTTCTTCATCGCTGGACGAAGAGCCGTCAGAGAGGCTTTGACGGCGTTGTTGACCCGGAGCTTCGAAGATCACTCGAGGGGCAGGCGTATCAGGTATCCTCGATGTCCTGCGCAAGAGCGGCCAAAGCAAATTGCTAGCGTAAAAGTGTCCCAGCCACATCATGCCAAAGTAAGCATCTATGCAGTGCAGATCGGTAGTAAAGTGCTCTTGATCAATCCCCGAGCCAAAGATACACAGATCTAAGCGGGAAAGCTCGTCGCAGAGAGCAGAAAAGACTTCTTGGACTTGGATCAGGTCTGTCATGTCACAGTAACGATGTTCGAGGGATGCATTCGCTGCGCCAACTTCTTTGCGGATCTTGGAGACGGCGTCTGTGCTTTGCTTTTCGTGGACGTTGACCATTATGACTCGGCACTTGTGGATGACGAGGGCGCGAGCGATTTCGCTGCTGTTGGATTGGTTAGAGAGTGATCAGAGATGACGGAGAACCAAGTAGTAACATACCCGATCCCGCATGCACCTCCCGTAACGATAGCAGTCCTGCCTTGTAGATCTGGCATGTCTTCCGGACATTGGAAGATGGGAAAGTAGGAGCCTTGAGCGCGCATTTTCGGTATTGTTGAGAGGCTGCTAGTTCGGGTGGTATGGAAGAGGTCGAAGTCGAGGTCGGGGTCGGAGCTGCGGTAGGTGTCGAAGTCGAGGTGTGGTCGGAATAGCAAGACCAGACAAAGCAATTAGTCAGGTCGGACATGTATATATAATGTCCAACAAAGAAATAGGAGGCTTGCGGAAAGGGGAACTTGATTCAGAATAGTGTCGTTTTCTAGGCAGGCGGCACTATATATAAGTACTTTTTGCGCATTGCCCTGGCACCGAGTCCGATAGGATCGAGAAAAAATTAAGAGACCTGCATGTACGGGCCGGAGAGCCTGCCTACCTACCTCACTGTGAATAATGATGGCAAAGGGATCCACAATATTCGGGCGGCTCTTTTACCACGTACTAGCTACAAGTTCGCCCGGTTGCAGGAAAGCGATCATGTTGTCGCATTCGGTAAAAATTGCGCTGGAATGTTGGCAATTTTCCAAGTGTTGCTTCCCAGATTTTCTGAGAAGCGTCCAGGATTTTGCTGAAACACGAAACACTCATAGCCAGTCGCTTCGAAAGTGCTTCTCTGCGTTCTCACAGATGATCGCTGGAATCGATAAGTTGGTCACAAGGCTTACGCCAACTTTTTCTCCTTTGTTGCGTCGTGTTGCTCGATCGTTCCTGGGCACCAAGCATACGTCGCACAATTCGCAGCCAAAGATTATCCCAAAGACCGGCAACAACTGCAGAGGATAAACGAACGCTTGTCACCTTCGCTTCCCGCCGCCTAAACGGAACGGTCGCGGAAAACAGACATACGCATAGCAGGAGAGGAGGCTGAGGAAGACGGAGACGCGTTCGTAAAGATGACGCAGGGGGACCCGACAGACTGGCGTCGCTCGTCCCCGGACCCCAGATTGCCGGTATGGGTATGAGAGAAAGATGAGCATTTTCTCCGTCATCTAGGCGCCATTTCTCTCGTGTTGAGTGCTCAACCTGTTAGAGCGGATAAGCCCTGCTGAGCTTATAGTCGGAATGGGGCATAGCAAATAACGGCTGTCGTTTCGTAACTGCGACTCGATGAGTTTGGCGACCTGAGATGAGCCGGATAGCTAAAATCGCCATTCTTTGTTGTCGATGCCGATGGCAAACCTCGATCTGCTAGTCGATGACAGAGGTCGCGTTATCTCCTACATTCCTCCTGACCAATTGCGATGCCAATGTTCTGGCAAGGCATCCTACACTGCAACGAGCGGACCGCATGTGCGGTCGCTGGTCCGGCCTGCATGCAGCAAAGGTAGAGTTCAATGTTCATGGCGCATCGGAAGTTGAACATTACCACCCATCGGCATAGTGACAAGTGCTGTGCCGACATCGCAACTGTTCCTCAGGCATGTCAGAGACTGAGGTCGGGAGGACAGATGGCATATCGCTTTTTGAATTCAGTATGCGTAGCAAAGAAGACTTTGCGAAAGTTGTGGTTCATGCATCGAAGCTTCGAAAAAACAGGGCAGATGCAAGAAGGAGGCTCAAACCGGTCTGGCCTTCGCGGGGCAACGTCCGACGCCGTGAATTTGTCGAGCAGGCACTCATGTTTTCGTTGGTAGAGTACAGAAGTATCTCGCTATACCATAAATATACTAAAAGCAACATTTCTAGAAGCAGAAAAGCTTGTGAGTATGCTCCGGCAGACAACGGCAACTCGAACAGAGTCTTCCGAAGATAAATTCATACCACAGGCAATGCAAGCATAGCTTTGATCGAGCCAGTCCCTCGGCGACCTTCGCCTGATCCTCGGTCTCGATCAACGTGTGAGTGAAGCAATACCGATGTTAAAGCTCTGAATCTCTTCATGTGACTTGACATAATACGCGTGATCAATCAGAGTTCGTCTTTCGGTGTCCTAGTACTTTTCGGCTTGCTGTTCATAACGGTTAACAATGATCAGACTGGCGGGTGAGGAAAACATACGGCTTGAGGTATTTTCTATAGAGGGCATTCAGAGTCTTCAGATGGAGGAAAGCATCGGCATCTTCCCCCAGACCCCATGCGAAGACACCCCCAAGCTTGCGGGACTTGACAATGATCGGAAACTTTTCCGCCATAGACGCAGGCGTGTCCCATGACCAGAAAATCTTCTCTTCCACATCCCAGTAGTAATTTCCATCGTTGTCCCAGACTCGGTTGTCCAACGCGGTGTGGAAAGATTTCTCAAGATCTTTCGGCACCTTGTCGTGCCATGAAAAGGATCCGCTCTTACCCAGATCGTTTCCGGTCTTTGGGTCTTCCATCAAGACAGTCTTGCACCCTACTGGCTCTTGACAATCGTCTTCTGTTCTGTACCACTTGACATAGAATGCAAAGCCCAGGTTCGCCTTCTCGGGAGGAACACCATTCGTAAGGTAAGTGTCTATAGCAACCAACGAATTGTCAATGCCAGTGTGGTGCATGGTAACATTGTCTCGTCTGTTAAACAGATCGTACGTCATGATGTTGACAAAATCCAGATGTTTTATTGTATCAGCAAGCGTATCCTTTGTGAATGCGACTTGAATATCGACTGGCTTTCCCCTACATGTACGTCAGCAAGGATTGTTCGAAGGAAGATAAGCATCGTATCGTCATGAGTCGAGACGCGTTGAACAGCGTGCTTTGGAAACAAAATGAGGTATTGCAAGACTGGTCCAGCTGCAAGTCTCAGAAATGACTAGTCTTACAGTGTGTACTGTCATGATTCTCCAAGATCGATGTTTGTGTTCCACTACAATGCCTTCTTGTGTTCGCTCGCTGGTCATAAAGAGCACTCGGAATGTGGAGCTGACAATGGGACCCCATGGCAGTGCTCCAGTAGACTGACACAGCCCGACTCATGAGTGAATGCACATCCATAGACTTACGGTACTGCCGCAGACATAATTTTGTCTGGTCCAATGGCGGCTCGAATTTCAGCAAGCAGTTTTGGATACGCTCCGACCTCCCAGCTCTTCTCGGAGTTTGTGATCTTTTTGTAGTCTTCACCGTTTCCTCCAGGGTACTCCCAGTCTAGGTCAATGCCATCTGCACCTGTGTAATCAAGCATAGCTTTGACATTGTCAGCGAACGCTTTCCTACCCATCTGCGAAGCTGCGGCCGCCGAGAAGCCATTGGTGTCGCCCCATCCGCCTATTGCAATCATCACAGCGACCTTCTTGTTTTTTGAAAATTTGGCGCGGACACTTTCAACTGATGTGAAAAGATCCCAAGTTGAAGGGCGCTTCCCGATGAACGATGAGGATTTCATGAATGCCAATGCAACATGTGTGACATCCGCGAGATGAACATCGGCAGGAAAGACTGGGTGCTGCCCGGTCAAGTAGAGGACATAGCGCGAGGCCTGGCATACATATGCCATAGCCGCGACCAGTACAAGTAACGGCGTCCGCATATTGTCTCCGAGTGTAGCTGCACCAAAGTCTGGAAAGTGCCTGTGGAGCGATGAGTCCAGAGCAAGACCAGTTTTCGATATCGAGTTGTGGTTGGCGTTGGACGAATGGCTTGACTTTGAAACTTGTTACATCGAGTTGTGGCTGTGCGGCCTGTAAATCATGATCGTCCCAATGCGGTAGTCTTTGCCCGCCGAAGTCATCCATCAGTGACTTCCTTGCCACTCACATCCTCACACATGATATTTCATATTGCTGCGACATTCTCTACCTAAGCGGTCTCGCAAGATGACGCGATACTGCTTGATGTCGTATAAGTTTCCATCTTTTCGACGAGAAACTGCCTACGCGTAGCACAAGACGCGTCTTCCTGGTGGCAGAGCAGCGGCTATCGACTAATTCGTCCACTACTTAGGGCAACCTGCGCCTCTGCATCAGGACTCCGAATATGCGTCTGCCGTAGTCTGCCTGAGACGACTTTATATTTACACAGACTAGCTTCGTGTTTCATCGGCCACGACATTCGGTCGACGCACCAAAATATCGCAAAGCTGGGTTTTGTCTCAATCGATTCGGCCTGTGTCGAATTGAGGTCGCCGGATATGGAACGAGTAGTCCTTCGCAATAGATCTTGAGCCTTCGACTTCAATTCACATCATCTCCTTGGGCTTAGTGCTTCGATGCCCGTCCTCTTTTACGACTAGGCACACACACGGCAGAAGAGGTACCAACATATGGAGTTGCTACAAATCAGCTCCAAGAGAGACCCTTGAGATGCTAGTTCTAAGTGGACGGCATGCGATTATTGAAGATAACGTGCAATGGTATAGCTACACGTACTGAGTGTTTTAGTGAATGGAATGCGGAGAGCAAAGACCGTATGGCGACGATCTTAGTTTTCAAAATCGATTTACAGGTACTTACTAGGTATGCTTGGGCCTTAGACCAGTCAGTCATCAGCGGCATGGGAACAACCTGCCCTGAATCAGATTCTGAATCAAGCCATGTGCTTGCGACGACATACTCTACATACACGCCAACAGTGAGCCCTGACATCTTGCCAAGTCGGACTCCTCTCATCGTCAGAATCATATATTTTGGATCAATCGCCCTCTGAAGTAAACAAATTTTCTGTACATCAGCCCTCCTAAGTCGCTTACCATCCGATACCTTACAACCGCCTCTTATGAAGACTACCGTAGTCCTCTTGGGCGCTGCATCCCTTTGCTCTGCGTCACTCAACAACACAGACGAAGGCCTCATCACCAATGGACTTGTCTCTCTTGGTGACTGGCAGACTGCCTTCACCAAAGCTCAGAATTTCGTCTCGCAGCTCACGACCGAAGAGAAGATTACGATTATTGGATCTGGATCTCTTACCAACAGTTCTGCCAACTGGACAGCTCTTGCTCAATCTGATGGACCTCAAGGAGCGGAGAACTTTTACTATGAGAGCGCGTTTTCCATGACTTGCGCTTTGGCCATGACTTGGGATAAAGACGCTATATACAAGCAAGGCAAGGCTGTGGCCACAGAGTTCTACCAGAAAGGCTTACAGCTCTTGGCTGGGCCTGTGTCCAATCCTATGGGCAGGTCAGCTTGGGGCGGTCGCAACGGCGAGTCATTCGGACCAGACAGCTACTTCAATGGCATCCTTGGTGGTATCAGCGCTAGAGCCTACCAAGCTGGTGGTGTCATTGCAGGTGGCAAGGTATGACTTTATCATCTTTTCTCTAGATAACCACTAACCGTTTCCTAGCATTTCATCCTATACGAGCAAGAAACTAACCGCACTTCGTCAAGTATGGGTGGCGGCGGTATGGGTGGAGGCTCGGGTGGTGGCTCTATGGGATCTGGTAACAGCTCGATGGGTTCTATGGCCTCCGGCTCTGCTCCTTCAGGCTCTGCCCCATCCGGCATGGCTCTGAGAGCCAGGGCTGATAATTCCTCTACTACTGATTCTTCTGAGTCTGCCCCCTATTCGTCCAACATAGACGACAAGACGTTCAGAGAGACCTACCTTTGGCCTTGGTACGACATCATCAAGGGTATGTTGTATGCAATAGCGTTCCAGCCTCTTGCTGACATGTCTTAGCCGGTACTGGTGCAGTAATGTGTGCGATGAACGAAGTCAACGGCTCCGCTGCCTGCGAAGACAAATCTCTCCTCATGAGCGCACTCAAATCCGACCTTGGCTTTCCGGGATTCGTGTTTCCCGATACCAATGCTCAGAAGACAGCCTATGGTTCCATCTCAGGTGGACTGGACTACGGATCCAGCAGCATCTGGTCTACATCAACTGTTGAAGCCTTCTTGAGCAACGGCTCCCTTACGGAGGCACGTCTGAACGACATGGTCATCCGTAATGTGATCGGTTACTATAAAGCCAATCTGGACAATGGAGAGCAACCATCGAAAGCAGCAGTAAGTTTTTTGAGATGTCAGCCAAGGTATACATGCTAACGAGATTTAGTACGACGACTATGTTGACACCATGTCCAATCACGCTGAGATCATCAGGGAAAATGGAGCCAAGTCGATCGTCCTTCTTAAGAACTTGGGCGGTCTTCCCCTAAACAAGCCTAGAAGAATGACGCTCTTCGGTGCCAACGCCGGACCAGTGACGGGCGGACCAAACATGCAATTTACAGTTCAGGGCTCAGGACCAACCTACGATGGCCATCTTGCCAGTGACTCTGGCTCCGCACAATCTTCGTTGCCCTATCTCATCACTCCTGAGGCAGCCGTTACCCTACGAGCATCGAAAGAGCATACCAACGTCAAGTGGATCTTGAATGACACATACACCGCCAGCAGCTCTGGTAATACCCTAGTCACTCTGTCATCCTCGGAAACCGCTGTCGACGCATCTTACTCAGGCTATGCAGCTGCTAGTGATGCGTGCCTTGTCTTCATCAACGCATTGTCTGGCGAAGGTGCTGATCGTACCGAGCTATACAACGATGATCAAGATACAATGGTCAACACTGTGGCCGCTGATTGTAACAATACTATCGTCGTCATTACCACAACTGGAGTTCGTCTCGTAGACCAATGGATCGAAAATGAAAACATCACTGCTGTTCTTTACTCTGGTCCTTTGGGTCAAGAGAGCGGAAATTCCATCACTGATATCCTTTACGGCGACGTCAACCCATCTGGCAGACTGATACACACTATTGCAAAGAACGAATCCGATTACAATGTCGGCATCTGCTACACGAAGAATTGCACTTACTCCGAAGGCAATTATATCGATTACAAGTACTTCGAGCACAGCAACACCACTGCTCGATACGCCTTTGGCCATGGTCTATCCTACACTTCTTTCGACTACAGTGATCTGAAGGCTTCCAAGCTGATGTCCAACATCTCTTACCACGCCAAGGGACGCCTCGAAGTTGGAGGACGTGCAGACTTGTTCGACGTGGTCGCAGAGGTAAGCTGAATCGGCAGCAATTTTGAATTCGTGCTGACATGTATAGGTCGACGTCGTTGTCAAGAACACTGGTTCACATGATGGTGCTGAAGTCCCACAATTATACATTGGCTTCCCAGAGGACTCCGGAGCCGACCAACCCATCAAGGCTCTCCGCGGCTTCGAGCGCGTAGAACTTAAGAAGGATGAAAACGCTCAAGTGAAATTCCAGCTGCGCCGTAGAGATCTTTCGTTCTGGGATGTGGCTGCGCAAGAGTGGGCTCTGCCCCGTGGCGACTTTAAGATCTATATTGGTGCCTCTTCCAGCGATATTCGCCAGACGGGTACGCTCGCCATGTAGATCTCAAATCCTTGCTAGCGACAGGCTTTGAGTTCTTCCGGTACAAATGGACATGGATAGAGTGGAGAAAGGTGGTCTGTTTTGTTAGAATCTTGCAGAGCGGGAGCAATAGGTAGACGACGGAAGCGGAGCCGTTACCGAACGTTGTGTCATGTCTAACGCACGTTCTCACGTTCTTCGAGACGACAGTTGTTTTCGCTTCCAGAATATACTCAGCGCTCGACTCGTAAAACTTCTTGCAGGTTGTTGTGGTCCGTAACATTCTTCCTTCCACCCACGAGCAGCCAGCTACGAGAAACTATCTCTCGGTTTGCGTAATAGAAGTGCTTGGCGTACGCCGGACTAGGGCCATCTCGAGAGGTTGGTTTGAAGCCCACAATTTGCGGCTCGTCGTCCCATCGCATGAATCGTGTTTTCATCATCGCACCATCTCAGAGCAGATACGAACGGTCTTCACGACATTTGGTTGGCCCCTCGAGACGCTCACAACACTGTCTGCCATAGCTGGTTCTATCAGACTGATGTCCTGCCTGATTATGGGCTTTGTTGGAGATCGACGTTTTCTGTAACACAAGTCCCGTCGGAAGGCTGCAGCCGGGCCGGATATGAGGCCTGAAGATCATGAATCTTTTCTCAACCCAGACGATCGCAGTGCATCAATGCAAAGCAAAGTGGCAGGCACAGACTATTGGTACCTGCAGGGCACATGAGGCAAGTACTCAGGTACACAAAAGCAGGTCGGTCCTGCTTGAATTGAATCTTTGCTCCTCTTCATCTTCTTTTTTCTAATATTTCTTGTCATTCTTTTTGATACATTTAATATGTTGAAGCCATTCGTTTTGGCGGCCGCTTCTTTTGGCCTTGCTTCTGCAGCAGTCACTTGCGAGAACCTCGCTGATAATCTTTCTTTCGAGGGTGTCGAAGCCTCTATTGCATCCACCAGCTACCACACCGCTGGAGAGACCATCAAGATCGATGGCGACCAGAGTGTGTGTTTCTCTGAGACTCAGACCGAGATCGACATGTGCAGAGTCACCTTGACTGTTGCTACGAGTGGCACCTCTCACAATTATGTGGAAGTATGGCTTCCTTCAGGAAACAACCCTTGGAATGGCAGAATGTTGCATACTTACAATGGTGGTCTGGCTGGCTGCGTCGAATACAAGGATATGAAGTATATGAGCTCGCTGTCCTTTGCTACTGTCGGAGATAACGGAGGTCACAACTCAACAACTGCGGATGGATCGAAATTGCTCAACGACAATGAGGCAGTGATTGATCTTTCATACCGCTCAAGACATCTTGCCGTTGTTGCTGCAAAGCAGGTTATCAAGGCATATTACAGTCAACCTGCTAGCTACAGTACGTAAGGCGAGGCTTCAGATCGTCAAAAGCCATCCGATGGCTTTTCGACTTTCGTCTATATCTTTACTACTTTCATATAAGCAACATGCTAACCGTACGCTAGATTATTACGTTGGCTGCAGTACAGGAGGACGGCAAGGATTGAAGTCTGCTCAAGAATTCCCTGACGATTTTGATGGCATTCTTGCTGGCTCAGCTGCCGCCGATTTCAACCACCTTTCCGACTGGACTTCCAGATTTCTGTTGATCACTGGCTTCGGCAAGGACGATAGAACTCTCTCCAAGGATCAATGGGTCTATGTTCACGGTGAAATCCTTAACCAATGCGATGAGCCGTTGGATGGTGTTGCAGACGGCATCATCGAAGACCCGACCATCTGCGAGTTTGATTCTTCGAAGCTGCGTTGCGGCACCAGCTCTGATTCTCGCTGTCTCACTCAGACTCAGGTCCAGACTGTCAACGACGTTTACTCGGAATTGTACGATCAGGATGGAACCCTCCTCTATCCCTCTCTGTCACTAGGAGCCGAACTCGTTGCATCCCAACAAGGCCTCTTCTCTGGCTCAGTCATTGGCAATGCTGCAAACTGGATCTCCAACGCAGTATACAACGACAGCAACTGGGACCCCACAACCCTGAACCAAGACACCTACACCAAGGGTGACGAAACCGATGTCCTTCACGGCAACATCTCCACCTGGAACGGCGACCTTAGTCCCTTCCGCGAAGCCGGCGGCAAACTAATGATGTACCACGGTCTCGCAGACCCCAACATCGCAGGCGAGAACTCGCAACGCTATTACCTTCACGTTGCCAAAACAATGGGTGCCTCCGACACAGAGCTCGACGAATTCTTCCGCTTCTTCCGCATCTCTGGTGGTGATCATTGTAGTTCTGGAGGCGCAGGTGCTTGGGAGTTTGGTCAGATTGCTGCTGGTAGATATGGTCGCCACAGTGCTATCGATCAATTGGTCGCTTGGACTGAGAATGGCGTTGCACCTGATACCATCACAGGCACTAAATTTGTTAATGATGATCCTGGTCAGGGTGTTGCTTTTGAGCGTGCTCATTGCAAGTTCCCTTATCGCACTACTTACAAGGGTCCGGACTTTGATCCTAATGTCACTACCAGCTGGACTTGCGAGAAGATCAACAACTGGCAGGAGTGTGGTCCCGGAGCACTTCCCAGACTGTGCTAAATGCCTCGATTAGACTTTTGTCGTGGGTACGGTCGTGGTAATGGGTAAATTATGCTGTAACTTATAAACCAAAACTTTTATCTACGAATGATAGACTTCTCTTCTAGTATACAACAAGGTACTCACAGTCATGATTTGAAACATGGTTTCTGCGTTCTCGTGTGCAAATACATGCTGTATGGGTGGCTGTGGAAACATTTAATAGTCTCACGCAGCAAGTTAGGGTTGATCATATCACGAATCTCAGAAGACGCTTTCTTATCGCAAGAGGGATCTTGTATTTCCATAACTAGGTAGCATATCCTTACACACGGACAGGTGTGCTACTTGTAATCCTCAGACTTGCCTAGCTCATAGGAACCTACATAAAAGCAATCTACCCAGCATAAGAAAACCAACGACTGCGGATCTCCAAGAACGATCCCACCAGATACTCTTTTCATTCGCCCCTGCTCCCGTCATCCAGCCTGAGCAAAGGCTTCCGCGCTCCTTCCCATTTCGAGCCGACAAAACTTCCACATTGGAATCCTGCAAGGACCTCGTGTTTCGAGTTGATTGCATCTCCACAGGCGTTCACAGACAAAGTTCAATGCTCGCTTCATCTGAGATACTAAAGATAGATTGCTTTGCATGCACAGAGGATCAAGGACCTCGTATCTATAGAGTCGACTAAACGAGGTCGCCGGTACATGGGTTCTAAAACACGTGGTATGGAGCTAAGTAGGAGTTTTGGAACAAGCCAAAATCTCCAGGGCATGCAGAGGACTCGAACAATGTATGGTGAGGAACTCTGCCTGATCACAGATAGAATCGTATCACTCGGTCGACGACGGATGTGCGTTGCCAGCTGACGTGCTGTGCAACTCAAACTGCTGACTACGGTGAGGTAGTCGCCACGCAACGCGCGCTTGCCGTTGCGAGTCCTGAGCTCAACTGCAACAAAGCTCCTCGACAGTGACACACAAACACATACCATACGCCAAGAGCAAGGAATACTAGGAGCAACCATCTCGTCTTCATTCAAAGCAATGCCTAACACCCACGCCATGACCCTCGCTATGCGATTTGATGCTTCCACCGTTTTCCCTTCCATATACACCTTTTGCTCCTCTTCTTCTTTCTACACACCAGCAGCAACCTCACCACCACCCACGCCCTCAACTTTGATCAAAAACTCCCTGACTCTGCCCGCTTCCTCTCTGCCCAGCGCACCCTTCTCTGACTCCACAGCCGCCAGAAGCGCACCCAACTGGTCTTCAACCTTGTCTTCTGCAACACCAGTACACAAAGACACGACTTTACGGTACAAGTGCTCTAATTGCGAAGACCGAGACTTGAGTTGTGTGGATTGCTGTTGCAGACGATCATTATTGGTCTCGTA
Organism: Aureobasidium namibiae CBS 147.97; assembly: GCF_000721765.1. Lineage (NCBI taxonomy): Eukaryota > Fungi > Ascomycota > Dothideomycetes > Dothideales > Saccotheciaceae > Aureobasidium > Aureobasidium namibiae. The sequence goes on from NW_013581204.1 coordinate 869,015, forward strand.
CATTTTCTTCAGTGTGCGGAGCTCAGCGACGGAAGGTGTGTCGTGCAGAAGTTGATGTTGGAGTGCAGGTGTGAGTTGTTGCACTGCTTGTGCTGCATCAGAGACGTCGGGCAGTTTGTTGGTGATTGCAAGTACAGGTGAGATAGAGGTATCTGCATCCCCCACTACAGTGTTTGTCTTTGTGACTTTTCTGCCATTGCGGTGTCGTTCTTCGAGGATGCGTTTGAGGTTTGCGATCTTGGACGCGGCTTCGCCGCGAGATTTGGCGCGGCGCTGCAGAGTTGCTAGTTGGTCGCTTTCGGTTTTCGCTACGGCTGACAGTTCTTGGATCTGCACGTTGAGTTTGTCGATTTGAGTGGTTTTCTCCGCAAGTAGCTGTTTGTGCTGGGCGAGGTTTGCGGTGAGCATACTTGTTAGTGAAGAGATGACATCCTGGTTCTGTTCTTCGATGATGCTTGTGTTGGAGACGGGTGTTGTTTCCTTTTCGTTTGCACCTTCTGCGGTGGTGTTCTGGGATGGCGGGCGGTTAAGTGCTTGCGCTTGGGAAAAGATTGGATCGATGTTTGATGGGTTGTTGAAGCCGGCATTAGGTTGTCCGTTCTCGTCTTCAACACCTACACCAAAATCGCGGGCTGTAATGCCTTTCTGGTTGGGAATGGCCGGGTCGGCCTTGACTTCCAGCAGTTGCTGAATGATACCTCTGTTACCAATTCTCGCAGCGAGATTCAGAGCAGTATTACCTGCCTTGTCTCGCGCATTTACTATATGCGTGAGGAAGCGCATCAGATTCATTCGCTCTTTGCCTGCTTGTCCGGGGGTTGCAGATCCATTTTCGGCTGGTGCAGGCTTTGACACGCTGCGAACCAAGAACTCCAACAAAGCTTCCAAGTAGTACTTGCTGCTAGGGGCTCGACCTTTGATACCACAGGAGACAGCGATGTGGTGCAGAATAGTACGGGCTTGAGCATCTCGTACCTCGATCAGGGGACTTAGAAGCTCTAGCACGTCAGGGAAAGAGGAGTGCTCGCAACAGTTGTTGACCAAGACAGCCGATATCAAAGCACTCTGACCTGCAGCATTGCCTCTGAATATGTTGGCACCTTTCTGGATGAGCAGTCGTAGTAACGATAATCTCGATAGTGTTGCAGCCCAATGCAGGGCAGTATTTGCTGACGGATCCAGAGGAATGTCCAAATCTTGTGGGGACAGAGACAGAAGTGCTGGGTGTGAGGCAAAGTCTTGTCTAGAGGATTCGGCAAAAAGGTCGAGGAGCAATAGACGCTTGTTCTCCTCTTCAATACCCATGGGGACTGGCAACGGAGGAAGTGTCACGGGCTCGTCGGATCCGTTGACGTTTTCTTCGAGGTACTGTTGAGTGCTTTGGAGGAATGATTCTCCAGGCTCTGTGGGGTCGAGCGACATGATGGAAGCGTCGACAGGGATCTCATCGTTAGGTCTCATACGCTTTCTTGGGGGTTCACCACCCGGTGCCTGTCTCCATGCAGCGCTTTGTGTATTGTAGCCGGAATCCGGGATTTGATTGTAGTTGGCATCGGCCAGGTGGCTGTGAGAAGTGTTTTGTTGTTGTTGCTGAGAGGCACGTCTCATGTGACTCGGACGGACTGGCGAGTTAAGTCGAGCAGCCTTGTTAAGGGCGGCTAGAGCAACTGACGACATGGAAGAGATGTTCTGGAAGAAAGTATTTGAGGCTGGTGGGCCATTCCTATCTTGAGCCCCGGCGGCGTAGAATCTCTTTCTGTTAGCGGCCATGGCTTGCTCCTTGGTCGGCGTCTCGGTGGTCTGACCGGCGCCGGAGCCATCAAGGTCGTGTTCCAGCAAGGGAAGAAGCAAATCCTCAACACCGTACTGACGGCAGAACTCACGACCTCTGCGGTAGGTGATCCATGTGCCTTGGTATTTACCGTATCCACCTTGGACCTTCTCGTGCTCGCCTGGAAGAATTTCCTTCTCCAGAACTTTTGTGCGTTTTCCCTTGTCGACACCAGCAACCTTGAGGATCTGAGTGGCATTCAGCCAGCCGTCGGAACGTCGTCGCATGCAAGCAATGTTGTTCACTTCCATTTCGTATACCTGGACTCCAGAGTAGACAGCCTAGCTCCACGGTCAGTTGGTTATCAGTGATATTGAATATCTAATTTCTCACAGTGTAGATGGTGGGCTTCTCGAAAGTGGGACGCATGTTTTGCTGGGGAGTAGGTGCTGAAGCTCCTTGACCATATCCAGCATCTTGTAGAGCCTTGAAGGTCTGGGCCATGCCCGGTGACTGTGTGACAGCATACTGTGATGTCTGTTGGCCGTAGGGCATTGAGTGATAGGCTTGATCTTGCGGCGTGCGGTTCGTGTGATGGGCCATATTGGCAGGTTGCCTTTTACAGCGACTATATCGAGGACAGCTAGTCGTTGCTGGGCAGTGGTTATGCAGAAGAGATTGTGTCGAGGAAGGTCGCAAAAGTGTCAGCACTCATGTCTAAAGTGCTCGGCCCAGCAAGATGCGCAAGTCGCGAGATGCAGCGTTGGACGTGTTCGCGTTGCTGCTGTGGCCCGTGCCTCGGCCCGCGCTACTCTCGTGAGTGCCGCCTATTGGCTCCCACAAACTTAGCGGCTCTTGCACAAGCTGCGACGATAGCACTATCAAAGTGTATTCCTACTCATCGATCGATCTCTTGCAGATTTTCAGGGGCTTCTCTTCAGCTTCTTAAGACATCACATTAAGGTGTCCACTGTATATCGAGGTAACAGGCCAACTGGCGAATCATATTTTGGGCGCTTTCCCAATCCGTTCACTATAGTACATAGATGTGCATGTAACGCCGCCCCAATTGATTTTGATCGTGTACAAGCTGAAGTAGTCTCTTCAACGTCTGCGGAGATACCAGTTGAATGCCAGAGCCATTGTCTCGTTGGCAAACGGTGTGGGCACTTCTGCCAATCCAGGTCTGGCAACTGGGTGACGGAGGTACACTGCGCTGCAGATCTTCTGGTTGACTTCCAGGTACCGCGGGATGAATGCAAATGCACTCATGAACTCACGCGGTCTCCATGGTGTGGCATACGGCTTTGATGCGTCGATCGGGTTCTCGTTTGCACGTGCAAGTGCGGCGTGTAGTAGCTCGGCGTCCTTACGAGCACGGAATGCGTCTTCTCTCTTGACTGGCTTTGTCTGATCGGGTAGGGCAGCCTCAGCTGGTGCACCTTCAACAGGAACCTTGGCGGCGATGGCCTTTAGCGTCTCCTCCAATGTGTCGATGGTCTCGGTACCTGGCTTGACGATGCCAGAAGGTCGTAGGCGAGACATGGTTTGCTTGACAGACTTGGCAAAGGCGCGTAGATCCTGCTTGCGCTTGCCAGACAAGCCGTCCTTGCTTTCCCTAGTAATGTCTTGTGCACGAGCAAGCAACGACTTGAGAGCAGCCTTGGGGTCCTCATCGGCTGACGGAATTGTCTTGGCAGCTTTGGCGGCCGCTTTCTCTTCCTTGTCCTGGACTTCAGCCTCGTCGAGGTCTTCGGCATCCTCGTCCACGATTTGCTCGGCCTCATCGGGCTCTTCGCGACCTTGCAGTGTGTCTGGGGAGTTCTTGTTGTGCTTGCGTGCGCCGGTAGCATAGAGAACACGCTCAGGATCTACTGAGAACATATCGCCGGGGTTGAGAAGGTAACCAGGGTGTACCATCTAGATATGTTAGCATGCGAAACAGCTAGTTCGACAAAGCAATGGCACTACCTTCTTTCCATTGACCTTTACGGAGCCGTGGACGACGAATTGTCTGGCTTGACGAGCACTACTGGCGAATAGAGCACGCCAAACAGCAGTATCCAATCTGCGCTCAGTCGGGAAATATGTCATGTGCATGTAGGGGGTCCTTTGCGGAGGTCGGTCTCTTTCTGATCGATCCGAGTCATCCTTTTTCTTTGTGACGATAAGACCAGAGCCACGACCTTGAGCCTGTTCGGAACCATCTGTGCGGGCGAGAAGTTTGTAATCCATGGGTACGACGGCGGGGAGGCGACGGTCGAACATGCGAGTCCATTTTCCTTCGCGAATTTGTTCACCATGATAGGCACGGGTCAAGGATTTTGCTAGCCACTTCTGCTGGAAGAAGGTCTTTGAAGCGGCGAAGGGAGTGTTTAGGCGCGAGATGTTATAGAGAGTCCATTTTGACCAGTCGGCTCGGACTTTCTGCGCATTGTCAGCGAGGCAGCGAGGGGGCAGAGAAAGGGCAGCATACGGGCTTCTTCAAACCGTGAAACCTCTTACGCATGGCGAGTGTGGGCGCAAAGCAGATACAAAGCAATCAACTGGCAGCGACGACTGGCTCGGACTTGAAATTCGCCCAAGACGGCATGCACAGCTTTCGGCGAAGACTTGTGTCCACCGGGTCTAACCTTTTGGCACGCCGCCTCGCCAAAACTTACGGTGACGGGCAGCATGCGACAAGTCAATCCAGCCACATCAAATGCTGCCGCTCTTCACCGTTCAGCAATGCAATGAATCCCGCCATCTGTTTCGCGCAATCCTGCGTGAGGCAACCTATCTCCCCGATCCACAAGCCCGTATATACGTAGCCACCCATGCTGCTCAACGCTTCCGAGAATATTCTCCTGGACACAAACCTGACGACGTCCTGAAACAAAGGAGGCACTCACAGCTTGACAATGCCCGCAAGTCTCTCTCTGAACTGCGCCGCGCCAATCAAGGAGAGCTGAAGCCTCTGCTCAAGCTCCTCCATCTGACATATGCCCGCATTGGCAAGAGACGACATGAGTTACTGCGCGACTTGCAGTACAAGCCGCCAGCCGATGCCGACCTCAAGTCCGACACGCTGCCCAAACTTTCCCCTCAACATATCGCCCTCCTCGAATCTCAGAAACTGGCTTGTCCGCCGACGACTGTTCGTTCTCAGCTCCGATCATGGGCCTTGAATATCCCAGAGACGAACAGCTGGGAAAGACCCCTGCCCAAGAAGCGTATTGCCAACACAACTAGGGACTGGTATGCCAAAGTCTTGGACCGAACGGTTGTCCCTCTTCCTGTTGCAGAGTGGGAGCGTTTGCGTGACCTTGCTCTGGGCAAAATAAAGTTCAAAGGTCCTCCTCCGCGTCGACCTATGCCTGCAGGAGGGGCCAGCTTGCCATCACCGCTTGAGCTTGCTCTTGGTCTCGTTAAACTCAACTCGCCTAGTGTCGTTCTCGACAATGCTTCCAACTCTATCCATGCCCGTAGGCTGACTGCGCGCTCCATGAGAAGATGCTGGGCCACGGTTTTTGCGCAATGTCCTGTAATGACATGGAACTCAAAGTCCCAAAAGTGGTCAGTCCAATGGGGCGGCGATGTTCTGAACCAAGCCAAGATTGCGAATGCCACCGAAGAAGCCTCTTTGAGCAACCCATGATATCTCGTGATACATATCTGGCATATTAATACAACTATCTCAGCAGACCACCGCCGAAGCTAAGATTGCGCGTTGTTGCGACCGGTCGCTGGCAGTACACCCCCATCTATACCATCAACAGGTTAGTGATTTTTTCGATTTCTCCGTGCGAAAGCCATTGCATGATGAACAGATCTTACGAATACTTATCTACATTGTCTGAACAACCTTGACGATAAATACATCTCTGACAACCTGATTTCACTGGCTCTCCAATCACCCATACTTGACCATACAATTTCTTGTTCCGGAAGCCATCGCTAACGAGCTATGCAATAGAAAAAGTTTGTGTAGATGCAATATCAGCCGATTCGTCTAGTCAGCTAGATTGCAGAGGAATGCTTCTTGGCCCAATAGATTGAGACGATAGAGCAACTATGCTTCATTTGATGGAGTGGGCTGTAGATACAAGGCCGTGAGACTATGCACAGCCATCCCAGGATCATTGACGTTCGCAATCAACTGAGGATAGCGAGTAGTCTGGAGACTCTCTTCAACTGTGGCGTAGATAGAACGAAGCATTCATCGAGTTTCACAAGAATTTGTTGATCTCATGCGGAGGTGAAGAGCACAAGAGCCTCAGACTTCTCCCACGGTCGTCAAAGCCAAGAATTCCGGGGGAATGATGGTCAATATTTATTCTACATGTCATGCACAGGGCGTCCTTTCTTTTCCATCCATTGTTACTGATCCCTAAACATTTTTCTGTATATCCTTGACTGAGCGTTATCTACTCGGGCACTGTTGAAATACCTCTATTCACTCTTGAAACCTCCCAATTCGTCACCATGTCCAACCAACCTAGCATCAGCCATGCAACTCGCGAGGGTGAGTCCAAGGATACGCATCTGGCACGATTGACCCTAGCCCATACACTGCTATACGTTCGGCCAATTGAAACTGTGTCGGTATACTGAGACATGCGACAGACGTGCCTCACATTCTCAACCTCATCCGTGCACTAGCCGACTACGAAAAGGCCCTCTCATCCTGCCACGCAACCGAGGAATCTCTAGCATCAACTCTCTGCTTTGCCCCCTCACGAGGCGAGCCCCCATCAGGATCCGGCTACGCCAAAGTCCTTTTGATCCGCACCCCCGACGACTCAGTAGCTGGCATGGGATTGTACTTCAACAACTATTCGACCTGGTGGGCAGCACCCGGCGTCTACCTCGAAGACCTGTTCGTCCTCCCTGAACACCGCAACAAAGGGTATGGAAAGCTGCTCATCGGGGCTTTGGCAAAGGAAGTCAAGAGGATTGGGGGTAAGAGGTTGGAGTGGTGCTGCTTGAAGTGGAACAAGCCATCGCTGGATTTCTACAAGATGTTGGGGGCTGAGCAGATGGAAGATTGGGTCACTTTGAGAGCGGATGGTGACGCTCTGGACAGGTTGGCTGGTTCGGCTGAGAAGGCGGCTAAGGTGCAGATTGATGGTAAATGAGAGGGCATATCTGACGATGCAAGCCCATCGAAGTCGATGTCTCATATCACGCCTCAGCTATGGTAACCAGGGTCATGAATCTGCACTGTACAAAAGGACCGTTTTCAAACATTGTTTCACGATAACAGCAAGAGGGTGTGAGTTTTGCGAGTGCTATGTAATGTGAACTTGGATCAAGCCCTCGAAGTTGTTGCGAGAGCTGGTCAGGCAGTCTACAAGCGACAGGACTCCATGCCAGCCCAACGAGTGTCAAGATTATACCTGTCAATTGATGCTCCTCAGTGGAACTTCGCAGAAAACAAGACTTTGACCATGTTGTCGCTGAATGGCATAATTGAACAGGGTCGTACCCTCAGCAAGGCAGCATGTTTAGTCCAACGTCACCACGACCGTGCTGGAAACGCCGAGAAGCTTCGCGAAAAAATCATCGTGTTTTGGGTCCCAACGACGACAGCGCTACCGAAGGAGCCCCTCTATCCCACCTACTCTCTGCAATCTCTCCAGACTTATCCAAGCGCCTTTTTTCTTTGATTGAGATACCCCTTGTCGCCCTATAGACGACTCTTGTTTGACCTCTACAAAAGTTCTTTTTATCACCACAGACTACACATCCCATCATGTCGTGAGTCTGCGCCCTGGCCGCCACATGTATGCTCTTTCAACTGACCTTTTGCGCCCAGTGTCGTCGGTCTCGACTTCGGTACCCAAAATGCCGTGATTGTAAGTCTTCGTGACTATTGCTTTGCGCCCGACAAGCATCTAACACGTCGCGCAACAGGCTGTCGCCAGAAACCGTGGTGTCGATGTTATCACAAACGAAGTTTCCAACCGCGCAACTCCCGCCCTCGTTGGTTTCGGTCCCAAGTCTCGCTACCTCGGTGAGACTGCAAAGACACAGGAAGTCTCCAACCTCAAGAACACCGTCGGATCCCTCACCCGTCTCGCTGGCCGATCGCTAAAGGACCCCGATGTCGCCATTGAGCAAGAACACGTCTCGTGCAAGCTGGTCGATGTTAACGGCCAGGTCGGTGCCGAGGTGTCATACCAGGGCAAGAAGGAGCAGTTCACTGCCACCCAGTTGACTGCCATGTTCCTCACAAGGGCCAAGCAGACCGCTTCTGCCGAGCTCAAGCTTCCCGTCAACGACATGGTCATCGCCGTCCCCGCCTGGTACACCGATGCTCAAAGAAGAGCCATCATCGATGCCGCTGAGATCTCCGGCCTCAAGATTCTGCGCCTGATCAACGAGACCACCGCCACTGCCCTTGGCTGGGGTATCACCAAGACCGACATGCCCGGCCCTGACGAGAAGCCCAAGAGAGTCGCCTTTGTCGATATCGGTCACAGCAACTACACCGTCTCCATTGTCGAGTTCCGCAAGGGAGAGCTCAAGGTCATCTCGACCGCTTACGACCGTCACTTTGGTGGCCGCAACTTCGACAAGGCCATCGTCGACCACTTTGCCGCTGAGTTCAAGGAGAAGTTCAAGGTTGACATCAACGAGAACCCCAAGGCCAAGCTTCGTGTTGTTGCCGCTTGCGAGAAGCTGAAGAAGGTTCTGTCCGCCAACGCTGGTGCTCCCATCAACATTGAGTCCTTGATGAACGACGTCGATGTCCGCGGTTTCCTCAAGAGAGAGGAGCTCGAGGAGATCATGAAGCCCCTCCTTGCCCGTGCTACTGCTCCTCTTGAGCAGGCTCTTGCCGAGGCCAAGCTGAAGGTTGAGGATATTGACACCATCGAGCTTGTCGGTGGCTGCACTCGTGTCCCCGCCCTCAAGGCCGCCATCCAGGACTTCTTCGGCAAGCAGCTGTCCTTCACCCTCAACGCCGACGAGGCCATCGCCCGTGGTTCCGCTTTCGCCTGCGCCATCCTTTCCCCCGTTTTCCGTGTCCGCGACTTCTCCATCCACGACATCTGCAACTACCCCATCGAGTTCACCTGGGAGAAGAGCTCCGAGATCCCTGATGAGGACACTTCGCTGACCGTCTTCAACCGCGGCAACGTCATGCCCTCAACCAAGATCCTCACTTTCTACCGCAAGCAGGCCTTCGACCTTGAGGCCAAGTACGCCAAGCCTGAGATGCTTCCCGGCAAGATGAACCCCTGGATCGGCAGATTCAGCGTCAAGGGTGTCAAGGCTGACGAGAAGGACGACTTCATGATCTGCAAGCTCAAGGCCAGATTGAACTTGAACGGTATCTTGAACGTCGAGTCCGGATACTACGTTGAGGATATGGAGGTTGAGGAGCCCATCGAGGGCGAGGAGGTGAGTCATGACAAAGAAACGACTTGGCAATCTCAATCCGATGAAGAGAGAGAACGCAAGCGACCCAAAATCACAACCAGTGCTGACATTGATTTTCAGGGTAACGACGAGCCCAAGACCCGCAAGGTCAAGAAGCAGGTCAAGAAGGGTGACCTGCCCCTGTCCTCTGGCACCGCTTCTCTCGATGTGCAAGCCATCGCCGACTTCTCCGAGAAGGAGCACAGCATGATCATGGAGGACAAGCTTGTCGCCGACACCGAGGACAAGAAGAACGAGCTCGAGGCTTACATCTACGAAATGCGTGCAAAGATCGATGAGGAGTACGCCGACTTCTCTAGCGAGGAGGAGAAGACCAAGCTGAAGGAGAAGCTCGAGACCAGCGAGGTAAGCATCACACCCAACGACCATCACATCCTTTCGAATACTGACCCTTCTCTCTACAGGATTGGCTCTACGATGAGGGTGAAGACGCCACCAAGGCTGTCTACCAGTCCAAGATCGACGAGATCCGTGCCATTGGTGGCCCCATCGCCCAGCGCTACCTCGACAAGTTCGAGGAGGAGCGCCAAGCCGCCCTCGCAGCCCAGGAGGAGGCCGCCGCAAAGAAGCGCGCCGAGCAGGAGGCTATCCAACAAGCACAGCAGGAGCAGGCCGCCGCCGCCGCTGCAGCAGCCAAGATGGCCGCTCAGCGCGAGCAGCAGGAGAAGAAGGACGCCGAGATGCAAGACGCATAGGGTGACAAGCACATCAAAGCCAACACTGCCTCTGCTTTTATGAAAAGGAAATTCGACGGTCTCTTTAAGGAATAATACGAGACTTTGATTCATCAAAAAACGAAAAACATTAGACCCTTTTATCATCTCTCACCTATCGTTTTGTCATGTTTACGCTTTCTCTTTGTGATTGGTATGATTGGGGGAAAAGGACATGGAATCGATTTGTTCTTTGTCGGTTGCGCTTCCTTCAAGATAAAAACATCATACACGATATCGTTAATGCATCATCACCATTCACATTCATTAGCCCCTTTGATGTGTTGTTGATAGCAGCGAGTATTTAGGGATCTTTCTTCGTTTCCTATTTCTTCTTTTCCGTTCATCATGCACAACTCTCTCAGACGCCCTTTTGCATTGCTATACCTTCCACCGTCTCCCTGACCCACTCCTTTTCCTTCTTTCCCCTATCACTTACGACTCTATAGCACACTTTTACGCCAACGATTTTCGATATAGAGATACATGTGAGGCAAAAATCTGGCAGTTTTTGGATTGTTTCAAAACTCTCAAATTGGCTGTTTCTATCCTCACATCACATGTATACACACGTTTCCACTTGCACTCCTTCTCTCCTTCCTACCCCTTGTATTGTGGCAAAAGTAGATTTCCCCTTGGTTCTGCCCGGGTCTGGATGTTTTTTGACTTACCCTCTTTTTTTCTGCTTTTCTGGTTTTTGGGTTTTGTCCACGCCCTTTTCCCGCCCAATGACGACTTATGCTCATCCTCAATTCCTGGTTTCCATGTCAGCATGGTAAAGTAAGAGCCACCCTACTCATCCAAGGAGCCGATTGATCGAACGAAGAGTCGAAAGTTGATGATGATATGGTTGATGTTTTTTGGAGATTGCCGACACAGATGTGCCCGACAAAGAATGTGAATCTGATTGGAGCCAGATCCGTTCCATGACTTTTGCAAGTACATTGATTGATTTGATTTTGATAGGTGATCGCCGAGGAGGCATTCCCCGGACGGAGAAACTCGTGTACGCCATGACAGCAACGAGGACAGACCGATAATGTTTTTGAAAAAAATCGCCGAAGAGGTATTCCCCAGGCGAGGGAGTTGTCACACCAAACGACACAAATGACAACGAGCATGCTCAGAGTCGAACTCAAGATCTGTTGAGTTGAGACTAAAGATTGCCGACACAATAGTGCCTGGCAAAGAGAAAGAGGTCTGAAACTACTAGATTGGGTTAGCGATTACGGTATAATTGACGATGGTGACCATTGGACTAAGAGGGTATATTGTTGGGGGGAAGCGAGGTCAGAATAGTATGTATAGTCCATTGTATATGGTTGACAGAAGTGATGTGGCCCTCACTGAGAGCCTGTACGCAAGCACCTGGTACAAATTCACTTTGGATGAAAAGGCACAATATCATGAAACAGCAATGGATGAATAGAATTGTACATTCAGATTGATAAAGCAAAATCGATCGAAGAGAAAGAAAAAAATGTTGCTCAGCAACTTGATTCAAACATTAAAAATGTATATCTCCCTTTCCCGTGGAGGCGTTCCTCCCTCTTGCAGTCATGAATGTTCATTGACGTTTGTATTCGGCTATGCTAACCTGCACTCGTTCCGTGATTCCAGCATCGATATCGGTACGGCGGCGTGGGTATATTCGTTTCTCGGCGTGATCGTATACGGTAGGGTAATATTGGTGTATGGGCTCTTACTTGGAACGCAGTCTCAAGGGCCTAGAAGTGGAAAAATCAAGTATTAGTAAAAGTGATGTATGTCTTACTCACCTATCCGTCCAGCGGCGAGGATCGATTTGAGGTGGTTGGCAAGATGTTCATTGATCGCACTCGGTGCTTGTGGGTGCGCCACCAGTCACAGTGGTAGTCGAACGCTCAGTAGTGGTCACAGTTCTCGTAGTAGTGGTAGTGGTGGTCCAGCTCTGCATGGTTGATGAAGCAGGCTTTGTAGTTGTCTGAAGGGTCGAAGGCGCCTTCTTCGTGCTGGTAGTCATGGAGGCGGTGGCGGCAGCGTTGCACTGTCCACCCACCACACCGGCAGCACAAGCTTTGCACTGAGGAGCAGGGTTGACAGTAGTGATAGGATTGCATCCAGGCAGGGCAGCGAGCGGGCCATCGAGATCTTCAGGGAAGTTGTTAGTAGTAGTGCACTGAGCCCAATTCATACTCGTGTCAAAGGTTACGCCGGAGCAGTCGCCGACATCGTGAGAGTCACAGGCACTGGAGCCAGTGAGTAGGTTAGGCAGAACGCCTTCTTGCCAGCCGTTGAACTGCATACTTGTTAGCATTTGCTTGAATCGTAATCAGCGACGGACTTACAAAGTCGGCGTGGAAGCCGAAGCCGGTAGAATCTCCGTTGGACAACACAAACGAGTCGACCTCAAACTCTCCCTCAAGACTTGACAGATCGTAGTTGTTCTCCATAAAGATATGAGGAAGTCTGATAGGGTGAGTGCTAGGGCAAGCACCGTTTCTGATGTCCCCAACAGGATAGGCAACGTGCGAGTAGGGAGAGTTGAGGTTGAAGTCCTTGCCATTCCAGCAGTGAGGGAACTCGATAGCACCGTTGAAGTAAGGGTACTGTGAGCAAGACGTGACACCATTAGGAAAGCCACCTTGAGCACCTTGGTTCCACGAAGGAGTTTCGTGACAAATCCACTGAGTAACATCATCCATGTTGGTAGGAGTGTGTTCTTGCGCGGCACGGATGTAGGCGTTTCCAGCTGTCATGCGGAAGCCCTTGGGGAACTCGAAGGGCTCACGCATCTGGCCAGTGCCGGCATTGATGTAGTAGATCTGGTGACCATTGGTCTGGAGAGTTCGTAAGCAGTGTGATTGCCATGAGCAGACATGTGAATCTTACAGGAACTCTGAGGTAGGTGCCGTTATTGGCCTTGACGTAGAGTGTAGGGTGCCAGTAAGCACTCTTGTCTTCGATAATGGGGTTGCCATTGGCACGTCCGACACTCGAGCATGTCGACTTCTGGAGGGAATCGTAGTCTGAGTTTTGGTTGATGTTGCCAGCACCCATAAACTCGTGAGCATGCATACCAATGCCTCCGGGAGAGACAATGGGGTCAATACGGGAGACGACAGTATCCCTGCCATAGAGAACGAAGAACTGCGCAGAAGTACTTCCCGCAATCAACGCGAGAAGTGCAACAGTCGTGCTCTTCATCGTATGTAAGCGAAGCTGAATTTGACAAGATGATGAGATTCGAGAGATTTGAGAGAATCGTGAGATTGATGAGATCAGTAATAGGAAATATCTTTCTTAAGAAGAATTGCACAAGGCAGGTTAAAGAGGGAAGAAATGATTGAATTCAGCGTGACGATACTTGATATAAATTCAAGGAAGGGTCCGAGTGAACGTTGTGTTGGCTGGCTGTTCGTCGACGTTGGCCGTTGAGAGCACTCCCGGACAACAGCGGCCGAGTGACGACAAGCCATGCGACACACGATTTTCTATCCTGGTCGTCATGGAGAATATCTTCACTTTCGTAGGCAGTGCTAGACAAGGCAAATCCGGATCGATTCCCCGGGTGATGATGGCTTTTGCGACCGGTTGATACACCAATACTCTAGATTCAGGATGCCGGACACCCTGCATTCCCATATCTCGTTGATTAGCAGATAACTTTGTCCAGCTTGTCGGAATCAACAAGGAAAGAGAAAAGTGTTGTGTGTGGATTACCTCGGGGCATTTCGTAATTTTGACTTGGGAAGAATAAAGATAGACAAAACATTTTATGTGCAAATGGCGCCCACGTACCCAAGCTAACTAAAACATGATCCGTTGCAAAGAACGGACTCAACTATGCAACAAGGTGCAAAACGCCGCCGAATGCAAATGCTAACACCGTTCATGCTCTTCCTACAACTGTCCACTAAGGATGGCTTCTGTGGCGGAGCCAATGTACGCCCTCTTAGCATCGAGCGGCACACCGAATCGTCTCTCCAACTCGGACTTAACACTCTTCTTCGTAATTGTCATAAGGTCAGTCTTGGCCAAGATGTCACGGATCTCGGCGAGAATGGCATCGTCACTGGGAAGAGGCATGTCCGTCATCTCTACGGAGTTTGGGCTGTAACCACCAGTCATCAAACCCATCTCACTTGGTGCGAGACTGATGCGCGACTGGTTGCCGAAGGGACCTTGTGGCACACCCAATGTCGACATGGGGCGCGACGGTGGGTAATCGTAGACAGAGCCGCCCATACCAGGGTAGGCTGACTTGGTCGCATAAGACACGCCGGTAACGCCGGACATTGCGGAACGGGCGTCGTCATCACGAGAAGTCTGCGCTTCCCAGAGCTCGGCTTGGTAGTCTTCCCATCTCTTCTTCGGAATGCTGGCAGGGTCAAACTTGCCCTCGTCGGAAACGACAACCTGTTTACCCTTTTCTCCAGTAACGACACGAGTGTTACCCCACGAGAAATCGTCCATGTGCCAGAAAGAGTAGAGGGGAAGTGCCATGGAAAAGACAGGCGTAGCAATCAAGTAGATGATCATCCAACCGACCATCTCCCACTTGCGGCGGATAATGAAGACTAACGCTTGCATACCGTAAACGGCCACCAACATGATGATGGCAATGGTCGAGACACCAGTAGGATCCTGTCCAATGCGAACAAAAATGTACACCAGGTATCCGACCAAGACAGGCTGGATAACAGTTGAGAGCAGGTCAAGAATAACAACGAATCGCATACTGAAACAGCAGAAACCGCAAAGTTGAGACAGTGATGTAAGCTCGAAGAGGTTGTGAACAGTAGAGTTGATCCAACGACGACGTTGTGACATGAAGACGGTCCAGCTGTCGGGTGCGATAGTCCAGGCGTGAGCGCGCATGATAAACTTGGTCTTGTAAGAAGGGTGCCACTTCATCAGGAGTGTCGTCAGGTATCTGTCTTCTCCCAGGTGCAGCAAGTTCTTTGTGTGAAGGGTATCGACACGAATCTCGGCGTACATCTCGACAACTTCCTTAGAAACGAAGAGAGGCTTGCCGGACTGTGCGTCGCGAATGCGATACATAGAGAAACAACCTGGCAAACAAGTGACCGAGCCGAACAGCGATTCGAAAGCCTTGATCAAGTTGTGCGAAATGTAGTATTCGTACACTTGCATCATCGTAACAATGGAGTGCTTAGCATTGGTAAGAGCTGTTTCGCCACAAACACCGATGAGGCGTGTGTCATGGAGGAATGAGGCAACGAATCGTGTGGCTGAATCAGGAGCGACGACGGTATCTGCATCAATCTGCAGCAAAAATTCGTAGAACGTCGGGTTGACACCGATGATGTTTCGAATGTGGTGGTACATCTCGAGTTCCATGGGAGCCATTGGCAGGTTGTAGTGAATCCTGTTCAAGAATCTCATCAAGACCATTTGAGAATCACGCTTACCACGGTTACCAGGTCTTCCGACTTCAGCAGGTCTACCAATCTTGACAATGACCATGAATGGTACGATGTGACCTTGGACTTCGTACAGACCAGAGTAGATCTTGCCCATGTTGTGCTGCTTTTGACCCTCGCCCAAACTCTCGAAACTCAATGGTTCCGGGTCGACGGTTTCGGGGACACCGAGAATGTCGAGAACAATACGGGGAGTTGGACGGTCGTTGCCTTGACCAATAATCATACCGTCACAAACGATGAGCAGAAGTTTGCGTTTGTCGTCATACTTCATCCTGGCGGCGGAATCAATGGCACGACGCAGAGAATCTTCATCTTCAGTGTATGCTGGCACAGTGCAGATAATAAACTTGTCGAGGTTCTCTGGGACGTTCTTGCCACCGAATTGCAGTGCAGCAAGGAACTTGACACCGATGACCACGATCAAGAACATCGAAATTCCGAGCAACAGATAAGTGGCAAACAGACACTTGGTCGAGTTTCTGGTGTCAACGTCGGCCACGTAGAACAGATTGTCGAGACAGATTTGCATGCGGTTTTTGAGGTCCACGGTCATTCCAAGGTTGTTCCATTCGTCAGTCACATCCTGACCAGCATGTTGCTGCCAAAGATTGACCACACGCTGGTCCATGAAGTTCGAGTTGGGCGGAGTGTCAGGCACATCGTATCCGGCTGGGTACTTAGGAGCACGACCGCCGACGATGTACTCTGTGAAGTCGTAAATTCGTCCATTAAGAATGGCAATGGACTGTTGCTTCTTGCCCTGTTTCTTGACATAGCTGGAAGTGTAACCGACAGCACCCTTTCTGTAATTCTGGTTTAGGAACTTCATCTGCTGCGCAAACCAGTCTGGACGGGAATCGTTGGTGGCCCAGCGGAAGTCGTGGTATACGGCATGAGCATCGGTACCGCTAACAGCCGAAGCTTGACCGGTGTAGTTGGTGCTCTTGTAGTTGAGTTGGACAGCAGGATCGATGCCATTCTCGTCCGTACCAGGACAGAGAGCGGATACTTGAACAGGAAAGAGGTTGGTCGCGTCAGTGCCAGCGTACTTCTCCAGAGCAGATGTCGGAACGATGTTAGGGTAATGAATCGACTCGAAGTTGCCAAGATTGAAGACAACACCACGGATGGCGATGTAAGAAGAGTGACCGTCTTTACCGTTGTGGTCTTGCAACTCGGCGGCCGAGAAGACGTGTTGTGTCGGACAAATGAGCGCAGGGAAACCAATCATGAGGAACAAGAAACTGCCACAAGCAAGCCAGATCATGAAGTTGATGGCTACCTTTTCTCTCCAGGCCATACGGATGTCAGGACGAGGCATGCGACCAATGATGCGAACGAACACATCGGGAATCCACCATGTGAAGAGGTAGACAAGGAACACCCATCTTTTACGAGCACCTGTGACGGGTATCTCCTCGATTGCTGCCACCTTGGCCTCATTGCCCTTCTCTGCGAGTTGCGAGCGTGTTTCCAGATTCTGGAACATATCACCTCCATGGAAGGCTGATGCACCGGCTTCGGATTTGGCGTCGAGGTCGCGGCTTCCGAAGTAACCCGCTACTTTGTCGTCGTGATAGAAGGCACCAGGGGAAGGAGTTACGGCACCAAGGAGGTTGAGATTGGAGTCGTTGCGACCATTACGAGCGTGATCAGGAGACAGCATACCCTCCTGCTCTCCATAAGTCATCTGCTCGTGCATGCCAGCAGGAGCTACGTCGAGATCACTGACTCGGGCGATCTGGCGCCAGCAGCGCTCGCTAAGGAAGACACCAGTGCTGCCAACTCTTGCTTCATTGCCAGGCCAGATCTTCTCGTCCAGAATCATTTCTGCCTTTTCCTTGTCGGTACCCACAACGGAAACATCGCCCTCAGCGACACCCAAGAATTCACTGAATGGCATGAAGACACTGAAATCAGCGTTGCGTAGACGCTGACTGATCTCTGCGATACCAAGTGTTTGCATCTGGGTGCGGACACATTTGCTGTCAAACTGATTGGCAATTCTGCGATCGTTGGGTTTCAGGCAGAACACAAAGTATGGGTTGGTGCGAGGGTCCGATAGAGATTTGGAGATATTGTCCAGGGAAGACAGGAACTGAGCAGCGGCACCTTGTTGCTGTTCCGGCTCACCTCCTTTGCCAGTGCGAGAAGTGCTTCTCTTGCCATTGTCGCTGTCCTGTCTCGTGGTACCGAGTCTTGCAGGGCGCTCACCAGTGCGCTTGGCCATGCTAGGCATTCTTGAAGGCTTGGAGGCGACCGAGGCTTGCATAACTGCTGAGCGATCTTTGGGATGGACGACCTTGCTCAAAGCTTCCTGACCAAAAAGATCACTGACGAATTGGTTCGAAGACGTGTTGATCAGGTTCATGAGATCACCGGAAATGATCTCGCCGTTGGCTTCGAGGAGGTTCTCCACAGGGTAGTCAACCTCGCCAGCGTAATGTCTGACGGTGAATGCAGCATTGGCATTACGGGTAGCAAAGTTGTTTCCGGGAAGAGTCTGAGTAGCGGCGCCAGCCTCAATTGCAGGGTTCTTACCCTCGAAACGTCTCCTGACGCTCTCGAGGAACTGCTGATCAGTCTTGCCACGACGCATCTGATCGTCCAGGATACTCAAAAGGCCGTTACCGGATTTCAGCAGACCCTTGACAGCATCGGTGTTGTCGAAGTAGCTGGTTGCAGGCACGCTGACTTCTTCAGTCTCGAGAAGATCAGCCTTGCGCTCGAAGAAGCTCTGCAGACAGAAGTTGTAGAGAGATTCTGATGCTGCGTTGTTCAGTAGTTGGTCCAGTACGGATCCTGTAGAAGAAGATTGTGCGAAGCCTGGGAAGTCAACAATGGAAATAGTGTTGGCAACGGCCTCTTCTGCCGAGCAGATCTTCTGGTTAATACGCTCGATGGTGTATGCGACAAAAAGCGAGTACAAGGTGCGTGCGAGCTCATCAGCGTTGTCTCGAGCACCCTTGGGATCCAGCATGACTGTAACGCGCTCGCGGTGCAGCTTCTTTGTGCGGTATCCCAGACTCTCTTCTAGTTGTCTCTCGGAAACACCGAGGAAAGCTGCTACGATGTGAAGAGTTTCTCTGTTCTTGACCGAAGTAACGTCCTCGCCACCCTCGTGCGAGTAGCCACCACTGTCATCGGCCGATGGTGTAGTGGACTGAGTCGTCACAAATTCGAGCTGACCAATGTGCAGGATACAAGCAAGCATCTCGCACATATGAGCAATCTCGTCACGAGGGAACTCTAATTTGCGTAGAGCCGTCTTGAAGTGCTGGAATCCTTCGGCGTCGTTGATGCCAACCTTGAGCTGACTAGGGTGTCCCAGGTATCTCCATCTCTTTGCGCCGCCATTACCAAGCGAGTGTCTGTTGGTAGCAGGACCTGCCTGATCAAGACCGAGATGCTCCTTCTCTTGCGGGCTGGTACCGGCCAGGAGGTAGTAGAGAACGTGGAAGTTACGCTCGCCAGGAGGGATAGTGGCGACTCTGCTGCGCTCGAGACGATGGTCGAGTAGCTTTCCACCGACAAGGGTCGGGTGCAGACTGGAGGATGTGTCGTATTGAAGTTCGAAAAAGAGACCGGCTTTGGAGGCGGTGGGAGTGGTGACAGACTTTGTGGTGGTCAGAGTGTCGAAAACAAAGGCGGCGTAGGACAGCTTGTTGGACAGTGGCGTCGATGTGTAGGTCAATAGGGCAGAGAGAACGTGCGAGCGCAGGGTCGTCTTGCCTGAGCCGGTTTCACCGCTGTGTACTGGTTAGAGAAGAACGTGGGCATTTGTGTCACAAGCACGGAAGGACACATACAGAAAGACAACGGCCTGGTTCTCCTGTCTGGCCCCCAGTCGAGTCCACGCTCTTGAAGCCAGATCCTCAGCAGCGCCCATAGCGCTGCCTTCTTTTGAGCCATCCGGGCCCTTGGCCGAAGACGTGTATGTGTTGAGGGCGATGATGGCGTGTGATGACAACTGGGCGGTGGGCAGCGAGACGTGGAACCTGCTGGCCAGGTGTGCTGTCAGGTGGCTGTCATCTTGAAGATGAGCAGGGAGCGCAGGCAGTGAAGCCTGAGCGTGAGCAGGAACAGCCATATTGGCCTGGTGCTGCTTTACTCTTGTGTTGCTGGCAGACCGGTCGACAAAATATCAACCGACCCCCTTGAACGAAAGATTAGCACACGGAAGAGACCGTGGGGCGATGGGTAAAGCGATTGACGTCGGGCTGTGATAGAACAACAAGAGCCCTAGAGTAGTGTACTGCAGAAAATCACACACGAGACAGAGAGGATAGAATATGAAAGCCTCTCGGGGTGAGAGAGAAGGCCAAAGCTAAAGCCAACCTATCGGATTGTATTTTGGGAAACCACTGACCCGTCGCGCCTTCCGTTTCAGCCCTAGATAATTTCGAGCACAACACCTTAAGAGATCTCAAAGCACCATCAGACCTGCGTCCTGTTTGATCTTGAGTTTCTGTTTCTGCATCGCATTTGACGACCTTTGAATGATACCACTGATACTCGGCTTCATTTTGAAAAATCCGTACAAAGCCATCCTGAGAACCATCTTGTTACTACATGGTAAAAATACGGGCGCGGGGCGAGCTAATCACCATGCTCGAAACTCTAACCCAACCACTTAAGGGGGCGCGGGCGGCGGGCGGCGCTTTTGTTCCTTTCGCTCATCGGTTTCTTGCCGAAGAAACGCGTGTCAAACGGATGTTATCCCAACTCGAACTTTTCGGCACACCCATCCTCTATGACGAGATATCCTGCACCTAGAATTATCTTGCGGATAGCGAGGGACGCGAAAGACATCCCGATCAACTCGATGTAAAGCATTTCACCCATGGGGGCCCATCTTGGCGGGTCCACCTCCTGAATCTTGAATCTCGAATCTCGCCGAGAATGAAACAAATGTTTCGTGCATTGAGATGCTTCCCTGGTGCCCGATCAACCAGTGTTCCACCAGAGTGACGGTCGCGCTCGAATGATGTGTGGTGCTTGCAAGCAGAGCAGGTGATGGACGCTCAACGGAGGCGGCTCGGATGAGTGAGGCTCATAGATCTTTTGCATAAAGGGTCACAACAAAGTCGCGAAGGCGAACTTGTCCAAAAATAGATACAGTATGGCCCGTACTCGGGTGTAGTCCGTGTAGTGTCGTAAACATCAACAGTGTACCTAATAGCAATATCCACACTCGACTCGACAAAATCAGACCAGCAGAATCCGGAATCTGAGCGATGAGCAGGGAGGAGTATCCATAGTGAGACAATGATTGGTGAGGCTGGGATAGTCGGGGTCTTGAGATGAGATATTGCAGCAAGAAGGCTTGAAACGAATGGTTGTGTTAGGGTAGCGCACATACCAGCCTTCCGCTTGCCGCACTCCCTTAGTGTCTGAACTGAACTTCTGAAGCCTCTCTCTCTCTCTCGTATCGCATATTCACTTCACGTCTTTTTTATCCTTGGACTGTGTCGTTCTGTGCCTTTTACTTTGCATTCGACATTCGCTTGTACGACGTAGCCAGAACCTCGATTGTTGCCGCAGCCCGTCTCTCCACCCCCTCAAAAACAGAGGATTGCTGGTTTTCTGCTTACCCACGAGATCAACTCCTCGTTGCCACAACCTCAGCACTCGCTACACCACATAATCAACACAGAGGCCACGCCTCAGCCCCCATTCTCACCATGGCGGGCCCTGGTAGCCGCCTGTCGGTCTATTCGACCCATTCAAATGTCCCTCGACCGGCCCAACCATCCGCCCAACTTTCAACCACAACTCTGCTCAACAGCCTCCACTCTGTTTGGAATAACAGCCAGCCATATGCGCTCGAATCGAGTACCAGTCTCGTCGTCAACACATGGGTCACCAGCATGATGGTCGGCCCTGATGGGAGGCAAGGAGGCACAGTAGATGCCGAATTGGGTCGACGCGCCTGGGAACACGCCAGGAGAAGAGCCGAGGACGGATGTGTTGTCTTGGGGTGAGTCCACTTGACAGTAGGCTTCAGATGTACGACTCGCTAACATATACGACAGCTCTCTCCATGAGTCCACACCTTCGCTCCTCATCCCCTTTCTCTCTTCGCTACCTGTTGCAGTACCTGCAAGTCTGTACACTGCTCTGAACGCCATACGCCCCTTCCTCCATTCCGTTACACCGCGCAATCCCTCGGCAGCACAGCACAGCGGTCTGGCCGCCGTGCTCAACCTCAATCTCGAGGGCGAGCTGACGGGCGCTTCACTGAGTCTGTCTTCTTCTGGAATCAACGTCACCAAAGGCCTGACCGATGTGCCTGCCGAGATTGGCTACCGCGCATTCGATGTCTTCTACTACTTGCTCTCGAGCGCCTCGCCTGCCGAGAAGGAGTTTTTGAGCCTTCAAGAACCAAAGGCCTATGCCCTGCTAAAAAAGACCGACACCTATACCCCTCCTTTATACCTCCCCACGGCCGACGATGCGGCCGCCGCCGACGACTTCCGCGCCTCGCTGAAGGAGATTGGTATCAAGGGAGCTGCCCTCAGAAACATGCTCTCTGTTGTAGCTGCCATCCTCAAGCTTGGCGAGACTATGGGTTTCCTGGTCGATGAAGACGTACTCGAAAACGTTTGCGAAGAGGTGGCTGATCTGCTTGATCTGGACACTGCCGTCTTGACCAAGAAGTGCGATACTATGGAACGTCAGACCTTGATGGCCGCCATCTACGAAGCTCTAGTTGACTGGCTCATTGCCCGTGCCAATGAAGCCATTCGTATGGAGGTCCGCAATGGCGGTCTTGTAAGCTCATCCAACGGAAGTGACACAGAGAACTCTGGAGGTATCATGACCCCACCTCCTGGCGAGGAGGGTGCAGACACTGTCAATCTGACAATCCTCGAACTACCGAGCGCCACTCTGGGCAAGGCAATGGCTCTGCGTACTGTCTTTGATGATTCGACGGGCATCAACCTCGAGATGAAAGAGGATGGAGTGCCTTCGTATCACGTCGGTTCTTCCATTGTTCGGGAGATGACTGACGCCGTCAACGACAATGCAGCAGAACTCGAACTTACCGATTCTGTGGCTGCCAGAGAGCGTGAGGAAGTACTCGATCGTCGTGAGGCCCTCCTCGAGAAGGTAGGCGTTGAGACTGAAGCAGACAGCTTCTTGAGACGTCTCTTGTACCCAATAGAAGGTGAGGGTGTTCAGCTCGGAAAGACTGGTCGTTTCAGCCTCATGAACCTCTTGGGAAGCAGTCGTGTCTGGTTCCAGCTCGCCCTTCATCCTACTGACGAGTCCCCGGCATCCTTGGCAAATCACTCACCGACCAGCTTCCCATGGTCTGCAGGATCTGTTTCCAGCCAGATTCGTTCTTGGAGACTTCCTGAGTGGGCGAACCACCGTAACAAGAAGCTCGATTACACTGCTGATTTCGACATCAATGAGTTCCAGGAGCGTTATGCGCGTCTTGGCTGCCAGCTTGGCCGTGACGGTGTCGAGAGTTGGGTCATGGAGCGTGGTTGGAGCAATGGAGAAGTCGTCATTGGCCACGAGCGAATCTGGATCCGCGAAGCGCCTTGGTGGGAAGCCGAGAGTATGCTCGACCTCAAGCCCATGGATCCATCAATGGACGCTGCTGGACCTTTCGGTGGCCAGTACCAAGTCTCCACTCCTATGGTTGAGGACGGTTTCTATCAACAGCCTTACCACGACAACCCTAGCAACCCTTTCCTCAGCCGTAACCAAAGCTTCGCCAGTAGAAGTCAACTCGGAGCCAAGTCCATTGCACCTTCAAAAGCACCAACTATGCAAGGTCGTCCGGGAGACTACGGTCTCGGTCCCAAGGGTGATGACAAGCATGGCGAAGTGACATACTATGGAGACGAGGAAGATGGCGATGCCAAGGTCATCGTCGAGGTACCCATCACTTTCAGTCGCAAAGTCTGGGTCTGGGCCGTGTGGGCTCTGACTTTCTACATCCCCTCTCCCGCTCTCCGTTACATCGGTCGCATGAAGAGAAGTGATGTCCGTCAAGCATGGAGAGAAAAGTTCGCCCTGATGATCATAATTTTCATCATCAACGCTACCGTCGTCTTCTACATTGTCGCATTCGGCCGTCTACTTTGCCCAAACATGGACAAAGCCTGGAACGCGAAAGAGGTCAGCTACCATGCAGCATCCAACGACTACTATGTCAGTTTCCGCGGACATGTGTATGATCTTACCAAGTTCCACAAGATCCAGCACAGTGATGGTGTTACGCAAACCACTGTTGCCAACATGGAACCGTTCGGAGGCACCGATGTCAGTGAATTCATCGTTCCTCCGATCAGTGTTGCTTGTTACGGCCTTGTAGGACCCGATTCTACCATCTCACTCACAGCCAACGACACCACCTTCACCCAAGAATATCCCACGGCAGTACATGCCTCAGGTCCCATCGCTGCTCCAGACAAGGATTCGGCCCTCAACAACATCAACTGGTACGCCGATACATTCTTGCCCAAGATGAAAGAGTACTACAAGGGTGATCTGGTGGTCAAGACCAACAAGGTCAGAAGCGACGGACAAGACAACAACCATTATTGGTTCACTCTCGGCAACAAACTCTACGACATGACCGATTACTTCAACACTCTCAACCTCATGAACAATCTTGCAACATACAAGTTCTTCCCAGACGAGTTCTCTGCAATAGTTCAGAGCAATGCTGGTCAAGATATCAAGTCCGAGTTCGACAAGAAAATCACCAACGTAACCGAGCATTCCGCCATCACCCAATGTTTGGACAACATGTTCTACAGTGGCAAGCTCGATTTCAGAGATTCTGCTCGTTGCCAGGTGAACAACTACATCCTGTTGGTTTTCACCATTATCCTCTGTACCGTGATTGTGGTCAAGTTCTTGGCTGCTTTGCAGTTCGGTTCCAAGCCGCGTCCCGCTCCGCAAGATAAGTTTGTCATCTGCCAGGTTCCTGCCTATACCGAGGGTGAGGACCATCTCAGAAAGGGTCTCGACTCGCTCACGTCTCTGGCATACGACAATAAGAGAAAGCTCATCTGTGTCATCTGCGACGGCATGATTGTCGGAGGTGGTAACGACCGACCAACTCCTAAGATCGTCCTGGATATCCTCGGCGTTGATCCCAAGATTGATCCTCCTGCTCTTCCATTCAAGTCCATCGGCTCCGGTGCCGAGCAGTTGAACTATGGAAAGGTCTACTCTGGTCTCTACGAGTTCGAAGGCAATGTCGTCCCTTACATTGTTGTCGTCAAGTGCGGTAAAGAGTCAGAACAGGTCAAGGCCAAGCCCGGTAACCGTGGTAAGCGTGATTCTCAAATTCTGCTCATGAGCTTCCTCAACAGGGTTCACCACCGTGCTCCCATGTCGCCCCTCGAGTTGGAAATGTTCCATCAAATCAACAATGTCATCGGCGTGGACCCTGAGCTCTATGAGTACCTTCTCATGGTCGATGCCGATACTCTGGTCAAAGAAGACGCTCTTACTCGCCTGGTTGCTGCTTGTACAAACGACTCCAAGATCGCCGGTATCTGTGGTGAGACCAGTCTGGAGAACGAAGAGCAGTCTTGGACCACCATGATTCAGGTCTACGAGTACTACATTTCCCATCACTTGTCAAAGGCTTTCGAGAGTTTGTTCGGCAGTGTCACCTGTCTTCCCGGATGGTAAGCCATATGCAATCTCAACTCTGTGTCGCTCAGTACTAACACTTCACAGTTTCACCATGTACCGTCTTCGAACAGCAGACAAGGGCAAGCCTCTTATCATCGCTGACGCCGTCATCGAGGAATACAGTGATTGCAACGTTGACACTTTGCACAAGAAGAACTTGTTGTCTCTTGGTGAAGATCGTTGGTTGACAACCTTGATGACCAAGAACTTCCCTCAGATGTCCTTCAAGTTCATTCCCGACGCATATGCTCAAACCGCCGCCCCCGAGACATGGAGTATTCTTCTTTCTCAAAGACGTCGCTGGATCAACTCGACCATTCACAATTTGGCCGAACTCATGCTGATCAAGGACATGTGTGGCTTCTGTTGTTTCTCCATGCGCTTCGTCGTGTTCATCGATCTGTTCGGTACAGTCATCCTTCCAGCCACCGTCGTCTACCTTGTCTATCTTATCATCACCGCATCGACTGGTGGCCAGTTCCCACTTATCTCGATCATCATGTTGGCCGGTGTGTACGGTCTGCAAGCTATCATCTTCATTGCCAAGAGACAATGGCAACACATTGGTTGGATGATTTGCTACTTGGCTGCCTATCCTCTTTACTCTTTCGTCTTGCCCGTCTACTCTTTTTGGAAGCAGGATGATTTCTCATGGGGTAACACCCGTGTTGTCATCGGCGAGACTGGTACTAAACAAGTCATTGCCACGGAGATTGAAGAGTTTGATCCCCGTAGTATTCCCTTACAACGCTGGGATGATTACGCTTTCCGAAACCAACTTCCTGGCCGTCGTGGTCTGGTTGTCCAGGAGAAGGATGGATTCTCACCTTTCCAGGATAACGGAGCTTACGAAATGGATGACATCCGCTCTGTCTACTCTTCAGTTCACCCGGCCTCGACCATTCTCACTGGCCTTCCCAACAACAACATGTCCTACCGCCCACCTACTCAATCGCCTGGCCCATATAACGCATACAACCGCATGTCTAGTTACTCACGCTTCACCGACGTCATGCCCGGCGCTAACGAGAACCAACGTCTCATGTCCATGGGCAATATGAGCGACGCCGCCCCAGGTCTCCCTCGCAACTATAGCGGCCAATATTTATCTTCCCAACCCGACTTGCTTTCACCCAAGCTATCACCTCCTCCCTCGGCTGGCTTCCCTCCTCGTTCCCGCAGCCCGCTTTCTCAGCCTACATCACGTCCTGCCAGTACTTTCGGCCTTCCTGGCTTCCAAACTCAGGGTGTCAGCGATGGTCAAATCGTTGATGCTGTCAGAGATTGCTTGAGAGAGGTCGACCTGGACAATGTGACGAAGAAGCAATTGAAGGTGCTCACGGAGCAACGATTGCAAGTGCAACTGGATCCTCAGAAGCGAGCCTTCTTGGATCAACAAATTGATTTCGAGCTGGCGAACATGTAAGAATGGAAAAAGGTAGAAGGAGGGAGAAAGAAAGCTTTTGCATCATATCGGAGTCTGGGCATAACATTTGGAGTTGCGCGGATCTTGTTTACTTGTCAATCATCTGAGAACCTTGTCGCTTTAGTACAAAATCTGTCTATAGCGCATGTCAATGTCTATCATTGATATTTTCTACTACCGTGATCCATGAGTCTTGGAAAGGAGTTGACTCGCCCTCTCTATGACATAGATAATATCAGGTAGTTGTCAGGCGAGAGCCGTATAAGTCATGCAATATCGCGGGTCCCGGAAGACTGCTTGCGTAATCCTTCAAAATGTCTCTGTCACACGATCCTCTACCCAAAATCCTACAAGATCACACAGCCTTTCTTTGCATGTTGATTGCTCACATATTTTTCTCGAGGAGTTTAATTCGGAGACATAGGCTACTACTAGGTTTGGGGCTCTGCCAAGAAAGTTATGGTTGTACTCAGAAGGAAGCCTATACAGACGATAAACTCGACTGCCGAGTAAGCTGGGGGCAGTTCGACGCGCGGTCTCGAGAGGAGTTGTTGAGCAGCGCAAGGGGAACGGTTACAGAGCAAAACTCAGGGTCTGTCCATACAGCTTCGGAAGAGCGCTATGTTCGACAAAGACTTTACATTGTTCGCTAAGTATACGAAGTTCCAAGTTTCTCGAATTCTTCCAACTCAATGCCAACTTCCAAGAGCGCCGAGACATTCGCATGAGCGGCGCCGGTGGGCGATCCGTTCTTGTCCGTTTGCGAAGACGTCAGTCCTCTCGAAAGGTCTAGTGAGGGGACGCAGGTGCGTAACTGAGATCGCGAAAGCAGGAAAACAGCTACCAGGGTGCTTCCTTCGTCGCCGTCTATGGCTCAGGTAGTAACCGATTCTTTCTGTTCCTTTACCTCTTACTTCTTCCCTTGAGCAAGACTCGGGAATCGTTGCGTGCTATTTCTTTGCATTTATATATACACTTGCCTTCAATCCTCACAACTCAAGGGCTGGACCCCTCGCACCTTGACGGTCGCGCTTTGGCAACTCGATGACGGTACAGGATGAAGACCTCGAACGGCGCCGGTACAAGGCGCCGTACAGCACACACCGACCCATACCGACCATCCAAAAGTATCAACAAGAGAAGGAGAAGCGCCAGGAAAACGCTAAAGGTGGTGCCCCACCACCGAAAGGACACGAAGATGAGAAGGAAGATCGAGACAGCGCGAACCGGTACCTCTACTCGAGAGAGCACAGCAATGCCGGCTCCGACAACTCGGATCTCGACAATCCGGCGCACGAGAAAAAGGACCATTCGCATCGGTTCAAGAAGAAGCTTGTTGGCGGCGGTGCACATGATGCTGCAGACTTGATGCACGACACGTCCGAGGCTCCTGTTCAAGACCAAGATCCAAAGACGCGACGCAAGGCTATAGGCAAGAGCAAGCGGAAAGGCGAGCGCGCCTACCGAGAGGTCACCGATCCAGTCACCCATCTTCCTGTCCGCATTCACGACTTGCAACCTGGAGACCTGAAAAGAGTACCCGAGAACCTAGGGCCACCAGGCTCCGAGACTAGGTCGGCGACTGGTCTAGCCAACAAGAGGAAGAGTCAGGATATATTGGCAGATGAGACACAAGAGATTGGAAGACACCATGCTGCCTTGGAGAACCTCTTCCCCCCACCAGACTTTGACGAGATCAGGAACCGCATGAACAAGATACAAAAGCTGGGGATAGCAATAGGTGTGGTCGCTGTCTTTGTCGCCATTGGCCTCTACAAAACTATCGGTGCATTCTTTTTCGATCGCAACGACGCACATGCTGGCGTCTCGTGGAGCTTCCTTTGGCCATACCTCTCAAGCGGGTTTGCCACCATCATGCTCGTTGTCCTTACGGTTGCTGTCATGTTCTGGATTCACAAATGGACTGATAGACAAGTTCACAGGCTATGGGAGGAAGAGATCTGGCACGCCGACAAGCACTCCGCAAAGAGTCAAGATGGCAAGGAGGAAACCACCCAATGGCTCAACAACATGTTGACCTCGCTTTGGCCGCTCGTCAACCCCGACCTTTTCATCTCCCTGGCCGACACGGTCGAAGACGTCATGCAGGCCTCGCTTCCGTCAATCGTCCGCATGGTCAGCATCGAGGATATCGGCCAGGGCAGTGAGTCAATGCGTATTCTGGGTGTCAGATGGCTTCCCACCGGTGCTGCTGCACGGTCGGTTGGTGCCGATGGCAAGCTCAGCCCTGAAGCTCAAGACAGCCACAACGACCGCAATGTGCCCGGCGAGTGGCAGGTCGACGAGAATGCATCACCTAATCAGAACCAGGATTTGGACCAGGCTCAGGGTACCAAAAAGTCAAACAGTCAGGAGGAGGCAGACGACAAACAGATTGCCGAAGGCATGGAGGCCGAGGAAGGTGACTTCATCAACCTTGAAGTTGCCTTCGCTTACAGAACTCGGTCTACCTCGAAGAAGTTCAAGGACAGAGCAAAGCACGCTCACTTGTACATCTCGTTCTACCTTCCTGGAAACATCAAAATTCCGGTATACGTTGATTTGAGAGGCTTTGTCGGTATCATGCGCTGCAGGCTGCAGCTGACACCAGATCCCCCGTTCTTCGCCTTGTGTACCTTTACTCTTCTTGGCCAGCCCAATGTTGATGTGGCGTGCACTCCGTTGACGAGAAAAGGCCTGAACATCATGAATCTGCCGGTCATATCGCATTTCGTCCAGACCGCTGTTGATGCCGCAGTGGCTGAATACGTCGCACCCAAGAGCATGACCATCAATCTCCAAGACATGATTGCTGGCGAGGACTTCAAGAAAGACACTAGAGCAAAGGGTGTCATAGTGGTCAAGGTCAAGCGTGCTTTCGACTTCAAGGAAGGAGATCCTGCTATTCCGTTGGTTAGAGAAGGCTCGGCCGATCCATATGTAACGGTGGGCTGGGCCAAATTCGTCAAGCCACTATGGTCAACTCGTGTTATTCTATCCGAGATGAACCCTCATTGGGATGAAACTGCATTTATCCTGGTCACCGCCGACGAATTGGACGTGGATGAAAGACTTCGTGTACAGCTCTGGGACTCCGATCGCTTCACTGCAGATGACGATCTTGGACGTATAGAGATGGATTTGAAAGAACTAATCCACAACAAAGAGACGAGGGGCAAAATGTCCGATCGAATTGATGGTTTCAAGGCTCTACATGCTGGCGAAGGTCTTCCGGGCAAACTTGAATGGAGTGTTGGCTATTTCCCAAAGGCCCACATTATTGAGGAGCAACTCAAACGCCAGACAGAGCGACCGGAGATTCGCTCGCGAGATGCGCTGGAGAAAATGGTTGAAGAGTCAGCTGGACGTAAACTCCGTGAAGCCAAAAAGGATGAGAGCAGAGAAACCGAACAGCTCAAGCTACAGCAATACAAGGAGGTGGAAGATGCGATGATCATCTCTGCACCACCTCTTCACGATTATCCCAGCGGCATACTGGCCATTCAGATTCACGAAGCTACCGGACTGGAAGTACGTGCTCATCACAATGCCGCGCGTTATAACGATGATCCGGAGCCGAGTGGAATCGAAGAACAGGGCGATGAACTTCCGTCCTGCTACTGCAATATCGTTCTCAACCACCAAAAGATCTACCGCACACGTGTCAAGCCCAAGAACGCAAAGCCATTCTTCAATGCAGGCACTGAGCGCTTCATTCGCGATTGGAGGACTGCAGAGGTTTATGTGGTCGTACGAGACGCTCGTGTACATGAAGATGATCCTGTCATGGGCATTGTGCGTCTGCCGCTGATCGATATCATGAAGAAACGCTCGCAAGTCAACGGCACCTATCCTTTGTACGGCGGCGTAGGCTACGGCCGCATTCGAGTCAGCATGGTCTTCCGCTCCGTAGAGAGTCAGCTGCCAAAGGAATTGCTGGGATGGGATTGGGGCACCCTCGTCGTTGATCCTCGTATCACTTCCGGCTCAAACTTCCCTTCCGACCTCCAAGGCTGTCGTATTAAGATCCAAACAGCCATCAGTGTTGCCCATATGAAAGCACACAAAGACGAAAACGCATGGGCAAGCCGCCACAACAATGGTGTCCACCTAGGTGTCCGCCGCCGCTACGCCAGCTGCCTGATCATCCAGTTCCGCAAAGACACTGCTCTACGCGATAAGACGGCCGCTTTCGCTGTCCTCTGGCTCTGCGACATTCCTGACAACGAACAGATATCTCTGACTCTACCTGTGTGGAAGGGCGACCTCAAACGCGCGACAACATGCAAACTCGAGTCCTACGGTGACAAGGTCGGCGAACTAAACCTCAAGCTCAAGTTCTGCAGAGGGTTAAGCAGATACCACAAAAAGGTCGCCAAGCACGACAAACACCTCAGCGATGTCTTTGAAGTCGTCGAAACCGCAAGATTCCAAATGACGAATAGCGAGCAAAACGACCCAGGCGCTGTCAAAAACAAAAACATGTCATCAACAAAACAATCAGATGCAACAGGAGCCAACAAAGGCAGTTGCCCCCACGCCGAAGGCGACAGCTCAAACGACGAATCCGACGACTCTTCCTCATCCTCTGGCTCTGACTCTGACTCCTCAACCTCCACCGAATCGCCCAACAAACTCTCTCGCATCAAAAAGAGACTGTCCCACCACCGCCACTCGAGTATCTCTAAACTGACCACTGGCACCTACGACGATAAAAACGAGCGCAATACCAGTGGAAGCAGAAATGTAGTTGATAGCTATCAAGAGTATCGCGAGCATAGCAAACAGATCAACCGCAGGCATAGAGGTGTGATGCAATTCAAAAGCGCGAGGACCATGTGGTGGATGAAGCATAAAGCTGAGCATTTACAAGATCGCATCAGTGGGATTTTTGAGCATCATGAGAGGACTACGGGTATCGAGAGTGAGGCATAATGATTTAGTGATAGTAGAGGGTTCATCATAAAAGTTAGCGCAGCAGAAGAGCACGAGAGAGGTTTTCTAATATATAATCAATCTACAACGAGAACCTACAAGTGGCTCAGATTCAACCATAGCTTTGACCGATCACTTGTTCCATTGACACCAACCACTGAAGCACATCAAACATTTAGGAATATGAATATGCAATTCTATCACCGCGGAGAATGGCAGAACGGGAATTCGGTGCTTGTTCCCGGAGTCCGCTCCGCCTAAATTAGATCTAGAACAACTGTTTTTCAATACCGAAGTAATGCCGCATCGAGGTCCTACAATTTTTGTTTATGTGGACCTGAGAGACACAGGGGAGTTTGAAATATATGCAGACACTTCGCGGTGCCCTGAATCGCTGCTATACACGTTCATCTTCATTCCCAGGGCGTCGGTGGCGCACTAATCTTCAGACAATGGTCGCTCCTTCTGTTTCTTCTGTGCATACGACGCTGGCGGACATTTTCCTTAGCAGGATTCCAGAGACCGAGCGCGCTTCTGCTGTTAGGGATCTTGCTTCCAATATCGACAACAATACTCTTGAACTTGTTGCTGCGTTGGCCGACAGATGTCCAGATGAAGAGGCGAATGTTCATCTTAATGAGTTCTTGATCAGGTCGATTGAGCAGGATGATGCTGCTTCTGCTGCAGCACTCTGTGTCGAATATCCTCGGATCCGAAATGCTTTGTTGCACTGGACGGATCGTGAACTTCATATTTGCTTCTCGCAGCTCCTGCGTCAACCCAAGAATGCAGAATTTGTGGTTCCCGTCGACAAGGTCTTGATCGTGGATCCTTTTGTGTCACATTACGATCCGGAGCTTGGACGTGATCGTCAATTGGATGAGCTTGTCAAGACGACTGTCCTATACTTGAGCTTTGCCAAACAGCTATTCAGAAGCCCGATTGTCGACAAAACTTTTGTTGTCTCGAGTCCGATTGTATGTGCTCTGTTTGGCCTCCTTGCGTCGTCCAATACAGACGTTGCAGCTGCGGCCAAGGATACTACTCTCGCTTTCCTGGCTTCCTTCAGAGCTGGCACGTTTACTTTTTCACACTACAAGACGGATCCGGATGAGCTCGATAGGCATCTTTGGCGATGCATCAGGAATCTTCTTGACTTCAGCGAGAAGAGTTCATACAAAACCACTGCCTATACCATCTGGTTGAGATGGCTGGACCTGGACAGCCATGGCTACTCGCGCCAAGTGGCTCTGCAAAAGGATCCTTACTGGAAATACTTGCTGGGTACCCTGGGTCAATCATCTCAGGGAGACACCGAGCAAAGGAAGATTTGTCTCCATGTTCTCAAGAAGTCCATCTCTATCTCCCGCAACAACATTCGCGCGAACGACATGGAGCTGACTCTGGA
Source organism: Aureobasidium namibiae CBS 147.97 (assembly GCF_000721765.1). NCBI lineage: Eukaryota > Fungi > Ascomycota > Dothideomycetes > Dothideales > Saccotheciaceae > Aureobasidium > Aureobasidium namibiae. The sequence continues at coordinate 901,794 of NW_013581204.1, forward strand.
TCAAGAAGATAAGCTAGGTGAGCGATATTGGAGCTTTCTCTCCGTCTTGTGTTCAACCGACGTATACCACATCCGACGATACGATATTGCACAAGTACCCCAAGCTAGATAGAAAGCTAACATGGCACTAGGCTCCATGGTCACCGAATCACAGTACGCAAGATTTTGCACTGTTTACGAAACAATCGTCATCGGCAGATATCTCAATCAGGCACTGGAGTGCGTACAGGATCTGGACCATCTTGCTTCCGCAGAAACCATGGTTCAGAAATCATGGCTCTTTGCTCTCCTCGAATCGGCGCTCTCCCCAGTGACTCAAGACAGCATGCGTAAGACGCTAGGAAACTGGCTTATGAGCACCGACATCAGGTTGTTCAGTCACGCTGAAGACTTCGCGACGTTGTTGCAAAAGTCCTTCCTTCCTTGGGCTACTCAAGGTCCGCTATTCACTGGAAGCGTTCAAGGCAAGACGAGAGACATGAGATGTGCTCATGGAACAAGACTATCGAACTTCCTGGAAAGACTTCTGCAAGCCCACCTCAGCCGCGACGATGCCTACTCCAGAAAGTGTATTGTTAATGCTGTTTTAACGTATCTGGACGCCAACAAGAACAAGGTTGTTCCTGTTGCTGTGATCTATCTCCTTCATGGACTCGTGAAGGGTCTACAAGGAGAGGCTACGGCTTGTATGGAAGGTGAGGCATTGGAGTTGATTCTTAGCATGTCAAGAATCACTGGCTACCCCGAGGTTGCGCGTGATGCTATGCTCGTACAGTGTTACAAGCTCTCACAATTGATCAGTCAGGATGCTGAGACATACGGCGAGAGCGGAACAGAGAAACTGACAGCGTCTGACGCGAAGCTCGAAGTCCTGTCCAAACAGATCGAAGCCTTCAAGATTAGTGCACCCTCACGATTCGAGTCGGACGAGAAGAGGTCTGTCAGATGGCAATCACTCGACGCGTTTCTGGATGAGCTTGACAGCTCGAAGCACACTAGCGTCCAAGGTACTGGCCTGTTGATGGCATGCGAATCACTGGTCTCGATCTTGGACAAAGCTGGTAACGCCACTCTGGATGCTCAGAAGCTGGATCGCGCTTTCGATGCTGTCTGGAATGAGGTTGAGAGACAAGATTATCCCAGAGATGTCATCATGTTCCTCCCCCGTCTGGCGCTACACCCAGGATGCGTCAGTCGTTGTCTTGAGGATGATACTCTGTGCGCCACTATCTTGGAGATATTCACTCAACTCCAGCGTTTGATGAAAGGCAGAATTTACATGTGGACGCCCATCATGAAAGCTTACAGAACAGCTATGATCAGCTGTCCTGCTGCTGCAGAGAAGTTTGGCATGGACGAGTTTATCATCCAGACTGCAAATAACCTTCCTGCTGCTAGACTCGAGTTTAAGCTGGAAGCTGCAGCCGTCCAGCTATTGACAGAGGACGGAGACATCCACCGCAGCTACAGCGACTACTATGGAGAGTACGAAGAGGTTGGCCATGCCGCCTTCTTCGATCTTGTCAACCGTCTCCACAACGTTGACTCTTCGATGGTCGGTGAGATCTACGATCGTCTGCTCAAACCATGGACGAAACAAAGACCACCTGTCCCCATTGTGACTCGCTGGAAGACCACTACTCAGCTCCAAGTCTTGCTCATGCTCTCAGAACAGTGTCTCCAACTTATCTCCGCCAGGGAAGCGGAAGACCAGCTTAGAGTGTTATTGAGAGTGGTTGCTATCGAGCCCCTTCCGAGATACCGCTTCCTGCTCGAGTGGATCATTGCTCGCGTTATCCTCAACCACCCCTCCACTGGCGAGCTGGTACTGGATGCGCTGTCGTCGAAAGACCACCATTCCAATCCCAAGTATCTCGGTACTCTCGTTAAAATCGCCTTGATGATCGCCTGTCAAGACAACTGCTCTCGAGACTTTGCAGCAAGAGTGGCTTATCGTCTCGTGGCCCTTGCATCCAGTGCAAAAATCATCATCCGTCATGAAGCACAGTGGTCATTCCCAATCCTATGGGATTATGCTGACAGCAGAGGATGGACCGAGATCCAATCCAACCCTGCTTGTGCCGCATTGAACGACTACATCCGCAGTCTGGAGAGGTTCTCGGAACCACCACCGGCTAGAGAGCTTGAACGTCTTGACCCCTCTGCGGATAACACACTCACAAACTTGCTTCAAGGCAAGTATCTCCGCGTCGAGCCGCCGGGTGAAGAGGCTGTCGCAGCTGGAGATTTCCAGCGTCTATGGGGAAAAGACACAACGACGAAGTCTTTCTCTGAAGCACTTCCATTGGGCTTTCAACCCTCTACCTCACCCCAAAGCAGCGCTCTTCCCGCTCAAGCAACACAAGAGCAATCCAAAGAATCGGCCCGCACAGAAGCCTTCGCCGCCCTCCAAACAAAAGGAACAGCATACCTCTCCACCGACCTCTCCTCTGACTCTTCCTCTTCCACCAGCACAACACGTCCCACCTCTCTCATAGTCGTCGGCTCTCTAGTCGACAACGCATACAACCTCGGCGGCCTCTCGCGCATCTCTGAAATCTTCGGCGCAGAAGCAATGTACATCCAATCACCCCAATCCGTGCTCGGCAATAAAGATTTCATCTCTGTAGCCGTGGCATCCCAAAATCACCTTCCCATCCACGATTTGCACTCTGACAACCTCTCTGCCTTTCTGACTGGAAAGAAAACGGAAGGCTATACAGTAGTGGGTGTGGAGCAAACTGATCGCAGTGTGCTTTTGGGATCTGAAGCGTGCAAATTGCCCGAAAAGACACTGTTGGTTATGGGAAGAGAGAAGGAAGGTGTGCCTGCTCATGTGTTGGGCGAATGCGATTTGTTGGTTGAGATTCCGCAGAGGGGAGTCACTAGAAGTATGAACGTGCAGACGGCGTGTGGAGTGGTGCTTTTTGAATACGCTAGACAGCATCAAGGATAGATGAGATGAGCACGCATAGGTATAGATGAGATTTTTCAATTTCTGTTCGATTGTGCCTTTTAAAGACAAAGACCTTAAAAAAGCAAATCCCTCTCTGCAATCGTCTTCCTCTGCCGAAACCGATCTATTAAGAGGCGCGCGCAAACGTATATGCTTCGAACACATCAACCGCTGAGAGCACATTCGCGAATCAAAGCTTCTTCCATCCGTGCTTACCCATCGTCCGCTGAGAGCATAGCTGCTCAATCAACCTGTACCTGCCATCTCCGGAACCGTCTGCACCGCCTTCCACGACCGCAAACTCAAACTTTGTGGTCGATCACCTGGGTTCCTCGATGGGGAATGCGCAGAGTGAACTCCTTGTGAGTTTCCGAGGTATGGCGGGGGGGATGGAGAGCACGGGTTGTTTTCTTGTTTTTTGTGAGCGCAAGTAGGGTGATTTTGTGGGTGGTGGGGCTTGAGGTAGGTGTAGAAGAAGTGAGAGATGATGGGGGTTTTGTGGGAGATTGCTTGGGTGTCTGCGGTATTGGTTTGATTGATGCGATGACGGTGCCGCTGTGGTTTTGCGTGGATTGGTGTGGGGGTTGTGCTGAGGTATGGTGTTTGAAGGCAAGGTCCTTGTCGCATGAGCTTGGTCGTTCTTGTTTGATGACGACGGTGGACCCATCTGTATCTGAGTACTCGGAGTCTGTCAGTGGATCAAAGGTATGCTTTGCTCTATCCTTCTCGTCGTCATTGTTGGACTCAACAATCCCTTCTCGCATGAAAGCATGATCGTCGTTGAAAGGAAACTCGGCAATCCCAGTCACCCCCGTCGCATTACTTGGATCCCTTGCAAATTCCCTGCGATGGTCACACTTGTACCTCAAAATTCGGAAACTTTTGGAGGATAAGATAAACACCGGTAAAGTACTCATGACTCCTATCCAAACCTCGTTGCTCAATATCGAATACATCGCTCCAAGACTGCCAAGAAGTTTACCACTGTATGTTTGCCACAAATGTTTTCTTCTGCAGAGTTGTAGTAGCGGCCACGAGCGATTCCTCGAGAGGAGGGAAAGGCTTTGTACCATATACTTTCGTTTGCGGAGTTGTAGCCCAGCGGCAAAAAGTCTTTGAGCCAGATGAACGGGTAGTGCTGCACGAAGGCCAGGGGGAGTAGTTCGCTGGCGTGGAGTCTGGGGCCGTGGATTTGGAGGAGGAGGGATAGTTTTGAGCGGACGGAGGGGGAGGGTGTCCAGTTGTGGAGGGTGCAGAGATTGTTGAAGTTTGCGCGGTGGCTTCTTTTTACGGGGGACACAAAGTTGATAGGTGAGTGGATAACTGATCGATCTGGGCAAAGTAATTGGTGACCTTCCGGATCTGAAGTAAGATGGTAGAGATTTGATGTAAGAGTGGAGTGAGCGCGCGGACTTTCTGGAAGGTCTGAGTGGAGTCTGGATTGAGGTGACGGAAGCAACGAGCATCAAGCTTCCAGCAGAGACAAGCATTGTGTAGAGGTCGTCGATGGAATACTGGAAGTGAACCGTTGTTGCTGGTGATGGAAGCGTAGAGATTTGCTGCTGAAATGAAGCGTTTTCTGTATTGAAGACAAAGTATGGTGAAAGAGAAGTTATAACCAACTCTGCGAGTATCGCTTCGTTCTTCAAACATTAGTATCGTACAAAGCTGTCTTACTGTGTATATCATACAACACCATCCCTAGTCTAGATCGTCCTGGAAGTCTCCAGTTTCGCCCCGTAGAGCCCTGTCGAACTTGCGTTGCAACAGGGTCTTCTGTTTCTCTGCTATACTAGCGCCTCTGTCCTGCATCCTTTGCAAAACATCCCAACATCTATCATCTGCTCTTCCCGCCAAGGCAAACGCCAGAAACTCGGCTGTGCGTGGTCTGGGCATGAGGCCCAGTTCCTCCATCTCGTCAAAGTAGCGGTATGCGTGATCGAATTTCTTGTCTTGGACGCAAATGACAATCAGACGATCGTAAACAAGGCTGTCGGGACGAACACCAATTGCCAGCATCTCCGAAACGAGGAACATTGCCAAGTCAAAGGCCTTCTCAGCAGCAGGTTTTGCCGCGCCGCGGAGGAGGATGTTGAAGGTATCGAGGGTGCTGTAAGCGCGACTGCGACGGACGGGTTTTCCGTGTTTGTCCACAGCAAGGCGTTCAAAGAGATGCATGTGCTTGTATGCAACTAGAGCTTGCTCAAGCTGGTTTGTCTCGACGTAACCTTCCATCAGCACATTCAGGGCTGCGATGGGGATTTCTCGGCCGCTTTCATGAAGAGAGGTTATGATGTCGAAGGCGGTTGTGCAGTCAGAAGGATGTTTGACAAGGTGCGCGAGGATCGGCCTTGTAGACGAAGCGGTCGGGACAATCTTCAGATCAGCCATGATGGAAAGGACGGTAAATGCTGCGCGCAAGTCGGGTGGTGAGGCAGACATATAGGTGGCCAGGAGTTGATCATAGTGGATTTGTTTGAAGGTGGTGCTGCGTTTTCCTAGGACGTGGAAAACGGAGGTTGCGAGAGCAGCGTCTCCTTTGCGAGCAGCTGTGGTCAGCACATTCAGACAAGTTCCTGATGAAGGGTTCAGATAGCCTGGAATGACTTGGCTGTTCCAAATGTAGACGGCACTCTCATAGTGGAAGAAAGCAGCGCCGCGGTCGAGCATGTGAGCCCAGAGATTTCGATTGATGAGCCAGTCATTAGCAGCGATTCGATCCTTGACTATATTCAAAGCTGCATCAAACTCGTTTGTTTCAATCAGGGTGTACAAGGCAAGATCGTAGAGCCAGCCTTGAATAGGCACATTGTCCTTTCGCATGTCGTCGAGGTGGGCGAGACCCAATTCGAGTTGGGCTTCGCGGAACAAGGCAGCACCAACCCAGTGATAACCTTCTGTATTCAGCTGAAACCATTGGCGGCGCATGTACTGTAAGACGTCGATGCGCAGCAAATAGTCCATGTGAACACTCAGCACACGCAGTACGTCGTGACAGATCTGGACATTCATTTGTAGTCCTTCGTCGTCCATTTCAGTCAGCAGACCAGCGACCCTTCTTGAGGAGCCTTCCCAGGGATGGACATTGGCGAGAATGGAGATGGAATACAGGCGAAGGTTGGGAGTCTCACGGCGATCGCGCACCAGGTATTCGACCATCTGCATTGCCTCTCGGCTGTCGCCTCTTGCTGCAGCGGCGTGAGCCAGCTCATACAAGTCTGGTGTGCTGTACCTGAGATAATCTCTCTTTCTGGGGGCGGTCTGCTGGGGCCGCATTGTTGTGCTTCGGTCGTATGTGAAGTTCTTGGATTGGGTTTCAGCATCGAGCGGAGCCCAGGCCCTCATGACGGGCAGGCCACTCTGCTGCAACTCGGGTGGCACATCGATAGTTCCTTTGAAGCCGCCGGGGGCAGTGATGGTAGAGTTGTGGCGTCTGGTTATTGGACGCGTTATTCGGGGAGCGGCGGATTGTAGCGCTGGTCGGCCATGGCGGAGCAGGACGTTATGGCCAGTCAGGAATGGTGTGGAGTTGTATGAAGGGCACAGGCAATGCCAGAGCCCGTCGGCGACAAGTCTAGGTGTGGTCGACGACATGTGCAGTTGTCAGCGCCCTCGAAATTTCCCCGAGACTTTTTGAACATGCGCCCAGCTTGGCCGTCTATACAGCTTCGGCTCGAGACCTTAGACAACAACCACAAGCCAATCTCTATGGCCTTCGAAACAAATCATCACACTTTGATCTATACTACACTTTGATGTGTTCAGGCTTGAATCATAAAATCAGGTTGGTGTCGTGATAGTATTTTGGCTACATGGCCTGTCTGCAAGCCATGCAGCATGGGTATTCTGTGCCTCATGATCTTCTGCTCTACATGCCGATGCTGCGCTCAATTGCGCCATCGCACAAGTTGTCTCATATGCTTCCAGCCCCAGGAGACTGCCGTTCTTGTCGTGGCAGGACCGGACTCGGCCTGTTTGCTTCTCTTTCGTCTTTCCTGACCATGTCTCTTCAACCACCGCCACGACCTCCGCGACCACCTCTGCCACGACCGCCACGTCCGCCTCTGCCGCCGCGCTCTCCGCGTCCGCTGTGGTCGCCTCTTCCTCCTTGGCCACCTCCGCGACCTCCCCTGGCCGCTTGCTGGCTGGCTTGTTGGTCCTTGACGAGATCCACGATTTCATCTTCCATTCTCAGGTATTTGATCTGTCAGATCAAAGTCAGCATCATGCCGGCTGTAATTTTGCGATTGTAGGTATATGTAGACGCACGTTGTTTCCGCGGACGTAGCATTCGGGCAGTCTGAAAAAGCGATCGCCTTCGGGACTCGTTTGAATGACTTCCTTGAGTGTAAGGTTCATGTATGTGTCGCAGCTAACCAGATGGCCGTTCAATGTTTCGCCGTTCTTGAGCTCGACCAGCATAGGGTGGCCCTGGGCGGCAGTAAGAAGTCCAAGAGGGAGCTAAATGGCGACACAGGGTCGTTAGTCGCCTGACTGGTGAGCAGGAGGGCTCTGTAGCTGGAGGAACGCTTGCCCACTCACCATTGTGAATGCGACAAATCTCAATGCGTCAATGTGTTAAAGATGGATCGAACAGTGGTGTCGGCGCATGCTCTGACCCGCGCATACAGACAGCAACAACGACGTCAAGCCGGAACTTGCCGACTTCACTTTGAGTGAGCAAGCGCGAAGTCGATCGTGTCTGGAGGTTCCTCCGAAAGCCGTCTCCGACCCCCGACTGAGCGGGTGCGCCTTCCTTCGAAATCCTTCGCTGAGGCTCCCTCCAAGGCCATGCCATAAACTGCTGCCTACCGCTCTCTTTTCACGATTCGTCCCTCCACAACCTCACCGTCACCCCGGCGGTTCTTTTGACGAAATCACTCGGGCTGGATAGGCCCATGTAGATATCTGGTTTATTTTCAATTCTATCCATCATTCGCCGCAATGTGTTCAATCAGCCTGCTTCTGTTCGCTCTAGCCTTTACTTGCACTCTCGTCTCCGCCGTTCCTTACCCCGTCTTACCTTCCTTCTCATCCTTTACCAAAGTCGCAAAAGAACCCATCATTGGTATGATCCAACCGTAACACTTGTAAGGTGCCACACCTACTTATGGACATGTCTAGGCAGATTCGAAACAATAGCTGTCAGAGTCCCGTGTATTGACTGCCCTGTATACGAAGATGACGTGGCTTTGGTATGTCTTACCCTCTTGCCAAGGACGCCATATGCCTCGCCTTTGGCACGAGGACGCGTATGCCATCTGAACTCTTATCTGATATTTGCCTCAGGACTTTGAACTTCAATATCCTCGCCTCGACTCTTCGACTAATCTTTGCGATGTCGACTTCACATTGAACGGTCGGCCCATCGTCGTCGACCACACGGACCCGGGTCAAACATCGACTCTGCACATACCTCGTGGTCTAGCTAGCCAACACTGGGAGGTTGATCTTGCTGTCCAAGGTCTTTGTGATCCCGTCAAGGACGGCGTCGTCCCCGCTCAGCGCGCCTTCTACTTTAACGTCACCAAGGTTGCACAACAACCTCTGATTACTCCTGGCACATTCACAGTCGTCGTTGATCATTCGGAGGCAGCTCAGATTCTTATCGACTCGGAGATTGACGAACAAGCCGACTGCACTTCATCGCTGAAGAGTGTGATTAACGAAAATTCCTCTATCCTTTCCAAGATCGAGGCCTTCCCGACCGACAATGACATCAAATCATCGACCGACATCATCAACGTCGAACAAGCTCTCCGCGACCGCCTCTACGACCAGGCGACAAAACTGCAGAGACTAAACCAGCGCTGTCACAAGAACTTCAGTGAAAGTCTAGGTGACTGCCACAGAGACATCTCATGCATGAGCAAGGTCATGTGCCAACGTATCCACGACACTACTTATCAAAAGATCAAGGAGATCCAAGCCGCTCTCCAGGACTCTATCATGATTAGCAAGGACCGTCAGGACCAATACGTCGCTGCCGATGAGAAAGACAACTGGAACTTCAACGTCAGCTCTGTGGATAACCTCCTCGCTGATATCGAGAACGGAAACGCAAAGAAGTACGAACACGACTCACAGCATCCTCTAGTGCTCGCCCTGGAGATCCTTGCAGCCGCGATTGGTCTTTCTGCCCTTTGTGCATTCATTCGCCGCCGCTTTGGCTCCCTTCGTCGTCGCGTCGAGCGCTTGTCTGATAAGGAAGAACGGCGAAGAGCTCGTCACTTCCGTTGTCTCGCACGCAGGGAAGCTTTCCGCAAAAAGTGGGTGAATTTTAAGCAAGTCTTTCAACGCTCACCTCGCAACGGAGATGACGACGAGAAGCGTATTCTTGTCATCGAGGCTGCTGGTCAGGTAGTCGACGATTACGCAGAGGGCTGCTCCCGCCAAATTGAAGATTTGGAGATGGGTCATGCCATCGGTGACCTTCGAAACGCACGCGAGTTCGTGGCCAGTCTGGTCCACGGCGGCAGAGGGCGCAAGTCATCAAGTGCCGAGTCTGGACATACTACCTTGCCCGAATATACCGAGGAGAAGCTACCCGACTACACATCCACACCAAGCGACCACGCACCTTCAGTTGTCAGCTTCAACTCTAGAAACTTTGGCATAACACCGGAAAGCAGCATAGTCTTGTCCCCTAGATGCAGTCGTGAGACGCTACGCACAGGCACAGACTTTAGCACCGATTAGATGAACATTCGACTTTTTTTCCACTTTTCTTTCTCTTCATTGTAATTTTACGGTTTGCAGACAGTCAACAGAACTGCTTTGGAGTTTGTTTCTTGCTGGACAAGGAGTTGGTTTCTCAGGAACGGATTGGAGGATGGGTCTCAGTTGGGCACACATAATGGTTTGGGATGTGGTATAGGAGTACAATAGAGCCGCTGCAATGCCGGCCTGGGATGGGTATATAGTGCATGAACACATTTCGCGCTGGATCAGGCGCCTTTCTTCATCACTTTGGTGTGTGGTGCCTGCCAGTTTTATCGTGCCTTCCCAATTGTGTTATAGGTTGATTGCACTTGCCATTGCGTCGTGTAAAGTTCTTCCTTGTATGACTCCACGTGGTACGCTTATAGGGATTGACTGTAAATAAGACGACTCGGCAATGTGTATGGACAAGTCAATTGCGATCGCTGCTTGCGTAGAGCCACGTCAACAGATCCATGACATAGGTGACCTTCATAAGTAACATTTTCACCCTCTCCTCTCCTCACTCCCTCGTCACAGCACATTTCACCTCCCTCTCAAACCAAATACCTATACTCAGGATTCAAATCCCCCAACTCCGTCTTTTCGTACTCGGTCAACCCCACATCCGTGACCGTCTTTTCCCTTTTCCTATTCTGCGTCACACAAGCTATGTAGTAAGCTATACAGCTGATGACGCTCAGACAAGTAAATGCAATGCAGATGGAATAGCCCTTTGTGTAGAGCGGCGCATCGGTTTTGAGGAAGCAGTACACGGCGATGATGCCGCCGATGTTGCCAAAGGCGACCTGGAAGGCTGAACCCACGCTGCGGCGGTGGTGGCCGCCGAGATTCATGTCTGTTGGGGGAAGAGAGAGATTAGCAAAGTTTCGAGATGAGGGAGATATAGAGGGGGAAGAGGGGCAAAAACGTACTGAACCAGCACACGATGATCGGCATGGCGGAATAACACCCCATGGCCACGAGGAACAGAGCTGCGTATTCGAGAGGCCTGTTGTCGTGTACGGAGATCAAAATCGCAAAGCCGACGATTGCAACGCAGACGGCAAAAACTGCGTAGCCAAAGCGATGGCGCGTTTTGTCGGATAGGTAAGCGAGGATCATGGCAAAAGCAAAGGCGGCTGCCCATGGAGGAACACTGTGCAGTTGCGTTTGGATTTTGCCGTAGCCGTAGCCGTTGATGATCGAGGGGGAGAAGTAGGCGTAGCTGTGAGGGAGGGGTCAGTAAGATGGGGTTCGCGATGTATGGTGGGGTGGTGGGTTGGGCTTACGAGTAGGCGGGTACAATGAGACCGAAGTACATGAAGCCTCCGAGGAAGACCTTGTAATCTTTGAACACGTTGCCGACATCTTTGATGCCCATCTTGCGTTCGACGGCCGAGGCTCCTTGTTCGCTGCGGAGGCGGTTGATGACATATGTTCTCTCGTCGTCAGAGAGCCATTTGCTGTCTTCAGGGAAATCTGGAAGGACGAAGAAGAAGGCAGCGCTAACAACGCAAGTAAGGATGCCTTCGAGGATGAATATCTGCAAGAACCATGTCAGTCGCAGTCTCAATCTTGATTTGTTTGTCAGACGTACCCATCTCCAACCTTTGTAGCCTGCAATACCATCCATCTTGCCAATAGCTGCTGCGAGCAGACCAGCAAAAGCACCGGCAAGTGTTGTACTCGAGAAGAAGAAACTGTATCTCCTTTGCGCTTCTGTTCTCAGGTACCACGAACTGAGCAAGTAAAAGCAACCAGGGAACATTCCAGACTCGAAAACACCCAGGAAGAAGCGAGTTGCCAATAAGCCAGAGTAATTCGTAACCACCCCTTGCAGAGTTGTCGTAAGTCCGAATAAGAACATGCAGGCTGAGAGCCACACATGCGGCTTGAACTTTTTGAGTAGGATATTCGAAGGGATTTCAAAGATGATGTAAGGGGCAAAGAAGATAACAAGAGCATTGTTGTACTCATGACCCTCTAGCCCTAGTTCTGCTGACATGCCGGCGACATTGGCATTCGCAATGTTGACTCTGTGAAAGTGCGCGATCAGACTATTGTTCTTCTACTCTTCCTTCCAGCTGGTCGCGACTCACCGATCGAGGAAGGCGAGCAAGTAGAGAATACACAGGAACGGTACGACGTGGAAATCGATCTTGTTGACTAGTTTGCGCTCGGTGGTGTGTGGCGGACAGACGAGGGCATTATCGTATGCGGTTCCGGTCTCGACGCGATCGAATGATGTTGGCGGCGACCCGCCATCAATGTCCTCTGATTTCATCCGGTTAGCCGTCTGCTTGCAGTGGTCGCGATGTTGTGAATTCTTGTCATACTTTCCCGATATACCATAATGGGCAGGCTTCTTGTGTGTATATTTTCGTCCTATTGAAGCAGATCCAGAAGCCCGTCTCGGTCGTGGAGAAAAGATGCGATCACAGCACACCAAAAAAGTTATAAGCTTATGAGGAAAACGAAAAGTCGAGTGAGAAGATCAACAAAGAAAGTCGGGAAGATGACTGTACTTGAGTGTGTATCTGCCGACACCGCCGCATGGTGATCTCCAATCCTACCATGCGAACTAATCGTTTTCTGACCTTGTAAAACGACACATGCAAGCCATCAACTCGCATCGCCATTCGCTCCATCCTTCCCCCGCAAAGAGATCTGCAGGTGGGTATGGGGCTGCTCTTGGCAATATGACGGTGGAATCCTTCCCAAAAGGTGAAGCGCACCGGATTCTCTGTGGTGCGACTCAGTCATGGGTACATGATATTGACGGTCGTCATTCTCCGTTGTCGAGAGGTCCTTTTAGCCAAGTAGATGTCGGCGAAAACAGAGGCAAAATACTCCATGTGCTGGTGTTTTTCCGAAGGATTGGAGTGGTGGCTTGCTGAATAGCGATGTTCGCTGACCAGAGAATAGATGCTGCCGATCTCGGATGTCGGTTCATGTAACAACACCTTCCTCTTTCTACCTCGGGATACTACCCTCTTTGGTCGGTACAAGCAACCTACAAACGTTTTTACGCAGCGTCTTGATCAGCTGTCAAGAGAACACGAGCCTTGGATGCACTATAGCGGCTATATTCCGCGTTACAGTATAGGAGAAGGCTGGTGTTTCCCGTGATTGTAATACCATACTCGAGGTGACATGGTGGACTCCGAGGTCGGCCTTTCACCTGCGACACCCTGATGGTGGAATTGCTCTGACGATAAGGGTGGATAGATGAGTCACTCAGAGTGACACTGTCCAGCTCCGAGAGTCATCGCAATCATTGTGAGTAATGTGAGAGTCCGCCGACGCAAGATGCGGGAAGTCAGGTGTGGAAGGATCTGTCGTCGGCACTCACGAAGAGACGAGAACAGCTTGGAGGGCAGCTTGACTTCATCTCGAGGAGGAGAGATGCGAGGCGGAAGGCACGAGGCGGCATATCGACGCCTTATATAACATTCTCACTCTCCATGGCCCGCTCTCAGCCTGGGCCTTGAGGTCATCTGAAGCGATCAAGTCGACCCTCGCGCATGGTCTTCTGGCCAGCACGCGGGTCGATCTCCCCACACAGATGCTGCGAATCGTTTGGACAGGCCGTGTTTATAGTCAAGATCTGCTTAATAGCTAGCAGTCGTGTAGATGCATTGCCCACGAGTCTTCATGAACCAGACTGATCTCAAGGCTATGGCAGAGAAGTTGTTCTCAGCCAATCTAGCGTACACGATTTGTACATAGCCCAAGGCAGGTGCGATACAGAGAAGAACCAAATGTTATGGACGTGTTTGGGAGGCTATGACGGTGTTGTTAAGAAATACCATCCTACGCAGCTTCAAAAAGAGGCGAGCACCCGAGGCTGGACAAGTTATCCTCAAAAGTACAGACATGCGCTGTACAAGGACAAGGAAGTCCATCGCGAAAGCGACCATAGACGATGGCCGTTTCAAATGCAGGTACGCGCGAGTCTCGGGATCTGCGACTTTCGTCCTTGCGTGACGGGATTTGCCAGCAGGTGGAAGGTTCGACTTGCCAATCACAGAATGCGCGTTGCAGCTTTGCCGGTTGCTCCATCAAAGTCTTTGTCAAGAATAAAAAATTTGGATGGCAAATGCCGCTCGCCATGGACGGTTTTCTATGATGACTGCTAAAACGAGCGGAATCACGCAGAAGCGCCTTTGTTCTGAGGCCTCGGTGCTTACGCGATATAGGGTAACCCAGCGACGAGCATACCGAGAGCCGATATCCAGAGATAAGACACCCCGATGGTGGGTCTGGATGTTGCCGTCCGGAGTGCCTTATCGAATCAGGGCGAAGGCTTTGACAACTTTCTGTCAGCGACAATGATTTATCTGGCCCATGCGCTATCAGATGGCGGCGGTCCCATATATTATTGACAAGTTGCCGGGAAATCTACAGCTCTCCCCTGTCCCTGTTCATCTTTCTTCCCTTCTTCGTGATACCCCGAGTGTGTTTGTCTTTTTCTCCTCTCTATCTTAATATCTCTTGCACATACCTACAATGGCTTCCGCTGCCAGATCCTTCACTCGCGCTCTGCGCTCGCCTGCAACATCTTCGTTGAAGAGAAGCGCCACCTTCGTCCCTCGCACTACGTTCGCTCAATCGAGCCGCCGTGGCTACGCTGATGCCGCTGGTGCTAAGAAGGGTGGCAATGGCCTCCTCATCGGTGGTGTTGTTGCTGCTCTTGCTGGTGGTGCTGGTTTCTACTACATGAACGGCGCTGAGCAGGCCAAGGCTGCCGGTGTCTTCACTCCCAAGCAGGAGGATTACCAAAAGGTTTACGACAAGATTGCCCAGCTGCTCGTTGAGCACGATGAGTACGACGACGGCTCATACGGACCCGTCCTCGTCCGTCTCGCATGGCATGCCAGTGGTACCTATGACGCCGAGACCAAGACTGGTGGCAGCAACGGTGCTACCATGAGATTCCCTCCTGAGGGTGACCACGGTGCTAACGCCGGTCTTCACGCTGCCCGTGACTTCCTCGACCCTGTCCAGAAGGAGTTCCCCTGGATCACCTACTCCGACCTCTGGACCCTCGCTGGTGTTGCTGCCATCCAGGAGATGCAGGGCCCCAAGATCCCCTGGAGACCCGGCCGCAACGACCGCGACGTCTCTTACTGCACTCCCGACGGTCGTCTCCCTGACGCTTCAAAGGAACAGAAGCACCTCCGCGCCATCTTCAACCGCATGGGCTTCAACGACCAGGAGATCGTCGCTCTCTCAGGTGCCCACGCTCTCGGCCGCTGCCACACTGACCGCTCCGGTTTCTCTGGCCCCTGGACCTTCTCCCCTACCGTCCTCACCAACGACTACTACAAGCTCCTCATGGAAGAGAAGTGGGCCTACAAGAAGTGGGACGGCCCCAAGCAGTTCGAGGATGTCTCCACCAAGACCCTCATGATGTTGCCCACCGACATGGCTCTGATCAAGGACAAGAGCTTCAAGTCCTACGTTGAGAAGTACGCTAAGGACAACGACGCCTTCATGCACGATTTCTCCAACGTCGTCATGAAGCTCTTCGAGCTCGGTGTTCCTTTCCAGACTGAGGAACGCATGACCTTTAAGACCTCCGAGTAAACGACACTTTCGATACCCATACACCAATCAATAAAGACAAAGGAAACAAAAAGGAGGACAATAGACACATACACCACCTGCGATACACTATAGACGCTGCTTTTCGGATGGAAGCGCATTTGCATGACTAGAAAGATTAGACCCACCTTGAGGCAGCAGCTTCGTTTCTGCGACGATACCTCGATTTTACCGCTTTGTCAGTTGTATATTTAGCGTTTTCTTCTGCCTTCTTCACATCTGCTCAAAGGAAGCATACCCAAAAACAATACAAATCCTTCTACAAAGATTACTCTACTATGCAACATGTCTCTGGGTGATTCAGTATATGCTGTATGCTGTCTTATAAGTTGATGTCGAGACTTGACGTCTGATTTACCTTTCGAGTACTTGGCCCAAGGCCTGCAGAGGGCATCCAATAAGCTTGACTCTCTCTCTTCGGTTCTGTTCCGCCCTCGCTCAGGATCTTGTTTGCACGAGGCGCTGCGACCCCGCTTCCTCAGTGTCGATTATGAGGGACACCAATTACATCTCCTACAGGCGAGTACACTGGTTCCATGCTCGTTTGTGAGGGCTCAATACGGAATTAATATATTGTCATGGTCTCAGTGATGATTTGTGATTGAGTTCAGGGTCGAGAAACGACTATGTTGGCATGATTCCGGGGTGACCCTGTTCGAATTGACTATCACGTGTAGAAGACCATTCTCACCGATCTATAACTGCTTTCCAGCATCTGAATTCGTACCGTGAGTGTAGTAGAAATCATTTAGCTGATATCCAAGTGTTAGTCGTGTGGTAAAGGCAGTGGTTGTGAATTTATGCATAAATCGGGTTTATACATCAGCAAGCCCGGTTACTATCTCACTTTCGCCAGTAGAGCCTTGTCATCGCGAAGGCGATCCAGCTACGCGCCGATGTCTACCGAGATGCATAAGTCTTCGTCAATCCTTGGGACTATTATATAATCTCTCATCGAGCAGCAGAGTTGGCACGAACGATTCTGGAGAACATGTCCACCTTATCTTATGCACATGTGACTCGGCACCCTGAGTCACAGCTAAGAGCCTCGTCAATGCTTGAAAACAGCCATTTCCCTTCTCATCAATCACATAAACAGGACCACATTCGCAGTCGGTTCGTTGTTTCGAATACTGTCAATTCAATCACTTTTATAGATCGCACTAATGGGACAATGTCATCCACCGGCGCAACCACGATACGACTAGCTTCCTCCTCCGACCTCCCGGCAACAAGCACTCTGGTCTCTTTAGCCTATTCGCCTTACATCCCTCGCCTGGATGGCAAGTTTCCAGCGCCCATGACCGCAGACTATGCATCTCTGATCAACTCCTCGTTTCTCTACTCCCTGATTGCCAACGAAACAGTCATAGGCTGTATTTCTCTATGCGCCAGCACAAGCCACGACAGCGCATTGGAGATCAATAATCTAGCCATCCACCCTTCGTCACAAGGGAAAGGCTATGGAAAACTCTTGCTAGCGTTTGCAGAAGACGTGGCTAAGGAAAAGGCACTGGAGAATTGTTGTCTCTATACCAATATCAAGATGGTGGAGAACGTAGCTTTGTATACTAAGCTCGGGTATAAGGAGATAGGGAGGTGGTCTGAGGACGGGTTCGAGAGGGTGTTCTTCGTAAAGGCTTTGAACTGAGATGAGCATATCACCAACGCGTTACATTGCACGCGCTGGTGATGCATTCTCCAACCTTGATGTACGACAATGACGAGGAACAGCTCATGACTCGCGACAGGACTGCCAAGGAACGAGGGCAAGCGCGCGGACCTTGTTGAGCGCTTCCTCCCAGTCCACGTTCCTACCTCTTGAATCTCGACAAGGAGCCAACCAGCGATGTTCGGAGTCTACTAGAGATCAGCGAGCGTATACAACTTTGTCCCTTCAGTCTCATCTTCGCAATGTTTGCTGCGAGCGCTCCATCTTCCACGCTCTCCACAATGTAGGCGCTCGTAGTTGTCGCTCGCCCTGTCTCGAGACTCAACTTCCTCTCCGATGTCGCGACATGATCGGTCTTGACATTTCTCACCAATCTCGCATCCACATTCATCAAGTCCTCTCCTTGAGTCCTTCCACTCGTCCTTCCTTTGATGCTCCTCACGCAATTATCGATCCAGACAACGACATCGGCTACCGTCGGTCAAAGACCGAGCTCCACCTCGAGAAAATCCTGGGGACCCAACGTTGAATCTACAGAATTTTACGTACTGAGAAATGGTCTGACAGCATCAGGCAAATTTTACGGTCCGAGCTGGGCCAAGTCGGCCCTGCACGATGATTTCGTCGCTTTTCACTTGCCTTTCTCTGACTGTTTCAACTCATACCACAACCTTACTCACGAGGAAGTCGATTGCCGATACGAACCATGCCGGACAACACTATACCGAATGCTATGGCAGCACAACCACCAAAGGAGTTCGATGTCAATGAGAAGAACGCCTGGGACTCGAGTTCGGGCTCATTGACTCATGCTGTCGAGCGAGGAACCACACATCAGCTGTCTAGACAGCTCAAGTCTAGACATTTGCAGATGATTGCCATTGGTACCTTTACCTGAGCATGATACCTTCTCTACTTTTCACTAATCACGATCAATCAGGTGGTACTATTGGTACCGGATTGTTCATTGGATCAGGAACAGCTCTCGCCAACGCAGGCCCCGCCGGAGCTCTCATTGCCTATGCATTCGTTGGCACGTTGGTCTACTCTGTTATGGTGTCCCTTGGAGAGATGTGTGCATTCCTCCCTGTCACTGGAGCTTTCACCGCATACGCCAGCCGTTTCGTCGACCCTTCGCTCGGTTTTTCTATGGGCTGGATCTATTGGTGGGCCTGGGCTTCATGTTACGCTCTCGAACTCACTGCGAGTGGTATCATTATCCAATACTGGCGACCCGATTTGAGTCAAGCCATCTTCATCGGCTGCTTCTGGATTGTCATCACCGCCGCCAACTTCATGCCAGTCAAGTTCTACGGAGAGATTGAGTTCTACTTCGCTTTGATCAAGGTCATTACCGTCCTCGGGTTCATGATCTTCGCTATCTGCATCGATGCCGGAGCCGGTCAACACGGATACCTTGGTTTCGAAACGTGGAGACATCCAGGTGCCTTTGCACCGTACCTCGTCGATGGTGGCAGAAGCACCGCTCTGGCCAAGTTCGTCGGTTTCTGGAGTGTTTTGATCCAAGCTGGTTTCTCGTACTCTGGAACCGAGTTGGTTGCAGTCGCGGCCGGAGAGACATACAACCCTCGCAAGACTATTCCTGCTGCAATCCGTAAGACTTTCTTCCGCATCATCTTCTTCTTCGTCTTCACCATCTTTTTCATTGGTCTCTTGGTCCCCTACGACAACGAGCAATTGCGTGCTGGTGGTAGTGATGCCACTGCTTCGCCTCTGGTCATCGCAGCTAAGCTTGCTGGTGTCAAGACTCTCCCAGGCTTAATCAACGCTGTTTTGCTCTGCACTGTGTTGAGTGCTGCCAACTCGAACGTCTACTCTGCATCTAGAATTCTCGTTGGACTTGCTGGAGAAGGCTTCGCTCCCAAGTTGTTCCTGGTCACCAAGGGTCAGGTGCCTGTTTACGCCATTGGATTTACTTCGCTCTTTGGTCTCCTCGGCTTCATGAATGTCTCTTCCGGAGGTAGTGTTGCTTTCAACTGGCTCATTCAGATTTCTGGTGTTGCGGGCTTCATCGCTTGGGCATGTATCCTGCTTTCTCACCTGTGCTTTATGAGAATCCTCAGAGCAAAGGGCATTTCCAGAGATAGTTTGCCTTACAAGGCTATGCTCCAGCCATGGTTCACCTACTACGGACTCTTCTTCTGGGTGTTGATCATCTTCACGCAAGGATTCACCGCTTTCATCCCTTGGAGCACGTCAGGCTTTTTCATCGCATATATCAGTTTGATTCTGTTCGTTGTACTGTACATTGGCCACAAGGCGATCGTCAGACCGAGATTTGTCAGACCCGCCGAGGCCGATATCGATTCGGGGAGAAAGGAGATTGATGAGCAAGTCTTCGATGAGCCTGTGCCGACGACTATCCTGGGCAAGTTTTGGGCTTGGATGTCGTGAGACGATTTAACGAGCAAAAGCATTCCATTTGGCTCTGTGTTTTAATACCTTTCTTTATTAGCGATTCATTAGCGATATCATGACCATGAATATATTTTACATCATTCTCATAATACTTGCGAAGCCTGGATCCAAATCTGTAATGGTGAAGTTCACTTTTGATGCTTTTCAACGCTCAAGTACTAGTTATGAATATCGCATCAAGTCCTTTTCACCTTCTTCCCAGCCGACTTGTTCTTCTCCTTCTCAGCCATATCGACCAGCTTCGCATCCCTCCAAACCCCAACTTTATCAACAGCCTCCCTAGGTTTCTTCCTGTACAAGAGTAAATACCCCTGCACATCAGACGGAGCAAACCTGCCCTCAGGTAACTCAGCAGCAAACCTCACACTCAAATCCTCCAACTCCTCTTTCGCAAGCGGGGGCTCTGCATCACCGGATCCAGCAATTTTTCCTGCCACCTCCACCATCGGCTCAGTCTTCAGTCCGCTTGCTTTTGCAGTGACGCTAGGGACGTTATCTCCAGCATACATTCTCAAAAACAAACTCCTGATCTGCGAGGCCGTGGCGTAAGAAAATGAGATTTGCATGTCTACTCTGCCCGCGCGGATTAGTGCCGGGTCGAGCTTTTCTGGGTGATTGGTTGTCATGATGAGGATGCGGCCTTCGTGGGTTGCTACGCCGTCGATTACGTTGAGCAGACCGGAGAGCGAGATTTTGGATTCGTTGTCGGTGTCGGTGGAGGTTTTGGATTTGCGGTGACGTTTGCGAGGGGGAGAGGGTGAGGGTGAGGTAGAGTCGGCACGGCGGGTTGCTGCGATGAGGGCGCGGGCGAGGGAGTCCACGGTGAGGGGACTGTCATTGCGGCGTTGATGAGAGCGAGAGGTGTTTCCTGTGTCGTTGTGTGAAGCTTGAGATGCACTTTTGCCGTTGGTAGCGACGAGGGACTTGGTCTGGCTGATATCTGTGGGAGTGATTGAGTCGATATCTCGATTCGCATCGCCGTTGACGTGGTTTTCGACTGCACCAATACGTGGGCTAGCTGACCTTGCTGAGCCATTGGTGACAACCTGTTCCTTGACCACGGCACGACCTCTGCTTTTGCTTTTGCCTTTCCCAATCTCTGCCTTTGATGCATCTTTATCATCATATGCACGCTTGGCGTCAGATTCGGAATCCGACTCATCCACTCTTTTCTTGATACCAGCTGCATCAATGTCTTCAAACAAGACGATACACCTCTTTGGTAGGTTGTTGAACAGTTTTGACAAAGTGTTCTCAGACATGGAAGGATCCATCAGATTGATGATATGGATATCCAGACCAAAGATACCAGCAAGCGAGAAACTCAAACTCGTCTTGCCGGTTCCAGGGGGACCAGAGAACAAGTAACCACGACGATAGGGGATACCACGAGAAGCATACCACTTTGAGCTCAGAGGGTGCAGGTATTCATTCATATCCTGCAGGATACGTGACTTTTGCTCTGGGTCGAGGATCACAGTGTCGAGATTGCGGGATGGACGCTCAGAGCTTCTCATCCATCCATTCCAGCGCTCGTCTGCTGGTACGCGAATGATGGTCTTGGAACCTTCTTTACGTACAGTCCATGCCTTGATATTGTTGAGCAACAGCTTGATCGGATTGGTGGTGAGGCCAATGCAACTAAGATCGATGCAAGACTCCATGTGTTCAAGGCCATCGCTGCCACGAGTAGTATACTCATTCTTTTTGAACTGAAAAGTACCGTGTGGAGTCGAGAACCAGAATTGACCATGATCAGGCTCGTAGCGAGGAGGAACCCTCGAGGCAGTTTTCGAAAAGTTGAAGTATCCGTGATCACCGACGGCGACTTTGGCGAGCATGTATGCATCGGCTTCTTCCTCATCATCCGAGTCGTACTGGTTCCCATACTGGGTACGAGCAGTAAGCGACCGTTTCGAGAGATCAGGCCGTGTAGCTGAAATCCATTCAAGAACAGTAGTGTACAAGTCGTCACGGCCATCAATGTGCACAGAGCTTGTAAAGTAGTCCAGCAAGGTCTTGTAGACACGAGACCAGACAAAGTCGACGGTACTCTTGGCGATGAAGAAGAAGGCGATACAGCTCATGATCAAACGGAGGTCAAAGCCGAGCCATTGTTGCGCAGCATTAGCGAAGAGACTGTAACCCGGGACAAATGCCTCGAGGAGTTTGATGGGCAGATCGGTGACATCTGTGCCATTTCCAGATGGTAAAGCAGTGATAAGCTGACGACCGAGATAGAACAGATCCATGCCGTACGACTGAACGGCCGATGAGGCTGTATGAGTAAAAATGAGCGGGGTGAAGGGGTGATTGCACGTCCTGTGGCGGTGTCCAAAGCAGGTCGTCAAGTAGTCCAACACTGCAGACAATTCACGGACTTGTCCACTGTAGATGTGTGACGAGAAGGAACGCACTTGAAGCAAGAGAACCACAGATGCCTGACTTATAAACAATTTACAGCTACCACATCAACAACTCACCGCGTCTCAGAGGTCGGCGCTTCTGCAGTCATTCTTTAGGCGGCAGTCGCGTATGGTCGTTTGCTTGCGGCTTATCAGAATGCACCACGTCTCTCTGCATGAACAGCTTGGTATGCGCTGTTGTCTCGGACAGTCATAATATCTAGCGTTTAGGCACCGATCAGCCGCGGTGTCGCATGGTATTGGTTACCAGACCTAACAAGAAGGTGCGAAGAATGTCCGCTGCGGGGTGACAAAGACGTGAGCGGGCGAGACACCGCATCCCACGTGCTGAGAGACTGGATGATTGGATGGCCATCATCCAAAAAACGAGGCAACTGCAGAGCGACCGACGCAGCTGCAGCCTACAGCGATCTTTTGACTGGTCTTACTGCTTTGAATCAAGTCATCACATACAGAAGAAGGTAAGAAGCAAAGAGACTGTGCTGAGATAGTAAAATGTGTAGTTTGCAATATGTAATCCTCTAGTATAGGGAAAAGACAGGGTATAAACAAGTTATAGCAAATGAATAGAACAAGAATCGCCAAAATGCAAAAGGCACCTCTATCCCAAAAGGGGAGAAGTCGAAAACTGTAGTCTAGAAACGAGAACAATCAAGCAAGTAACCGCTTACTCGCTCTTTGCCTTCTTGGCCTTCTTGGGCACACGAGCGAGCCAGTAAATACCGACAGCAGCAAATGCGTTGAAGATGATGAAAGCCCACATTATTCCAAAGTTCCTCCAGCGGTGGCTGTATGAAGAGCTGACTGCGGCAAGGAAAGAGTTTGTGTCTGCGATTTGGCAGAACTGGCAGTCCGAGGTCTGGTTGTTCTGGAGGTAACCACCATATGAAGCAATCCAGGGATCCATGAACTCACCACAAGTCTGACCTGCGGGTGATCTGAAGTTGAGGTACTCGTTGGAGGCGCAGACCACGTTGGTGTTGGCGACCGCGACAGACAGCATACCGTCGACGAGGTAAGAGAAGGGCGACAGGCGGTACATGAAGATCCAGAAGCCAGGCATTACGGTAGGTCCGACAAGGACACCACAGAAGATCAAGGTCAAGGAGAACATCAAGTTGGCAATGTTACCACCGGTCTCAGCGAGATCGATACCAGCAATGACCATGTTGGTGAAAGTCGAGGTGAAGAGAAGGAATTGCCAGACGAACAGGAAGAAGAGACCACCACGCTCCGTGACTTGGTTGTCAGGAACAGCGTTGCGGTACAGGCCGATTGGATAGTAGAAGCAGAAGAAGATGATCACGGCACCGAGAGAATTCCAGGGCAGCTCGACGATAATGTTGCTCAGCATGAAAGCCTTCCAGGAGTAGGTCTTGGAAGGGCGCTCGCGAACCTCGTACAAAGAACGCTGGGTGACGAAGTGGGGCATGATCTGCTGGACGAGTTGACCAAAGATGGTGAACAGCATGAAGATGGAGAACACTAGATGTAAAGTCAGTATTGTTTTTACGTTCAAGTTGGTAACTCCCATTATCTCCTACGAGAGCACAGGGCGACGTCCTCGCTATGAGAAGGCACAATGGTTCCAAGATGAGGGACGGGTCCAAAGAGAGCAGACGTAATGTCGCTTCTCAATGGATGCACTCCTGTTTCTCGAGACCACTGTGCATTTTCATAGCTGCACACAACCCTCCGCACACGAAAGATGAAGGTTCTTGCTTGACTTACTCTGATTCTGAAGACCTTGCTGAGAGTTCGGGGCCTTGAAGAACACGAATCCAATAAAGAGAGCGGAGAAGGTACACAGAGCGAGCTTGGAGAAGATGTAACTGGGGGTTCTCCAGTACTGGATGAACACACGCTTGGTAACCTCCATGAACTGAACACCGAAAGGTGCAGCGAACTCACGGAAGCTGGTCTGATCGTTAGGGTCGGTCGAGGGCTGAGTTTGCTGAGGACGTTCGTGGTGGAGTCTGGCGAGCTCAGCCTTGGTCTCACGGTACTCCTCGCTGTCGCGCCAGGTCTGGTGCCAGTCGATATCAGTGTGAGAACCAGGAGCTGCGCCGATAACCTCGAGCATCCACTCGGCAGGGTTGGCATCCGGAGGGCACTTGAAGGCACCATTGCGTTCGAAGTAGGAAGTCAGAATGTGCGAGCCCTTGCCCACCTCACCGAAATAGATAGTTTTGCCACCTTTGGCGAGGAAGAGAAGACGATCGAAGCGCTGGAATAACATGGCAGAAGGCTGGTGAATGGTACAGAGAATGGCCTGTCCAGACTTGGTAAGTTTCTCCATCAAATCACAGATAGCCCATGAGGTTTGCGAGTCAAGACCAGAGGTAGGTTCATCAAGGAAAAGAAGTAGTTCAGGCTTAGCAGCGAGTTCGACACCGATGGTCAAACGCTTACGTTGTTCGACGTTGAGACCTTCACCAGGAACACCGACAACAGCGTCAGCATAGGCTTCCATGTCGAGGAGCTTGATAACCTCGTCGACATAGTCGAGCTTCTCTTGACGGGAGACGTGTGCGGGTTGACGGAGGAGGGCACTGAAGTTCAGAGCCTCACGAACGGTCGAAGTTTGAAGATGGAGATCCTGCTGTTGAACATAACCGGTTTTTCTCTGGAAGGAGTCATCACGGGAGCGTCCATCAACAAACATATCGCCTGAAATAATTCCCATAGTTACACGAGTGGCCAGTACATCGAGAAGGGTAGTCTTGCCTGCACCTGAAACACCCATCAGGGCAGTCAAAGTACCAGGCTTGACCCAACCATCGACATGGTCAAGGATTCTGCGATCTTCCTTCTTGATCTTGATGTCGTAGCAAACATCCTCCCAGTGGAAGATGGCAGTCTGCTTTTGGATGATGTCGGTGGCCGCAGTGTCGCCCTGATGCTTCTCAGCAACAGCTTGACCAGCACCAGCGGCCTCAATATCGTCGGCGGAGTTCTTGGTGAGGACAGCAGGTGCGTGACCTCTGCGGAACACAAGGACTTCACCCTTGGACTTCTTGGCCGAGATCAACTCAGTAGCTCCCAGGTAGAAGCACATGAGGCCAATCATGAAAGCGATTACGATTCCGAAGTTGCGCCACTTGTGGCTGTGGTAGTATCCAAACGACGAGTTGATGTAAGCGTCGCCATTGACGAAGTTTTGGCCCGCAATCGCGCCAACTGTGCTACAGACCTGGGTCGATTGATCGTAGGTACCGTAAAGAGGGACAGGTGCTGAACAAGGGTAATCTCTTCCGTGGAACTCGTTGATCATGAGAGCCTCAAATCCATATGCGACAGGATCAAGGTAGTTGATCCATCGACTCCATCCAAGCATGTAGCGTGTGGGAATGGTGAAACCGGTGAAGATGACAATGGCCAAGATCAAGATAGCTGCAGGAGCCATGGCTTGAGACAAGGTACGCGAGACCGATGCGATTGTTCTGAACAACATACTCATGGTCAAAGTCAGGAAGAAGGAGATGAGCAGGAAGAAGAAAAATGCTCCAGGTTCGCGGCGAAGGTTGGTCATGAAGTAGAGTGTCAGGTTGAAGACGATTGCGTTCAGAATCTTGTAAGGCATGTCCGTAAGCATAGAAGCGAAAGCCTCAGCAGAGGGGTGGTAGAGAGCATAGCGAGAGTGCTTTTCGACAATGGGTCTCTGAGCGTAGAGGGTCAGAATTTCGAGAGCGGAACCGAAAGCGTTCATCAAGATGGCAAAAAAGAGAAGAGCACCTCTGCTGTAGAAAGAGTCGGTGCCGTTGTCGAGGTTGAAGAAGAGAGAGCCAATGACCAAGGACATGATGAAATTGCCGAACAATTGTGTGAATGTTAAGCTGGGATCTCCAATGAGACGCTGGAATCCACGCCAAAGACACAGCTTGACTTGCTGGGCGTAAGACAAGGTATAAGGAGAGGCGGTGCGCTGGCCCTTGGCCTTTTGAGCCTTGCGCGATGCAGCAAATACTTCGGTTGATTGACCGCCGAAGGGGTATTTTGTGCCGAATTCATCGATCTGCTGTAGGAGGCGTTCGCGCTGAGGGCTAGCCTTCCAGCAAGCAGCAAACTCATCGGGAGTTCTAGGCACTCTGCTCTCCCAGCCCTTACGGACAACGCGCTCTTGAGCTGAAGTCATGGAGGTAAGGAAATCGGCATCGGTCTGGCGGTCTGGACACTCGAACCCAAGGCTTTCGAAGTAAATCTTTGCTTCGGTGGTGCCACCGAAGAAGATTTGACGTCCCTCGTACAGTACGACGACCTTGTCGAAGAGGTCGTAAGCAGCACCGGGTGCTTGGTAGATGGCGACCATGGGAGTGGTACCAAAGAACTCGGAGGAGAGACGCAGCGTCTTACAGAATTCGACAGCGTTGGCACTGTCGAGACCACGAGTCGAATTGTCCCACGCCTGCAGAGGAGCACCGCTCAATGCGGCTTCAGCGATCGAGACACGCTTTCTCTCACCACCGGAAACACCACGAATAAAGTCGTTTCCAACCTGAGTGTTGATGGTGTGAGAAATACCGAAAGTGGCCATGATCATATCTCTGTTGACTTCGGCCCATCTGACCTTTGAAAGGCCACCGGGGATGGTGCGAGGAGCACGAGCGCGGGCTGCGAAGTACAAAGTGTCGCCTACTGTCATGTTCGGGAAGTGGACGTCCACCTCAGCGGTGTAGATGGCTTCACCACGGTATTTGGTGTTCATGTCCTTGGCTTCGACACCCTGGTAGTTGAGGTAAGAGTCCTTGTCGACATTGAAACCGTGGGTCTCTCCAGCGATTGTCTTGAGGAACGTCGAACATCCAGAACCGGGCGGGCCGAGCACGACCAGCATCTCACCAGGGTTGACAACACCCTCGAAGTCGCGAAGAATATCAATTCTTCTCTGCTTCTCGAGACCCATCAACTTCTTGACTCCGCCAACGACCTCGAGGGCAATGTTGGAGACAGTCTTTTGGTAATCTGAATCGGCACCGAAACCGTGGACGTTGAGATTCTTCCAAGCAACACCAGCGGTACGTTGTTGCACGCCCTCCCTTTGGTTCAGCTTGTACATGGACTTGACCCATTCGCGAGCATTGAAATGGCTGGAAGAGGGGTTGAGTGGTGAATCTCCCTCGTATGTGAAAGGGTCGTCGGGTGCTTGTGACATTGTGCGGCTCAATGTTCTTGCGATCTCGTGAACCTTCTCGTCTCTTTCGTATGCAGCTTCGCTCTGGGATGATGATGGTGACTCTGCAGGCTCGAGCTCCATCTTCTCGTTTGATGGTGGGATACCGTCAGGGTAGTATGTGCCATCGTGGATTCCGGAGTGTGAGTAGTCTTGTTGTTCGGTAGTAAAAGTGGTCGAGGTCTGGCGGGAAGCAGGAATGCGTGAATGCTCGGCGTGGCGATCAGGGTTCAAGTGTGTATCTCGGGTCGAGTTGTCGGCTTGTTCGTGGTGCTCATCATGCTGAAAGGCAGTACCCCCAAGGGCACTGACACCACCTCTCTGGGCTTGCCCGTCGAAGTTGTTGAAGGCGAAGTTACCAACGAGCGACATGTTGATGAATTATCAAATGTCGTTACAGCTAATTGGGGTGATATTAGAAGGGACGAGCCCTTGGTGCAAGCAAGAAATTGCTGCTGGTAGAGGTATGCGTCGTGGTATGCAGCTAGATTTTCTAAAGAAGCAAACGTGCCATCCGAGGGCGAACGGGCTACTCTAAATATTGCCAGAGTTGATGAGGCGTCAGGCCCAAGCAATGACAACAAAAGCGTAGATGACGGCTTCTCAGAGAGGCGCTAGGTGCAATCCAAACCGACTCGGACAAACGTTGTCCTGTAAAAGGGTATTCCGTGCGCGGGAGAGGCCCACTTCCACCCCCCCAGCTCGGGAACAGCTGCTTCCGAGAAGCACTCTAGTCGTCAAAAAATCGTCCCACGCGCATCCTCCCGGTCAATGGCCCAAAAGCACACAGATTAGGCTGTCAGATCTGGGCTAATTGCATGGCGGTATCCCAATCGTCCTCCGCAAACCTCACAGAGCCTTGTATTGTCCGGTCTTGACGACTTGGCAATCATTTGTATGACGTACAGCTTTCCTCCTTCTACTCGTACACTGTCTACAACGGTTCCACGACGAAAGCCCAGCACTTTTCGCTAACCTTGTAGACTCACCGGAGCAAGGTCTTCCCGCCGGTGTTCGAAAAGGGATCCTAAGATGCAGCAAAAGGCCTGCATCTCTGGCAATCTCCTCAACGTGATTGGCAATGTTCTCGGATAGATGCTATCCGTCCGGGATCGCCGTTCCTATGCTTTCCCCTGGAGCTGTACGAATACGAAGCTTCTATTCTCGCGGCATCCACGGATCCCGCAGCCTCGCCTGAATGTTTCATCTGACTACTGTTCACGCCCCACCAAAATTTGCACAAGGAAATTGCTGTACTGTGTTTTCGTCTTTACGATATGGCATGAGAAACGGGGAGATTGCATCCAGAAGCTGAACCCTACTTGAATCTCGCCGTAACATCGACACTCAAAAGCCTCGTCGCAGAAACGATGGTAGCAACCTGTAACAAGCATTAAAGAATGTAATTCCCGGACACACGACATGGATGTTGTTCTTGACAGCTTCGTACTCGTATAAGCACGCGTCCGCGAAGCTTTGATCACCATCTATAAGATGGCAGATCCAGAAACAAGCCCTATCCTGATCGCAAAGACACAGCAATTTCTACGGTCTTCAGAACCATTCTGCTTACCAAGAAAAGAACTGGATGCCTTGGAACCCGAAACACTTTTGTGGTTATTCGTATTCAATCGTACCCATGTGTCGATACAGGGCAAGCTGTCAAGCTAGGACATTATTGTGGGGTATGGTATGCGACACGACATGCAGCTTACAAAGATGTCCGGATTCCTCTTCTCCGCTGGAAGTCTCGACATCCGCTCCTGATCATCGGATGCTGTCTGTATCCGTCTATCCGCCGATCAACGAAGAACGCGATGTAGTCCTCTGGTGCTCGTGCTACTATGGCTGCCTAACGGGGTGACTGTTATCTTACGATTTCTGACCTGGGCAAGCCAAGATCACCGAGAAACGATCAAGTGCTCAACAGGGGTTCATGCAGTGAGTCTGGATTATGCTCACGGCCCACAAGTCGATGTTGTGTACGAGCTCGTATGCTGAAGTAACCCACCAGAGGTTCTTTCTCCATGAAGAAATACCCTGAATGATTACTTTGCAAACCGTGGTGTCAATCATTGTCTCGTTGTCAGTCTCTCAAAACATAGCTCCGGTGCTAGTCCTCGAGTACAGCTGCGCGTCTTTGCATCTCGGCCATCATCTCCTCCATGGAGAAGGGCGAGAGCTACCAACACACTTACATGATCCTTTGTAAGAGGCTCTATCAGCGACTGTCTTGCTTACCGCGACCGTGAAAACCAGCTTTGTTGCTGCCGACTATACGCATCATGTTCGATCCTGAGAGACGACTTCTGGTGAGATCTGCAATAGGAACAATCGCTGGCATCATTGTTCGTGAACCTGCAAAGGTCTGGTATCGTTGCTGCTGAGACTATAATCTACTGACTCGTGAAGACGCTCCTTGTTAGGACGTCCATCGCTGCTTGTCCCGTCTCAAAGTTACAGAATCACGACCTCCTGAAGCTCACTTATCGCCCCAAGTCGTTGCATGTTTCGGCGTCCGGCATGAGTGCAAGTTGACATACACGACTCCCCTCTGCACCCTTAACAAATGTGGAGCTTACCTGGTTACTCGCCGCTCCAGACTGTGATTCGGCAGACGGAGATATCCTCAGCAACCATGGCTGGGTCTATCCGATCAAAGAGAAGGGACCAAGCAGCTTAGAGATGGGTCACAGATGCAAGCAAGGGCACGTATTTGGACGAGGATTCTTACGCAAGAGCAAGGACGCATAATTCCGCCAACGACGATTTGCCCTTGCGTATCACTGCGATTTGGAAATTTACGGCACTTCCCTCGCCGTGCATATCTCTTGGTCATTTAGGTACTATGAAGACGGAGCACGGCCTTCTCGCGTGCTGAAGTCAGTGGCTCTTGCCCGTTCTCATGACCACACTCGAGAGGCCGAAGCCATCACACTGGACGATTCCTTACACATAGGAACACCCACGCTCATCCCACGAGCGGTGATCTCGCTGTTGACAGGCACAGTGATGTCTCCATTGGATATGTAACCAAGGAGAGCCTGAGAAAGATGGCATCTCAATGGATGCCTCGCGTTTTCTGTGGGAACTGTGCATTTATATAGCTGTGTCCTAGATGAATAGCAGGATACAAGGCGAGGTGATGAGATCACGATAGATCAGTTAAGGACACTCGTCTATCATGACTGTGGGTGGATATATTGTATGATTGAGGTACTGTGCAGTTGTATAGCTAGTCGCGGCTTCCTTTTACAACTTGTGTCACGCCCAGAAAGTCAAGCTATGTCTTTGGCGTGAAGTTCTGCGTCTTATTAGGCATCCTAGGATGATCTTGGCTTAATGACTTAGTGGTCCTTGGTCTTTATCAACATCGGTAGTCATATTAATTGTTGCCATTAGACGCTCTTTTCTTTTTTGCTATCTTATGCTTTTGTACACGATAAAACATGCACTACCATCGCCTGCAAACATCGTGATGAAATCTCATGCGTCCTAACTCGCAAACCCTCTACACCTCCCCCATCCTCCCAGCCTCGACATCCCACCCCTCAGGTGGACTCCCAAATGAGTAATCAACCCAGTCTCCCAAAATCCTCCTCACCCCGTCCACCAACCCCTGATCCTTTTTAACTCCTTCCTCATCAACCACAATATCATCCCTCAGATCCCCATACTTGCCTTTGACGCTGACATCCTTGACGCTGTTTGCAGCAGCAGCGCAGGACTCCACTTCTGCAACACTGCCGGGTCCCATGATCAATGCCATGGCAGGCAGACCAGGATCGCGACGAGCGGTTTCGCGGACAGCGAAGCGGAGAGCTAGGGATGCTAAGTCGTCGTTGTGGGAGGCGACAAGGATTGCTGCGTTGGCGGTTGCTTGTCGCAGAGCAGATGGGGCTGGG
The DNA here is from genome assembly GCF_000721765.1 of Aureobasidium namibiae CBS 147.97. Classification (NCBI taxonomy): domain Eukaryota; kingdom Fungi; phylum Ascomycota; class Dothideomycetes; order Dothideales; family Saccotheciaceae; genus Aureobasidium; species Aureobasidium namibiae. Next base: position 932,671 of record NW_013581204.1, read on the forward strand.
TGCCAGTCCCCCAGAGATCTGATGTGGTATGTTAGTCTCTCTTTGCCATCGCCACACAAAAGTCCAGTATCTTTCAAGAAAATCACTCACCCAATAGGCACACCCTGAGCTCTCAACAATCCAATGTTCAACGGACTGCTACTACACACCACTTTAACCCCTGCCTTGCCCAATTCCTCCAGGCCCTGATCCCTGAGCTTCGTATTCTGCAGTGTCAACTGGCCCCAGTTCTGCACAATATCCAATGGTCTTCCCAGTTTTTCCTTGCACAACTTCGCCACCCTGACCAACTTCTCAATAGGATATCCAGAAATACCCACATACCTGACTTTACCCTGCTCCACGAATTCCCAAAGCGCAGCCACTGCAGCCACAACAGCATTGTCAGAAACAAACTCGACGTCGTGGCAAAACACCACATCCAAATACGTCGTCTGAAAACGCTGTAAACTCCTCTCTACTGATTGCCTCACCCATTGTGGCGAATAGTTGAATTCTTCGGAAGCTATCCTGCCCACTTTGGTCATCAAAAAGTAATCCTCTCGCGAGTACTTCGCACTGATTGCCGCATCAGAAAGAGCCTTGCCCAGAATCTTTTCAGAGGGCTCGTAGTAGGGTGATGTGTCGATTGTGCGTATACCGTGAGAAAAGGCGCTGAGGATCACGGGGATCACTGGCCGGGTCTCGGCGTCGGCGTTGATTTGGTGGCTCCATGCTGCTCCGCCCATTACGATAGGAGAGATTTCGGAGGGGAGGTCGCCTCGCGGGCGGAGGGGAGTGTCGGTCATTGTAGTTGCAGATCGAGAAGGGGGTTTCTCTGGAGGAGCAAGATAGTTTCCTGGTGGATGGATTGCCTCTGATATCTAGATGTTTCAGGTCCTGTCCAATGGTTGTCGTACTTCGCTGGCAGAGATCAAAATTTCCCGGTGGTATGTAGGTATCGAGTTGGTCAATCGAAGAGACAAGAGACCTCGATAACAAGCAAAAGAATCAGGAGGAAGTTCTGGAAGACGACATGGAACGTTGTCTGAGCATCGTTAGACTTTTGCGGAGGGGGCTTCTTCTTTCGGCCATCCCGCAATTCGTGCATTTAACCGGTGCTGAACGAACGACTGGAGGTAAAACTAACCGATAACGACTTGTGACTCGTATCGCTATGATTCTGAATACTATTGAGGAATTGATGCCTCAGCGTAAAGAGCTAACAAGATGAGTACGCTGCTTTGATAGCCATTCCCTTCTAGCGATCCGCCTTTAATTCTGCACTCATCGATTCCTTCTAATGCTAAACACCGTTCATCAAGACATAACCTTTTCCCCTTTTCTTCTCAGATCAATGCTTCTGCAAGACACTCTTGACAGTAGCAGGAAGCTCGACGTGACCCTTGATCGTTATTTCGCCAATGCCAGTGCTGCCTCCGCTACCAGACTGCAACCATCTCTTCAACAGATCATTGCTCTCCTTGGGCTTGACATCGGGGCTGACAGTGCCGACTGTGATGTGAGCAGTCTCGTTGACACTGCGCCACTGCATACCGCTCTGATCCTTCTCGTCAGGAATCATGCGGACGACAAAGCACATCAGTCTGCCGTCCCAGACAAGACGCTCCAGCAACACTTTGCAGCTGCCGAGAACCGGTTCAGGCGCGGCGTTAGGCTTGCTTGCAGCGACTGTGTGAGCCTCGGTAAGCTGCTGCCAATATTCCTTGTTCTGGGAAGCAGATGCACGGTGCATCAATGTAACATGGAATTCTGACTGAACACGGTTCTGTGTCTGCAACACACGATACGTCTTTGCGGCGTCGGGGTCGGCGTCCCGGAACACTGCGTCAAGGATGCTTACGACACGCTTGGGATCTAGTGTCGCGCTGAAGTACTCGAGCTTAGGAGCCTTCTGTGCTGTCTGTCCGTTGGCTCCATTGGGACCTTGCTGAAGTGCCTTGTTCTTGTATTTGTTGCTTCCACCGATCTCGTGCTTGATATCAGGCTTGTAGTCGTTGAGCGCTGCCTCGATTGCCTTGTCGAGATCTTCAGCAGAAGGCATTGTGCCGAAGAGCTTGGGAAACTCTGCACTAAGCTGAGAAACAACAGTCTCCAAGTTCTCGCGTGACGAAGCTGCAACATTCAGATCGATGATAAGCTCGAAAGCATTGTCAGGCTCACGCTCAGCCCTGACGGGCTCGAAACGCGACATAAAGCCATCCATGATGCCAATAATCTCGTGCTGTCCCTTTGAACCAGCCTGAATGGTCTGATGGTTGTCTCCTCTGGTCAGCACACGCTCTCGTGTAGCCTGCTTGATCTGATCGTAGTTGGCGCGGTCGTGAACGTAGTGGAGAGCAACGAAATGAGCCTGAGGAACAGTTCTTGACACATCGGCGAAGATCTGCGTTCTCTCACGACGTTGGTGGTTGTTTCTGTCGGCAATCATAACTGGGTAGTCAATAAGCCCATCACAGATTGCCTGTGCGAATTTCAGAGGCTTGGGCTTGTGAGTGATGTTATCGTTCTGGATATGTCCCCATCCGAAGAGCTTGCAGAGCGCAAGTGCGACGGTAGTCTTTCCACAACCGATGGTAGCAACAGGTACGAGAACCACATTGCGGTCGATACCCATACCATGTTGATTACCCTTCTCGAGCTCCGCACGTATGATGTCGGAGCCCTTCAGGCCACGTTCCGCCAAAAAGTCGTCTCTAAGCTTGATGATGCCATGGTTCTGATTGTACTCTTTTCCAAGGTTGGGGTCTTCTCTCAGTCGTTTGCGAGCGTAGTGGAGGTATTCCTCGGTGATTTCCTTGTGCTTCCTGTATTTGGGCTGTCGTTCACTGATGATGGCTTTTGTGCATTCTCTCCACTGTCTGTACAAGAGATAGGGCTCCTCAAATTTGTACTTGAAGAACCAGTCCTCGAATGGTGTGTCAGGGGTCTCTCGGGCCTGACATCTGACAACAAAGCCCTCTGTCTCTCTGCCGTGATAGCTTCCAGTCTCTGCAACCTTGTCTAGGAAAGATTTAACCTTGGTGATGTCGGTCTCTGTGATGAACATGGTGTGTTTAAATCCCCATTCCGATGCGAACCTATCGACAAGGTGGTGAGGGTATGTGACGAATTCGGGAAGGTTGAGGTTGATGCCGTGAAGGTAGAGACCAGCAGTTTCGGGGTTGTATGCCAGGACGTGCTCTTCGAACTCATCATCACACAGCTCGGCGACAGCAGTTGCGTTCATGGCACGGAGCTTGGCAGCCAAATCCTTCTTTGACTTTCCGACAGAAGCAAGGTGCCTGTCAACCCACTTCTCACCGGCCACGGCGTGACTGAGATTCGCATCATCACGCGGTCCAGTCGAGTGCTTGCTGCAGACCAAAAGAGAGCCGTCCTCGAGACCAGAAAGGAAGATGATGCAACCGTTTTCCTTTACACTGAGCTCATAAGGACCTTTTGTGTTCTCCTCGACGTTCTTCCACTCGGTCTTCTTGACTTCGCCGTGGTTGAAGAACTTGTCGTATCCTCTAGTCACAATCTCAGGTTCACCTTTTGAGTTTGTGGTTGTGAAAAGACCTCTGGCATAAGTGGGAAGGTTGGGCTTCTTGTAGTCCCAATCCTGCATTTTCCAGGAGTCGACACTGATTTTGGAGTTTGTTACTTTGAAGGTAGCCTTTCTGCATGAGAAACCGCCTTTTCCATCTTTGCCCTTGAGATGGCTGGACAGGCCGCGGATCATCTCAGACACCTCATGGGCATCCTGAGGACGGTAGGGAGCCTGATCGTTGTGAGCCATGACTGATTAGTTGGATCAAGGCTCAGATGAGAAGAGGAAATGGATGAGATTTATGTGTGATGGAATGCTGATGGATGGCAAGAAAGTGTTTAAGCGCGAATTGAATTTTCGAGTCATTAGCGGAGATGCGGTGGGATGAGACTAGATTGCTCCTTCCTATTTCCACACCAATCTTCCACCGCTGCGGCAGTTAGCACGACTCTAATCAGACTGTGGCTCGTAAAGGGTTGACGAGATCCACCTTTTGATCAGTCTTGTTCACAAACAACTCGAATTGGACCAGATCAACCTGTGAAGATGTCGACACCGAGCACATGACTCGCGCGGTGTCACGAACGGGCAACTTTTCTCGAACGAGGGGCAACACCCTGACATCAGAAAAAGAAAGAGCTCTAGACGCCGCCTGCCGCCAACCAAGGACTTCTTCAATCACTCTACTCATTCACTCACACCAAACACTCAACACAAAAATAACACCATGGCGCAAACAATCGACAGACTCCTCAATCTCGTCGTCGACAAACCCGACCAAGTCCTCCAACACCTCCAATCCCGACCCAATCTAGCCTCACAACAAGACCGCCACGGCTACTCCCTCCTCCACGCCTCCGCCTCCTACAACCACCCGGATGTCCTGCGCACCCTGCTTTCCACCTACTCAGTAAACCCAAATCTCACCGACGAAGACGGCGAAACCTGTCTCTTCAGCGTCGAAACACCAGACATGGCCAAATTCCTCATCGAGCAATGCAACGTCGACCCAACCCTCCGCAACGAAGAAGGCCAAACGGCGGCAGAAAAGTTTGAGCAAGAGGGTGATTTCCCAGAGGTGGCTGCGTATTTGGCGAGCTTGGTGCCGGGAGGTGCTGCTGCGTCTATACTGGCGCAGACGGGGATGCCGAGCGCGCAACAAGCTGCTGATGGCACGAGTCAAAGCACAAATGGCATTGGTGCTCCGCCGCCGCTGCCTCATGGTGTCAAGATTGATTTGGGCACGATGGGTGAGGATGAGGTTGGTGAGGCACCAGACCCAGAGTTCAGGAGGAGGATTGACGAGTTGGCTGCTCGACCTGATTTCCAGAGTGAAGAGACACAGAGGGAGTTGAGAGAGTTGGTGCAAGATGCATTAGGTGGATTGAGAGGAGAAGACAGGGACGTAAGACAGAGGACCTCGTGAAGCTGCAAGATAAAAGCACAATTCAAACGACTAGATGGATACCTACACAAACTACCAATGCCTCACCATATACAACACACCCTCTTGCTCCAATTTATGCAACAATCCCTGCACTTTACTCCTCTTCAAGCCCTCTCTAGCCGCAACCTCCTCCATAGCCCTCTTGCCATCAAAATGCTTGACCAAAACACCCCAATGCTCCTTGACCTCCCCATCCTCCAGATTCGCCCCAATATGCGCCAACCATCTACTTTCCTCCGTGGAAGCTTTATGCGGCGACAAAACCAAAGTCTGTCGATACGTCCCGATATCCGTCGAAGGCAATGCTGCGGAGTGAATGGTGGACGCATCATCTTCGTGGCCAGAAACACTGCTATTCGACAACACCGAAGGAGACGAAGGCGCCAATTCCTTACTCGCATGTAAATTCGGCGATGTATCTGCGCGTTGGGGACCAGCAGGTGGGGGGATAGCTGTCCTTCCACTGCCATTACTTCCTGCATCGCTAGCGCTGGCTGATCTACTCAATGTAGGCGAAAGCAGTTGCGCGGAGGATACACTCAATCTACTGCTCGCAACCTCTGAGATGCCGCCGTCATACGAGTCTTCAGAGATACGTCTGGTATCCGCGCTATGGCTGCTCAATCGCGAGTGTGTTGCAGCAGCAGAGGTCTTGAGGGCAGAGGGCGGTCGCTTGGCCATCCTATCCTCAAACTCCTGTTTCAATTTCACTGCCACGGCTACCTTGACAGCAGGCGACACCTTGACCCAAGCGAAAGTTCGGAGTTGCGTTGCCCAGCCGCCTCTCAACAGCCAAGCCAAGATGTCCATATAAGCAGGTTTGTGGTCCTTGCTTGGGATCAGAAAGCCATATTGGATGGGCTTGCCACTCAAGTTCTGCAGCATCTTGGGCAGAGAAGGAAGAGCAGAAAATTGTTGAGCGTATAACGGCATAGCTTTGGTGAGTTGACGCATATCGCAGTTGGGTGATACAATGTATGAGTCGCGGATATGGAGGGGAGGAATCGCTCTAGCACGACGCCAGTAGATGAGGTGACGAGCGAGGAATTGTACATCTGATAGTGGTAGAGATAGAGCGGCAGAGAGTTTGGTCAAAGATTTTGTAGGCGTGAGTTCACGGATGAAGAAGGCGAGGGGAGAGCCCGCTTCTTTGCCATCACCTTCGATCTCTTTGAGCATAGTGTCTTTGTCTTCGAGTAGCAGAAGAGCTGCGTGTGGACTTAGACTTTGGCCATCGTCGGATAGACTGTTGGCAGTAGTGAGCCACAGACCAGGTAGTTGTGGCTCTGTAGGCGTAGGCACATAGGGTGTCGAGATGGCCTGTGGAATCTGGATGCTCGCCTCGAATCCTTCACCAATACTGATGTGCGCAATCTTGTTGCTCGCAATGCTGGTATACAGGATAGCGACTGCTTTTGCCAAAGAACAGCTAGCTATCAGAGTCGGCCATAACACAGACATGGGTGTTTTGTTCTCCTTTGCTTGTGCTTTGAGCGACTGCATCTTCTTTGCATCTTGGTATATTGCATTCGAACGTGCTTGCTCGTAGCGAAGGGCTTTTGCAAACTTTTTGACGACATTGTCGTACATTTCCTGGAGACGAATATGGTACTCCAAGGCTGGAGGGTTCATGACGAAGACGACGTGAAACATGGTCATTTCATCCTGATTGCTATTGGCACTGCCTGTCTCCGAGGCAGCTTCGGACATTGCGGGTTCTGAGGGGAAGCTTCCAGGTAGATCTCCGTTCTGAGGTGGTCGTCGAGGTGTCAAGGGTGATAGAGGTGGGCTGAACATATCGTTGTCTTCAGCACCTTCTTCGTCATCATCGTCGTTCTCATTATCGCTGCCACTGTCGTTCCCGTCGTCTTCTTGTCCATGGCCTCCCTGACTGCTCTTTCCGTCCTTTGTAGAAGCCCTCCTCTTGGTCTTCTTCTTCTTCCAGGTGCCATCGTCGCGCACAAAGATGGGGTATCCGAGAAACACGAGATCGTCCAGCATGACCTCGAAGCGCTTCTTGTGCATGCTCGACGGAGGCGACAGCATCATCTCCAGCCCTTCGACTGGATATCCCAATAGTTTCTCCCATTCGGGTGTATTCCGCTTATCGGTCGTGTTCTCGTGCCGCGTGGCACTGGTGTTTCGATCGTGTGAAGCATTATTACTCGCAGCAGCCGGCGTGGGCTTGTCGGCAGGCGAAGAATTCAAGTCCAGCACTTCGACATCCAAGTTGTCGAGGTCGTCGTCATCCTCGTCGTTGTCTGGGGCATCCGAGTGCAATGTGCGTGTAGTCCTTCTGGAGGAGATTGTCTCAGCAGCACGGCTCTGCGATGCGATACTGGGTCTTGCCGTCTGTCGTGAAGACGTGGTGCTCTCGTCGTCGGAGACTACAGTCTGGTCGTCATCCGAGGAGCTTGCTTCTTCAGAATCGCTATTGGCAGATCCAAAGTGCCATGATGTATTGCGCTGCACGGCTTCAGGGGTGCCCGGATAATGAAAGACCAGTCGCGGACCTGATCGCGTTCGGATGATGACTACAACAGCCACCAGCGACGGGTTTGGCGGCAGGCTGAATGGCCTGATGGGCATTGCTTGAATGTTTTGTGTTTCTGTTTCTTGCTGTCTTGCAGACGGTGCGTCTGTGGTTCAAGTGCTGTCGCGTGCCATACTAAGCCACCAAATCAATTTACCACACCGAACCGACTTGGTAGGCCAGCTCAGATCTGCTATAGCTTTCAAGGCATCATAATCTGTCGCGCCAGGTTCAGCTCTCTGTATAGAAGCTCGTGCTTCATCACTCTCCAAGCTCCCCACAAAACCCCGACCTCGGCCAGGGCTTCGCCGACAACCGGCCAAAAGGGGTACATCAAACATCTACATGTCTTCCCAAGTCCAGTCCGACCCTTCGACAGCAACTGACACTGACACTGACACTGACACACGACCACGTGGATACCCAAGCCGCTGACTGTCATCTGCCAAAGTACAGCACCGCACGGAACCCACGCTATTCAATCCCAGCGCCACGGGTTCTCCAGAAGAACCAGCTTCCCCAACAACTATTCGAATCCTTCAGCTAGACTCCCAATTGCCCTTGACTCGAGCAAGTGACATCTGTATCAGCACGTATGTCGTATGGTCTTCAGCTCCGCAAGCCACTTGACGCTTCTTCCTGCCTGTTTTTCATTGCGATGAGACATGGCTTGTTCGACATTTTGTAGGACATCGAGTCCGGTCTGAGTCGAGTGATGACGGCAAAACACTTGGATGGGAGAGACAATCGCCTTGGGGATGTAACCTATCTACTAATCATGACATATTACAACTTGGACTTCTATGTACATGAGTCAAGCATGTTCATCTCTCTGTAATCTAGACGCATCTGCCATCCCGTCCATCGACGAATCGTAGTGTTCTCGGAGAGACGACCTCAGAAGCGCGAAGACAAAGGCTAACAACAGTTGCGATACAGTCGTTCGATGATGTTTTGTTTAGAGTTTGTTCCTCGTTGAAATAGGCGTTGACATATTGTACAACCGAATCACTGACTCGCTTGCTCTCTAGTTTCACTCCGGCCGAAGAATGGTCTCGGTCTTGCTATAACGGTGCGAATCCCAAGTAGTGGATGGGAATGGATGTTGTCTGGATCTACCTCTGCGGGATGGCAGGTTACGCACCATGTCTTAGTCGCCCGGTATTCACGAGTCATGGGTAAGGACTGGGCAGCGGGCATGTGATAGCCAAGGCTAGGCAACCAGAGAATCAGTAGTGCGTATAAGCCGTGACAAAGTGGAGATTTCGCAACAAGGGTGAGAAGAAATACAGCAGTCGTGGAGGTTTGAACAAGTTGTCTTGGTTATTAGAGGTAGGTGTAGCTTGACTAGACGAGTGGTTTTCAAGAAAGGTGGGTATCTAAACTGTTCTGTCGATGCCGGTTGTTAAAAAGTATGCGAGGAAAGAAGTGGTTTGTTCGGTCGCTGGTCTGATATGTGAAAAAGAAAAGACGGAACAGCCACCAGGGCGTTTTGTGTTCTGTAGACTATACCCGTTCGTAGACATAGGTCGTGTCGTCTGATGCGTAGTCCTTGCTGCTTTCAATGGAGCCACTCGATCTCGAGGCTGCTGCATGTCTCTCTTCTGTGGTGGTGACTTGCACGCTCTTGCTGATGCCGTGGTCCCACGTCTTCAGAGGTAGCATGTCCCTGTCATCCTCCGCCAGGTAGATGTTTTCTTGGCTGTTGTTGTCGTGGATCCCAGATACAGGCTTTGCGCCTGTTACAGTAGTGATCATGGCGTGGTTGTTTCTTGCGCCGTTCTCGGCACTGTCCAGAGGGTTGCCCTTTCTGCCTGCTCTTCGTCCTTGCTTGGTAGACCATTTGAGATTCGAGTTTGTGGGTCCGCTGCTGGGGGCATCGGGAAGAAGAGTAGGGAAGAGCTTCTGAACCAAGGGCCGGAGGGTGGCCAGACTGGCCGCTGAGATGCCAATGCCCACCTCGACAGTACTCCAGAGAGCAATGTAAGTAGAAGTGTAGAGGAACTCTGAGATGATATGTCAGCATTTACACTTTCAATCTCAAGCGTGCAGTGTCCTTACCTCCTTTGTAGGTTCCGAGTTGCTTGACATAAGGAAGGCGAACCAGGGTAGAAAGAGATCCAATAGCGGCGAATCCAAGAATAGCAGCTACCACGATTTTGGTGTTTCTCCTCATGTTCAAGTCCTTGACAATGAAGATGGGCAAGATGCCGAAGAAGAAATCGGCGCCTCCATTGAGAACAGATGCGACGTACGAGATGACAACCAGAACCATAGGACTGATGCAATGTCCTTTTGCGTTTGGTGAGAAGTCCCAATAGAACGAGATTGGTGTACATTGGAAGAGAGCAACCTGTGAGTGTTAGCATATTGCCCATTGGAGAAATTATGTACCTCCACATACGAAAAAGTAGATCGTGCCGATCAACATGGTAGCCGCCATCATAATGCGGATGAAGAGAACGTGCGTCTTGTTCTGTGTGATTCGCTCCAGGAACAGGCCGACAGCAACTTTCAAAACAGATGCTGATGCAGTATAAAAGACTTCTGCAAACATCCAGGCAGCAAAACCGATAGGCAGAGCTTCGTCGGGAATGTCTTTGCGGTGTCTGCCAATACCATGTGTTACTGCTGCAGCCTGACATGACAGATACCCTGTGAACAGAACGAGTGTGACAATCATGGCAACGTCATCCCTGCCGAAAGACTTGATCATGCAAGTGCTATTGAAGTCAGCGACCTATAACAGATTGAGTCATGGCAAGACAGATAGACACATACCGGACATAGACACGCAGACCCACGATGACCCATGTGAGAATCCAGAATGTGATCATGACACCCAATACTTGGGGTCTGAGATCATCTCTGTTGGCCATGCTATTGGGTAGTCGATATATCGTGATATGGATGTCGACTCCGATGTGGCTCTTGAAGCAGACAAGAAACAGAGATCAAACACTGATCGGTAGTCAGAGGGCCAGGAAGACCGTGCGAAGGAACAACCCCAGATCGAAGGGAACTCAATGGAAGAATCCGAAGCAGGAACTGACATTCAGATGTCAGGCGCGCGGGAGACATCGCCATACATATATCAAAAAAGAACGCAAGGACCTTTTGAGCTCTGGGGCATTCGGGCTTGTCCATGGCGTACTTCGACAAGGTAGTTGCCCAGCTCACCCACGAAAAAGGCTCAATTAGCCTGGATCAACCACAGGCGAAGCAGAACACTCAATCGCGCCCGGTGGCTATCGAATTAGGGCGCGCCCTTCCGCGGCTTTGGGGGTGGGCGAGCTGCGACCACGTTGAAGTCATGGACCAACCGACATGGTCAAGGTACTCGAGGCACGGTACCTGGAGGATCTCAGCCACGAGAGCGGCTAGGCCATCCTTGGGCATTTGCACCTGCAGAACAGCTCCCAGATGAACGGCGCCGAAATCTCGAACATGCTCTCGGGGCGTCTCAGGTCTTTGATTAGTGGGCCCCGAATCCAGCGATTTATGCTAAGCACTTGGCTCATTCCACGTGAGAGCAAAAAAGTAGGCACTGCACCAGACTGCTCGTGATTAGCAAATTGTGAATTGATTGACATTTCTCTATTCAAAGACATTGCGGTGTGAACTGAAAGAACGGAATGGCTTTGCGAGGAGCCCCTGCCGATCGCATTGCGCAGCACGATGACTGGTCACGAGACATAAACGAATTGAGAAGTCTTGTGCTTCTCCTGCTTCTTGCATTTCGGAGGCGTGACCGAAACACTTCAAAAGGTACAAGAGTACAGGCAAAGCCCTACAGAAAAGGCACGGCAAAGCTGTTATGCACAACATCCAAGGAGCATACACGCAGCGGATGATGTAGAAGTCTGAAAAGACTTTCGAAATAGAATTTCACGAACCACTCAAGGTTATGGGTTCGTTGTCGCAGCACGCGAGCACGGTGGGAATACACTCGCACGAGGCTTGAGGCTTGAACTTTGGCCGCAGCTGGCTGATCAGATTGCGCAAAGAGATAAAAGGGGGGGATTCAAAAGCAGCATAAGATCAAGGGCAAAGTATAACTTTGTCATCCTTCGCACGCCCGAACAGATCCATGACCAATGCAGGAGTCATGGGAAGTGGAGAGCTTCGTGTTTCTTTGCACGGCATGTTGGTGACTTGTTCGTAACGGTCGAAAAGCGAAAAAGCATATCTTTCCACCGCTTCGAGCCTATTTCGTCGCCATCAGGGAACCGCGATTCAGAATCTTCGTCAATTGGCTTGGCTATATTTATTCAAATACCCTGGTGCTTGGAATTGTCGGTGCCAATGTCGGCATCATTACTACTCTGTGGGCTGCACTCTGGTAGGCTCGAGGGCTGATCGAGAGTCTTGAAGCTGTGCCAATCTTCATCACAATCGAAAGTTGCATGAGTCGTACTGTTCATTGTTGATACGAAGGGTGCTGCATATCCTGGCAGATCGAGGGATTTTGGTAACGGTAAGCTCCAGGCTTTCTAGACCTCTGCCTTCATCTTTCTGAAGAAGTCCATCACACCAGTGAAGACAACGAGCAAAATACCACCACCAGGGCCCAGTCTCAAGACCTTGGGCAAGAAACCCTTGTAGAGAGCGCTGAAGCCCTCCTCCTTGTACACCGTGCCCAGGGCCGGCCAGGCCCAGTTGTACTTGGGGATGCCTCCAGGCACTCTCGGGGAGTTTTGGATTCTGCTCTTGACGACATCCATGGGTGTGTTCAGGATTGTACCGACAGTTCCACCGACAGCACCCGAAGCCAGATCATTCAAGACTTGAGACTTCTTGTTGTCGGCCTTGGGAAGGAGTTCGCGGACTTGGAAAATGCAGCCAAAGTAACCGGCGTTCCACAAGATGTGTCTCCACATTGTACTCTCCAGACCTTGGTACAGAGTGAGAACACCCTCCTGCTGGACGACCTTGCGCACACAGTCTACCAGGCCGTTGTACTTGTGTGATTGTGCCTTGTCTTGCAGACGGATCTTGACCAACTCGAAGGGAACGACGACGAAAGCCTCGGTGGCACCAGCAGTGGCGCCGGTAAGAACGGAGAGACCTTGGGTCATCTTAGGGATGCCGAAGGCATTACGGTAGAACTTGCCCCACTCGTCGTTTGCGGCAAACTTGGTCGCTCTGAGGATGGTCAGCTCATGTGTGGGCACTTTCAGGGCGAGAGTTGCAACCTCTTGGGGGCCTCCATGAGGATAGGAGCCTCGATTCCTCTGTACAGCCTCGAGAAGCCCTCATTGCGGACAATCTTGCGGAAGCAGTCGACCATGCTGTTGTAGGCCTCCTCACCAGTAGCGGTCGAGCTCTGGAGTTGGATTCGTGTCTTTACGACGTCTAGCGGGTACCTAGAGAATAGTCAGATCAGGCGATTTTGCGGGTTGAAGAAGGAGCGGTGGCATGTACATAACAAGAATCTAGATAGACATTAGCGATATTCGGGTGAGGATTGGATGGGGGAGATGTGTGTACCTCAGAGACACCAGCGACGGCACCAGCGATGAACTGGTAGACGAAGGGAAGGGGCTTGGGCTGCTCAGACATGACGGGCGAGTGGACCGAGGCGAGATACAACGAGTGATGGTATGTACAAGTCTACAGGTCAAGCACAATGGAGGTTCAGACGCGACGAATGATGGGCAGGTCGCGACGGGTGATATCTGCGGGCCGACGTCGCTCAAGCAGTTGCCGAAGCGGAGCCCTCGGGTGATAACAAGTCTGTTTGCGCATTTTCCGAGGGTTTGGTACGAGTTCATACAGGTCTTCCCACTGCTGTTGGGTGTACACGTCTCTGTATATCCATTCTTGCATGGCCAGAGTGGTGTGAGACAAAAGTGAGTCGGTAGGCGGTATCTCGCACAAGCCCGATAGCGGTGTCGGCGATTCGTGGTCAGCAAGCTGCAAGACTTGTCTAGAGAAGCCGCCGAGGGTACGTCGCTGCTCGATGGACACTGTCCTGCTTCTCGTCACTCTTGTACATGCCCGCAGCTACACAAGTCATATAGTATTGTATTCGGGGAGGCAAAAGTGATGATGATATAGCAGTCACACAGATGTTTCGGAGTCCGGCAGGAGTCTTACTCCGTCATAGATAGCCCTCGCGGTGTTCGGTCCCTGCGCCTGCTCTTGTCATGGATTGTGCGGGGCGCGGCCGTCACGGACCCCCTGGGCCCTTGGCCGGATCAAATTACAAGCGCGGCCGAGTGCTCTGGCCAGCATCTCGAGACTTAAGACGGTCAACTGCTGTTGACATTCTGACCATGGCAGCTGCACACGTTGCAGTCACCATCGCGCCGCCCTCCCATACACCTTCGCCCGCCAATCACTGACCGAATGCCGACAGAGCGCGCCGCTCACAAGAGGCCGTTCGCTGCCTGGGTCAAGCGTCTGACCAATCTGCACCCCAGCAGCAAAAAGGCAAAGAAGGCCTCCCAGCTCAAGAACAACCCATACCCTCAATCTGGCCGCCTCCAGCAATGTCGTCAGGAGTCCCGCAGCTCCCAATCCGCCTCGGACAATGCCAGCTTGAACGTCCACCACACTCGCGACTCGACCACTAGCAGAACCTCGTCTCTGTCGGCTCCTCCTGTAAACAGCAACCGCTCCCAGGCCAACACTGTTGCCACCATCCCAGAGACCATCGCCTCAGATCGTGCCTACTTCAAGTCGTCGACCAATGATCGAGGCGGTGCCCTGAGCTCAGTCGATGGAGCTGGACCCAACAGCACCTTTTCCTCGCCAAACCAATCCCAGCAGTCGCTCACCACTACTCTGACCACCATCCAATCTACCAATAACCACCTCAATACCGCTCAGCCTCACGCCCACTTCTCACAGCAACCTCCTTCTGCTATTCCTCCTCACCTTGCCGCCAACACCAATAACAACAACAACAATCCCAATAACGACAATGCCTCAATCCTGACATTGGCTTCCTCTTCCAAGCGTCGCCGCCGCTCTATGGATACCGATGCATCTGTTCGCGCTATTGCTCCCAAGAGTATGTGGGGCGACAGCAGAGAGTCTCTGCCCTTGAGTCTTCTGAGTGCCAACGTTGATCACACATCCACTCGTTCTGCAGTTGGCCCTCTCATTAGTGCCGAGCGCGCCAGCATCTACTCGTCTCGCGACGTCTCAGCTCCTGCCATTGCTTCTGATCGTAACAGCTACTACGCTGCAAGCCACAGACAAGTCAGGGATAGAGAGCGGGACAAAGACGGTCATCGCGACCGTGAGATTGGAGCTGATGGCAGAAGTATCAACTTTGATGCCAAATCACTTAACTTTGATGGCAGGAGTTTGGGAGGAGACGTCTCTAGCTTGAGGGGCTACGAAGGCAGTGTACGCAGTGGCGCCCTGGGCCATGGCCGCAATGATAGTATCCCTAGCGGTCAACCAAGTCCCATGGTCGGTGGCTCTCCTTTGCTGAGAAGACCTTCCGGTGCTCTGACCTTCAGCTCCGATGTTCGCGACAAGGAGGACCATGAGCCTACCGAGCACAAGAGTCATGCTTGAGATGCACTATCTCATGCCATCTTTAGTCACGACCGGGGAGGGCATACAGGATTATGCTTTTGTGTGTTTAAAGGCGTTCAAGGAATCCGGGTCTGGCCTCTTTCCTGTACATTTTGTTATATACCCCCGTCTGTAATTTCGCAGACTCTCGAATGGTTTTATCGTACAAATCTTCAATAACTGCTGCAAAGTCTCAATCTTGATCTAATGCTCGCTATTATTCCACACGTTTGACAGTGGGGACAGATCCTTCGCGTCATATCCACACTCCACCTTTGATGTCTACCTAAAACGACTGCCAACCCCAAAACTTCTGTTTCCTGACTCTCAAACATCAAACACATTCCTACACTCCGAACAAATGACAGACGCCTGGTTCGAAAACAGCATAGAAAAGTCCGGCCCCGACGGCGAAGGCTGCCGTCACTCAAAAGCAATGACATCAAAAAACTACCTCCGCAACCTCATCCCCGTAACCGCTGCTGCCGAACAAATCACTAAACCGACAGAGGACTGCGCATCTCCAGGTATTCCTCTGCTATACCTGTGGGGTCTGCTTCAATACGCCGCAATCGAGATTCCAGGCTGTCAAAGCAAGATTGTGGATTTGTTACTCGAGATACAAAATCGACCTGATGTGCATATTACAGAGCAACAAAGGGAAGGTGCGCTCAGTGACTCTCAATGGACACTGTGGAAACATTTACCGCATTTTGGACATGATCGGTTTCGATTTGAATTGGTGGATGTACTGCTCCCATTGGCGAATCGAATCTGCGAAGTACCAGACTGCAGACACAAAAGTAAGAATTGCAAATATTGCTTGTGCGGATGCTTTGTTCGCTGTTTCTGGTATCTTTGGAGACAGGAAGTGTGTAGAGGGGTTGGCGAGGTTGGCAGATACACTTGAGGATGAAACTGCGGTGTTGGTTATTGAGATGATCGTAGTCAGGGGGTGGGTGGAAAATGCTGGGGAGGTGATGTTTGAGATGTGTATAAAGGAGTTGCAGGATTATCGTCTGTGCAACGCGAAAGAGTTGTCAGAGGATGGTGGAAAGGGGCAACGAGAACTTTGGGAGGGAGAGGGTGGTGCGAGTTTGGAGAGATGGCGGTTCTGGAAAGAGAGGTTGGGAGATATCGAGAAGAATGTCGAATTGGTGGAGGAAACTAGAGAAGCCGCGAGGGTCTCACGAGAGATCATGGAGAGGTATTGATCATCCTTTCAGGACGGGCATTCGATGCAAGAGAAAAAGGTATGTTTCTTGCGCCACCCTGGCCTTCTATGATAGCTTTTAGTTGACCCTCTTTGACATTGAAGATCCTCAGATTGAAACTGTCTCGCAGTCTCGAGGATCGAACTGGACTCCGACCCACCCTTTGGGATGATGCATCCAACGAATATCCTGATTATGCGTTTGTGACAGGCTTTGATTGTGGTTGGACAATCCGCAATCCGCATTTCACTATCCCGTATCTCAGGGTTACAATCAGACTGTACCCAGGGCCGGATGATACTTGGGTATGAGGGACTTGATGCATTCTACTAGTCGAACTCGTGTGGGCAGTCTTGGATGTGAAGTCATCAAGATTTCCAGCCGACCGATCGCTGATATCACCACTCTCCGTGTGCTGAAGTTTGTAGCTCGCGCGCTTCTCTCACACCTCTCCTGCAAAAAGCATAGAGAATGATCTGCCTATGGAAAGGCACAAAAGTTTCCAAGCTAGGGACAATACCGAAGAGAGTCAAGAGCACACGGTCTTTCAATGAACACTGCTCGTTTATAGAAACCACTGTGCATTTTTACAACTGTTTTTAGCACACAGGAGGGCAGTGCCTTAAACATTCATCAGCACTGCAGCCCTCATTACCATGAAACATTGGAACATCTGGTAAGACCAAATCCTCTACAAGTCCCAGCAAACAATGCCAGCAACTCATTGAGAAAAAAGTTTCTTCTGATGGTTCTGTCAAAAGACAAAAACCACCAAGGACTGTTCTCCGAACATCCCTTCATTCACAAACAACTCAATCTCGGATCACAGTTGCTTGCAAAAAAAAAGCACTCAAAACCTATTCAACCAAGCAAGATCAGCGGCATAGTGCAAGAGAAGTTCCCCAAAAGCTCCGGACAACTCATCACTTAAAATGAACCAAAGTTAGCCTCTCTAGCTCTCCCTTTCCCCTCTACACTTCCCTACCAGGGAGCAGAAGTGCAGAGAAATCAGAGTAAGTTATAAAAAAAAAAACCAGAGCCTCGAACAAGATACTTTCATTATTAGCACGCGCAATCCTCTCTAGCGTTTACCAATCTGCCAGGTGGGGTCCTTATGTTGAAATGAGATCCCTGAGCCCGCCCAGTGCTTCAGTCGACTCGTACAGACACACTCTGCTTGCCTTCCCAGGAAAAAAAAAGCGGAACAAGAACAGAGTGCGAATGCAGTGGAGGACAACAAGAGTGTGTGTCTTATTAGGCGCCCCGAAGGTGAGAGTTCATTGTGATGGGGAGCTTTTGGGGGTGCGAGGGGAGAAAAGAGTACTCAGCTGCTTTTTGGATGGGAAGGAGTGGCGTGTGAGGAACGATTGAGAGAAAGAAAGACAGAGAAAGGAGAACGGTGCTGTTTTTATAGGACACTCTGCTTACTAAGGACACCTGACCTGAGGTGCCAACTGACCGATCTGCGCGAGTTCGGAAACATAACTTGCTCACGTCGAGAGCTCACAGCCTATCGCGCATGTCGTTGCGCTTGGAACAGGAACTTGCCGGATCTATCTGTTCAAGCATACTGCTTTGCTCTAATACTCTTCCCAAACAACAGCCTCTCTTTTCGCGCTCGCTGAAGCGGATTTTTTCTCGATGTGATATTCAGGGGTAGAATGGTATAGCCGTTGAAATTCGGAAATGTGGGAAACATGCACGACACATTTAGAGTTTGCCCTGTGAAGCTTGTCCAGCGGCTTCAGGAATGGATAATAACCTGTTCGTCAGAATCTTGCTCAACCGGTCAGGTCATTATCGTCAGGATCCGGTCACGAGAACACATCGGAGTGAAGGGAGACAGTTGATGCGAAATGTGTCTTGATTTGCCTGAGAATTCGTGGATGAAGATGCTTCGACCGAGTCTTGGCGAGTAAAGAGTATACATTACTATTATCGGTATAGGAAATGGCAGGGACGTTACAGCGTGCAGCCTGGCACGAGCAACATCCTCGTAGAGAAAGTGGTTCCTTGAACAGACCGTTCTTGGATAGCGGTCCATGATTGCGAAACCCATCAAAGCCAGTTCATCTCTCCTGGAATCATTTTCTCAGATCGAGCAGACATAGAACTCAGAGAACCGGGTTTGCTATGCACGTTGCGGAACTTCTTCTCGAACGGCGACCACGGTAGATGTGAGGGGGAAAATAGGGGCGATGTCTTGCGTTGGTGTCCAGCAGATCTAGGCAGAGGTACATCCGGTGGCGGTGTCAATAGATCAGGTATCAGAGGGCCGAATTCTGCCGAGGGGAGGTTTAACTTCGGTGGTAACAACGCTTTTGGTCGTCTGTGTATGAATGAAAAGTAGTCGCCCTTCTGCTTCTCGGGTGACCTTGGTGGTGTAGTATCTCGGAGTGATGTCCTTGGCTTGTGCAATGGAATTGCTGTTGCAAATCTGGGGAGTTGCGGTCTGAGAGGTTGCAGGTCACTCGATAATGGGATTTGAGCCGAGTATTTCTTATTCAACGGCAAAGATGCTGAGGGGACTCGAGGAAGCGACGGCCCAGACTCCGTGAGCTGAGATTGAGCCGATACGATGCGCCGCGTTGGTGATTCAAGAGTTGGCAGCTTGGTTGAGACGGGTTTAGATGCACTGATGTGGCTAGCTGAGGACGATCGTGGAAGTCTTGCAGAGGATACTGAAGTCGTCCTCAAAGACACCGGGAATTGATCGCTCACAGGGCTTGACAACGGGACTGGTATGGACCTCGATGGTAGTCTGCTCGTCGTCATAGACCTTGCATGTGGAGGTGGTACTGGTGGAGGTACAGACTCAAGCGCCTTCTGTGAGGTTTGTAGCTGTTTCTTGGATCGGACAATAGTCAACGGATGTGGCTTCAGATCGAGGCTTTCCGTTCTGTCTCTCTTAGCCAATTTCCATTCTTCGAGCCAAGCAGGTATCATATGATCAACACACTCCCATCCATCAGGTCTCTGGAACCGTGACCTTAGTCTGAGTACAGGACAGCATTTGTGATCACCAGACATGAAGTCTGGTTGCTTTGCTCTAGCAATCAAGTCTGTATCTCCAGTTTTGAGAAGTTCGAGCATGATCATCCGGCTGAGCTTCTCTCGAAGAAACACGATCCAGCTAATGTCCGGTGCGTGGAACGTATAGGTCTGCTTCAACATGCAGCATGAGAATATCTGCGCTCCGAGACCGAAAGTCTTGAGTCCCGTGACAGCATGCGGTGATTCTTGAGGTCCAGAGTCTGGGAAGATCTGAAATGTGCAGCTTTCTAGCACAGAGTCCGGGCATGCGGGTGCGCGTATCTTGTAGGTGTTGAGTGGTATGGTCCACGTTGATGAGTCGCCTATGCTCCTGAAGTTCTCTCGAATGCCAGGTCTGTTGCACCCTTTAGCCTGGTCATAGTCCACCCAGTCAGAAGTACGCCATCCGTGAGCCGAGTATTTGCTCAAGATCTGTCCCATAGCTTCGTCCGGGTTGTGCAAGAAGTACATTCGACGGTCCATGAACGTAACATTCGGGAACATGCAATATGCCTTGTTCCAAGAGATGATGTTGACATGAGCGGTCGAGAAGGCACAATCGATCAAGATACTGTGCAACGGTAATGTTCGAGTAAGATGGAATCGTATTTGTGGCGAGCCGGGTGGGACTGTTCTTCGGAAGATGAGGACCTTGGCTTGGTAAGTCATGGAACCAAGCGAGACTTGTAGATACAAATACTGAACTCACCTTGGTAAGAGTACGATGCTGATCGTTGTCTGACCAACCGTAGCTGTGATCGAACTCGTAGCTTTTGTCTTCTCCAATATATCGTATCAACGCATCAGCCTTTGGTCCTTGCCGAACGTATATGTCTAGTCCAGAATCCAGCCAGTAGAGCTGAGCGAAGAACAGCAGCGCGAAGGTACCAGATATGAGGGCGTCTGCGGTTCCCAATCTGGCTCTAAAGTCTCTTGGGTCATTTACGAACCTTGCCAGTCTCCGGTTGATGTTCCATCGACATGGTAGCATATTTTTGTAGAACGAAGACAGGGTTGTGCATGTTCGACTGATAGCAATGACGTCTTGGATCTCGAGTCGCTGGTATATGTTGTCGAAGACGAGGTTGTACCGTTCATACTGTGTGAAGATTTCCAAAAGAACTGAGTGTGACGATTGCTTTTTGGGCTTGTTGAGCCATCCGGCCACCTTGTCTCTGATTGCTGTTGGTGTTTCAATCTCCGTTGACTTATGCGCGAAGATAGTCTGTCTTCGGGAGTTTCCTTGGCTACTGTCCATGTGGTTGGAGAGGAGTCGGACTCGTAACGATTCCTTTTCGACTTCCACTTCTGCCAGACGCTTCAAGATAGACTCAGTCGAAGTCATGTTAGGATCCTGAGAATACCAGACACTAGATTTTCGGGACGCGGAGCCAGACCGCTGGGAAGAGAGTTTGATAGAAGACATCGAGTGAAGAATGGACCTCCTCGGGGAGACATGGATTCGAGGAGCCGACCAACTCGCAACACGGCGAGAATTGGTTGCCCTGTCATTATGGAACTGTTGCAACTTGCTGCACAGGAATCCGGTTGCATGTCATCTACATTCGGTGATCTTCTGACTCGGAATACCTTCCTGGATTGCCAAGACGGGGAGTCGTTTGGTGGTATCGTTTGAGCAGTAGATGGGTAACGTCTCGGTATCGCTATTGCGTTTCGATGAAAATGAGTTTTTTTCCAAGGGCCATAACACCAGTGCCTCTCGATGGTCTTCGAGTCATGTAGATGTCGACCACAAAAATGGTTGTGATAAAGGTTATGCACCGTTGCAGAGACATTCATACATTTGACTGGATCATTGACATGTGATCGAGGAGATGGATAAATATAGGTGTCATTAGTCGATCAGATGGACCCCGAACGATCGGACACTGGGTCTCCCTGTGGTTCAGTGTTGTTCCTGGGACTAGCATGACTGCGATTCACCAGCATTGCATCGACGTTGTTGGAGTCGAGCTGTGAGGGTCTGACCTCGCAACGACCGGTGATCGGCCCTAACGTCTTCTCTAGAAGGCGGACAAGAGCGGACGAGAGTCGTGCAGTTCAGAGCTGCCACTCGAACAGTAATAATCAAAGCCCTACAACGAGCAAGAGAACAGGATCAAAGAAGATAAGAGGATAATGACTTCAAAACAAATGGTCTGCTACGGAGAACGACGCATGTGAAACTGCCATAAGCTCGAGATCGTTGTGCATAGGATAATTCCAAGAATCACATGTCAGAGACAAGAAATATCACGGGAAGGGTCGAACTGTTTTTTCCTGATTTGTTGTGGTATTTTGAAGCAGCATGAGAAAAGTACTTTGCTTTTCCCGCCATATCGTGACTCCCATGGTTCATGGCCGTGAACCTATGCATTCCCAGCTCAGTAAAAAAAAAATTGTAAAAACAGTTGTTCATTCCCGTTCCAATGTGACCAGCGCCCTCCTTTTTGGTATCATCAAGTCAAGTATCCAGCATCCCGTGAGCGATACGCTTATGCGTCCTCAACAACGGTGGTCTGGAGACCCTTGGGGTCCTTGACGTTGACGGCCTGGACGTAGGAGTAGAGCTTCTCCTTGGCGCCCTCCTCGTCGTTACGCTTGCGCGAGATGCGGACGCGGAGGCGGAAAGGAACACCCTTAACACCACACTCCCAGACCTTCTTGTTCAACTGGGGGTCGAGGCGGACGTCGCGAGTGCCCTGTGATGAGAAACGAGTTAGCATCTATAAGATTGTGAAGGTAGTGTCGCAAGTGTTTGCGCAAGCGCATCGCCTGAGAAAGACTCTGCACATGCGCACAACACGTTAGCAGACAAGAAAAAGAGGTCAGACTCACCATGGCGTTCTCGGCGAAGGCCTTGATCTCCTTGATGGCGCGGGGAGCGCGCTTCTTGAAGGAAACACCGTGAACCTATATTGTTTAAAAATCCGGAATCAGTCTTCCGCCCGATACCAGCTCATGTTGGAGAGCGGCCATTGATGGACTTCATCAAACTGAACGTACACGCTTGTGCAGGTGGATGGTGTACTCGCGAGCGACAACATCGGCAATGGCGGAACGGCCAGCCTTGGGCTTCTGGGTCTTCTGGGTGGTGGACATTTTTACGTCGTCGTTGGGCGAGAGGGCGATGATGCTTGTCGAGATGCTCTTCGTGGGTCGTCGCGGAGATGGATTTCTCGCAAGATTTTCCCACGAAGCTGGCGAAATCCCAAGCGAGCCTTGGCAATTTCATCCAGTCACGTGCGCCGTCCAAATCCTGTCGACCGCCAACCAACCACGCGATCACATTCATATATAACTTGATAGTCTCCTTTGAAGATGATGTTGCGAGCTGTGGGTCTTGTCTCCTCGGTCGCGAGAAGCAGAGTTTTCACAAACTGGAGTTGTGCGTCGTCAAGACGATATCTGTCAAGCTCACCCCAGCATGACCCTCTTCGCGTGCTCTTCTGTGGCGCAGATGAATTCAGCATTTATTCGTTAAAAGCACTGAACAAGATCAGAAAAGAGAATCCTGACAAAGTAGCCTCTATCGATGTGGTTTGTAGGAAAGACAAACGTGTTGGTCGAGGACTGAAGCAGATTCGGGAAGGTAGCTGCCTCCACACTCAGTTTGTCTTTCTCGTCGCTGAGCATGCGTAGTTCCGATCAAAAGTGTAGCAGGCACAGAGCTGGGTCTCAATGTACACCAGATTGACACATTCACTGGCTGGACGCCGCCTCGACCTTTCAACATGGTGGTTGCGGTGTCCTTTGGCTTGCTTGTCCCGCCACGCATTCTGAATGCAGCAAAATACGGCGGTCTCAACGTGCACCCTTCAATGCTTCCTGAGTAATGCTTCGATCAATGCTCAGTCTTCTCTAGACTCGACTAACACCACACTTATTCAGCTTGCCTGGTCCAGCACCATTACATCACACACTACTGCGACGACTGAACAAAACCGGCGTAACTTTACAAACACTGCATCCCAAGCATTTTGACCAAGGCAGAATCATTGACCAAACTGCTGCTCCTGGACTCCCCATCCCAAATGAAGCCTCCGCCACTCTGGACTCACTGTTGACCTGGATCGGTCCCCTCGGTGCGGACATGCTCTACAAGAATATCATAACAGGCAGTTTTGCTACAAACCCCGACATCAAACCTGCAGCCAGCCGAAGCCTCAGGAACACAAAGAACGACATGTTTGGCCAACTAGATGGCTCAGCCGACTACCCTCGTCATGCCCGAAAGATCACACCCGCAGATCGCCACGTCAACTTCCGCTGGCCATCATCGGAGATCCTTCTTAGAGATCGTGTGCTCGGCCGACTGTTTGCAATAGACACGAGTCTTGCACCGACGAAACGAATCACCTTCCATGGATTCGAGGACTCTACCGACGCTTGCTGGGAACAGGTTCAAGCCAAGGGACCTGTGCTCAGGATGGGCAACCATCCCCTCGACCCTGGTGCGGTTTCGATCTTCAGACATGACAAGGAGAAACGCATATACTTCCGTTCCAAGGATGGGTGGGTCAGCCCGGCAGAAGTCACTATTGAGGGAAGCTCCAAACAGAAGGCGACTGTCATTTATGACAAGTTGAGATCAACAATGCCCGTGACTTGTTGTTGATCGCAATATTCAACTATATGCTTCTCTTTCATCTTGTCTCTCGGGATATGTATTTGGTTTTGGAAATTACTTTGCATTGTGATAGCTCGTATATCGCCCTGTACCACCATAAGAGAGAAGTGCCGGAAATGACACCACGCCCGAAGTCTTTCGCGTCTAAAGGCACGTCTTCTATGCAAAAGAATCACCTTTCTGTATCCACTAACATCAAGAAAAGGGAAAAGAGAACGAACGAATCTCATGGCTGCTGTCCGTCTTAATATGTCAACAAGGAAGCCGGGTACCTCCACCGAAAGCCATCACGTCCATGACTATTATATTCAGCCTTCTAAACTCTTTGCTCGAGCAACTCTTCCTGTATCTCTCGTGCCTGTACGCAAAGCTTGGCAGGCATCGTAACTAGCAATGAGTAACGCTCATTGCAGACCATGGATCACGCGATGGCTGTTTATGGTAACTACCAGTCCAGCCTCTTGATCTTGGTATCAGAGTGGCTACACTCATGACCGTCGTGCTTGAACGCAAACACTCGGCAGAGATTGTTCCCAGAGATGAGGAAAGCTGGTTGTGGAGTGCGGGTCATGAACGAGGTTACTTTCTCTGCTGCTGAGTCCTTCGGTCTGAACTAGGTGGTGCGAGAAGGTCTGTGTGATCGATGAGGAACTCACAAGGGAGTGGTCTGGTGTTAATCATGGTTTGTTGCGTCTGCGACAAATGGAAGAATGCTAGCTTTATACTGTTTCACCTCCTTCTCGATCATGGCCAAGAGCTAAAAGCTGATGACTGGCTGTCTGCCATGTAACACATATCGCAGCGAAAGCAATAATGGCCCATAGTTAATGAGATGATCTTCGAATTCGACAACAAAACAACATCAAACATGTATATCGTATCATTGAATTTCGCAACTCAAAGCCTATCCACTTCTACGTACATGTTCAATCAAGCAGAGTAATAAGTAGCCCACCTGCTGTTTCCGTTCACCACATCGATGAACGCTCTCGCAAAGCCACGGTCAGCCTGCTCGCTAGGGTGCAGCGGATCATACCAAAGGTACGAGTCTGGGTTGGTAGCAGCAACACAATCAGTGCCATTTGTAGTGCAGTGATTGACGTAGCCAGTCACAGTAGGGTTGGTGCCGTTCAAGTACTCAGAGGGATTGTTGTACATGTCGGTGATCTGTTGCATTCATCAGCTTTCTTGCACTTTCTGCTATAGTGAGGGAGGGGGAAAGGGATCAAAGCTTACCAATCCATACATATCCATCAACGCAAAATGAGCACCAGGATACTTGTTTGCAAGCAGCACCTCGTAAGGAGTTCTGTACTTGAATACATCATTGACGGTAGTGACGGTCTCGAGCATTCTTCCCGAGACCTCTGTGGTGTTCTTGGTGATCTTCTCTGGCCAGTATTGAGTTGCATTCAAACCACCTTTACTGGGTAAGCCGTATTGAGGGCTCAGTTGCAAGGGAGAAACGTTTTGGAGCACAAAGTATCTGGCTCCAGAGTCATAGAGACGCGAAAATTGGGAGTAGACGCAGTCAATGTAGTCGGGGATGACTTTGCCAGCGACTTGGCTATCATCGATGAATGCATAGTTGCCGAGGTCGTTGGTGCCGATGAAGATGGAATAGACAGTCGAGTCTACAGGGACGTTCAAAGCCTTAGTGCCATTGGGATACACATACTTGCTGTCCGCCAGATACGCAGGAACCTCATAACCCTGGATATCAGGAAAATCGGCATTGATACTCGCAAATGTGCGGGGAGTGATATCATTACTGCACACCGCTCCGGAAACAGCATAATTGTACACCTTGGCCCCAGAGTACTGAGCAACATATTGGGGCCAGGGACGACCGCCATCTGCGGAATGGTAGTTTGCAGGGTTCTCCCAGCCGACGGGGGGAGCACTGCCGTTGTGAGAGCCAAAGTAGGAGAGGCGGGAGTCGTCGGTGTAGCTGTCTCCGAAAGCGACCAGGCTGGTGAATTTCTTGAGGCCCCAGGAAGAGGGCTTGGAGCCGGGGGGCGGAGGTGGAGGTGGGGGGCTACCGGAATGGAGGGGAGGTCCTGGGGGACCAAAGTGTGGCCATGCTGATGCCACGGAGGAGAGTGCCACCAATGTTGAGAGTGAGAGAGTAGGCATGGTGATCAGATCAGATGTGGAGTGGGATACACAAGAAGGCAGTCAAGCAAGACAAAGAGAACGACTCTACCTTCTTATACTTTTGCATCTCCTCCCCAAACACCAGAGCCTGTGGAAAAGCATCATTCATACAGGCTATCTCGGTTACGGCAACGAGATGCAGTCACCGCACAGTCCCGCTAGCCCATCCAGCCCTCGCATTTCTTCACACGGCAGGGCAGAAAGCATGGTCTGCCATGCTGCACAAGCTTTTTCTTCGTGCAAAGAGAAGCGGGATGGACGTGTCAAGACGTCAAGGATCCCCGCGATTTCTCCACCTCTGATCCGCATCATGATCGGAGGTGTGAGAAACTGGGGCTAGAGACTTTAGGCTAAAAAGAGATCATGATGGCCATCCCGCAAGTCCATGCGAGTACGCTCAGCATGTTCCGGCAGTCGAATAATGCCGGTACCGGACGACGGACACATGGAGTTAGGACAATCATCTATGCGAGCGATGCTGAAAGCTGATGGCGACAGTGAGCTCAAGAGGTGGCTGGACGGAGCATCCTCGGCAATGCAGAGTGTATCTTTCTTGCCATACTCAAGCAGTGTGAATTGTACATAATCTGAAGCACAGTGCAAGAGTCCGAATTCTGACAGAAATTGTGTCGGTATAACAAGTGAACCTTTGTCGTCAAAGAAGGAGGAGCTTATTAGATGAGATTGATACATCATGTACAAACGATTTACGTGACATCGTCAAGCTTCCTAACCCCCAACCCTTTGATCTCTCTACAAAGCAGATCTAATAGCCGACTTGAAAGGGAAGATTTGAATCTGTACTCTTCGTCAGCAAACTCCTCTTCTACTCAATCTATCCATATCGTCAATTTACCTTGTCCATATCCCAAACTCCCTTGTCGGCATAAATATCACTCTTGATCTTCTCCATGACTTCCTCCTTGGAGCTAGCCACAGCCATCATGACCGATCCAGTGATTTTGAGAGGCGAGCCTTCCTTGGGAGTGTCTTCGAGCATTGCACCGCCCAACACCCAGAAACCGCTTTCGGCGTTGGGCTTGACGGCTGCGAGATGTTGTCTGTGAATTACGGCGTCAATGATTTCCGCAAGATGACATCGACGTGTAGCCAAGCTCAAACAGCAACACGAGGAAGACGGTAGTTAAAGTGCCTGCTTTCAATGCAGTGTATATGGAAGTGGATCGAAGAGTGCAACTTACTCTCTAACAGCCATTCTCTTGTCCAAAGCACCGACATTGTCGGGCAAGATAACCATCCATTCGTATTTTTGAGACATGATGCGTGATGTGGTAGAGAAATTGCGTCCTGTGGAAAGTAGAGTAGCTCGTCGAAGTGCAAACATTAGTTGTGTTGATAGACAAGGAGGAAGAGGAGTGTGTTGTTCCGAGATTCGGCGATGTGGTTGTTGCGAGTGTGGAGGAGGGGCTTGAAGTTTTGTGGAGAGAAGTCCGACCTCTCAAGAGAGCAGCATCTTTACTTTGTGTTCACTTTCAATACTCTGAGTGAAAGACTCTGGAATAAGGTTCTTGACATTTATATGAATGCATATATTCAGATCTATAAAAAGCACACTGTATTCCCTCATCTCATATATTTGTCCACAAGCGTCAAGCCGACATGGCTTCTCTAATCAAAGGAGCAATCTGCTTTCTACTAGGACCAAGCTTGCGCTGCTGCCACACATGGAACCACTGTCCATCGCTCTCAGCCGTGTCCACTTCTTCTAGCTCAAACTTCTCAATGGCATCGTCACGGAACTTGTTACAGATGCTGACACCCATTTCGTCGACAGCCAGCACAGCCAATTGTTTGGCGAGCTTGCCTTCCTCGTCTGCGTATCCTGTCATGATGGAAAAAATACACATGTCCTTCTCGCGGGAAAACTTCTTTGCGGCTTCCAGAAGGGATTTGTAGTCGGTAGGGCTGTTGTCGTCATTAATCTTGCGCTTGAGGAACTGTATGGGTTGAGCGACTGCGCTTGTGCCTAGAATCAATCCATTCTCTGTCCATTGTTTGTAGTCTTTTCTGAATATCTCTTCCAGAGTGAGGGAGTCGAGGTTTCTTTTGGCTTCGATGATCTCGTCAAAGAAGGCGCTTCTGTCGAATTGAGTTGCGAGTTTTGCGCATAGATTGATTTTGGCCACGAGGTAGGTGACTGCGTGCTCGTCAAGCTCTGTCGTCTTGTGTTTGTCTTCAAGATTTATGGTGTCGATGAGTACTGAAGCAAGAGCAAGCTGAGCTACCTGTGCGTCCCAGAGCGAAGTCACGGCTTCGTCTTCCATCAAGGTATCGCCTTGCGCATGAGCTGCCCCTGTAGAGGATGTGCCTGATGACAGGTTGTCCCAAGCTTCACGGCAATGGTTTATGATCAGAGTGGTGCAACTTCCGCTGGTCTCGATGATACGTGGTTCGTCGCCAGTGTCCTTGGGAACTCTGTTCTCATCTACGTGATGGTCGATAACGCCTACCACACGATCAGAGTAGATGGCGCCGAGTTTTCCCTGCAAGGCATTGTGGTCGACGAGGAACCATCTGGTCAATTCAGGAGCTAGAGTTTCTTTGATGGAGCCAAGGTCGGGAAGATCATCCAGAGTGATTAGTTGGTCTTTCGAAATATTTGCATGAGGCAGCAGAGTGAGCAATTCAGGCCTTAGGTCTATATCCGCTCTAGGAATATTCAAGACTGGTATGTGAAGAGCGGTGGAGGATCGTGGCGAGGGTGTGATGGATCTGAGGTATGCATAGACTATTGAGCCCGTGATTGAGTCAAGATCTGTCAAGGCTATTAGAAGTATTCTCAGTCAGTCAGAGGTGGTAAATTTTACCCGCTGATTCATTGCCAATGACCAAGGTGACCTTCTCCTTCTGGTCTATGGCTTTTTTCAAGCTGGCTTTTGCTTGCTTGAGAAAGGCACCAAGGGAGTTTCTTGGGATTGCCATCACTGGTGGGAAAGTATCTTTGTCTCGAGGGAGAGTGGGCAAGGGAGAGCCGGGAAACAGGGTCGCGTGCGATGTCATCGATGATGGTGATTGCGGGGTGACAGACAATCGGATAATCAAATCGACCATTTTCAATTTCACTCCATGACATGTTCTCAAAGACACTATCCTCTGCTCGGAACGTTACAACTCGCGGATTCGCTACAACCTCAAGAATGACTTCAGAAAGACTTCGCATAGGATACATTCCTGGTGAGCATCTCTCTAGCAGCTGTATGCATGTTCAAGCTAACACAAAGCACAAGAACACTTCTCAACGCCCCTCCACTTCGCCATCAAGCATTTTGGTCTCGAAGCCGACATCAAGCCCTTTCCTACTGGCACAGGCGCCCTCACAGCATCTCTGAAAGACAACAGCATTGATGTGGCGATCGGCTTGACCGAGGGCTTCGTAGCAGACTTGGGAAAGACAAATGCCAGCAAAGAGACTCCTGCATACAAGCTGGTGGGAACATACGTTGAGAGTCCGCTGTGCTGGGCCATCAGTGTGGGAAACAAGAGCTCCATCAATGATGAGAATGAGTTGAACGGCAAGAGAGTCGGTGTTTCACGTATTGGCAGTGGATCGTATGTCATGTCATACGTCCTTGCTGATCAGAAGGGCTGGTTGGAGAAGTCAAAGTCGCCTTTTGAAGTTGTGCCATTGGGGGACTTCAAGGCTCTGCGCAATGGTGTCAATGAAGGAGACAAGGCCGACTTCTTCATGTGGGAGCACGTAAGTCATGTTCAAAGTCAAGCGGATTAGGGCTATGCTGACATGTCTCGATCATAGTTCACAACCAAGAAGTTCTACGACAATGGCGAGTTGAAGCGTGTGGGCGATATCTACACCCCCTGGCCTAGCTGGATGATTGCTGCAAGAGACGCTAAAGATAAGAAGTTGGAGGTCATGGCAGAGAAACTGAATCAAGGAGTCCAGTACTTCCGTGAGCACCAAGAAGAGTCGGTCGAACACATCACCGGTACCATGGAGTACTCGCAAGAAGACGCCAATGCGTGGCTCAAGACGGTCAAGTTTTCAGACAATGTCCGAGGCGTAGATTCAGGCGTTGTGGAGCACACGATCAGCATCTTGAAGAAGGGCGGCGTCTTAGACGACAGCAATGGTGGTGTAGAGGGTATGGTGGCCATTAACCGTGCCCAGAAGGGTCAATAGAGGATTGAGCACTGTAGATAGAAATCCCATGAGCAACGATTGAACGCATGTCGATCGAACAAGGTACAGGAATATGAGCGGGTATCGTGAATCTACATCTAAGCCTCTACTGCAGCAGGCTTCTTTCCTCCAGTGGCAATGAGGTCGAGGAAGCCCTTCTTGGTCATCTCGCTCACTCTCTCCTCTCTCTGCGAAATACCAACCACACCTTCCTTCTTTGCTTCGCTTCTGGCACTCTCTCCTTGCACCTGAGCGGCTCGGACAGCGTTGAAAAGCTTGACGACACCACGCTGAGCAGTCTTTTGCAGTCTTCTCTCCGTCTCTTGGATCTCAGCCGTGCTGACCTCTGGTGTGTTCAACCCCAAAACGTCCTTGACGCGGCCCTTGTCCAGTGCCTCTCTCTTTTCAGCATGCATCTTCCTCTTTGCCTTCATCTCGAGCTTCTGGTCGGCCAGTTCCTTGGAAGCGGCGGTTGCAGCAGCGCTTCTTGACAGGACGGGATCTTGTCGTTTTGCGGTGGTTAGTTTGGTGCCCAGAATCTTGGACATGGATGTGGCGAAGGCGGTGGGATCGTTGCGCTTGCGTGTCTTTTTGGGCTTGCCGTCTTCGTCTTCGCTCAGGTCGAGCTCGTCGTCGTCTTCCAAATCAGAGTCGGCTAGGTCCTCGTCGTCCAGCGCATCGAGGTCCTCAACATCATCGTCATCTTCCTCTTCTTCGTCCTCGTCCTCGTCTTCGTCTTCGTCTTCGCTCTCTGACGGCGGATCGACCTTCTTTGATGTTTTCAAGGCTGACTTGAGTTTGGGTTGCACTGCGGCGGATGCAGGTTCTGACTTTGCAGGAGCGGCGGCCTTGGGTGTGGATTTCTTCTCAACAACAGGTTCAGGAGCAGGAACGGGAGCTGTCGTGACAGGGGGAGCATCTTCGATCTCCTCTTCGTCCGAGTCGTCCATGTTGACGGGCTGGAAGTCGGTTGTGGTGGTGGTTTCTTCAACATGGTCGTCGTCTTCGCTGTCCGAGTGGTATGCCTTTTGCTTCTTGAACTTCTTGACGAGCTTCTTGGGCTTACGGTAGCCCATGCCCTCTGGTCTCTTTCTCTTTGCGCTTGGGTTACCCATGGTGAATGATGTGTGTTGTGATATATGAGAGTATCGAAGACGGCGCTGGGATTTTTTGTCGCGACTTTGGCGCTCGAAAAGAACGAAACGTGGGGAAAGTTGCGGCTCGGCCGGGGACTTTTTGGCCGACTCGCCCCGCCATGCGCGCAATCATCCATCGTGTGCTGCTCGCGCCGGCTGCTTCTCTGTTATCAGCACTCACACACCGCACACCTCGTCGCGCACACGATCCTTCACGCTCCCTCCCGCCCACCTCCCTCTCTCCTGTCACTGGAACCATAGCAACTAGGCTCGATCTCATCGCAGTCAACTAGCCAGGATGGTTTTGCAGAATCTCGGACGCCGCATCAATGCCGCCGTCAACGACCTCACCAGGGCTGCCACTCTGGACGAGAAGGCCTTCGAGGCCATGATCAAGGAGATCTGCAACGCCCTTGTAGAGTCAGATGTCAACATCAAGCTGGTCGCTGGTCTGAGAAACTCCATCAAGAAGTCGGTCAACTTCAACGAGCTCGCGCCTGGTGTGAACAAGAAGCGCATCATCCAGAAGGTCATCAACATTCTCTATTTTGCATTATCATCGCCCTTGTACTGACTCTACGACAGGCCGTCTTTGATGAGCTCGTCAAACTCGTCGACCCCCACACCCCGGCCTACCAACCCAAGAAGGGCAAGTCCAACGTTATCATGTTTGTCGGTCTCCAGGGTGCTGGTAAGACCACCACTTGTACCAAGCTCGCCCGCTGGTACCAGGCAAGAGGCTTCAAGACTGCCCTGGTTTGCGCCGATACCTTCCGTGCCGGTGCCTTCGACCAGCTTAAGCAGAATGCTACCAAGGCAAAGATCCCCTACTACGGTAGTCTGACCCAGACTGATCCCGTCATTGTCGCAAGAGAGGGTGTCGACAAGTTTAAAAAGGAAAAGTTCGAGATCATCATTGTCGATACCTCGGGTCGTCACAGACAGGAGCAGGATTTGTTTGACGAGATGGTCCAGATTCAGAAGGCTGTCTCGCCTCACCAGACCATTATGGTCCTCGATTCTTCCATCGGTCAGGCTGCCGAGGCTCAGTCTAGAGCCTTCAAGGAGACTGCAGACTACGGTGCCATCATCATCACAAAGACTGATGGTGCTGCCGCTGGTGGTGGTGCCATTTCTGCCGTCGCTGCTTCACACACTCCCATCGTCTTCATCGGTACCGGAGAACATTTGCTCGATCTCGAGCGCTTCAACCCCGAATCCTTTGTCTCCAAGCTGCTGGGCATGGGCGACATGGCCGGTCTAGTCGAGCACGTCCAAAGTTTGAAGCTTGACCAAAAGGATACGATGAAGCACATCGCCGAAGGCCAATTCACCATTCGCGACCTCCGCGATCAATTCAACAACATCATGAAAATGGGCCCTCTGTCCAAGATGGCAGGCATGATCCCCGGCCTCAGCGGCCTCATGGGTCAAATGGACGACGACGAAGGCTCCATGAAGCTCAAACGTATGATCTACATCTGCGACTCCATGACCACCAAAGAACTGGACTCTGACGGCAAAATCTTTGTCGATCAGCCCTCGCGCATGACGCGTGTTGCAAAAGGCAGCGGCACCTCTGTCCGCGAAGTCGAGGAATTGCTGTCGCAGCAAAAGGTCATGGGTGGTATGGCCAAGAAGTTCAAGGGCGGCATGCAGAATATGCAAAAGGCCCAGGGCGCTATGGGTGGAAAGAACAACCAGCAGCAGATGAACGCCATGCAGAAGCGTTTGCAGTCCATGGGTGGAGGCAGAGGCGGTGGCGCCGCTGGAGGCGGCGGTATGCCTGGTATGCCTAACCTCGGCGGTATGGATATTGGCGCCATGATGCGCAGTATGGGCATGGGAGGCGGTGCCCCTGGCGGTGGCGCTGGTGGCGGTATGCCCAACCTTGGCGGTATGGACATGAATGCCATGATGAAGATGATGGGCGGCATGGGTGGAATGGGCGGTGCCGGCGCTGGCGGTGCCGGACGCGGTGGCAGAAGATAGGTCGTTCCGAACCAAACCTTTTCTGCTTTTCAGTTGCATAGCGTCGGCGTTTCTGGGTTTGTATTTACCTTGCACAATCTCGAGAAAATGTAGTTGCAGGATATTTGAATCTTACAATCAATGTCCCAGTTCCCGCTGTCTTTGTCTGACGGTCGATGTGATATCTCCCATTTGCTATAGCTTATCGCTGCTGCCTGGTCTGCTACACTCTTCTTTCCTATAAGCGTACAGAATGTAATGCTCGCTGTTGAAACGGCACAGTGATTTATAGGAAACAAGTTTATCCAAGGAGCAGCCTAGAAAACAGCGTATTCCAGTGGATACGATCTATGTCTCGAGAATATCGTGCATTGTTTGTTATATGAACTCATATCGCACAATGCACAGTTCTTTCTAGAAAGTAGTAGCGACCATAGAGAGCCGATGATATCGCGACTCTCGATGGTACATCTTCTGGTTACTGGAGGGACTGTGCATTTGCATGGGCTGTCTGAATGACATGACTTTGCACATGGGAAGATCGCAAAAAGTGGATTGGAAAGAAGAATTGTGATTGGAGAGCTACCTTTCTCAATACTGAGTCTTGTAGCTGACCTTTGAACGATCTCTCCTTCCGACTTCTATGTATGCTCTTTCTGTGAATCCTCCTGATCGTCGTCTAGTTTTTGCGCGCCCGATGCATCAACCCTGCAATATGCGACTCGCTCTTCCATTTGCAGTTATGTATATCGCAATATCTTTTCCATCCAAAAATCTCGCTGATGCAGTAGTGTGTCAGACTTCCAGAATATACATAGTGCAACTCAAAGTGTGTGTTCTAGCTGATCGTGGTCGTTGTTGTTGCTTCTCGAATGTTCGCCATTGGTATCTTTGGTTTCGTCCGGATCGCTGTTTTGAACACTGTCATCATCTTCTTCATTAGAAGAAGCGTCTTCGTCAGAAGAATCGTCTTCATCAGAAGAATCATCCTCATCAGGAGAATCGTCCTCATCCGAAGCAGTTTCCGCTGACACACCGACGATGTCGGTGCGAACCCATCCCTCACGTTCAATACCGGCGACTTTGTCAACTTCCAATTGCGCGACTTGATCTGCGAGTTCTTTAAGCTGGGCAGAGATGTCTTCTCGGTCACTCAAGATGAGCTTTTCTCTGACGTCTCCAGAAGGCGCTAGATAAAACCTCTCTATATCTTGGATCTCGGGGTCGAAGTAATACAGACCGCTGGGAAGTTCAAACCATGCTCTCTCGTCATCCGATTCCGCGTCCTCGTTCTTTTCCCAGCAGATTCCGTACTGACATTGGGAGAGTTCGAGGTACTTCAAGTTGATCGTGCGCGAGAGCTGATCGAGGAGACTGCTCCATAGATTTTTGTCAAGGTGGTCTGTGTGGAAGGTTACATCGTGCAGTGTGAGTTTCTCCAGTGTCGGACTGCAGAAGTGCATGAGAAAATCCGTATCTCTCAACTCGATACTCGAGAGCCTGACTCGCTTCATCGATTTGTTTGTGAGCCGGGTGAGCATTCGAGCAATGTCTGGGTTGAGAGAATGGTCCGAATCTAAGTCGAGCCCAGAGACATCAAGCTCGCCAGTCCGATGGTTGTACTTGGCTTGATACCCAGGTGGCCACGATTGATTGATACCGAAACTGAACTCGAAGCTCAGAGTGTCAGACAGTGAATCGAAGAAGTGGCGCATCCTGTCCTGCTCCTCCCTCTCCTCGTCTGGCGACGTAGCGTAAGGATAGCTCATGCTGGAGACACGAAGCATGGTGCCCTCAATCTGGCAGTCAGCCTCCTGAGCTGCTTGCAATACCTCTGTATAAGTCTCCATGTAGTGAGTTAACTCAGGCCGCGAGAGAAAAAGTTTGTTTCCGACGAGCTGCCAATCAGTGATCATCAGACAGTGTTTGTTGTAGAGCGCAGAGCCATAGCACGAGCTTGTGGTGTCGCAGACTCCCACGGATATGGAGCATGAGCGACGCCCGAGGTTGGATAGTGCTTCGTTAAGTCTGTCATGAACTTGATCGAAGTTCAGAACGACATGCTCGGGATTCAGGTGCATGCAAAGAGGTGAAGCACGCTGTTTGACACAATGAATGCAAGTTCGAGGAACACCATTCAGCAGAGGGTTTCCGCCGAGCTTTGGTCTGACGCCGCTAATTATCACCGTTCTGACAAATTTGCCGAAGAATGGGTGGGCAGTGATTTCAGCCAGGCCATTCATGCTGAATGCGGTTTGTACATGCCTGCGTTCGAGGAAATGTGTGGTCGCGAATGGTGTATCGGATACTACACGGAGTTGTTTGTTCGTTAGGCGTAGGGCTGGTAAGGATTCGGATCCGGCCAAGTCGACGATGGTTGAAAGGATCTCGTTGGGCATGTCGATCAGCGAAAGACCGCCATGATCATCACCAGGAGGCTCCTGGGGAGCGCGTCAGTATGCGTGCAATGAATGCATCAGAGTGCTACGCACCGTGGCCACGACAGTTGAACTATTCGCGTGCATTCGATCTGCGATGGATGGATCGTGTCGATGAGGTGCGATGTCCATAGAAGGGAGACTTGCGCTGGAACTTGTGTATAGTGATGAAAGAAACAAGGCTGAAAGGAGGATTGGCGACGGAGCTGTATATTGTGAATCCTTATAGGTCGCGCGCGAGTGCAAGTGAAGTCGAATCCTGTTTGTTGTGATCGGAAAATTCGATGATCTTGCAAATCCGCAGCAAGTGAAGTCGACAATCGCCTGGACTCATAGGGCTCGATATATATTGCCTTGAAGCATTATACACAGAGACCAGAGTCGTGACTGCTTAGTTTGTTGAGACTGAAGCAGGCGATAGCCCCCATTGCAAGGCCCCAGAGACGAAGATATATACTCACCTGTTACGATCGCCGCTATGATTGCTATACTTGAATATGAAAGAGCCACATGGACCTGGTGACTTAGCGGTTCTTGCTCAATCCGCCAAATTACTGTGCATTTTGATAGATGTCTTGATAAAACAAAGTCCATTGAGAGTGCAAGAAACGGGAGAGTGTGACGGAAAGGATCGGAAGCACAGAACAAGACACATAGAGATGCTGCATGTCCATTTATGGACTTCCACCCTTGGCTGTCCTGAATGGAAGGAGGTAGTGAAGGAAAGCACGGTTGTTTGCAAGACGGCTTTATCCGACAGCAAGAAAGACATGAAAAAGATGTCGAGAGTAAAAGCGGAAAGGGCAACACAGGTCAGACACCGCTTCTTTCTTACCCTCGTACCTACTTTCGTTGATGCATGGACGATTAGACTAAGCCTCTGTCTCACCTCCAAAGTCTTCGAGGTCGCCCTCCATCTCACCATCGTCTTCCATCCCATCTCCTTCAACCTCTCCGTCTTCTGCACCACCTTGTGTATTCTCGCCATACACCTCTCCTTCGCCCCTGAACTTGTCTCTAACTCTTTGAGCAATGTCCGTCTTTACCAAGTTTCTGATTTCTCCTGAGAGTTGCATCACCTTTTCGGGATGAGCGCTTCTCTCGAAGTAGGTTTGTGGATAGGTCGTCTTGTCAACTTCATCCGGTATAGCGGACACTGTCTCGTACGATGCTGTGTCAGGCGCCTGCCCAGAAAGCATCATACCGATCATGTCTCGCATGATGATACGTGCTTTGGCGACTGTGCCGTTGAGATACCAACCATAGTTGACAGGCTGTGGATATTAGACATAGTACTGAAGAAAGGGAGGAAAGAATACATACGTCGAATTCGGATCGCAAATTCTCGGTCGCCAGCAGACCTGCAAGGACAGGCTCCTTGATGTCGCAGACCTGCCATGTCTTGCCATTTGTGGTCATGCTCTTGCCATCAAAAACATGTGACGGCTCTTCATCTTTCTTGTAGCGATCACTCCTGATCCACTGATTCTTGCCATCACGCATCTTTTTTGCTGCAGCAACGACCTTGTCTTTTGCTACAAGCTGAAAGGAGAAAGTTTGATAGCAACGATACTTCGGATCGGCCCGAGGATCGAG
The DNA here is from genome assembly GCF_000721765.1 of Aureobasidium namibiae CBS 147.97. Taxonomy (NCBI): domain Eukaryota; kingdom Fungi; phylum Ascomycota; class Dothideomycetes; order Dothideales; family Saccotheciaceae; genus Aureobasidium; species Aureobasidium namibiae. Next base: position 970,050 of record NW_013581204.1, read on the forward strand.
ACCGTATTTGACGAGCGTATCGCGGAAGGGACCAGACTTGAAGCTGTATCCCACATACTGCGTAGCTTCCTTGAAGAGGGCCTCATTACCCCAATCGACGAGGTTGCATGCCACACGTCGAGTGACTGCGGGTCTGGTCTCGAGAAGTTCCAGCAGGTTCTTGACACATTGCTGAAGAGCTTCAGACTGCTTCTCAATGGCCATGAGACCCTTGGGTGGCTTCGTAGGCACGTTCTTGACATCGTGAGCTACCGAGACGACTTGGCGCTTCTTTGCAGCTTGTGTGTTGACAGTCTTGACGCGACCTTTTTCGTCCGTCACATGTGTGACACCGGGGTTCTGCTTGTACAGATAGTTCAAAGACTGCTCGAACGAAGTAAAGTTTGGCGGTGCAATGAGCTCTTCGTCAGCTGGTCGACCAGGAGTCATGTCGACTTTGAAGTTCTTGATACTCGACACTATCTGCATTAGGCCACAATCACCGGCTCTTGATGAGAAGATAGAACTCACGGGTAGGATTGACAAGACTCTTGCCGATCTGCTTCATGACTGGCTGGGAACCAGCACGTAGCTGGAAATCTGGTAGAGCACGGAATCTGTGGGTTTGCTTGATTGTGGCAACAGGCTGGATGGTGTATGTATCCGCATTGTCAATAAGTCGGCTTCGCAGCTGTTCAGCCGTCAAGGGTATCGACATAGTATCATCCTCTGATGTCTCATTTCTGTCACGATGAAATTCAAAAGGGTCGTTCGAACCTCGCTTCCGTTTACGACCAGTTCGTTTTGGGATGGTCACGCGAAGAAGAACGTTTTGAACAGGCATCTCTTTCGAGACGAGCTTCTTGACGAGGGGATCATGTGGACGCAACGAAAGACCGACAGATAATGTCTGGCCGGCAGGAGCAAGCAGCTGTCATATCAAGTCGATCAGATGATATGGCGAGATAGATTGAAGGAAAAGCTGCAACCTACATGTTTGATGTGGTGTTCACCGCCAAGGGAAAGCAGACCCTTGTCGATATCTCTGACAACAGAGGGGTGCTCTACAGTGACGACTCTGTCGCAAGACACGCTCAACCAGTCAGCCAATTGATGGCGGTTGGGAGCCGGATCTGGCCGTTGATCGGTCATGATAGAATAAGTTGTGTTTTGAGAAAGGGCATGTGGTTGGCCTGACTCGTTGTTGAAAGTGCGGAGTTGAGGGCGAGAGCGATACAGTGGAGGCAGTATGGGTATGATGCGTTACGGGCACGATATGATACTGATACGATAGCCGGCAACAAACGGACTAGGGGTCAAAAGGCGAGGGAGATTTGCAAACGGATCTGTTGCTGCGGGAGTGGCATTCTGGGTTGATACATGATAAATTGGCGCAAGCCCCCGCCGCGCCAAGGCTGAGGCTCAGGGAACCGTGTGAGTAGGGACTTGGAAGCGTCAACAACCATGGACGATAGCTAATTGTCCTGCTTCAACCAAGACAAGCCATTGTTCACCACTCTCCTATCACCCTTCCAATCCCCAGAGCCTCTGCTGCCCTAGCTCCTGGAGAAGTCCGGTACTCTGTCCGACACCCGTGCCGTGTCCCTAGCACCGACGTCTAGCAGTTCGACACGCTGCCGTATTATCATCCCCTGCACACCACCCTCAGCAACCACGTCCGCAGCGCCTCGTCCACCACACAACCACTCTTTCGACGCCGCGACCAAGCGGGAACCTCCCAGGCCAAGCGCCAACACTTTGTCACTCGTCACCACCCATGATGAAGGGATTCAGACAGCGCGTGGTAGGCATTCCCCCTTCCAGCTACCCATTGAACTCCCATCGCCAAGACACAGCATGGCTAACGGTCTCAGCATGAGCAGCTCTCGCGAGCTAAGGACAGTAACAAGATATCAAAGAAGGCGAGCAAGGAGCAACCCTCTGGCACCGCTTCCCCTCACGGCGCCGCTGCCCAGTCGCCCGCCGGCACCCCCTCGTCCTCGACCCAAAATCTCGCAGAGACCCGCAAATCATCAAGCGATGCTGTGCCAACAGTCCAGCAGCCGCCCGCCATGTCGCAACACCAATACCTCCAGCAAAACCAGGGTGCTAATGGCACTCAAAGTCCCAACCGCTACAACCAGCAGGGTGTAAACCCCAGTGTCGTCATCAGCCCAAGTGCTCCCGTAAGTCATGTCTGTTGCCCAACACAATGCGATCCTTTTTGCTCACTCTCTTCAGCATGTGCCTCCTCCCGGCGCCGCCGAAACCATGCCTCACGACCTCGCCCCGCCCAAGGCTGGCCAGAAGTCGCTGCTCTTCGACAGACTGCAGGCCACCCCCAAAGATACTGTGCCCGAGGGCGTGCGCACTCCCAAGCGCCAACATTCGTCAAGATTCGACATTTCAGATCAGAGACAGCGCGAGCTGGAAAAGCTGCCCGGCTTCCACGAGGTTCCTCCCAACAGACGCCAGGAGCTCTTTATGCAGAAACTCGACCAGTGCAACATCATTTTCGATTTCAATGATGCAAGCGCCGACATGAAGTCCAAGGAGATCAAGCGTCTTGCGCTCCACGAACTGCTCGATTACGTCGCTCAGAACCGCCAGGTCATCTCCGAGCCAATGTATCCCAGAGTCGTCGAGATGTTCAGCAAGAACTTGTTCCGCCCAATTCCTCCTCCAATGAACCCTCAGGGCGATGCTTTCGACCCTGAAGAAGACGAGCCCGTCCTTGAAGTTGCCTGGCCCCATATTCAAGTGGTTTACGAGTTCTTCCTCCGCTTCATCGAGAGTCCCGATTTCAACACAAACTACGCCAAGCAATATATTGACCACAGCTTTGTCCTGGCGTTGCTCGACCTGTTTGATTCAGAGGATCCTCGCGAGCGCGATTTCCTCAAGACCACTCTTCACCGCATCTACGGCAAGTTCCTCAACTTGAGATCATTCATTAGACGTTCCATCAACAACGTCTTCTTCCAATTCATTTACGAGACGGAGCGCTTCAACGGAATTGCTGAGCTTCTTGAAATACTCGGCTCCATTATCAACGGTTTCGCCCTACCACTCAAGGAGGAACACAAGCTTTTCCTGACCCGCGTCCTCATCCCTCTACACAAAGTCAAGAGTCTCAGCATGTACCACCCGCAACTCGCGTACTGTATTGTTCAGTTCTTGGAGAAAGATGCTGCTTTGACTGAGGAGGTTGTGCTTGGTCTCTTGCGTTACTGGCCCAAGGTCAACAGCACTAAAGAAGTTATGTTCTTGAACGAGGTCGAAGATATTTTCGAGGTCATGGACCCTGCCGAATTTGCAAAGGTCCAGGAAGCTCTGTTCAGTCAACTCGCCAAATCTGTGGCTAGCCCACACTTCCAAGTATGCTCGTCCTTACAGCGTCTCGTAAAAGCCAACTCTAACAAATTTTCAGGTGGCCGAACGTGCCCTATACTTCTGGAACAACGAGTACTTCTGCAACCTTGTCAGTGACAACGTAGATGTCATTCTACCGATAATGTTTGCTCCTCTCTACGAAAACTCGAAGGGGCATTGGAACAGGTATGCGGTTGTTGATGATTACTGCAAAAGGAACATTCTGGCTGACATACTACAGAACGATTCACGGAATGGTATATAACGCTATGAAATTGTTCATGGAAGTTAATCCTCAGCTGTTTGACGACTGTTCTCACGACTACACCGAGCAACAGAACAACGCACCCGAAGTCAAGAAGGCCAGACAAGAGAAATGGGATAGACTTGCTTCTCTTGCTCAGTCCATGAAGAGCGGTCTTCCCCCATCAGCCGCCGTCAACTCAAGTACTGCACAGAGCGCCACACCCGCACGCACGGACGATACGGACCCACTGCGTCTGGAACAACTCAGATTACAGGACGACTCTGAAAGGAGGCCGAAAGAGTTTGAGAGACAGACCAGCTCGGTACGTTGATCAAGTGCGAGTATCTTCTCTCCCTCTCGATCATTGGGTCTGTGAATGAGTATATGTTAGACATTCAAAACACACCATCATCCCCTTCACATTCCCCTTATCACATCTTTGTCTCGCATTATCCTCTTTGTTCTTTCTGCTATCGGGTCTTATCAGGACGAATATATTCCATACCGGCGCTGGGCGTTTCTATCACAATCTGTCGCCTTGAACTTCTGGAGATCTTCAAGCTCACACAACTTCTTGTTTCACTTTTCCCGATTCCTGTATCCAAATTCAAGCACTTTTTTTCTTTATCGTCTCTTTCTGTCTGTTGCCTGGGCGGTTCACAAAAATTATCTCCTCGCTACAAACAAAAATTGCCATGACAAGTTCAATCCTAACACAATGGTCTTTTGAGAATGTGCAGAAACGAGACCACCGTCACAGTCATCACAAACAATCGTCGAGCACCGGCGGCAACACGAGCGGTTCGAGTTCGAGTCACGTTCGGAAACGCAGCGGCAATCGTACATCGTCGAAGAGCGTCGGCTCGACTTCACAAGTGTCAAGAAGCAATTCGAGGAGCAAGTCACGGAGTCGCTCAAGTAGTACAACTCATTCGGTGGGCACTTTGGACGATGTCGAGAGGATAAGACACAGACACGTGTGAGGAGTTTGAGGTTGTTTGTTCTTGACAAGAATTCGCGATGGAGTCGGAGTCAGGGGAGTATATCAGGTAGTGAAGCCTTGCTTGGCGCAACTTCTATTCTCTTTTCCCATCAAGTTCCTCTTGCACAACTGACTTGTAGTGATTGTGGCCATGTCGACTCGGAACATATTGTGACTCGCGACTTCCTTTGGTCGTTTCTCAATACACACAACAGCCACGTGCAAGGCTGCGCCACCCTGCTCGAGTCACAACTCTATACCAACACAACACTGACTACAAATCTCGACGACACCATACAAGCACTCTGCAGTCGCTCTTTCGCTTCGATGGCTCAGAAGTGTCTATTGTCATTGGTGCAAAAAGCCGACAAGTATGTACATACACATACATGTTGCTTCAGACAGACACTTACCAGAATCTTGAGATGTGCGTTAGTTTGAGTTGATTTCCACAAGATGACTGGATGCCATATCTTGAGTCACTGGCGACAAAGATGACAAGATCTCACCTCTGCACATTTCTGCTCTTCTTTCCACTTCACATCTGGCACCATGCAAACAAAAGATCTACTGCCTACTCACAAAGACATTGACCATCCAAGCACACCCCGTCATATCTTGACCTACAAGAATCATGGCAAACTCAAACACCCCCTCCCTTTCGCGCTGCGACCCAACGACGTCTGTCACCAAGCCAAAAGACCGCAAGCCAAAGGCACGCAAGAGTTTCTGGTCTGAGAACAGCCGCGAGCATGACAGGATAGGCTGGAACACCAGATACGCCTTCTCAGACAGCAATGAGACCAGCTCCGAAGCATCAATCAGCTCATCCAACGTAGAACAAGACAGCTCAGATGACGAAGACGACACTTGCATCACCAACGACAACGAACAAAGCACAAAAATCGACACTCCCAACGAAAGCGACAGCTGCATCACCGACAAAAACAGCATCTCCATAACTACAACCATAAACCAGACACCCAGTTCTGCAACCTTTGTCACAGAAAACAACAGCAGCAGCAACAAATGTCAATGCCATTATATCCTCAAACGCCAACTAGACAGCTACGATGCAGATATCAGACAACAGATTCTGTTGGAAGTGTATAATTGGTTGAATGGAGGCGAACATACTTGTTCTTCCCTCTCTGCTTCTGTATTTGCTTCTTCTTCCACCTCTACTGGGATTGATGGAATCAATGACAATGGCGGCGATGATATCAATGACAGCAACAGTGGTGTCACACTCACCCAACAACAAAAAAACGACTGCTATTGGAGAGAAGTCTATTGGGCCAACGATATTCAAACCTCTGACAACGAAGAGAATAGTACTCAGGCTACACAAGTCACCTCCACCGACGAAGACTGGCAAGATGAAGGAGTTGATGTTCTCAACATCGAAGCCAGTGCTGAAGTCGAGTGGGTTATGGTATTAGTGTTTGTGATGGTGGGACAGTTGGGTATGGTGATCGTCGCGGAGGGTATTATGAGATGGCTGGGTGTGTGAGGGAGATTGAGAAAGGTGTAGAGGAGAAAAGTGTTTTTTATATTGCTAGCTAAGAAATGCCAAACAAGACCGGGAGAAAAAAAAACGCCTGTGAAATGCTGAAAGAGCGTGTTACCTAGTATTTGTTATGCGAGTATAACAGACCAGAAAAGAAGTATAAAGCAGAAAAACACACCCGAAAATGAAGGAAACGACAGACTGAAAAGAAAGGAAAAGAAGCAAACAACAACACCCTCTATCGTTGCTTTCCCTCATACTCCATACCCTACCAACCCTCATACCCCGTACCCTTCCAACCCTCATCCCTCAGAACATCACCTATGCCCTCTAAGCAACTTCAATAAGCGCAGGACCAAACACAGCAGCACCAGCCACATCATCAACCGAAGCCAAAGCACCTCCCTTCTCAACAACAGCACCAAGCGTGAGTCCAAACAACAGATCAGTCTGCTGCAAAAACTCCGCGTCGAACGTAACTTTATCCCCCTCTCTCTTGACATTCTTGAGATCCTGCACAATCGGAACATTTTGTCCCGAAATCAACACAAATTCCAAATCCTCGTAGTTGTTGCCGCCTTTGTAGCCGCTGGCATCGAAACTGAGACTGATGGTCTGATCGCCAAGTCCCACATTGGGAGTCTCCAGAGTCAAAACACCAAAGACTTTCAAAGGGATGCCGGAAATATCACAAGAGCCGGGAACAACAAAGGCTTGATTCAGAGCCGAAAAGGCAAAGTCGCGGGCGGATGCAGTGAGAAAGGGTTGAGCTGAGGGAATCTTGCCTTGGAGACTGCGGTAGAAGCCATTTTGCTCTCCTTCTTGCCCGATGGTCGCAGCGACTCCTCGGACTACGCCTGCATTGTCGCCAGCAAAGATTGTAGCGATGTCCTGCAGAGTTCCCAACACCACGTCTGTGAATGTTGCTGCCAAAGCGATGGCGCTGTTGAAATCTTTGGTCGGGAATTTGTACTCGCAGGTCTTGAGCGGCACGGGCAATTTGTTGTTTGCATTGATCGCATGCAACTCTTCCTGAGCTTGGACTGCAATGAGCGTATCGAGGATGTACGTTGCATTGAGGTGCGCAGGAATTTCAAAGCCAGGGACGTTGGTAGTGATGTTGGTGAGCAGCGAAGTGAAAAACGCAACTTCGAAGAACTCATTAAAGGCGACTAGTTGGAAGTTTGTGAGGTCGTTGGCGGAGAAGGTTGGTTTGCCGGTGGCGTTGGAGAGGGTGCCGTGGGCGGCGTTGTTGACGTCGGTGAGAGCAGAGGTAGAGAGGTTGGGGAAGCCGTTGCTGAGGAGCAGGTTCTTGCTTGAGGAGACTTGGGTGGGGAAGCTTTGGTAGGAGGAGGCAGAGGTGGAGTAGTGGGATGAGGCAGAAGTCATGGAGTGACCATAGTTGGAATAAGAGGAGCTGTAAGAGATGGGTTTGGCATTGCTGAAGGAGGCAAGGCCGGAGAGGGCCAAGAGAGCTGTTGCACGGTATGACATTGCTGGATGTGGAGTGATTCGCTGATGGTAAAGAATATGATAGCGGACAGGTAGAAATTGCTAATCGGGTAGATGGAAGCTTGACTGTAGCACTGATTGAAATTGCTGGTTCGATGATATTCCTACCTTCTGCAGCAGATTCATACTGTTTATACTCATGACAACTTACTGTATACACGCCATTGCATGGGGCATAGCCACGTACTCAGCTACTAAGACCTGGTATAACATCAGCTAAGCGCTTCTCATCTTCAGCTCTCGTCTTGAGTGAGACGCGATCTGACAGAATGTCGAGAGGCCAAGCTTAGACAAGCACCACGAACAATAGCATTAAGCTATGTCAGACGTGCATGCATACCTACATCTTGCAAGGCGCAGCCAAAACGTCTCCATGTACGAGGTTCGTGATTGGATGCTCGGAAGTCGGTTGATCAGCTAACCTTGTGCTTGTATTTAGGTAGATCTCGAAGCCTGTTGGAATTTCTGACATGTTGGTGGCTGACATGGATCCCCCACTTCCCACTTCAAGCCGGGGCAGGACAAACTCACCGTTTCAAAGACTGAGATGCAACATCAAACCAAGTCTACATTCCAGATGTGGCTATACCCGAACAGCATCGCCGAGGGTACGCACATCAGAGTTGCCGACGACAGTTGAAGTTCGGGTAGCATTCATGCCGGACATTAACCAGACTTTGAAACAGGCTTCGAGCCCCACGCGGCAGAAGACGGAAAGATCAACGGCCACACAGCGTGGAAAAAAGGCAAAGGAAACAAAGTTATGCTTTTCTCCCAAGTATGTTACATGTAGCGAGAAGAGCCAACCAACAGCAGTGGAAGATTTGTGGGTATCTCTGAACAAAAAAACGGGCATGAGGAAAACGCAAAAAGGTAAAAGAAAGGCGCAGGTCCAGGCGCACGTGGCAAGGTGGGTATGGAGATGTAACCGCAGAGTGAGAGTACGAGGACGATGACCAGATGTGGCAGTTCCGACGTGCTCTCAATGAGCAAACGAGCCATTTCTCGCGGCGTCATCCGTGGCCCTGGTCTCGGCCTTTTCGCGACTCTTGCTAGCGATATCGAGCTCGGCGAACTTGTCGCGTGCGTTGGCAATGTTTATCCGGGCGGCATTGTACATGGCTTCTCCACTGCCCATGACAACAGCCAAATTTGTGTTCTCACTAAGACGAGTGATTAAGAACATGAATTCGCCAGTCTTGATCTGGAGCTCGGCAAAGTTGGCTGATCCGGCAGGCATGCCCGTGTGTTTGGCAACAGAGTGTTTGTGTGATTTGAGGATGGATGACAGGCGTTCGAAGCGATCCGGGTGTGGGTTGCCGTCTGCTTCGTAAGGGCGTGAGACGTGTGTGACCATGAGGCAGGTGGTGCGTTCGTAGAGGATAAGCTCGTGGGCGTCAATGACCTCAGCCAGCTGGCGCAGCAGATTCTCGATTGCGCCAGCATTGGGCACGAGGTAGTAGATGACTTGGGTCCAGGCCTTGTACAAGCTCTGGTCCCAGATGCTCGTGCCCCAGAAGTCGACGTGCTTGCCTGCATCTTGTTGGTCCCCTCCGAAGCCGTGTTCGACGCTGATGTTGCGGATTGCGTCGCTACGCTCGGCGAAGACGACATCGCGCATGTTGGACATGATCAGATCCATCTTGTGGATTAGGACAAAGATCTTTGCTTGGGGAGAGTTTTCGCGCAAGGCTTGTACGATCGAGGCATAGTTGATGAGGTCGGCATTGAACTCGCGCGATTCGACATCGAAGACGAAGATCAAGACGGCGACGGACGCGAAGACGCTGGAGCGTTGGTTGGTGAGATAGGATTCGGTGAAGCCATCCTGTCTGCGGCCACAAAAGTCAGCCTTGGCCTGGCTACGAAGCTCGATGTAACCCCGTGCACCAGCACCTTACCCTCCACAATCCCATAGGTTGAGCATGAGGTTGCCCATGAAGCGGATGTTACTGTGTTCGACGTCGATGGTAGCTCCCAGTCGGCGGACGTCCTTGGCCACGTAGTTGCTGAATACTATTGAGCGCATCGACGACTTGCCCGCGCCCGACTTGCCCATCAGCAGCACCTTGCGCTGCTTCTGCCGACGAGCTGACCCCGAGCTCAACATCTTGTCCGTCTGTCGTGTCTATCTTGGAGTGACCATGCTCAAGTCGCGACGCCGGCCAGCCTCGGTCGATAATGACCTGCGCCAAGCCATACCAACTTCCCTAACGCTATCCTTATCGGCGCAACCTGGAGGTAATCTCGTTCTAAACTTTATACATCCATCTAATTCAACCAATAGCTCGCGACACACTTGCGTATTGCTATACGGGTGGAAACAGGGGCTAGATCACTTGATTTGGCCAAGCGTGCCGATGGGTCTTCTACATGTCTGGAATGTGTGTATCAGGATCGAGACCTGCCTCTTTTGATTTCATCGTTATCTACATGCAGAGTATGAACGCTTTTCTAGCCCTGACAAATCTTTGTCGTCGGACTTCAGTATTTCCCCTCCCTCCTGGTTGATATTGCTGTTGTTGTGGAGCTTTTCTCTGAGCTCATGAGGTTTGGGGATGGGTTGGTGAAAACAAGCAGTCTATGAACAAAGTGCTGCTGAAGACTGGTGTTGATATGGTGCATGCAGAACAAGGACACAAAAACAAGGGTGAAAATAGACATAGGAACAAAGGGAATCATTAGAAGAAAAAGTAGAGAGAAGATACAATGTCTCCCCGTGAGAATGGAAAATGTGATGATGCTCAACAATCGGACGGAATAAAACGACCAGGCCTGCGGTGCGAGAGGGGTATCAATTAGAAGACGGTGCCATCCGACATTATCATGATCGGGGGTTCCTTGGTGTTGGGTCGTGTGACCTCTGCGAGTTCTCTGCCTGCCTGTACTGTTTGTTAGCGAGTATTCTTCTCTCCCCAAAATCTTGCAGTCTTGCTCACCTTCCAAGTGCCGGCCTCGAGAACTTGCGCCAGGCTCAATTTCTTGCTGCCTACTAATCCGAGCTGAGAGTTGACCTCGAAGCACAGCTCGTCCAGGAAGCCCACTGTAAGCGCTCGCCATTCCACAATCACATCGTCGTCAACGCTAAACATGGGAACGACTTCCATGTTGGGTTGTCCTTCCTTCATGGCGTTGATCTGGTATTGTTCGAGACCGCGCTTGGCATCCTCGGACTTGAGTGTGAGGAGTCCAGTGTCGATCAGGAGACCACCGTTGCGGTATTCCGGAAGTCCGGTCAGAAGCTCTGTACCAGCAAAATGCACGTGCATGAGCTTGGTCATTGGAACCATCAAAGAGTAGCAAAGCCATTGTGTGAGCTTGTGAAATGGCACAATCTTTTCCCAGGGGGCATTCGTCGCTGCCGGCATTGCGTTACAGTGCCAAGCGTCGCCGATCGAGACACCGTCAATCGTAGTGCGTGTGGAAGGCCAGATGGGTGCCAGACCGTCCATGAGGGCATTCCAGAGAGTTGGTAATGGGACGACAGGGACTGATGAAGCTTGAGTCGATGGGTGAGAAAGGAGGTAGTCTGCGAGGCAGGATATCAGTAATTGCAAAATTGGCGAACCATGGCCTCAACTCACCAAGTAGGTAGCCGGGTCTGGCCTCGATTCCAAAGATGTCCTGATTTTGCAGGGCGTCTCCGAGCTTGACGAGAAGGCTTGCTCTGCCTTCCAGACCGGCCAGAGGGTTTGCTTCTGTTACTTGCAAGCCCTTGGCCAGGTATTGCGCGTTGATCTTTTTCAAACCAGCACTGTCGACCTGGCATGGCTCGTCGGGGTTGCTGCTGAATGCGCCAGCCTTGAACATCTCCAAACTGGCAACTGCGAGACCCTCGCTGCGTCTGTATATCTTTCCAGACTCCTTGCTCTTGTAAACCCATTTTTGACCGGCACCAGCATCCAGTAGAACAGACACGAGGAACAGATCGATGAGTCTGCGAGTACGTTCTTGGTCGTTGACAGACTTTGGCCATGTTGCCATCAGCTGGTCAACTCTTGGTCTGCCGCCGACGTCGAAGTGCTGCCAACGGCCATGTGGGGGGATCGAAGCGTAGTCGGGAGCGTAATCTCTCTATCAGCCAAACGTTAGATTTGAGGCTCCGCATGTCTTTTTTCTTTTCTTTCCACTCGCAGTGAACAACTTACGTTAATGATTGAAACGACAAAGCGAGCCGTGTCGGCGAACTTTGTCATGTCGACATCAAAGTGCTTCGATTTGTTGCGCTTAGCTAGCTCGAAGACATACTTTGATCTCTCGCGCACAGCGTAGATGCTGCGCAGGTAGGCGGCAGGATTGAGAGCCGGATCAGGTGCTCTAGGGAGAGGAACATGTGGCAGGGAGGCATTCGCCGAGGGGTTGCCATTCATGGGCTTGCTGGAGGGCGACTTGTGAATTGAGCCAGCATCTGATCCAGGACCTTTGGCTGAATCTACTGCCGACTTTTTGTCCTTGCGACTAAAGAGACCCATTGCGTTGAATGTCTCTATCTCTGTGCAACGCTAGAGTACTGTCAAGAAGAGCAGTCCGCAGCGCCAGGAAGGATTTCTTGGCCGGCTGGTGGGATGGAAAGAAGAAGGTTGATCGAGGGTCGTGAGATGTTTCAGAGTTCAGAGTCAGGTCGAAGCTCAATGTCGGATGTTTCTGTTATTACGTCGAGTGCTTGGTATGATGACGGGCAGCAGCAGGCGGAAAAGAGAGGACAAGAAGGACGGGACGTCCGCGATAAAAGTAGAAAGTAGGGATAAAGAGAAATCAGTGGACTGTGGAGCTAGTTGGTCGACTACTGCCCGCGGGGACTTTTCACTGGTGGCGCCTTCTAGGAAGTAGACTGCGGCGTTCTCGTTATTGCTGCCCGTAACAATTTCAACGACCAGGCTCCCGGATCTGCAGTCTGGGAGAGCACGAGCGAGCATACTTACTCACCACCCGCTCCAGAGCTAGCCCGCCCACCAACGTCTTTTTCGCGACCACTCCTCTACTCGAGCGACCTCGACGGCTCGCAGCCACCGCGCTCGTCTTCACCGAGCAGTGATCTCCATCGGACCATTTCCACCCCCGTTGATCGCTCGCGGCCCGGCTACACTACCATTTGGCAGGGAAGGGGCAGAGTGCACATGTCGCTCCTTGCGAGCGAGCATTGCCTTTTGGAGGAACGGGCCCATGAGTGACTCGGCAGCAGCGGGCCGGATCTCTATTTAACGCGATCTGGACAGACCGCTGCGTGCCCTCCCTGCATGTACCTGATGATCTCTGACCATGCAGGTCACCCATAGCCACTCAGAGACAAGACGCCGTGAAAGGAGGCTAGATCTGCCTGTGACTCCTGCAGAGTGGCCATATCCTTCCTACACCTGCCTCTTAACGACTACAACTGTTCTTCATCCGTGCAGGCTGCTTTGGACGGAACAAAACACAGTAAACTTCTGAGACTGACTCAGTGCCGAGACTAACGACCGAAACCCTTACCTTCCTCTCCACGCTTGCGAGCCGTTGACGCTAGCTAAAATGGCACATGCGCCCAATAGGCAATTGTGGAAGCCTCTCAATATAATCTCATGGATCGAGTGGTGCACTACCGAGCCCGGGATGAACACCTGTACAGATCAATGGACAGCTTGTCCTAACGTGCTTTCACTGGGTGGATGGCGTCTTGTACATATATCTGTCGTTTCATGGTATTGGGCGCAGATATAGATTGGATTAAACATGTTGGGGGTGGAATTCTTGTATTTTGGCGAGACTCGGAGTCAAAAAGAGGCTCGAGCGCGTGTTTAAATATCGCATGACATGTGGATGCTCTTCTTCGCCAACCCACTTGAAGGCTATTAGACTCTTGCTGTTCCTACTTCGCGCTTGTGACCGAGATGAGACTCGGCCAGGGCAGCCAGATCGTGACATACATCGGCCGACGCGGAAATATGCAATCAAGTTGCAATGGTGAAAACTTGGTAGAAATTGGCATAGAGAAACCAGTCAAGTCTGCAGTGGTTTCCAACGCCTGTCCGCTCGTCCTAGCCTCGAGACGCCGTTTTGCTAGAAGCAAAGAAGGAAATCTCTGACCAGAAATTCATCCTGCGGAATTTCATGTTAGTCATTATGGTAGAAGACAATCGTCATGGGCGAGCAGGATCTGCTCTGTAAATGGTACTGTACACGCACAAAAAGGTCACGTAATCGACACTCACTACGTTCTCTCGGAACACTTCAGCTCTTCAACTCATGAGGAAATCGCGGCGCTTTTGCTCCTTCTTTGCACGTCGCTGCTCGTTGAAGGCCTTGACTTGCTTCTTGCTCAGCTTCTGATTTGCACGTTCGGCTTTGAGAGAGCGACCCTCGTGAGCATTGGCAGCGCGATCTACGTCAAAGAAGGCATTCAACTGGCGCTTTGACTTGTTCTCATCGTTGTGGTTATCCGCACTCTTGTCGGCGGCTTGGAAGGCTCCCGTGAAGCGGTTGAATGTGCCTGCTTGCTCGAATGCTGCAGTACGTTGCGCAAGGGCAGCTTCTGAAGCAGCCCACTCTTCCGTTTGATGTTCCTGATGCCACTTGGCATAGTCCGCGTTGGGATCAAAGTCGCCGTGGATCTTAGGGTTGTAGCCCAAGTATGGTTCTCCTGGAGGAGGCGGGGGTGCTGCGACAGCTTCGGAAGTGCCAGGAGCGTGTGATGTCGGACCAGTGCCTGGCGCATACTCCTGACTTGGAGCAGCGGTGGGAACTCGTGGATTGTCCCATTGCGACAGCCCGGTGAAGCGATTGAGGAAATACCAGCAGCCGGATGAGGGGTCAAGCTGAGCGGACCAACCGTCATCCTCTTCGGTCGGCGCAGGGAGAGGCTCGTCAGGAAGTGGTGGAGCATCCTCAGGTAATGGCTCGTCAGGAAGTGGTGGCGCATCGTCGTCGTTCGCAGGAGCGGTTTCGGTGTCGGCCATCTCGCCTTCTTCCGAACCTTCTTGAGACGGTGATCTTTCTGGCTGTGGCGTGGGTGATGTGACAGCAGGTGCTTCTTGCGAAGTGTCGCGCTCAGGCGCCGTCGCGGACACAACTGGAGATGTGTGGCCTTGAGATTCTGCCATGACTAGCGGATAGATCTTTGCTGTATATGCGTCAGTTATGACAGATGCTGCTTATGCTATGACACGGTGGTATTCGACCAGCGAACAGCAGGGTATGCGCAACGGTTGTCGTGATGTGCGACGATGATTGTGGTATGATGGGGTCCGGTTTGGTTTGTGCGGCGAGAAGTTGCGTCGGTGGCCGGCAGAACGACTTCCGCATCTGGGCCTTGTCATCGGATTCGCGAACGGATAGCCTCACTCTCAACTCTCCACAACCAAATTGCAGCGTCTATCTCAATATCATCTAACTGCTTTCATTGAAGCTGTTAGGGTTGATTCCCTGGGCCGTGTCTTGATCATGTGTCAACAACCATAGGAACACAGCAAGTGGAGACTATCAAGCATTCATGGTAACTGTCGATATCAGCCGGCACTTGCTATCTAACTTCCAATTGGCAAACTTGCACAAAGAACTCAATACTCTCTATGCTGAACCTAGCATGAGCCGCCCCACGCCATCTTGCTTCCGTCCTTCTGCTGCCTTCTCTCAATCTTCTAGCTTCAGTTTAACATTGTATCCCAAGCCTCGAACTCGATGAACAGGAAACGCTGCATCTGATCCGCCTTCTAAGCACCGTGTGACACAAGTTCCTTCTCCTGAACTACCTTTTTCCAGAATTGTTCTGGCGCTGCCTTCTGTCTCAGTGCTAGAGATGCCTACAGATTTCCGTGTGCCCATGCAAATCCAAACGGTATTCGGTCTTTTGCAGTGAACGGCAGAGACTCAACGGGCATTGGTATCTTGGCTCTTTGTCAGCATACTACAGAACATTGACACAAACGCTTGCATGGGGAGCTACGGCTCGCTCAGAAGGTTCTGGTTGCAGGAAGAATAGAATGCCGTTCGTACCTATACTAATGGACGCCCCTCAGTACATGGCGGGTCAGAGACTAGCTCTCAACATGTTTTCCAGATCGCACGCTTGACTGAATGGAAATAACAGTCATGCAACCTTCACGTGTCATGGACATGCTCCTCGGAGTCTGGTCCAGCCGCGAACGACATAAACATTGTGACTTCTCTATGCACCATCACTGGCAAGCTCAAAAACATAGACTGGGGTATGATCTATAACTCTTTTTCTCGTTCTCTGATTACATGATTCTATCATACAGCGAGCATGACGCATGGGTCCTAGTCTCTCCTGTTCTCGCATTCTTTCTTACACAATCATGTCGAACCTGTACCGCCTAATACTCCTTTTTGTCGAAACCCGGGCCCTAGAGAAATTACAAAGAAGTAATAAAGCGAGCATACTTTGCAAGGGCAAGGTGCTCAAGAAGCGGCCAAACACCCCCAAGGCCAAAGAGGAGCTGGCGACGATGATTCCGGGACAGCAACCCCTGGCAATCGTGCCCTCCATCCACCTACAGCTATCTCTGGCTGTTTCTTAATGTGCGTTCGAAATGGCGTATCTTCACCTACGCATCTCGAGGAATTGGGTGCGTCCAACTTGGCGTACCCTCAGGCGCAAACATGCACTA
This sequence comes from Aureobasidium namibiae CBS 147.97, assembly GCF_000721765.1. NCBI lineage: Eukaryota > Fungi > Ascomycota > Dothideomycetes > Dothideales > Saccotheciaceae > Aureobasidium > Aureobasidium namibiae. Next base: position 986,255 of record NW_013581204.1, read on the forward strand.
TTCAGTGCATTTATGCCTTGCGGCTTCTGGTAACGCGGCCGTTGGGGGTAGGGGCGTCACGGCCAGTGAAGTGAGCCTCACCACCGCTGAAGCGTCTTCTAGCCTCACCAACAGTGGGGACCTTCTCGTCCTTCATCTCAACCAGGGCGCTGGTGGCACGGTTGCGGCCCTTCTTCGTGGGCTTCTTGTAGGTTGCGGCGTAGAAGGAGAGGAAGAGGAGAAGGTAGGAGCTGAGGATCGCCATACCAGCGAAAGCGGCGAACTCCTCACCAGCGCAGATACCCATGTTGGGCATGTTGGGGAAGTATCTGAAGGTGAAGTAGGTGTATGAGGCGAAGTAAACGAAGCCAAGGTCGATGACAAACTGGGTGATTTGCATGACGGTAATGTACTTCTTCCACCAGATGCGGATACCACGTGCGGCCTGGAAGTAGTACCAGTACATGACGACGTGGACCATCAGGTTCAGGGTGATGGGGACCCATGAGACTGCGGTGTGGCCGAGAAGCTGGGTGAAGCAGAGGAGGGCGGTGGCACCGTGGTGGTAGGTGTGGAGGAAAGCTAGAGAATTGGTCAGCTCGTGTAACTGGGTATCGAAACGATGCGCGCTTACTCAGGGGCTTCTTCTTGAGGAAAAGGAAGCAAGTGTCAATCAGTTCGAGGTACTTGGTGAGGTAGTTGAGCTGCCAGCTGTCAGTAAGCGGATTCTGGCGCAGTGGAATTTGCTGCACGTACGTAGTAAAGAACGACGAGCTTGTCGGTCCAGCCACCCTCGTAGGCGCAGACAGCGTGGAAAATGCCGTTTCTGACAATCTCGGGCAGGAGCTGCTCAACAAACAAGACGAGAAGAAGACCGCTGATCAGGGTCAGGTAGAAGTTGTGGACCTTGAAGAAGAAGTTGAGCTTGAAGGGCTCGCGACCGCGCATGAACTCTCTGCCACCGAAAATGATGATGTAGTAGCAGACGAGCATGGTGGCAGTCTCCTTGAAGGTAGCCATGGGGGTCTTTCCAGGGACGAAGCGGAAGTCCTGGGGCTTGTAGCCCTTGATCGAGGTGAAGGCCTTCTCGAAGATGGGCCACAACTCGAGACCGAAGGGACGGTCAAGAGTGGGCACGCCGTAGCGGATCCATTCGGGGGTAGACATGGTTGGCGGGACTGGGCGGCTCGAGACGCGTATAGAGGAATTGGTTTACAGAGGCAAGTACGGGGCCGGCGGCCAGCAAAGGAGCGACAAAGGTGGCAACGAGGGGATTACCAGAGAGTGGAGAAGACAAGAATTGGACCTGGAGACAGGGTGGAGGGTGTTGAGGAGGAGGAAGCTTTCATTATAAAGGAGGTCGGGAGATTGAAATTTAATTGAAGCCGAGGGACGTCTGGCTTGGCAGCCTCGAGATGACATTTCACGAACGAGGCTCTACGCAGTACTCATGTCTTGGTGATTAGTCACAAGCAATTCCGTTCGTGGAATCGGCCAATGGTCATGTCTGGTTGCTTGTAATGCGAAAGGTGTTGCTCACTGTTCTCTGTTCTGTGTGACGATTGTTGTGCCAAAACATACAGGTAGTACCCAACAAGTTGGCTGACCAAAACACCACATGTTCAAAACAAACACTGTCCCAACCATTGGATCTGTTCCCACGAGTGAGTGGTCATACATATGACACTATAAGCAAGCAGAATATATAGCAAATCAGTCACATGGCCAAAGAGAAGTCAGAGGATGAATTGACGGGTGGGTTTGGATGTATTTAATAAGTGGTCAGAGTCGAACAGGGTCAGGACAGCGGCTTCTCAGGTGATGGTCATGAATTGCTTCTTGGGACGCTCGGGCCAAGCACTTCCGACCGCGAGTGTGCGATTGACATTGCAGCTTCCTGCCCTGCAACACCCTCTGTCGTCGACTCAATCCACCCTCCTCGATCCTCGCACTCACACACGACAATGTCTTTCCTCCGCATCGCCGCTCGCGCCGTCCGCGCTCCCGCACAACCCCGTATCCAGGTCGCATCGCGCATCCAGCGTCTCAACCAGGCCAGAACTTTCAGCGTCGCCAGCATCAAGCGTGCCGACGTCGACGCACACGACCCTCACCACGAGGAGAGCTTCGAGGAGTTCACCGCCAGGTGAGTCGCTCAGATATCCCCAACATCCGCCATACACTCTCCTTCCAGCCACCCAGGGACCACTCAGAGACTGCCAATTGCTTCCGACCCTCCACTCTCACACACACCTCTACGCGACCCAGTCCTTGCCAATTGCTGACGGTCTTCTTCAATCCAGATATGAGAAGGAATTCGAGGGTGTCCAGGACGTTTTCGAGCTCCAGGTACTTTCACACTGCTAGTCTCTCCGTCTGATCGCTCCCGAATCTAACCGAACTGTCCGACAGCGCAACCTGAACAACGCCTTCGCCTACGATTTGGTCCCCGCCCCCTCGGTCATCGTTGCCGCCCTCAAGGCCGCCCGCAGAGTCAACGACTTCCCCACTGCCGTCAGAATCTTCGAGGGTGCGTCATCCTATACCTCGCCAACTCCAACGCCATGCTGACATAACACTTCGTATCAGGCATCAAGGCCAAGGTCGAGAACCAGAGCCAGTACGACGAGTACCTCACCGAGCTCGAGAGCATCAGGAAAGAGCTCGGTATCGAGCTCAGAGAGGCCATGTACCCTGAGTCCTCGTAAATTATTCAAGTTCCAAACCTGTCGATAGAGGAGCAATCATCAACGCCATTCCACTGAAGAACGCCCGAAGCTGTCCGAAAGACGAGAGATGAAATGTATTATGTCCTTGGGTTCGAAGACCGCCGAAAGCAAAGGAGAGGCTCCTAGTTGGATCTCGTCTATCTTGTTTGCAGCAATGTACATTGTGTCAAAACCATGCTCTACCTCTGTTTCGATTACAGTTTCGCCATTTGTGTTCCCCAGAGCACGACACTAATGGTTATTTGAAGCTTGCCAACAATTCACGAGAGCCGAAAAAGTCACCACAAAGTCATTACTCTAAATCGCATCGACCAGCAGCCAGTCTATCTGATGCAGATTATACGCCTACACCTCAAGGTCTTGTGCTATATGTTCGACGTTCACCCGCTCGCGGGCTTCTTCAATACATCCGTTGCCACGTGGTTGGAAAAGGTTGAAAAATGGTCTGTACCGAGAACTCTGTTTCAAGCAACTTTGCTCCATGGAAATGGCAGTGCATTTAGAATACAAATCGCTGGATCAACGGTGGTGAAGACTGCCCGAGAAGATCAAAGCTTCCGTCGGTAAGGACTGTTGGTTTTCTCGGAATGCAAGATGTTATCTTGCTCAATCGTGTCTCGTGATGACTCTTCAGCGTAAGTTGTTATTACAGGCCTGTGAGTAATACTTCCCAGGTAGCAGCTGCAAAACATATTTAGATGGCTCTCATCGTACTGTTCTGAACGTTTCCTCTCATCACATTTCATCCTCATCCATCGTCACACACATCAACTTATCGACTATCAACCATACAACAATCACCATGAAGAACACCACTCGTCAAACATCCAAAGGCGTATGGTGCAAAAACAGCCGCAGAACGCGCATGTACGACAACCCCACCACTTCAGACGTGACCATCCATTTCAGCGGCCAAACCATCCACGCACACAAAGCCACTTTATCCGAGTACTCCGAAACCTTCTACCGCGCCTTCGAAGGCCCCTTTGCCAAAACAGCTTCCTACACAATCACCACCGCAGAATACGGTCCACAAGCCGTAGAAGCACTGCTCAAGCACATTTACTCTCTGCCCTACGAAGAACCCTCAGGCGTAGAAGAAGATCTGGATTGGTACCTCCAACTCTATCTCATCGCAATCGAGTACCGCGTCGACAGCTTCGAAGCCGAAGTCGTAGATCTGATTCGCGCAGAAGTGTTTCAGAGCAAAGAAGTGGCTTCCAACGAAGAAGTCTTCAAAGACCACTGCCAGAAAATCGAAGACTTGTATACCGCCAACGCACTCCCCATGTCCCTGTTCAACATGATGGCACGCCAAATCAACGCTCGCGACAAATCCAAAGGCATCAGAGAAGAAATCATCAGAGACAGAGATGTCAGAAGACAGCAAAAAGTCAGTTGTGCTAGGCACGACAGATTTGTGGATTTGCTGAACGAAGGAGGGGGTAAACATGGAAAGGCAGAATGGATGTCGGGGGATTTTGAGGAGGAGGTTAGGGAGTTGAGTAAGAGCGAGAAGAGGAAGCAGAACTATGAGAAGAAGACTAGGGTTAAGAAGCATAAGGCTGCTCGTGCTGGAAGAAGGGGGTTCTTGGAGGAGGAGTAGATGTGTTGTATCGTATTCTCACGGTCACGTGTAGTGAACTTGAAGGCTGTGACATGTCACGATATTTTTCTCAAGCAGAAGTGTCTTCGCGCAGAGTCATTCAGACAATATCTCTCTCTGGTTGCTGTTCCACTCTCAGAACATTCATGCATTGTGACAGCTAGACTAGCACATGGCGTCAACAAGAGGAGCGTCCAAGCATTACAGCTGGATTTCTATACTTTGTGTTGGCGTCTATGTAAAAAAGTTATAGCTTCTTCTCTAATCACGAGATATTAGCTTTGAGTATGTGCCTCCTTGACTCCTGTAAGGCCCCTTGGACCCGTACCCATGCGATAGTCCAATGAGCATCATCTCTAGATCTCTCCAGAGTATGCGAAGCGAAGTGCTAGATATTCGGACACCTCGCAACACGGGTCGGGGCGAGTACCACAGGGAGAACTGCATCATGGCATGACACATCTTTGACAAACTTCACCAAGAGCACGAATGAAGCTCTCACTTCTCCAAACTCGACTCGCCCATCTGACTCGTCACGCCCTCGACATCAGCCTTGTCTTCCTCTGTAGCCTCACCCTCTTCTGCCCTTGACTTTTCCTCATCTTCCTTTCCGCCAGCAATCAACAGAGTTGCGACAACCTCGTCCTTTTCCGCGCGCTCGGCCTCGAAAACGGGAAGGTGTCCGGCGGCGTTCTTGACCCAGACGTCTACACCACCGTCGATGAGGGCTTTGACGGCTTCGACGTGGCCGTTTACGGATGCCCAGTGCAGTGCTGTGTTGCCGGCTTCGTTCTTGCGGCTCAAGACTTCTGTTCTTGTCGAGGGGTCGAGTTGTGATGAGAGTGTTTTGAGGAGATCTGTAATACAAGTGTTAGTATACATTCTTTGTCTGCTGTTGTCGCAATATCTGTCGTACCAGCGTAGCCGTTGGCAGCGCAGTAGTGGAAAGGCGTGTTGGCATTGTCTTCGTCGACAGTGCTTTCGAGCAGGGCGGCAATACTGCAGTTGTGTTGTTGTGACAGTTGAGTGAGGTATTGCTGGAGTTCGGCGCTCTCGTTTGTGCGGGTCAGGTAGAGGATATCGTCGACCTCGTCGTCGCTAAGTTGGATTCTGGCTGCTTTTCCGGATGCCATATTTGGATTAATTCGTTCACAAATAGTTTTGGGTATGGAGTGATTGCGTATGCTTCGGAAGGTCGATGAATGATTCGTGAGTTGTTGCGAGAGATTGCGAGAGATTGAGTGAAGTGGTGTACAGTAAATATCAAGGTGGTGAAGATGGTGAACTTTTGGGAAAGATTTCTTTGGTCGAGATGCCTGAAAATGCGGGGGTTGGTATCTGATAGCGACGAGAAAAATGGAAAAAAAAGAAGAATAAATATAATGCATTTCACGGCATCTGGTACAATTTATCCTGCATCTCATCAACCTGAGTCCATCACGAACTACGGACTCAAGCGCTTCGTCTGGAGATCAACTTGGCTCTTCATTCGTATACCATAAATACAGACAAGCAGAGGTTGAATCTCGCGCTCGAATAGCCACGAGATGCATAAGCCGGTGCTTGACTTATGCAAGAGTCATAAACGGCGTCATTTTTATGACTCAAGGCCCAGCCACTTCAAGACATGAAAAGAGAATTCCCCACGACCAACCACAAGACTGCATGCAATTGGACTTTAGATCTTCGCCAAAAACCACCGCCCTCCCATTGCTATACAGTAGAGTTCACTCTTTACTGCCTTCCTTACAGTTCTATCCGGGTATATCAACATTCACGCAATCATGTTCCCGCCATCGGCAGGGTACAACCTCGATATCGAGGCCATCAGTGGCATCATGGGGTCCATCTCAATTGGTGAGTGCTGCCAAACAAGGCAATTGGTGTTGTCTTCAAGAGCATCGCTGATGCAATCATAGCCTGCTGGGTCGTCGTCTTCTCACCTCAGATTATCGAAAACTTCAGACGCAGCAGCGCCGAGGGTCTGAGTATAGAGTTTGTTATCATATGGCTCCTGGGTGATTTTGCCAACATCATCGGTGCCGTTATGCAAAGGGTTCTTCCCACCATGGTAAGCCAACGCCCACTCAGTCCCACAGAAATCATCCAAAGCTAATGAAACATTTTCCAGATCATCCTGGCAATCTACTACACATTCGCGGACATCGTCTTGCTGGCCCAATGTTTCTACTACCGCGGCTTCCACTTTAGAGATCCCAAGCCCGTCAAGCCTTCGGATATAGAGCAAGAGACTCCCACCGAGCGCTCTGCTCTTCTCTCAGCCAACGGCAACGGCACCAGCGATCTCCCTCGCGTTCGCTCAACCTCCTCTTTCGGCGAACGCTTCGTCAACGAAGGCGTCCACATGTCCCCCGCAAATCCCATGCACCCCACCCCCAAAGTCCACAGACCTCGCTCTGCCAAACGCAGCATCATGCAAAAACTGCTGTTCAATCTAACTTGCATTGTTCTGGTCGTTGCGGCTGGAATCGCCGGATACTACCTCAGTCCCTCGTCCAACAGCAACGAAACCGAGCAACAGCAAAACGACAACTTGCACTTCAATATCGTGGGCCAGGTATTCGGATACCTGTGCGCTGCACTGTACCTCGGCAGCCGCGTTCCTCAACTCCTGCTCAATTACCGTCGCAAAAGCACCGAAGGCCTCAATGCCCTTTTCTTCCTCTTCGCCTGCATTGGAAACTTGACATATGTGCTCAGTATCTTCGCCTTCAATCCTATCTGCCACCATGGCAAGCATGGACAAAAATGCAGACCTGGAGAAGCTAGTGCGATTTACGGCAGATACATTCTGGTGAATTTGAGTTGGTTGCTGGGGAGTTTGGGAACGCTCTTCTTGGACTTTGGCGTCTTTGCACAGTTCTTCATTTACAGGAGTATGGATGATGATGAAGAAGATTTTGAAGTCGTTGTTGCAGAGGAGGAGGATAGAGGAAGATCTGTGCAGTAGTTGTATGTGTATAAGATGTTATCATGTAGATGTAAAACGAGAAGGGAAAAATCTGGCACACAATGTTTTGGTACGAAACATGTCGTTGTATGATAGATTTCCAGATTGGATAACTAAAACAACAAATGGTCAGGCTTCAAACAAGAGGCCTCATGTACTGATTTTTCGAAACCAGATTTCAAAGACAAGGAAACTCGTGATATTGCTTAGATAGGAAACTATGTGGGTATATATGATTGACGATATGTGCTCTTCTCGAAACCTCGGAACTTTACTTGTCGTCAGTGGGAAGTCGACTGTATATACTGCTTGTATTAGAAGCATAACTAACACCCCTGTCCGCAGATCTGAGCCGTCTAATCGAAGGCGGAGGTTGCAAAAGCGACGAAGGCACACGCACACTCGAGGGCGCATACGCCGATGCCACAGGGAATCTTCTCGGTGCATCTGAGCTGACTTGCGAAGGGGCAGGGGTGGCAGGTTTGTACGGTACGTATGGCGTTGGGGCCCGTCTTGTCGAGTATAGATTCTTGGGCTGGATTGGAGGCATGTGGGCAAGCGGAGAGGAAGCAAAGGTGTCGAGCTTTCTCTCGGAAGAAGGAGTTTTGTTTATTAGTGGTGGAGCCATGTGGGCGGTGGGGGTCATGAACATTGAAGACACTCGTCGTGATGTATATAGACTTGTTGTCTGGATGGGTGTGATCTCAGACACAGGATCTCGCTGCGGTGAGGTAGGAGGTTGTTGCGGCACAATAGGAATGTGTCGCGATGATGACGGAGCTCGTCGAGGCACAGAAGGAGCTGGGTACGATATCGCAGGAGCTATCTTCGGCAGAGTGGGAGCTCTTTGTGGCGGGTAGGCAGCAGCTGCTGCCGTTGGCGGCTTTAGATCTGCCGACATGGCCGACACGATTGCCTTTGGGAGATGTTTTGGCGAGTAGAGATGTGTCCCGTGAGGCGAGGGCACATATGCCGTCGGCACGCGCGACGGCTGATAGCGAGCGGATTGTATGTATGCTGCTGGAGGTTGACCGCTCACACTGTCAATAGAGCTTGTTGCCGAGTGCAATGGACTCGGAGTCTTGGACAGCAGAGGAGACTTGTCGATTGACAATGGGCGTGCCGACTTCTCATCATTGGCATTCATCATCGCTCGTAGAGGCGATGATATCCGTATGGGTGACGAAATGGCGATCGGAGACAGCATCGAACGGCATTTGAAAGAGAGGGTTGAATGCCTGTTGACCATAGGAGTTGTCCTCCCAAGATCTGACTTCGTCAAACAGACACCAGTCTGTGTTGGTCCAAACAGTCCTGCTGCGAATGGATCGTGCGAAACATTATACGTGAAACACAGGACGAACGAAACGATACTATCCAAATCAATCTGGTCAGTCAAATCCAACGGCGACAGAGTATGGGGAAACACTTACAATGCCAGCATGCTGACAACTAGGGCCGCTCGCTGAGCATAACACACGCTGCCCTTCCTCCACATATCGTGTGTGTCATAACTGGCTGGCCGACATGTCGGCTGTCTTGCGAAGGCAAAGATTATGCTCAGCCCGACGGTTGTGATCCATAACAGCACTGCTATGCACGAAAAGAAAAGGGTTGTGACCTTGAAGATTGCTGCGGCTACTTTGGCCCATCTACTGAAGACCTTGTCCTGGAGCCGTGCAACCAGAGTGTGTAGAAGGACAACAAGAATGGATGTGCCGGCCTATGCATTGAGTCAGTTTTTGACCTGTGCGTTTACATATCCAGACTTGATCACTTACTGCTGCGATGCAAATCACGTCGGCGAGAAACAAAGATTTATCAATCTTCGAGAGACCGAAAAGAGAGACTTGAACTGAAAGAGGAAATAGGCTGGACCAGAGCAGAAGTTGAAGGGAAATCGTAATTAGAGTATTCGTAAAAGAGTGTCGCTTGGGGCTGTGTGTCGTTGGTGTCTCCATCCCGACACTTGCTGATGCGTTTGGTAATTATTCAGGTGAAGTAAAAAATGTCATCCAGGACATGTCATTTTTCCAAAAAGTACCACCCTGTTCTAGAAAGTGGCGGGCGCAGAGAAAGGGAGGAGCGAGGGAAGCAGAGGCTTGAATTCCTCAAGGTACGCGTCGCGTGCTTGCTTTTTGAACAGAGGCCTAAATCGACAGGTTGAACAATGTCCATGTTTGGAATGCTAGGTGTCAGACTAACTCTACGTTTTGGCCAGCAAGGTATCATGGTTTGCCTTTTTCAAGAAGGTTTGGTGGGTGAATTGAGGTATCCAGCCAAGTAAAGCCAACGCTACTGTCAGAGCTGCGTTTCACCACAGTCACTTGCCGGTCTAGGTGTTTCGCTCTTAAGTAGAAGCCCCAGAAACAGGACGCAAATTCGCCGAGAAGAGAACCTATCTTCGCATTCGTATTCCTACACACTTTGTCATGTTGAGATGTGTCAGGCACTACTTGCCTTGTAGCAGAGGAGTCTTTCAGCTGTCGTTGAGTACATAAGCGAGCCGAATGCCCACCTCTTTGACACGCGGAATCCTACGTATCCGTGTCGTTTCCGGATCCTTCTGTTGATCGCGTCTCAGCATGGAAGATCTAACATGGCATATTCGGAAGATGCATGGTGAAAAAGATCACATAAGCAGGTTGAACCGCTCGTGTGCAAGATTGGCTGACTGATGCGGCTCTTGCTGTCCCCCCCGCATGTCCGCACGTGGGGAACCTCGATCGAAGTCAAACGTCGTCTTCCTCGGTCCTTCGTGACTTGTACCCCTCATTGTACATCGAGACACAAAATGGCAGTCGTCACGAATTGGATCATGCTCTATCTGTGTCGCCAGTACCAACATCATGCCTCAGCAATCGCCCTACCAGATTGATATCCCAGCTACCGACATACTCTCATATGTCTATCCTGAAGGAACGGAGCCTTATGATCAGCCAATATGGATCGATGCCGACGATACCGAAAAGTCATTGTCACCCAAACAAGCCTTGGGTTGGATCAAGAGACTCGGCTTGGGTCTTGACAACCTCCAAATCGGTCAGGGTGAAGTAGTCATGATGTTTTCCACCAACCATATATTCTGTCCCGTGGCGTATCTGGGTGTTGCCGGAAGTGGACGTGTGTTCAGTGGAACCAACCCAGCATATACTGTCAACGAGACTGCCTTCCAGATCACGAACACTGGAGCCAAGATCATTCTTGTTGACCCGGCGCTTCTCGACAATCTCCTCAGGGCTGCGGACCAGGTTGGGTTTCCTCACGATAAGATTTACCTCTTCTTGGACGAGCCCTGCAAGACGCAGCGAGGAATTAAGGATTGGAGCTCTTTTCTTCCAGCACCGAAGGCTGCAGAGAACTGGCAATGGCACCGGATGTCTGCTGAAGAGTCAAGCTCCAATACAGCGGTGTTGAATTATTCGTCAGGGTAAGAAGAGCTGATTTCGACCTCTCGGGACATCTGAGACTGACTCCGACAGCACCACCGGTCTACCCAAAGGCGTGAAGGTCGCTCATCAAAACATCATCGCCAATGTCTGTCAATCATTATACATGAGAGAACTGTCACAATCTTATTCCCAAGGACAAAAACCAGCAGAGAGGTTCCTAGGATTCTTACCACTGTGAGTAATTGATAAACACAAAGGAGTAGATCGCACGACTGACTTGAAAAGATATCACGCCTATGGACAACTATGGTCCATCACTGCTGCTGCGATCACGCGAACGCCATGTTACTATATGAGAGCTTTCAACTTCGAACCCTTCCTATCGCACATCCAGCGTCACCGTATCACACATATCCAGACAGCACCTCCAGTACTAGTCATGCTGGCCAAACGACCAGAGACCAAAAAGTACGATCTCTCGTCTTTGGTTAATATCCTCTGTGGTGCTGCACCCCTCAGCAAGGAACTCCAGAATGAAGTCAGCACAAAATTCAATCTCAAAGTCGTTCAGACGTGGGGAATGACAGAAGTGACTTGCTCGTGCTTGCACGTACCCGGTGGAATGGATGACCGTAGCGGCAGCGTCGGACAAGTCGACCCAAACTCGACCATCAAGCTCATCGATGAAAGCGGCAACGAAGTCACCAAACCAGGCCAGCGTGGAGAAATTTTTGTGCGCGGTCCAAACGTACGTATCCAGAAGCAAGAATCTATTCTTCTGCAAAAGAATCTCACTGACTCGCCACAGATCACTCATCTGGGCTACTGGAGAAACGAAAGCGCCACAAAGGCTTCATTCGACAGTGACGGCTTCCTAAAAACAGGCGATGTAGCCATCTACGACGACAAAGGCTGGTTTTGGATCGTCGACCGCGCAAAGGAAATCTTCAAGGTCAATGGCTTCCAAGTCGCTCCTGCCGAACTCGAAGCAGTCTTGCTCGAAAATGACGACGTTGCTGATGCCGCCGTGTGCGCTTTGAACAAAGACCACGAAGACTTGCCTAGGGCATATGTGGTGTTGAAAGACGCAGCCAAAGGCAAAGTCAGCGAGAAAGATGTGGTCGAGTGGATAGCGACAAAAGTCGCAAAGCACAAGAGACTTTCCGGTGGAGTCAAGTTCATCGACGAGGTACCCAAGAGTCCGAGTGGAAAGATCCAGAGAGTTGTGTTGCGCGAGTGGGCCAAGAGGGATGCAGACCAAGTCACAAACATAAAAGCTAGATTGTAAAAAACATCTTTCAAAAGGTGATCCATTACCAGCAAGTCGCGATATCATCCCTTATCAATTCATCAAAAAAGTGAGTGAGCCTTGTCCAACAAACTCAAAAGATCCTCTATCTCGCCACTCTTCCCATCCCATCACCTCCTCGCAACCATCCACCTAGGCCACAACGCCCCTCTCCTCCAAGTCCCCTCCCTCACCCTCCCATCCTCTTCAACCACAATCTCCCAACCACCCGACCTCATCAACCTACCCCACCACTTGAGCAACCACAGAATCCCCGACAACAAAATCAGTGCTCCGATGGTAGCAAATACAGTAATGATGATGCTGAGTAGAGTATAAGTACTGCAATTACACCCCAATGTTGCGGTACGTAGTTCGTAGCGTTCAGAAGCCAAAGGACAAACAGGGTGCGAGATTGGGGACAGCAGGGTTCCTGACACGGGGACGCAGGTTGAGGACTGTGGTTGGGTTAGTTTCATTCAGAACCCGATACCCCCGACTGATGACTAGAGGTATACAACTGATCAAAAGAAGATACAGTCACTTACACTTGGACACCATCCACAATTGTGCTTGCTCTTGAGACAGCTCTTGCAGTCTGATTCTCGCCAACAGGCTTTTCTTCTGCTTGCCATGTCCATGATGTCTTCTACAACATTGATGCTTTGCTGTTGCTCCATGTTTTTGAGATGTTATTACTGTGAAAGCCTGATATTGGTGAAAAGATAATTGTAGTATGCAGAGGTTGAGGTGGCGTTGTTAGAGGTGAGAGTGTGCCCGTTTCTTGTGTGTGTTCCAAGCTATATCAATGACATCAGCGCTGCTGGTCACCGGAGATGTTCTCCTTCTCTCCTTTAAGCGTAGCTTTAGCTTCTTAATATCTAATCTCATAGATGATCTATAACATAGAACAGTAAAACCATAAGTTGACATCATTTTTTTATGAAAAAAACTACACCATATACTTCCTTTATTATCATAACATGCTATGATTTTTTCGAAAGATTCTATGGGTTAGTTTTTGTATAATATCGTGTGTAGTTAGACTAATGATATCGCCGACCGAAGCTTGGCTGCCTGCGAAGTATAGAATCCTCCTCCTGTTTAGGTGTTGAACAGGAACTGCTAACATGCCCTATTTGCTTAACACCTTGTCCTAAATCTAATCCGAGATATACGAGTACGAGTACTGAGTCTCGAACGGATATACTGTTACAAGCGCGTGCCTAATCTCGAGCTTATTTATGTGGTCTTCAATGAGTATGACTCACGTTGTCGTGAATACATCTATAGACACATCCCGCTCGATTGAATCACTACTGCACGACACGCACACGAAGGAAGCATCTATTTTAACCCAATATGCAACTGTCGCTTGGGATATTTGCCTGTAATCGACTGACTACCACTTCATTCGAGACATCACTGACTGGCTCTAGTAAGCCCCGTTCGTAGTGCTACACTACAATCGCTTTCAACGTTCCGGATGGGACAAATGCCGCTTTCCTACTCCAATCTTAGGAGTTCAAGAAGTCATGGGACCACATTCTCTCGAGATCTCGTCGTACTACAGGCAGTGCAATCGTCGTCCATAGCGAAGATGCAAACACTTCTCGATTCTGGACTGCATGTGGATCATCAAATGGACAAGATAGGGCCACCCCTCGTTGTCGCAATATGGAAGAATGACCAGAGAATGGTCGATTTCCTACTGCACAGCGGGGCCGACCCCAATGGGATGAGCTGGCTTCCGCCAGTCACTTTCCTGGCCACCGCGGCAGCGCTACCTTCGCAAGGCATTCTAGCAGCATTGCTAGAGCATGGAGCTCGCGTTGCCCAATCTGGAGCTTTACATGCTGCTGCGGAAGCTGGGAACATAGCTTCGGCGGAAAGACTGTTGTCGAAAGGTGCCGATGTAAATGAGATCAATAGACTTGAAATCTGGGATGACGAGAGAGACAATGTTGGCACTGCTTTGCATGCTGCTGCACAGCAAGGTGAGCATGGCATGGTAAGTTTTCTATTGCACCATGGAGCAGACAGAAGGCCTGAGAATGGCGACGGTCTGACGGCACTTGGTATTGCATGTCGGGAGGGAAACGCGGAAGTTACGAAGATCCTGCAAGAATATCCATAACCATCAACATGACCCAAGTTTGACGATCAGAAAAATGTATCCAAATCACCACAGCAGATACACATGACTCGTTCGCAAGGCGATAAGATCAAAAGGGTTGAGTTGTTGAAAGGATGGTGATCTACGAGTCAAAGTGTATCACACATCACCTGCTTACTCTGGTGCGAAGAAAAACCCGGGCAACCATCGAATCCACCCTGTCTTTCTCTCCTTTACCGATTCAAGCTCAGCAGATTCTCAACATACTTCCTGGCATCAATGCCGATTCCACCCGCCAACGCGCCAGCACTGCCCCATCCTGCAGTTCCTTGGGCACCCTCAGTGTCCGCACTGCTCCCTCCTCTAACACCAACCAGATTATACATCCCACTGCTCACTCTGCTCGCCATACCCTTGCCCATGCCACCCATCCCCAAGCCTCTTCTCTCGACAACCTGATCCCTAGCCTTGCGCACCAAAAACGCAGTCCTGCAATACTCGGGGCGCGGACGCCTTGCATCCTGTTCTCCGGGCTGTGGTATGCGCAACCACACGACCCACCAATGCCTGGTTGTCTTTGATGTCCTTTCCGTTTCTTGATCGTTGCGTGACGAATGGTGTAGAGTAAACAGGATATGCGAGTGGATGTTCAAAGCTTCCAAGCGTGTCCATTGGGGTGGTCCATCCTTACCTGATGAGGATGTTGAAATGGCGCCGGTTAGAGGTAGAACTTGGCCTGGCTCGGGGATGTTAGGCAAAGAAGTGTGGCAAGAGAGGTTTACAGGGTCGTAAACCAAGTCGAAAACAGGGCTGTCGCGAGGAGGTGAGTAAGGAGGGTTTGCAGTGTTGATGGATGTGGGCTCTGGCGGAGAGGTATGTGCTGCTGTTATGCGATCTGCCACTTTTTGCGCCGAAGTGCTGTTGAGCAACGATTTATACAACGGACGCAAGTGTTTGTGCAAGTCGCGGTAGAACGCTGTGATACTGAGGGAGGGTGTGCGTTGCTCAAACAAAAACACATGGATGAATGGGCGATGGATATACACCAATACCCTCAATCTCGACGAAGTATCATTGTTGACAAAACTGTCGCGCGAGTCCAAGTCATCGTTTACGGTGTCACCTTTGTCTGTCAATTCGACTTTGACAGTGCGTAGGAGGTTGCTTTCAGCTTCGGGCAATTCGGAGTCATTGATTGTGGTGTCGCTGTCGTTTCCGTTCTCTTCTACGGGCTCGAGTTCGAGGTCACCGCGGTAGCCGATGAGGAAGTGGCCTTTGTTCTCTTGTCGGCGTTGCCGCTGTAAAGCCGCCATTGCTTGGTAGCCGTCTGGATTCGGATCGAGATGTTGCATGGGAGGTTCGTCTTTGCTGTCGTCTTTTGATTTTGGGAAAGAGACGCCCTTGACGGTCTTTGAGCTTGAGGTCGAAGTACGGCGGGGGCCTTCTGGTCGTTTTGGCGATTCGGAGCGTTTTCCGCCTGATGCCAGACCGAATGTGAGGTATTTGACCCACTTGTCCGAGCTTCCTAGGTTCCAGTTTGAGGATTGTTCGGAGGGTGGTGGGGGTTGGTTGGAAGCGTTGGATTCAGCGGAGGCACTAGCTCTGTTAAGAGAGGCCTCTACAGCGCTGACAATAGGTGGAGGAATGCCGGGATGTGAAGCAACCTGGGTGCCTGGAGTACCGGTGGCATGGTCATGAGAGGCGATTCTGTCGTGCATCTGCGGACGAGGATCTGGCGGCAGCTTAATACCCTTCAACTTGTCAATAGCCTTGTTCTTGAGCTCCTCATCTGTAGCAATTGGTGTCTCGGACTCTTGGACTGGCTGGCGCCTGCGCTTCTTGCGGCGCTGTCGGTGGGGATTGTCCTTGACGCCGTAAGCGTGCTCACCGTAGGCATAAATGTCGCGCACCCAGGTGGAGATGTCACGGACTGAAGGACGTGTGATGGCACCTACACCGCTGAAGATGAGGCCATCAGGGGCTTGGGGTTCTGATCCGCAGCCTAGCCATGGAAGACCTTGACGAGCACCGTGAAGGGTGGTTTGAGAAGGATCGTCGATGTTGTAGTCTTCCTCGGGTGGAACAGCTTCGCCGAAGCGGTGGACCAGCAAGTCGACCAGGCCTTCGGTGCGATGCACCAAGTCCTCGAGCACCTCTCTATCTCCACTGCCCCAGTCCTCCTCGCCTACTCCATAGCCCAATTCTCCGCCTGCTGCAAGCTTCAAGCCTCCGAAGATATCGACAGCGGGATTGCCGTGAAGCAAGACGTCCCAGTTGCGGCAGAAACGAGACCAGAAGCGATCGAGCATGGCTGAGAATTTGTCTGTCGTGAGCTTGACGTACATGTCGCTGAGTGAGGGACCATGGTGGAGTGTAAAGACGCGATAGGCGGTGAGGATCTGTTGTAGGAGGAGAGGTGCCGGGCTGACCTCGCGCGACGAGTATTCGTATTCTTGGTCCTTGTTGGACGAGGGGAGACGTGTGAGGTCGACGGACTACAGGACAGAGGGTCAGCTGCGGATGAGTAGGAGATGGTAGTCAACATACAGCCAGGACCCACCAATCCTTCTCCAGCTCGTGCATCAGGACGCGCGATTTCTCGGTCTCGACGGCTTCAATGGGCTCGCCGTCGGAAAAGTTCCTTGGACCATGTTTAACACGCGAACCTCAGTTGGTCAAGCAAGCGGCTGGTGGTACCTGGCGAAGCCTGCCATGCCTTGGGCAAGGCCAATCTGTCGTAGCTTCTCATTCTCGCTCAGTCGCTCCTCGTCGGCCGTTGCTTTGGCTTTGGCGCGTCCATCCCGGGCTGATCGCGAATAGTAAAAGACAACTTGGTCGCCGAATGTCTCGTCGGTCGGGCCCAGCGGCGGGCTGTAGATTGCGAAAAAGGACAGTTGCGCCGGCGTGAACTGCTCGGCGTCCATGTTAAGGTGTGCCTCTAGTCCATTGGCGACGTCGATGTGTCGTGCTTGAGCCTCCTCTAGACTTCAAGCCCTCCGCATGCGAGAAAGGGTGACGTCGATTCGCGCCTAGACTCGATTCATCATAGAGATCGTGCAACTGCATCCGACGACTTTCTCTCAATTCCAATATCGTATCAGGTCCAAGTCTTCTTTCCTTTGTATGTTTTGCATCTCACTTCAATGTCGTTGTCTTCTATACCAAACACGGGTGTTGCCATCACCAATCCTCTGGTCTTGTACCGGGCCCTGCTCGCGACCAACCGTATAACTCAAGATCCTGCCCAACATAGACTTGGTAAGTCTTTCGGGCATTGAAGTTGTTTGTCTGTGTACCAACCTCCTCTAGCTATCCACCTTCAAAAACTATATGAGCGATTGAAAGACTATGAACCCACTGTCGAGTACAAGCACAGACTCGATCAGATAACACGCGCCGTGGGACCCTCAGTAAACACAAATGTAGATCCAGATCCGACGAAACGAGGTGTCTGGCAAAACCTCATTGCCCAAAGAGAGAAGCGAGACAGCCTGGCTCTGACAAAAGTCCTCACCAGCCATGAAGCCGCCATGAATCTCGATTCGCCTCGAGGCCTCATGCTTCATGGTGAAGTAGGCACTGGCAAGAGTATGCTAATCGATCTTTTCGCTGACTGCCTGCCAAATCGGAAGAAGGCTCGTTGGCACTTCAACACCTTTATGCTAGATACTTTTGCCAAACTTGAGCAGCTGAGGAGAAGCCGCTTGTCTAGATCACCTCAAGCCGCTGGTGCTGATGTGGAAGAGCATTCGTTGCTCTGGCTCGCTCGTGATATGATCAACAACTCGCCCATCCTTTTCCTCGACGAATTCCAACTACCGGATAGAGCTGCCTCGAAGATCATGACCAACTTGATGACCTCCTTCTTCCAACTCGGCGGTGTGCTTATAGCAACGAGCAACCGCATGCCTGAGGAATTGCACAAAGCCGCTGGTATGGCATTTCCACCACCTTCGCGCTTGCAAAGCATAACCCAAAAACTGGGCTTGGGAAAGGCTGCCAAAGGCAAGAGTGAAAACATGTTTGCTGGCCAAGGTGAATTTGCTGGCTTCCTCGAGGTTCTCAAGGCTCGCTGCGAGATTTGGGAGATGAGCAGCGGCAAAGACTATCGCAGATATGAAGCCAGCTCGCAAGCACCTCCTCCTATTGCCGAAGAAGACCGATTTGAAGATGTCACAGACCTGGAAGCATTTGAGAGCGACTCTGCCATCTCTGCTACTCCGCAAGAGGCTGCAAAGGAAACTTCAGAAACACCAGTCGAGACCACACGAGCACCTACCTACTTCCTGATCAAACCCGAACCCACGGCATCAGAAGAAGAACAAGCAACCTTCGCCACCAACCTCGCACAAGTCGAACAAACACTCCTCGGCACCTCTTCCTCATCCATAAACTGGCAACCCTCCAGCCTCCGCGTCTACGGCCGCACCATCCCCGTCCCTCGCTCCCACGCCGGCATTTCCTCCTGGACGTTCGCTGAACTCTGTGCTTCGGCTCTCGGTCCCGCAGACTACATCACCCTCGCCTCAACCTACCACACCATAATTCTCTCTTCGGTGCCCATCCTCTCTCTACTTCAGAAAAACGAAGCCAGGCGCTTTATAACGCTTCTGGACGCCCTCTACGAGGCTCGCTGTAAATTACTCATCACACACGCCCACGCCGGCCCTGATGAAATCTTTTTCCCCGAAAAGGCCGCAGGAGCGGAAGCACAGCAAGATGCAGTCTACGCCGAAACATTCGCAGAAGCATATCAAGACGCCACTGCTCCCTTCCGCCCCAACATTCTCTCTTCCAACCCCGATTACTCGGAGCCTTCTTCGCAACCAGACTACACCCACTCACGCTTTTCGCCACTGCTTGCCGCAGACTCCCTCGAAGATGATCCACCCAATCGCATCAGACGCATTTCAGAACGTGAACGCGGACCCGTAGACCCAGACGACGATTTGAGAATGCGAGGATTGCGCCAAGGCAACAGCGGTCCCGATTTCAGCAATGTGCGATCTTTCACCGGCGAAGACGAACGCTTTGCCTATCGCCGCGCTCAATCCCGTCTCTGGGAAATGTGTGGTAGGAAGTGGTGGTTGCGCGACGAGGAAAACTGGCATAGACCTCTTGCTGCTTCCATACGCACTTGGGAGGTTTCTGCACCTTCTGTTGCCCTCCCTTCCTCTGAGCCTTCGCATGCAGAAGCGGGTAATGATGCAGTAATGGGCGATTCGAGAAATGTGGATGAGGTTAACGATGAAGTCATGTTTAGACATGGAGCGAGTCCGTTTAGACGGTCTGAAGAGCCGCCGCCTAAATTTTCTTGGACGCACATTTGGGGCACTATGAAGTGGGGCAAGAAGGCTGGAGCTTGGGGCCAGGGTGTTGAGGGCTTGAAGGATAGGAAGAAGGAGAGCAAGTAGAAACAGTGACAAGGGCAAGGCAAGGTCGAAGTTGACTGGGAAGATAAAACGGAGTATCTGGGGTTTGTATACACACAGCTTCATTTGTTCTAGATGTGGATATGTATTTGTGTATGTATAGCAAGTTCGAGTCAGCAACAAACATCATTGTACGAGTAGATTGTTTATGATGACAAGAGCAAAAGATTGTAGTTTCCGAATGGAGATGTAGACCTTAAACATGGACCGATATGCCCACGCTTCCCTTGAAAAGAAAGGAGACATGCCGGTGAGTAGTAGGACAAGAAGTTTAGTCTTCTTTGCACTTAAAATTGGACAAGGCCACAGGAAAATGGGCGAGGTCCAGAGTGTGGCAAAGTGAATTGTGTAGAAAGGGAAGGGAAGGAATACGAACAGATAAGAGAAGAGACGGAGATAGAGGCGGAGAGGGGGAGAATGCGAGGTACGAAGAGCAAGAGGTGATGCTTGGAGAGAATGGTGATGGCCGAAGGATAGAGACTAGAGTTATACAATGTCAATTGAAGATTGAGAAGTCAGTTGCTGATAATCAGATGGATACACATTGATGGTCAGTCAAAAAGAGTGGCAAGCGGAAGAGTAGACAGAATGCGGGTATCTTTCGTTCATCAGCCAGAGCTGGACGAGTGCATTCCGTAAGCTATGTCACAAGACACTGTGTATGATCTGATGCCAGAAGCAAAACGACAGGAAGCAGCAGCAGCAGGCAGGGCGAGAAAAAAAGAAGACGCTCTAGTATGCGGGCGAGCAGACAGGGACTGGTGGTTTGGGTGTTTTTGGAAACTGTTTTTCATTTTTGGTTCGCAAAATTCCCATTTTCGCCAAAGCCGATCAACCCGCAAGCATGTATGATTTGTTGACACCAGGTGTAGATGATGTGAAGAGAGAAATCTTTTTGGTTGTTGCTTGTTTCCGCCGCGCGAAATAGAAGAAAGCGTAAGAGTCGTAACAACGCAGTGGGGGGGAGCGAGTTGTTTACGATCTGGGCTTCTCCTTCTTCTCCTTCCACAGAGCGGAGAGACCGACACCAGAGACCTTGACGACCTTGAAACGGACACCAGGAATATCACCCTTGGCCTTGCCCTTGCGACCGAAACCGGCGAGAAGGACCTCGTCGTTCTCGTCGACGAAGTTCAAGCAACCATCGTTGGGGACTAGTGGAACTAGATGTTAGAATGTGCTGTGTGCGCTGTCCTTATGGCGTCCTTCACATACCGAAAGCGGTGACCTTCTTGCCGTTCTTGATGAGCTGGACACGGACACACTTGCGAATGGCCGAGTTGGGCTGCTTGGCCTCGACACCGACCTTCTCGAGGACGATACCCTTGGCGTGCGACGAACCACCGAAGGGAGAGGACTTGTAGGCGGTACCGAGAAGACGCTTCTTGTAGTTGAGATCGGCCCAGCGACCCTCACGGCGGGTGTTCTGGAGCTTGCGGGCGGCGTTCAGACCTCTTGGCTTTCCTTTACCCATGATTGCTGCAGACGAGGTGTGTTAGTGGATGTGCTCTCTCGAGGATTGTGTTTTGCAGTGGCGGGCGCGCGCGCGGTTCGAAGGAGAGCAATTGTCGATGCGGCGAGAAGGAAGCGGTGTCGGTTGTGGTGTTGACGGGCTCGGGGAGGATATGGAATGGACACGTACCGGTTGTCGATGTCGGTGGATGTCGATATCACAGCGTCGGTCGCGAACGAGAGATTCAAAAGAACGCGGCGAATTCTGTGCTTCTGTGGGCGCGGCGGATTTCTCCGTCGTGCGGTCGGCCACACGCAAGCGATGAATTCTTGCTTGGCGTTGTCAGACTGAGTCCAAGCCACAGCCCATCAGCCACATCGATAAGCTGCTTCGCTCACAGTCTCCACACTCTGTGCCCTCTTCTCACTCGTCGCTCAGTATTCATGCACGCCAACATCCTGCTTGCTGCACTGTAGCTCTGGCAACGCTAAGTATCACTTGCGATGGCAATCTATTTTCCTTTCCCGTGTCGTCTTGCCATGTCTGCTTGCTCACAAGCAAGATTAGACAATAATAGTCACTCTTCTCTGTCGCTATTGCTCTCTCCCATGTTGATGTGCTTCTCCAAGCTTACGAGACCTTCATCCCAAGCTCAAAATGCGTGATACAATGACTGGGCTTCTAGCCCTGCCTTCTGCTCTGTTCGCCATCATCTTTGCGACACCATCTTACAGTCAAGACTGGCCTTACAACTTACCGCTCAGTGCGAAATATTATCCTGAACACGAACACCACATCAAACGAGATCTCGAAATACAGCAGAAACTCAATACAGCCACACCATCTGGTGTTCGCAAGATGAGCGACCATGAAGGAGAAAAGTTCTTTCTGGATTACTGGCACTTTGACGAGCAGACATTTGAGTCCATTGAGATGGCTCGGCCTCTAAGCGCTCGACGCTCGGTCAGCTCTGCAGCACTGTTGTCGAACATCTCCACCGTTGAAGAATTGCTCCCACCGCTGCTCTTGCATGCAGAACCTCAACAGTTTGTTCCATCTCACAGATTCTTTGGTCGCAGCTTATCCGAACGGGCATTTCAATGCCCTACTGGGACCAACAGCTGCGCATCGATTGGATACCCCAACAGCTGTTGTGCTACTAGCGAAACCTGCATCTCGCTCCCAGAAAATGATGGAGCAACGATAGGCTGCTGCCCGGATGGTGCAAACTGTAATGGTCAGATTGGATTGTGTGATACTGCCGCAGGATACACGGACTGTGAGAATGAAAATGACGGTTGCTGCATTCCCGGCTATACATGTCAGGGTGCTGGATGTGAGCAAACTAGACTGATCTTGATGGTTTACTTTTCCTAATGTGACATCCAGGCATATATGCATCGACCGCTACAACCACTACCACGTTACCAATAGTCACCGTGACTACTGGAGCTTCATGGTCAACGTTGTCCGATAGCACGACTACCCAAACCTTCGTTGTGCCAGCAAGTTCTGGCTCACAAACGGCTTCGGTCTGCACTACTACAACTACTCTAGTAGTGACAAGTTCTGGAAACGCCTTGACAACGACGATTGTTGAAACGACGACCATACTTGCATCTTCGGGGGCATCGACGACATCGTCTGTCTCTGAAACTCCGACCAGCCCTTCGTCTTCGGGCCAAGGCCCATTGACCTGCAGTCCTGGTTTCCAAACATGTCCAGCAAGTCTTGGAGGCGGTTGCTGCCATACTGATCGAGCCTGTGGTTCTGTGACTTGCCCTCCGTTGTCTACCGCTGCTCCACCTGTTCTGCCAACAAGTGGGTCTGGGCCAGTCTCAACTTCAGCTCTGCCGTCAAGCACCGAGTCCCGCAAGACTACCTCCACATCAAGTACCGTCACGTTTTCTGGCTGTCCGACTGGGTTCTATATGTGCTCAGCATATTATTTGGGCGGATGCTGCCGAGTCGGAAGGAACTGCGACACGACTAGTTGCCCTACTTCTGCAAGCACAGCTGTGGTCACAAACTCCGGACTGACAGTGATCGCTCCTAGCGGTGCCAGCTCTGCAGCTCTCACTGGACACTGTGCGAACGGTTGGTTTAGTTGTCCGGCCAGTGTGGGCGGAGGATGTTGTCCATCTGGCTATGGTTGTGGGACAAGCTGTACGGCCATGGCTAGTGGACAGAGCAACGTTGGCAAAGAAGCGCCTAGTGAGGCAGCAAATGCAAGAGCGTGTGGATGGGTTCTTTTGGGCTTAAGTGTTATTTCGGGGCTTGGAGTGGTATTTCTATGATGCGTGAATATCACGCACACAACAGTACAAGACTCGTCCTGTACTCGAGTCTCGGCTGATCGACATAAGCGACCTGTTTGTGGTCTCAGGCATGAATGGGAGGGGAGAATGATGACTCGATGCAGAATGTAATATATGATTCAGACATTGGCATTAACAACAGCAAAGCATGCCGACGTCACGCACTTTCACATGTACTCGCTCAAAAGCAAAAGCAGCCGCGTGATGGAGAGTGTATACAGGTAAGTGTAAGCGAGCACTCGGGAGGCTTCAGAGAAGGTACAAAACGGCGGGGTACAGGCCAATCAGACGGCGGTACAGTAATTCACGCTGCTTCTTCCTGTTACAAAAGTCGACCTCTATCCAGCTCTTTTGCCCACGCCGCCGCCGCCGATTCTGTCGAAACCACTGCCCAACAGACTCCTGCCGAATAATTGCACCCAAAACCAGTCTCGACAGGCGACGGCGTGCCCGCTCGAATCGTCGTCCGAAGCTCGACTAGCGCCCGCTCCCCATAAATCTACGACTAGACCTCGCTCACGAGCGAACCCAGAGTCTCGTACGCCCTGCTGGAAGCCTGTAGAGTCTTGGAAGCCTGCCGAGAAGCACGTATACCGCTGCCTTGCTTAGTCGTCGGATCCGCCGAGAGCCAATGGAGCGCAGCTCGCCGCTGGTTCAAAAGCGCGCGAACTGAAAGACATTCTTGTCTTCAGCAACATTTCTACCGCGAACCACCCGCACCTCGCACCACCCAGTATGAGAGACTCCAACTCTGATTCGGAAAAGTCCCACAACGAGCAGCACACGCCCACTCAACCACCTAGGTTCGGCATTCTGGAGTATGAGGCTAGTGATGATGTCAAGAGATGGGCTAGAAAGTGGAAAACAGAATTGGCTTCTATGTCATCCAGCGTCCTCTCTACCTTTGTAGCGGTATGCTCAGTCGCATGATCTGGCTCTTGCTCTGCCTCGACACTGACGGGTCTTGTGCAGTTCCCTCTCGACTTTGCGAAAGTACGCATGCAATCGTGAGTAGGCGTCATGACTATCGTGCGCGCCACTACTGATCACTTCCCAAGATACGACACTCGCTTCCTCGCAACCGTAAAGGATGCTTACCAAGTCGAAGGCCTGCGTGGTTTCTGGAGAGGTATGTTTCCATGCTGTTGGGCATTGCCTCTACCTGTACTGAGCTCAATTTGCAGGTGTTGGTACGCCAATGGCCAGTGTCACACTGGTGCGCACCATCTCTTTCGGTCTGTATCAACGCTCTAAGCATGTGATTGATCACTACATGACCCAAATGACTGGCCAGTCGCCTCTTGACTTGGCCAACCAGAAAGGCCAATATCCTACTCTGTCGACTATCGCTTGTTTCAGTAGTGCTGGAGCAACCGCTGGCGCTGTCATTACATTCATCTCTTGTATGTTTATCTCGGCAGTCATCTCGAACAATTACTGACTTGAGCGAAGGTCCATTCGAGCTCATCAAGCTTAACGCGCAGCTTGCTGGAAAGATGAAGAGAGAGGCGAACCCTTCGGATCGCCCTCAACCAATCAGCGACCTTCGCACTGGTGCTTTCAGAACTGCCCAGCAGCTTATCCGTGACCGCGGCATTCGTGGCTTGTACTGCGGCTATCGGCTGCATCTTGGTGAGTATTGACAACATATGATCCTGGCATGTCCGACTACGACTAACAGAATGTTACACAGTCCGCGATACCATTGGCACGGCTATATATTTCGGCACCTATGAAACCGTCAAGCAGATCCTTTCGAACGCTCGCGGAAACGGACCTGCCGAACCTGGTGCCGTCGCTCTTGCTGGAGCAACTTGTGGCATCGTCAGTTGGGTATTGGTATGTTCAATGACAGATCAAGCGTTATATTCCGATGCTAATCGAGGTGCAGATCTACCCCATTGATGTCGTCAAGACTCAGTTCCAGAAGCGCCAGCTGGAAACAGGTCGCGCTCAAGTCTCGCGTCCCAACATCAAGTTCTTCCAGCCTGGATCATACAGAGGTAAGCCAATTCAAGCTACTTGCTCAAGCGCACCAACTGATGACAAGACAGGCCTCGGAGTCAGTGTCGGACGTTCGGCTCTTATCAACATGATCTTCTTCTCCTCATTCGAGCAGATCAAGAAGCGCATTAACAACGCGGGAGACATATAATTGAGTGTCTGAGAAATGTACATGTGAAGCGAGGCGTCATACGGGAAAGGGAGGATCATTTATTTACGCACGAAACGATTGCGCACGAAACATTGCATGGAAGGAGTTTTCGCTGGAGGGCACGAGGTGGTCAGAAACGACTACCTCAGAAGCGGCGTTATTCGGACACACGAGCTGTACTATACTAGGGACATTGCTGGATACGAGGGATGGAGAGAGAGAGATACGGTCATTGCTGAATTTCTAGGCATCGCTTTCTTTTTACTTCAACTATACATCGGAGATTATCTATTCAATTCACTACTATCTGACCGTTCAGTTGCTCGTGATACTCGGATATGCCAACGGTGGTTGCTACAGCTTGGAGATTGCACAATGCTATAAATCCCACAACGGCTCGATTAAACCTCGTGGTTGAGCGGCCGTCTGTTCGTTCCAGGACCTTGGCGAGACCTGACAACCGAGCATCATGTACAATAATTCGGTCCTACAGTTACGAGAAGTAACGAGTAATCTCAGATACATACTTATCGCTCTGCTCCAGAAACAAGAAAATATGTAGATGACACAACCGCCGAGTCCGAGAGGTGGCTGGTTCGGCTGCAAGCACGCGTCAAGAAAGCCGAGTCTCTTATCGTCATCAGAAAGAGTGGACACCCTCGTACTTGAACATAGCCTTTGCCTACGAACCTCAGCTTTGCGGGAATGACCGTCATAATGCCAGGATCCTGTCGAGTAGCGGAGACGGTGGAATAAATCGAGTGCTGGGGCAGGTTGGAGGGCCAGAAGCTAGCGAAAGAAGGGTTCGGATTTGGGGGGTTGCTCTGGCAACATGGGTTGACAAACTTTGTCCAGGGTGCAAAAAGGTGCCACACTTTGTCAAAGGAGCTGTGGCTGCCAATTTATCCAAGCATGCCTCTTCACTGCTTGCTGCTCGGCGACGGGTCAATATAATCAGGGCCTAGACGTTGGTATCGAACGGTGGCTGGTGCCTCTCGTCTACTACGTGGGAGTGGATACCCACCCATGTTGCGTGACGAGCTTTGTTTACTCTGAGGACCGGAATGACCGGGCGGTCGCATCTGGGTGGCCCTTGTTCAGCTGCAGAAGAGCCCTGTGGCCCTCGATTGATTGGGTTTCTTCCTTTGTCTTGTCCCCAGCCATCTATTTACCTCCAAGGTACCTACCTAGCCACTTCTTGTCTCGCCCTGACACTACTATCTCGCCCTTCCGCGTCCGCTCGTTCTGTGGAATTATTGCGTCCGCGACCAAACTACCGAGACAAGCGGCCATCACGACTCTGACAATGTATACGGATTGAGGGATCTGAGTTGTGATACACTGTCTCGAAAACATGTCAAGACCGGCCCTTCCGAGGCATATAGCCGGACTTCTTGCCCTCGCAGTCGCCCAAGTCTCAGCACTGGATCTACCATACAACCCGACACATATCGTAATACCTGAGCAGAACGACCAAGACGACCAAACAGTATCCTACGCATATATCCTACAACCGAATGCCAATGGCCAAACCAGTCTACTTTCGCTCGATCTCACCAGATCGCTCCAGGCTTCAAAACTCTCCTTGACGACGCTATACAACTCGCTACCATTTCTGTCAGCGACATCAAATCGGGTATACACACCACTAAAGGGAAGCGAACAGAACATTACTGTCGTTGCTGGCGACTGCTCTACAAGTGGCGATGCTCCTGAAGTGTGGACCTTCATCCCGGCTACAAATGGCAAGAATGGCAACGGAACATGGTTACAAAGCACACCCGCAGCAGCTGCAAAGAACAAGGTCCACGGTCCCGACTTTCTGAGCTCAGGTATCGCATTTTCCGACTTGGCCAAGGGTAATGCTTCGACGACAAGTTTGTATGTGTTCGGAGGAATGTGTCCGCTGGCCAACGCTACCGACGAGACCTGGATGTCTGCAGCAAACTACACTAACCAGATGATGACTTTCTCTCCGGAATTGGACAGCTCGAAGCAAGTCGCTTATACTCCTGCCTTTCTGTCCAGCAAAGGTCCACCTGTCGCTGAGGCTGGCTTCAGTATGACTCCCTTGGCCCCTGCATTCTCAGATAACTCCAGCAGCACTCAAAGCGCGCGTCAGAGTTTCGTACTGGTTGGAGGCCACACTGGAGCTGCTTTCATCAACATGTCGTCCGTAGCTCTGTTTTCCCTCCCCGAAGAAACCTGGACCTATCAGCCCGTGGATCAACCTTCAGCAGCAAATACGGATCTCGCAGTCAGAGGGGCCATCACGGCCGTCGAGCCAAGATCAGGACATACTGCAGTATTGACTGAGGATGGCAAGAGCTTGATTCTGTTTGGTGGATGGGTTGGGGATGTCACAAATGCTGCCTCGCCTCAGTTGGCCGTGCTGGAACTCGGTTCAGGCTATGGAGGCGATGGAGATTGGGAGTGGTCGGTACCTCTCCAAACAGCTTCTGGTCTGTCTGGAGCAGGTATATACGGACACGGCGCAGCCATGCTTCCTGGTGGAGTCATGATGATTATGGGTGGCTACAACATTCCCACAACATCATCCAAGCGTTTCCTGCGTCGGTCGACGTCTACGTCCAACTCGCAAAATCTCTTCTACAACGTCACCTCGAGAACTTGGATACAATCTTACAGTCCACCTCCAGCAGTCACATCAGACAGTGGTTCGTCAGCACAAGACCAACGAAAAGGTGCGCTCACTACAACATCTCAGAAAGCAGGTCTTGGTGTCGGTCTGACGATTGGGGCCATCGCGGTCGGTCTCCTGATCATCTTCTACTTCTGGTACAAGCGTCATCTCAAACGAAGACGGGATGCTCGCGAGAGTGACAGAGAACGTCTGTACAAGCAGGGAGGAAATGGCTACGAGCAAGCTTGGTTCGGCAATACCAACTATGAGCCTTATCGTAGCAGCACCACTTACGAGCCCTACAACGCGGATTACGCAGCTGGTGGAGTCTGGCAAGAGAAGGATGAGGATATGCATGATGGTTTCACGACCTGGACGCCTAATGGAGTCGAACAGAGTCCCGCGCAGATGAAAGAAGGAAATCGCGAGGTCGAGAGATCTGGTGTATCGATCAATGCTCCGAGCCCGACACGAGGTCTCCGAAAGAACGGCCTCACTCGCAGCCAGTACCAGTACCATGCCGCTCCTCGCTACGACGATGGCAGGATCAGCAAGGCCAGTGGCAACATCCATCCTATCCAGGAAAGAGATGAAGAGGAGGAGAGGTTGTCTTCTAGGCATAGCAACCGCTCATTCAGAGGGCTCGGGAACATGATCGGACTGAAGAGCAACGAGCAAGATCCTTTCAAAGATCCTCTTCCTAACCCTCTTCGCAGCCATCCGGTCACTCCAGAGCTCGGCTCTACGGTAGAAGGCTCTAATGGCTCTCCCATCCATAGGCAGCCCACAAACACTAGTGTGATGACGAGCACAACGAACGGTACAGATCAGGTCAGCAGCTGGATCAACCACTGGACCAACTCATATGCTGCATCTCTACGACGCACAATCTCTCCTTACCCGGTCAGCAGATCGAGTTCCCCTGATAAGATTGACGAAAGAACATCCTCTGGCTTGAGCGAAGATTCCGATCGTTCTGGCCTGTCGAGTCACGGTCGCTCTGTTGCCAGAACATCTTCGACTCGCTCAGGATTGTTCTTCGGTTTGTCAGGTCATCCATCGATCACGCCATCGCAAGCACCCAGCGCATCTGTAATGTCACGCAGTCTGTCTCCTGCATATTGGGAGAACAGACCCAAGCAGACTAACAGCTTGCATCCACCTAGCCTGCGTCCTGGTCTAGATAGAGCACCTGACTCTTCATCAACTCAGTGCACGACATTTGGTCAACTGATTGCTGAAAGCGAAGTGCTTCTTGGACCTGCGCCCAACAACCAACCCACAGCGCCGCTGAATCCTAGGGTGCGACCAACCTCGACAGAAATTATAGCAGCTGCCGTTGGAAAGACACCTCCTCTTCCACCTCGCCGTCGTGGCTGGATGGGCAGTATCCGTCAAGTGTTCAGCGGCGATCGCAGCATGAGCGCCTCGCACGCTCAACGACGTGTTGGTGCTCCCATGGTGCCGCTCGTCAGTCAGCAATACCGCGATCGCAGCAACAGTCCTGTCAAGGGCCACACTCGCGCAGGATCATCCATGTCGGCTTCCGCTCCCCGCCGTGCGGCTAGTGACAGTTCACAATTCCTAGGCACCAGACGTGGTCCGCGTGACTGGGAAGGCGACGAGAATGATCCTCGCTGGCAACCCTACCGCGATGACCCTGATACCGGCGACTGGGGCGATGTCCCCGAAACCACAACCTCAAAAGCGGAAGCTGAGAAACAGACACCAGAAGACGAACGTGAGGACTGGGACGTCGAAGAGGCAGCTGCCAACCGTGATATCCAAGTCATGTTCACAGTTCCTAAAGCTCGTCTGCGTGTCGTCAACGCAGATGTTGACAAGGCTAGTTTGAGAAGCATTAGCGATGGCGCCAAGAGCATTCGTGCTAGACAGCTTCTCAAAGAACAAGAGGAGGGAAAGGACAAGGAAGAGGCGACTGAAACAGGTGCTGCTCAACGCAAGCCGTCGAACTACGGTATCCAGATCCAGGATTGGGAACGAGAAGCTCTCGAGAAGAGGGATGCTGAAGAAGAGGAAAAAGTGGAAACGAGCAAGAAGGTCTAAGTTTTGAAATGTTTATGACGATAGGAGAGGTTTGTGAATATACTTTGGGGGATGGCCTTTTTTGACTATATTTATACTAGGCAAGGCGTTCTTCTTTTCTTGAGGGAGGTTTTCTGAGTTTTCTCTTCTTCTCTGAACAGCCGATTGCGAAGGATATCGAGCTCGGGGGTTTTTTGTTCATGAGTTTCTGATGTTGCTTACATCACGCCTTCTCTTCTTTTTCTATGTGGAGATTATTGATTAGATTTATCTTTGCTTACGATTGATGTATTTTCTTCTCTCGCTTTGCTCTCCCACATGTTGGTCTTTGATATAATAATGACTCGATGAATCTTGTGTGTGCGAGTGCCAAAAGCAAGCATAAAGCAGTGGTCAAGTAAGTCTAATGCGAAGGTATACCTTATGAATGGGCTGAGGCCAAAGCTATATACACCTTTGTTCGTTTTACAGCCCCATATCGAAGAGCAAAAACTCAGCGGGCTTGTCGCCAACACTCTCGACCTCGATCTTTCCCGGTCCGGTAGCATTGATAATATACGCACCATCACCCTCACCCAACTCGACATTTCCGACCTTGATCTTTGCGCCACCGGTCTTTGGCTGCGTTCTGCCACTCATGACCAAATGCACGAATACATTTCTCTTTCCCTCCGCCACGATATCGTGAGTGACGCTCTTGCCCGGGCTTAGGATACTAGCATCCATGCTCAAATCCGCATGCAGAGGGATAGGTTGATCTTGTGCGTCTGCTCCACTGTGGCGTTTGACATCCTCCATGATCCTGACGAGTTTATTTTCCTTCATCTCATCCGTGAATTTTCTGGTTACGTAGGATGGTTGCAGGCCTTTCGTGTACGGCTTTGCCCAAATCTGCAAAAAATGCACGTCTTCGTCCTTTTTGCGGTTGTACTCTGAATGCCTGATCCCCGTGCCTGCAGAGGTAAACTGTACTTCTCCGCGCTTCAGGTTTTCGAGGTTTCCCATCGAGTCTTTGTGTTCGAGTTCGCCGCGGACGATGTAGCTCCAGATGAGAAATTCGGCGTGCGAGTGCGTGCCAAAGCCCGTGCCGCGCTCTACGCGGTCTTCGTTGATCACGCGGAGGGGACCGAAAGATTCGTGGGAAGGGTCGTAGTAGGAGGCGAAGGAGAAGGTGTGGAAGGTGTAGAGCCAGCCGTGGTCGGCGTGGCCGCGGTGGTTCCAAGGTCGCTTTGTGATTTTTAGGGAAGAAGAGGGGGTGGTGGAAGACATGGTGCGTGTGATTGATGAGGTGTGTTTTGGGGCAGCGGAGAAGATTGTTGAGAGGGTTGTTCGGAGGGGTGTGAAGATAGCCAGGGTGATTGCTGCTATGCCGATGAGAAGGGCGAGGGTTTTGAAATTGGTTGTTGGTGGAGGAGATTGTATGGTTTTGGAGTCTGAAGGTTGAGAAGACATGCAGAGATATGATGAGTTGGAAAGATACTTATATTGAATGGGACGTTTCTGATTATGATATTTATTCTACGGCTTCCATGCCGAAGGTTTGTCATGCCGTTGTCTGGCTCTGAAATTCAGGTTAAGTGGGGCTAACTTGCTGTGCTGACATGGAGCATAGTGTAGATTCTAATTGGTCAAGAACTCGAGCACGCTGACTTGAGTCGCTTTGCTTGTCTTAACGAACGTCTCGAGCAGACTTATGTCAACATTCATATCCTTGATATCTGGCTATTGTCCGCTGGTGAGTGTATAAGCTTAGTACTTCGCGAGCGAGTAGTGTCCGTGTATGAACTTCCGTATAGAATGACATAGAACTGATGGTGGTTTGCAATGGTTGATGATCATGTCTTGTTACGAAGCAAATCTAACCTAATTTGCGTCGTAGTTCGTCTTTTCGGCCTGCTCGGTTCTGTCCTATATGTTTGAACCTGTTGACGATGGTGAAGCGCCCTGAACATATGAACTCCAAGGTCGGTGTCATTTGTATTCTGCGGTTTGAGTGTTGTTCCAACGCCATTGCACGGTTTCAGCACGTCCTCGAGAACATTGTCATTCGAAAGTACAAAATCAGAATTATCTCTTCACACGTATACCGCCGCACGTCCAAGAGTCGTATCGTTATACATGACATGCCACCGAGCCCAGATTTGTATATAATAGTCATTATTAGTCAGAGGGAAAGATGTGAGAGATGAATCAATGCTGTCGAGCCTTGTATAGGGGACGACCCTGTCTGTATGACGTCGATGCTGTTGTCCAGATCTTTCGATAGCATGTCTGTAAGACTGAGTCTAAGTACCGTATAGTCACGAAACCTAGTGAGATACTTACAGAATGCTGTTAGAACTGATCTCAGCCAAAACACTCGTCTTCACAGAGACAGAGGATGAATGCGTACTCGAGCAAGGAGTGGTATCGGGGATTACGGAGATTGCTCCTTGAGAGGCAGTTGAAGACCGAGCCGGAGCTGGAGACCACATGATTCATCACGCAATGTGACACCCCTAACCCCTCATCTATCTGTATACTAGACTTCCAAACTGTAAGAGCACACAACACAACAATATAGTCGTAACATGAAAATCATTCAGCAGCAAGCGACTCCTCCACCAGAGAAGAGCGGCCCATCAAAGAAGGCATCGCTTCATCACCCCGCAATCTCCCAGCCACCAAGAAGTTACCAACCACCTATGATATCAACAATCTCCCAATTCGATCAACTCCCCTTGGAACTATTGACAATCATCGCGTATGAGGTCGAAAAACGTGGCCATGATGCTACGAAATCATTACGATGTGTTTCTAAGACGTGTGCCGATCTTTGTACTGGTCTGGTCTTTCGCAGTTCAACACTACTGCTGAGGCAGAAGAGTATCAACAACTTGAGGAATTTGCTCGAAAAACCGGATTTGTGTTC
Source organism: Aureobasidium namibiae CBS 147.97 (assembly GCF_000721765.1). Lineage (NCBI taxonomy): Eukaryota > Fungi > Ascomycota > Dothideomycetes > Dothideales > Saccotheciaceae > Aureobasidium > Aureobasidium namibiae. The sequence continues at coordinate 1,019,295 of NW_013581204.1, forward strand.
CGCGGTGACGCAGCTCACCATCGATACAGCCGAGTACACGGATACATGCATGGACACGTACGACTGGGAGTACCGCGATGAAGAGTTGTTGCAGTCCTTTTTAGCCGTGCTGAAGAAGCTGGGACGACTTCGAAATTTGCGTTCCGTGACACTAAAATGCAGCAGCGAATGTGTCGGCCCCCAGCAAAGACGACATTGGTGGGCGAGAAACGTACCGGAGAGTATCAAGTTCAGGACAGATGTGCTGCAGAGTCTGTTCGCTGGCTTGAACGCCAATCATGCGACGTCGAAGCTGGAGCATCTCTGTGTCGAGAATCTGCAAGGTTGCGGAAATGAGGTAGTGGCTCGTTCTAGAGACTTCAAATCGGTCATGTCGCGCATCCGCAAATTGGAGCTTCAGGTTACCACTGAAGATGTCGATGGCGATGGATCCTTGCCTGCAAACCTCGGTAAGAAGGAACTTCATTCATTCTTCGGACATCGGCTTGTGCAAGAGTGGCTCGATCCGATTCGCGACAACTTGACACATCTGAAGCTCTATGCACGAGACATATATTTTGGGTACATGCCAAAGTGTCGTCTGCCCATCTTCTCAAATCTGCGGTCTTTGATGCTTGGAGGAATGAGTTTTAGCCACAATGAACAACTTACTTGGATCTTGGCACACTGCAATACTCTTGAAGAGCTTGTCCTGGACAATTGCCCTATTGTTATTGGCGTGCGCATACCGTCCACGCTGGACTCGGACAACTACCCTATTGAGCCTTTGTTCAACTCAAGCACTACAGGATCGATTCTTGCACCATCGAGCTTTTTGTACCCAGCACGATGGCATGACTACTTCTCTTCTTTCGCGACTGGACTGGTCAAATTACGCTCTATACACTGCGGCTTTGGCGATTGGTATGACAACTCGGCGTTTTCGAGTTCAAAAGAGCTTGGTATTGGACTTTGGGCGCAAAGATATCGGATTCTGGACGATGGTGAATGGCGAAGGCCACCATTCGAGAACGGATCTTATGACGGCAGCTGGAATGATCCTCCGATGTACCCCGACTGTACGGACGAAGACTGGATTGCGTTGTGTGAGGTGAAGACTGCAATCGCCTCGAGAACCAGTGGTTGAGCAGATTTTCTTGTGCCTCAAACTTGTGTCGAAGACATCAGAAAGTGATCAACATCAGTCATACGCAAAGGATGATCCTGTCCTTACAGTTTCCATATACTGGTCTATGGCATCGTTGATCAGTGATAGCTTGGATCAAACCTCAATCGCCTGTTGCGTCGCCGACGCCTCTCGACTGCCGGACGACATACCGTCGAAATGTGTTGGCACTGCCATCACTTTCACTCTCACACAGCGCAGTCTTCTCGACGTGTAGTAAGATGCGACAAACTCGTGGGGTGAAATTCAATAAACAAACGACTTCCTCCCCACGTGAGATTGAGAGATACAACACTTTATTCTCGAACCTTCTCCTTTTGCTCGCTATCAACATCTGGAGTGATTGCAAGGACACCGCGCATTCACAGTTCCGACGTCGTGCATCAACTGGATACCGGATCGAGTACTGACCGGACACTACATCAAAAGCTCGTCAGGCGCCGGAACATTCACTCTACATCAATAATCCGTCGTCGACATCGCGTCGCGCGCACTCGACACTCTGCGACAAAAACACTCTTCCTTCCTCCAAACAACTCTCTCCTCCTCCTGCTCTAACAATACTTGCGTTCAAGTTCCACTTCTATACGCAACATGAGCTCCTCCAAGTCCACTGCTCCTATGGTTGACGACTCTATGGCCAATGGCGCCAATACAGACCAGCCTGTCCAACAATCCCCGAACATGCCATCCAACAACGATCAGCAGCTCGATCTAGTGCCTTCTAACTTTAACTTCAATGCCATGTCGGGTGACCAAGAACACGGCACTTTGCCTGACTACTCTATGTTTGATGGCGGGTCGACATATGACTACACCAGCACCAACAACATGATCGGCGACGACATGGCCCTGAGCAATCATTTTCCTCGTGACTACCAGGAGGCCGCCGATGCGAAGACGCCTGGTTATCCCGGCTACAACTACCACTCGTCTCCAGCCCAAGTCGGCCACGAGTTCCAACCTTCTTATGGCGCTCAGGTGCCTTTCGAACCCTCGCTCAGCACTTACGAGGCAAAGACACCTTACGTCGCCTCCTACAGCTCGCCTCACCAGTCTCTCACTGCGAACTCCAACCAGATCTCGGATCTCAACCTTGACGTCGGCGGAAACAACCCTCAGCCTTCTGGCGGCTTGTTCTTCGGCGCTCAGCCACTCGTCGATTTCTCCTCCGGCCCTCAAGAAGCCGACTTCTTCCCCCTCGTCAGCCCTATGGACACAACATTCCCTCCTTCAGCACCTCCTACTCCCGCCACCCAGCCAGTCTCTACCAAGAAGGGTTCTACTCCTCGTAAAGCCAAGACCAAAGCTATGGCAGCCATAGTTGGTGAAGAAGCCAGCGAGGGCGAGGGCCGTCCACTCCTCACCTCTCGCGCTAAGGGAAAAGCTAAGGCGAAGACAACTACAGCCGGGGACGAGCACGGTGAACATGACGCCAATGCAGAGACCCCTGCTACTAGCTCCGCAAATAAGGGCAAGGGTCGTAAGGGAGCTGCCGCCGACAAGACCTCGACCAACACTCCTATCAAGAAGCTCAAGAAGAAGACTCCCAGGAAGAAGGTCGCAACTGATACATTGAACTCCATGGGCCACCAGCGCCTCCGTAAAGTAAGCCGTTTGTCTCATCTGACCCAAAATCTATACTGACACATCATCAAGGCAACTCAAGGTGGCATTGCCCAGACCAAGCCTATCCCTCACTCTTTCGACGAATGTGACGAGGCTGACCAGACCTTGATCACCATGCGCGAAGTGAGTCTCTGTCATCATCCTGACCGATCTTCCATCTGACATTTCATCCAGAGCGGTCACACCTGGGCCGAGTGCAAAGAACGCTACGCCGAGATGGAAGGCGTCGTCCACGGTGCCAGCACAATCCCCAACCGCTACGAGCGCCTCAAGACCGCCTTCATCAACATGCGCGACGAAGACAACCTCCGCCTCTTTGACGCCAAGAAGAAGATCGAAGAAGACTTTGACCAGAGAAAGTGGGCCTTGATTGCCGCAGAGATTACCAACGAGGGTGGTGACACCTACCACCCTCAAGACTTGAGACGTCGCTTCAAGCAGCTGATGGAGAAGAGCGGTTTCGATGCCGAAAGCTTGATGGCTAGAAAAGACAATGACTTCAAGGCCGAGGAAGCTGATGTGGATGATGAGGATTTAGAGGAAGGGCAGTATGATGCTTACGGAGGCGGCGAAGAGCAGTTCGAGTACCCTCAGATGGACATGGATGACGGGGATGATGATGGCGTTGGAGGCTCGTTTGCCTACTGATCAACACGACTCGATCGAAGAGGCCCGCAAGGGTTTGGTCTCGCATCGAGTCTCTTTCTCACTTTGAAGAGCGAATGCTAACGCTGCGAGCGGTTGCGTGGCGCTGTTGCTCTGTTGTAGTTGCATAGCAATCGATCAGGCCTAGATAAAGGCTGTATTCCATACCGTCTCTCTCCTCCAAAAAGCGAATATTCGCACGTTGCGAGTGTCATCAACGCGCCATGCGTCTCTTTGTAACTCTTGAAGCATATGCACGAACGACCAGGCCCATATCCTGCTGACTTCCGTACTTCCATATCTTTTCTAAGAAATGCATCTCACTAAACGTTTGCGAATGTATGCGGCGTGGTATCCTTGTTCCCATGACTTTCGTGGCGGTTGCGTGATCGAACAGGTCCGTTGTTGGATATCTCCTACACCACATTTCTTACAGAAAGAGTATACACCTGTACCTTTGCGAATGACAGCGCGTTGGTTTGTCTGAATCTTTATACTAGACAATGAAGTTCCTTGTGACTGTTTGTACTTCTCTGGCTGTCGTTGCTAGGTGTGGTATTGTCTGTCATCGTTGATGAAAGTGATAGGTTGTATGCTGTTTCGGTGTCTCACAACGACAATACTAAGACGTATGGTACTACCGAAAGGAGAGGTGATTTGCTGGATGATGAGATGATCCAGCGAAATAGTGAGTCTTGAGTATGCTTCTCTGGATGTTGCCGGAACTCGAACTTCTTTGTGCAATTCTATGGTACGTTCTTGGACCTGTCGATTCTGATGAGATTGCAAACACTATCTCAATTTCTTGGACTAATGGTACTAAGCACCATAGCATCATAGAAGTTGCACGATGGTTTTCCAAGTTCGAGGTTCTGCCCAGCGAGATGGATGTTCTGCCTTGTGTTTCTATGAATGTTATTGCATATCCAAACATCTTTATGCAGTGTAAACAAACTGTTTGACAGGAGATGACAACTACACACTTGCCGCCCACACGACTCAGTTGATCAACCTGTCCAAACAATATATTTACATATTGCAGCTGATCAAGTTTAATTTATTATGCTGGCTGCACTTCCGTCGTTCGCTGCTTTTGGAAATGTGTTGGCGGCACTTTCCTTTTGCGCCGACGCCGCTGCTGCCGCTGCTGCCCAAGGAAGGTTGGCCTGTCAAAAAACGTAGATGCTGCGGGAAAGGCAAAAGGAAAAAAAAAGGTGGCAGCCAGGCACACCCAAGAAATTTTGTTTGGGCGGAAAATATGCAGGGCAACTGTGATAGAAAAGAAGGGTGCGGGTATCGCCGAGGCAGGCCGACGACATGGCTTCTTCTCAACAAATCGATGCGACAATAAATACTTACCTGGAATCGATTTTGTATACTTCTATCTCTATCTTCAATTGCCGAAAGACGCGGGTACCGTAGAAATGGCTAGGTATATTAACGAATACGAGATTTCTCTCGTCTCACGTGGTGTGGTTTTGTTTGGTGGTGACTTTGGAAATTATGGTCGTGTGGTTTAATAATTTGACAGGCGCCATTTGCGGGCGAGTGTGGATGAGCGTTTTGCGTCATGAGTCGTGACACCAATGTACCTCTTTGCTGTGACCTCGACTCGTATAGACAAGGGGGTTTGCAGCGCGAAGTGCCGGTGAGGAGGGGATAAATCTTGATAGAGTTTCTTTTGCTTGATGGCACAGAGGTGCGTGCGCTTTGTAGATGGCGACACTTGTGTTTCATGTGTTGGTTGTGGAGAAGGTTGGTTGGAAGGGTGGATCTAGAGAAGCACGGTGGAAGGTTGGTTGTGGTGGAAAGAAGAAGGTAAACCGTAGATTGTTGTATTCTTTCGTCGGGATTTGCAGATGTGAGTTTCGGGAATATGATAGTGTGAGAGGTCAATGTGTTTCAGGGTTGGAGATCGACTTCAAAGGAGGTTCATGCGATGTAAGTTGGGATAGTATATTGGCATAGGAGGTTGTCTGCTGAGTTTGAGATGTCAGTCATTTGCAGTAGTAGGTGGAGGTAGAGGATGGTAGGGAAGCACTGCGTATTTCCCGTCACGATTGATTGCTACATCCCAGCTCTGAGACAACATGACAGCTCACATGTGGCAGACAAAGTAGGTAATGTCGGTGATTATACTGGGCTAAGGGTGCTCAATATTTTCTGGAGGGTTAGTTCAATCAACATGCAAAGCCTCTGGCGAACGAGCAACCTGGCGCAAGGAAAGTAAGCAAGATTGGACGTATGGATCACGATACGCTACTCCTTGATAATCATCAGGAGCTGTCGTTCGAAAAATCGCGCAGCGATAACGTCGGGCAGAGTGTTCACCCCTGATTTGATTTCATACGCTTGCCTAGACTGACCTCACGCGTAGAAGCGCGACAATGATGATGTTATGAAGTGCGTATCAAATCATGATCAAGTGAGACACTCGAAGTCGCCAGATTGCAACTTTGGAGGCTGGGCAAAGGATCAATGTACAAGGGAGAGAGAGGCTGGTTTGTTTTTATTTGAAGGCCGGCCGGTCACCTGGTCAAGGTGGACAGGCGACGGCTAGTCCAACGGCAGACTGACTTCGACATCGTGAGGCAGGGAGATACAAGAAGTAAACAACGAACCTGTTTGACTTACCGAGACACGAGGGCAGGTTAACCTTCCCCGGCATGTCTAGAACATGTTACTCAGATGTGACAACGTGAAAGTTGATGGATATCGTCGTGGGAGATGGACGTGTTTCTGAGCGGGTAAGGATAGACAGGGAGAAACATGCCAGACAGAGTTCAAAATCGTGTGCAAAGAGAAGATGAATCACCCAAAGGGTTGCTCCCGAGTCTCGGAAACAGCGTGCGGATGAGCTGACCGTGAGACCAAGACATACCTTCGCATCTAAGACAGAAATGCCTACTGGCTGTAACTGCTTGAGATTGTAGCCCTTGGTGACTCGAGCTAGAAACGGACAGCAGGAGAGAACACCAACCTCGCCGACTGTGCTTCGCACGTACAAGCGGATCTTTTCGAGCTGTGTCCCCGCTCTGCTTGAGACAAAGCGTTGCCTGATACGCTGCTCTTGGCTCGTCGTAGCGAAGTGCGACCGTTGGCGATCTTTTTGAATTCCTCGCGATGGTCACGAGTGAGTATTGGTTACAACGGTCGCTCGAAGAAAAGTATGGTAGATATCCGGGTGTGCCGTCGGGCACGACCGGCGCGTAAACGGGGTGGAGAGAGGCAGGATAAGAGAGATAGAGTTCTGGAAGCAAGGAGAAGAAGCATGAGGCTCGCGATGGTACCAACTCAGAATTGGAATGAGGAAACCATCATGATTACCTGGCTTATCCGAGGATATGCACTGGCCTGATTTCGGCAGTAGGTCAATCGTCCATCTCTGCTGAAAGCTGGTGTCCTCCTTACCAAGAAACAAGACCAGTGGGGTTGCTGGCAGTATTACTTTTGCCCAGGTGCCGTTGGATAAATAGCTAGCAACAAGATTGCTGAGACAGATACTCCACGGGCAGGATCAAGACCATTTGATCGGGCGCTACAATCGCGGCTTGTCCGAGAAGTAGGTATGAGTACACGATCAGAATCCTTGTACTTCCAGGAGTCACCAACCTGATTCGGAAAGGAGTGGCCAGAATGAAAATCGTTGTACGTATAGTGGAGCAGTAACAGACTCCGTTGGCCAGAAGTCAGTAGCCTATATGGTATACGCGTGACTGATCAAAAAAGTCCTCACGTTTTCTCAGCACAGCATGACAGGAATTGCCATACACGTATTGAAAAAGAGGGCCATTCCTGAATAGAGTCGCTCAGATTCCATAGTAGCTGTCGAATAGTTGCAATATAGGTATTGGCGCAAACGTGTGCAGTGGAAGATGTCGTGCAGGACGCCAATGAACCCGACGGTAGGGCACTCGGCACCGTTTTCATGTCAGACGTTGCGATAACGCAGCAACGGTGGTATCGATATTGGCTCTCGAGTAGAAGCAGAAAGGAAGCAGCAGAAGGACGGGCGTTCGAACCTATCACCAATATCGATAAAGGGATTGCAACGGTCATTCTTGGTGCTATCGAAGGCCGTTTGGCGCATACAATGACCGTTGTAATTGCGAAACAAGTGCGCGCGATTCATGGAGGGCTGGGTGCAATTCGGCGTTTGCGAGGCACTCTCGATGGCCTTGCAAGAGCGAGCGTCTGTTTGCGAGTGCTCATGGTTGGGAAACGAGAAAGGAAATAAGAAAGGAGAAGTTCGTGTAAAGTTGCGATCGGCCAAGATGACAGAGGAGCCCAATGCGCGCCATCTTGCTTACGTCGCAGGCACATTTTGCTGCAGTCGACGGTTGAAATTTGAATTTGTGGAGATACCAACTAGAAAGGACCGGGAAGACGAAGCGGTCGATCTCGTCCCGTTTGGGACGCTATAGAGTAGATCGGCGCCGAAGCGGCAAAGCTACCGCTACACAGCCTCTGGCACCAAACCTCTTCCATCTGCAATTCTCCTTGCTGAGTGCTTGGCCAGTGTCAGAGGCAAGGGTCAGAGAAAAAAGCACTCAGGGTTCTCTGCGGCCGTCGAACCGTGCAGATCGCTGTATGCAGGAACCAGCACATCTACAACATCTGTTTCCCAGTTTTCTGTCGTCGCCGCTGATCGGGGTGTGCAGAAGACGCTCCAGCGGCCGCGTCAAGCAAGGTCCACTCGAATTGTCAATTGCGCTGCGCTGCGCAACGCTACCTGTCAAGGTTAGGATGCTTCTTCGGCCAAGAGAAGGCCTTTACTTTCGAGGCCCGGCCAGTGCCGTTTGACCGCCGAAGAAGGCCGTCTGATAGCTGATGACCAGAGCGCGCGGCCGTTGGACGCTCGCGTCCGAGAATGGCCGAGGGTCGTGTCGACAGCCAACGCGGTCGTCCTTTTCTGAGCGATTGCGAAAGGCAGTTGCAGCTTTTTTCGAGCAGACCGTTGACAGGTCCAAACCGTCGTGATAAAGTTGCTTAAGGTTTCTGTTCAAATGCAAGGGCAGACCGGCGCACCGGCGCGCAAGCCTAGGACCCGGAATAGGCGGCGCCCACAGGAACCCGTGCTGCTTCTCCTCCCTGCTGGCTCTAGCGTTCCATCTGTCACCGGTTAGAACGATTTGCGGGAGCTGCTCCAAGCTCCCCGTCATCCACTCAGCGGTCGATGATGCGCTCCAATGGCTTCCACAAAATGCACTGATACCGTTCGGTGCCCTTCTTTTTAACATATCATGATCCCTCCTCTCCGCCTAAACCCTCCTCCTCTCCACCCGACTCGCTGCCTCTCACCCCCAGCATCCCAGGACCCGGCGAAGGGAGGACACACTCTCACTAACACCGCAGCAGCCTCTCTCTGTCTCCACATATCTCAAGAGAGTCACGCCCCACGCTGTCAACCAACATTTTCTCAAATCGCACCTACCTGCCTTTTGCGAGACCTGTTGAAACACCTTGATTCAGATTCGGATCACGGCTGCGTGCATAGCGACTCAATCATCCATACTTTCAGCTGCTTCCTATTCAACCTTGCATATACTTGGACCGGCCAGCATTTAGCCAATAATCTATCGACCCAAGACATCAAACTAATACACCCACCACTGTCTTCATCTTGCGCATCTACTGTCGCACATAATACCAAAGGACCGGATCCACTCAGCCTCTACTTGAAATAATGTGAGTGCCATCCTGGCTGTCGGGACATGGTTCTTCAACCTCCTTGCATGCTTGCAACGGTCCCGACAGACTTGATCAATCGTCCAAAAAAGCTAATCGCAGGCAAGCCTAGACTTAATATTCATCGTGCCATCCGGTTCACTCCAGCTCGACCATCTCTTTGTCCACGCGAAACGATAGTCAGTATTTCCCTTTTCTCCCAGAAGGCACCAGGTCTTGCTTCATCACACATTGTCTTGAATCATTGCCCAACATCGTCAAAGTCGGAACGGGAACTTACCTTAGCCGTGTATCCAGAGCCTTGGGTCCATCATCGGAAGACACCTGCAATCTCCTGCGAACGCCCTCGCCGAGTATTATCATCGACAATCCTCCCAACTTCAGCTGGACTGTCTCTTTTGATAACTCCACAGCAAGACCTGGCTGGATCTACAGACGACATCTTGTTTTTGGCTCGTATATCCATTAATCATCAAGCATCAAATTTCGCGCGTGCAAGCCATCGACGGGTTCTTGCTTCATCACTCCAGCAAAAGCGTTCGTCAGGTTTCTGAATCCCAGCCCACCTGACGCAAGTCGACCATCGTCGCGGTGTGCATTCTTGAGGTCGCTCCGTGCCTCGTTTTGACTCTCTTCTCCGCTACTTTGCAAACCTGGCGGTCAGCACTCTTATGCGCCTTCAGGTTCGTCGACCATCTCTTCTTTCTCAATTATTCTTGCCTTAGCATCTTATCCTGACCTTCATTCCTTTCCTTGCAGACACCACCGCAACTGAGCAGTGCGCCTGTCATCGTCGACGACGAATCAGCCATCCCAGAGTCAGTCATCATTGCCTGTCAGGAGGCCCAAAAGGGTGGCCTCCTGGCCTCTTCGAACTACGGAAATCTTCTCGCATCGATGTCGGGTTACGAAAAACCCCCTTCTTATGGCTACGGTATGTTATTGATTGTTATTGGTGCTTCCAAGAAAGACTCTCGGCCGCTCAACGGATCTACCCGAGGTCGCGAGGCTTCATTATGGCTCAGATGACTGACAACTACCGGACTAGGCTACGGCATTGCCACACGACCTGATCAGGCACCCGGCTACCCTGCATACAACCAATCATCATATGGTCTCTCATACTCAAATTCACACGCGCAGGTCCCATCTGGCCTCCCTGATGCTGCCCAGATTCCCTTGCTCACCGAAGAGTCGTACCAATCTCATGACTCGTCCTATGCTCAACAGAATGCACCCGCGTATCCTTCGTACATGGCTGCTGGATCCCGTACCTTGCCTGAAATCGTCTCTTTGACGCCACAGCGAGGCCCTGCAGGAGGTAGAACCATCATCTACATGAACGCCACCGAGGACCTGGAAAGCAACGGAGTCTCTTTCATTGTGTCCTTCGGTACCAAGCGCTGCGAAGGTCGTCTTACCACTCTGCCCGGCTCAGGTCAGATTTCAAACTTTGCCATTCTCGTTGACGTCCCCGCATTCGAGGCTACTGCATCATCAAGTACAGCAGTCACCGTCTTCCTAGAGATGATAGACAGTAATAAGCAAGCCCTGAATGTGCCTGTCGAGGTTGGCCAATACACCTACACGGATGCGACACCCTACGCCATTTCGAGTCCATCGCAAGGCGGCATGCGCAAGAGAAAGATGTCAGAAGATGCTCAGTCGCCAAACAAGCGTCCTTCTTCGCAAAACCTCCGTGACTCCCCCCTTCATAACCCTGCCGACGTCAAGTACTCGCCGCCTTCGTCCAACATGGTCGACCCATATTCTTCCCGTCCCCAGACAGCTTCCAGCGCCATCTCCTACGCTCGCAGTTTCAACGCTCCTGCACCTGCTCAGTACTCGCAGACACTGCAGCAAGCTCCAACATACAGAATCGCTCCCACTTCGATCGGCATGCCTCAACCGCAGCCTTTCAACTCGTATCCCTCGACATATATGACCAGTGATCGAGCAGCACCCACTGCGCAAGTCACCAATGTCTCGTCCAGCGGCGCGAACCCACCTCTCATTCGTACCACTGCTTTGCAGCCGTCGCCTACTGGCATGTCGCCGAGTCAGCCATTCAACCCATATGCCATGTACCCTTCCAACATCAAAGCTGTTCTCAAGCTGGAGGGCGACCTGAATGGCATGGCCAACGACTGGACTCCAGACGAGGTTTCGGCAAGACGTCGCATTGTACGCTTCCGCCGCAGTCAGAATGGTAGTATCATTTCTGCATCCTTCCAGCCCGTCACACCCGAGGAACATGCACAAGCGCCTGGCTGCATCTACGTCAACTGCATTTGGTGGGAAGAGGAAAACGGCTGCTACATCACAAGTGTCGACACCATTCAGCTCTTGGAGTCGCTGGTCGCTGTTCGCTTCACCGTCGAAGAGAAGAACCGCATTCGTCGCAACCTCGAAGGTTTCAGACCTCAGACAGTGTCCAAGACCAAGACCAAGTGCGAGGAGTTCTTCAAGATCATCATGGGATTCCCGAGTCCCAAGCCTCGCAACATCGAGAAGGACGTCAAGGTCTTCCCTTGGAGAATTCTTGCAGGCGCCCTCAAGAAGATCATTGGCAAATATGTAAGTTCTACATTCCTGTTATCTGCATCTGCTTCCTCCGTGCTAACAGAATCTCAGTCTGCAAGTTACTCTTCGACTGCTGGCGCTCTGCCTTCTCCAAGCTCGGTCGCACCACCCAGACATCAGCTGCAAAGCTCATCCCCTCCTTCAGTCACAAGCAACACTTCCATGTCATTTCCTACCAGCGTGACTGCAACGAGCATGCCTATGCATCGATCAAACCTATCAGCAGGTATGGGTGCCATGTCAGCTGGACTTGGCGACTCACGCCTCATGATGCAACAACAACAGCAGCAGCCGCATGTGCAGCAGCAGCCACACCCGCAACAACACCAGTACCAGCCGCAGCATCACTATCAGCACCATAATCAACATCCACATGCCCAGGCACCTCAACCTGGGGTCGGATGGCACCAGCCATCATCTCACTACACAACTGAGCCCATTGCGCCGAATCGTACAGGCAGCATAGATTTCGCTACTCTGTGGGAGACAACAAATCCACAGGTCCCTCAAGGTCACCAACAGCAGCGCATCCCATCAATCAGCCAGTCGTTGCCTCATCTGTGGCCGCAGCAAGACTGGAAAGATTACCGCACGACGCAAGCCTAGGGCGCATTCAAAATCCGACCAAGCAACTTGTTGCGAATGCATACGGCGGAGTTTCAAGTCTTGCATGCATAAGTAACAGTCATGTGGTTCGACGGCGCTAAACAATCCCGGTTTCCTCTACACCTATTTGCTACTCTGTTTTTTTCTTGGCGTTCGGCGCCCTGGTGCTTGGTCACACTTGCAGATGATCGTCGTGGGGCTTGTGACTTGCCCTCGACTCACCTTGACGACATCATCTGCCAACAATACCTCTTTCGTCGCCTTGCTCTTTGCGACGAACAGACAGCATCATCGACGGCGCATTTTCATCACATCCTTTCGGAGCATCTCTTTTCTGACAATACACACAACCTCTGCGAATAGATTTGCACAGGGCATATCTCCCACGAGACTGGCGGGCGTTTGATACCACTTTTCCTTCCGGCGTTGTCGTCACCACACCTACACTATCACCAACTACACCTTACACTTAATCAACAAAACCAACAAGACACACAGACTTGATAGGGACGGTGCATCTGGGCGCTTTTTTCCATCTCTTCTTCTTCTTCTTCTTCTTCTCCTTTGCTTTGCTGCCTTTTCCATTCACAGAGGTGTTTCGGTTGTTTCGGCTTTTTGCGCTTTCCTAGAGAAAGAGGCAAGCATACCTTGAGATACCCCTTGTTAATTTTCTGCTATACCCGACCTCGACGTTCGTTGAAATTTTAGTCTCTTTTCGTCCTACCCTTTTTAGTTAGATAGTTATACCAAGAATACCAAAGAGTCGCTGCTGGGTTCGGCTCGTTCTGATTTTTTTAAAACATCTCTCTCGCTTCGTTCCTCATAGATTGTGATGTATACTTGAGTGACTTTCTTTGAGGCTCATGTCGAGGAGATACCGTGACATGTTGTTGTTATCTTTAGAGATGCCGACACGGCACGGGAATGGCTGAGGGAAAATGCATCTAAGACATATCAAGGCCCGAACCCAGAGTCTGTGATGAGGGCGGCTTGAGTGGGTCGATGGGGGAGCGCTGGGTACGTGGCTGCATCGCGGGCCGGGCCTTCAAACCCTGTATTGCCTCGCCTTCTGCTTTTCTGCTTCTTCTTCTTTTTCTAGAAGGATGATGAAGGAAATGTATCTCGGGTTTGAATAAACCCCAAGGGCGGGTTGGGGGGAAGAGAGGAAAAAGTTCGCAATCGAGATGATTTTCTGGGGGGTAGTATGGTCGGTAGAGGGTGTGCGCTGGGAAGAAGAAGAAGAAAAAAGAAGAAGAAGAAATTTGAGGAGGGGAAAAAGCTAGGTAGGCTACAATATATACAATGAGAGCAAGATGAAAAGCAACGGAAAAAGAATCCTATACAAAACAGAAAAGATGAGAAGAGACTAAACAGCTACAATAACGCTACCTCAAAAAATGCATAATACATGATATGTGCAAGGAGGAAAAAAAAAGATGGATAGCACGCAGATGAAGAAAATTAGTAGCATGCCTCAGATGGCAACATGCTCGTAAGCAGTGAGCAAAGCACCATGTCTATGCTTATTCATCTCTTGAGAACCTCCTTGCCTTTGCAACAGATCAATCATTCTCCTTACAGCCTCCTTGCACTTTGTATACAGCTGATCTTTGGAATTTGCTTCGTTGGCTGGTAGAGTGGCCAGTAGATCGGTCATGGTGAGCTGTGTTACAAATTAACCAATATCCCGCGAGATATTGAATTTGGAAATGGAGGAGAGAGAGAGAAACACTTACAGCTTCCTCGAAAGCCCGATGTTGGAAAGCCCACCACACGCCCGCATCACCCTCGAAAAAGTCATTGAGCTTAAAGTATGCCCAGATAGCTTCATGAGCGGCCTCCAAAGCACCTCTGAAATTCAACTCTACGCCCACTTCCGCATCTTCAAAGGCTTGGATAATCATCAAACAATGATAAAAATTACTTGTAAAGAACAAGTTCTGACGCACCGCTCTTCCACTATGCAAAGACATTTGCCTCAGCGTCTCATAGTCAGAAGTGGTAAGGAAACTCGGAGCAGCTTTCCAAATCTCGCGAAAGGAATTGGCGAGAGAGGTTTTTGCGCGAGGGGTTTTGGCTATGGGTATGGAGAGGGAGATTGGCGAGCAGAGGTGTTCTTGCACTTTGAGGGCGAGACGCCATAGGCATTTTATATATAGCACATCTGCTTTGTCCACGTCTTCGGTGATGCGTTGGTGTGGCAGGATGGGGGGTTCGGGTTGTTTGGGCGTGTCTTGGGGTGGTGCGATGACGGAGATGCTCATGAGGTTTTCGATGCGGGCGCTGCTGCCCGTGTAGCGAGTCGAGTCTTGGGCTTCGAGTTCTGTTTCGTTGGCGAGGGAGTCAATGGAGACGTCGCTGTGGGTTGCTGTTGGAGGCAGTTTGAGGAGTACGGTCAGGAAGGTGTCTTGGTAGAGGATGGCTTGCCAGAATCTGCGTCGGGTGTGCTTTTCTACGGGTGAGATGTTGGGGAGAATGATGTCCGGGTCGCGGTGGAGGCGTAGTGCGTAGGCTTGTCGTACGATGATTCCGGACCAAGCGTAGGCGTCTGATGCGTGGTTGTCATTCATCAAGAAGTAGCAGAGCAAGATCTGAGCACCCAGAGCTCTGAGAGACGATCTGTTCAGATAAGAGTAGATCCGGAGTGCTTGATTAGCAGCAGAGGCTGTTGCTCTGTCAGTAATCTATTCTGACACGTAATCGGGTGTGAGGCTTACCCAAGAACTCGGCGCTCGAACTTTTCGCATCATAACTTGCAAGGTCCATGAACTGTGTACCCATAGCATATAGCGCAAAGTGTAGAGCGATCAGATCAGCATCCGCGGTCTCACGTTCTCTTTCCGGAAGGGCCCAAAAGCGCTCGTACGCCACGTAGAAAGTTCGTCGATGTAGGAATGGATATACAGGAGCCACACATTCAAAGTACTTGGCGATCAGAATATCAGCCTGTTGCTTGCTCGGGAGTACCGCAAGAACCTCGGGTAGTCCGCCTTGACAGGTCCAGTAATTTGTGAAAGGATGTGAAGATCCAATCCCGAAGATATTGGATGGTGTCTGTTTGGAAAATGGAACCTGTGATTGCAAGAACGGCGAACCAAAACCGACAGAGGTTTCGCGGGGTGAACGATGATGGAATTTTGAGAACAGGTCAGTTCTTATTTGCTTCATGCCAGAAGCACTTGTTGGTGAGGACGAAGAGCCATCGAAAGAGCCATCGAGTTTCCGAATCTTGGCCGGTGGAGGCTTCACCATATGCCTTTGCTTGTCGACGCCATTATCTTTTTGGCTTTGGGCGATGTTAGCATCTTCGATCACTCTCAACTCGTGGCACATCTACGTACCTTGCATCAGCAATCAAGTTGGCAACGTGGGTGTATCTACAAGTCGATTGCCGTTTGAGGCAAGCCAAGCACCCCGGACGTCCTCGGTCGCACTGTGAGGTACGTTAGTACATGTTGCTCATAGTCAAGTGTCGCAAGCCAAGCCGATGTTTTGTTCTCAAAACCAGAGACATAATTTGTAGTGATAAGGTGGAGAAGGATACTGACCTTGGTCTTGCGCTCCACACACTCCTCACAACTAAGCGTAGGCTTATTGCGCTTCTGCTTAGGCTTTGCGCGCTCGCCATCAGGCGTGTCTGTTCGTGAGTCCTGAGCAGGCGACTGGCTGATACTATTCGTTCGCGGTGGCGCAAATGCGCTGATAGGCGTCACAGGTACAGATCCATAAGTCGCAGCATGGTATGGCGGTTGTTGAGCAAACTGTTGCACTGGCGGAAGTTGAGTAGGCTGATGTGATGCAAAGACCGACGATTCAGAATCAGGTAACCCGGTCATTCTCGTCGACTCGGGTTCCTGCCGTGTTCAGCGGGCTGGGAACAACTCGTGGGTTCTCTGCCTCGACCCCGCGCTATTGCGTATTCCTGTGGGATGAGAATGGGTAAGACGGATTGATCTGCGTGCTTCGAAACCTGCTTCTTGGTGGGAATAATCTGATATTAGAAGTGCCTGAATAGCCCCGGGAATAGAGGAAGAACACGACTTGTCGAGGACATCCGGGGCGACCGAGGATGTCATGGTCTAGAGAGCGAAAAAAGCCAAGCCAATTTTTCCCAACATCCTCCGAGCCGGTTATCATGTCGTTGAATCAAGCAACCCACTAACAAACCTAATGTTGTCTGGCCTCGGTCGGAACAGATACATTTGAAGTATACCACTGACATAGCACCAGGGCTGAGAAGGCAGTGCAGTCATTGCGACGGTTTGCGGCGCATTCTGAAGCTGGGGAACTACTGCAGCTGAACGGGAAGAGACCCGAAATCGGCATCCCAATAAGTATTTGAGTACAGGATACGTTGTCCGCGGAGCAATAATAGCATACTTCACAAGACGCAACGTTGAACAAGACGAAGCTGATTGGGGTATATTTATGGTAAAGTAGCTTTTATATCTCAGCTGGGTTATTATTCCTTTTCTAAACTTGAGCACCTTAGTGGAAGTTGGCCTCTCTCTCCTTCTTCATCTCCTGTGTAGCAGGACGGTTCAGGATTCTCTGCCACCATGCCCAGAAGGACGGCAAGTCCTTCTCAATCTCGGCGTGGAAAGCGTCGCTCTTGTCTCCGAAGATGAAGGGCAGAAGCATGTTCCAGGGAACGAAAGACAGGTCTGCGTAGGTGTACTTGTCACCGACAAGGTATTGCGTGCCCGACTCTTTGAGGTGCTTGTCCAAGACTGTAAGCACACGCTTGATCTCGTTGCCGTATCTCTCGACTGCCGATTCGATCTTCTCAGGGTGGTAGTTGGTGAACCAGACGCGCTGGCCGAAGTAAGGGCCCTGTCCGGAGACTTGGAAGTGGAGCCTGATGAGGATGTTAGTCAAGCTTGCATGAGCAGATACATTGAGATCGTCTTACCATTGCTTCAACAGGTACTTCTCGGGAGTGGAAGTGTATGTGAACTTGTTCTCCTTGTCGTACTCCTCGATCAAATACTCGACAATGGCACCAGACTCCCAGAGGGTGATGCCAGTGTTGGGGTCCTCGATGGTAGGTGTTCTTCCATTGACACAGAGCTTCTCGTACTCGGGCTTCTTGAGGTCGGCAAAGTCCCATAGCTTGTGCTCGTAGGAGAGGCCAAGCTCCTTCATGAGCAGAACAACCTTCCATGGGTTGGGACCACCAGCGTGGCCGTGGATGAGAATAGGCTTGAGAGACATGTTTGTGAGAGTGGTTGATGGTAAGGGAGAATTGAGAAGAAACTCAATCGAAGCAATTCCTCACGGCAGTTTATATACCCCTTCTAGACCTCTTGAGCTAGGGATACGTTGGCCATTTGCCCCACTCACGGTTTATCGAAGCTTCCATGATGTCGCTGCGGGTGTAAGGTTTCGGCACTCGGTGTTAAGCAAGCACTTGCTTAGAAACACACCTGCCCCTATCGTGGAAATCAATCAAGGTGGTCGTCAATTGCTGATAACATTGTACGAGTGCTATGAATAAGCGGTGTGAGATGTGCGACGGGGATTGATAAGTTGGAGGCACAAAAACCACGATCTGATCCTGCCAGGCACAAGATCTGAGTGGGGCTGGTGACAAAACACAATGCGGGGTAAGGTTTAGTCAAGCTGGGAGAAAAGACAGTAAATTAAGCATCATTAAATAGTAATAAGAGATGTTTGTGGAACTGGGTATCTCGCACAAAAGAAGAAAGAAAGGCAGGCAGTCAATAACCACCGTCAAAACCATAAGTCGTAAATCGTCACTTGACGCCCATGGACGCCATGTTGTGCCAGTAGTCCCACAGGCCGCGCGAATCAAGCTGTCCCCTATCTTTGCGGCGACGGAGGGCCTCCACGTATGACAAGCTTCTTTGGCTTCTTTCGTGAGGGGCTTTCTGCGTCTCCGTTGACATTGTGTGGCTCGACTCTTTCTCCTGTGATCGGACTCTTGGCAATGGTTCTGCTGGTTCCGTTGAATCGTCGGACTCCGTATCCGTTGTCTCGTCGAGTTGAGTCTGGCGGGGTGGGAGGGCCAGACTCTCGTTCCGAGGACTCGTGTCTTCGTTCTTCATCAGAGAGTCGTTCCGCGCCCGCGTCTGCGGACGATGATCTTCGTCGTCTGGGAGGGGTTGGCGTCAACTTCGTTGCAGGACCTTCAACTCATTGTTATTCGAGTTCAGAGGCGTGGAGATTGGCAGAAATGAGATGGGCACTGAGTGAGGAGAGGTTCGGGGCTAAGTACCTTTACCGCTGCCGTTTTGGCGTATAGTGGGGTCCTCATGGTATGCAGCCTCGTCGCCGTCTGTCGGATCGTCAAACAGTATGCCTCCAGTACCAGCCTTGATCGCGTTGACCATGTCGACTGCAAAATCGGGATTGTCTTTGAAGCAGTTTCGGTAACTCTCAGCATTCTTGTCACTGTCCGGATCCATGATCTGTCGCGCGGCGATTTGAGCCATGAGCTTTCGAAAGGGCGAACCGACTGGAGAGCTGCGATAGATCTCGTTGATCTCTTCGGCATCGGGGACGAGTTGGGCTTCGAGCAAGCCCTGTCTGTATCGGTCGATGGACTCGTTTCTCAAGACTGGGAGGTCAAACTTGTTGCAGAGAAGGTATAACTTGTGGCAGGCTACGGAGTAGTCGTATTTCTTCTCATCCGTCATGTCGGACGTGTCGTCCAAGGTGCCCTGATACAGCCATTTTACAAGCAACTCGAAGCCAGAGGGGTCTTGGTCAGGCAGTTCAAGCTCTGACCTCTGTGACGGGCTGGATGTCTTGTCGGCGAGGAACTCGGACTCGAAGTAGGGCGAATGGTGACATAGTAGGTTGCGATGCAGCGACCAATGCCGACGCTCTTCACCGACGTAAAAGTCGATGGTCGGGCCAGAGAGGAGCCTTTTCCACAAAGTCTTAGCTTCGTCAGGCATTTGGGCCAACAGAAAACAAGCGGACAGAGCTCAAGCGCAAGCAGTGCAGTATGATGAAACGTACTCGGCAAAGGTCTTTGCGGTTATGTCGCTGACGTTAGCTCTGGCCATGCGAAGTACGACGGGCGCGTTGTTGGCATACGCAAAGTCGCGCGAGTAGATTGGTGGAAGATATCGATAAACTTGCTGAGGCGCCTGTTCAAACCACGAACCCATGCGGTGGAGCAAGCGTTAAGTAGGGTTGGTGAGAGGTAAGGAAGCGAATCATGACATTCCACAGACGATGCGATTGGATTGAAAGGGGGGAATGAAAGCAGTTGGAACTTGAAATGGTGGGCTCCGTCATCATCGAAGGGGTGACAAGCTTTCGGTACTTTCTGCTCCACCTCCCGACTCCCGACTCCCGCCTGTCAACTTGCGCCATGCCACAGCCGCTCTCGCCAGCGCTTCCTGCCATCTCTGCCTAGAACTTGAAACCACTTGCGACAGCAAACCCTGTCTTTTCCGATATCCCTCGAATGCACTGCCTCCCAGTATGCAGTCGTTGTTGGTCTCTGCGCACCCTGTCCAATCGTAAAAAATGACGCGTGATCTTGGCATCCTACGCGCCCACGCTTCGAAGCCTGCTGCCTTCGCGACTTCAGCTTTATAACATTCACCCGCGACCTTGAGCTGGTGAGTTGGCCATCTGTCTTACTTCTGTCGACCTTCATCGTTCATACGCTTACTATCTAGGTGATGTCTCCCTTTCTTTCTATCCCTCCCGAGTCAAGGCTGCTCTTTCAACGGCTCCATCGACAAGAACAGCTTCAGAGTTGCTTGAGCGTTCGACCAGCAAGGATGGTAGTTTTCGAGGGCAGGCCACCATTTCGATGTTCAGTCACACTCCTTGAGTCTTTCTGGGGCCTGCAGGATCTGTTGACCATCCATCACCGAGCGTGGCCACAAGCTGAGTTTCAGTGAGCAGATCGGTTAGTCTGATCTGTTCGGGTGCAACGATTCGACCATCGGAGCGATTATCCTTGCTGGTCCGCCTTTTATTTGTTTCTCTGGCGGGTCAGGGCTGCTCTCAAAGCCCGGTCGGGTGGTTGGGGTTTGCTTCAGGGCCGCTCGAGCGCTGACTAGCAGGATAGTGGTATTCGCAGGCAGGCCCTTCATTACGAGCCGGATCTCGCTCTCTGAGTGATAATGGGGTCTGTAGGGTCCAAGTCGCCGGTCGTTAAGCGCGGTCACAAGCTAAGTTTTAACGTGGCAGATCAGACCGGCTGATCTTAGGGGCTTATAAGCCGGCTCCGAAGCGACGGGCCTTACTAATCCGCCTTGCATTCGTTTCTCTAGCGAGTCAGGGCTCCTCTTAAAGCCCGGGTGGGAGGGTTCTACGCTCCAGCGTGGGGTTCTCATTCTTACTCATACTGACTCTGATGGCTCTTTCGTACCGCATGTTCCTAGCTGACGTGTCTCTTTTTGCAGTTATACTCGAGTCCAATGGGCCCGAAGATTGTCGCCTCTAAGGCGCTCGTACAAGTCTGCACCCCAGGTTCGAATGGCTCAGCATCATGCCAATACATCATGGGTTTGAGTCTCAACCTGGACACTATGGTATTCCACTGTAGATTCAGCATAAACGCGCACAGCGGCAAAGGAGCGATTGTCTATCTCTTCCTCGATGCTAGCCATGTCCAAAGTCTAGAAATCTGCGGCATCGACGAAGCCATTCCGCCTAGTATCATGAACGTCTTCGGCAAACGAGCATCCGACGTGCCTTCAAATGCTGTTATGGGGCTTCGCTTTGGTCTGCAAAGCCACGCAACCCTCATTGCCCCTGACTCGACCTTCCAGAAAAGACCAGCTACATGTGAAGACTTGGAAGCTTTGTTGCGTTTGGGTCAGTGTGAAACGTTGAAAGTTTATTTGTTGTCAAGCGCCATCAACAGAGATCATCTCTCAAGTCTCTGTAACGCACTTGCCAAAGGTGTGCTACGGCCAGCTCCAGAAGGCGTGATCAGCAATTTCTATCTGAATGGCTGCTACAAGAGAGTCACGCATGTCGACCAACTCTGGAGCTCGAAACCGACTGGGAGCTCATCCTCTGACGAACCCTCAACGGCTTCAGGGGTCAGCAACAATGTATCGGCAGGTTCATCAAATCCGACACCCTCAAGCGGTTCCAGAGGACACGGGAAGCGACGATCGATGTCTCCTGATTTGCTTCCAATGGCCCCTAAGCGACAGGCGTTGACGGAGGATGCTGCTGAAAACCCTTTCAAGATGATACTCGTAGCTCAGAAGGCTCAAGAGGCTCAGCTAGCGTCTCTCCAAGCAAAACTTTCGGCTCAAGGGGCTTAGATAAGTATTCTGCAAGCAGAGGTCTTGACTAAGGAGACTCAGATAACTGCTCTCCGATCAGAAGTCTCAGCCCTACGTGAACAGGTACAGCAACCTCAGCGAGCCCCTGGCGTCGACGTCGAGACACAGAGTGACCCTCTCGAGTACGAAGCTGTGATTGCAGCAGAGGCAGACCTGCCTGACGAAGCTCACACTCCGGCCAGCACAGTAGAAGATCCCACCCATGACCAATTCATGATGTTTGGAGAAACATTTGACGAAAGATTCGCGGAAAATTTCGAGGAACTCTTCGTGCAAAAGTTCGAAGAAGTATTCGAGGAGAATTTCGACGAGATTCTCGACAGAAAGTTCGAGGGCCGTCTCTACAGAGTGGAAATGGAAATGTTGGACCAAGGACCGTTCCGCTGGAAATTGGAGGAAAGGGTTGGGAGAAAGATCGAGAATGTGCGCGTGGACTTGGAGAAAAAGCTTGAGGACAGCAACAAGCAGGTACGTGTCCACTGGCTGGTGGTTTCACTTCTCCCACTTCACATCAGGAGATTACTGCAGCTCTCTCCATCACATTGCACAACATTGACCACGAAGCTTGAGGCTTGGAAGAAGGCCATCAGTATCTTATTCAACCCACCATCCATGTGCAAGAGTATATCCCACGGGAGGCTATCGAAATGCACAGTTTCTTTGGCGAAAAGGAAGCTTCCACTTAAAGCTGAGATCTCACGTGCTCTCTGTGGACCTCTCTGCTGTCTGAAGAAAACTGTGCACCTCGATAACCTCGACTCCACTCATCCGTGGTCGTGGAGCGGACGCAAGTCATGCTAACCTTTACCCCATTTCCAGCTCACCCAGCTCAAAGAATCCCTCGACCACGAAAGCAACGGCCTCCAACACAACATCGACACTCTCGCCGCCCGCGTCACCGATCTCGAGGAAGGTCTCGCGGACGATTTGCGCAAAGAGTTCAACGAAGCCATTGGCAGCCAAAAGCTGGACTTGCAGGTTAAAATAGAAGATGCCGTTGAGCAGAGACTTGCTGATGTCGAAGAGATTGTCAAGCAGGATGTGAGGAACGCGTTGGAGAATGGAAAGACCACGTTCAATTTTGATTAAGGCTGGGCTGAGACGCAACTTTTTTCGTATTTCATAAGCATATATGTGGCGATCTGGAGTATACACTCTCTTGTCTCCTTGAGTACCTTTGCTTGCTTCTTTCTTCGATCAAAAATGCAAAGGATGGTTGCAACCACAAGTGTAGCCACTAGAATACCTCATGATTGCCCTTTTCTATGGATATCCAGGTCTTGATGGTCTAGATCTGGATGAAGTTGGAATAGCCGATTATCCCACAGTCGATAGAACTGGTTCTGTACGTGCGTGTCAACCGATGCTTCCTGTGTTGTCTTCGTTTGGTTCACTCACGAGACAACTGATGGTACTACTTGTTTCTTCATCTCACGAGAAAGAGTGAGTGCTATTGGATGTACGCATGCAGAATTGTAGTGATCTTTAGTATACAAAAAGAGAACAAAACCTTTCTGATTCGCAGATTGGGACCAAGAAAAAGTTTCCGGAACTTCCAGCAAAATGGCAAGAAGTCAAGAAAATGCAGAATGGCAGAATCCTTGTTATGCAAAAATCTCAAAGCAGCTTCAAAAGGGGATGGTTCGGCGTATTATGCAAATTTTGTTTCCAGCACGATCCTCACTTGGGCAGACTTTTCTTTTTCCGCACGTATATCAAGTTGTTGTACTTCCAACCGCTGTAGGTCTTGGTCGTCTTGCACGGTGATGTTTAGGGTATTCAGTACAAAGACACGTTTGTCAGAAGGAAATGTCAAAGGCAATCGGTCGTTAATATCTATCAGATTACAGCAAGACAATCGTTGAAGAAAAAGCAGGGTTACTCTTGCGGAATGGAAACGTGAACTCGGGTTTCCATACATGCAGATAGCAGTTTGGGCAGGTGTAACGAACGTTGATTTCCCTCTTGCATCTTCTACTTCTTTTCGGAACAACCCCCTGAATATCTACATAGCCTCCAACAACTCCTTAAGCGACACAGGTTTCCTAACAGCATTAGAATATCCTTCGTGGAAAGTGACCCATACCCTCTCTTTATCACCACCGTCATCTATCTTCGCTTTCTTCTTTTTCTGAATTGCAGCTTCATCATCCGCCTCCCCTTCTTTCTCTGCCTCTTCAGCAACAACCCTGCCGAAGAAATCTCTCTTTAGCTTTCTGCTACCTTCACTAGGCAAAGAAGGCACAGCAGCGCCAGCAACAGCATCAGTAAGTGAGACCAAGTTACCGCCTCCTCTCGTGACTCGAGCAGCTTCAGCTGATTTTTTGGAGTAGAGAGTGAATTCTTGATCCAGCACTTGCCGAACAGCAAAGCGTGTGCGATCTACTTTTTCCACACCCGCGGCTTTGGTGTCCAAAGTTTCGAAAACAGAGACTTCGTCAATGGCAGGTTCCATTCTGAATACCCATGTCTGAGGGCCTGAGCGAGACGAAGTCTCGGAATCGAGACGTATGCGGTCGAATCGGATGCCTGAAGCCACCATTGCGTTTACTGCGCGAGAGACCAGTAGTTTCTCGGCTGCTCTGCGCACGCTAGCGGTTGAAGTGCCTGAATTGTGCACAACCACTGGCGAGACATTCGGGTTTAGCATGCGGGACAGCCAAGGGATGAACTCGGTAGTCATGGAAGTAGGACTGGGGAACATGCGAAGTAAAGGCAAAGACAGTGATGCCTGTAGCGTTTGCAAGATCTCGAGATTCGACTTTTGAGCTTCGTGGGCTTGGAAGGAGGCACCCGGGCCGGAGAAGGGGGTGGGTGGTTCATTGTCTTCAGCTGTACCCTGTTCGTTCCACTTGTTGTTGTTGGTATTGGCATGAGAGCGATTGGGCGTCGCAAACAAATGGTGGAAAGCAAGAATAGGTTGGGCGAGATAGGTAGCCAATTCCCACTCACTGTGACTAAACACCGCAGAGGAAAGTTGGTCATGGAAGTTGAGCCATTCGTATGCAGCATCGGGTTTGCTGAGGTAATTGTCGTCTTGGTATGGTTGATCTGGGTATGTAGAGAAGCAGTCGAGCATGATACGATCAATGTCTCCGGATGTGTTCACCATTTCGCGAAGGCGGTCCATGGCTTGTCGTTTTCCTGACTCTGCTACACCTTTCATGCCGGTTGTGGCCGAAGGAGCTGCTAGCATGGTGGATTTGGAGAAGCCGGCGCCTTCTTTGAAGACGCGCTCGACTACTTCTTTTGGCCCACCTCGTCCCACGCCTCTTGCTGAGCCACCTCCGTGTGAGAGGTCAGCCAGGATATTGGCTTCGATCCATCGGCGAGTTAGCCGTTGCATGGAATTTGCGAGCGGATCGTGGGTAGCTCGAAGTCGACCTGCAATCCATTCGCCAACGACCAAGATACCACGGATGTCGCCTTCGCCTGTACTGCTGCCCGAACCACCTTCTTTGCGGTTTGTCATGCCCCAAGACGCCTCGCACAGCTTTCGGACACCATCGCCATCGTAGGGAATATTCTCTTTTTCAAAGATAGATTGCATCCTAGAGACGACAGAGTTGATGGCTGGTTTGCGAACATGAATAATCTCTGCAGCCGTGCTTTGTCGAAGCGGTCGAAGAGAAGGATGGTAGACATCGTTACAGATCAGAATGAGTGGTCGTAGCAAGCGGAAATTGTCACCCTTTTTCTTTCCAGAGGGCTGTTGTGATCGAGTTTTGTTTGAGTTCCTCGAGTCCAACGCGACTAGGTCAAGGAGGGCCTTGACGAAGCCTCCTTCACCGGAACCGCCACTGCCACCAACGACACCGTCGACTTCGTCAACGATGACACATACTGGACGGCCAGCTTTGCGTACCTTGCCCGCAGCAGTCTTTTGGTCGACACCCCTGACGTTTTCCGTACCGACCATATCCCTGATACGGCCTTTGACGACGTCTCTACTCCTCTCATCACTAGCATTGATCTCCTGGACTTCGTAGCCGGCTTGCTTAGCACATACATGAGCAAGCGTCGTTTTTCCAAGACCAGGAGGACCAGTGAGGAGCAAGACTTTGCGATGTGGTCTTTCCTGCTCAGCGTTCTCAGCATTCTTGCGATGCTTGGGCTTTCTGCTCGAGCCCGGGAAGACAATCTCGTCCCAGCGCTTGAGCCAGTGCATGACAGACCGATGTGTACGATCGTCTCCAACAAGCTCTGTGAACTTGCGAGCCCTGTACTTTTCCGTCCACATCAATGTGCGTTGGTTCTTTTGCGCGGGGTCCCGAGGAAGAGTAGGCTCTATTGAGGGCATAGCGGCTTGCCTTTCTGCTTCCGCTTGGTCAATGACTTGCTGAGCTTTGGCTTCCTTGACCAGATTGTGAATGTCGATGCCATAATAACTTCGTTGAGCTCTTCCTTCGGCGGCTTCGGAACGTGAAGCTGCCAACCTTTCTGTTGACAGAGCTTCGGCGTTTTGCTTCTTTCTTACTGAGAAGGATTTGCCAGAAGATGTGCGTATGGCGACTCTTGTTGTCGCAGGAGTCTTGGTCGACGAGATTAACGGATTGTGGATGGTACGTTTGGCGAAGAGTGACAGACCCAGATCCTGAGATTGACTCTGGGTTGGCGGTTGCTGGCTACTTTGCGATTGTGTAGGTGGTAGGACAGGGGCTTGTTGAGCGTCCGAGGGTGATTGTTCTTGACTCTGGTTTGTTTCTTGCTGTGGTGGTACTGTATCGTCCTCACTGTCCGAATCTTCCATGAAGACGTTGCTTGCCTTCTCTTTCCATAGGGTCTGCGACATGGGTGCTGCTGGAGGTGCGACGGCCGAGGACATGAAGGGCATAGCTGGTGGACTCGAAGGCGGATCGTGCTTTCTTTTGTCCAGAGGCTGACTCGAAGGTATATCTGTACGCTGGTAAGACGCTGTTCGTCAAGAGCCACTCGAAGTGCACATACAGGTCGAATAGTCGTCTTCACTGCGGAAAGTGTCTACCAGAGACCAGCCACGATGCTGGATGACAATTCCTCGTCGTTTGTTGTCAGCTCGAGTTTCTGCTTCTTGATCGTAAAGCGCTGCTATGTCATCTGAGAAGGTCGGTTCTTCAACAGCAACATTCATTGATTCATAAGTTCATAGGTAGTCACTGTTAACAAACATGTTCGTCAAGCGTTTCCAAGAGATGGACGCGACGTGGGCGGCACGCGTTATATTGACATTTCATAACGCCTTATCAGCTTGCACAAAATTCTCTGCATAAATTCAGTCATCTCGCCCAAATAACCCAGATACAGATACCAATGTCAAAGGCGAAGACACATGAGTAAAGCAACGTGTGCAACGAACATAAGCTTTACGTGGTTGCCGCCTTCTCTCTTGCCCCTTTGTAAGCCATTCCAACTCACGATACCTTTGGAAGTTAAGCACATCCGCCGAGAATCCCTACTCAGACACCCTTGTACACACTCTTGAAGTCGTCTTAGAATACTCATCATGAAAAACATTACGATACTCTGAAAACGGTAGCAAGAAACTTCAAGGCGATGTTGGAACTTGACGTTATATTTTTTCTGCATAAGAAAAGAAACAAAGCCATGCAAGCCAGATCTTTGCATGGAACAAAATACACCAGAACGCCATGCTGTAAACACCCTAGCCGGGGTTAAATGCAAAGCAAAGCCACCATTTAGATAAGTAGGGCTCTCCGAGAAGCGTCGTCTGAGTTCAAGCGAAAACCAAGGATATCATGAATCCTAGGCATAGACATAAAGAATCTTCTATACATTTGGGCGTGGCTCGTGAGATGGTAAGGATGCGAGAATGCTTTGTCGGACGAAATTGCTTCAAAGTGTGCCGGGTACATGCTCGTCCTCCTCAGCTTGCATACGGACGATGATGCTCTTGAGCGTCTCGAAAGTAAGCATAGTAGTCATGGCGGCAGGAACGGCTCGAATGAGATTGGTTCCCATGCCGCTGTAGAAGGCCGTCCAGCCTTCCTCGTATAAGATAAGTCTGCAGGTCTTGATGATGCCCTGGTAGCGAGGCTTGTTGATCATGCCATCGGAACTGGGGATGCCTCGTTGTTGTGTTTGTAAACGAGTCCGCAAGACCTCGTGAGGATATGTGGCCGTGGTAGCGCAAATCTTGCTAATGCAGGTTGCAGCGAGGACACCGACCGAGTTTGTGCCTTGGCTCGGAGGAGCCGCGCCCATCTCGACGCCGGTAAATTTGAGCTTCAAGTACTCATATAGAGGGAACTGGATGGCGACATGCGTAAGACCTAGTAACGCAGGAGCCAAGCCTGAATAGAAAGCCTTGATACCCTCGCCTCTATACATCTGGCGAGCAGCATCCCAAGTGTTATTGTAATGCCAGGGCGTACGATGTCCTTCGACAGCTTTCGCAGATATTTGAGACATGAGACGAGTCTTGATTACCCAGATGGGATTCGTTGCAAGCGTCGAGCAGGCACCAGCGGTGACGGATGAGCACACGTGAGCAAACCATTGCGGTTCTTTTCAGGATTAGCATGTGTTGGTGACGACTGGCAGCTCAAGCAACTCACCGATACGTTCTGCGTAATTTGTCTTTGCTATGTCATATATGCTCATGTAGACGGCCCAGGTGGGCAGATAACCAAGTATCATGGGCCCAAGACCTCTGTACATGCCCTTGAGGCCATCCTGACGGATGATTGTTCTAGCAGTGCCAACAAGACCCCTATAGACTTGTGCAGTGGAGGGAGCGCCTTGCGAATGTTGCTGGTGACGGAAAGAGCCCTGGGCCTGGAGCTTAGTCTTTATCACATCGAGGGGACACGTTATGATGCCCGAAGCAACACCGGCAGCGGCACCACAGAAACTGTTGATGTATGGCTTGGGCAATCTTTGAGCCAGGAGGGTTGCGGTAGATGGTGGGGATTTATGGAGGGCTAGATCACGGGAGTCGGATGCCGGGGCTGACATTGTATCGGAGGGGAGTGCCTCAATAGCTGCGCATGTTCAAGCCAGAGGCGGATCGGGCAGGCTGGAAGCGAAAAGACGGATAGGTCGAGGATGTGTGTGAGGTCAGGGTGAGTAATAGTATAGGTGGTAGATAGGGCGGTTGTATGCGCGCGCGGCCCGGCACCGCTTTCAAGCAGCTTTGGTTAGCGATTGTGCGTCTCCATGAATCTGCACACAATGGCCGGGAGTGGAAGCAGTTGCGGATGGCGGACTGAGCAGGAGGTGTGTCTCGTGTGTGTCTGGCGTATAGCGACAGAGAGGGTTGTGTCAAAACAATGCCGTCGGTGTCGCGCAATGCGGCCGTGGAGTATCAAAGGGAACAGCCGGAGGTCGGCATAAAGCGGGCGGGGGGCTCTGGGCGACGCTGATTGGCCTGTCGTAAGCAGTTGGGTCTGGCTTGCAACTTCATGTTGAAGCAGAGTCGAAGAACGTCGTCGACATTGGAGCTCTCGCCTTTGCACATCCACACAACACACCGCCGTCATGTCGCAGCCCTCGCTCACCAACTTCATCGTCAAGCGCCCCTGGTTGAAGCGCTGGATGACCCCTCTCGCCAACTGGTACTCGGACACCGCTGGCTACAGAAAGTTGGGCTTGAGGTTGGTCGCCCCTGCCATTGCGCCAGCTCCCGTCCTCGACAATTGCTGACGACCTTCCCAATCTGCAGAGCCGACGACCTTATCCCTGAGGAGTCCGAGACCGTCCTTCTCGCCCTCAAGCGTCTCCCGCCCAAGGAGGCCTACGACCGTGTCTTCCGCATGCGCCGCGCTTTCCAGGTCCGCCGAACTCGGAACACACCACATCGTCCACCACACGCCGCTAACACGCTCTCGCAGTGCTCTATCTCACACCAGCTTCTCCCCAAGAACGAGCAGACCAAGCCCGAGGATGTACGTCCCCTGCAATACATTCGTACATCTGCTACCCAGTTACTTACATGTGAACCAGGATATCGCATACTTGAGCCCCATCATCAAGGAGATCGAGGCCGAGAGAAGGGAGAGAATGGACCTTGACGCCATGGTCATCAAGAAATAATCGCCCTACAACTCTTCAACTCGCTGATCCCCCGAGTCGCCGCCGCCGCTTTTCATGTACTCTATACCTTTAGAATGTCCAAAACCGCCTTTTCATTAGTCCGACAACAGTTCACAACGAGAGCCAATCCCTGTTCTGTCACGATCGTCCTTGTTTCTCTCGCAGCCACATAGCGCTGTCCTTACAGGCTCTATTTCACTTGGTTGCAGTGTCAGTACTAGACATGCTACAAGCTCTACAATCGAGTACAGGCTCAGTGCTGTTTGTTATCTTGGAATAACCAAAACCAAGCCATAGATGCTCGGCATGAGTCGACTATGGGAAACCCTTTGCCTCACGCGTTTCGTGCATGGTCTGTGCTTCTTGCAGTCGATGTGACTCTTTGCCCTTGCGTGCTCGAATGTGTTTCGCCAAAGTCTGGCTTTCGCCTATCGGTTGCGATGACTCTTCTCAAAACTGCTGTCAATTCTGTGTTGTGTTCGAACTGCCTTGTAAATCGCCAGTGGACTTGACAAGAGTCTCGCATGCGTCATTGCGTCAGCCTTGGATCCCTCGACCAGACCACGACCAGTGACTTTTAGCGAGCCTTCCACCTCTCTTTGAACATCAATCACTTAGACCATCAAATTCCCACCATAATCACACCTGTCACAAACGCTGGCTCCTATTCTATCGCTCGTGACAAATCTCAGCAAAATGTCTCTCAGGCGCTCTGCTCGTGTACAGGCGCTGCCAAATACCGCGGCTATGCTTACTTCACAACTCAAAGTCACCAAACGCAAGTCAGCTGCTACGGATTCAAAGCCATCGCAATACATCACAGATCGTGCTCTGAAATCAGATGGACAACACGCTGGTACATCGGAGAAGTCGTCGAAGCAAGAGACGCCTCGCAAACGTCAGAAGATCAATGTGTCGCCACCAGTGCCAACAACTTCAGTCGACAGCCCGATGGCGGTGATCCCATCATCTACCGATGCCAGCAAATTGAATGGGGACACTGTGCCACAGGACTCATACATCAGACCTGCAGAACCTCATGTTGCAAATGCTCCGATTAAATCACCTACTTCAGAAAAGGTCGTAACAGCGTACTCGACCTGGAGCGGCGATGTCGCTGGACCCGCTCCTACAAGTACAACAAACTCAATTTTAGATGATGCCGTAGCGCACCTGAAACGCATGGACGACAACGGACGCCTGGCTCCTTTCATCGCGAAGTTCCACTGCAAAGTGTTCGACGCCGAAGGAATGGCTCAGCCGATTGATCCCTTCCGTTCTCTAGCTTCCGGCATCATTGCACAGCAAGTTTCCGGCGCAGCGGCAAGCAGTATCAAGAAGAAGTTTGTTGGTCTGTTCGAAGCTTCCGAGGAGCACAACTACGCTGGACCTCCAGAGTTTCCTCCACCAGCGATGGTGGCTGCGATGACCGTTCCGTTCCTCAGGACGGCTGGCTTGAGTCAGAGAAAGGCCGAGTACATACAGGGCTTGGCCGAGCAGTTTGCTGATGGCAGATTGAGCGCTGAAATGCTGGCCACGGCCTCGGACGAGGAAGTCATGGAGAAGCTGATAGCGGTAAGAGGATTGGGCAAATGGAGTGTTGAGATGTTCGCCTGCTTTGATCTGAAGAGGATGAATGTATTCTCTACAGGAGATCTTGGTGTGCAGTAAGTGTGATGACTCGAAAAATGGCTCGAGGGAAAACATACTGACATTCCCACTCCAGACGCGGGCTGGCAGTATACACGGGAAAAGATGTCAGCAAGCTCAAAGCCAAGGGCGGAGGTAAGTGGAAATACATGGGTTCCGAGAAGGCCATGCTAGATGCTGCCGAAAAGTTCGCACCATACAGGTAAGTCTGTTGTGACCGTTGCTCTGATGCTACTCTTCTTCACGATCATTGTCTAACAGCCATGACAGGAGTCTGTTCATGTGGTACATGTGGCGACTTAGTGATGTCGACCTCTCGGCTCTTCAAGACGACGAAGTCATATCCGAGGCATAATCTGATCCGCGATAGCATTCCAAGGCTACAAGTCTGTTGGAGGCGACGGCCGATCATGCCTCAGCCTAAGCGATGCGCAACATATTTCAATGCATTGACTGTCTATTATCCATTCTTTCCTCGGCGGGGACTGTATCGTTATGAGACTGCACCAGGGTGTTCATGTCAACATGTTTGGTATGTTTGAACCATGCGAGAACACGTTGACGCATGAATCTGGTATGTACCATAGAAGACTTGCTCACATGTTGTAAACATTATGCCTAGGTAGGAGCTCATTGTTTCTCTTCAATCGTTTCAACAAGACAAAGGTAGAGAATGCAAGAGTGAGTATCAGAAGTATAAGTTTTCCAAGCACATGTCTGGAATAGGGCCTTTCTTGGGATCATGAATCATGGGGTTTTCATCATGCTTCATGTGCAAGCAGGGAGGGTTGTCACAAGCCACACGGAGCGAACGGAGCGAAGACGGAGTGGACGGTTTGCCCCGGATGGTCATTTGCATCTCCACAAAATGACAATATGGGGCCGCTGGGACTAGACAGTGAACGGCAGGCTGTACTTTGAGAACGTGTGCGGCTTAATGCGGTAAGAGACGCGAGAGAGCACATCGAACAGCAAGCCCTCTTCTACCTCCGAAGCACACGCATCGAGGTACTATCTTGTAGAGGCTTGGGAGCTTCTGCTGCAAAGTCGAGTCCAGCCCTCAGAGGCGAGATCCGGCTTGGTTTTGTGGTCACGTAGAATGGTTCACGTCAGCGTTCTCTAGGTAGTCGGACGTTGCCCCAGAAAGATGACGGTAACCTCGGCACCGAGGCAGGGGGATAGGGTCCGAGTCTAAACAACCGAAGGCGCAGTGATAAGTACAATGAAGCGATCATCACCTTGATTGTTTCTTTGCACTCTCAATTCCATCACACACATTACAATATGGCGCCCACACCTTCATGGGTCAAAGACCTCAAGCCTGCCGGCCCTCAGGGCACCGAGCTCCTGTCGCAAGAGCGAGCAAAGTCGAATGTCGATGTCAAGGCACTGTCGACCTTCCTGCACACTCAAGAAGGACTCGACCGCAAGCGCACGATTCTGAAGATCCTCCAGCAGGAAAAGGTGTTTGACAAGTCGCAAAACTACTTTGCTGGTCGTATTGATCGCTTCGAGACAGCTCTGGCGCGAGCAAAGAGACTCCGACAGCTGCAGGTCAAGCACAACTGGACCGACACGGACAAGTCGGTTGCGAACGAGCTCATCAGTGAGCCCGGTCCGTATGGTCTGCACGAGAGCATGTTCCTGGTGAGTTGTGTGTCGAGACGAGAGGCTTCAGCCAGCCGCTAACCAGCTCCAACAGATCACCCTCCGTGACCAGGGCACGCCCGAGCAGCACGAGAAGTTCCTCAAACCCGCAAGAAACTACGAGTACATTGGTTGTTACGCCCAGACCGAGCTCGGCCACGGCTCCAACGTACGAGGTCTCGAGACGACAGCCACCTGGAGCCCCGAAGACAAGACCTTCGTCATCAACTCGCCCACCCTGACCGCCAGCAAGTGGTGGATCGGCTCCCTCGGCCGCACCGCCAACCATGCCGTCGTCATGGCTCAATTATACATCGGCAACAAGCCTTACGGCCCCCACCCCTTCGTTGTGCAGATTCGCGATCTCAAGACACACCTGCCGCTCGAGAACATTCACATTGGTGATATTGGTCCCAAGTTTGGTTACAACACCATGGACAACGGTTTCTTGCTCTTCAACAAGGTCAAGGTCCCCCACATCAGCATGCTGGCCCGCTTCTCCAGCGTCGACCCCAGCACCAGCAAGTACCTGCGTCCTGCCTCTCCTTCGCTCATCTACGGAACCCTCACTTGGGTCCGCAGCACCATCGTCTTGCAATCTGGCAGTGTTTTGGCCCGTGGTGTCACTATCGCTACCCGCTACGCTGCTGTCCGCCGCCAGTTCCAGGACCGTGATGCTCAAGATCCCAAGTCGGACGAGAACCAGGTTCTCAACTACACCACTGTGCAGATCAGACTTTTGACTCTGCTGGCTACTTGTTACGCTCTGCACTTTACCGGTCGCGGTATGATGCAGCTCTACGAAGCCAACCAGAAGAAGATGAGCCAAGATGCCGGCAAGTCAAACACAAAGCGCGGTGCTGGTCCCGAGGAGGTCACTCCCGGCAGCGACCTGCTCGCCGACCTCCACGCCACTTCCTGCGGTCTCAAGTCTCTGGCTTCATCCACGGCCGTCGATGGCCTTGAAGTCTGTCGTCGCGCATGCGGTGGCCACGGTTACAGCAACTTCTCAGGCATCGGGCCCTGGTACGCCGACTACCTGCCCACCGCCACCTGGGAAGGCGACAACTACATGTTGACCCAGCAAGTCGCCCGCTACTTGCTCAAGTCAGCTCGCAGCGTGCTCAAGGGCAACGAACCCACCAACGACACCACCGCCATCCTCGCCAACTTCCTGGCCAAATCCGAATCTGGCGCCGCCTTCAACATCATGGATAAAGACGAAGATCTCGTTGCGGCATTCGCTTGGCGATCCTCCTTCCTCACTTTCGAAGCCCTCAAGCACAGAGACGAGAACAAGAAGGCCTGGAACGATTTGCTGGTTGACTTTTACCGTTTGTCGCGCGCGCACTCGCAGTACATGGTGGTGAAGAACTTCTACGAGGCACTCAACTCGTCATCCATCACTTCTGACCTCGACCCCGCTACCCTGGATCTCATGCACAAGCTTTTCCGCCTGTATGCATTGCACACCCTCGAGTCCGAGGCTTCTGAATTCTACACTTCTGCTGCCGTCACCGTTCGCCAGATCCAGCTTGCTCGCACAAATGCAGTCATGAAGTTGCTTGCTGAGATCCGTCCTCATGCTGTGAGGTTAGTCGACGCCTGGGACTTCCCAGACTGGCAGTTGGATTCGTCATTGGGACGTTACGATGGCAAGGTGTATGAGGACATGTTCTACAGAGCCAGCGAGCTAAACCCATTGAACGCCATCACGGTGGATCCTTACCCGAACAGCGAGGTGCTGTTCAAGAGTAATGATAGCGATAAGTTCAAGAGCAAGCTTTAGATGGAATAACGATAGCAAGGCATGAACAGCAGCAAAAAACAAAAGGCTTTGGCTCGCGCCTTCCTTTGACATGTAAGAATTAGTTTTTAGCCTTTTTTCTGGATTTATGAATGAAATTTCACCCTTTTCTTTCTATGTGAGCAACCAACAAAGAAATCTTCGCCTTTTTTTACTCTCTTCTTTTCCACCACCCACTGCTTGGTATTCCACTTTTCTGCTGGTTTTCTATAACCCACTTACCACTTTTGCTCTTTGCATAATATACAATCTCTCCATTCGTCTCTTTGTCCCACACAAAAGTCTGCATCTCAGAAAACCTCAGCAAATTAGACTTTGGCAGTTAGATCTATCCATTACAAAATTCGTGTTATACAAAAGTTTCAAGGCTAGTGTATGATGGTACTGTATAAACGTCAATCACTTTAGTATACCAGTAAACAATTTCGAATTATGATACTCTTTGGAAAAAAAAAAGGAAACCCCTATAGCAATCTAGTTCTTTGATAGTCGAGTATATGGGCATAAGGTACATATATCCTTACCAACTCTTCTAAAATTTCTTATTGGGATAAACAAGGCGGTATTAAGTGATGGGCAGTCATGGTAGTGATATCTCGCCATCTTATCTTGAGAGGCCCAGATGGAAATTTCAGAACAAACAAGATATTAGCGGCGTAAAGTATAGCTAAGCTCTTAGTTCTAGCTTTCTTTAGGGAGATTCGAGGCTTGAGTTCATCAGAGGGTATCCGCAAAGCCTAGAATGCAACTTTGTTTGAGTCATGATTGGCATGCATGAAAAAGGTCGTGCATCTACTTTATTTGATACGCAGTCCATGAAAATGCCTTTTAGTGGTTGTTTTTCTTTCAGCGAACCTTTATGCGTGAATGGAAATGACACGAGCTAGCAACAGTAACTCGTCCAGTGGTGGCACAGAAAAAGCCTTAGCCTCCAAAGGAGATCCAGAACTCAGCACTCGCTTTTCATCAAAACTGTTCCAAATTTCAGATAGACAAACGAATGCCCAAGATTGCTTGCCTGCCCCTTCCCTGACTCCTTTTTGATGTGCTTGCTACTCAGCCAAACTCAAACAATCAAGTGCCGCTTGCACCTGATCTCTCATCCCTCCCAACGCCTCAAAAGCGATGCTATAATTATCCAATGCAGAAAGAATACCCCGGAGTCCTTGATCGCATGTTTGCAGCAATTGTGTTGCTTTACCCTGTGTATCTCCTTCTTGCTGCTGAGCCAATACCCAAGTACGGTGATATATCATGAGTAGAGTATACGCTGATTGCATCGCACAACAAGCAAAACTCGGCATTGTGCGAGGAGACAAGCCCAACGCGCCTCCGGACGCAGCTGAAGAAGAAGAAGAAGAAGGTGTGGGTAAAGCTTCAAATGCAGCTGCGATGGCCAATGCAGAGTTCAAACACAAGCGTGAGGAAACGTGGTTGCTGAATGGAAAGGGATGCAGATATTCCGTTGTTGTTGTTGTTGTTGCTGCGCTCGAGGTGGATGATACCGGCGAGGCTGAGGTTGAGAGAGCTGGTACTTGGGTGGGTAGGGAAGAACTGCAGCCACAAGAGCCAGTAGGTGAGGAATTCAGGGAGAGTTGATCGATGGGGTCGCCGACAGCAGCAGGGGAAGGTTGCGATTTTTTGAGATCGCAGTGGGTTTCTGAGAACACGGGTATGTCGTAGAAAGCGCAGTAACGGTGGAGTTTTATCCTCGCACTATTTTGCATCTTCTGTCAGCAAAGAGGATCCTTCTTCCATTTCTTCGCCTGAGGTCGGGTTGAGGATGCACTCACCTGTTGAGCTTGATCTTGCTCATCTGCTTTAACGAAAACGCAACCACGGCTTCGGGATCTGCAGAACATGGTTTCGCGTCTGTCCATTGGTTGGATTGCGATAGCAGTGGTTCAATGGTGTTGTGTAGGTTTTGCATCCGCGAGGAAATTTCTGTCCAGTCTTGTTTACCGTCTACCGCGAGGCCCACTGCGGTGACGAATTGGGTAGCGAGAAGGATGGTTTGTTGGGATTTGATAAAGAAGGGCCAGGCCTGTTTTTGTTGATGTGATGTTAGGTCTTGTGTCTTCTGGGGGTTCTGATGAGGATGGCAGGGAATATACCTCTGGGTCTGGTGATTGTGGGAAGCTGGTTGTGAAGCGCGAATCGAACAGCGGTATTGCTGGTGGCTGTTACGAAGGTGTGAGTAAGTGATCCCAAATATATCAACCTGGCTTTATGAACACATACCATAGAGCTGACAATCGAAGCCTGGCAAATACAGATGTACTGCAATCCTCTAGTTAGCAAAACTTCATCGACACATCAATATCTGGACAGACTCACAGTCATCCACCAAGTCCTCCTCCTCGCCTCAGCAAACCCATCAATCTCCGTACCACGATCATGCAACGACAAATTCATCGCCCGCATCAAAGCCTGACTAGCCCGATCTCTCATCTTCGCGATATTGCCACGTTGAGCATACTCATACACACTCAATATACTCAACGCAATCACAGCTTCCAACTCTAGCGGTACACAAGGGTGGAATGCGGGGCGTGAGATGCATGAGTGTTCATCTATCAATGCCTGTGCTGGTGAGATTGAAGAATTGGGTATCTCGGAGTCAAGTTCTATGCACTCCAACGTGCGCTTGGCGAAACGGTGAGCAGTTTCTCGACGGACGATGATGCTTTCTTGCTCGAAGGGTGCGGGTTCCTCTGGATGAGGTATTAGAGCCAGGATTGCTGAGATCGCGAGAGCGGTGGGGGACATAGATTCGAAAGCAAGTTCTGAGGATTTGGGGTACCAGAGGTGTGGGTTGTCCTTGGATTGAGAGGATTTGGCTGGAGGAAGGATAGGAAAATATGGGTGTAGCCAGATGTAATATGCGTCCAACCTATTTTGCGTTATGTCAGCTTTTGCGTTCTTATCAACCCTGAATATCTAGAACTTACATGTCTTCATCTGATCGATAAGTCCGTACCGAGCCAGTCTGTCGAGGTGTATGGTTTTCCAATTCAATGGTCTGAGGCACTGGTACTGCTGTGAATATACTGTCGAAAAGAGTATCCGTGTTGTCAAGATTCAAATCCAGTTGAGTCAATCCAGCACCAGGATGTACCATCGTCGGTACCGCATCATCGAAGCCTAAGAGCACCATTAGTAGATTGTGAATTTATCAGGGTGGCAGAAACATACATTCTTGTGCAATCTTCACATAATCCACTTTCTCGAAATCTTGTCTCTTGCTGCGCGGGACTCGAGCACCGCCTCTTCGACTTTGAACATATACACATTCCTTGCCTCGATGACTGCACTTTTGGAAAAAAGTTAGATGTCGAGTCTGAGGAAGCATACCTAGAGCAAGGACTTACACCCGAACATGGTTCTTTGCCATCACATCGAACACGAGAAGAACGACTTGTTGACACACGCCATCAGCAAAGAATACATCATGCGAGCCCAAGGTATTATACACACCATGATAGACAGGCTACTTTGACAGGAGGGACGGCAAACGGCTTTTTCCGGATGCCAGAGGTGGTCTTTTGACGAGTCTGTGTTTCCGTACTCATATCTTTGGACTGGCTTGTCTCGATAGTTGAGAGTGATGTGGCAATATGTCCGACAAGTTAAAAGGGAAAGCACGTAAAGACAGTACAAAGGTTACGAGAGGCGGTGGAAATCAATTTCAGTTCATTGGATAATACGGAGGAAAGGCCTGAGGGCTTCTCGGCCGTTTCGGATTCTTGAGTATCAAGAGTTTGGCTTGGAAGGCAAACAGTGGTCTGACTCATGTCACGTGGGAGCGCGACTCGCGTAGATTTAGCGACATCTCGTACCTGCAACATGACTGTTGGAAAGAAGTTCCATGTCTTCAAGAAGTATCTACAAAAGCTAGAACTCTCTTAGCGAGCATAGGAAAAAGACAATCAATGTCAGAGCAAATTTTAGTGATCCCCCAAAATCATAAATCCTTCGTGAAAATGTTGTAAAGTGAAAAAGTACCGGCGTTCATTGCGCCAAGAACAAACATTACCCAGTCCGTAGTCGTGATGATTGGCAAAGTAAAGGGCAGTGTAAGAGACACGAGGTGAAGGGTACTATCGGACAACCAATGCCTTTGACTGCGTACCGGGCGGCAGCTTGGGGAGTGGAAGCGATGGAGGTGGTGCAGGTGGTGCTAGACCAACGATGGGCATCCCCAGATCAAGTGGTGGTAAAGGCGAAGATGACGGCTTCTGAGCCATGGGGACTCTAGGTAGCGTGCTAGCCTCACGGAGACATGGCACAGATTCGGCCTTGGAAAGTTGAGGACGGTTGGAATCGGTCCTGGGACGCAGAGAAGAGAGGAATGGGGCGTGACTGGCACGAATCTGGATGCTCGCTGGCCGGCGGAGAGGGCGATCTTGCGATCTCTTCATGTCTTCTGCTGGCGAAGACGGGAATGTCATTGCAAGAGAAGGTGGAAGAGATTTGACCGGAGAAGTAGACATCGGGACGGGTACGGCCTCAGCTGTAGGAAAGAGTGACAGCTTGATCGAAGCTGTGCGCTGAGGCTTGCGTGAGAAGTTCTCAACAGATCTAGTGGGCACTGCTGGCAGCGCTCTTGTAGGTGGGGGAGCTGGCTTCTGAGACGCCTGTGAAGGCCTCTGCCGAGGTAGTGACATGCTGTTAGATTGAGGGTTGACCTTCAATGGCAAGCGTTTGATGGGAGGCGATGGCGTTTGCTGGTTGCTTGACTGCGAAACACCTTCAGAAGTCTTGCGGGCTGGCCATAGTAGAGACATATCCGCGACGAATGAGTCGGGACGAGGTCTATCGACGACAGGGTTAGGCTTTGGTCGCTGAAGTTGGCCAGTCGTTGCCGATCTTGGGAGGACGGGACTGTCGGTCTCGTACTCGTCACGCAAGGATCCTGTCGATGACTTCTGTGATGCATTCATGTCACGAATCATGCGCTTTCCTGCACTCATTCCGAAACTGATAGCCGAGTCATGGGTGGTGACAGATAGCGGTGAGTCGTTCGTATCGAAGGAAGCCATCTTTCTAAGTCGGTCCACACCATCATGGTCTGACAAAGGCTTGCGAGAGATTGCCGCGTTCGAGTTCCTCCTCGAGTAAAAATGTAACTCGGTTACCTCCGGCTGGGTGGCTGGGGCGACTGCGGCGCTAGAATCACGTCTCAGTCTACCTGCAGGGCCCTTCTCAGGACTGCTGGTCGGAAAGGAGAAGTTCGTGAAAGATGGCTGGTCCTGTTGGCTGATGGACACACGTTGCTTGATACGCAGCTTAGGGGCCGTGGTGCTTAGCTTCTCAATTCCTTCCGGCTTGAGATCATCACCCTTGATAGCACCTAGGACAAGAATCTGTTTTCTTACTGCGTTCATCCAAGAAGTGAGTTCTTCAGCAGTGTCCAGAATGATGAGTATACTGTGTTCACCAACACGCGGAAGGTTGTCTTTGAGTCCGATCTTAGTTAGAAGGGATGTTTGAGAATGAAGCGTGTGATATTCCGAAGCAACGGTTGGCTTCTGGTCGACTTGTAGAACGTAGGGTCGCCCAGGCACCAGATCACAAGCAAAAGCGACAGACTCGGAACATAGTTGCAAAGCACGTTCTGGCAGTCTTTCACCACCACCCTTTTCTGGGTACTGGAGGATCATGCCATCGTTGGAAAGTGCGAAGATCTTCCTCTGGAAAGGTCCCTGACTGAGAGAGTTTCTGCCGCTCCTGCTCTGCGTTTTGTGTTCTGTCTTGATGCTGTCCACACTGCCTCTTCTTTCCTCGTGAATGTGCGCAGGTATGATGTGCGATGCGTTTGACTTGCGAGGCCTTGTGAGACGAGATTGACCAGATTCATCGATGGCTTGCGCGATGGTAACCTTGCTTGAGTCTGTGTATATGTCAAATAGCGTAGGCAGGCTTGGCGTCTCGTCCTCTTCTCTGACATGGTCAGAAGAAGCTGTTGTACGGCTCCGCGCCAAGATCCGACGATCCTCGTGAATGGACAGTGAAGTGCTAGGTCGGCTGTACGGTGCTTGGGGTGCAGGATTGAAAGGAAGCGATGGCACGCGTACGATCAGGTCCGGACTCGGCGTGCTTCTTCCAGGTTCGATTATGGGAGTGACAGTATATCCAGACTCGTTGAAACCTCTTTGTTTCTCAACTCTAGGTCTGCTGAAAAGATTGAATAGACTAGACTTTGCGTTCAACCGCCGAGAACCACGTCCTGTCCGGTTCGAAGTAGGTGTATCTCTTCCACTATCCTTTGAGGGTTCTCTTAGAGCGGGCAAAGGTTTATCCTTGAAAGTGGTCTGAATGGGGGGCAGATCCTTGAACCTGCTCATATTGATAGCATCAAGAGCATCATTCTGATCGACGGCCATTGAAGCCTTTGTTACATTCAAAGACCTGAGACTCTATGGATCGAGGCAGACGAGTCGCGAAGAACAATGGAAGGAAAAGAGAAGATCGGCGGGATGGCTAAGAAAAGAAGTGAAAGAGCCGTGTTTGCGGCATTTGGATATGAGGGTGAACAGGCGTGGAATAGAAGGAAAGAAAATGAAGGGACAACAGAATTTAGATTAGCCATATTGCATTGGGATGTCGAGGGCTTAGTCTGCCCAAGATTTTATCTGAAGCAAACGAGACAGTGGAGGCGGACCATGCGGACCGCGCACGCAAGCGGATTTAGTTGGACTCGTTAGGAGTTGGTGCTGTATGTGGCGCTGACAGCGATGAAAGGTCAGGTCGAGTCGAGATCTGTCGGAGGAGCGCAGAATGGGTCATCGGATACGGGACGCATTGCAGCACGAAAAAGGAGTAGAAAAGTCAATATGCAGGCAGCACTGTGACGGACGAGTTCGCAGTGGCAGTGATGGAATAGACGTGGGTGCGGTGGGCTGCAGATGAAACTCGGCTGAGGGACGAGGGACGAGCTTGGGATCGGGGTCTTTTGGCATGCTGAAACGAGGGTAAATTGCATGAGCGAAGCCAAACGCCCAGACGCCAGTGACGGAGCGGGTCAAGACTCGATAGCAAGTCGCGGAAGGGGCGCCAGAAGTGTCCCGTCTGCGATTCGAGCATCGAGCATGGACTGTAGAGAGAGTCGAGAATGTAGGTTATCGGGAGCGTACCAAAGATGACCATAGGCACTTGGGGGAATGGCGGAAAGTGGGTTGCTTGGAAAAAGGGTCAAAGCACCGTTGCATGCATGTGGCCGTGTAGAGGAGAAGGGTTTGAACAATAGGACAGCTACAGATGTCTAGATTTAAGCTTGTAGTCAAGAGACTGTGTTTACAGACGAGCGAGCATATGGCTGGCCTTAGCGAGTGGTTGAGTACGAGGTGGCAGTGCGAAGGATGAGGGTTTTGTAGAGGGGCGTTTGTCAAACAGGGTGAGCAGACATGGACGAGCTTCAAACGGAACATGGAAGCCT
Organism: Aureobasidium namibiae CBS 147.97; assembly: GCF_000721765.1. NCBI lineage: Eukaryota > Fungi > Ascomycota > Dothideomycetes > Dothideales > Saccotheciaceae > Aureobasidium > Aureobasidium namibiae. Next base: position 1,061,474 of record NW_013581204.1, read on the forward strand.
GGTCTTCGAACAGCCAACGCGACTCGAACGTGTATGAATCAATACATTCATAGTTCGAGTATTATTCATGTAGCTAGAGAATGGACACAACGACTATCAGAAGATTCGTTCTTGCTAGTCACGGAATGCATGTAGGTGAAGATATCGAACTGGAGTGACTGGTCGTCGACATGTGATGCGGCGTGACAGTAGTGGGGCACAGCAGCTCGAGCAGCAAGCAAGCGGTCAATCGAGCAGCACAATCAGGCAATCACGAAGGCGCTCCGATACAAACACACACGATGCCTCCCGATCTCAACTCTCTTCCGCCCTCACCAACCCTACGACGCACCCCCGACGATACAATGACTGCGAGCGACAACCAGCCATCTCCGCACTCGCCCTCGCTGTCGTCGCTCCAAGCAGCTGCAACCATCAATGCCGGCATGCGCAACTCGAACTCTCCACGGGCCAGCGCCACACAACGCAGACGATCCAGTCTATTGGCCAACCTGCATCTCAATGATGCCCAAATCCCCGGCCCCGGAGAGATGCAAGATTCCCATCACCACCGTGCCCCTAGCCTGGGTCAGATGCATCAGGACCTGGAGAACGAGCAGGAACACCAAGTCAATAGACTGCTGCACATGATCCGCCAGCAGCAAGACCAGATCGATGAGCTGCACGGCGATCACTCTACTGCTCCAGTCTCCGACTTCGACACCAGGCCGCGCACTCTGTCCAGCTCGAGCAGACAGCAACCGCTGCCCCAACGTCCAGTCTCGTTATCGCGCCACTCTTCTCAGGCCGTCTCCGTCACAAGTGGTCCCCGAAGCAGTAGCAGATCTCCCGCTCTTCGTCCTATTACCTCACCATACGAGCATCAACGCGAAGACTTCCTGCTCGGCCCAACTCGCGACGAGAGCGCTTTCTACCAAGCTGAGACCCAGATGTTGACCCGCGAGAACCAAATGCTCAAGGCCCGTATCCGTGAACTCGGTAAGCAACATCTCAGCTACTTGCTACCATGTACTTACCCACTTCCAGAACGTCAACTGGCCCACCCAGACTCATCACCTACACATCACCAACCACCCACACCTCACAGTCCTGCCGTCATCTCCCCTTTGACGAGCCCACCTATTGTCTCTGAGCCCGCTCGCCCACCTCAGCAAAGTCAACAATGAATCTCTCATCTGACGTCTAACGATTAGCATCTCATCTCTAGCACGAAAATGGCGTTATCATATACTATTGGCGTAGGTACAGCATTGTCGTTTGTGGGTTTCGTATTCATCTCTCATCCTCTTGTTCTGCATCTTCTGCATCCGTGTTCTATGCTTTTCCCATCGTTCATGCCTTGGTTACGGTGTCAAGCAGCCGAGTTCAAGCCAAATGTGTCCTGTCATTTAGGGCCACGACATGCCTTACACTGTGCCCCCTTGCCGACCCGGTTCACAATGCATCAGTGAACCCATATGGTATCAGAGGCCACGACTACTGCTCCACAAAATGTCATCCCAAACGAGACAACGGGCGAGTCGCAACGTCTTGTTATAGGTCAATCTTTCCTTTCCAGGACGTCGATATAGGGCGAGAGTTGGACTTGCATGCAAACCCTACACGTGTTTGGCTGCCGAACTATCATGCACCTCCAACTACCGGCGTTTGTATCTTGCCAAGATCTGACCGTTTCCAATTTGCCCACACCCAATTGTATGAAGTTTTGATATGGCCGTTTCGATACTCGGCTGATAACCACAACGTCTATAACGGCCACGCTGAAATGGCTCTTTCTACTGGTTCTTTTGCCATCTCGACAACAATTCGACCCTGCATCAGCTATCTTGTAGGAGGCGAACCTCGTGCCTGGGCTTGTCTTCGATACACCGAGATCCAAACGTCTACCGGCGAGATGCTCCTGGACACTCAACATGTCTTGTATCATTTCTTTATGCTTTATCTGCTGTCAAGGGTGTGTGGTTGATATATAAGCTTGAAGTCTCCTAGCCATATGTTGTGTTTCTTCAGGTCGTCCATTCACTAACAGTGCATACCAAAAGCTCCGCCTGGTGCGTTGCTGCCGTCGCCAAATTCTGATTTATTCTTAATTTACATTTTGTCTTTTAATCCTTAATCATGAAGTTCACTGCATCTGCTATCGTGGCGTCTGCCTTCCTCCTGCAAGATGCTGCCGGTCGTGGTATGCTTACTCTCTACGAGGGTCATCTCCTCAGAATGCTAACTCTACTCTAGTAATTGAACGTGCTACCGCCACTCCTGTCAAGAACAGTGGCAAGCGTGGTCTCTCCTACAACAACGCCGCATACACTATGCCTTTCTCTCTTTCGGGTCAGAACTCTCAGGTCTCTTGGGCATACAACTGGTACCAGACTTCTGGCAGCGGCTTCAACCCTGCACTCGAATATGTACCTATGCTGTGGAGTGACGCTTCCGACCTCACAAACAGCTGGGCCACCAATGCACAGGCTTCTATCAATGCTGGTAGCAAACATCTCCTAGGCTTCAACGAGCCTGATCTCTGCCTTGCAGGTGCCGGATCTTCGTGCATGCAAATGTCGGACGCTGTCAAGGCCTGGAAACAGTACATGGAGCCCTTCGCCGGCAAGGCCCTTCTCGGTTCTCCAGCCGTCACCAATGGTGGCTCTCCCATGGGACTTACATGGCTTAGCAATTTCATGGGAAACTGCACAGGCTGCCACATTGATTTCATCAACATCCACTGGTATTCCAACAAGTGGGCTGGAGCAAACTACTTCAAGCAGCAAGTCCAAGCCGCCCACGAGATGTCTGGAGGCAGGCCTGTGTGGATCACCGAGTTTGGCCTTGACTCCAGCACTGCTTATACCAACGCCGAACTCCAATCTTTCCTCGAGGAAGTCATGGATTGGATGGATGCGCAACCCTACGTGCAGCGCTACGCCTACTTCATGGATACCACCAACATGTTGATGAACTCTGATGGAAGTGGCATGAGCGACACTGGCGCCATGTACAACTCCTACCCTGAGGTGAGTGCTGCATCTTCCTCCTCTGCTTTGACCTCTGCCTTTACCTCTGCCTCTGCGACAGCTGCGCTGTCTTCTTCCTCCTCTGCATCGATGGCTGTGCCATCTGCATCTTCTTCGTCGTCGTCGTCATCATCATCATCTGCAATTTCTGCAAAATCATCCACTTACACCTCCTCAAGGACTACGAGTGCACCGACTAGTGCGTTGACAAGTGTTGTCATCAGCAGCAAAACTTCTGCCATGCCCTCGGCATCGAGCTCTCCCTCTTCCACCAAATCTGCCCTCTTGTCATCGACAACCACAGTATCTAAAGCCACTTCCACCCCTGCTGCAAGCGCCACGGGCATCACCATCCTCAGCGCATTCTTCGCCGATGAAGACGTCACCACCGCTGCTTCCACCGCCTTTATCCAAAACGGAAATCTGGTGGTCAACACCTATACCCTTATTTCTGCCCTTGGAATCAGCGATCCATGGTGGGGTACCACCAAAACTGTGTCTATCCTCTACACCGATGCCAGCAACAACACCTACATCTTTTCTCAAGCAGAACAAAGCGGTACTTATACAATCACTGCCTCTGCAATCCCCGTTTCTGCAGCCACTCCTGTCATCGCTGCTTCCCATGGCTCTAGCATCTCTATCGTTGGCATGGTCTGGGGAACCATGCAGATAAAGACGCAGGGTGTCTGGGACAGAGTGTACTATCAGCAAGCGACCAGATGGGGCTTTCAAGTCACTACTGCTTTGTTTGGTATTGATGGCTTTTGGGGACATAGTAAAGTTGGCATTGTGTGGTATAGAGATGGTACTGCTGCTGGCAAGGTGAAGGCGTTGGTTGCGAGGGAGGGTGGGTGGGTGAAGTTTTAGATGGAGAGGTGAAGGGTAATAGAATAAATCTAATGTATAAGGTTTGAGGAACGTAGAAGGGTAATAGAGATTCATTCTTGTAACATCTGAAACTGTCTTCATGGCGAAAAAGATTAAATCGCATGTCTCGCATGAGGACTTGCATACAAAGAAGTTTGAGAAGCATCTCGCGGCTCGAGTCGTTTCGAGTTACGAGCATAGGTCAACTCGATACGATCTTCGCGTAGAATACCATCTTCTTCTGAATCGATCGTGTTACGTCGAGCTCTTCCAATGATGGATTGTCCCTGTGTTCCTTTTGATGTTGCTTGTCCCAGCGTAGTCCTGCGAATGCGCGATGAATGGGTGATCTCACCCCATGCTTTTGGAATGAGCGTACTGATCACTGGTAGAGATGCTACGACTACTGCGAGTGTCAAATCGACTACGGTCCATGCGAGCAGACTTGTATATCCGTCTGCAAAGCGTTTAGCAAACGTATCATCGAATTTGGGCGGATAGAGCTCACAGGTGATGTCTTTGCTTATACTCTTCTGTGCAAGCTCTCGCAGAACACTAGCCACACAAGATAATGACCCCATCGAGAATACTATGAACAATCTGATCTTTGTTTTCTTGTTCAGACGTACGTTCCAGAGCACCAGGATTGGTGTAAGAAGTAAGACAAAGTCCATGACAACGTGGATAACGCTGAGCGTATTCGCGACCACCAGTGTTGACCAGCATTTGGCAGGTTGCGCGAGTTTACCAGAGTATATCTTGTCCCACATTGCTGGCGCCGGGGAGCATTGGAAGCATGACCAAAACAGGGCAAGCAAAGTGTATGCAATGAGCAGGAAGAGAAAGATGTCGTTGGCGATCTTAGGATACTTCGAGGTGGCTTCGGAGATACGGCGGAGGAAAAGACAGATGGATATCTTGATAATGCCGACGGTGGTGAAGAAGATGATCTTGCAGACGATTGCGAGCTGTGTCGTGTCAGGTCAGTAACATGTATCTTCTGGATTTGAGGTGTTGCGCACCTTGTTGAAGATGTAGTACTCGGCATAGGTCACATCCCATGTATGTTTTCCGCCTCCACCATGTGCGACCATTGCTATTTGCAGTATCGGATATAGCATGGCCATGATCTGCGCTTGCACGTCAGCAACTGGGGGATGTGCTGGGGTACTAAGACATCGCCGCATACCACTCCTGGAATCAAGATCCAGTCGTCCGCACCCCATCTCACACCCGTCCTGAACCGTCGAAGGGTGAGTCGTAGAACTGTGGTGAACAACATTATGACTATCGCCATAACCAAGCCAACAACAATGCTGGCTTGCTTGTCGTTGTACTCATAGTCCTCGGGCTTCTTCGGAACGAACAGGTAGCCCTTGCTTGCGTCTTTGTCGAAAGCGTAGGCTGCTCTGTACATGCCCTTGATTATGAACAAGTCATCCTCGTTGGCCGGCGGTTGTCTCAACAAGGCCGAGTTTGGCATCTCTGTTCCGCTCTTGTATGCAGCAGCATATGCAAGCAAAATTCAGAAGAGTCCCAGAAAACGGGTTGTCTCACCTGCTTAAGAGAATCTGGCCATGGGCTTCAGAAGATCACCAGAGGATCTCGACCTCTGCCGGAAATTCGGGCTCGTACGCTTGAAGCATGGACTGAAAACATCCTACCTTGGGTGTACAAGTAGGGCAGAAACTCTGATGTGCTGGATCTTCATTGAGGACTAGGATCGTCGTTAGGCTGTTAGTCGGGCAACCGATTCCATCGCTACAGGACAAGTCACCAATGGCAGGGCGTCGCCTAGCTATAGGATGTTTCGGAGGTGTAGCATCTCGCAAGTTCTAGCTTGTCCTGCCGATGGCGCGATGTTGTTGTGGATTGGGGCATACGCTTGAGCCTTGTAGTGATCCATGAGCAGCTTGATCTGAAGTCTGTCAAACGATGGTCCGTTCGTTGACAGGGGTGTTCGCGTTGACGCAAGTTCACAATAGCACGCATTTTCGAGGATATGGCCACGAAGGCTGAGTTCTCACGACGTTTGAGGAAGATATCTCATTGACATGGATAAATATCGATGTCCCTTACTGAAGCTCCATGATTAGGAAGTTGCGATGGTGCGAAGGAAGCCTCGAGTCGGGTTAGCCAAGCATGGGGTTCATCATGTGTCGGTTAAAAAAGACAACCCAAGCGTTTGAAGCTTGCCAACTTTGACCCTTACACCGCTGGACGTGTAATATTGTCGGAGGGCACGAATCTATTTGCACAGCAACACGAGTTCGGGCAGCTGCGCTGCCTGCGCTGACGGGAAATCTTCATTGGAGAATATCAGGCTGTCCATGTCGCAGCATTCCGTCCTCCATGGCACTGTAATCGTTCCTGGACCAAAAGGGTCGAGCTCTTATTGGTCTTGAAGGTGGATCTTCGCGAGATGACGGACATGTCTGCACCACTCTGGATAGGCGGATCCACGGATAGCCAATTCTGAGCGGAATACAAAAACAACCGACTCCCGCAACTCTTTCTTCTTGGCCTGTTTCAAGTACCGTGACTTCTATCTCGCTCAAGCAAATGATCTCCTCAACCTTGTTCAGCCTCGCCTCTCTTGCGAGCGTCGCCCTCGCGGCGACTGACTGTACTGGCATCAATGCTATTGCACCTGGTTGTGCCTCGCAAGAAGCATCACACCAACGTGACTTCTTCTACATTGGAGGACGTTACGTAGCTGGAGCCGCTGGCAACCTCACCTATGACCAACTCTACGTCGAGAAGTTGACTCCTGCGACTGGCGTGAACCAGAGTCACCCCGTTGTGCTCTTCCACGGAGGCGGTACTTCTGGAGTGGTGAGTCATGTCTAGTCATATTTACCAAGATAACAGTGGCTAACTGGACAGACATGGCTTAACACACCTGATAATCGCAAGGGCTTTGCCTCCCATTTCCTAGACTTTGGCTACCAAGTCTATATCGTCGATCAGACTAGTGTTGGTAGAGGTAGCGCAGAGAACCTTGTCGACTACGTTATGCGTATCGGATCTACCGCCGAGATCACCGAGAAGGGATTCACTGCTCCTGAACTCACTAACGCATACCCACAATCTCAGCAGCACACTCAATGGCCCGGCTCAGGAGTAAAGGGCGATCCCGTCTTTGACGCCTTCGAATCAACATTTATTCCTTTGACCAGCAACATGACTGTCCAGGAGCTTTCTATGAGATCTTCGGGTTGTCAACTGCTTTCTCTTATTGGCCCTTCATTCCTAGTCTCTCATTCAATTGGAGCTTTGCACCCTCTGCTCTTGTCCAACGATTGCCCTTCTTTGGTCGCCGGCAACATTAATCTGGAGCCTGGAAACATTCCCTTCCAATCGTATGTCGGAAATGCTACCTCATCTGTTGGCCGCACTACCGCTCGCCCCTGGGGCATGACGAATACCTGGGTCACATACGAGCCTGCTATCAACGGTACTTCCGAGCTTACTCACGAGCTCGTTGGAGACGACACACCTGCCAAACGCAGCTGCTACATGCAGACTGGAACAATTCACAAGCTCACAGAGATCGCTAAAGTCAAGTACGTCGCACTTACTGGCAGTGCTAGCCCTCATATCACATACGAGCACTGTGTTATCGACTTCCTGCAACAGGCTGGTGTGCCTGCCGAATGGATCAAGCTTGCTGATAGAAGCATTCTTGGTAACGGTCACTTTGGCTATCTTGAGAAAAACAGTGAACAGATTGCTGATGTCGTTCACGAATGGATCCAAAGCAACTGCTAATGTGTATAAATATTGTATAATATACCTTATTTCTTGATGATCATCATCAGTCCTCAAGCTGAACGGCACGACGGCCCGTCAATCCGACGCTCCGCGACTACTTCCTCTGGATTTTCCCCAGGCTGCCCCTCCTTTGTCGTATGACTCCAGGACGCTTGTCCTATATATTTGTTGGCATAGTCACTCTCCTGGTTGTTGGATCTTTTTTCTGTTATCAGCTTCAAGGGATTGGTCCATCTTTCTTCCTTCTGATCAATATATCAATATACTAGAATCGACAATGCGTGATACTGCAATAATTCAGGTAGCATCACCTAACAACAGGCCTCAGAATCTCAATGACGACTCAGTCGAACTCGCAGAGTTGTCTTCTAACGACAGATTGGAGACTAGAGCCGAGCAAAGTTCTACTCTCGACAAAGGAACGTTGCTGCGACTGATTAGTGCTGGCTTCTCTTTCTTCGTTGCCGGCATCAATGATGGTAGTCTTGGTGCTCTCATACCCTGGATCATCCGGGACTATGGTATCAATACAGCAATCCTTTCAAGCGTGCAAGTCATAAGATGTCGCTCCCCACCGTCTGGAAAGCGTACTGATGGTACTGCAGTTATGGCGCAAGCTTCCTCGGATGGTTCACTGCTGCATTGACCAACACACACCTCAGTCAGCATCTCGATCTTGGTGCAATGCTTGTCCTTGGAGCTGTTTTACAAGTTGTTGCTCAAGGTTTGCGTGTTTGGTCAACACCCTTCGGCCTGTTTGTCTTTACTTTCTGGATCACCTGTCTGGGTCAAGCATATCAGGATACTCACGCCAATGCATACGCTGCTGTTGCTGCAAAGGGAGCGCATAAATGGCTGGGCTTCATCCATGCCATGTATATGGCTGGCTGTTTGATTGGACCTTTTGCTGTATCCCCCATTGCATCATCTCGAGGTTCTTCTAGCTCTTCTTCCCCTTGGTACTTGTTCTACACAATTCCGCTGGGACTAGGTGTTTTCAACGTCATTTTATGCTTGTTTGCCTTTAGCGACACACTACGGCTGAAGTCGAAAGCTGTGGCTTCGTCATCGAGCCATGGTGAGACTGCCATGACTTCGACCGAGTCTCCAGATGACACACTCGAGGTGCCGAACGCGATCGGACTTATCAAGAAGACATTCACACAGAGAAGCTTCTGGAACCTAAGTCTCTTCTACTTTTTCTATCTCGGATCTAGTATAACTGCTAGCGGATGGGTCGTCGAGTATCTGGTCAACGTACGCAACGGCAACATATCTGCAATGGGGTACGTTCCTGCTGGCTTCAGTGGAGGTGCTCTGTTGGGCAGACTGATCCTACCGGAGCCTACTCGTCGTTTTGGAGAGAGATTGATGATCACCATCTACTGTGTCATCTGTATCGGCCTGCAGATAATGTTCTGGCTGTAAGTGTGAAGTACAATCAGAAGAGCGACCTTTGATGCTGACAAACAACAAAGCGTGCCAAACCTAATTGCGGCAGCTGTTGCCATCAGTCTGTTTGGCTTCTTCTCTGGCCCTCTTTTTGCGACGGTAAGTTGAGTAACATGTCTTACACATGTGGTTGCTGATGATGATGATAGGGCATTTCTGTCGGCTCGCGACTCTACCCGGCAGACATCCGATCAACAGCACTCTCTATGGTTTTCGTGTTCGCACAGATTGGTGGCTCGTTGTTTCCAGTCATCACAGGACTTGTCAGTTCCAGCAAGGGTGTGTGGGTGCTCCAACCGATGCTAGTGGGCTTGGTCACGGCAACTGCGGTCAGCTGGCTGCTTGTGCCTCAGCCCAAGTCTGCGAATGCTGAGCTACACCAGGAATAAACAGAATGAGACAGTTTTGGATCAAGACCTGATGTCGATTCGCTTCTATGCAACACAGACATGCACCTCGTATCCCAGATGACCGTTAGTCTGGTGGCTAAGGTCAAGGAGATTGCTGAACAGGAGTTCTTCAAAAGAGTTTGCGGCTCTCGTTCTTTGCTTGTTGTGATTGATGAGTGAGTTGGTTTCCTTTCGAGTCAGGAGTCTTGCGGATGGGTTTGAATCTCGTACACATCGTTTACAAATGTTAATCCACGCTCACTTCTACTTTTTCACCCTTGCTTGTAAATCATCCGCTTCCTAATCCTTCTTACGTCCAATCCTGGGAAGACACAGCCACAACACCAACTGCATACCAAACAACGCCAGAATGATCGGCTGCAACACTTGAACACCCTTAGCTTGAGCCAATGCTCCAATAGCAAAAGGGAATATAGCTCCACCCGAACCACCAAAAGCAGCTGCAAACCCAACAGCAGGTACATGCAGATGTTTCGGCAGCAATTTTGTCGTTACAATCACAATGGCAGGGAACATTGGACCCAAAAAGAAGCCTTGGAAACTGACTGCAATGGCCGAAACGTAGAATGATGGGACCAGCCAGAAGAGAAGTTCAAGGCCCATTGCGATGGGGAGGTAGATCTGGTTTCTATCAGCAAAGTTGCAGTGGTGTTTGAACGTAAGAGACTCACCGAGACTGCCAGCTTTTCACCGATACGTGGTGTGATGAATCCAAGCACGATGCGGCCTAGAGTGATACCAAGCCAGAAGCCTACTGACACCATACCACTGGCGAATTCATTGCCGTTTCTGACTTTGATCATGAACTGCACGATCCAACCGCCCAAAGCAACCTCACTGCCCACGTAGCAAAGAAGGAATGCTGCACAGAGCCATGTGATTCGAGCTGCGGGCATCTTCATCGTGACTTGGGCAAGTCCGTTTTTGGTGTCTTCTTCCTCGGAGGTGGAAGAACGGTAGGCAGTCCCATTAGCGGACCAGAACGCGTGGACGGAGGTGGCCAGTTCGATGGTGGCAGCACCGATCTGTGAGGATGGTCAATAAATTTGTCCGTATCTTGTACTCAACGACATACCATAACGTAGTACCATGAGTACCACGGTAGCCCAGCTTTGGATATCATGGAAGTCGCAATCAACGGCGCAATAGTGGCTCCAGCACCATAAGCACCATGAAGCAATCCCAATATCTCATTTGCATTCTGCATAGCACCGATCCACGCATTCCAAGCAGAGTCGACCAGACCATTGCCGAAACCTGCGAGTACAAAGGCGACAACGAGGACTGGGTATGGTGGATGCAGACAAATGACAATGTATGCGAGCAGATGAGCCGTGGGTGCAATGACAGCCACACCCCGTTGTCCAAACTTCATGTGGATGGAGTTATTGATGAGAGCAGAGAGCGTGTAGCCCACGAATGGCGAAAGGAAGACGAGGGAGACGATGAGGTAGCTGAGATCATAGTATGACTCAAGATAGGGGAGCAGTGGTCCGTAAGATGCATCGTTCATGCCTGTGACCTATGATTCGAGTACAATCAGCATACTGACCATATAAGGAATGGAGTAGTGTAGCGACTGTCGTATAACAGACTTCTGTCACAGAGGTCATGGATTGACGTGCGCTGCGTGTGCTTTCGGATACGTACTGCTAGGGACCAGAAAGTGACTGGGACTCGGTATCTGTTTATCGAAGGCACTTTCCATGTCTGCTGCGATCCGACAATGGCTGTGTCCGAGCGATCGTCCTTGGGCACATCCACAGTCTCTCTTTCCTGGAGTTCGATGGTTTCGGTCGCAGTAGCCATATTGTAAGAACGAAGATGTACTCGAAAACGAAGATGGTTTGTATGCTAAGCAACAGGCCTGATTTTGTTATGTAGGGAGCAGCCTTTATATGTCACTTCGAAGTCGATGCCGCCACGTTCCAAAGGATGGGTGTGTCCATCATGTATGGTTGTAGTATTTCCGAGCGCCTTTTCAAAAGCTTGGAAGGAAGGAAGGAAGCTTGGCTTCGCGATAGCCCTAAGTACATCCATACATCAGGAAAATGAAATGTCAATATGACTCGTCTTAATGTCGAGAGTTTGAGCAACGTATTCTATGTTTTGATCGTCTTAGCTGAGAGAAACGTAAAGGTGATAGCATCGGCAGTCCAAGTGATCATATTTGTCGGTCCGAGACCAGACGATCCCCAAAATCTCACCTCCGCACGCTTGGCACGTGGGGATCTTTTCGGTTCGTCGAGCCGTGTTTCCGTTCGACCTCGATTTCATTTTGACTACAAGCATACACACTCGAACCACATTGGAAAACTAGCGTGGTGTAGCGTACGAGTCCACTGCTTTCCATAACAAGGGTGTCTGGCTGATGACAATGGTCACCAAGATCACCGAGGTCGTTGTAAGCAATGCTCAATGCTCACACTAACTGTCGGACGCGGTCGCAGTCTGTAGACATCTATATTATCCATTACATCCATCTTCATCCTCTCTCTCTCCCTTACACTCTTCTTCAACCCTCGGCTCCTTCAGCCAAGCAATCAACGAAAAGCCTTACATTTTCAAAAATTCTCTCTCGTCGGAAACCAACAAGAAAAGCAGTCATGATGATAGTTTTAAACCAGCAAAAATCTCGGCCTCGGATTGCTCCTCACTGACGCGGATATTGCCCTTGCACTTGGATGAGAAGAGGAAGAAGAGGACTTGAGAAGCAGGGCAAGAGGTACTTATAGGTGAGTGGGAAGAGGAGGATGAGTCATGAGTGAGTTTTAGGCAGCAGTGGGTGGGTTTGGATGTAGGCTGCCATCTCCCACGTGAATGGATGACTGCACTTGAAGGCCTTGGGCCTGATGATGCCGACTTATTGTGCAGAGGATGATGATTAAGATCCATGCTGTCGTAAGGTCGACTCGTCTGTATCTTCTATTCTGACGCCTTTTACGTGCATCATGGTCTTAGTTGACGCTTACGTCTCATTGCGTGTGATTCTGGTTCCCTGAACTCGTCCAACATAGCCACCTGACTCGCAAGTCCAACAATTTCACATCAACTTCGATACCTGCAAAGCTGTATCAGCCATCTCAGCATCCAACCGTGAGTCCTCACTAAAAGCCGCAAACCTCGACTTCCAAAACGCCCACCTCGCTTCATTCACCTCTCTCACCTCAGCTGGATCACCCCAAAGCTCTCCCACCGATGCCGTCCAGGGCTTTCCTCGATACCCTTGGTCCATCTTTTCCCTTGCCACGTCCCTGACCAACAGGATCCACCTGCAACACGCAGGCAAACGAAGGGGCATGTTTTTCCCAAACCTTGAGTCAGGTGGTTGTTCGAGCGAAGCTGCAAAGGTCCAAAAAGCAAAAACTACCAGGCCGCCGAACTGATTCGGGAAAGCTGATCCGTGGTTGCGAACGAGGAGTGCGACAAAGGTATTCATATTTGTCCATTTGCGTTTTGCGTCTTCAGGGGTGGCGTTGAAGGCAAGGTAGGCTTCTGGTCCTTGCATTCTCTCTGTAAGATTCATAGAGAACTCGGGGAGGTCTTTCCAGAAGATTTCGACGTCGGTTTCGTCATCGATGATTATAGGTTTCTTGCTCGGATCATCGGGATCTCTGATTGTGTTGATGGATCCGGGTAGACTTGCCAGACAAGCGAGTAAATCTGTCAGTTTCGACAGTGTCTCCATGTCTGAAAAGTGCTCTGCAGCTTTGAAAAAGCAACCCCACATGTTGTTGTAACATGTAGGGATATCTGTTGTCCACCGGACGATATCTGCTAGACGTTCTGCGGCACGTCGAGGCTCACAGTTTGATTCCAAGACATCGCGGAAGGTTTGAATGATGTGCCATTGAGGTGATTGAGGGTCTAGCATTATCTGTGTGGGTGATGTTTCGAGCTTTTCGGGGCTTGCTGGGTGTAGCGGTCCTAGCCAATCGTGCAGGTATCTGATGTATTCTTCCATTGTGAATAGCGATGGACCAGGATGTGCTGGTGGAAGTATTGCAATAGACATCGTAAATTTGGTCTAGGCAGCAGCGGCGTACGTCATCGAAACTTTGAGTCATGGCGAAGGATTGTCAAAGAGAATGATTTGGCAGACTTGAAAGACATCGGTGGCAGCAAGACATGTCCTAGACGGTGTGGCTGGTGTTGTGGCCGGTGTCGTGGTTGAAATTTATGTACGGATGTTTGAGCGACAACAACGGAGTGAGACATGAGTAGGTTGAACATCAAAAGTTGACGTACTAGAAGAGACACGACTACCGGCGGAGGTCTTTGGCCTGAACAGTATAGACGAGAAGATAGTTGATCGAAGGAAGCATGCCCATGGCTGCTGGTGAGCATCAAGTCAAGGCAAGATCAGAAGCCATCAACGATCACTTGGCAAAAGCACTAGACACCATTGGAGAGACCAAATCGAATGATAGAATGATTCTTTTATACAAAACTGCAGGAACCTGCCCGCAATGATAGTAACCTTGTGATTGAAGTGCGCGCGATCGTGTGATCATAAACTTGGGGGCCTGATGAAACTTGCAGCATTTGTATATCGAACAAAACAGAAGATAAAAGTGACAAACGAACAGAAAATTGGATCACGAAAAGCCAAACGAAACAGGGATATAACTTGGTTCGCAGAGAAAGGGGGGTCATCAAAAAAGTAAAAAGAGGTATAAAAAAGGAGTTTTTGCTACATCCAGAAACACACAACAGGCCGGCCAGTTTACCCGATATTGGTAATCAACATTGAATGCTTAGCGGCGGGGGTGGCCGCGGACGCGACGGTGCTCCTTGCCAATGTGGCGGCGAGCGTGGGCGTTGGCGGTCTCAACGGCAGTGGCGGTGACAGTGACGTCGACCTCCTCGATCATCATCTCCATGACCTGGTTGCCAGAGGTGTACCAGGAGGTGGCGATGATGTTGCCAGCAGCGTCAGTCTCAGCGTCAGCGAGCGAGGGAGCAGCAGTGACGGTTGAGAGGGATTCGGTCTGGACGTATGATGAGGCAGTGTTGGCGAGGAGGATACCACCGCCGTACTTGTCGGTGATGGAAGAAGTGCCAGGAGTGTAGCTCAGAGTGGGGACGACAGCAGATGCGGAGGTAGCAGCAGCTGAGGTGATCTGAGAAGAAGCGGCAGCCTTGGTCGAGGAAGCAGCAGCAGATTGGGTGGCATCGCCAGCGAGGACGACGGGGTAGACGGTAGCGTAGTCAGGACCGGACTGGATGGGAACAGCAATGGGGAGACCATCCTCGCGGGGGCCGAGAGGGTTGTCGTCGGCGATTTCTGCAACGTCCTTGATCTTGCACTGACCCTCCTCGGCCTCAGTCTGGATGTTGAACAGAGGGCAGTCCTCAATCTGGCCAGAGGCGTTGGTGCAGGTGTCGACGGCAGACTGGAGGAAGTCGACGCTGTCCCAACCCATCTGGAAGTCACCGTGGTATCCGTAACCAGTAGGGTCACCGTTGGAGAGGACGAACTGGCCGTCCATGCCCTTGAAGGCGTAGGTGTTGAAGATGGTCTCGAAGAAGAGCGAGGGGAGCTTGGTGCCGAAGCCCTCGGGGCAGGAACCGCTCATGACAAGGTCGGGGAAGGCGACGTGCGACTTGTGGTCGTCAGAGTCGACGTCCTTGCCGTTCCAGCACGAAGGGAACATGAGCTCGAGACGGATACCGTCAACACAGTTGGCATCAAGGTAGTCCTTGTCGGGCAAGAAGTGGCGGTAGAGAGATGCCTCGGGGGTGGCTGCGTAGTTCAAGCAGTTGAAACCAAGAGCCTTCTGCGAGAGAGCAGTCTGGGTCTTCTGGTTTGCAGTCCACGATGACTTGTCGTTGTCGGGGATGGGGTAAGGGAAGCTACGCTGGCGCTTGTCACCAGAGATCATCTGGAAGCCCTCGGGGAAGGCAGTGATCTTGCCGTTGGGGTTGGCAGCGTCGTTGTAGAGGAGGTAGTAAGCGAGCATACCACCAACCTGCTCGACCATCTCGGCTGTGCCGTTGGAGTGGAGGAAGTAAAGAGGAGGGGTCCAGTAGGCAGACTTGTCCTGAGTAACGGCACATGAGGTGCAGTCAGAGTCGACAAGGTCCTGAGGGGTGTTGTCAATGCCAAAGTCTGGTTGGATGTTAGTCAGGGTCAAGGCTTGATATCAACATCAATAACATACTGCTGCCACCGTGAATAACGTGGACGTGGTCAGAGACCTTGCCAGGGTCCATGATGGGGTCAAGACGACCGACACCACTGCGACCACGGCAAGGGAGACGCCAGAAAGCATCGGCACTGCCGGCAAGCGACAGAGCGCTGACTGCCAGAGACAGCGCGGAGGCTTTGTTGTTCACCATATTGAGGGTGATGTTTTTATCGATTGGATGAAGTAGGGTTGATCAAACGTGACAAGACTGACTGCTTGGCCGGTCGATTGTCAGGTGAAGGTGGAGAAGAATACGCAAGCCACGAACGACTCGAGATGTTATGCTGCTGCGACTAAGGAATGTGGGATGTGAGAGAGTGTAAAACGAGTGAAGATGGTGCCAAGATTTGGGCTGCAGCGGATGCAGGTGGATAATGAATGATTTTTTGACCGTAGCAAGGCCAGATGAAAAGAGTGACGGTAGATTGAAGCAGCAACAGTGAACAACAGACGAAAATGAGGTGACCAAGGCGTGCAGGGGAGGCAGAGGGGAATGGGTGTTTAAGGAAATGAAGCTGTTTCTAAAGGGGCACGGTTCCTTCAGCACGCGCCGCCACCATTTAGAGCGTTTCATCTCGCTGTAACCCCCGATGCAATCTGCGGCTTCTGCGTCCAGAACCGTGTTAATGGTGTTATTGCCTTGCCTTGACTCTTGTCCTATCGATTGCGCGCTGCCTTCATTGTCATGCCGCCTCACGGTCACACCAACGACCTGTCTGTCACTTGCCGTGGCCGTGGCCGCGACGCCGCCTACCTCGTGTCGGCAGCGCGCAGATTGTGCTCTGCGACCTGCGTGTCCATGTTGTGCAAATCAGGGAGCTGGTGATCTTCGCGTATTCTTGGGATACCGATCTGCATATTCGGAAATTGGACTTGTCAAACAGTCGAGCCAGTCGTTGTTGACATGGAGAGGGAAGAGGTCACAACAGGTCTCAACTTTTGGTTTCGCGGCAAGCCTCAAAGCTTAGCTCTTCTGTTAAACGCAACGGCCGGACGGCGGCAGAAGGGGAGCAACAGGGCAGCCGCACACGGAGGTGCAGAAATGCGTGTCATCCTGCTTGTTGATGTTGGATGTGATTGCAACGAATGAAACGTCTACAACGATCACTCCTTCTTCCACAGCAACAGTAAACCGTAACCAAAGTCTTTTTTTCTTCATTGCGGCGCCCCTTACTCCGTACGTTTGGTTCACATTCTTCGACTGCCGCACATGACACTGCCGCGCATGAATCGACCATGCTGTTCCATGCGTTCAAGCGCAATTTTGCACTGACGAGGCTGCGGTTATTGCCAATACGGGGCAGCCACTGGGCGCCCTCTGGGCAATTGACAACCTGCGGCACAGCAGGGCTGGGATTCTTTTATTCGTCGTTGTGCTGCCCAAGAGTCTGGCAATAACAATCGATATGATTGCGCACGCCGTTCTTCCAGAATCTCTACCGGTCTGGCATACCCGCCGCTTCCAGGTGCGACCCCTTATGCAACAGTCGCAGCCAATTAAGGATGTCCGGTCCATATTGTACGGGGAACCTGTGGCGAGCCCCATATTCATCGTAAAGGCAATGGCCTGCTTTTGGTCACCCCTCGTACATCGCTGCCATTTATATCCCCTGGATACGTCGATCGTTTCGTGTCAAAGCAGTCCACGGGACCCGCAAGGCAAAGAAGATCTCATGGCAACTCCTCTAACCATGACGTTCTTGTTGTCACCATCGAGGCTCCCTCTCGATGCAATCGATTTGCCATCATCCCGTCCTGCTTGCTAACTGGTAACGGGCGGTTCCCCTGGCGTTCGCTTCCTTCATGCACTGCCCCTACTCTGCTAATGAACAGCCCCGCTTGGTAACTCGGCCGGGACTTGCAATCGCAACAATGGGTTTCACGCTGAGTCGGTGACATGACAATCGGCATTTCAGTATAGTGATGCATTGATTCAAGCCACAGGGTTTGACGTTTTGTTACAAGTATTCCTACTGCGACATGTACCAACATTCGTCCCCCGACCCTCTTTCTCATTCTCGCACGCTGTACTTGACGTAAATCTTGTCCTTTGGCTTGCCCGCAGAATGCTGGTTGAAGTCGGTTTTTGGAACTCCTTGGACCCGTTTACCATTCTCGTCGGCCAGTTCAAAGTCAAAACTAGCGAGGAAGAAGGCGAGGATGATGTTTTGCTCGAGTTTCGCAAAACGCATGCCGAGACATGGATGTCTGCCTGCGCCCCAACCGATGTATGCATGATTTGTCTTGTGGTCCTCTGCTCTGTCTGGTAGGTAACGGGATGGATCCCATTCTTCAGGATTGACATAGATCTTGGGGTTGAGGTGGATGTCGCCTACCGGATAGGCTGCGAAGCCTCCTGGCGGAATTTTCGTGCCATCTGCTAACGTGAC
Organism: Aureobasidium namibiae CBS 147.97; assembly: GCF_000721765.1. NCBI lineage: Eukaryota > Fungi > Ascomycota > Dothideomycetes > Dothideales > Saccotheciaceae > Aureobasidium > Aureobasidium namibiae. The sequence goes on from NW_013581204.1 coordinate 1,079,572, forward strand.
AGCCTTTGTTGACTCGTTTTTGCGGAACATGCTGCCAGCTGTATTCAGCCGAATGCTGTCTCGTAGACACAGGTCGATTGTGGGGAGCTCGTTCTCCCACGCCTCCAGTGGAGCAGATGCCAGCCTGTCTGCATATGATTTCGAAGTGTCACTGTCGTATTTCTCAATGACTGCCTTGACCTCTTCCCACACCTTGCCACGCCAGTAATGGTCGTTGGCAAGGTAGACGATAACCCAAGCAGCATTGATGCCAGAATTCAATTGTCCAGCGTAGAGGGCGCCCAGAATAAAGGTCAGAATCTCCTTGATGTTGTCGCCTTTGTCGATCAAAAGTTGCAGAGGATCTTCCTCCCTGCGACCGCTCTTTGCTCGATCCTCGACGATACCCTTGAAGATCATGTAAAGCTTACCGCCGTACCAGAGACGTTTGAGCTTTCCGGGAAAAGGAAACCAGGGGAAGATGATGAGCTCAGGAGTTGATGACGCCTCTATCTTCTCGAACATATCCAGCGTTTGATCCAGTAGAACACGATCGTCAGCAATCTCGTTGCAAGCGACTGTTCGCATGGTGAGTTGATAGACGATGCCGTAAATGCTCTCGAATGGGTCAGTCAAGCCCTTGGGGTCTTTTGCGAGCTCATCCAAGCGCGATCTTGTGTCTGCGATCAGTCCACCCAGACCTGTCCGATTGTAAGCATTGTGTGACGATCCATTCAAAACACTCCGATCTCACTTTTGACAAAGTTCTCCCTCTTGAGCATGGCAAGAAGACGTTTGGCAAAGTCTTGACCTTCAATGTCGTTTCCTTCGGGGTCAACATTCTTGGATACTGTGGGCGCGCCAGCAAACAGGGTAGCGTATCTATATGAACACCCAAGCTTCAGTAACATGTACAACCCTCGTAATGTTGGTTTTCCACTCACCCTGATCCCATCTCCAGTTGCTTGCTCTCCATGAAGATCCGTCGACCTTCATCTCCAGAAACTCCCACGACTACATGCTTGCCTACGTTGAATGTGAAGTTGCCGTTGAGCGAAGCCTTGGTGGCCTCTTGAAACCAGTCCCATCGTTTGGTCCAGTATTTGATGGGGCCGATCAAAGGCCAATTGTCTTTGATCGACGGTGGTGTTCCTTCAGGTAGAGAACGAGTGACATATAGGTAAGCAGCGAAGAAGCCCAGCGCAAGGGAAGCGACAGTCAGCACCGTCTGCGAGGTACCAAGACCGCTTAGCACTTCCGTCAATGCCATTGCTCCGTACTCGTCAAGTCAACTGTCAGCCAAAGGTAGAGGGGCAAGACAAAAAGATCAAAGGTCAGCAAGAAGGATCTCAGAGATAGATATAAGCCAACGCCCCCGCTAACAGGCGTGCGAAAAACGTATTCCGCGCTATTCTACGCAGCTACGTGCTTAGCGATGTTTGCGAGGTTGAATCCTGTGGGAGTCGTGGAGTCAGTGGTCATGCCTTTCTTCCAATCAGATGGTGAGGATGATGACGGAGCGGCGCAAGCGAGCTGCAGGTTACATCCGGCCCTAACACATTCCGCGCTGATCCTTCCCAGATCCTGATCCTATCAGATAGGTAGCATTTACGATATACGCCGGCTGTGATGGCCTAAATCGTTGTTCTGTGTTTGTAGCAGGTGTCTCGGCATCGAGGCTCTTTCTTGGTTTTAGAGGTCAGTGGTCGATGATGGATGGGTGCTGTTTCCATCTGAGGATTCTTGCTGTGGCTTCTGCGGGGTTGTGAATGGGCATCATCAATTGTTTTGTCACCTAGGTTGGAGGAACATTGTACTTGAGTATAGCCAAGAGAACTCTACTTCAGCTCTCAGCTACAATCAAAGACGAACCGACAATGTCTTTAGTGATCATGTTCTCTGTCTTTGATCGATGTATGTCTTGGAAATTGGAGGAAGGACCTCTCTCGCACGGAATGCACTGCAGTTTCTGTACATCGACGCTTCGAAACCATCGATCCACGATTTCTACCGCCACAGTGCCGACAGCCAGTTGACACTCGAGAGTGCTGAGTGACAGACCCAGAAGTATCATATGCAAATGAAAATCTTAAGCAAATACCCACGCGCGCCGTATGGTGGACAACTTTCATATCTTGACGGTGGTTAAGAGTACAACCCTGACTTGATACTGAGTGGATCTGGTGGAGCATTCTAACGGCCGCAACAACTGTAGTCCAACGCGACCAACTCAACAGATGGCTAAAAGTGTCATAAGCGGCTTTCAACGGAGCTAGAATAATTCTCTTAGCGATTGCCGTAAGCTTGATGCATAGTCAATGTCTGAAATCGCTATGGCTTCGCTCTGGTTTCCTCTTGAAGATTGATAGCACGTGAGCACGTCATCATGCAGTCTTGAGGATTGAGAGGTATGCACAGTCAAGGACGTGTTCCATGTCTCGGTATAAGTACAATGCGAGTAGATTCGTATGCTTCATTGCGACCTCTTGGTCTTTTTCCATCAACGTCATCGATATCATGCCTGTGCTTCCGCCTCCTTCACAGTGAGCTACAGTGACTCTTTCCATCGACTACTTGTCGCTCCTGGCTCCAAGACCCTCCTTTCCACCCTTGACCTCTTTGACTTCGTGGAACCCAGTGCTTCTGTCGCTGGCCTGCTGAGGATCGGGCTGCTTCGCGGGGTGGTCATCGCCGGACTTGCTCTCGGCAGAAGTGTGGGTGGAGGCAGAAGATTGCTTGTCGACATTTGGGGAATGTGTGCGACCCTTTTGTTGTGCACCAGGAGGGATGTTTGGTGGCGGAGGAGCATCCTTTTGCAGGCGCGAGGTAGTGCTCAGAGGGCGTGTGGAGGCGAAGCGGCTTGTTCGCATGAAGGAAGTGCGTAGAGACATGATGTTGGTTGTGTGTGATTAGTATCGGAAGATCGTGGGAGGAGTAGGATAAAATATCGCGGCAGAGGGTGAAGTAAAGAGCAGGTTCACTTGATCAATCAAAACGACTCTCTCATGATATCATCATGATGGAGATCGATCCGGCGGGAGAATGGTTAATATCGATGGTTGATAGTATCTTGACCTACCTTGTTTCTGAAGAGCTCAATTGAAGCCATCGCATGCAGAAGCAGCTCTACACACATGGTTTGCTGTAATATTGGCTTCAGCTCAAGCAGGGAGGATGAGCTTCGGCCTGAATGTTCTTCTTGTCAGACCAAGATTAGTGCATACATGGACGCATTTTGCTATGAGAAAGATCAGGGTCAGATAGTGCTCAGTAATCGTGACATCTAAGCATGCGAATCACGTAGTCGCGATGACTTTTGTGTATGAAGAGCGTAGACTGCTGTCGTCGCGTGAAGAATGGAAAGATGGTATTTAGCGGGATCAGCCGCGACACTCCAAAAATCTTGGCAAAGTCGACTCCGAAAGTTGAAGGCCGAACAACAATTTACGAGTATCGAACACTTGATATCACATACCGTCGCAATGGCATCCACACGAACCTGTCTGTCGCAACTGACACGAACGACTCTATCACGACCAAACCTTTACGTCCCTTCGCTCTCGATACAACAGCGTGGTGCTGCACAGAGTGCCAACGCTCAGAAATACAAGCGCAAGGAATTGCCCACATCCCAGCGCAAGAAGAAGAGCAGAACCACCTTCGTCAACCATGATTTGAAAGACGCCATCCAGTTCCCTCTGGTCGATGCCATGCGGTACGAGCCCCTGCTTGTCCTACACCACATTCGTTCCCTCTTCGTTCGATCTGGACCGCGAGAAGGACAAAACTGACAGCACCTAGATACATTCGCGCAACAGAAGTCGGTCGCGCGCCAACATCCTCCAAGTATGAACTTCATCTCCGCCTCAAATCTCTCAAGAACGGTCCGGTGGTCCGTAACCGTATCCGCCTCCCACATCCTGTAAAGACCGATCTACGCATCGCCGTCATCTGTGATCCCAACTCTTCCGCCGCCGCTGCCGCAAAGAAAGCTGGAGCCACTCTGGTTGGCGAGGAGGCCATTTTCGACGCCGTGAAGGAGGGCCGTATCGAGTTCGACCGCTGTCTGTGCCACCAGGACTCGCTCGCAAAAATGAACAAAGCAGCATTGGGAAGAATTCTGGGTCCGAGGGGCTTGATGCCCAGTGCAAAGACTGGAACTGTCGTCAAGGATGTTTCAGCGAGTGTGCAGGATATGGTTGGTGCAAGCGAGTACAGAGAACGTCTGGGTGTTATCAGAATGGCCATCGGACAGTTGGGCATGACCCCTGAGGAGTTGTCGAGGAATATCAGAAGCTTCATCGAGAACGTCAAGAAGGATATGGCTGGTATGAGCGACAGGATCGCAAAGGACATTCACGAGGTGGTGAGTTATAGCGATATCCTATGCCCTTTCTTGCAGAAGGGGCCGTAGACTGGAAGAATCGTTGCTAACAAATCATAGGTCCTATCCTCGACCAACGGACCTGGCCTCAGTCTGAACGGCGATCTCAGAGGTCCTGACTCGATACCCACAAAGGACGTCTCGACTGCCATGTAACAAAAGCAGCAGGTAAAGCATTGTACATATACCCGACCTTTCGATGTGCTCTCCTTCTTTCTGTACTATTTTGTATCACCATTCCGAAGTTCACGATCACATTACAGCATAACGGTAGATTGAGTGTTAGCTTTGCGCGTGATTTGCCTTCACTTTACAGTGCAAGGCGCGATAGGTCTCACTTACCACGGCAGCTTCATCAACTCTCAGTTCACATGCGGTCTTCAAACAACACAAAACCTTCGACGCTTCATCTTCTCGTCCTGCTCTCATTACCGCAGGATAGCTCTGATCTCCAGCATCTATCAAACAAACACTTGCCTATCTCTCCACTCAATCTTGCCAAAGCCAAGGTGTGCATTCACGCACTTTTCATTCTCTTCATTATTGCGAGATCCTATCAGTCGATCGAACACAGCGAGACACTAGACTGTCCAAAGGGTGGCCAGACACTCTCTGTTCTCGATCTCCACTGACCCTAAACTCGTCACAACGCCCAGTTCAAGTGCACGATCATATTGCCGCTGCTGTCTTTCTGCACTGGCTGTGTAGGTCCATCAGCTTCACTTCCGACATCGAGACGCCGACAACTGCAACTTGCCTTCTTCGAGAGACGCTTCAGTCATATACTGGCTTCATTGTCTCCTTGGCCACAACATCACTCTTCGGAGGATCTGTTCCTAGACTCGAGAGACACGAACCGAGACCGATACTCAACACCTCGCTCTCGTCAAGACCACAGCAATCAAGATCGTGGTAACTCTACAGCTATAAGGAGACTTGCTGGCTTCTCTACATCACGATTAGGAAACGCAGCTCAATCGAGAGATCTACATGTAGGACCGTCATGTCATCACTTCGATCCTGCATGGATGCTAACGCGTAGATAGAACCGAACTTAGGATTTCTCCACACATACCTCAGCATGTCAAGCTGGAAGCGGGATCGCAACTATGAGTCCGAGGACGGGTTTGATACTATGCCTTCTACCAGCAAACGTGCGAGATTAGCTTCTGCCGACCCATCTGGTTCAATATGCCATCGCGCAGAACAGTCCGATATGGTCAGAGAGTACCTACTAATCACTTGGTCACGACCGATGACAGAGCAACAGAAAAGCTTTCTCACCAAGAAGATGGAAGAATTGATGACGTTGAAATCAGCCGCAGACTTCCTCGAACCCCGAACTGGGAAGGATGTGCCTGTTTATATCAGCAAGATCAAGGGGCCTACGGATCTCTCCACCATCAGAAACCTCCTTGATACTGGCGGGTACCCGTCTGTGGCAGACTTGCTCATCGACTTTACAACTATGATCCACAACGTGATTTGGATCAATGGTTGCAAACGTCACGATCCGGCGCCTGCGCGTAGGTTCCTGAAGTGCTTTTGTGACCGGTTGAAGCAGTGCCCCATCGGACCTTACGGAAAACCATTGACCGCATATACCAGAGATGACATGAGGCTCATGGCATCAGATGTCACAGACGGTCCAACCAAAGTCAGCACACTATCACCAGAGAAGTCCAAAGTCGCCAGCATCAATGACTCTGTTCAAAATGAGCTTGTTAAACATTCCCTTGCTTAGGAGGCAGACACATTCGAGGATGCTTTTGGTAACCACAACATGACGAGTAACGACATTGTAGGCAGCGATTTTGTCGACATCTCTGATTCACTGTTTTGGATTCGGGATGAGCCGCTACAAATCTCGAACTCAGAAGACGCAAAGACATCCGAGCCTGGCAAACGAGACGAGGAAACACGACAACTCTCAGAGGCAATCGAAGAGTGCCAGCAGAAGCTCGCTAGGATGGCCGAGAAGAAAAGGCTCTTGACAGAAATCAAAGACCTGGACACTGAGAAGGCAGCGATCGAGAAGGAGCTACCTGAGCTTGAGAAACAGTGGGAGCAGCTTGGCTCAAAGGTAGGCGATTACCACGCGATGATTGGCACGGTCAGGAAGGACGAAACAACAGCTGCCGAATCCCGCTATAGGCACGATCAAGAAAGAGAAAGACTTCTGCTAGAAAGTGAAAGACTTCAGCGAGAGAGCGAAGCATGTCGCCGAGAAAGCGAGACATACCGGGAAGAGACTGAGAGACTCAGTTCGGTAGGCGACGAGTGCAAGCAAAAGACGAATGTGCTCCGATCAGAGAAAAAGCAGGTAGAGATCCAACGCGACCGGGTTCTGTTGAAACACGGCGAGCTCATAGACAAACGCGATGGAATTCAGGATCGGCGAGTCATTGCAAAGAAGAAACTCGACGAGCTGAACAATGACAGCGCCTGATGCGAGGTTCTGGAGAGTCGATCAAGAAGAACTTCGACAGATAAAGTCGAAAGAGGGATCATCCAATCAAGCAACACGAGAGCAGGGAGATGGAGGGTAACCAGTATTCGACAATGGAGATGAAACGAGGGGCAAAAAAGAACAGAGATACGACAAGGATAAGAAGAATGCAATCGACTACAGAGGGGCAATGCCAACCCACTAACGACAGACAAACCTGCTGCCTCGGTATGTGAGATAGGAGACCAAACAGATTCCAAGAACGTCAAACCAACCAAAGGATAAGAAACCCATTTGCTCAACCGTGTTGTTGTTCTTATTGACTTTAAGAGACAGCTTATATTGTCATCTTCAGGCCGGATGTAGGAGATTGCTATCTGTGTTGAAGAACGGGGATCACAAGATGAACTTTGATCCCGTCACACATACAAGGCTTTTGGGGATGGTGCCCTTGAGTCGAGTCATCAGTCTTCTTTTCCACGTAAACGAGGTCTTATCCACACAGAGTGTTCGACGGTCAAGCCTGAAGCTTGTTCAGATACAGACGGCCGAATTCTGGGATGCGATTCGGGCGGTCTGCTTTGATTTCGAGTCTTATCTGTCGTGCTCTGCACAAAAGAGACTTGATCGACTGCCAACATTGCTTGCCTCCAATCTCTTCCTAAGTGAACAGCTCATACACCCTTCAAGGCTCCTACACCTTCCTCCGTCTCTCCCAACTCCCTGTATATGACCAAGAAGTCGAGTAACTGTTTTCCCGACACACCTGTCGCTTGAGCCTGCTTGACCGCCGTCCTGAGATCCAGCAACAACGTGTTTCTTACTCGAAAGAGTCGCGATTGCTGTGCTATCACGAAAGGATGTTCGAGTACTTGTTGGGTGAGGTGTGTGAGCAGAAGATATGCCTGTGCGTGTTTCCGTAGTCGCGAGAGTGTGGTCGACGTAGCCGAATCTCCTTCTTCGTCTTCCTCATCCTCATCATCCGAGTCTTCGTCATTTGCTGAAGGATTGTTTGCAGACAAAGAATTGTTTGGTTCCACCATCAATCTCGCTTCCAAGTCCTCCAATCGTTCTTCGATTTCCAGTAGCCTTCTGCCAACCAGAATATCCTTTCTGAGTTGCTTCTTCTCGTCTAGCAACACACCAACCTCCTCAGCACGTGCAGCAACCACATCCCTGACTGCCTCCACCTCTCTCCCAAATCCGAGTACACCCACTCTAACTTCTTCAATCTTTTCCTCTCCACCTTTGAGTTTTGTGCCTAGAGATAGAAATTCCTCGTAATTGCTGTTGACGAGATCGAGAAGTTCTGTGGTGATGAGGGAAGAGCGTTGGCGTAGGTCTGAGCGTAGGTCTTCGAGGGTTTGGTGTCTGTTGTGTAAAGTCGAGAGGTAGGTTTCTGGTGTGAAGTTTGGGGTGAGAAAGTCGCTGCGGGGGAGGGTTGCTGGGAAGGGGAGGGGCGTGTTGTCGTCGTCGTCATCTGAGTCGGAGTAGGCGTGGTTGGAGCGGCGGTTGTCCAAAGGGTTCGATTTTGGAGATGGAGGGGAGGTGAGGGGGGAGGGGGTTGCTGTTGTTGCTGTTGACGAGGGAAGCTGTGGATGGTTAGCGGCGAGGATTGGTTAGAAGAGTGGAGAGGGTCACGTAGAAAGCACTCATGATGGCGACGTTAGCGTAGGTATGCGACAGCGAGGTGCAATGCGAGTGTCGCAAAGGATAGATGGACATTAACGAAAGGTGTTGGTATACAGATGGATAAGATAAGATTGGCTTCGCTGCTATCTCCGCTACATGGATTACCAATAGCCGAGGCCCTGGTGACGACATGTGCTATCTCATAGGAAAGTGTGTCTTTGCGATCTTGTCTTCTTCCTCCTGTTTGAACGTGCAAAGACGAAGAAAGACCAACTAAAACGATGCCTACACCTGCTCTCCCTCAGCCCGCACACCCAGAGCTCGATTCAATGCTGACGAGGAAGTTTGGCAAGGAGGTTGCCAATTACTTTGCCGGTAACATATATCTGCTCCTTTCTTGATAACAGCAACAAGAAGCTGACAGAGAGTAACACAGGCTCTCCGCTGAATCGCTTTGGTTTCCTCCGCAGCGACAATGTCTTCCTGTCTGGAGCTCTCAAGCACCCGTCCACAAAGTTCCTCGCTTGCAACAACCTGCAGCCATTGACCAAGGACAAGGCCAACCTCGCCTATATCCAATACAAAGATGTCCAGCCTATCATTGGCGAAGACCCCTATGCTACTCCCGAGTCCAAGATGATCGAGACGTTCAACTCCAAAACCTTCATCCCTCAGATGATCTTCCTCGGTCTGGACGAATCAGTCAAGGACAACTCCTTCAGCTACGAAGCGAAGAACGCCGTTCACAAGGGTGCCCCTTACTTCGCCATCGATGTCACCCCCAAGGATCCTCTGACCCAGCAATGCAACGACCTGATCAAGTCCTGCGAAGACAAAGGCCTCACCTTCCAACAAGGCCGCTCCATGGACCTAGTCGCTGGCGACGCAGCAATCTACGCCGAAGCCCGCCAACTCCTTGATTGGAACATGCGGAACCCTTTCTGCGCTCAATGCAGCCATCCCACTCTCTCCGTCAACGGCGGCTTCAAGCGCACCTGCCCGCCAACCGATATCTCTGCTCTCCCCTCCACCGCCCTCTCCACCTCCAACACCCCTGCATCATCCATCGACCGCCCCGCCTGCGCAACCAGAAAGGGCGTCTCCAACCTCTCCTTCCCCCGCACCGACCCAACCATCATCGTCGCGGTCGTCAACGCCGCCGGCGACAAACTGCTGCTGGGCCGCAGCAAGCGTTTCCCAAAATACTGGTATTCCACTCTAGCAGGTTTCTGCGAACCCGCCGAGTCAATCGAAGAAGCCACCCGCCGCGAAGTCTGGGAGGAAGCCGGTATCCACCTCGGTCGCGTCATCATTCACTCTACTCAACCGTGGCCATACCCTGCAAACTTGATGATTGGAGCTATCGGACAGAGTGTGCCTGAGGGCGAAACCATTGATCTGGGTAATGATCCCGAGTTGGAGGATGCCAAGTGGTTTACTTTTGACGAGGTCAGGCAGGCATTGAAGGTGGGGACTAGTGGGTTGGATGAGGGACCGCAGGCAGAGTACAAAGAGGGGGATTTGAGGTTGCCGCCGCAGACTGCTATCGCTAATCAGTTGATCAGTGCTGTGGTTGAAAAGGGCTTCTTGTCCGCTCAGCCAAAGATCTAGAGAGTGGCTGGTCAGATATAATTGGTCTTGGATCTGTTGGTATCTTGATATAGAAAGATTTGGAATCATGTCCATATTCAAAGACTTACCTGTTCTCTAAATCACCCACCACTCGGTACCCGATAATCACTACCTGGCGTAAGAGCGTTAGTAATCGCAAAACTTGAACACGGATGTCTAGATGTACGATCCGCACATGCACAACAAACAATCAGGCATCATTCAGATGGAAGAACGTTGTAGTTCCGATCTACATCTTCCTTCTCCAATTGATTCAACTTGAACCAGAGAGCCAAGAAGCCTCCAATCCATCTATAGCAATCCCTGCTTCTGCAAATCATAATACACCTTCTCAGGCATGACATTGCCCTCTCCATCCTCCATCTGCACAACCTGATCACTAGCCGTAGACTCCTGCTTCTTGTCAACCTGCAACTTCCTCCACAGCTCCGTCGCCTCCTCGATTCCCGTAACGTCCCTAAACATACTCGAATTCGTGATTCCCAATCTCTTCAAGCCGTACAAATGGCGTGCTTCTCCGAAATGCTTGTCAAAGGCTCTTCTACCCATGTATACGTAATTGCCACAGATCTCACAGGGAAACTCGACGCCCAAGCCATGGAGTTTGTATAGCCAGAAGGGGATGGGCTTGTCGTCCCAGCCGAGCGGCAGTTTTAGCGGATTGTAGACTTTGCCGTCTTCGTCTTGTTCTTCCGTGTCGTTTGCAGCCGCGGGGGCGGCGGATTGAAGGTCGAGTGTCTCGGCGTAGAGAGCGGCGAGTTCTTGTTGGCGTTCCTTGTCTGTCATGCCCTGTTTGCGTTCGACGTTGGCGCGTGTGTCGGAGCGTTCGGTTTGCATTGCAGAGGCGAGTTTGCGGATGCGGTGTTCGCGTTCCGCGACAGCCTTTTCTTTCAAGCGGTGAATTGAGGTTGCGGCATGGTTGCTGTTGCCATTTGTAGATGTTGATTCGCCGTCTGCGGTGCGTTGTTTTCTTGCTTCTGCATTTTTGATGTGTTTCTTTCCTGTCAAGTGGGCTTTGTAGACATTGTCGTTCTTGAATTCCTTTTCGCAGTCTGCGCACCATATTCCTTCGCCTGTGCCTTCTGTTGCGGGTCCGTCTGTTGTTGATTTCGCGTTGAGTTGCCAGCCTCTGACCTCGTCCTTCTCCCATGCTTTTAGGAAGTCTTCGTCGAAGCTGATGAATAGTCTGTCGAGATCCTCTAAAGGCTTAATTCGGCGCATGAAGCTTTCAAGATATGTGGCCAGGTTTCCTAGGTATTGGAAGTATTGATCCTTTAGCTTATCCGGCCTGGGCATGCCCTCGAAGTCGTCGAATGTGTCCAAGTATTGTAGGTATGTGATGCGCCTCTTTGAGCCAGGCAGGTTGATGTAATCTTCGTGCAAAGAGTTCATATCGAAGTAGCGACCGAAGGCCTCCTCTCCAGTGAACATAGTATCAATTTCTGAAGGTAGAGGCACATCGTCGCCGACAGCTCTACGCTTGTATGCGCGCTCCAGATTCTCGACAGGTTCATTCGGATAGCGCTTGTGGAAGTCCTTGATGTTATTCAGCTGCTTGTAGAATTCGTCGAACGTGTCGCCAGTGGAAATGGATTGAATTTCGCGTAGACGGCTGCCATCGTTGTCTTTGTACAGGTCGACTGCGCGGGTTGATTGCGCCTTTATGCGATCCAGGAAAGCAGCGATTTGGTGGTCTCTTGACAGGCGGTCTCGAATCTGGAAGCTCATTAGCACTTTGTCGCTGAGTTGAAAGATAGAAGAACTCACATGTTTGGGATCTTCGAGTGAGCGCTCGGCTATGGCCTGCTCGAGACGCTCAAGGTCCTCCCTTGTATTGCGCAGGTCTTCTGACAGCATAGTGAGTTGTGTGTGGTGAGGACAAAAAGAACGATGATGGATGGTTACTGAATTGGCGCGGCGAGAGACGGCGCGCGGAGGAAGCAAGTCCGTGCACTCGATGCTTCCTCGTTCGTTCTTGCCCTTCGAGCTTTATTCCTCTTGAACTTGAACGTCACTGCCACTTTTTACCAATCCGACTCGCACCTACCGGATCGGTTCATCCATCGCGCCTGCCGGCTTCACCATCAAATAAACAGAACCCACACACCACCCACCATGGCGGAAGGAGGAATCGACCGCAAGATGGAGGAGCGCATGGAGTTTTCGACATCCAAGGAAGTTCGCGTCGCACCCACTTTCGAGGCCATGCATTTGAAGGAGAACCTGCTCCGTGGTATCTACGCATACGGCTATGAGTCTCCCTCTGCCGTCCAGTCGCGCGCCATTGTCCAGATCTGCAAGGGTCGCGACACCATCGCCCAAGCCCAGTCCGGTACTGGTAAAACTGCCACCTTCTCCATCTCCATTCTCCAGGTCATCGACACCGCTGTGCGCGAGACTCAGGGTATGCCGTCTACTTGTGTGCTTGTCTCTCGTCAAAGTGCTGACATTTCCAGCCCTCGTCCTGTCTCCCACTCGTGAATTGGCTACCCAGATCCAGTCAGTCGTCATGGCCCTCGGCGACTACATGAACGTTCAGTGCCATGCCTGCATTGGAGGAACAAACGTTGGCGAAGATATTCGCAAGCTCGACCACGGTCAACACGTCGTCTCTGGTACTCCTGGACGTGTCGCCGACATGATCCGTCGCCGCAACCTACGCACTCGCAACATCAAGATGCTCGTTCTGGATGAAGCCGACGAGCTACTCAACCGTGGTTTCCGCGAGCAAATCTACGACGTCTACCGTTACCTCCCTCCTGCCACTCAAGTCGTTGTCGTTTCAGCCACCCTCCCTTACGATGTGCTCGACATGACCACCAAGTTCATGACCGACCCCGTCCGTATCCTCGTCAAGCGTGACGAGTTGACTCTCGAGGGCCTCAAGCAATACTTCATCGCTGTTGAAAAGGAAGAATGGAAGTTCGACACACTTTGCGATCTCTACGACACTCTTACCATCACACAAGCCGTCATCTTCTGCAACACTCGTCGCAAGGTCGACTGGCTTACCGACAAGATGCGTGAAGCCAACTTCACCGTCTCCTCCATGCACGGTGAGATGCCCCAAAAGGAGCGCGACAGCATTATGCAAGACTTCAGACAGGGCAACTCCAGAGTCCTCATCTCCACTGATGTCTGGGCTCGTGGTATCGATGTTCAGCAAGTTTCCCTTGTCATTAACTACGACTTGCCCAGCAACCGTGAGAACTACATCCACAGAATTGGTCGTAGTGGAAGATTCGGCCGCAAGGGTGTTGCCATCAACTTCGTTACCAGCGAAGACGTTAGAATCCTTCGCGACATCGAGTTGTACTACTCTACCCAGATCGACGAGATGCCCATGAACGGTAAGTTCTACCTGCACAACGGCAATCACACTTTGCTAACATATCGCAGTCGCCGACCTTCTTACCTGAGCAGTCGGCCTTTTCAATTATGCATTACGTTGTTTCCCAAGCATGTTACCGGGCTATAAAAAGTCCGCTGGATTTCAGAGATTGCCATTGAGAGCATAGAGTTGGAGGAAATGGGCCATGTAGCCAACACGGTTAGTGCTGTTCGCGATTCAATTCCGACCTGAGCCAAGGCTGACAAGACATGCTTCCAGTCAATACCAAGATTGCCCTTACTCAGAACAAGAGTTCGAAGACCGCTTCGACGATTAACGCACTCCCAGTGTACTGACTGACACCCATGCTCGCCGGCATACCCCGAATAGACTGCTGCTGATAGTCACCGATAATGATTGACTGCAGAGGCCGAGCCGTCGCCTCCACCTAGAGCTACGCGCGCTGTCTGCACATTCTCGAATCGTTCAAGCGGTCAGAGAGAGATTGAAGATTACCTCCGCAGTAGCATATTGAGAGACAGAGATCACAGGAATAGTTGGGCCTGTCGCTTAGTACAGAAAATGCGCTGAGTAGTGTTGGAAAGGACATACGTAGATCGGATCCTGAAGAAGTAGGTAGAGCCCGCTCTTCACAAGCGATCCTCCCGCGGGTTGTCGCAAGGTAGCTACATGCATTGCAAACGACGCATACAGAACTTCATGTTTCCCGGCGCCAAACACTGAAGTCCAAGTGCTTTCACAGCGGCAGTCGCGACTTCCTTTGGATTTCACTTGGTCACTTTGCTCCGCCCTCACTACTAAAACACTCGAGTTTATCGACACCAACAAGTCAATCTCACTTTCTCTGATCATCACAACTACTTCTTCACCCGATCAAGCATCTGTCACATCAGCACGCGCTCGCCTCCACGAACGTAAGTGTGATCCACAGCTGTCACCGCGCATATCTCTGCTTCTGCACGAACCTTTTCGACCTGCCAACTGCTTCTCATCACTGACTGCTCTGACAGATGGATTGTCCAACTGCCCCTGGTGGCTCGACTGCCATGGCACGCTTAACTTCCACAATCCCTTCACTGTCATCTCTTCCGGTCGAGATGCTTGACAAGATCTTCCAGTCCGTCGACAACCCAGACCTTGTCAACCTGCGCCTTGTTTCGAAACATATCTGCGCCATCGCCAACAGGCCATTCGCTGTCAGAAACTTCACCAGTCGCCATCACGTCCTCACCCAGGACAGCCTTGAAGCATTACTCGCAATCAGTACACACAACGTCTTCGGCACGTACATCAAAGAATCATATTCTGTCCTGCCCAGACCATCCTCCGGTATCTTGAGCCTTACGACGAAGAGGACGAATCCACCGTGGTGGAAAGCTCGTTCGTCCAATCTGGAAGATTCAGTGTCCTGATGCAATGTATCTTGGCCAACATCAAACGACATTCTTCCTCGATTACCGTTGGGATTTCCGAGGACTCCCGTCTGGGACACGGTCCTCACTATTTCAAATTTGCGAATCACCAAGCCCAACGATTCCATGGAGAGGGCGTGTTCGATGGTAGCGACTACGGGACTGCCTACAGAACATCCGAAACACTTGAGCTAGTCCTTGTGGAGATGCTCACGGCCGGGATTGATATCAATGGCCTTGAGCTCATTTGGGCGTACCGGAACTCCAAATATGCTACGAAACTCAAAACATACAACGTGGTCGCCAAATTCCTCAAGTCACGCGACGCTTCCATCAACCTATGTTTCGTATGGATACACAATGGCGTACTAGAGTATAACCACATGCAGAAGCGCCTATGCTTCTCAAGCTCGTCTATGTTCATGGGTGCTGAAGCTCGTCGCCCGGATGCCTTGTTCATCGAAGAAACTGTTCGATGGCTTTCAAATACATCGTTCTCGGACCTTCATCTGGAAGATCTTGATGTCGACTTTCTCCTGTACCTCGACGTGTACTTACTGCAGTCCCTTCAGACAATCACCCTTGATGACGTCAGACTGGGTTCGGTGCTCTTCGCGCAAGGACTCTACAGCAACTTCTTCCAGCGTCTTTCTCAAATTCCAAACCCGAAGCACTGCAGATTCTCCAGACTTCATTATGCCTTACCATCTGCCGGCGGCGTATCACTCTACACGATGCAGCTCACTTCGGGACGTTTCGAGAGGTCGTGGGTTAGCTTGCTTCTTATTTTCCGTGATGGCAAGTTCGAACACGAGATTCGAGGCACTGATATCTCCAGAGAATTGGAGGACTTAGCCGCCTATACAGCTGCGGCTGAGAGAAGAAAGATCTGCGAGGTAGAAGCAGCTGGAGAGGTAATTGATTACAGAATCATGGGCGCGGACACACCAATCACTGAGGATAAAGACATCGAGTATGTCATCACTGGGGCAATTACCTGAGCAAGGCTCTGCATCTGCAACAAAGTCGGTCAGAGATAAGCATGGAGAAGGTAATACGTTAGCCCAAGAGACAGTTAACAGCTAAGGCAAAAAGATAGCAGAAAGCAGAGTCATTTATTTTGCTTCAAACGCACCACTGGTAAGCCCGATACGTGTCGAATCTCTCCAGAACGATCTTTTCAGACTTCTTTGACACCTGTTCCGGTGTTCGCGTCGTTTCGTCCCTGGTCAACAAACAGTAAGAAACAGCTTGATGTGCTTGCGCTCACTCGACCAAGCTCATATTTGTAAGCACCCATAACACAGCTGCTCATTTATCACCACAACCTGGTAAACGAACAGAACAATACCAATCATCACTGCACAATGACATCAGTTGCTGGCCGTGCACTTTTCACACAACTTGCAGGTCCCATCTTCTCAATGAATTGTTCCACCGGAACTATGTCACCGAAACTGCCCAAAACATCGAACATGGTAGATCAGTGCTTCGGTCCGTGTCCATCGTTGTCGGCCGTGTGTGAAAACGAGTTGACTGGAGGATGCAATAGATGATCGATCATTCAATCTGCTGGAACTTCACAGTAAAGTACTCACAGCATGTCCACCGGCACCAGGAACTTCCTAATGTGCGTCTGCATTGCCGAAGGCTCTGCAATGCTGCTACTCGACTTTTCACTGTGTTCAAATTTACCGAGAAGGACATTGCCTTAATTGGCAGACCAAAGGATAGTGAGAGCAATCTCAGCTCCCTCACTCGTTCGCGTCCCATCGCAGCATTTTGCGAGCGTTCTTCACACCTAATTACACCATCACGGATCACATCGATTCCCAAACTTCCGCTATCACTTGCATCGTACTTCGCTCTTGCTGACGGGGCTTGTGTTTAACACCTCCACTGGTCCATTTCCTCCCTAATTCTTCCGACAACGTCCGATGACATCCACTTCCACCTCCGGCTTCCACATCCAGCTTCCTTTTCCACTCTCAACTTCCACTTCCAAGGTCCACTTCCAACATTCATCTAGACGACAAAGGTAACGACAGATACAACCCATACACATCATCAGCAAGCACTGAATCCTTCTGGAAAGATCGACCAACAAACATCATCAAAGATGCTAAGTACTCCTTTCTTCGCCTAATCTATATATCTTATCACCTCTGGCCTCCTTTCTCTCTGTGTATTTCATCAACCTTGAGAGCTATATAAAGGCACAATCGTAGTCAGATCTGAGCCGTGTCCAAGGAGAAAGCGATGCCACCACAACTCTCCTTGGATGCCACATCTTTCCTCGTCACCACTCTGCATTTATATACTGACATATGGACCAGTCTCTCAACGTCTTGGAGCTTCCTACTGAAGTCTTGAGTCGCATTTGCGACGAAACCGAGGACTCCGATCTTTCCAACCTGCGTCTCGTTTGCAAGCGGTTCTACGATGTCTCCACTCCACGCTTCGCTGTCGTTAACTTTACGAAGACGGTCCACGTTGTTTCACCATACAGCATCGATACGCTCGTAAACATCATGGAACATCCTGTGTTCGGTGATTACGTACACCACGTTGCTATCTGCAGCGCCAGGCGCACCCAGCAACCTGCCACAGCCTATGAGTTGCCAGCCGCCATTATCAACCATAACTCATGTCTCAGTTCCTACGTGTAGACAAGACGATTTGCACGCCGTATGGAGCGCGTCTTTGGCAACATCAAGTCTCGCCATGGTTCTGTGAGCATCAGTATTTACGACAATCCGGGCAGGGATCGATTTGGCATGAACAACTACTCTCCCAGTCTTGTAGCGCCGATGAGATGCTGCGGATGGACGATCTTTTCTGAATCGCTCTCGACCTTCGTCACCTGCCGGACAGCGGAGACCCTTGAAGAGACTATCTACGCAGCTCGACGTGTAAGATGTCCCGTCAGATGCTTGGAGATCACCTATCTCAATATCAGATTCCACAGTCCGATCATGTACGAGGAGCTTGATGCAGCTATGCACGGGATCTTGAGATCCAGTCTTATGCCTTTCAATATCAATCTGGGCGGTGAAGACATACCGCAGATGTCATACAGTCACGTTTCACAACAACTGAACTTTCGCTGGTTTACCGACGGACGCAACAGTATGTCCGGGTATGGTGCGCGTGCATTATACACGTGGCTGCAGACCCAGAAGGTGACCAAATTCAGCCTTACCAACAGTTGCGACCTTCGGACTCCCACCTTTCGACCCATGTTCTCTCTCCACCTGAGGCATCTGAACATCGACAATGCATCTGTGTACGCACCAACCTTCGATCAAAACCTTTGGAGCGTCCTCATCGAATCCATCTCGAATTCATTTGGCCTGGAGTACTGTCGACTAAGCAACCTGACCTATCGCATCGATCTCACTTCAAGTGATGAAGTCGATCACACTGGTTATTTCGTACAGTACTTGGTACTCCCCGGTCATGGAGAATACGTATGGACTTGCAGACTTGCAGAGTTCAGGCTGCTTCTCCCCGGTGGAGCCACCAGCGTTGAGTTGGATGGTCCTGAGATCTGCGAAAGACTTCTTGATCTGAGCCACTACGTGAGGGCAGCAGAGAACAGCAAGTGTCAACGGATCGTCAGCGATGGAGCCGTCAAAGACGACATCGTGGGAGTTCAGCGTCAAGATCAGAAGTAATTCAAAGCCATCAGGAGTCCGTGGTCTCTACATCACCTTCTTCAGACAGCATACCCATCATCACCATGCACATACAGATATACGAACCGCAGTGATCATTGAAAGGATCAGAAGTCAGCTATCTCAATGAAACCCTTCGGTTACACGAACTGTTTTCTGCATAGAGATGGACCACTCTGGTCGAGCCTTCGATTCTGAATCAGGGAACTGGCATTTGATACAAAAAGTCAGAATGATCAGATATCAGAGATACACTGGAGACATAGAATAAACTAGAAACAGCGATCAACTTGGGAAGGAAACGTCGAATCAGAAAGAACGATCGACCTCGAACAACGAACAAATCAAAAAGAACGATCAGGTTGAAAAGACGACGACCACATGAAGAGGGACGGATCGAAGAGAATGATCGAAAGAACAATCAAGACACAAAGAAGCAGACAGCACGAGGAAGTCACATACAATGAAATGCATATCAACTTCTTCTGGAAACTACATGACTACATAACTTCCCATGTGCCATTTTCGTCATCTTTGTGCTATGCCCAGCCAGTCACTTCCCTCAAGGTCTAGCTCTTTGATAACTATACCCCTGGCTGTCTCCAAGCAGTCTTGACCCCACCCTTGGAGCATCATGACCTCTCCAGGATGTACGCACACACAGGCCATCTCAGCCATGACCTCTGGAGTGACACCATCACGGCCATTTCCCCAGTTGGCCAACCTGGAGTATTGCAGACTCAGCGACATCACATATGGCATCGAGTCTGCATGAGGCAATGATCAGATGCGGTACCTCGTTTATCCAGGAGTTGTAAACATCCCCTGCGACTGCTTGGGCATCAAGCTGAGGTTCTTCGATGGCAAAGATTCAAATGAACTGAGTGGTGAAGACATTCAGGACAAGCTTCTGAATCTGGCGCACTACGTGAGAGCTGCAGAAGATCACAAGCGTCAAAAGATCATTCACGACGGAGCTGTTCAAGACGAAATCGTCAGGGGTGTTCAGAAGGCCGAAAACTAATTCAGGGATGATGAGGAGGATCCTTTGCCAATTCGACCGAACTCAGCATGATGAACAGTTAAACTTCCGATGCAAGATCACATCTGCCTGGCTTTCAACAGTCCATGGAGAGACCAAAAAGTCAACTCTCTTAGTGGATACCCCAACTACAAACATCAATCTCTGCATGTCGATGACCTGTTACTGCAGAGCCTTTGAACTGGAAAGGAGGCAAACAAGAAACAAAAGCCACACATACTTCGAGATTGCGCAGAAAAGGATCCGTCAAACAGGAAGGAACGAATCAATTCGGAAAGCACGGCCAAGTTGGCAAGCAACGATCACATCAGAGGTAGAGAACCATGATGGAAAGATCAGGTTGGGAGGAGAATGATAAATTGCAAAGACAGGAGATAGTGCCATACACCAGAGGAAGAACAGAGTAGAATTAGAATACCCGGACATCAGACAGCCACAATAAAGCGGACAGCAACAGAGAAAGTCGCACAGCAGGTGGAAAGACACATGATAGAATACACATTCAGCTTCACTTCAAAAACCAAACGACGGTATCGTTGTTGTCACCCGCATATTCTCGACCGAATACCACAAAAGGCATATGAATAGACGTTTTATTTCTCGACCATGATTAATATATGCTTTGGCTTTGATTTGTTTTCTGCTCAACAATGCCATTCTCGAGAATCCTCTACCATCCGGAAAGAAACACCAGATTACACTAATGAATGGGTCCATCGATCGAAGGATGCGAGAAGAATTCAAGAAAAAGGAAATGTAGAGAACAAAAAAAGGAATACAAACATTTCTTCCATCAAACGGAAAATCTCACTAACACTCTTCTCTACATCTACGCATTTCCAGGCTTCTCATCTGTATCAATATGCCACACAATGTAATTCGGCAATCCATAGACCCCGTATCCCGCGCGCTTGGCCATCTTCGCAAAACCTTCAGTTTCGGCTTGATTCTCAAAGGGATAGGCAGGGAAGTTGATGCCGCTACGGTGTACATCGGCTTTGACGAGGATGTTGACGCCGCCAATGCCATCCAAGGGGATCTCGTAGTCCTTGTCCTCGCGCCAGTCGCCCATTTTGGCCATGTAGGTGCGGCCCGTGTCGTATTCTTTATAGCCTGAGAAGAGGGGAAGTTAGTGGATGAGAGACACAGGGGAGAGATATGGAGGGAGGCTTACCCTCTGCGAGAACCGTGTCTTTGTCGAGGGTTGCGGCTAGTTTGAGGCCCTTCTCGGATTCCTGCCATGAGTTGTAGTCGAATCTTCCTTCAATGTCGCGACCATTCTCGTAGCGGTGGAACCAGACGTCTGCAATGTGGTTAGCGAATTGTTCGACAGTCGGAAATCAACATATGCTCATACTAGGAACAAGGACATCTCGATCGTGAGCGATAAAGTCCTCGATGATCTTGGAAGGGCTGTCTTTGATGTCGACGTCACGCCAGTAGACCCAACTGTGCTCAGGCTTCATGGCAGCACTGAGAAGGTAATTTCTAGCCTTGCCCATGGCCTTTCTACGAGGACCTTGTGCAGCGAAACCGTGTCTATCTTCGACACTCTGACTCAGATGAACACCGAAATCTTTCTGCACTACGGTAGCGCTGTGGAAGGGGATGGAGTCAGGGCGACTCTGAATGCGCTCGAGTTCCTTGGAGAGGACGGCGAGGGTGTCATCGGTGCTGTCGCCGACGAGGAAAGCGAGATCGATCAGCTCGTGAGGGTAGGTCAATTGAGAGATGAGGTCGAAGTAGTCGTTGATGTAGGGAGCGGCGTCGCGTAGAGGGGTGAGGAGGAGAACGCGCTCCTTGTTGTCAATGGCCTGTCTCGTGCTCTTTATGGGGTTTAGGTCGACACTGCTGATGGTGGTGTGATTGATCTCGACAGGAGCGTGGTGGTTGAAGATGACAGGGGTTTGTAGGCTTCCTGTCCATAGCATCTGCTCATTGGGTGTCATTTGCATGGGCGACTTGGCTGGGCCGAAACAGTAGAACCTGACGGGTCAGCATGGTGGACGGAGAGACAACTGCAGTTAGAGCGCGCAGCAATTGTCGAGGTCGTCGAGATGCTCGAGATGGTCTGTCGCATGCGACTCTAGGAGAAGATGAAGCTTACTTTTGCAGGTCCTCTGCGGTGCCTGTAACGCCCCTCCATAACAAGATGACGAGGCCGACTATGGCGACGACCAACAGGAAGCGGGTGCGTGTGAGAAAAGTCCATACAGCTCTAGTCGGAGGCAGCCTGGCCTGTGCCGCCTTCCATGATACGCCGTCCTTTGGCAAAAGCATGGCGATATGCAGTTATGACCACTTCAAACCAGGCGGCCTGTCGCGGGAAACTCGAGATGACAGCAACCTCGTCGGCGCGCTCGCTGGCTGGCGCTTCAGGGATCCCGAAGAGCGTTGGCTTGCTTGGAATCTGGCAGGTACGCCTTGGCAAGCTACTGTCTGTGAGATTGTCGAGGAAGGGGCGAGGGAGATGCTTGAGCTTCTTCGAATGTTCAGCTCCTTCCAGCCTTGTCTAAGGGAATTGTGAGTTTTGTCTGCAATCGTTGCTTCCTGTTGCGACGACGGCTGGCCTCTTGTCTCTGCCACAGTCGTTGTTTCCTCATTTGGCAATGATTATCTCGCCGGCCCCAGAATCCTCTTCCTGCTCAAAGCCACCTAATCAATCTATGCCTTCTTCTCCAGCCTTCGAGTCAGGCATCTCAATAACATCACATTGCATCCAAGATTTTGTCAAGATTCAATCATTGTTGATCTATTAAAGTACAATATATGCTGTAAAGTTGGTGTAAATATGCTGCCGGAACATCGCTCATCTCCTCCTTTGATAACCCATTATCTTTTGAAGCGTCGCAAAACCTCATCCAGAACAAAAACAAAACAAAGGGTAGTCGTTAAAATCATCAAGCCATCTCCAAAATCAAATTGCCTTCCCTCTTCACTCAAAGCCTAGCGCGAATCTCTCTGGGCTCGCCGAAGAACATCTCTTGCAGTACGCTTCTGCCAAAGTCGTTTGCAATCGGCATGACTTTCTGCTGCACAACATCAAGAAGTTCGTCTCGACTTTTAATATGCTTCAAACCGAGCGGCAGATGTGCCTCGTCGATGACCTGGATCCTCGCGGCTTGACACTTGAGCTCGTAGGTCTTGTCGTCGTCGCGCTCATCTCTCACCACCTCTGCAGGACCCACGTCTTCTGGCTCGAACAGGTCAAGCATGTTGCAAAGCTCTTGCATGCCCTCTTCGTCGAACAACGGCTGTAACAAGATGAGACAGATCGCGCTGAGTTGTGCACACTTTCTCAGGAGATCCTTCTCCTCGTACACCATGCCACTGCTCTTTGCGTTGACCACAGTTTGCAGCTTGGCGTCTCTCCAGTGCAGTGAGCTGACAAGAAGACGCTGCAAAACCATTCTGTAGCTTCCCTTCTCAGCTCGAAGATGAGTCTGGGCCATGTTGTGGCGGGTGTTGGGATCGCTGCTGCCAGTCGCCGATTTGGTGCGTTTGGCCTCGCCAGGTGGTGCATACATATGATCGAACCGAGGGAAAGAGTGGTGACCGGCGGTCACTTGGACGCCGTCTTTGTAGGGACGTTGGGCCGCCTCGATGCGTCTGTTGTTCTCAATTCCTTGTGCTTTGGCCGTGTCAGAGTAGTTCTTGCGCCTCGGAGATTTGGTAGTCTTCTCGACTCTGTAAGATGGGCTCTGCTTCTTAGCTCGGCTTGCAGATGGAGCCGTTTTGGCCATGATTGGCGATACGGATCTGGATGGTGTCGGAGTAGGCGAGATAACAGATTCGGGAGGTGAGATAAGTGTGGATTCTGCTCCGATGAGGGGGACCGGAACGTAGTCATACCCCACCGAAGGAGCACGCATGTATTGGAGATCGGCGACCTCAGCAAGATACTTGAAGGAAGGCAGTGATGCAGTAGGTGCCAATCTTGTAGGCAGACCGTTCTGATGATGCAGAACAGAGGAAGCACCAGTCGTTGGCTGCATCCGAGATGAAGCCATATCATCTCGAGCATGTACAGGACGAGACATGAGATGGTCTCCAACCTGCCTGACGCGGTCAACTGCTCTGCGTCCAAAGACAGCCTGGTTATGTCTGCATTGTGTTAGTCTCGATGACTCTTGTGTTGCACAAGCTAAAGACTGACGACTCGTAGATCATGTTGATATGTTCTGGAAAGGTATCGTTGTGCCGAGGGCAAGATGATAGTCGAAGTCTCAAGAGAGATTGTGTAGTGTGGTATGTAGAGTGAGATCACGTGTTTGGCGTTTGTCGATGGAATAGTAAACACGTTCGAGCGAAGCAAAAGTCAAAGAAGAAAGCCAACCCAAAAGAGAACAAGAACGTTGAACGATTGAGCAAAGTACCAAACCAATTGACGCACTATGATCTTGAATGGATGATGAAGGATGAAGATGAAAAGGAAGGTACCTACCGACTTGATATACTTAATAGAAGCTCAGGACATGGTCGGCATCGCGTCTATTCCATCATGTCACTTTTTACCGTATGCCGGGTCAGTGTATAGCGCTGGACACAGCATACACTAACGTTAGAACAGCAGCCATTGCCGCTCAGGGCAGTTACAGGTTGTGCCGAAAGTGCCAACAAGACGATCTTACTGGTGCAAGCCTCTTGACGCTTGAGCCCAACCTGCAGGGACACAGTTCGCAAACCTGGTCGGTTTCCTTCCAGATCTTCTTGAGTCACACAACCGCCAGTGGCCTTCCATCTTTGGGCTTGCTGGCATGCATCATGTTTCTTCACCGCTGCTTCTTGAGCAGTCTACTCTCGTTCATACACGCGGGGACTCTGCAGAAGAGAACATCAAAATCAATGTGAGGCACTCTTCTGCATGCCGACTTGCAAATGCATACCGTCAAGAGGCATATCGTACTGTAAGATGCAACTAGCGACGGGACATGAGAAGCCGGTAGTGCGGCGGTTGTTAAAGCGGGCCTGACTCCATGCCCTGCGCAGACATGTCCTTGTGATTTGTCCAAACTTGCGCGCGCGCGGCGCAGCAGAGGGATAGGAGTATATTAGCCGTGCACGAGCAGTTGTGATCAGAGCAAAATATGATATATCAGACTCGAAGGATCAGAAGATCAGCCGAGGAAGTTGACTGGTTGGTGGCTTGCAAAAAAGAACGAGCGCTAGCTCGAGATGTCTGACCGGATCCATAGTTTTTCATCTCTCATCATGTTTGCGATAGGCTGTTGTCGATGTGAGGGTCCGGCACCCAGGTTCTGAGCCCCTTGCCGCCGCGGATTAGATCCGAGAGCCGCCGCCATCGATGAGGAGAGAATCTGTGCCGCAAACATCGGAAAATCTTCCGTCAGTGCTTGACATCTTAGACCATCTGCACTATAGCTGTCATGCGAGTGTCCCTTGTCTGCCTATCATGACAAGCAGACAGTGTATACCGCTCTTTCGAATGCTGTCGAAATGGCGTTGCTGGACGGGCAGCTGCTTTGAATATCGACCTCGCCATGCGAACTGCAAGCGGAAATGCATACCAGACTTTTTGTGCCACAACCGGGAGCGTGCGCCTGTTCTAGAGTATTAGATGGGATATGATCCAAACCGCTGAGCAAAGACTGAGTATTCACACGGCGTCGAATGCTGATCGAGGTGGAGACGGAGAGGCTGAAATGAGTCGGGAGATATGCACCAACTGCCTGACCGAGTTCTTGGAACGCGGTGGGACTTGGCTTGCTCGAGTCGTGCTTTTAGAAAGCGAAGACCACCAGGTCTGCTGTTCCGATGTAGGTTGCTTACTTCCAGGAAGCGCAGGTATGAATGGTCCAATCGTTTGAGGGCATTGACCAGGGTGATGCACGATGAACTAACTGCCGGAAGTCAATGGTCGGTCTGCGAGAGCGGTTGTTGAATCAGGAGCACTGCAAGTGTCGTGCAACCGTAACTAATGACTGTCGGCTCTTGCATCCCGGACACTCCCCGCTTGGTTCAGCCGTCCTTGCAAAGAGGCGTTTTGCTCATGCATACATACTCCACTTTCAATAAACAAGCTCATGCGCGAGACGTCTCTGATACGTTTTCTCTTTTTGGCAGGCGCGCCGATAGTGCTGGGGGTCGCACAAGAAAGACGCTGAAGAGTGATGAAACAGCCCTCGCAGGCTACCAACATCCGATGCGTACTGTCATGTCATGAGTGCACATTCGTCCCGTCGTCTTGGCTATGTCGAGATGATGCAGACGCGCCTGTTCGCCGACCTCATGTTGATGGTCCCCGGCTGGATGCAGTGATATCGTTGGATCAAGTTTGGTTGGTGCAAGATTGAGGTCATCGAAGACGTCCGATCATCACTCATCGTAAAAACAACCAGAGGGAAGATTGTCAATTGTTCATGATACGGCGTGACGTTCAGAGAAGCTCAGCGTGCATCCCTTTGGTGAAAAGTCAAAAAATCCCTTGCACGAGACATCGCGTCAGCTATTCATGCACTGGTCGCCTCAGGTTGAACATTTCGGTCTACAGCCAGTACCTGAAATCTTCTCGAAATTTGACGTTCAGGTTAACAAAAGCGTTTTGAAGAAGTATGAACACGAAGAATCTCATACGATAATAAGAGTTATTACAATAAACACCGTCCGCCAAACTCGTTAGAAGCCATTAGAAGAAAAAAGAAATAAAATTTGTGAGCAAGAGGACCACTCAATGCACGCTTATCCTGTATTTTAAAAGAATGCTTTCGCTCAGATGAGACTCGGAGCCGGTATGTGAGTAGAATAACCCTTCGGGCCATTGGGATAGATTGGAAATGTCCCGTGGATTAGTCTACGCAAGACAAAGAAAATGAAATCGAAACGCCATGCAATTGGATCAACACCAAGTCAAGTAAAGACCCGTTTACAGAAGACCGAACATGGCAGCAACGACACCCATGACACCAGCAGCGGCGGTGGGGATGTACATGGCGTTAGCGGCACCGGTGGAGCTAGACTTGGAGGAGCCGGAGCCAGTAGTGCTAGGGCTGGAACCAACACCGGAGGGCTTAGCGACGGTACCGTTGCAGTAGTACTTGCCGCGAATCTGGGAGCCAGACTTCAGCTTCTGGAAGGCGTCGCAACCACCGAGCTGGGCAGAAGACTGGATGTTGAAAGCACCGTCAACCTCGTTAAGAGCAGGAGCAGAGACGCTGCGATATATTAGCAAATGGTCGTGATTCAATCATGCTGAGAAACTTACTTGGTGAAGTCACCGTAAAGGTCGAAAGCGCCAGTAATAGTGGCAAGCTTAGGGAAACCGTCAATGACCATGAGCTCGGTGTTGTTCTGGATGGAGAAACCACCGCCAACCTTCTTGAGCGAAGGGAAGGAGACGTTGTTGAGGTTCTGGTTGGAGACGATGGTCAAGTCACCCTTGTTGGAACCAACAGTGGTAAGGTTGGCGCACTGCAGCGACTCGAACTCGTTGGAGTAGAAGCCGAGCGAGCCGTTGACGGAAACGAGCGAGTTGAGGGCAATCTGGGAGACGTTGCGGAAGGTCATGTTGTTGGCCCAGATCAGGTTGGGGAAGATGGCCGAGACGTTGCCACCGTTGGACTCGATGTTGAGCGAGTTGGTGATGTTACCGAGCTGCATAGAGATGTCGTTCAGGTAGTTGTTGTTGGTGATGAAGACAGTGTCGACAACAGCAAGGTTGATACCGTCAAGGGTCTGGAGCTGAGTGTTCTGGATGTTGAGCTCGCTGGCCTGCTGGACACCGGTGGTGAACGACAGAAGCTGGAGACCAGCGAGGGCGTTCCACTGGATGGAGTCGACCTGGCTGAGCTGGGGGAACGACAGGGTCGAAAGAATCTGGAGCTCGTTGAGGATGAAGGCACCACCGATGGTCTGGAGGCTGTCGGCCGAGATGGAGGGGATCTGGGAGTTGTTGGTTGCGACAAGGTCTCCCGTGATTCTTCTAACACCAGGGATCGAGACAGGTGCGCCAAGGCCCGAGGCGATGGCGATGGAACCAGAGAAGGTGGAGCAGGCGGAGAGGGCAGAGGCATCAGCGGCAGCGTTGATGGTGGTGGTACCGGAAACGCTGCAAGAGCTCTGCGCGTAGGCACCGCCGACGGCAGCGAGTGCCGGAACAAGGTACTTCATCGACATTGTGAGAGGGTATTAACTGAAGGGCCGCGCGTCAGCAAGAATGGCCTGTTGTGATGTGTACACAGAAGAGGGGATTGTGTGCAACCGAAACTTCTTTCCAAGTGCCACGAGCGACTCAATGAGAAGCGCACGAGTTGGGACACGTCGAGGAGTGTCGGGAACAAACAGAAGGATGTTTGCGGAAGCAGAGAGCGGCCAAAAACATACCTTGAAAGTGTATAAACTGTTGCAGGTGAAGAAGCGCTGGGATAAGTGTAGTGCAAGTGGAAAGGACCAGATGCAACAGAAATGTGAGAGCGAATGTGAGAAGCGGCCTTTTGCGGAATGAAAGCACTCGTAATAGAAACAACGAGAGGAAGGTGCGAAGGTGGCAGCGAAAAGAGAGGGCCGGGCAGGGGGTTGTTTTGAAAGATGTCCGCCCTGGGTTGAGCTTTAGCCAAGTCCTTAGTGCCATTTTAGTGGCAAACATCGTTACGCGGCTATTTCCTGCACAAACACCACCACCGACAAACTCCACCACCAAACATCAGGTTTCCCCAGGCTCTGGCCGCCCTACAGCGCCGCGGAATGGAAACTCTTGTCTTTCTTTAGCATCAAAACCTGCGTGGCGAACGTGTAGAATCCGCGTGCCCTCCCCACTGAAAACTCAAGCATCCAAGCCTGCGCACAATCCTGTCGCCGAATCCGACGCTTTCTGCCTCTGCCAACCTCATTCACGTCCCGCCGTCATAAAATGCGATGGTCGATCTCGTGCTTTCGCTTTGTTGCTGGCCAGACGCTTTGACGTATCCCGGTGCGCTCGAACTGTTTCGGCTGGATGTCATCCCTGCAGCCACCGCAATCTCGCATCGTTCTGACTCTCCTTTCGATCAATTACATGTCCGTTATCAGTAACGATTTGATTGCTCAACTAAAGCTCTCCAAATTTCCTCTCGTACTGCGCCTAATCTTGTTCGATACCCATCTATTTTCTGTCAGGAGAGTCCAATAGTTCTGTCCATCTCCCCAGTCGTGGCTCAGATCAACGTCCGGGATGCTTCTCCCGTCTCCAAACAAACAAGATTTGCCCTAGCTCTCTTGGTCTCGGTGGCGGAGCTCGCGATTTGTGTGGAGCACACCAACCATTCCAGCTTGCTGCTCGCTGGGAGGTGTTGCCCTCTCGACCAATCTTGCTTATCCAATGGCTGACACCCAGCCTCCAGCAGGCTGGACGTCGCGTCAAGGTTTTGGGTCTTACGAACAGTCTTCGTAAAATCTCGCTATTGTCCAATCATACTTTCCGAGTTTTGCTCAAGCTCAGCGGGTCCCGTGATACCCGTTGTTAAAGCCTTGACGAACACGCATGATCGTCAGTAGAATGTGGCTGCTTTCTCGGTCGCTCGATCGAGCCCTCCGACTTGGCACATCTCTGCAAAGCAAAAGATCGCCTCCAGGTTCCGCCAACCGTGGCAGAAAACCGTGTTGCATCCTTTCGAAAAGTCAAAAAATCTTACTGCTCGGTGTTTCTGTCTGTTGGGAGTTATGTTTCAAAGACAGCAAAAAGTGTCTTTTTCGCCGCCGCCGCCGCCGCGGGAACAGTTCGCAAGGTGTTGATCAACATGTTTATCGCCGAGTCGAATGTCCGGCGTTTTCAGAAGATTTGATGCATGCGTCGCTCTCGCGCAGAAACGTTAGCTGCTCATCACAATTCGTGTTGGAATATTGGATGGCCAGCGTGCTTGACTGTCCTTGCTTTCTCATGTTTCCCAGTCGACACTGTGTTGTGTGACGCTCGTCATGCAGGTCTCTTTTGACCTTTGCGTCTGACCAGCCCAGCCCAGCCCTCACAAGAAACCATTCAATGACAGGACTTCCTGCGAAAGAAGATGTTCGTGTCTACTCCGCACTGTCCGGACATGGTTGTCAGTTGAGCATGTCTACATCGGACTTGACCAGTATACAAGTGTACTTCACAGACACTCTTGATATCAACACCGGGACAAGACGTCGCGTAAGCAACACCCCTTGTCATCGAATCTGTCTCTCAGTCGATCATCCGCACCCAACTCCACAACCACCGCATATTTGTGGGCTTTTTGTCCCTCTCACAGACCAACAAAGCGCGTAATAGCATGCAGAGGACGAGACTCTTGATATCATCAGCCAAGCAATCACGACAATAGAAGCAAAAGTATTCGGCACAAGGAGTCAAGTCCACGGGCGAGTATGCTTGGCTGTCCCGGCAGCCGCTCTGAATCATTCTAGCCGCAAAAACTCATGACCCGAGAGGCTTTTGTTTCATCTTGACACAGTCGATAGAGTGTGGTTTAAAAATACCACGGCAGGGAAAACAAAAGCAATTATTGGCGTCGGAGGCTTTTTTTACATGACATGTGCTTGCAAGATTGCGAGATTGCTATCTACACACCGATACATTCTGCTATCTTCCACCGAAAGACTGCTTTCAGAGGCTCTGATTGCGGGTCGGTTGTCTCGATAAAAGGCAATCATATAAGAGCGGTCGAGGCCACGGATGGAATTGGCTTTGACGCTTTCGATTCTCCAATCTCCACGTGCAGAAGATGTTCTGGAAGAGTGCTCTTGCCGACTCGTCCTCATAAAAACTCCCTCCACCTTGGTCAGTGACTCAGTGGCGATGGATCATGTAAGCACGACGTTTCTTTATACACCACTGACTCTGCTACGAGAAATCCTTAGGGAGAACATTATGGCCATCTTCGAACCTGTATGTGAGGCTCAAGTATACTTTTCAATCTCGTACTATGTATACATGTAGGTTTGCGTCAGATCTCACCATATCGAGCCTCACTTGAGTATCTCAAAGGCACTTGATGGACTTGGAGAGCTTGCTATACAGACTCAAACCAAGAAGCTTTGCTTGACGTGGGAGCCTACTTGCTTGCATAAAAAGAACACTCAACTAACATTAATGCTTACTAAGGCCATTGTAAGCAGTGTTCGAAGCTTACACTTATTGCTGAATATAGTTTCTTTCTTGCATGACGTTTCTTCATACTAAAGCAAAACTGCTTCGAGGCAAGAAGAACTTGTGATTATGGTCAGATCTTGCAAGCTCAAGTAACCCTGCCAATCTCTTGCTGTGCATACAAGTTTGCCCTGGACCACTCCATCTCAAATCTCAAGTGAGTGTGTCAAAGACTCATCAATCCCTTCTCATGAAGGGCTTGCTCTACATACTCGAGTCACCTTCGCTGACTGGCTTGGGAAGTTACTCTCTCAGAGAAAGAGAGTCTTCAGTCAACAGCGATTCTCGCTAATATCGTTGCAATTGAGCAGCGTTCAGAGTTTATACTCACCATCGAATGCATCGTCAAGTTAGTATGACGGTTTCCATATAAGACCAACTCTGTTGCGAGGCAGAAAGAACTCGGAACCATGGTCAAGTATGTGAGACTCAGGTATGCTTTTCAATCTCTTGCTGTACAGGCACCAAGTTGGTCTATAGTAAGCCTTACTAGAGTGTGCTACAGAATCATCGACCTATGCTATTGAAAAGCTAGCTCTACGAGTAGAAAAGACCTCGACTTTCACTCAAAGATTAGTGCGAGCTTCAAGCATCGCTTATACGATCATTGTCAGTAATTCAGGATGCAAGAGGATGGACTCCCATGCTGTCCGAGGGATGTGCTCCAACGTATTCCGTAAAGTCTTTGATGTAAACGAACACCGTTCTCCTCCTCCAAAATTCATCGTGTGCAAAGCAAAGGACCATTCAACTGGGGAAAAAAAAATGACATAATTTCCCCCAAGCCAATTGAACCACATTAGAAAGCAAAAGGGAGAGGAGAAACAAGCAAGTGGTGAACGCAAATCCATGCTATAGAATTCTGCTGTAGATAAAAAATAAAGAAAAATTCTAAAGTCGTTGCGAAGGAGACTTGCATCCTTTTTGATATCTAAAGTCATTATTGTACTTGTCATAGAGGGAGACTTGCATCCCAAAGTCGTTAGCTGTTCATCCGAGGGACTTGCACCTCACTGTCACCATTGCTCTCCTTCTTCTTCTTTTACTCCTCTCCCGCTTTCCCCTAAAGCTTTCCCTGCGAAGGTTGACAACAGCTCTTCTGCACTTCAACCGAGGCTTTGTTGCTACTAGGCGGCACATCAATGCTAGGGTTTGCCGTGAAGAAATCAGCAGGCCTCAAATGCACCTGATGAATCTCACACGGCATGACCGGCCAATCTTCCACTCTAGGGTTGTGCGTCAAGCCAAAGACACTCCACACCACCAAATCGGTATCTTTGACTTTGTCGCCTCTGGCCACTGCATCAGCGACACCATCGACTTCTTTGCGTGACTGCATGGTGAAGCGTCCTCCAGCGTAGAGCTCGTCATCGCGGTATTTGGTCACCCACAGATGATGTTGGGCGAATTGCGCGCGCTGGGCTTGTACGGAGTTGGGGTCGGCGAGGAGAAGCTGTGTGGCTGGGGGTACCAGTTTATAGCCTACGCTGTTGCCAGACACTGGGTTCTTGACACTCTCGTTTACGATTTTGAAGACGCGGTTGAGTCTGGGTTCGGCATCTGCCCAGGCGGCCTTCTCGAAGGGTGTTTTGCGCACTTCGTAGTAGTTGCCCCGAGGGTTGGTTTTAGGGTTCATGGGAACTGCATGAGACTCTTCAGTGATGACTGTGTTGTTATGACCATCGATGGCGGGATCAATGCGGAAAGCAAAGATGTGTTGATGGTTCTGTGCCAAAACACCTGGGTTGACTACGTTTCCGTAGTTGGAGGTCTTGCCAGCGTCGATGTTGACACAGCTGACGATGCCAGTAGCGCGTGTTTCGATATCGATGCCGCCTGACTGGTCGAATTTGTAGGCAAAGACGTATTCGTAGTTGGCGAGGGTGATGATGAATTGGACGACCAGCACTCGACTGCGAGTCACCACTGCACGGCCGGTGCGCCAGTTAGTGTGTTTCCAACCGATACCCTCGTCCTGTTCGTGTAAACAAATGACATTGGGGTGTACTTTTCCCTTTCCGTCGTCGTCGACAATCACGGCATCAAAGTACTTGATGACACCCAAGCAATCGCATCCTAGAGACAGATTGTTTGCACAATTCCCGGCTCCGCCTAGCGAAAATTTAGGTCAGTGTACTGTTGAGAGAGTCAAAGATGGAAGAACTTACCATCACCAAAGTCAAAGGCTTGTTTGCGTTGGAACGGCGGACGAGCATCGGCATAAGGAACAGTCATCTCGGAGACTGACAATCTGTAAGCAACGCTTCTGCCATCGTAATGCACATCGTGAATAACAGCTCCCTCGCGAGGGTTGAATGAGACACGGAAACGCCACTTCTGCCATTCGACCAAGGATTCATCGGTGACTTTGAACGAAGGACCATCAGGTTGCAACACATTCAACGTCTTAAGATCCTTTCTGACTCCTTGAGGCAACAATTCAGGAACATATTCAGCCGTGGTGCAATGATCCAGGATTTTTTCCGCATGAGTCTTGGCCGTGAAACTGTCGTTCTTGCCTCCAGTAGCCAATTTATCGATACGGCAGATTTCCTTCTTGTGAATATCCAGCACAGGGATGAGAGGGAGAGGGAAGGCGTAGAAGTTGGAGTCGGCATTTTTGTTGCGTGTATCCTGAGCGAAAATGAGGCCTTGGAAGTAGCGACGGCTTTCGTCCTCTTCGTCAAGACCACCGTAGGGCCAGGGTTCGACGACAATCTCGTAGTAGTCGGGAATGTTCAGGTCGGCAATAGCTTGCTTGAATTTAGGATCGGCTTTGCAGACATTGACAAGAACCTCGAACTCTTTTCTGTATCAGGGGTTAGCATTGATGTATGATCCAGATGTCTTATAACTTACAGAGTCAGAGCAGCCTGATGCTCCTTGCCGATAACTTCATGCTTGACCCTCTGCTTGGATCCAATATCCACCACACTCTCATGGTACGAAGGAATCCTATCCTGGCCAATAACATCATACTGGCACTTAGCCAAACGAGCAGGGCGAGCAGAAGTAGGAGACAAGCGGCCAGAGTGCTCAAGCTGTAAATACTTGACCAACTCCGCTTTGGTAGGTTCCTGGAGGAAGATCTCTCTGAAGTCAATGACCTCCTTGTCGTGGTGAGCAAGCACAATCTCTCTGGCGAGATTGGTCTCGTCGATGGAAAGGATAGAAAGAGGATGAGAAGGAGCCATGGTTGGCGAGAGTAGAGAGGGAAGAGGTATACACAAAGAAGCGGTCTCCCAACGAGGACAAGACACCTCTTCTTATATCTACTGCCAGCTGCCAGCAGCGGTACTGTGAGAAAAGTACGCTATACCCGATTGCGGAGGTATAGCCGGAGAGCGATAAGATAGAGTCGCATGGAGATACCAATCTGGGGCGCGACCGTCAGACAAAGCGGGGCCATCACGGCAGATACAAAGGCCGGTCTCGGGCGCCCGAGGGCTCCTTGCGTCTGATTGTCATATCCTGACTGTGATCTGAGCGTTTGTAGGGCGAGTGATTCGGAACGATTGCGCACTGTTCCACGGTGAGATAAGTTCTGTGGTTGTCGCTTTGATATCGAATAATAAGCTTTCTCACTTATTTGTCCTAATTGAGAATGGACAGGGTCCACCATCATGTGTGCCCTTGATATATCGGGACAAATAAGGGAGAAAGACACAATAACATTTGACAACGAACGATACGAAAGTTTGTGGTAGGAAGGACATGTGACTTTGACAAATGTTGGTTCGCGTACAGTCTTGTATCGCCAGACAAGGATATCTACATCTTTCCCTCGGTGCCGTGTCAGAATAGCACCAACAGTACAAAACCAAATCGTAGAACAGATGGTCTAAGATTTCTAGATCATCAGACTTTGTGAATCGTCAATCAAGCTTGCAAATCAAATCCCTATACCAAGGAGAGAGCCCATGACCACCTGAGAAGAAAGTTCCTGCTCCTACTCCAACACTGTTCTCGGGATCGAGACTTTCAGCTCAAGTGCTCCTCTCCTCTGGCAAAGACTCGTCTTTCTCTTCTGCCTTTTCCCGGCACTGTAAAGGTCGTCAAAATCGATTTCGACACCATGCTTCAACGCGTGCTCTGTAATTTGTTGTGCTGGGTAGTACCATAGCTTTCTGCCTCTGACTTTGGCACCGCCATGGTGAAACCCAACGAGGTCCTGCATTAACCTTGAGAAAGGAGTGCTCGCCTAGAGCACACCTCCAGGTAACGCTCGGCCATTATCCGCATTATCTCTTCTCAGGCTTTCCCTACTGGGGCCGAGATTCTGCATCTCTGAGGCAGGAACAGTACGATTGGCGGACCAGCCTTGACCAACAGGAGCGGCGTGTTTACGAAGCATGAACATGGGTTTACCGCCTTCACGTTCGAGTTGTTTGAACAGCATAAGCGGTTTCTCTTCTAGGCCCAGGCAGCGTTCTTGATCGCCATAGACAATGTAGAGAGAATATTGCTGCCAGTCGTCGTTGATGTTGTACCGCTGAAGAGCTACAGGCAAGACTTTGTGGCAAGGATCCTCGATACTCACACGGAAAGATTTGAATATTTCGACTTGTGGGTTGTCCTTCTCACGAGAAGAGCGTGGGAGTGGAGCACTGTTCGGCGGGTCTTCCTGTGGAGGTACCGGTGTTACCGCTTGACGACGGCTTGAAGGTGCTATCGTAGAGGGCGCGTGGGACACATGTGATTGACGCGGGTCCTCGACGTATGAAGGGCGAGCTGATGGAGGGACGTCGCGTGGGAAGGAACGATTTCCAGCAGACATGGCTTGTGCCGAAGAAGCATATGCGGGGGATGTAGGAGATGGTTGTGAAAGTTGACTGGGCGAGTTCTGGGGGTGCGATGGATTCAAGTGAGAAGTTGCAGCGATCGCTGCGGCAGAAGGATCAAGGGTGGAGGACTCGTGGATGGTAGGCGAGGGGTTCTTTGGAGCACCTCCGAGGAAGAGCTTCTTGGTCGAGAATTTGCGCGATAAGCCACTGGTTATCTTCTCAGGCTTGATGTCCGCTGGAGGAGTACCGAGTCCATCTGCCGGAGTCGGAGGTAGCTGGGAACGATCTTTGACCATGCGAATTACGGGCAGAGTATCCTCGCGCAGCTTTCTGTTCTCTTCTGATATGCGGTCGAACTGGTCACGTAGAGTTCGGAGCTCGATCTCGGCTGACAGAATGCGAGAGTCGCGATGGCGAATGATATCAATGATGCGAGTTATATCGTCCTGGGTAGCTGTTCCGTCCGAAGCGTTGTCTCCAGCGGCTGCGCATTGCTGTTAGTCAAATTGAAGAGGTTCGGGCAAGACTGTGACTGACACAGGGGTACGTAATGATCCGGGTCCAGAGGGATGTTTTGCTTGATCTTGATATTGTATACGCCTTTGAGCAGAGACAAGCGGTGCCCAACACTCATGATGCCCATCTCTTTGAAGTCGTGGTGTTGCATCTCGACAAGAGCCAGCCCGGTGATGGCCTCGTCGACAAAAGCGT
This sequence comes from Aureobasidium namibiae CBS 147.97, assembly GCF_000721765.1. Classification (NCBI taxonomy): domain Eukaryota; kingdom Fungi; phylum Ascomycota; class Dothideomycetes; order Dothideales; family Saccotheciaceae; genus Aureobasidium; species Aureobasidium namibiae. The sequence continues at coordinate 1,115,745 of NW_013581204.1, forward strand.
CGGCATACTGGCTCAGACCCAGGGCAGCGACCCAGTCGGCGACTTGCTCAGCGGTCCACTGGGTGATGAGGCCGGTCGGACTTGGGTTGAGGGAATGCGACAGGGAGTGGCTGAAGGTGGTGGGCGTGTGCTCGGCACTGGTCGTCATGTCGTCGTCGTCGTCGTCAGAATGATCGTTCTGCAAGTGGGAGCGCGGCAGAGTGGGCGAGTGGTATGTCGGACGCAGGTACTCGTCGTCGGGGTCTGAATCATGGTGGTATTGCGTCGTCTTGTAGGCGGCCATTGACATTCCACTGCGCGCGCCCTGGCGTAAAGGCGGCGCTAACTGGGGCAGGACCGTTTGTGCTCAAACGTGGCGGCTGAGTAATGCCCGGTGGAGACTTGGACAGTGTGCAGACGTCTATACCGAGTGAGAGTATCTGTGAGTGTGCCGAGTGAGTCGAGTGTTGCTGTCTTGCTCTCTTGGCCGGTCGACGACGTCCATCACAGCCTGAAAGCATCGGCCCAGGCACTAACAACCCCGACCTCTTGCCCTAAATCTCCACACATCCAAGAACTTTCCCCATCGGCCCATCAAACCCAACTTGCACATCGCAGCATCACAGCATCACCACAACAAAACATCAGTCATGTCGCAAAAACTCTCCGTCAACGAGTCCACCAGCTTCTCAACTCAACCAGCTACTCAAACACAACTTACTACCGCTCTCGTCGATGCTGGAAGCATTCAAACCATTCAAACTGCCTTGCTCCACGAACTACAGGCTTCAGGATGGGCCACAAATCTCAAAAACCACGTTACCCAACTCATGCGATCTGGCGAGTGTACCAAGTACGATGACTTGATGGACCGCATTCTGGAGGAAGCTTTGGCGGATTCGGGTAGTGCTGCCAAAGATGGCAGTCCTTCATTAGCCATTCCCGATCAAGCAATTACTCAGGCTGTCAAGGTCGTCAAGAAGGAGCTGGACAAGATCTGTCAAGTCGACACCGCTTGAGCAGTTCATAATTGTCTCCTTTCCTCCTCTTCTCTTGCATCAACAAGGGTAAGCTATACCAATATCTCTGGACGAACAAAGCCGTGACTGACCGCATTCGTACAGCGTTTGAGGGCTACTCATCAATGATACCACTTCTTGTTTTATGACCACAATTCATACATCCATATTCTATTGCAGCTTTCACAAATCAATTGGAAAAATTGAGTTGATCGAAATACATTCCTGTGTGCACTAGGTAAATAGCTAGAAAAAAGACAAGCCATTTCACGCCGTCAATTCATCAGTAAGTGGTGCCATCGCGGCTGCCATTAAGTAGAGAACTCCCCCGTAACCTTTCCTCCGCTTCTATCAAAGTGCTTTGCTTTTACCATGATATATGCTTCTCAAAACTATCCTTAGTTGTAGAGATCGTCATCGCCACCGGCCTCACCGAAATTGTCCTGACCGCCAGCCTCGCCACCAGTAGTAGCGTCAGGGAAGCGGAAGAAGTTGCTGCCGCTTGACTGCTTCATCTGTTGGGCGAAGCTCTCGTATCTTCTGATCTCAACATCGGTGACGGATCTGCGAGCGCTCTGCATAGCCTCCTCGAAGTGAGCACGAGTGAGCTCGGGGACGGGGTCCTCGGAATCCTCCTCCATAGCATCCTCGCCAGCAGCCTCACGAGCCTTGGTGCGCTCAATGTCGGTTGAGATGGCCTCCTTGATAGCGAGCTTGACAGCACGCTGGGTGATGAAACCAAGATCGGCGCCGGAGAAGCCGTTGGTCTTGGAAGCGATGTAGGCAATATCGACGTCGGGAGCGACAGGGGTCTTGCGGAGCTGGGCTCTGAGGATACCCTCACGAGATGACTCGTCGGGAAGGGGGACGTAGACAAGGGTGTCGAGACGTCCGGGACGGCAAAGAGCGTTGTCGAGCTGTTCGGGACGGTTGGTGGCACCGATGACGAAGACGTTCTTCTTCGAGGTCATACCATCCATCTCAGTGAGAAGCTGGTTGACGACACGGTCGGAAGCACCACCAGCATCACCGCCAGCACCTGAACCACCACGCGACTTGGCAATGGAATCCAGCTCATCGAGGAAGACAACGCAAGGTGCGGCGGCACGAGCCTTGTCGAAGATGTCACGAATGTTGCTCTCAGACTCACCGAACCACATGGAAAGAAGTTCGGGACCCTTGACGGAGATGAAGTTGGCAGCGCACTCGTTGGCGACGGCCTTAGCAAGAAGAGTCTTACCAGTACCAGGGGGTCCGTAGAAAAGAACACCCTTTGATGGTGAAAGACCGAACTTGAGGAACTTCTCGGGGTGGTCGACAGGGTACTGGACGGACTCGATGAGCTCGCGCTTGACCTCCTCGAGACCACCAATATCCTCCCAGCGAACGTTGGGAACCTCGACAACAGCAACCTCGCGGAGGGCCGAAGGGTTGGAGACGCCGAGAGCGAATCTGAAGTTCTCCATGGTGACACCCAGCGAGTCGAGAACCTCGGCGTCGATTGTGTCCTCGTCCAAGTCGATGAGATCCATCTTTTCACGAATCTGTTGCATGGCAGCTTCTGAGCAGAGGGCTGCAATATCGGAACCAACGTAACCGTGAGTCTCAGCGGCAATGCTCTCGAGGTCAACCTCATCACCAAGCTTCATGTTCTTGGTGTGGATTTGAAGAATCTCCAGACGGCCGGTAGGATCGGGAATGCCGATGTCGACTTCACGATCGAAGCGGCCGAAACGACGAAGAGCAGGGTCGATAGAGTTGGGACGGTTGGTGGCGGCCATGACGACAATGTTGGAGCGAGCCTTCATGCCGTCCATGAGAGTAAGGAGTTGCGAAACAACACGACGCTCAACTTCACCGTTGGTCTTGTCACGCTTGGGGGCGATAGAGTCGATCTCGTCGATGAAGATGATGGCGGGAGAGTTCTTCTCGGCTTCCTCAAAGGCCTTGCGCAAGTTTGACTCGGACTCACCGGCCATCTTGGACATGATCTCGGGACCGTTGATCAAGAAGAAGAAGGCGCCAGTCTCGTTGGCGACTGCTCTGGCCATCAAAGTCTTACCGGTACCGGGGGGACCGTACATGAGGATACCACGAGGAGGCTTGATACCGATCGACTTGAAGAGTTGAGGATGTCTCAAAGGCAGCTCAACGAGCTCACGAACTTGAGCCATTTGCTTGCGAACACCACCAATGTCGTCGTAGCCGACCTCGTTGAGGTTACCCTCCTCGTCCTCGCGCTGGATAGGCTCACCTTCGCAGTGAATGACAGTGTCTTGTGCGACAATGCCGAACTCTGGGGGATCCACCTCTACAACCTTGAACTCGACTTGTCTCATGCCACCTCTGCATGTGAAGAGATCGCCTTGGCGGACGGGTCGGTAAGCCTCGCGGAAGTAGGGAGCGAGGAAGACATCGAAGAGCGAACCGGTAATGCCCTCGATTGTGTCGGCGATGGGAAGGACTGCGATACGCTTGGCCTGCGGCGGGTGTTAGTGATGAAAGAAGTTGAAGTATTATGGTCGACTCACGTATTTGATGTCGGGGCATGGGTGAACGGTGATAATGTCACCGTGCTTGACACGGAGGTTGTGGCGAACAACGCGGTTGATGCGGGCTTGACCATCCTCGAGATCGTCGTCGGCGAGAACGATCAGGACAGTGTCCTTGCGCTTCTTTCCCTTGACCAGGACAGTGTCGCCACGGAAGAGCTGGAGAGTCTCCATGGTGTTGTTTGAGAGGGCGATGATAGAGTTGTCATCGTTGGTGGCGTCAGTGACACTAGAGAGCTGGTCAGTATGATTGTGGCAAAGCATAGAGATGGCGGCGCGTACATGAGCGAGTTGGGCTTCTTCTTCTTCTTGAGGATAGCCGTTGATACGTCGTTCTCGACCTAGGAGGCAAGTCAGTTGCGGTGCCTTTGGTGGTCGAGGATGTGGTATCGGTGACTTACGTGCTTCTGCTCAGCGCCAGAAGGGTCACTAGAAAGACCTGTCAGTATGCGCGTGACATGCAAGGTGGAGCGAATGGTTATCGTACGCTTCGAGCTTGACCTTGTTCTTGGTCTCGACGTGATCCGGCTCGCCAGACATGATGGCGGTAGATCTGTTGCGGCGTATGTGTTGATGAAGACGAGAAGTTCAAGATCTGAACGAGGGAAAAGGTGGTGGAGTTGATGGACAAGGGTTATGTGATGATTGGGGGAGATGGCGAGTGAGCAGAGAGAGTTGTAGAGAGGTGCTCGATGTGAGGCAATGACGATGCGAGACAGCTCGTGCCAAGACACCGCTCGGTGTTTTCACAAGTCCGCTCACTTCAAACGCCAGCTGGCCGCCATCTCACTCCACTACTCCCGATCGATTACCATTTCACTGACGCCACCGTGAAAGAACTCGATGGAATCTGATAGACCAACTCATGTCTCTACTCACCACCAAAACCAAGCCAGTGTTGCACAAGATCAAGCCCACTGCTGCCTACAGTAAATACATGTTCTGAGATGAGACAGCCATCACCAGCACTTTGCGCGCCAACAGGTCATGAGTGTTTGCAGAATGCATTAAGCGTTTTCTGGGACACAACTGTGCTTTGCCTTGATCTATCTCGAAACAGAAAGTTCGGCTTTGAAGTATCGCCAGTCGCTTTCCATGGCTTCTTGGTGAAGAACTCTGTGGCTGGCATTTGCATCTCCGTCGAATGCTTGAACACCCTTCTCTGGCTGCAAATTCGGCTGATCAAAGTGATAACAAGCAGCCCGCTCTCTACCGTATCTGATCGATACTGTCGAGCCAGCCGACCTCTTCGACGTGTGCTTTCACACTCTTCACAGCAAACATGGAAGGTCCTACATCTAGTAGGTAATCCCAGTGGTAGGTCAGTTTGCTCTTTATCACATCGACATCTGCTGTGCAAACGTACGCGACTGAAAGCCATCGTATCCCCTCTTTGCGTCGACATCTATCGGCACAGTCAGACACATGACATTGTGCAGTTCTAGTCAAGACACGAAGCATCAATTCACGATCTAGCATTTTTCTATATTTAAAGTCATATCTCGGGTCAGAAAGCGACTTTGTGGTAGGTCCTGTCCTGCTCCGTACGCGCATCTACAACTTTGGAGGCACAAAGAACATACAGCATCTCCTATTCTGCTTAGCATCTCAACCCTGCCTGCAAGACACGACGTCGACGTCGACATCTCGTCACGACGATACCCAGAGCTCCTCGATACGCCTAGAGATCTCGTGGGTCGCCAAAGATGCGAATCAAGGCTTCTTCCGATCCAAATATGGAAGCTGTGTTTTCCACAAACTTGCATATCATATGGAAAAGACCAAGGTAAACACATTTTCTCTCTCTAAATATCAGCTCCCGTCGTAACATGTGGTGACAGAAGCAAGTCGCTCGGCGACATTGAGGCTCAGCAAAATTCAGCTCATCTTCCTACAGCTCTTGAGCAAGCACAAGAAAATGCTGCTCCATCCAACATCAGATCACGATCTGTGTGTGGACGTCCATTTGAAGACTCGTCTGATGGAGCATGCGCCTATATCGTGCTCGATCGGAAGTTGACGGACGCTGACTCTCAAGAGGTCACTACATCTACGTGTGGTGAGACATACGAAGACATCACCGAGAACACCTCCGAAGAAGCAAGCTCGCCGATGACCGAACCAGACAACGAAGACGATGATGAAGTCGAGAAAAGCTGGTCTCCTACAACTTCCGACGATTCTTCGCTGGATCAAGACACCACGCTCTGGTCGGTCACCACAGATCTCTGGTCTCCATCAGCGCCAGAAACACCAGCATCAGCTCACACTACAGTTCTCACCCCCCTGCCCGAACCAAATACCCTGACATCCGCCTACCTCCCTTTCTCCTCTCACCTCGCACTAACAAACCAATTCGATCCCTCGACCCTTACCCTCTTTCACCTCACCCAAACTCCAATCTTCATTCACAGTATGCTACAATTACCTTGCACCCTTTCCGCCGTCCTCGATCTCCCTACATCAGACCTTCTCTGCCGCTTGACTCCTGCCATCCTACTCAACCACACCACATATCTTGACGCTACAACTCTCCTTCCTTCACTGGCGAGATCAACATTCCAATCAACATACCACCACGTCAATGGCCTTGTGTACTTTCCCAAAACCTCTGCCTGCATCGAGAAGCTCAACGCTTTCTTCACTACGCGATGTCCCATGCAAGAACCTACCCAAACCCCAGAGATGGGGATGAGGAAAGTCACCACACAGGTCCAAGACAGCAATGGAAGACGCCATGACATCATCGCTTGGGCATGGGTTGCTAAGACAGCAGAAGGAACAGAAGAGTGGTGGACTTGCGAGGATTTTGTTGCGGGAAGGGTGGTTGGGTTGCAGAGTGTGAAGTGGTAGTTTTGACTATCCCTTTTACCATCTTTGCCATTTTGATTTCGGTTTTGAAAAACTCCTTTTTATCTATCGTCGTGATATTGGAGGACGATATGAGGCAGAGCATTGCGAATCTTGACTAAAATTCAGTTTTGGTTCTCAAGATTTTTGGCATCGCATTTTCGGGGATCTAGGACATCAATTGCTATCAACGAACATACTCATAGTATCAGAGCATTGAACGAAAGCATGACACCGGACAGTAAGCTCAAAGTACAAGCGATATTGTTGATTTGTGGATGATGTCGGTTGCGACCAGGGTTGTACACTGGACAAGCTGACTTAGCCGTTTTCACCGCTCTCAACTGATATATCTGCTTTTCGCATACCTCCCAAACAACCTCAAAGCTACTGTGCCAACGTACTGTACAATAATTCATACGCTTTTGGGTATCTCAAAGTGCTGAGACTCTTCTCTTGTACATTTCGGCAGGATGATTTTAGCCGCTCAAGCCAGAAATCATGACCGAATTCACATGCTCGACATATCAACTTTGGTGTTTCGACACAAGACCTGCGATCTTTCCTCAAATTCAGTTCGCTTACTCGATAGGCTTCACATCTCCATTTGTACGCGATCTTTGTGCTTCAAGCGAGGTAGACTCATGCCCACCGGCAGTGTTGTTACATGTATTCATATGTACAAAATTGCGCAAACGTGGTGCTTTCGTTACCTTCGTTGGTATGTGGCCAAAACAACCATTTGAGAGGAAGAAACAGGCAATTCTAAAGCTTGTGTCATGCTTTTTACTCTCCGTCCTTCTTCTTGTCAGCACGGGGCTGGTCGTTCTTGTCCTCGCCCTTAGGTTGACCCTTTTGTTGCTCGGGGCTACAACAAGGTTAGCTTGCTGTTGCGAGACTTGTATAGGACAGACTTACGTCGGTCTGTTGACTGAGATAGTTCCCTGGGACTTGGCGGTGTCAGGAGCCCCCTCGCCTGTAACAAACACGTTAGTTTGGGGTCAGAAACGCATGAATAAGAAGCTGGAACCTTTCTTCGACATTTCAGGATCCAAGTCGATACGGGTGCTGTGGCGGGTGGGGGTGGTCGACAAGCCCTTCTGTTTTGTGCTGATATCACCTTCTTCTCCAGAGGCGGTAGTCTTGGAGGTAGCAGCCTAAGGAGATGTGAGTTTGGTTCATCAGGATCAGAGAGCCATAACATACGCTTGTGGAGCCATCATCTCTGTGCTCGGGACCCTCGCCGAGGTTCTTGCCGTAGCCAGAGTCGATACGCTTCTTGAAGCCACCCTTGCCGTCGGGCTCGCGCTTGCGCTCATCAGGCATCTTGTTGTCAGAATCACCCTCGTTGGTGGGGCCCTTGAACGAGACACCCTCAACATCGCCCTTGTTCTCGGGCATGTTCTTGCCGTCGGTGGTCTTCTTAGACTTGGACTCGCCAGCGGCGGGCTCGTTGTTGGCCTGGGGCTGCTCCTGGGTCTTCTCACCCTCGCCATCCTTCAGAGCACCGCCCTCATCCTTCTCCTCGCCGTCGTCCTTGGGGTCGTGGGCCTCGGTCTGGGCCTCGTCCTTGGACTCATCCTTGGAGTCATCCTTGGAGTCGTCCTTGGAGTCGTCCTCGCTGGACTCCTCTTGAGGCTTATCCTCGGACTCCTCAGACTCGGCGATGTGAGGGTGCTCCTCAACCTGCTTAGCGTGGGCATCGCCAGGACCGTGAGCATCACCGTTGGATGAATCGGGCCAGAGGTACCAGGCGCCGGGGATGGTAATACCGGCAGAGCCGAGAATCCTGCGCGGGTAAGAGTCAATGGCGATCCAATTGGATTGATTGTGGCATGGTGAGCAGGTTACCATGGGACGTCGCTGCTGGGAGCTGAGTGGCCGTGGCCGCTAGCGTAACCTCTTCTGGCAACAGCACGAGCGGCAGGACGGGCAGAGGAGCGGAGGAGACGGGCAGCTGAGAAGCCGCGCATGGCAGATCGAGGAAGGACCATGTTGTATGTGTGTGTTCGAGGTGTTCGAGGTAGGGTTGTGGTAGACGATCAATGGGTCTTGACGCGCTGGCTGTCGAGGTCTGAAAGTGCCTCCCGGCTGTCGAATGACCATTGCTTGGCAGCTTCTCTTTCCTCCGTCATAATTCACCTTGTCCATGTCATAAAGGGAAGCTACCACCTGGTCTGTGCCCTCAGGCATCAAGCACGAGACAAACACGCAGCGGCACTGTGCCAGTTGCTCGACATCGGAAAGTGAAACAAGTCGACTTATTTCTCTCCATCTCCCATTTACATCTCCTCTGCAGCGTCAGACCGACAACTCTGTTTATCCGCATCTCTCTTCACCAAATCCCTGCATGAGAGAGCTTTATTAATCTTCTTTCCCCCCACTACAGTACTCCAGCTTAGCCATCTCTCGTACTCCGATCAACTACCATAATGGCCAACACAACGGCTCCTGCCATTCCTGCCAATCCGACTGCGCACCATGTCGCCTCTCTCTTGCCTAAGCTGCAAGACACGGATCCGGATATCCGTTACATGTCGTTGAACGACCTGAACCAAATGCTCACTATTGGCCACCCCACCTTCATCTCCCACGACTACAGCTGCTGCGCACGCGTTGTCGAAGGCCTTTTACACACCCTCAACGATCAAAATGGCGACGTACAAAACATGGCCATCAAGTGCCTGGGCCCGTTCGTCAACAAGGCTCCAGAGAGCATCCTGTGCCCGACCTTCGACAAGATCTCAAACCTCCGTACCGACAATGCTGTCGACAGCTCTGTACCTGCCCTTGCCGTCAGAGCTATGGTCGTCGCTCTTCCTCGCCCTACCCCAGCCGTTCCTCGCACACAGAAAGTCCAAGAATCGTACTCAGCAGTCAGTCGCGCCTTGATTCCTCGCCTCGTCGGATACACCGTCATTCCTACTGGCAAGAACCTGCCTGCACCTCCCAAGGGCATGATTCAGGTCGAGGTCGAGACTGGCATTGACAGTAACGCTTTGGACGTCCTGGTTGAAGTTGCGCGTTGCTTCGGTCCAATGCTGCAAGAAGCCGAGGTGGAAGCTCTACAAAAAGTCACAGCCGAAGTCTTGGAGAACTCCCGATGCAGCACTGTCATGAAAAAGAAGGCTGTCACCGCCCTCTCCGTTCTCTCGCCATACTTCTCCGACTCGCTCCTTAGCTCAGTCGTGTCACACTCGATCGAGACTCTGCGCCAGCCTCACCTCACAACCGCCCAGCGTAGGCTTTATCTCACAATCTTTGCCTCGATGGCAAAGTCAATACCTCGTAAGTTCGGTCCATACCTCAGAACGTTGGCCCCTTTTGTACTATCACCTCTGAGTGAGCAAGAGTTGGATCAACAGAACGAGGAGGCTGCCGAGTCAGACGAAGGCCGCGATCCCCAGGTCGAGGAAGTACGTGAGGCTGCTCTTCTCGCTTTGGAATCCTTCCTGGCATCATGCAGTCAGGACATGACACCATACATCCCAGAGGTCATCGACTCGTGCCTTCGATTCGCAAAGTACGACCCAAACTATGCTGCGGATGAGGATGATGAGATGGATGGAGCAGAAAGCGACCAGGAGGACGACTTTGATCTTGACGAGGACTTCGAGGAAGAAACCGGCTTCGACGACGAGGACGATGTCAGCTGGAAGGTTCGTCGTGGTGCTGCCAAGCTCATCTACACCCTGATTGCTACTCGAGGAAGCGGCGACTTGCTTGATAGCGGTGTTCTCTACGAAAGGATTGCACCAGCTCTTCTGTCACGGTTCCAAGAACGCGAAGAGAGTGTGCGCCTTGAAGTCTTGTCCACTCTTGCCTTCCTTATCAAAAAGACCGGAGAAGTCAGCTCTACGCCTGGTCTCCGCAGAATGTCCTCAGCCACAGGTCCTCCGGTCAGCCGCAAGCGTCGTCGTGACAGTAGCTTCTCCAGCGAACGCCCGCAATTTGCCCTGTCCAATGGCTATGCTTCTCCCTCCACGCCTCCACCTTCAGGAGGTCCTCAGGTCAGCTTGTCGGCCATCAATCCTCAAATCGTGCAGGGTTCAGCCAAGTTGCTCAAGTCGAGCACTGTCCCTACCAAACATGCCGTAATCTCCCTACTGACAGATCTGGTTACTGCTCAACACGGTGGTCTTTCAAAACGCATCGATCAGGTCATCGATCTAGTCCTCGATGCTATGAAAACAACCGGTGGCACAACGGGTGGCGCTTCCGTGACGAACAATGCTCTCCGTATCGAGTCTCTGCATCTGCTGCGCGTTGTTGCTGATACTCACTCCTCCAAGGTCATCGAGCCATATCTTGCAAAGACCATACCTGCTTTGACCGCCGTATCCAAGGAGAAGTTCAGCAAGGTCTCGAGCGAGGCATTCGACACAATCCAAGTATATATCAAGGCTCTCACACCTCCTCGCTCCGCTGGCTCCAAACAGCAAAACGCTACTTATCTGCAACAAATCTACGATATCGTCACTCAACGCATTTCAGCCTCTGATACTGACACCGAAGTTCGCCAAAAGGCTGTCCAGTCGCTCGGTCTGTTGATTGGTCGTACCTCTGGTAGTCAAGGGTCGGCTCTTCTCAACCAACAGAGCAGACTCAGTGGTCTGCAGCTTATCGGCGACAGACTTCGCAATGAGCTTACCCGTCTGGCATCCGTCAAAGCCATTGAGACGATCGCGGTCTTGGCACAGAGTCCGAAGGAGTTCTCACCTGAGTGGGTCCGCGAAGTGTCTCTTGAGTTGGGTGCTCAGCTGCGCAAATCCAGCAGAACTTTGCGCGGAGCCAGTCTTACTGCTTTGAAGCGCATGGCCGTCAATCCAGCATGCCGCGAGAACATCGATGACGAGACTGTGCAGAAAATTGTGCAACTATTGTTGCCTTTGATATTGGTGGATCAGGATCTTCACCTCATCGGTCCCGCGCTGGTCATCATCGGCTCTTTCGCCAACGAGAGACCACAACTTGTACTGAACGAAGAGGTTATTCACGCCTACTGCTTCGTGTCCAAGATGGATCTTAGCGGCGCTGCTCTCGACGCCTTGCTTGGTTCGCTCGAGATCATCGGCAAGAAGGGTGCTGGCAAGAATTTGATGAAATCTCTGCTGGCTGAGGTTGGTGTTAATGGCAACCCTGAGCTTGTCGGCCAAGTGATCGGTATTCTTCTTGTCGCTGGAGGCAACACAGTCGGAGTAACACTTGCCGACTTCGAAGCTGAGTTGAAGTCAACCTCCGATGAGAAGCGTAGATGTCTCGCCCTCTACATTCTCGGTGAAGCTGGTCTGCGCATGGGTCCATCATTCCCCTATGGACCTGATTTGTTCACCTCTTACTTTTCGACTACTGAGAAGGTGTCTCTTGCTGCTGCTGTCGCCTTGGGCCGTGCTGCAGCTGGCAATGTTTCCACCTACCTGCCTCAAATTCAGTCTAGCATGAGCCAAGGCAAGCAGTACCTGCTTCTTCACACGCTCAAGGAACTTCTACAGCACACCGCCGCCGAGACGGAAGTGATCAAGTACTCGAAACAGCTCTGGGATAGCATCATCACTGCCTCTCAGGTCGAGGACAACAAGGTCGTTGGTGCTGAGTGTATTGGTAGACTGGCCACGATTGATCCTGCTGCATACCTGCCTCAGTTGCAAGCGTACCTCAGCGACTCATCTCCCACCGTCCGTGGCATGGTGATCTCGGCTCTTCGTTACACATTCTCGGATACCGATCCTTCTTACGATATCTACCTGCAACCTAGCATCGTGCCTATGCTCACGACCATGCTTAATGAAGAGGATCTGAACAACCGTCGTCTTGCCTTGACCACCTTCAATTCTGCAGCTCATAACAAGCCTGATCTGATCCTGCCTCACCTCGACACTCTTCTGCCACTCGCTCTGAAGGAGACTGTTATCAACGCAGATCTTATTCGTGAGGTGTCCATGGGTCCTTTCAAGCACAAGGTCGATGATGGTCTCGAGCTTCGCAAGTCTGCATACGAGACATTGTATGCTCTGATGGAGAACGCCTTTACTCGCATTCCCATTTCTGCATTCTATGATCGTATCCAAGCAGGTGTTGGCGACGAGCACGAGATCAAGATTCTGTGTTGCTTGATGCTGACCAAGCTCGTCACTCTTGCCCCAGAAGAGACTGTTCATCGTCTTGAAGGACTGGCCGCAGCATTCAGAGCAGTCCTCGCCTTCAAGCCCAAGGACACAGCTGTCAAGCAGGAATTGGAGAAGTTGGGTGAACACAACAAGGCCATCGCCAAGGTCAGTGTCATCATCAACAAGACCTTCCCTGCCGAGACTACCGCCGAACACGCGCGTGCCTGGAACGACTACTGGGAGTGGGCTAGAAAGGACATGGCGGTCGTTGTCAAGAACGCAGAGGATGAACTCAAGGAGAAGGATCGTTAGGAACTGAGCCTTGATACCGAAGAGAAGCCCTCTGGTGAAGCTGTTTAGCAGACGGATTGTGTCTTAGCGATTATGACGGCGCAACTGAGCCTTGAGCAGCCCGGCGAAAAGAGAAAGAGGATCTGGGAAGTAGAGATGCAAGTCAAAAGATGAGGGAATTACAGTAGCTCTGCAAAACGTTATCTATGAACATCAAGTCATATCCATCCTCCCTGTGTGCAAAATTCCGACAACCACAGAAATGCACAATCCTCTTGGTGAACAGGAAGCATCCATAGAGAGCCCACGCAAATAATGTTATTAGGGGCTCTCGGTGGCTGTCGTTATCGTCTACAAAGAATTGTGCATCGCGATGGCTTCAACTCCGCCCTATGGTGGCTGTTCTCCAGGGTAGGTAGTAGTGACAAAATCCAGCGCATAGGGAGGATATTTGCTCTGCATGTAATGAGAAAAGGCTCCATCCATGTCTATGCTTTGCTCGCTTGCTTCAACTTCTAGATCCTCACGCCAACAATCTCCTCCCAATCCGGCGTAACGACGAATTTGCCCCTGACCTGACCCAAGCCCATGACCTCACCACCGTAGGCACCTTCGTCTTGTTCCTCTTCCTTGCCTTTGGCACCCTGCACGTCGGACTTGTCGTTGAACTTTGCAACCACTGCGTCTTGCAGGAACTGCACGTCTGTGCCCATGCCGACCTGCAGTGATGTGCCTCCCCAATCCAATGTTGTTCTGCCACTGGCGTGAACGCGCAGTTTTCCGACTAGGCCAGAGGGGAAGGGTGAGTGCATTTGTCCTGCTGATTCTGGGATTGCGGGTGCTGCTGCGGCTTTGGGGGTGGTTGTTGAAGTGGGTGTGGCATCGATGTCGATAGCGGAGGATGAGGATGTTGCCGCGGGAATCTTTTTCGACAGAGTGGGCGATTGAGGTTCCGGTTTTACAGTCTGAGGCGCCAGAGAAGGAAGAATGGGCGGGAATTGGAAGAGGTAGACGCGATCGGTGCGGCGGTCTGGCGGTGGGTTTGCACCATTTGCTGTTGAGGTAGGCAGAGAACTAGTCGCGTCTTCTCCTTCTTGCAAATCTTGCTCTTCTGTTGCTGTGGCGCTTTCTCCCATCTTCACATCGCCTTCTGCGTCTGTTTGAGTTGCTGGAGCCGAGGCAGAAGCAGAAGGTAGAGTGATTTCTCCAAGTTCTTGACGCAGGATTTCGAGATCCAGGTGGTGACGCTCCCATTCCCGTCTTTCTTCTACGGTTTGAAGAGCTGGTGCTTCGGTGGGTAGGGTGTGTTTTCTTGCTACGGCTTTTCCTTTAGATTTGCGACGCGATTCGGGAGATGCGGATTCCTTGATTGCGGGTGTGTCTGAGGCAGGTGGTAGTGCTGCAATGAAAGATGGATCCTCGTCTGCAGGTTCGGGCTTTATGGCCATGTCGTCGTCGGAGCTGTCTTCCCAGGCGCCTTTCCATTTTCTCTCGCTGCGGACGACTTGGACTTCCTTTGCCCGGGGGGCTTTACTGCGGACAAGTTCTGGGGAAGCTGTGCGTTCTTTCGTTGTTGCTGTTGATGAAGCGTCTCCTGATGCCGCTCCAGAGGTAGATATATTCGAGGGGTCGGTGGTGACTGCTTTTGATTTTGAAGCGTCTGCGGCGACTGGCCTTTCTCGTTCGCGGTGTTCGACACGGTTGACGCGGATGGGAGCCATACCGGCGTTGGGGGTTGCCGTGTCTTGCTCATCATCGCTGAGGAGATTGATAAAGTCGATATCCTTGCGTGGTCCTTCGTCTGCTTCGTCCAGATCCGAAGAAATGTAGCCGCCGTCTTCAATGCCGATATTGGCGTATGAGATGTTTCCACCTTCGCTCTTGATGCGAGGACCTCCACCGCCTGATCCTCCTGAATAACCTCCTCCACTGCCTCCACCGCCAAAGCCGCTGCCGCCTCCGCCTACACCTCTTCGTTGTCCACGGTATCCAGCGTCAGCAGCCACCTGACCAGCCGAGAAAGGACCACTGGCAACAACATCTCTGATTGTCCTCTCACTATCACCCATGAATCCACCTCTTGCCTTACCACCACCCCTTCCTCTGCCTCTGTCGCCTCTGCCTCTTCCAGCTCTCTTTGCATCTCTGAGCGCAGCTCTTGCTTCCTCGGCCTTTTTGAGATTGGCTTCTTTCTGCAGGGCGTCTCTGTCTTCTTTGCTTCTTCGCACTGCCTTTGGTGCAGGCACGATTGGTTTCTTGCCGCGTGAGGATGATGGTGCTGGTGAGGCTGATGCGCCGCCGCGACGGACTGAGGCTACGCGTTTGATTGGAGCTGATGCTGGTGCTGCTGGTGTGGCTTCTGCAGTCGAGGATGATGCCGTAGGATCGGCAGTCATGTTTGCGACTGGGGCTGTTGTCATTTGAGCGATGGGAGCCGGTGTGGACGTTTCTGCTGCTGGTGCTGCATCGATCGCTGGTTGTTCGGTTTGTGGTGAAGCTGCTGTTGCGGCAGCGGCACCTCCTCGTCCTCCTCTGCCTCCTCTTCCTCTTGTGCCCGTTCCGCGAGCTCTGCCCGTAGCCGTCTTGGGTGGCATCTTGATGTGTTCGTGCCCTGAGCTGTTGTTGGATTGATGGAACTGAACAATAGACTAATGCGATCCAGAGACACTCAAAGTTTCGCTTGTCGAGTGTGATGTGGCTGAAAGATTATGGTCGGTTTAGCAATGCGCGTGGGAAAAAGAGCTTCGTAAATTTATCGAGAGTCGCCAGGCACGAACGGACTTTGCGGGGAAAAGAAAGCCAAGCTTCACTTTGACCAACTCTCGGTCCCATGTCACCCTGTCTGTCTTGTCACACCACCTCGCATTGACATGAGTTCTCGTCCATGGCAATGGGGACTTCGAGGTATCTCACAAAATCACTCTCCACCCATCAGCCATGAGTTCTCGGACCTTGCATCCATTGGCAGGCTCAGATAAAGACATCCGAGGGATAAGCTTCCCAAGCGGGGAACTACATCATCGATATGCCGTCCAATTACAAATGCAAAGGCCATGGCTATCGTCAATTCCACAGGTAGGCGTATATATATGATTCATTCCTCCTGACAGTTTCTCCAAACACATCCAAGTAAATTATCAGAGTTCAAACTCCCAACATGGCAGACTACGCTCAAGTTCCATCGACCGCAAAGGTCCAGCCTAAGCCCTTCAAGGTCGAAATCGATGCCAATGAGATTCAAGTTATGAAACATTTGCTTGCCCACTCTAAAATTGGTCCTGCAACATACGAGAACCAACAGACAGATCGAAGATTCGGTATGAACAGAGACTGGCTCATCAACGCAAAGAAACACTGGGAGACAACCTACGACTGGTATGCTACCTTTTCTCTGCCTCCTGCTCCTTGAAACAGAGACATCAGGACTCACGTATATGTCAAATGCAGGAGAAAATGCGAACGCCACATCAACTCATTCCCAAACTTCACAATCCCCATCACCGACCCCTCAGGCTCAGACTTTACCATCCACTTCCTCGCCCTCTTCTCAACCTCCCCCACCGCAATCCCCCTAATCTTCCTCCACGGCTGGCCAGGTAGCATTCTCGAATTCCTCTCTATGCTTTCTTTGATCAAAAAACGCTACCCCGACCCTTCAACACTTCCTTACCACATCATTGTGCCCTCACTTCCTGGCTATGCATTTTCCTCCTCACCACCAGTAGACAGAGACTTCAAAGCCGAGCACATGGCCCCAGTGATGGGTTCACTCATGCAAGCCCTCGGTTTTGGCGACGGCTACATCGCTCAAGGCGGCGATTTGGGCTCCTTCATCGCCAGACAACTAGGCGTCGAAAGCCCCTCCTGCAAAGCTTTCCATCTGAATCTCTATCAGTTACCTGCTCCTGCCAACGCTGACTCCCTTCCTGTCTCTGAACAAGAGAAAAAGGGATTGGAAAGAGGCAGAGCCTTCAGGGATTCTGGAAGCGCTTATGCGATGGAACATGGAACCAGAACCGCGACCATTGGATTGACGTTGAGTTCATCGCCTTTGGCACTGTTGTCGTGGATCGGTGAGAAGTTCTTGGAGTGGACGGATGAGGATCCAGAACTCGACGAGATACTCGATTCCGTGTCTTTGTACTGGTTGACGGAAACGTACGCTCGCTGCATTTATCCTTATCGCAGTGTAAGTCTTACTCCTCAACCCCTCTATCCTATTCCTGCCCGACTGTCGCCACCTTCCCCCCCCTATGCTATCAGTCACTAACATATCCCTTCACACAGCTCTTCGGTTCTCAATCCGGACCCTCCAGCAAACCACGCTTTGCAAAACCCTCCGGTAAACCCCAAGGCTACTCCTACTTCCCCTACGAAATTTCTCCCACACCGGTCTCTTGGGTCAAGGAAACCGGAAACTTTGTGCACGTGAATTCGCATGACAAGGGAGGTCATTTCGCTGCTATGGAGAGACCGGAAGACTTGTGGAGTGATGTTGAGGGATTCGTAAAGGAGGCTTGGGGTAAGAAGGACTCGAGCAAGATCTAGAAGGGGAGATGTTTGCAAGGATGCGAGGATATGATGGATGTTTGCTTCTGATTGTATGAGCAATGGGTTTGTAATGTATATTTGTTTAGGTCCTCTTGACGAGGAGGTCCAATGATCCTTGTATGTTTCACTGTAGAGCCCTATTGGAGCCAATAGCAACGGTGACCATGATCGATCTCCTTCTTCCCGTCTCGAAACTCTGCTACCGACAGCCATGCCGTGAAGAAAATGTATGATTGCTCGCGATCTCATAGCAGAGAGTTCAATCTCTTCCTCCCCCTAACCCATCGTTCAAAATCCCACCTTACGCTTCTTGTTGCGATTGTTAGTCTGTGGAACAGCAGTAGGTGCATCTGCCGCAATTGTGTTGGACGAGCGTCTGCGCTTCGCCTTGTTTGCTTCGACGGTCTTCTCTGCCTTCTCGATAGTGCCATCAGTCTTCTGCTTCTTCGTCTTAACCTTACTGCTTGGTGTGTCATCAACACTCTGGCGCTTTTCCTTGACATCACCATCGTCCTTGTCAACGCGAGCCTTTTTCTTAGCGGGTAATGGTGTGATGTGTGCAGGCTCAGCCTTGGGATCCGGAGAGAAGATGTCGGAAGCGACAGAATCGCGCTTGCGTTTCTTTGCTTCCTTCTTCTTAGCTCGCTTCGCTTCTTTGGCCGCAAGGCGCGCGTCCACTTCTGCATTGATGTCGTTATCGTCGACGACAAGGGTGTGCTGCGCTGAGACTGGTTTTGGAGTCTCTGGTGGGGAGTCATTGTCGACCATTGATGTGTCGAGCTTTTCTTCAAGAGTTGTCTCAGAAGATTGTGATGAATGTTTGACCTTGGCAGCCTTCATCTTGACAGATTCTTCGGCTCCCTCGGGTGCTTTGGATGCTGACATCCTGGAAGGCTTGCTAAGCTTCTTGCCTTTGCCCTTCATAGTCTTGTCATCCAGAACTTCAGGCGAAGCATTCTCTGTGATTGGTGCTGATGTGTTCGGAGCATGCTTGGTTTTGGTCTTTTCTTTCTTGGGAAGAGTGGCCTCCTCGACCCCTCTAGCTTTTGATCTCTTGGATGATAGCACTTCCGGCTCCGAGTCAAAGTCGCTTTCAGTTGGTAGCGGAGGTGACTTCTCCTTGTCAACCTGAACGAGTCAGTCAGCCAATGAGTCAGAAGATGTAGAGTGTCAGATTGTGAGAATCGCTCCAGGCTTTGTGATGTGTATGATAACACGCACACGGTCCAACATGAACTATAGATGCAGTGATTCATGTGCCTGAATCGAAGCAACGCAACAAGGAACGGTAGAATACTAGAGATAGAGTGACTTACCTTGACGTCTCTCAACTCCTCCATACCGGCAGCAGCATCCTTAATCTGAGCGACCAGCAATGAGGATTTGTTTATCTTTTCTTTACCGCTCTCATCGTGGTCATCAGCATCACCACGCAATGTCTCAGCAATAGCCTCGATAATAGCAGCATGTGTTTGCAAACTCTTCGCACAAGTGTCCAGGATCTGCAATTGTTTTTGTCAGCGGATTGTTCTCTCGGCATGAAAGATTAAGGGAGCAGAGACGCACATCCCGGATCAAGGACTCGAACTCGACAGGTGACTCCTGAGCGAGCATCTTCTCGGCTTTATCACGCGCGTCTCCGAGTTGCGAGGTTGTGATTCTGAACTCGTCACGGCCAGTGCGCAGAGCTTCGAAGAGAAAGAATTGCGACACGCCCTTAGCAGCGCGCAAAGGTATCTCCATGGTTGGGCTGTCTTCTTCCGCCATCGCCGTTGTTTCTGAATGATTTTCTTGTGATGTTGATATCGAGTTATGTTTCGGAGGAAAGTGATGCGAGAAGGGAAGGAAAAGCCGGCAGCACAACTTGTGGAGGCGAACCGAGCCGGACCACATGAAGCTAGAGCCAAAGAAGTAATCGCTTTGCACGTCAAAAAGCGTTCTCGATGTTCACGAGTCCGTCGCGTTGCTATGATCTCGCGCGATCACGATATTCGCGACTTCTATCAAAGTCAAAGAGAGATGTTTGTTCAGCGGTATAGTTCTGAGTAGTCTAGCTATGACATCAGGGAGTTGCGGGACCGTGCTGACACTCCCTGTGACTGAGGGGTTCAAGGTGGAGTGAAAGAGCGGCATCCAGTGAGTGAATAGCAACGGTGATGCTGCAGTAGCATGCTCGCATTACGACAGGCTTTTCCAACTCCCACGCATGAGTGGAGGCATTGATGGTGCTAAAGCAAGTCATGCGGTATGACTTCATGGCCTTTGCAGCTTCCTCAATACCATATAAACATCTTCTCACTGCTCAAAAAGCTGATGCTTCGAAGCCAAATCATATTCTTACATTCTTCTTCTACGAAAGAGATCTTCAACATGCATTTCCAACTGTTCATCTCTATTATCGCTCTGCTTTGTGCGAGCGCACAAGCATATGATTACCTCGTAGTCACTGCACTGGTTACCAATGCTGCAAATGAGTCAGCGCTCGAGTGTTGGCGATTCTCGACACCACTGATCGACGCATCCGAACCTGGTGTTGCCGGTAGTCTGAGGTTCAACTTCAACGCCAGCAGTGCTTCGTACACCATCATCCCACCCAGATTCAATGCCACCAGACACAACAGTCCTACTCCCCAGGTAGTGATGCTTCGCACAGATCAAATGCCATTTTTTTACTGACATCAATAGCTCGTTGTGTACACGTCCGGATTGGCACACATCTCACTACCTTCATCTGACGACCAAGCGTGGTTCATTGGAGGAAACCAGGGTCTGCTTGTCGCGGCTGACACGACTGGAGAGGGCCATTTCACCGGATACCCGTCCGAGCAGTACACTTCCGTCATGAGCATTCCATTCCCTGATGGTGTGGTACCCGATCACGAGAAGGTATCTTCAGGAGCTTGCCATTTCAGCAGTATCGGAGGAAGATCCCTGCAGGACAGAACATGGCACTGAGCGATTACTCAAACTGGTTCTGGGGGGATGGCGGAGCATAGCCACGGCGAGTAAGGAAGCCTGCAAGACTTCTCTCGAGTTTCACAAACTGTACAATGCATCAGTAACAAAATCACGACTTTTCATAAATCTTGACTTACGAGTCCTTTTTCTTCTACCACACCGTCTCGAATCCAGAAACCGTATGAGCCCATCATGTTTGCCATCATTACATCAGTGAAAAGTCTGTCTCCTACGATGGCAACCTGCGATGGATGTGTGACTCCTGTATCAGGAGCATTTCGAAGATACGATAGCACATCAGGATGACAGCCAGGTTTCTGAGAGCAAGGTCAGACAGAATCAAGTTATGTGATTTCGACATACACACCTTTGTGTTATGTCTGAGTACTTTGACTCCAGTGTTCTTTTCCAGAAGGTCTGCTTCTGCTCCAGTAGGATCTGATAGAGTGCCGGCAGAGTTTGACACTATCAGCAAACGAGAGCCAGGGTATGCTTTGCGCAGTTCTTCGAAGCGTTCCTACAAGACAATCAGACATGCTTGCTCGAAAGGCTGTGGACTGAATTGAGAGAATCTTGAACTTACCGCGTAAGGCTTGTACACCTCGTTCTCTTTTGGTACAGCAAAACAGTTGTCCTTATCAAGCACGACTGCCCTTATATCTACCTTATTCGCGCCATCTGCTTTATTAAAAGCACGAGATAAAGGAATTGGCAGATGGTTGAATGTGGAGACAGTATGGTGAGGCAAGCATAGGGATGGATCCCTGAAGAGTCTGAAGAAGCTCAATGTCCCCGACACGTTCATTCTGGATATCAAAAATGTGTCGGAAAGATGATTCCACAGCGTGGTCGTCGCTGGTGGTTTTACGCTAAGAATCATGCCAAGGCTGGTCCGCCGGAAGCTCTGGAGATTCGCGCGCATCACAGTTCGGACTGGCGACGACTTTGACTGCTCTCAATTCATTCAACCACGACCTTCTTTCTCGGCGCATTCATCTCACCCTTTCCACGTCCTCACACACCATCTCCGAATCGTACGACACTATCCATACACCCCCGCCATGACTTCGACCATTGGAATTCCGATCAAGCTGCTCAACGAAGCCACCGTACGCGCATCTTTATCCACCGTCGCAAGCAAGAGGGCGCATGCTGACGGACAACATCACAGGGTCACATTGTTACCGTCGAAATCACATCTGGCAATGTCTACCGTGGCAAGCTACTCGAAGGTGTGACCTCCCACATCAAGAAGAGCAGAAAAAGAAACAGAACACTAACGATATGAACAGCCGAGGACAACATGAACTGCCAACTCAGAGACATCACCGTCACAGCAAGAGATGGTCGCGTATCACATTTGGACCAGGTCTACATCAGAGGATCGCACGTCCGATACTTTATTGTTCCGGACATGTTGAGGTTGGTAGAAGGCAATCGAGTGAGACAGGAGCTATGCTGACAAGTCCACGACAGAAATGCACCCATGTTCAGAGCCAGGAATGTGCGCGGAAGAGGTGTCGGTCTTGCCAGAGGTCGCGCTACTGTCATCAGAGCTAGAGGCCAAAGAGGTGGACCCCGCGGATAAATGCCAGCGACGATCTCATTGTCTTGGTTATAAACACGAAAAAGAGAGAGCCAAAAGTTCAATGTCAGAAGGGAAGTTTGGCTTTAGACATGTCGCTTCGCGTGTTGGTGCCAGCCAGAGGTTGCATCTGGTGGCAGCACCCAGACAAGGCGCAAAAGACTCGCCCCAAGCACACTCTTGCACCACTCCCATAGCCGTCTATCGACAGGCGCAAGAAGGAAGGACGACTCACATTAGAAACGAGTCACGTGGTTGGCCAATCCAATGAACAATTCTAAGCTCTCTCCATCTTTTGACCTCCCTTCATCTTCCTCCTACACATCGTGAACATGCATTTGCCAGAGACAGCAATGGAGATCAAACACCCGCGTCGCATCCTCGTCCTCGGCAGATCAGACGGTGACATTTCTCGCGTCGTCAAAGGTAAAATATTCGACACCTCCGCACACCCATGCACGTTTAACGATGGCATAGGCTCATGATGCGACAGATCTGACGGGTTCCGCACCCACCCCCGATCCATCCACCGGCTCTCTCGCCGGCGCATCCCACGAATGGACCCTCAAGACTTCCTACTACACAGCCGTCATCCCCATCTGGATCGACGAGATCACTGACGTCGACGCCTGGAAAGCCGAGTTTCTCAAGCCCGAGGCCAAAGAGGTAGTTGATGCCTTGGGCGCATGGATCTACTGTTTCGACAGCAAAAAGCAAGAGTTGGGAGACGAAGTCACAATACCCGAAGTGGTGGAGAAGACCATGAAGGCTGTTAGTGATGTGGTGGAAAGGGCTTGTGGTATGATGTGGGATGGTACGCGACTTGCCGTGGACCTCACACCCTCCAACAAAGACAAGTCTACCGTCGTGGCTGAAGAGTTGTGTCTGGATCTCGGGTTCGAGTACGTTCATATCGAGGCGACGGGCAAGAACGAATACGGAGAAAAGCTCGGTCTAGAGAGGGCAAAGGAGGCACTTGAAGCAAACGAATGGTCAGCATCATCTCTCGAAGATGACGACGAGGACGGTATTGGAGGCTTGGACGATGAGCAAGCACAGATGAACGCCGAGCTTTGGGGTCTGAAGGCATCTCTACTAGATCCGGACAATGAGGGAGATGAGGATGAGGGAAGTGCTTTGCAGATTGAAGGCATGGAACAGATGATGAGTCAGTTGATGGCTATCAAAGGTATGATCAGAAAGCACTATGCTGCCGCGGACAATGCTAACAACATAACAGAGACGACTGCTGGTATGCCAGAAAATGAGCGGAAGAGATATGCTGCTCGAGCTGTCGACGATCTCATGAAGAATTTCGATTGAGACAAAGGTCCACATGCGACGCAAAGGAGTTCAACGCGGATAAATCACGATTGGTACACGAAAACGATCTGCCCTATATGCGTACCTACCCATCTATAGTCGAGGCACTGGAAGTGTAGTGATGATGGTTTCAGATATAAGGCGGGCACTCTTCGGGGCCAATGGATACCCAGAGGCGTGATACGACCCCCCAAGGATTGGGCTTCGAGTGTTCGTTCTCGTACGCAGCACCGCATGTCTTCTTGTAGAGTACCTACATACTCGTCCATGATCTTTGACAATCACATGCATGAGCGGAGTTTAGGCACAAAAATGCCGACCCCGCGTTCTGGTGCGCATGGCGTGCACAGACAACAACAAACAGTCCAAGTCATCGCGACTGGTACTTTTTCGACAAACGCGACTCGACCAGATATTCATACACGATCGCTGTATTGATACAGCACCGAGTACCTAGCAATGTTGTCGTCGCCTCCACCACCTGCGCCGCCGCCGCATCGCGAGACTCATGGCGATGAGCCCGATCAAACACAATATTCTCTGGATCTGGACGCTTTGAACCTCGATGATGAACCCAGCGCTCTGGACTCGCCCAGTGTCCATCGCGTTGTCGACAAGATCCACAGTGATGACATCGATGGCCCGACTGACTTCACTGTCAACCTAGCCAAATACTTCAAGGGGACACCACGCAAACAACCACTACCCGCATGGGAAGAGCAGCAAGATCTGTTCGACGAGACCAGTGCAGACTTTTTGACAAACTCGTCGCCCAATCACTCTCCCAAGTTCGATCGCAGTACGCAGAGTGAATCTGGCGCCAACGACTCGACCCCTCGTCTCGATCACGGTGCCTTCGAGGACCCAAGAAAGAACATATTGCAGCCGACTGTCGAGGACTATCACTCTGAGCTTACTCCCGGCCGTCCTACTTCCGCCAATGTCGCTTCAGATCCTGCCCAACGACGATCATACTCTACCTCGCGATTGCGCCAGTCCCAGAACCAGAGACCCTCGAGTCCTCCCACGATCGACTCTATGCGATCCATCATGTCGCACTATGACAGCACACCAAACCAGAAACCGCATAGTCTATATCAAGAGCTGCAAAAATTGCGCGCACTCAACGAGTCTCTGCAGACTCAACTCGACACAGAACGCGCCTCTCGCCAGTACCAGCGACCCGATCGCTCACAAAGTAGAGGTCGTTCCGAGGATGGAAATCAAATGGAGTCGCTACGGAACGAACTGAAGCGCATGCGCGAGGAATCTCAAGACTACCAGGATCAAATGCAGCAACTCCAATCTCAATTGAATCAATCAAAGACAGACGAGAGGGATGCTGTCAAGCTTGCAGAGGATCGCGCAAAAGAGTTGGACCAGATGCACGACAGCGAGGATGCTGAGATACACAATCTACAAGTTCAACTCGGTCAGGCTCGCGATGCTGAACGTCAAACGCACAGCTCGCTTGATAAGGTCAAGGATGAATTGAAAGCAAAGGACAGCTTGCTTGCAGATGTTCAAAGTCAGTTGAAGCAATCGCAGGCCAATCTTCGAGAAACCGAGAATGACATGCAAGAGTTGAAGACTTGGAACGAGGGCCAGCGCAAGGTGAAGAGCAATGAACTTGAACGTGTACAACAGGAACTTTCTGATGCACGAAAAGAGATTCAGCAGGCGCAAGATGATCAAGAGGAGGATGTATCAGTCAGCCGTACCAAGGTCGATGTGGACAATGAGCCTCAAACATCGCAGCAGCAAGAAGAACTCGAACGTCAAATCGCAAGCCTACAAACTCAGCTTGACGACTTGCGCAAGACACTAGAGATCAAGGACAAACTCATCGAGGATCTCAAATCTCAGATCAAGGATGACTTGACTGGCGACAACCTCAGGAGACGACTCCAAGAAGCTCAAGATGCCCTCGAAGCCAAAGAGAAGGCAGTGCAATCTGCCCACGAGGATGCCGATACAAAAGCAGCAGACATGACTCGAGGACTAGCACAACAACTGCAACAAGCAAACCAGCGACTTGCGGCTTACGAGTCCGAAAAAGACCACTTCAAAGCAGATGCAACACTAGGCCAACTGGAAGCACAGCTGCAAAAAGCACGAGACGAACTCAACTCTGCTCTTCAACAACATTCGTCCGATAAGAACGCTTGGGCAAGAGCAGACAGCGAAGCCCAGCAATCACAAGCCAGCGTCTACGATCAACTCAAAAAAGAACAAGACCTTCGCAAAAAGGCGCACGAAGAGATTCGTTCTTTGCGCGAAGAACTGGATATACTTCAACGATTCGACCGCATAGAAGACAAGGCTCCTTCTTCAACACCAGACGCTTCAACACAACATCTCGCAGACTCCCTCCGCAAAGATCTTCAAGCTCTACGATCCCAACTCGAGTCCCAGCAAAGACAACATCATGAAGAAGTGACACAACTGCGTAAATCCTGGACTGCAGCAACACCATCATCACCACAATCTGACTCTGCAGCTTTGCAAGCGCTACGCGCAGAACATCGTCGTACCATTGATCTCATCGAAGAAGGCATGGCGAGTCTGCGCACCTCCCGCGACACACTGTCCCTCCGCAACAACGAACTTTCCACCTCCCTCACCACAACTGCAGCGGAACTACAAACTACCGCAAACTCACTTACCCTCGCCGAAGCAGATCTCGCAGCCAAAACCACCGAACTACACCTCCTCACCTCTGCCTCTGCAACCCTAGAACAAACCCTCGCAACCACAACATCAGACCTTCAGCTAGCAAAAAGAGAACTATCAGACCTGCACGCCTTGAACTCGGACTTCGACACCAAGCTTTCGGCAATCCTTGACAAGAGAGAAGAATCTTGGCGAACTAAAGTTAAGGGTCTGAAACAAGAGGTTGTTGATTTGACAAGGCGGATTGCAGAGTTGGAGGTAGAGAGGAAGGGTATGGTGAAAGCTTTGATGGGCTTCTGGGGCCGAGAAGAGTTTGGAACCGAGGATCAAGGGTATGGTCTAATTGACAACGACAATGTGGGTGGACAAGGCAAAGAACCAAGGACGGAGGCCAAGAGTCAGAAGTTTAGGTATAGATTTGCCAAAGCGTGAGTTCTGGCAAGCCACGAACGGTGTAACGAACAAACAAGGCTTTCTCGAACACCCGGCCGTCTCTTTGTCAACAATAACCCCTGTGCCAGCATCCACTCATCTCTCGCTCATTTTCCCCCTCGCTGCCCCGCCACAAAAAGACGCACCTTTGATTACTTCCTGTTCAACTGCATATGACTGCCAATCAAATCCTGCGACACCAACGCACTCATCAGACTCAGTTCTCCAGCCAACACGGCACCAGCGATTACTCTACCCAGTCTACTTGCATTGGCCCCATATGCGGCGTCTGCATCCCTGCAGCCCAGCAGCTTCAACATGCTGGATTGAGACGATAGGGAGGTGCCGCCGCCGATTGTGCCGACCTCGAGGCTGGGCATCGTTACGGAGATTTTGAGGTCCGCGTCGGGGGTTCTGTGGGTGGGAAGAAGGTGAGTCGGTTAGCGCGTGATTCTGAAGGGTTCTACGCGATGGAGGGTAAAGGGGCGGATGGGTGACTCACTTTTCCATGTGTGTTAGGCAATTGCTGCTCGTGACCACTTGTGCGGCGTCCTGGCCCGTGGCGATGGAGAGAGCGGCGACGATGTTTGCGGCTTGGGCGTTGTAGCCGCCGGCGCCCATACCCGCCAGCGCGGAGCCGACGAGGTTCTTGCTCGTGTTGAGGGCCACCAGCGCGTCGACGGATGCTTTCAGCACCGTCTCTACCGCTTTGGCCGGCACGGTTGCTTCGGCGCAGATGCTCTTGCCTCTGCCGTTGATCCAGTTGGTCGCCGCGGGTTTCTTGTCCGTGCATGTGTTGCTGCTGAGACTCGAGAGCTGCATGTGTGCGAGCGACGGGCACAGGGTGCTGTATCGTGGCAGGGTGGCCAGGGCGTGGGAGACGCCTTTGCCCACCATGTTCATGCCCATGGCGTCGCCCGTCGTGGCGCGGAAGCGCAGGTAGACGGCACTGCCCACGACCTTTGGCGTCACGTCGAGCAGCCGCGCATACGCAGAGGTCGAGTCGAACGCCGTCTTGAGGATTTGGCGCCCCTGCGTCGAAGCTAGAAACTTTGTCGTTGCGGCCGCGTGCTGCAAAGAGGGGAAATGCAGGACCGGGGCTCGCGTCATTGCGTCGTCGAGCAGTTCGGTGTGGATGCCTTGGCCTGCGTTCAGCGCTTTCGCTCCTCGGCTTGTGCTGGCGATCAGTGCGCCTTCGGTGGTTGCGAGTGGGACGAGGTAGCTTGTACCGTCTATCCGCAGTGGACCGGCTATGCCCACTGGTATGGGCATGTAACCAATCACGTTCTCTGCGCATCTGCCCTGTACTTGTGAGTAGTCGTAATGGTACATTGGCAACACCGAGTCCGAGAGACTTCGGCCGCAGTTGTCGCCCGTGTCCTTTATCGATGAAAGCAGAGCCCTACGGATACGAATGGCCTGGTAAAAGTTGCCTGCTGTCAAAGCTTCGAGCTTGTGCAGTGGCATGTTGTTGGCGAGCACTTTTTCGACGACTTTGAGGTCATCGGCGTCAAGTGAAGCTGTGAGAGATGTTTGGTGGTCTGGAAACCCGCTTGCCTCGCGGGTCGGATCGAGAGAAGGTGTTGCTATGCGGCTTGCATCTTTGTGGACCGCACTTAATTAGTGACAATTCGATCTCTATTATGTCCAATGCTTACATGCTGAATCTACAGTTCCCTCGTCGCTTTGGCACAGCTTGACCATGACATTTTGCTCCAGAGACCCAGTCTTTGTCCTTGTAAGCTCGATCGATGCTAGAGGCTGTCGGGAGGCTTTGACACGAGGGTGTTGGACTGAGCGTATGCCAATGATGCTAACAACTCCCGCGGTACTGACAATCGCACACGACAGAAGTGCCCATATGCTCTGGAACCGGAGCACAACTCCAGACAAAGCAAGCTGCAGAAGAAGAGACGACAACAATACCCGAGCATCTGGGCCCTTGCACAATGTCCGAAACTCCGAGTCCGCTGATGGAGTGGCCGAAGTCATGATTCTAGTCCAGGCTTTCATCGTGTCGTACGGTGCAGTTTGATAGTCGGTGGATCTGTACTCAGGGGGTCAGTCAGTCGGGGTTCGAGAGCTAAGAACGTTCCCCCGTACACCTCTCCATCCATCAAACCTACGAGCGGTCGAACACACCGGCAGTTTCCTCTTTCGTGAGCTCTATTGCGAAATCCAAGGATTTTTGGTCAGAGGCTGCTTACTTCCAAATCAGGGTATGGCCCGGCAAGAGCATCTGCTCAAAGCGATGGCCCAAGGAGCTTAAACTTCGAGAGATGTTTGTATCTGTGGCGGGCACTGAGCGCAAAGGAAGCCCCTATTAGATCAAAGAAGCTGCAATATCATCGTCACGCTTCTATGCGTACTCTGCATCGCACTCCTGACCATTTCCTCTCGCCCCAGATCTTCGAACCCAGTCAATCTACTCAGCAAAGCTTCCCAACCTCTTGCTTGGAGAAGAACTACAGGACCCATCACCGCAAGCCACTCGCTGAGAGTGTCTAGACTATACTGTCCCAGCAACATCGGCTGCTCCAATTTAGTCTGCACCACACCGGATTCCGCAACGTGGGCGTCGACGTCATGACCCAGATACTCGCGCTTCCGATGTCCAAAACATAGCTTGTAGTCTCTGCATGCTTGATCCACAAGAACAGCCATCTGTACCGCGAGCCTGGGGATCAGGAACACACAGGATTGTTGTGTGGGGCAAAAGTTGCAGTCAAGGGTTTTGGTGCATATGTGCAGAGCTTGCTTGGTGCATTGCAATACGGCGTCTAGCGAGACCATCTTGTCTCTGTTGATGTGAGATCTTGGGTTTGCGTGTTGCTGTTGTTGGGGAGACGAGTTGAGAAGACTGGAATGTTGCAGTCGCCCGACCATGACGCCGACGTGCTCAAAAGATGTCATGAGAAGTTTTAGACATCCATTGCCGCAGGAAGATGGATCAGATCTGCTCGATGCTCGGTTGTCATTCGTAAGTTTGGCAAGCGCATCTGTAGCGTACAAAGGCGTTGTGGCACTTTGTACTCGTGGCATCGAACGTGGCGTGGGCGGATTGCTCATAGCAGCTCGAGCCTCGAATCCTCCTCTTCCTCTTCCTCTGTGCCCGCCACCTTGGTTCGCTCCTTGATGAATTTCTCTAGATCCAGTCTCATCGTCTCTGTTCTGTACCCTCAAGTTTGCGAGACTGTCCTCTCGCGAGCGTTTTAGGCCGCGCAAAGTACCGATTTGGTCCAAGTCGTCAAGTGGAAACCCGCGGTCAGAGCCAGATCGCGCAGGAGTAGGCAGGGGAGTGGCGAAACCTTGCAACAAGGCTTCGACACTGTCATGACCATCGATAGCTTTACTCTTCGCATCAAAGCGTGCAGTATTTTTGTCTGATGCGCCTTGTTGTTGGGCAAAGACAGCAAAATCTTTGATTGCTGAATCGTTCATGGTGAAGTTTTGTTCCCCAAGAACCAAATATCAAGATGTGTCTGGTGTGTAGTGCTGTCAGGCTCGAGATATTCCGCCCTGCATGTTGATTCTTTGGCAGAACGTTCTTGTCTCTCGGCATGCGGTGCATCAGCAGCGAGTACTCTGTAGTGCCAAGACGTGACATGGATATCCGCAATCTAGATAGAACAAGCAGCGAAGTATTGTTCGCCCCATGGCCAAGCTACTTGCAGCCATCGGAGCCGCTGCTGCACGTGTTGACAATTCACGTGGTTGGAAACTGCCTGATCAGGAATACTCCAGTGCGTGAGGTCGGAAGGACAATCTCGAAAAGGGTCTCAGCGCCTGCGACTTAATCTCCTTGCATGCGTTGAGGTGCAAGCGGTGATATGGCCGAGCTAACGCAGTGACCGCTGCAAGCCATTCTGTTCGGATGGCTTTGCGGATCCGACTTCTATCGTGTCCTTGACCGGTTGGGCATAAGGGACGCAAGCATACATCTGGACAATGGTAACCTGGACCCACCGGTCATGGTTGGATGGAATATTGATCAAGCATCCCGTGCCGAGAGCAAAGGCTAACAAGAGAACGACGAATCACAGTGTATTTATTCACAAGGGGTTGCACAATCGAATGACACGACAGTAGAGAGATGTTTCGGGCCGGAGAAACATCGGAATCGACGTCGATGACTCCAATTTTAGCGTCTGCGCAGTGACCTGAGTGGTGCGATATCTAGTTGTTTTCCTACTTTGATCTTTCTCTCGGCTTCAAAGTCAAACGCAGTGTGTCTAGTGGCGCCAGAGTGACCTTACCGGCGCACTTATAGTCCAAGTCACGCCGAACGGCCTCGATATCTTGCCCCGGGGCGAGCTCCACACGATACTTCCTCAGCAGCGCCGTCAAAAACGCAATGTACTCTGCTTGAGCAAACTTTCGACCCAGGCAGGATCTCGCTCCGTCGGAAAATGTCAACAGTGTTCCTCTCATATGTCTCGTCCTGTCTGCAGCAACGACCTTCTTATTCGCGGTGCCGACTTTGTGCTCAGGCATCCACCTGTGTGGATTAAGCTCATTCGCATTCGGCCAGTAGTTTTCCGAATAATGTACGGCTGGGGTATTCAAGTAAACTCTGGTCTCAGGCGGCAGCATGTGGGAGCTGAGTTTGTCACCACCCAAAGAGACGCTGATGCGTTGTGGCGTCGAGACCATCTTTGTGATCAGAAGAACACCCGGATAAAGTCGAAACGTCTCGTACTGCAAAGTGTCAGTGTTTGCCAACCTCCGGAAAACCCTTTGAACTCGTTACCATGAAGCCATATAGGTAGTGCAGCTTCTCAAAGTCCTGCTCGTAGGTGAGTTCGCTCCTTCCTTCTTCTCTGGCGCCTTTGTATACTTGGTCAATTTCTGCTATCGTCTTGTCCTGAATATCAGGGCGGAGCGCCAGAAGCGCGAGACCATAGTATATAGAGTTGGCAGTTGTTTCGTAACCTGGCTCTCTTATGATTAGCAGTCAAACAGGACCCGAAACTGGGTTTGAGTACTAACCCGCCAGAAGGTAAATGAACAAATTACCCATGACCTCATCCTCCGTAAAGGCACGTTTTTGAACCCCGTCTGGACCTTTGTTGCTCGATCTAGCCTCGGAATGGGAAGCTTCCAACAGTGATGTCAACAGGTTCCCACGAGCAGCAACTCGTTCGGTATCTGCAGATCTTCCGACAGCTATGCGCGCTCTCTCATTCCTGATCATTTCCCGGAGATACTTGTCGAGTTCTACATGAGCGTCATTAGCTTTCTTCAACGGACTCCATCGAAGCAGCCAGCCCGGAAAGAGTAGGATCGCAACCATGTAACCAGTCGTGTCGCTGATGGCTTTGAGAAAACTCATGACGTATCCTTGAGGGATTTCTTGGTGCGTTTCGTCGCTTGCCGCCCAGTCAATCTGCTTTCCGAATCCCGCGAGCGAGATGACTGACAGAGTCAGAGCATTCAGATCACCAGACAGACTCCTCGAGCTTTCTTTCGACCAGGCCTCGCAGAGCACTTCGGTCTGGCGAAGGGTTTCCCTCCAGACAAGCGAGTTTACACCACTAATGTCACCAAAAGGTGGCGCAGTTATACGAACGTGGAACTGGTAATTCTTCCCCTCGGTCGTGGCCACATTCGGGCCATAGGGCTCCAATAGTTCTGTCCTGTCAGTGGAATTGCTTTGTCCCAACTCTGTGTAGCAGACACTTACTGTACTTGTCCATTGGCTTTGTAAAGTCGTAACGTCTGTTCATCACATCCCAAGCCATGGCCGCGTCCGCACAGTAGCATATAATGCCATGCGGAGCAACACACAAAAACACATCACCATACTCATCATGAGCCCTTCGCTTATCTTCCCACTGCCAATCCTTGATGACCAATCTGCACCAGCGTGGCCACCCCTCTCCCTTGTCCAAATACCGATGATATAACGCCCGCAGCAAGGGTGTCAAGCAAAATCCCAGAAACTCGGTTTCCAGAATGGGCGTCCATGTCCAGGGTAGTCCGGTTGCTTGTGCAAGCCTAATGTTTCGAATCCAAAGTGTGGCTTTGTAAACCAGTGCTCCGAGTGTTGCGATTGCTGCTGCGTCCCAGGGGCTGATCATTTTCGCGTGCTGTGATCGTCGCACTCGAGCGAGAATCGTCTGCGTCTCCGTCTACGTCTGCAGGCAGGTCTTTGAAGAGCGTGATAGCGTGATGAGAGTCGACTCATTCTGCACTACATCGCACTAGACTGTAGCGTAGCTCGTCTTGCCTGAAGAGGAAATTCGCGCTGCCTCGGAAGGAGTTGATCTGGGTTTACACTAGATTCCGGGTGTGATGCAGGTACGCAGCATGCGATTGAGTCTTTGGGGTGGTGTCTGAATGGTCTTGTTCGAACGTGTGACTTTCAAGCCTGCACGCCTGACTGACATTGTTTTCATATCTGATCACCTAGACATATGTTCCTGGAAGCGAACGAATAGCTCTGGCTTTGTCCACATGACATGCTCCCTACTCTGTTCTTCCCACTGTAATGTCTCATTCACAAGCGCAATATCATATCTCCAATGCATTTTTGCAAGTATCAAGCTCATCTCCACGTAAGCGAAATTGGGAAACAAGGTCAGCTGGATTCAACATTCGTGGCAACCTGTACCGTGAAAGACTTACTTTCTTCCCAAACATCCTCTGGTACCCAGTGAAAATGGTTGACTCGCTTCCTTGACTTCTTCACTCATCGGATCAAGCCACCTCTCGGGATCAAACGTAAAGGGGTTCTTGAAGTACGCTTCGTCATGCGTGACTGTCCATGCACTAGTGTAGACATCGACCTACGGTTGTCAGTGCCAAGATGCAATAGCCAACAGTTCCATGCTTACTCCTGGAGGAACGTAGTGACCATCAATTGTGCCGCCCGTCGAAACTCGTGGGAAGCCACGAGATCCTGGAGGATATATGCGAAGGCCCTCCGAGATGACGGCTTGGAGGAAAGGCATTTGCTGAGCTCGAGTCGCATCTATATCCCCGTATGAGCGGAATTTCCCACGGATCTCGGTTTGCAGACGGCGCAAGTGCTGGGGATTCTTCAGCAGATAGAAGGTAGATGCAGCTAGAAATGTGGACACAGTCTCTCCACCAGCAATCCTGTTGATGGTTAATCGTACTGATCTGTACATCTGTCAACGTCATACATACACTAGAGTCGATGCGTGCGCAGTCAGTTCCTCTCGGTCCATCTCACCATTTTGAACTTTCTTGATGAGGTGAGACATGAAATCCTTGCGGGGCTCGGATATTGACAGCCGCCTGGAGCAAATTGATCATCAATCATTCCTGACTACCACGAAACGAGAGCACTTACTTTGCCACTTTTTCTCTGCTCAGTCCAGTGTGCTTATCGCGAAGAGAAGCAGTGAGAGGTAAGATCCAACGTCCCAATGTAACAAAGAATGGATAGCGTCGAAGATTGTCAACGACCGTGATGAAGAACAGATGCTCCTCAATGAGTTCCGACCAGAAGTGTGGCTTACCTACATGTTCAGGTTAGTCAGTATGCTAGTAGCAGCGAAAAGTGCGTGATTTACCAGAATCAATACATCCAAAGCTTTCGCCAAATGCCATTTCTCCAAGTATATCGAAAGCAACCATTTCGAACCACTTGGTCATGTTGATGCCATTGTCAGAGGTCCCATCACCAAGTCTGTCGACAAAAGCATCCACGCAGCCATTGATGATCTGTTCCTGCTCGATCAACGCTTTCGTAGAAAACGCGGCGGAAAGAGACTTTCGCATCCGACTGTGCTTCTCAGGCTTCCTCTCGCTACCAATGCACAGGGACTTGAAGCCAGAGCCGTAGATGTCGTAGAATTCAGCCTTGATCATAGTGGCTTGGCCCGCGGCAGGATGGCCATAGATGGCCTTCCATGAATTTACACCAGCAAAAGACAACTCATTTGGGGACACGCGGAAGACAGAGCCTGCGAAATGTTGTTAGTTAGCTGGCTTGAAGCTCCATCGACGCGAGGATTATCTTACCATGTATCTTGTGTTGCTCGTAGATGCGACGATGGAAGCGACCACCCGAAGAATGATAAATTCGCCACAACTGGACACACCCAAGTCAGTCGCAAGATGACTAAGTCCCCACAGTCGAAAGCTTTACCAGTGAAGACCTGGCCCAAAATGGTCCAGGGAATGATGCCAAAGGATGGAAGTAAAGATTGTATACCATGTGACACGATATGTAGAGAGACGCCTAAGATATAGCAAGTCAGCATCTCCCCTTCACAAAACTTTGCGGGAGTGATCACCAAGAGGAAGCCAACGCTGAGGATGGATATTATGTCCAATCCTTTCGCGAAACATTCAGACCACCATTTGACATCAGACAGACGGGCTATCAAGCTCTGGGAAGCGTCCATGTTGCTGGTAATCGTGATAAATCTCAGCATACCATTTGTACTACAATCCGTTATCGTTGGCATCATCTTTTGTCAAGTTGTTGTGTCGTACGAAGTCGTGAACCGGAATTTACCCAAAACGGAAAGTGGCAACTCCGTACCTGTGCTATCTGTCTCTACCGTACGGACATTGGAAATGGGAGAGCTGTACATCATCTGTGTAATGATCAAACATGGAATTTATGAATAGAGATCATGAAAAAATTGGCTACAGAAGATGCCACGTCCAACCCTTTGGGAGTCAAAGGCGAGACTCGTGTTCCAGGTTCTCCTCGTGGCGCGACAATCTAGTCGGAAGTGGTCTCATGTCAGTAAGCCTCTGCTGGAACGCAGTCATTGCCGTCGGATATTGGCCAAACCATTGAGAACGTAGAGTAGCAAGAGGCTCTTCTACCTCGGTCCACGTGTTACCGAGAGTCAAGATAGTCCTGCCATTCCATCTTCCCCTGCTGAAGATTGTCTCCTGCGAATCGTTCCCGTAAGCTTCGACTTGCTGATCTTGATTGCCAACGGCGGAGAACGCAACCGCAAGACCAACATGTTC
This sequence comes from Aureobasidium namibiae CBS 147.97, assembly GCF_000721765.1. Taxonomy (NCBI): domain Eukaryota; kingdom Fungi; phylum Ascomycota; class Dothideomycetes; order Dothideales; family Saccotheciaceae; genus Aureobasidium; species Aureobasidium namibiae. The sequence continues at coordinate 1,151,026 of NW_013581204.1, forward strand.
TGCACTCGAAACTGGCGCACCGGCTGCCATGATCGGGGCTGCGAGGTTTGCAGGCAGCAGTCTGGTGATGGTCGCTGCAGGAGCCACTGTATTGATCGTGGCTCCATGAGTATATGGGATTGTCGATCGTAGAGCACGTACAAGGCCAATGACACCGCATTTGACGGCCGAGTACACGGGCAAACTCTGTTCTGGCGACAAACCGGTGGCGCTCGATGTGACGACGATACTACCACCAGGACCTTGCTTGCGGAATGCAGAGAGAGCTAGCTTGACCGTGTTGAAAACAGCACGGAGATTGACTTCGATGACGGGATACACCGGTTCCTTCAAAAGTCCTTCGCAATCGAAAGAGTCGGCGAAGTGATCCACTTCCTGGCTGACTCCCGCATTCGCAACGACAATGTCCACACGACCAATCTCAAGAAATGCTGCACGCAGGTCGACCCAAGACACTACATTGCAGATTCTGAACCGGATGTTTTCGGGATCGGGTCCATCGTCTATATGAGCACCTGAGATGTCAAGCACGTATACAGTCGCGTGATGTTTAGCCAGAATCCGCGCTGTAGCGAGTCCAATTCCAGAAGCACCACCTGCTCAGAGCATCAGCGATAAATCATGGAACGTCGTCAATCTCCAATGCGCACCGGTGATGATCGCGACCTTCCCACTCAGATCGGGGATATCGGCGTCTTTCAAGATAAGAGAAGTCATGTCTCCAAAGCAGTGCGCAAGGTCTTTACGAGCTGGCTCAACACATCGAGATCGTGGGCTGATAATTGATACACGCCCCAATTATGACTGGAGTCTTTCCAAGTGCTTTCCTTGACAGCGGCTGCTTTCGGGCTGCAAATCTGCGTTTGCGGCGTTGCCTGTTCTTGGTAACTCCCGTAACGCCAGCGTGACCATCCATGTCCTTTGCAACAATGACGGGGTGAACAACACTCTTTTCACGACTAGACTTGTGCCAGAAAGCTTTTACTGGTCCTTTATTGGTACTTGACTCGCGGCCAAGATGTCGTCTCAAGAGCTCCCGATCCAGCACTTGCAACTTGGACTTCCAAGTGCATTTTTGTCCTACATCGATCTTGTTGTTGCGGTATGTGATAGACATCATAAGTGCGACGATAGCGCTCATCAACCTTTGTGAGATACCAAGTCCCAGATCCCAGACCCGCTCTCTCACCGCGAGGCAGGAAATCTGCCTTGCCGTAAGCGTCTTCCCTCAAGGCGAGGCTCTAGAACGCAAATCAGCAACTGTTCACTTTGTCCATTGATCAATCAACTTACGGCCTCAAAATCTGCTGGTGTACATCTTGTCCTGGCGGCAAGGCGGGCCTCAAGATCTAACGCCTGTCTGATGTGTTTCGTCTCTCCAACAACACGGAACGAGAACAGCGAGCTCGCTAGCCCTGATCCATAGGAGAACATACCGACACGCTTGTTCAGGAGCCCCTCGCTTTCCACAGAAGCAATCAAGCTAGCCAAGCCACCGAAAAGGCTCGCCGTGTACATGTTGCCGCATGAGCGTGCAAGCAGTAAGCTTGGATTCACCATGTGCAAGAACAACCCCGAGGTGGCCTTCATGAAGGCGGACTCCACCGCTTTATCCTTGGTGGGATCAGCCACGTCGCGAGGGTTGAACTTGGTTCGTAGCTCTCCAAGTAAGTCATGCTGTTGGTTGTTCTTGAAGTCCTGGTAGCTCAGTCGGGCAAAGGATTTAGCCACGAGCTTACAGTTAGGAGAATGGAAGCACATAAAGTCAAACTTCTGGAGCGTTGAGAGTTGCTGCTTGTTGTCATCAAGAGACAGCTCAGAGCTATCTTCTACAGGAGGACTTGGAGGGTGAGTAGGTCTTTTACCCTCAAACTTGCCATCCTGCTCCGACTCGAGGCTGTACTTGCGAAGATCCGCTGTTCTCTTGTCTGCCAGTGATGCACGTTTGGCATACGCCGAATAGCACGCATCAAGAGCTGTAAAGTAGCAGTCGATTGAGAGATGCCCATCCACAACGGGATATTCAGCGTTGAAGTTTGGTTTGTAAAAGTCGTATGCGTGTTGCATATAAGATCCTCTGCGACCAGATTCACAGACAGTTGGTGCATCGGGTCCTATCCAAAGAGCAACTGCACCAGCCCCTCCAGTCGGACGAGCCGGACTTTTGTCGTAGATGGCTATATCGCCGGCCACGACGATTGCATCTCTGCCGTCCCAATGGCTCGACTCTATCCATTGAATCGCGTTGAAGAAGGCGCTGGTACCGCCATAACAAGCATTGATGGTATCAATACCTTCGACTTCAGAATTTCCAGAGTCCCGAAAAAGTTGCATCAAGACCGATTTGACGGATTGGGATTTGTCCAGCAAAGTTTCGGTGCCGACTTCCAGTCTGCCAACAGATTCTGGCTGGATGGCGTATTTTTTCATCAGTGAGGATACGACCGTCAGACTGAAAGAGTAGATATCTGCACTGCGGTTTAGCCGTACAATGAAACAGAATCATTGGGTCTTGGTCTGACCTTCTCGGTCATCGCAAAAGCTCATTTGCTTCTGTCCCAAGCCGATGGTATATTTGCCAGCGCTGATTCCATCATGTGCTTCCAGATCTGTTTGGTCTACGAACTATGCCTCCATTAGCCCGCAATACACCTTACTGTGGTCGACTGTTGGCGCATACTTTGGGTGGAAAGTACACCTCTATGCCTTTGATACCGACCCTCCTAGGACGTGTCTCTGGAAAGTTCATTGTAGTGAATATGAGTTATGATCAGAATCTTTGAGGCCGGTAGCGTAGTCAACCTCGCGTGGACCACCAGAAGTTCTATCGATACGACCCACCAAAGATATGGTCGGTCGCCACCTACTCATCGTACCTAGCTCGAGGAACCGGATATTACCCCTTTCGGTCGCTGCATACTGGAGAATTCCTATCCGAGATTGGTTTTTCATGAGGCAAGAGGAACACCCCTATCCGACTCCGGGTACGCTGACGATCATATATAGCACTACTGTCAAGTGGCCAGCCCAACGTGATATGCTGTGAGGGACACAATGTAGCTTCATGGCCTGTCACGGACTCCCGTTTCGCAGTCTGCGACTATTGATCTCGTGACGTTGAGATTTTCCTCTGCCATCCTCCGTCACACCGGCGGATGGTAATCTACTACGAAAAGTGTCGGGACCACAACCTAGATGCCAGCAGTGTTATCTGTTACTAGAGAAAGAATCTGAGCGGGCAGAGTCTTGTGGATAATCTTCTAGCAATGTCTATTCTCCGTTCAATTGGACCCAAGATCTACGAAAGCCATTGCAAGCGCGAGAAAGCATTTCCCTATGCATTTCGTACGCGGGACCGTCCGAAAGAGACCATGATCGTCTGAGTAGATAACGCAGCTTGACAAGCTGCATAGACATGAGGCAGCGAACCAGTTGGGGCCATTCTTCGGTAGGATCGATATCGTACTCTCCTAGTCTGAGTTGTATCTTTGCGCTTGGAGTCTGACACAACGGGTTGATCGCACCAACCAGGCGGACCACGACAAGGACCAACAAGGCAATCAAGGAATTTGTCTTACGGCACAGAACACAGTCTAGAGCTTTCGCAATGATTGACAGTGCCTGCCGATGGGCCCTCAATGAGCAATCAGGTTGTGTTGCGCCCTGCGTTGCGATGTCCTCCAATCTTCCCAGCAGTGACGTCGCCTTTGCCATACAGTCACACGGAGAATTGGACGAGTTCCAGGCCGGCGGGATTGATGGCCGCGCTGCCTCAGCTGGCGATGTATGGTTGGAAGAGGCCTCTACAGTGTTTGGTGAGTAGCGTTCATCTCCAGAAGGTATATGAGCCGCGTGGTCCAAGTTGATGATTGGTCGGGTCAGCTTTCTACAACCGCGTGGTACAGGACAATCGAAGTTCTTGCTATCCCCGATAGCAGTGTCGACGTTCTGTAGATCTAGTTCTGTTGACAATTGCATGGTCGGTATGTCAAGGTTCGAAAAATCTCCGCAGATCTGGGCGGCGAAGGGAAAAGGTTCATCTTGAGGTATCAAGGAATGGAAATCCAGATCCTCGAAGTCATACGCAATACCAACATCGACATCGCAACCTTGATCAGACGATTCAAACTGAGGGTCGAGGTTGAACGACCCAGTAGAGTTTGTGCTCGTGCTGTCGACATCGAGCATGTTGGCTTCATACGTGTCTACACCCACAGTAGTGATCGTGGGTGTGACGGAAGGACAAATGCCTTGTTCGATGTGATGCAGACGAGAGTATGGCGATAGACTTTCGGGTGGAGCAGGCCATACCGTTGTATCAAGAATGTATTGATCCTGCGAGCCTTCGACCTCAAAGCTTGAGGGATTCGCTTGTTCGTTGTTGCTAGTATCATTTTGGTCTTGTGCGATAGATTTCCTCTTGGCTCTCAATGAGGCTTCCTCGTACACGCATTCCAGCTCTTTATCCCGACATTTGTCGCAGCCAGTCCTCTGGCCTGAACACCTGCACTGTTCCGCATTTGTCAGTGAATACGCTTCCAGCAGATGTGGAATCAACGTACCCTTCCAATGCGACATGAGTTGCACGCTTTTCGAACACCTTTACCTCTGTTGAGAGATTCGTTTGCAGCTTGAATATCGATCTGGGTCATGGAGCTGGCGTCTTTGAACTTGAGAGTGGGGAACATGGTACCCATCGAGATGAGAACATCAGTTTTGGAGTTCTTTAGCAGGGGGCGTGCCCAGAAGCTTTCTTGTATATGCCGCTCGAGATAGCGGACGCCTGAGAGACGTGGGCATATCACAGCCAAAGGAGTGTGAATCAGTCAGTGCAAGGCTAAGTGGTTCTTCCTTGATCCTTCGAAGATGATAGTGCTCGGCTGAGGTCCCACATACTGCAGTAAACCGCCAGTTATCATTTTATTGTGGATAAGAGCGACATGGCGTTGGGTCGGTTGAGCTTGATATCTGACGAATGACAATGTTTACCAGGGTCTAATGAGCATTGTTCTCAGCTCATGCTAGTCTTCAGATGCAGGTGCAGTTGGCGTTATGCGAGGCTTGCATCGGGGTATCATTGTCTCTACGGAGTAATAGCCAGTCTTGTTGGAGGATCAATTAGCATCTGCATACAAAGGATGTTGGTGGTTGGAGGTGAATACGAACAGGACGCGTACGAGACTCGATGAGCCATCACGGCCACAAGCGCAGATGCAGCACAATCTGGGGGGTCGCGTCAGGAAGAAGGATTTCAAGAGTGCTTACTGATCGTCGTGAAGGATGAGTGCCCGGCCTGCGCGGTGGAAGGGCAAAGATCATAGAGACAAAGGCCCCGAGCACGACCCGTTGAGCGGCTTGCATAGCTTGCAGATCGCATCCTGCTGCTTCGCTCAAATCAGCAAGTTGTACTTGCAGGCGAGCATGGGCGTAAGGGTATTCGACGGCATGTCTACTTAGGCCCCCGAGACTCAGAATGAACGGCTCAGCTTGCTTGTAGGTGCACGAGCAGCAGGTGTGATATCTGATAGAACGACGAAGGGTCGCTGCGGCGCCGCAAGTAAGCACCAAAGGCTTGTGCATGCGTGCGAGCAAACACACGGAAACATGCATGCAAACAAGCTCTTGACCGGTCGCTGGCTTCCGAGCGAGATTGATTGACTGATTGATTGATTGATATATCTAATTATCCGTACCCAGTGACTTCTGCCACATAAGCGGAATAGCTATGGTTTAATTGGGGCCACTCCTCCTCTCTTATTACCAGAGTTGTGACTACTCCCCGTTCCTCTTCCGAGCGAGAAGGTGCCTGGCCTGAGGCTGGGCGCTGAGGGCACGGCCCGATCCAGAGAACACCCGACATTCTCAAGGTCATCGCGTCGCTTGCATACAGCATTGCCTCTCTCGGCAGTCAGTCTGCGCCACTCGAAGAGCTGTTTGAGTTGAACCCGCAAATGGCTGAGCGGTCTCGAGAGTCGTAGCTATAACCGCCACCACTTTTAGCCGATGGCGAGACCCCATGCTTTCCCTCGTCTCAACGCCGGAATTTATTGACGCCCATCACATGTTGAAAATGATCTACGCATCTGCGGGCTAGACGTCTTACGCTGCTTGCTCGCGACTTGATACCCTTCTAGTAACAACTTCCGGCAAATCAGACACGACGACAGCCAACAGCCAACATGCCCGGAGCGCCATCATCCGCTACCGGATTCATGATCTTTTTCAGAATCAGGCTGCAGAGCTGTTCGTCCAGAGCCTGCTTGGTCACGCTCCCAAGCTGGCGATATGATGGGAGCGGATCTTTCCCAAAGAACGAAAGCAAGCAGGGACAGCCATAAGCATCAATCACACCCGTGTGAATTATGAAGTCGAGAAATGCTTATACAGTAACAAGTCTTTCTCGCCATGGACACCGTCACGATTTTGCGTCTTGTATACGCTTATCACTACAGAGTGTATCTAAAGCCCTTGTTGTCCAACTCGGTCTGATCCTGCATACCTTGCTCGATAGCCAATCTCTCTTCTTCTGCAGTCATGCCACCAGCCTCGCGATCGCGTTTCTTATTTGCCGTGAACATGTATACATACAGAACGACAACCATGCCCAGCTTGACCACATATCCAACCAGCATGGCAATGTAAGCACTGTGGTAGCCAGGCTTCTCGCTGTCTCTGAAAGTTTGAGGACCTGTTTTAATGATCAGTCAGCCATTGTACACTCCTCCAGTAAAGAGCACAACTTACCGATGATGTTACCCACACAATATCCCACAAAAAGAATCGTGCCCGTGACCTGCTTCTTCGTATACCCCGCCACATTACTACTCACCATCGTTAAACTCATACTGAACCCTAGGCCTTGGAAATAGCACAACCACAATGCAACTAATCTGCCCCATTTGTTGCTTGCGGGTAGACCGACCAGCATAGCAGCTCCGAGGATGCAGATCAAGTTTGCAGCAATCATGACGATGCAGCGGGTGTTTGGGAAGTGAGAGCAGATGATTCCGCCACCAAGGAGAGCAGCGAATTGAATGAACCCGCTTGGAATCTGGAGGTACTGTGTGCCTAGTGTGTCGAAGCCAAAGGAGCCAAGGATGATGGACGTGAACTGTGTTGTGGAAAAAGTCAGCGCTCCCAATTTTTTGTGTGGAAAGCCGAGGAGGGGCGGTAGGAAAAGACACTTACACTGGTAAGAGCAGAATTGGGCACCTGTGCACCGACAGCCATGACAAACAAGATCCATGTCTTTGGGTCCCGCAGTGCCTGCATCAACTGATATTTCTTGAAGTGTGTGTTCTTGACGCCTTGTCTATTGCTGGCCACTCGCTCCACAGCGATATATCTTTCTCTTTCGGTCAAGAACTTTGCGGTAGAAGGTAGATCAGGCAAGAAGAGAAGAACCACAACACCCCAAACAATGCTGACACTGCCAAAGATGATGAACACATACATCCAGCGGTCCAGAGCGCCGGTGGTAATGTGGCCGATTGCGTAACCCAAGAGTCCGCCAACCATTGTTGCAATGCCGTTGGTGCAATAGTATGCTTCGAGGCGGAGGGGTTGTTCGGCGGCGGTCCACCACATACCTTGGTAGGGCATTAGCTTGCACCAAAGGAGAACAGAATCAGAGTCTTCTTACCCATGATGAGGATAAAACCGGGATTGACAACAGCTTCGAAGGTACCGAGCAGGAAGCGATTGGTGGCCACGCCGGCAAAGTTTGTGCATGCCGGTGTGGTTATGAGAATGACACCCCAGACTACAAACGTATCAGCAATCGTTAACTACTGCCCGTACAGCCTCCCGTATGCAAGGGTCTTGAATAAGTATAGCTATAGAAATAAGTACAGCTATAGAGATGCACAATATTCTCAAGAACCGGTCGTGTCCAAAGAGAGTCTAGCAAACAACGCATCTCAGTGGATACGATTCGATTCTCGAGAACATTGTGCGTCTTTATAGCGAGCATCGTGCTCGATGACTTCGGTGGAGAGAGAGCAGTATAGGAGACAAAGAAACACAAGCTTCAGCACAAGGGAGGAGGTGACCACTCACTTATAGTAGTTGTTCCCAGAAATTTTGCAATGGGCAACCTCTGCAACAAGTATCCGCCAGGTAGCTGCGCCCAAAGGTACCCAAAATAGAATATAGATCCGAGCCAGGAGTAGTCTTGTTTACGTAGATTCGTGCCCTTTTGGAAACCATACGCTGTGGCGAAGTTTAAGGAGTTTTTGTCGAGATATTGAAGGAGGTACACCATGAAGAGGATGGGAACGATACGCATATCGATCTTCCGTAGTACTCTTTTGGCCTCGGCCGGGTCAATTGGCGAGCCTTCATGGCTTTTGTAGGCTTCGTAGCTGGCATCTAGGTCGGCGGTCGTCGCTGGAGATATCCTTTCTTCGGCGTAGGGGTCGGGCTGAGCTTTCCTGTCGAGGTCGGACATCGTCACGAGATTTACTCGGGGAGGTTGGCGGAGGATGAAATAGACACACGAAAGACACAAGGTTTTCTCAGAAGGACTTACATCTGGTTTCTTAAGCAAAAATCTCATGCATCGGTACTTACAAGTTACCCGGCATATCGAGTTGAATAGCGGGTTTGCTGTACTTGGCCATGCTCAACAACGTGGCTGTAACAAGCAATTGATGAGCTTGACACAGGGTGCTTGAGTCGCAGAAGACTCTTATTGGTTGTCCTGTACTTCTGAGGATGATTTTGGAGGAGGATTGACTGATCACGACATCGAGGGGTAGATGACGCGACGTTGGCAACACCAGAACATCCACAACGTAAACCGCCCTTCACTATATTGTCCAACCACTGTGGCAATGAGATACCACTCGTGAAGATATCCAAGTTTGATATCTAGAGTCTGAACTCGATTGCTTTCGTGTGTAGCACTCAAGTCTGAAGACCAAGTAAGACACGTGATTGATGGAGGTTGTTGGTATGTTGGAACAGAACTGGTGAGGAAATCGGTTATGAGCCCCAACTCTATCGAATTTTGATTATGACGAGCGCAAATACAACCAGACGATAGTTCGGGATAGCTGATATGGAGAGCACAGCCGGACTGGTCATATGCTGTCCGCGAGGAGCTGGAGAGTTTATTCTGTCTGATAAATTGTTGTCGATCGTACAACCCTGATCTTCGGACCAACATTCCGCCGAACAGCGAGCAAGGAAGATCAAGCTGTAAGCTCTACACTACCCTCTGGAACACCCGCTGAGCTCTTGAGACGCCTAGCAAAGAACTGCATGATAGGATACATCTCGTCGCGACTCCTAGGCATGGTGTCTCCAGATCTTTTGTAGCGGTTGAGCTGAACAGACTCGAATACTGCCTTGAGCTTGGCTTCAACAGAGGAATTGACCCAAGGGCTGTCGTTGCCAGAGCAGACCAAGATGGGGGTTTTGCGCTTCGGGGAGAGAGAAGCAGGAGTCTCATTGGGCAAGGGGCCCCCGACACTGATGATTCCGCCTAGCTCTTGCTCCATACTTACTGAGAGGCGCGTCAAGATTGTCCGTATATCGTGATTTGTGAGACGTATAACCTACCTGCGGTACTGAGAGCTACCATACCACCTTGACCCAAGCCAAAAATCATCAATTCGCGGGCCTGGTAGCCACATTTCTTGATCAAGGTATCTTCAATGACTTCCTTGATAAGTCGTGGAACAACTTTCTTGAAGCCACCGTCAGGATCAATAGTCCCGACTGTGTTGTCAAAGATAACATCGTCGCCCCAGTGAAATGACGAAGCTTCGAAGGGAAGTGGTTCGGGAGCTTTGATGGAGATGCATGCCGTCTCAGGAAGATTCATCTGAGTGCCAAGCTGAGCAAAGGGAAGGTGAGCATCACCCAAGCCATGGAGCAGTATGAGGACGTTGGTCGGTCGTTGCGAGCTCGGAGCTGAGTGGTGGGTTAGTCGAGAACATATGATGTCGACGTGGTCCGTGGCGCAGGCAAGATGAAGCGGTGAATGGACGTTTCGGCGAAGTGGATATGAACATCATGCCTGAGGGCAGAGAATGAGAACTTACGAGGCGACACCGTCAAAGTCCAAGATGATGGGAAGTCGGAAGTCTTGGGTAGATTCTTGCTGGTCGACATGTTGATCATGCACGATACTTCCTCGCTTGTCCACGTTGTTTGTTGATAACGGGCTTTCACTTTTCCTCCTTTGTCAGCCCGTCGCTTGTGTTTCTCAAATCTGCTGGTGTGGCTGATGGTGGAGCTGTGGCGGTGCTCGAGACTCCACAGAACATGCTTGGCCAAGTGTCCGACGATGCTTAGCCGGCTTGGACAAGGCTTATGCTGCCGTTCACTCCGACGATCGACCTGCTGCATATGGGAAATGAATCGAACTACACGCAGATACGTAGGTGAGTGACGCTGTTTGACGCTCTGCCGCATATGGTTTCCTGTTTCCTCCTTCCAGGGGCAGCTCTTCAGATTGGTCAAGGTATTCATAGTAGCGACTAAGCCCCGCTTCGTCATTGGCTTTGGGTCGTTAGGATCTAGACTATGCGTTTCAGCGACGAGATCCAGGGACCGCCGCGTCATCATGTAACCAAAGATGGCAAAGTGAGGCCACATCATGGAAGCTCGTATTAGCTCAGAGAAGCTGTGAGCGAATGGGTGGGGCAGCTGCGGACGGTGGCTTCCACCACTGCTGAGCGACACGTACGTATAAAGCTCTACAACAACCCCTCTCTCATCTTCCTTTCTTCTCATCAACACAAGCTTCATTGCACCACTTAACAACTTCTCAAACCAAATCTTTTCACATCACATCAATCAACATGTTCGGCTGGGGTGAGGACAACTCAGAAGCTATCATCTTGCATCAGCCAAACTAACAGCTTCCAGGTGAATCATCTGACGCCTACAACCAGGCCTACAACGACGACCACGAGGGCAAGCTCTCCCACGAGATCCTCGCTGGTGGTGCCTCATTCGCTGCCATGCACGCCTTCGAAGAGAGACAGCGCAAGGAGGGCAAGCCTGTCAACCACGAGTTCGCCAAGGAGCTCCTCGCCTCGTTCGCCGGCGCTGAAGTCGACAAGCTCTGCGAGACCAAGGGTCTTGACTACGTTGACAGAGAGAAGGCCAAGCACCAGGCCAAGAAGAACGCTGAGGCTCTCTACGACGACCAGGTATGTACAATCTAAGCCTGCTCCAATAGCGCACAAGCTGACATCACGACAGTACGGCCAGTACGACCAGTACGACCCCAACCAGCAGGGTCCTCCTCAGCACCTCCAGCAGCAGTTCGGTGGTTACGACAACTACTAAACAACTCAACCTGGTCTCTTGAAGAGCTCAGGCACGAATGCATGATGATCAAAGCATGAATACCAATGGTTGCAACTAAGCAAGCCAAATGAAAACAGTCATATCTCTTCACCACTGCTCTCTTCCCTGTGACTTGTGTAAACAGATACCATCAACATTCAATGCATGTGAAGACGGTGAGATATGGATGGAGAGCTTCCAAGACTTGGCCAATGGCAGAGCTGATCTGCGTCACGATTTCGTCAGCGGGGCTGTGTTCCCCAGAAAGCTTGGCGAGAGATTGTTTTCAAGGTTCCTCATCAATCAAGACCTTGGCGAATGGCAGAGATAAGTACCTAAAAATCAACACGGTCCGGTGCCACAAGGAGATGACATTGATATGAAGCCGTGAGGTGTACACGAGCAACTATGAAGTTTGCCAAGTAAGACCGGTCAACAAGTGCTCAATCCTGCCGACTCGGACTGACGAATGCATAGAGAATTGGAGGCTGACTTGGTACCTGAATGGCGGGCTAAATATCTCGATTACAAGGTTCGCGCTTCCACACAGTCCGCGGACACCAACATGAGCATTCACGTTGACACTCGAGCAGCAAGGAAAGAAGAAGCTCAAGGCCGTTGCGCGCGCCCTGCAAAAAGTCGAGCGTACCAGTCCGCCTGATGGCCGTCGCGATTCTTCGCCGCTCGCGACTTTTGGAAAAGCCCCCTTCTACGCCTTCCTGAACCGAACCGCGACTAAGCACACTGGAAGAAGAGCCAGCAGTGGAGACCTGGGCGCGGTACCCCGTGCCTCAGAGGACGACCAACATGAATCAACGAGCGCTGCGGTGCCTATCCCAGGCGCAGAAGACGCAGAAAGCACGCCTCTCCAGATCCACGGCGACGGGAGACACATGACACGCTATGGGAGTATCATTGGCTCTCCGCCGAATATCGCGACTCCTACCAAGGCTCCACGCGCGAGCGAAGACTCCGGCAGGTCATTGAGACTGCCCGGTCCTGCTTTGGGCACGCCAGCTCGTCGCAGCGCCATGCGTCAAGAGTCTTCCGGTAGCGCATATCAAGTCGGTGAAACCACACCGAAACATCCCAGCTTCGCTCTTCCCTCTAGGTACAGGAGTGTCTTTCAGCCGAAGCGAGTCAATTCCATGCCCGGCGTTGACGATGCTCAACCTACCCGACCGCCCACAAGGAGAATGTTCAGCGGCCTCCGTGGCAGCGACCCTTCCTCGGACGATATTGCGCTCGAAGCATACCGGGAAATCGATGTCCGTCAGAGTCAGTTCTTTCTATTCCTGGACAAAGAGATGGGCAAGATCGAGGACTTTTACAAGTCGAAGGAAGACGAAGCCACAGAAAGACTCAAGGTCCTGCGAGAGCAGCTTCACGTCATGCGCGATCAGCGTATGGAGGAAATCCTCTACGCAACCTCTCGGACTAAGCGCCCAACGCACAACACCGATCTCCTGTCTAACGGCCCCCTCTCCAGAAACAGTACTCCTGCGGGAGAGGAGTCAGAACTCATCGCAAAGAATGGCCACATGAAGAACGGCTGGGCCAAGGCTATCAACGGTATCCCTGGTCGAAAGAGGATCCCACAGTCAGGAAAGACTTTCGAAGCAATGCGGCAGTTGGGCACGCCTAGTGGACCTCGTGCAATGGACGACAGCAGAGACTATACTCGCAAAAGCGGCCATCCGGAGGTTCCTTATAGAACTGCTAAGCGCAAGCTGAAGATCGCTCTGGCAGAATACTACAGAGGCTTGGAGTTGCTCAAGTCATACGCCTTGCTGAACAGGACAGCCTTCCGCAAGATCAACAAGAAATTCGACAAGACTGTCAACGCCCGGCCGTCAGGTCGATACATGGCCGAGAAGGTCAACGATGCCTACTTCGTCACCAGCTCGATCGTGGACGGCCACATCCAAGCTGTAGAAGACATGTATGCTCGCTACTTCGAACGTGGTAATCACAAGATCGCAGTTGGCAAGCTGCGTGCCAAAGTCGCAAGAACGGGTGACTACACTGGCAGTGTGTTCCGCAACGGAGTGCTTCTGGCTACGGGCACCGTCTTTGGTATTGAAGGTCTCGTCTATGGGACTGAGCTACTGTGGAGTTCAGATCCTGCCATCGCTTCTCACACAGCTTTCCTGCTACAGGTGTGTGGTAGACTATATCATCATCTACTCGACTTGTTGCTGATATGACATACAGATCTATGGCGGTTACTTCCTGATGTGGTTTCTCGCACTGCTCTTCTGTGGTGCCTGCAGAGTATGGTCCAGGTCCAAAGTCAATTACTCGTTCATCTTCGAATTCGATACAAGACATCATGTGGACTGGCGCCAACTTGCAGAAGTACGTCCTTCTAATATCATATGTAGACTCTGCTGACCGCTTCACAGATACCCGCTTCACTTGGCTTCTTTCTCGGACTGATCATGTGGCTCAACTTCAACCGCTTTACTGACGACAATTTCTACACCTGGTGGCCAGTGGCTCTCGTCTGTGTCTCGGGTGTCATTCTTTTCAATCCTTTCCCTATCTTCTACCACCGCAGTCGTCTATGGTTCGCCTATTCGAACGTAGGTCGCATCTCTTAGAGTTTGGTTGCTTTGGCTGATACATTCAGTGGCGTCTATTGCTTGCTGGCTTCTTTCCTGTTGAGTTCAGAGACTTCTTTCTGGGCGATATGTTTTGCTCATTGACATATGCTCTTGGTGTAAGTTACTTTCGAGCAACAAAGCAACAAGACATGACCAGAAGCTAACTTCCAGCAAGAATATTGAGCTGTTCTTCTGCCTCTACGCCAAGGATTGGAACAACCCTACGCAGTGTAATTCTTCGCATTCTAGGCTCCTTGGATTCTTCACCGCTCTGCCCGGTATCTGGCGTGCTCTTCAATGTCTTCGCAGATATGCCGATACGAGGAGTCTCTTCCCTCACATGGCTAACTTTGGAAAATACATGTGCACCATCCTCTACTACATGAGCTTGAGTCTGTGGCGCCACAACAAGAGCCAAGAGTTACGGATACTGTTCATCTTTTGGGCAACCATCAATGGCGTCTACTGCAGCGTCTGGGATATTGTCATGGACTGGAGTTTGATGGACCCGTACGCAAAGCATCCGTTCTTGCGGAACACACTCGGCTTCAAATATGCTTGGTGGTACTACGGTGCGATCTTTATTGATCCCATACTCCGCTTCAACTGGATATTCTACGCTATATACGGGCATAATGTCCAGCACTCGACAAAAGTCGCATTCCTGGTAGCCTTATCCGAGGTCGTCCGAAGAGGTGTATGGCAGCTGTTCAGAGTGGAGAATGAACATTGCACAAAGTATGTTGCGCGAGAAGATGGAGACGACGAATTGTATGCTAACACGTTCGCAGCGTCAGCCGTTATCGCGCATCACGAGATGTGCCTCTTCCGTACGAGATTAGCACAACAAAATCAGAAGCAGAACCAACAGAAGAGGTGGAAGGCAGACACTCAGACGACGTCGAAGCACAACGACCTCCCGACATTACACTTACGCCTTCGACAGCGACTGGAGTGGACCCAGCACGTAAGGGGTCCAACACTGATCTGTCATCAGGCTCGATCCGCCAACGCAGAAAAGGGGGGTCTCACGAAGCATCGCCACTGGTAAGAGCAATCACCAGAGTTGGCACATTGTTACGTGCATCACACGCTCAAGACTTTGAACGTCGCAGAAAGTCAGAGATACCTCATACGCTTGAAGGCGATGACGATGACGACGATGACAGTGACGAGGATCATGGTGCTACGGTTGAGGCAGACGAGAGGGACGGCAGCTATCACCGTTCACAAAGCAATTCGAACCGTGACAGCGAAGGTAATGGCAAGACTCCCAAGCAGAAGGGATCTGACGAAGATGATGACGATGAGGACGTTGTTGAATCAGGATCAGGGTCAGGCGGCGAAGGAGCAAGCAGCGTGTCAGAGGAGCAGGGAATTGCGGCGGCAAGGGTACTACGCAATGGAGGCAAGCGACCTGAGTAGTAACGCGGTAGAGAGAATGGTGGCACGAGTCGCGATGCCATGAAATAGAGCGGCCCTACAGTCTTGTTTGTCATGTTTCAGATGGTGAAACGTGTCGGAGAGTTGATGTGTCAAGGTTTCGAGTCCGTGCGGCGTCTCAGGGTGGCACCGGGCGGACAGGAACAGGGTAGGCGCGGTGCGGGGAATTGTTACGAGGCAGCTGAGGAATGTCTAGCAGGTGGATTCAGGGGCTCGCGCGTCTATCGGCATTTACGGCCATGTCTGCGTGGCCCGTGACTGTGCTTGTGTATCTGAGGAAGATGGCTTTTTGAAAGACGCGCTCCCTCCTGAACCTCAATCAACTCCAGGCTGCGCCAACAGAAAGAGCCGCAGACATGGGCTTCTTCAAGCATCTCCGTGCCAAATCTCACAACAAGCACGAAAGCAGCAACAACAGTCCAAAGCGATCTTCTCCCCTTGCTATCCGCCCCGGACGTGACTTTGCTGCCAAGCTCCCCAATGACATTCTTACAAAGATCATGGTGCAGGTCGCGCCGCATACCCAGGACACGACATACGAGCCTAGTGAAAGGTCAACCGTCGGCGAGGGGTGTATGCTGTGTGACTTGAGAGATTTGGCCAAGGCAGGCCAAGTCTGTCGCCGCTGGTATAACGCCGCTGCCACTGTCTTGTAAGTCGTCTTTGCAGCAGCACATGCCAGAGCTGACCCCTGCCTAGGTACAGTAGCGTTCGTATCGATGCCGTCCACTACTGCGAGCTCGAGGAGATACTCGCCGAGAAAAGACAGAAAAAGACATTCCTGAAAGCTCCCATCGAGTCTGGCGACGTTCCCACCATCAGACTGGCTCTCTTCAGCCGCACCGTCCGAGAAAACCCCAACCTGGGACATGGCGTGACCATGCTCAAGCTACCCTACATGACACGAGAAACAGCAAAGGCCGACCTTGCCCGTACCATATCAGTTCTACCCAACTTGAAGTACGTCGATCTGCCAGACGGCGCTTTCAATGGCGATCCCAACTGCATGCCGCTGGTCCACGAGCTACAAGCACGCTGTCCAGATGTCCGCAAAATGAGCTACAGGCAAGGCTCAGAAGGCTCGTTCGAACAACTCGCTCGTCGCAACTGGCAATCGCTGGAAATCATCGAGATCTCAGGCATTCACGTTGAGCCCAGCACTCTGCGTATTGTCCTCGGCTCCCTACCGGCTCTGCGCGAACTCACCATGACCGACCTCCCGTGGCTGGACGACACCATCTTCTACCAATCCCCCATGCTTCCAGACTTCCCCGCTCTACACACGCTGGCCTTGGAAAACACACCCAGAATCACCGCCGAGGGCATGGGCATCTACTTCGAGAAACCCCTCAACCGCAACACGCTCTACGATCTCTCGCTGAACGGCACCGGTATCGACCCCGTCCATCTACACCAATTCCTGTTCGACGCTTCCTCTCTGCACTCCCTATCAATCATCGAAACCGTCTCCAATTCTCTCGCGCTCTCACTCAACGACCTGCCACCTCTCGAGTCCATCTCGCTCAAAATTCTCCACTTCGAACTTACCGACTCAGAAGATGCCCATGGCCTACAAAAACCCGCTGCTTCATACTATGCATATCTAGCTCAGTCACTACATGCCAATGGTCTGCCAGCTCTTTCGCAGCTCTATGTCCGCGATCCCGACTTTGCTGAGATCATGCTCCTACCTGCACCTCCCACGCCTTTCATGGACGGCGGCGGCAATCAACGCCAAAGTGTCGTTGGAGCCATGAACCCTCCTCGTGGCTTACATCAGCCCCTTGAAGTTTTTTCCAAGGGTCTGGACGAGGTCGAATGGGCCTTCACAGCCTACCAACCACCTCCTCCGTCGCATGGTCGTAACGGATCAGGAAGTACTGGACGCCCGCAAAGCGCATATGGTGCTGCTCGTGGTCTTGGTCCTCAATGGGCACAAGGTGGATTCGGTGGCGATGCGCGCAAGAGCGTCATTGTTGGAAACGGCTATGGCGGCTTCCTAGCACTGCCGCAAGAAGAATCACGACCACGATCATCAGCCGGCCACGAGTCTCGTAGCTGGGGCAGTAGCAGTCCTGGACATGGAGGCGGTGCGCTCGCCGCTCTTGCTACCATGGGCACTAGTGTTGGCAGCAGCGCTGGTGGTATCGGAAGCCGTGGCAGTTGGCTCAAGCCTCCGCCGAAGATTCCCGGTGCCGAAGGTGGTGGCCACAAGCGTGCTGGCAGTCGACAAGATCTGTGGCGATGAAAAAAGTTTGCCAGCATTCTCCATGCCTGACTGAAACTCTGTACTTGTCGCTCGGATGACAAGTTGGAAAGATTTCCCCCCTTTTGGTCACCAGAATATGCCCTATGCTGGCATTGTTGTTGTTCTTTGCGCTAATGTCTAAAGGAGTCAGGGCGTCCTTTTCTCGGGTTGAGGATTTTCCACACTGAGCATCGTTTCATCTCTTACTTGCCCTTTTTTCTCATGTTTCTTGGAAAACACATCATGTGATGGGGTTTTTCTTTTTTTTTTTCTCTTTTGGAATATACCCCCCCCCCCCACTTCCTCTTACAAAGCTAGCTTTTGAGCTGCCCAAGTTTGCAAAAAAACTTAGTGCTATCATCATTATCATAACAACCCCATTTTCCAAAGACCTCTACTCGTCTTCATATCCATTTGGCACAAGTGTGAGGGGGGCGGAAAGCGGAAACCAAAGCAGAATCCACGCCCAGAACAAAACTCAGTTGTATGAAAATTGATGTATCATTGGTATTTCGAGAATAACACGACACACCACTGGGAACTCTTCCCCCTTAGGTCGCGCGTAATGGACCTTTTTCGACCGTTTGTTTTATGAACCCCGTAACACTCTTCAACGCCATGTTCAGCCTCTTCTCTGTACCTAATCATGCTTTGATCGCTTGCTGTAGAGCTTCACCTTGTCAGTGTTCAGGTTTATCCTTGCCGGCTCCCATGATAGGCAGAGTAGTCATTCACCACCGAGTCTGAAGCTCAAGACCTCGGCTGCAAACACATCATCCCTGTCCTGTGGTCCCAACTCGTTTTTCTTGCCGACTTTCCTTGTGAGCTCTTGCAGAGTGCTTTGTAACTGCTTGACCAATGCTCGCAACTCGGTCCTCTGTTGCCAGAGCACATCTTCGTCAGGAACATCGATCTGAACACTACTGAGAATGTGGCTGAATATTTCATCGATGAGGTTGCGTAGCTTGCTGTGGCGAGAACGAAGGAACAAGCGTGAGCGAATGGTGTCCAGCATTTTGTTGTGCTCGTCTCGCAGGTGAGAGATGCCGAATGTGACTCGTTGGCCAAACGTTCCCTGCTCGTCTTCGAGAGCAAGATCTGCTTCCACACTGTCAAGAAGACATTGGAATCGCTTCCATGGACCAGCAACGCCAATGTCGAGGAGATAGGATGAAAGTCCAGAAACACAACTCCAGGCATTGTGGGCAAAAGCTTGTGATGCAGATGAACTATCCTCCTGTTGAGCAGTATTGCGAAGGAGAGTGACAAAATGTAACATCCTAAGCACTCCCAGCAAAGCACGAAAGCAATCGTCGTACTTTGCCATTGCGGTGTCTGACAAAACCGCATCAAGAGGTGTCGCAGCCTCATATCGCAGGCGCAGAAAGTCAAGAGCATGGATACTGTTAACATCCATGCACTTTTCGATCTCTTTGTCACAGAGTTCACGGATAGCGAACGAGAGACTGCCTGGTATGTCTTTAGACCCATAAGACTCAGATAGCACGCCCATCAAACCGAGTCGCAGTTCTGAAGATAAGGGTGGCCATTGCTTGGAGCGATTATCCAGACGTAATCCGCTACCTTCGGAATCGGACGTGAATAATGCTCGTGTGAGATGTTGGACGAAGAGACCGTTGCCTAGGAGGTGAAAAGAGTGATTCAGGGTGAGATTGTCACGAAGAGAGAATTGGCGGAAGAGCAGGCGTAAAAGTGTGCCATTCAATAGTCGATTCTGTACGTGGAGGTAGGGTCGAAGATGATGTAGTGTGGTCTTCGTGGTATGCCGTAGGTCGAGGTATGACATTTCTCGAGTTTCGTCAGCTTCAAGGATGCTCGTGACCAGAAGTCGAATGTGAGATGTATCGGTCGGCTTTGCAGGAGGTTCCAAGAATTGACTTCCAACGTCCTCGAAATAAGTCTGTTGACCTTGATCGAGACTCCATGGTAATTGCTCTGATGTGAGATGATATGGCTGCGACCTGACCTCGGGATCACGCGGCTTTGGCGCACCACTACTATACATGGCTATGGCGACAAGTAGATCCCGCTGATACTTATTCGCCTTTTCAACGACCCGGTCGATGCTCATACTTGTAGACGCGGAGTCCAGGTTCAAACTTTCAACTCCCCACGAAGCAGGAGATAGAAAAGGATGATCTGATGTGGAGTCTCTCAGCAGGGCGATTCCAGTCATGATTTCTGTGATCAAATCACGATCCTCAACCAAAATATGTGCACTACGCTCCAGGATATCATCTTGGGAAGGCAGAGCAAAGCCGTGATGTGTAAGACCAGTCTTCTGACATATGACTCGAGACCACGGCTGAGAGACTTGATTCAGTACCTCAGTGTAGAGGGATCGGAAAGGAGAACAAGCATGGGCGAATCGATCGATAGTCTCATGACAAACAGACAAGAAAGCCGTATCGGTAGTCTCATGAGCGGTGGCGGCAACAATGTCTCTCAATTCGAACAGCAAAGTAGCGGGTACTTGGAAGCAAGCTAGCAGTCGCAGAAAAGATGTGGCAGTCAAAAGGCGCTCAGACAGATTTTGTTCCATGGCTTCGAGCATAGCTTGTATCGTGGTTGCAAGAGCAACACGGGCAGCCAAGGGATGTTTATTGGCATACGAAGTGTGGACAAAGTGTCTGAGATGGACGAAAGCACAGCCAGTAGCCATCAGTCGGTGGACCAGGCTGTCAAAAGCAGTGCTGCTCAACCCTGATAAAGTCACATTGTCGAGAGTGGGCACGAATGTGTTTTCTTTTTCCTTCCATTGGTACAAGGCAGAGGATCTTCCCTGACCTAGGAGAGCCAGACATTTCAGGGCAAAGGCGGATTGCAAGACATTGGTGTCGTCGGGCTGGAGAGCATCGAAAGCACAGGAAGCAGCGTCGGAGATGTACGAGATGGGCGACTCAGTGCAGCATTCATGGGCAAAGGCTTCCCATGTGCGTAGGGAAGGTTGCTTGTTGGGTGTAGCGAGGTCGAGCTTCCACAAATCGTCCAGTTCGCTGGTGACAACAGGACTCGTGTCGGTGTCGGTGGGCTTGGGAGCAGGCTCATCTAGCGTGTCGAGCTTGTCGAGTTTGCCAAATTGGAAGTCATGAATGTCTGGAAGCTGCAGGGCAGCATCAAAGTGGTCGTCTATCAAGGGCAATTCTGTGGCTCGATGAGTATTAATTGGTCTCGCAGGCAGCGCGTCCAACTCACCAAAACGCGTGTCGGTGAACAAGGTCTGACCTGGCGTGTCAGACAGACTCGAGGCCGATGCACGCCAGAAGTCGGGCACGTCGAACGGGCCATGGTCGCCGTCCATGCCATGAGTTGGTGATGGTCGTCGTTGTCGCAATTCTGCCATCTTGACGTCGTTTCGGCACAAGTTGACGCGACTTCCGACGCGCCTGCCACGACGACTCAAGCATTCAATCAGGCACGCACACAACCTCATCTATCTCTACACAAGCATCATCAGAGCACATATGTAAAACCTCGCGTCGACATTGCTACTCTACTGAACAATTTCCATAACGAGACATCATCCTCCTGCTCTCGTCGTCTATCAACCTCCATGTCATAATCCGTATAGCATTCCGACCCTCAAACCTTTGCTTGATTACTCGTACCTTACGCCCATTTTCCAAGCACACTCATCAGCACCAATCCGGCAACCAGACTAACCGCCGCTGGAACCACATGTCTGATCGGCGCTCTGCTCAATTCTCCATGCATCCAATCATGTGCCAGCATCTCCACCAATCCTACATAGAGTAGGATACCAGCGCTCAATGCATCCAGTGTACCAATCGCGATGATGGTCGATGGATCATTGCCATTGAACTGGTTCAGCACCCCAATCCCAATCGCCATGCCGACTGGTGTCACAACAGCGAACGCTCCCGCCATGATAACTTTCTCCACCATTCTGATTTGGAGATCACTGATACGGGATCCAAGTGCGAGGCCTTCAAACATCTGATGGAAAACGATCACGATAAAGAGAGTGATGAACCCAGAGTCACCAGCGACCACAAGTGTAAGACCAATCACTACCTTTCGTCAGCAACTGATTGTGGGCGTGGACCGAAGACAACTTACACAGGGAGTGGAAGATAATTCCTGCTTCCATAATGTTGACCTTGAGCTTTTGGAGAGCAGGTGACTGCTCCTGAGCATCTCCAGAATGGATGAGATGATGGCCAACAGACGCTGCATTGGTCTCGGCTCCCTTTGAGTCATGACTTTGCTCGGGTGTCGATGATGCAGGAACGCTATGTTTCGACAGTCGCCAAAGGAAGATTCTGGCTCCAACGTACTCAGGAACGAAAGATATGACAATACCAGCCATAACAATTGCCGCAGTTGTGGCTTCATACTTAAGTCCACCCAAGCAGTGGTTGGCGAACATGAGTTCAGCGTGTGTGAAGAGCTGCAACTTGTCAGAATCCGAGTTGATCGTGCGCAACTTGATAACTTACATGCACAAGTGCAGTCGAGATGATGACACCGGTACCGAATTGCTTGACCACGGACATGACAATACTACCATTCTTGTATCTGCCGAGCGAGAGGAATATCGGCCCGAACACTCCAATCGATGCCGTGGCGAGAATGGCGAACACAAGACCAATTCGCAAGGGAATGTTGTAGTCCCTATCAACGGCTTCACACGTGCCCTCGACTGTGTTCCCGTTGGCGTCAACGCAATGCCTGATCGATTTCAGTTCGGAGACATCAGCAGAATTTGTATGGAACTTACTCAACACCCGCGTGGAAATGACAGCTGACTCCATCGGCCGAGACTCCACCAGCAGGCTCTTCTCCATCCGCCGTTTGTGCTTGTGCAAGAACTTCACCGCCCGCAGGAGACATACAAAAGCTGTTGTTGTCAGACATGGTTCTACATGGTGCTGGACTTGGCTTACAGTTGGACTCCATGCGCATGACAACCTGTGTATTGAGATGGCAGTTCTCCTGTTGCCGTCGCGGGGATCTTCATGAGATATTCTGTGGCTGAAGGACCCATGCAGAAGTAACCACTTTCTCCGTGCATGTGGCAACCACTGAGGGCTGTGACCTTGGGAGTCTCGGCAGCACTGGTAGCTGCGGCTGAGGTCACAATTGGAGAAATCGCGCCGCTCGAATGCGCATCGTCGTGGGAAGCACCCTCCGCAACAACTTCGACCTCTTCGCCTTTGGGATCGAAACAGAATCTACAATTGTCAAATAGCGGCGAGCAAGAGGATATTCGGTAATACATACAAGTCAGCTCCGTGAGCATGGCAACCAGTGTACTCTGATGGGAGCTCTCCAGTGGCCGTCGCAGTCGTCAAGACTTCGTACTCCGCGCCTCCTGCAAAACAGAACTGAGCCTCATCATGCATGTGGCACCCAGTGATGGCGGTGGGAGCCGTCAACGAGGCTGCTTGAGTAGTACTGGGGGCCACTGTTGTTGATGGCGCTGCTGTCACCGTTTCTGTCGGGGTCAGAGTTCTGAAAGGAACCGTGGTGCCGTCTCGTAAGCAGTTCCTGATGTGTGATCAGCTAATGTCGAGGACATGGACCTGGAGTACTTACACTACACCACTCTGAGTGGCGCATGCTGTGAGAGAAACCGTGCTCAATGACTGCGCTTGCACGAAAGCAGCTCCGACTGGGAGCAGAAACAGAGAAGCACGCATCTTGAACCAATGTGTAAGTCTTGCAGGATTGCTGACAGGACGCTATCTTCGCGCGATGAACTATGCTTCTTTATATTCAGCGCATCCTCATGGACACTCATTCACCGTACGGCTGAATTTTCGCTCTCTGCAGGCAAGACAATGCTCCACTAGTCCTCACAAACTTGGCAGAGAGGTGCGATAACCAGGACTTCTTGCCGACTTTGGAGGCAACCAAGACCTACAAAGCATACCAAGAGCCTTGGGAACGCCATCCCGAGCGGACTGAGCAATGAAATTGCTACGAAACCATACTTACACTGCCTCGTTGAGAAGCAAAGTATTGCTTGGCTACCTTGATGGCCAGTGCCAAGGCATATTTTCTAGCGACCTCGACCGGGGTGGAGACTCCACCGACACCGCTTCTATCGTCTGTCGTACCTGTGTACTTGGCGTGCAGGCATCTCTCGAATCTTCGTGAAGCCACAATGTAATGGTACAGCTCGATCGAGACATTTCTCTACCAACGACGGAAAAGACCATCTTTCTTCCCTGAACTGACCCGCAATATTGACCACTCGGGTGTTTCTGGGCACTTGGGATTCGGGTAAAGTATCCCAGAACTGATGTGGTAGGTATGCAGAATCTTCATCAGTGGTTTGCTGTAGCCGATGCTCGCAAGAAGATGTAAGTATATAAGGAGGCAAGTCAATGCAAATACGTTGAAAGAAAAGCACCAAGCATTCAAAGCAGTTCAGCGTCCTCTCCCCTAACGCTTCTAACGCTTCCTTCTTCTTATCTCTTCTCCGCAACATGCGTACCCAATTCCTTCTCAGTGCAGCACTTGCTGCCACCGCTGCTGCTTCTCCAGTCATCAAGAACAGAGAAGTCACTACCGTCACCGTCTCTGGTGCCACAGCGACTACCTACCCCCAGCCAGCCGTCGAGATCCAAGGCTTCCCAATCCATCCCTCGTGCAACAACACCGAGAGAATTCAGCTCGAAAAGGCTCTTGGTGACACCATCAAGATTGCTCAACAAGCTGCCCAACACGTCTACACCCACGGCAACCAATCCGAGATTTACAGCAAGTATTTTGGTCAAGCACCTACTGCTGAAGTAATTGGATGGTATGAGAAGCTTATTTACGGGGACCATGAGGGTGTCCTTTTCCGTTGTGATGACATCGATGGAAACTGCCACCAAGAAGGTACATTTTCCTCTTTTTACCCTTTTATGCGTGCAACAACACTGACATTTACTTTCCTGTAGGTTGGGGTGGCCACTGGCGCGGTGAGAATGCCACTGATGAAACAGTCATCTGTCCTCTTTCTTACACAACGCGCAAACCCTTGGAGGCCATGTGCAGCAATGGCTATACCATCGCCAACAACAAGCTCGCAACATACTTCGCCGCGGACTTGATGCACCGTCTGTACCATACTACAAAGATCGGTGAAGGTGCCGCCGAGCACTACGCAGATACTTACTCCGAGTGCTTGGAGTTGGCGCAGAACAACTCCGCAGAGGCAGTTCGCAACACGCACAGTTTGCAATACTTTGCTCTTGATGTTTACGCTATGGAGGTTGCGCTGCCCGGTGAGGGATGCACGGGGACTCCTGCTGAGGAGCAGGCTGATTCTCATGCTGCTCCTGCCTCGTCTGCCGCAAGCTCTGCTGTTGCTTCTGCATCGTCGTCATCTGCTTCTGCTTCTTCAGCTGCCTTATCTGTTGCCTCGTCGGCAAGTTCTGCTACTGCTAGTAGCACGGCTGCTCAAGCTGCTTCACAGACCGCGTCCAAGACTTCGAGCGCTGCTACTGTAAGTTATCACCCATTCCTACCACAAACCTATCAAACGAGATATTGATCTTCTATCTAAAGGAATGCCACACCCACGCTGGCGGCGAGGTCCACTGCGCAGATCTTGCTCCCGCTGAGACGGCTACCAAGACCACAAGTGCTGGCACTGTAAGTTAATTTTTTAACCGTTCACGAACTTGGGTCTATTGCTAATGACTCCCGTTCTAGGAATGCCATACCCATGCTGACGGAGTTGTTCACTGTGCCTAAGCTTCGGTAGCCGCTTGCTCTCGAGTGGACAGCTATCTGAGAGTCTCTTTTGTGCCTATGAGTGTTGAATATAAGTTTTGCTGGTGTTAGTGATGTTTAATGATAGAGGAGGAAAAAGTCTGAAGTTTACGAATATATGAGGTAGAGGTAGTGGTTGAGATTACAGTTTGTGGCTTCTATACTATAACCATGTCCGTTCCATGCTAGCATGTGTGAATTTAATCAGTACGATGTACGCTATCAGTCAATCACGTGGATGTTATTAGTATTTTCTAGCGACTGGCTGGGTGATCCGGTATGAGCAAGTTTCACAGGTGGCTGACCGTGTGACTGACTTGTAGAAGAAATCTTTTCTTTTGCGCGAAAGGAATGACTAACTTGATGACCTCCGTCTATATATCCTACAGAGCCTCCTCCTTAATCCTGGTTCAAGACCTCGTCGTCGACTGAAGCCTGAGAGATTGCACTTACAATAGCATCACCGTCTTCAACGACCACAAGCACATTCGCGGCTGTGCAACAGAAGCACTCTTGCAATATGACAAGACCACATGCGTCACTGGTGTCACTCCATCCCTTCAACTCTGGCCATCGAAGAAGAAAGACGACCATGTCACTCGGATCCCGCAATACAACACCTTGCTCTCGGCTGGAAAACCTACCGCCGGAATTACGCTACATGATCTACTCACACCTCCTCACCGATCGAAAGGAACAGAGACTATTCCATCCTCTTGCGCACGTATCCAAGCAAATCTCCGCCGACTTTGGCGACACCATCACCCGCCTTCTCGGCAACAAAGCACAACTTACTGTGGAAATCAAGAACAAAACGGTATACTTCGAGCTCGGCTTCCACATTTCCGTGTCTGGAGAAGCTAGGTTCCAAGACGCAGTCACCGGCAGTGATTCAAGATTTGCTTTCCACACGGGATGGAATGTGTTCCGCGGATCTGAGGCTGGGAGACAGATGCTGGCGAGAACAATGAGGGTGATGCTAAGGTGGCCATCCTTGAAAACTACCTTTTGGATCATCTTTGAGGCTGAGACTGCGCCGGATGTGGATGTGGAGTGTAGATGCAGGCTTTCTGTTGATGCGAGAACACGCGTGGCGTCCGAAGATGCGGAGAAGATGCTGGAGAGAGTAGCTAAGGACTGGAGAGGTAATGAAGAGGCGAACTCGGCTGTGTGGACTGATGCGTTCATCAGGGATTTGAGATGGAGGTGGAAGGAGCTGAGGAACAACGTCAGAGAAGCCAAGAGAAGGGAAGCCTACAGGGAAGCTGGGTTGCGTAGAGTTTACAGAGAACTCCATCAGCGGCAGGAGTTGTGTAGATCCAGTGGGCCAGTGGCCCCTTCAAAGACTCTCATGGGACGAGGTCCAACTGAGTCTGATGAACTCCCCAGAAACAGCAGCCTAGAAACAGTTGGCGACTGACTGACTGAAAATTCGTCCTTCTCGCTTCTCGCTGCTTGATCCGATGAATACTTCTTGGCCTCCCAGCTCAGAAGATTCGCTTTCGCCAACGGTCTCTTCTTCCAGAGACAGGCTGCTCAGTTCTTCTCCGGGAGATCTGGATACCAGACCCATGGTCATGGCGGATTGTCCAAACTCCGTGGGCAGACGCCGCGCATAGATCGCCCATCCGGTACGTATCGTAGCTCGTTTGTATAGCTCTTCTCCGAAGAAGCCGCTGGTTGAACCTCCGGGGCCCTGACCGCTGTCTGCGCGGAATGAATCACAAGACGTAACGCAGTGGAGTAGAACGGAAGATGACTCGCGTTGTCGACCCGAGTTCTACTTCTCGGTTGCGATCACTTTCCAGTGAGCCTGGAAGCGAGCTGACTGAGCAAAGCTCTATAGGCAAGCTCAGAGGTGTCACTTGAATCCTCAAAGATGTGGATGTATGAGAAAGACAGGACGAAGGTGTAGCAATCCCATTTCGGACTTTTAAGTTCCACAAAAATGCGGAGAATTGGTATGTAGTACAGTGTGAGAACAAAAGCAGACTGTTTGATGGAGAACTTGTCATACTCACTCTTGCTTACTCAGTCTGAGAATAAAAGCAGACTATTCCATGAAGAACTTGTTCTACTTACTCTCGCTTACTCCTCAGATGAGTGGCTCTTGGTCTCTCAGATTGGCGAGTTTGCCTTTACCAACGTCCGTGAGTTCGGCGACACTAGCCATTGACGTCCGGTGGCCGTAAAGAAATGTCACGCGTACGTCGCGCATCCGGTACACGTCGATTGCTCATTTGTACATAGTCCCGTCTGAGGAAGCAGTCCGTAGCGGCTTCTTTTTGACTGTAGTCAAGTTGTAGAAACACCGGGATGTAAAGAGTCGACGTGGGACCCGGTGCCGTCCGTCGAAGTCGCCTAAGTGATCGAAGAATACCGTGAGTAATTGTGGTCTGCGGGAAAGTATTCTGCGTCTCGACCGCTTCTAGTTAATCACTGGTGTGAACAAAAAACATATCTTGCTGTCTAAGCCCGGATTGTATGGAGCACAAAGACAGACGTGCCTTTCTGAGGGTCCTGCGCCAAAGTGCTTGTATGCTGTCGGAGACAAGTCACGACATGACTACGTTGATGATCTGACGCGAAGGAGAGGAGGTGTTCGGCAGAACAATCACCGCCTTGAATTGGCTTGGCGTTTGCCTCCTGCCAGACCTCACACTATACAAAATAACCACGATCTTGACATCCTTCACATGGTCATCTGAGAATCGGAGACTATCGTTGTTGCAAAGATACGAAAGCTTACGTTCTATATGGGAAATGGCTAATGTTATAGGCTTTGCCGAGAGACAAGATGTCGTTTTTTGCATGTTTGACCGTTGTTGACAGTCGCCCAATTCGGCATCTGGCTTATACAAGGCCCTATGTTTCTAAGTATGCATCTTGAGCAAAACACGATCTTTGTAATGATAGACGTCTCGCCAGAGTTGTCTTACATGTCAGTCTTTTTTCAGATGCTCACAGAGAAGCAGTCGTATTGGGGAGTACACAAAGGTAAGCGACATCGACACGCGGCAGCCGAGGATACATTCTTGAAATCACGTCCAACGGCCAAAAACCCGGACTGCACAGAACGGTCGTATGGGTCATAACAAACGGCCAAAGGTCGAGAAGAGGCGAAATATACGAAGCGCATGATACTTATCCTCTGGCTGGAGCCATGCTCTCCCGAGCTTCCCGATTTTTGCATTCCACACCTTATACATTATGAGTGATTCTCGCTATAGTGCACTTGACATCGAAGAATCGAAGCGGTCGTTTGAGACGACGAGCTCCGATGTGTTTTCACAGTCGCCTCGGAAACCTCTCTTGACCATCGGGGTACATTCGTCCAAGACAGCCATGGTAGATGCACCAAACTAATGAAATCACAGTGGTTTAACAACAGACTGGCTGTCGTGATATCAACAATTCTCATCATATTCAGTTTCCTCGGGGTCCTCTGGCATCAACCATCCTTCATCTACGGCTCCAGACCCTATCGCATCGCCAAAGTATCCATGCTATACGGTGACAACAAACTCTACGAGAGGGCTCTAGAATCACACATTCGACATGGAGAGCAATGGGGCTATCCCACATACATTAAGCGACAAAACGAGTACTGCGGATACTGGAACAAACCAACCTTCATGATTCAACAAG
This sequence comes from Aureobasidium namibiae CBS 147.97, assembly GCF_000721765.1. Lineage (NCBI taxonomy): Eukaryota > Fungi > Ascomycota > Dothideomycetes > Dothideales > Saccotheciaceae > Aureobasidium > Aureobasidium namibiae. The sequence continues at coordinate 1,180,027 of NW_013581204.1, forward strand.
TCGCCCAGGAACTCGCAAAACCAGAGTCTCGGAGAGCAGAATGGTTGATGTACGTCTCTCCCCACTGCCCCCCCGTCTTGACAAGAAGCACAACACTGACAACAACACAGGTGGGTGGACGCAGACTCCATCATCCTCAACCCAAACATCCCAGCCCACATCTTCCTCCCACCCCGCGAATTCTCCCACATCAACGTCGTCGCAGCACGCGATATCCAGGGCCTAAACACCGGTGTCTTTTTCGTCCGCGTACATCCCTGGACAATCTCAATGTTTGTAGACGGCATGGCCTTCCCCCTCTGCAACCCCAAAGTCGAACTCGGAAATGACGCCGATCAAGCCGCCATGGCCCGCACCATCGAAAAGTCCTCTGGTGGTCCTGATGGTTATGGATTCAAGAGAGGAATCGTCTACTTGCCCAGAAGCATGTTCAATGCCTATGAATTGCCTGGATACATGAGAGATGGCAGAACAGATGTACTAAGGAACTTTACTGGATTCGTGGAACCACACGCCTATGAAGGCAAGCAAGGCGATTTTCTCGTTCATCTGCCTGGATTGTTCGGAGATCGTGAGCCGCTCATGTCAGATTGGCTGGACTTGGTCGAGAACCGTCAAGGCGATTGGGCTTTGCCGCTGGAGCAAACGACATATGTTCAAGACACGCAAGCTTTCTGGAAACTCTACGGTGAAGCGGTTGCTACGATCAAGGAAGCGCTGAACAGAGAAGCTGTCGACAAGGATATGAGAAACGCGGTTGGACAACTCAGAGATGCGTTGAGTGAAGAAGCGGATGACTCTAACAGAATTGTCGAGTGCATGGCCGACCTTAAGGAGCTTCTTCATCAGGCCACCTTTGTTGATGAATGACGCAAGACATCAACAGTATTTCCATCCACACGTTGGATGCAAGACAAAACGAGTAGAGCTCAGCGTGTTGTCGACCCGGCAAACGCGCGTCGAAACCCGGCAGAACACTCTGAAAAAGATATAGCTATGAAGTTTACCGATCGTTGACTCGATTGGCGGTGATAGAGCCAGAGAGTGCAGCCGATCAACGCCCGCATGCGCCTGGAGCAAGGATATCGGACCTTGGGCCTCGAAGAAGATATGTCGTCTCCGAGGATGCACAATTGTATGCTACACGACTATACGGTGAAGCCGGGCTGGCCTCTGGAGATAGCGACAGCCAAACGTGACTCTCACATTGTATCGTGGAGGTGACAGTTTCTGCCCGGAACGAGCCCTTCCAAGGACGAAGAGCTCCCATGCCGTCAACCGTGGAAATAAGCAGAGATCGACAGGGCAAGAGCTACACTGATACTGAGATAAGGCTCGAAACGAGAAAGCATAGGTACCTCAACGATCGAAACCATCACAGGTACATGAAGACCTTTTCTCCGTCCGCTCTCGTGGTCAGTTATTGAGGTGCATGATGTTCTCTCGCGTACCTCAAGTTTTCACAGAGAACAGAACGGGTAGACAAAGTAGCATCTCTCCTATCAGTAGTGCGTTATTGTCAACTATCAGAATGCATAGTCCTTGTATGTTCCACACTTTCCCACAGAAGTCCCCGGAGGATACTGCTTTCAGCGGACGCAACTAGTCCTCTCGTCAACTCCGCGCATTTTGATAGTCGTGAAAATCTTGCGTCCCAGCAGCGGAAGCCATCTATACTGTTATGACTACACGAAATGTCTACGGAGCGAAGCCATCGACGTGAACCGAATGCGCGACTTCGGACTGCTTCTGCGGCTGTGCAGCTGCTTGCAACTTGAGGCGACGCACTCTACTTGTTGACATTGACTGTCTGGGGCTGGTCCAGGGCCAGGATCCCAAGTTGGTCTGTTTGGAAGACAAGTCTCAAAGATGCAACAGCCGACTTATAAAGACTAATAGAGCTCGGTCAGAAGGAGGTAATCTAGAAGGTGAAGGTGAATATCTAAATCACGTAATCTCAACACGATATCAGCAAGATTGAATGGAACGGTATAGTTTCACACAACAGCCATGCAGTCATTTCTGGAAGGAGAAACAGATCTGTTGTTGTCATATCATATTATTTTTTCTTTGGCCTCCAGGGCTCTGTTGTAGAAATCACCACTTGGCCTCCTTAGTAGCCAAGAAGTCGTTCAAGTTCTTGACAATGTTCTCCAGGCTGCTCAACCAAGCACCGAGCTCTTTCTCAACACGGGGCTGGTCGTCGCCGAGCTTGGCGTAGAAGTCTTTGCGGTAGGGAGTTGCGCTCATCGCGGCACTGAAGATGGGCTTGATCATGAAACTGTGGTGCTTGCTGAGGGTGTTGCCGTAGGCGGCGCGGAACGAGACGCTGACTTCCTCGTTGCTGTTGGTCAGGTTCTGGCGAAGAGCCTGGGCGGTAAAGTCGAGAGCACTGTCACTTGGTCAGTATGGTTGTGTAGAGCTGCTCGGATGACGACGCACCGGTTCAACCAGACGAGACCTTCGGTTGCGACGTGCTTCTTGGTCTTAAGCTCGTTGCGGACCAGATCTTGGAGGTTCTCAGAGTCGATGGGAGCAGCGAGCTGGCGGTCACGGATTTTCTAGACTGGTCAGAGGCTGGGTTTAGGAGTCGAGGGCGGAATGGGTACCTTGATGTTGCCGGCCATGTCCGACTTGACAGGCTTGAATGCAGCGGAACCGAGGACATCTGGCCTTGTTAGAGCATGACAGTACTGAAGACTGCAGATACACACCGAAAAGAGTGGTCAGACCCTCACAGGCCTCGAGGAACTCTGTGGTGGCAATCTTGCCAGACTCGATTGGGACATCTGAGAAGCTACGCTTCAAGGTGTCGAAGAAGGTACCGCCGGGAGGAACTGCTGTCATTGTGTCTGTGGTTGGTGTTGGAGATGGAGGTTCGAGTATCGGCGAGAGAGAGATAGGAGGAAGAAGGAGACGGAGTGGACGAGTTCAAGAAGGGGCGGTGTTGTTCAGGAGACTTGTTTAGAGGAAGCTGAGGCCAGACGTGAATAGATTGAGGCTCCGTTTCAACAGGTACGAGTAGCAGCGGAGCACGCCCCTGCCTCGTCACCCCTCCAAGCGGTGTGTGCCCGCCTTGGCACATCAACACTGTGGGGTAGCTTGCATTCTTGACATGAGGGGCAGAACAGCAGCTAAACATGCACAGAGTTCTTGCGGAGAAATCATACCCATGATAATCCAGCTTGGAGAAAGGAGTCTATATCTTTTCAATAGACTCGCTAGATCAAACCCATGTCAAGCTAGAGTCTATCTGACCACTGATCGTACATCAACGTATTCATCTACTCCTTTGCATAGCCCATAGCTTTGCGCCACCAAGCATATACACCGCGGTCCTGCAATTGTTTACCAAAATCGCTCACCGTATCAGTCTCATACAGACCAGGTCTTATTTGCGATTCCTTGGTAGGCTGGTTCTCATGCTGAACGGCCGCTGGTCGAGCAACTAGCTGATAGTCCTTGTAGCGAAGATTCTGTTTATTCAAATCAGCGGTCTTGTCGAAACTATGCTTGGACTCCTGACACATACATGGACAGAATCAACCCACTGTCTGACACCACTCTCTGCACCTTCGACATACATGATGCCTGGTGAGCTTCCGCTTCTCAGCAGAGCAAAGACCTGTGTCGCATCGGCAGCCTGTTTTAGCTTGGTCACCTTCTTCCTCGAAGTAATGTGGTGCGTCCGAATCAGAGCATTGAACATGAAGAAGTTTAGAATTTGGTTTGATGAAGCAACGGAGGGAGGTGAAGCGCAGAGATGAAACTCTCACCACGAGTGTCCGACTCGCTTAAACTGTCCACGCTCGGCTGAACTTTCCATCGGTGTGGTGAAAGCGCCTGGTGCATTCTAGAAGCTCGTCACAATCACATGCGTGCCTTTTGACTCTCTGTTTGACAAACACTCCATCCATCTCTTCGTTCTATCCTCAATCCAGCGACACAACAACCATAATCATGGACCAAGCGAAGCTCGGAGCAGAAGCGCTCAGCGCAGCCAACTATCCTGAAGCCATCAAACAATACACAGCCGCCCTGGAAGTCTCACCCACATCACCCGACTATCTCATCAAACGATCTACCGCGTACCAAAGGAGCACTCCCGCTGACTATACATCCGCTCTCGCCGATGCCAACAGAGCCGTTATCAATGCACAGAAGAGAGGCAAGCGTGAGCTCATCCTTCAGGCTCAGCTCAGACGTGCCATAGCACTGTTTGGTCTGGAACGCTACCCAGATGCTCGCTTCTGCCTGGACATCGTCAAACGTATGGACCCGAAAGAGAAGACTCTGCCTATATGGGAGAGCAAGGTTGCAACCAAGATGGCTGCTATGGCTGGCGAGAATGGAGTGACCATCGAGGAGATACCAGACGAGGAAGAGACGCCAGTCGCAATCCAGACCACAAAGGCGGCATTGACATCGACGTCTGCTGCCACGCCTGCACAACCTGCTGCCGTTGCTCGAACACCTGCCGACAAGATCCGTCACGACTGGTACCAGAACAACGACAAGGTCTACTTCACTTTACTCGCAAAGGGCGTTCCCAAAGACAAGGCTACAATCGACATTCAACCACGCTCCCTGACTATCTCCTTTCCTCTGCAAACTTCCTCCGACTACGACTTCTCACTGGAACCTCTGTTCGCCGAGATCGACCCCTTAGCCTCATCCTTCTCCATCATGTCCACCAAAGTCGAAGTCGTTCTCAAGAAGTCACAACCCGGTCAGAAGTGGCCAGCTCTCGAGACAAACGAGCCTGTCGACCAAAGTTCAACTACCACCACATCCACCGCTTCAGCACCTGCACAACCATCCTCAGCTTCACAAAAAGCTCCTTCATACCCCACATCCTCTCGCAGCGGTCCCAAGAATTGGGACAAACTTGCCTCCGAGGCTCTAGCCAAACCCAAGACCGACAACTCGAAGCCCGGAGCCAAGATTGAAGATGAAGAGGACGACGAAGGCGGCGATCCAGTCAATGGCTTCTTCAAGAAACTCTACGCTGGTGCTGATGCAGACACTCGCCGTGCCATGATGAAGTCGTTCAGTGAGAGCAACGGCACAGCTCTGAGTACCAACTGGGAGGAGGTCAAGAAGGGAAAGGTCGAGACGAATCCTCCTGACAGCATGGAAGCCAAGAAGTGGTGAGGTGCAAGCGACTGAATATGAACGTGTGGAAAATGCTCGCAAACAAAATAATCATACATTCGTGGGGCAGCAAGAATTTTTTATGCATACAGCGGGAGTCCATGGAGTTCAACATCTGGCTTGTCTTAACAGTCTTTACGCCTAAGAGCCAAACGCTACGAGAGTATACTTTCCAACCGATCTCTCGCTCAATCGGTCTACAAGAAATATCATTATGTACATTTGTGCGAAGCCACTGGTCCTTTCCTGGACACTTACACCTTTGACTGTATCATGCACCTCTCATCCTTCACAGTTGACCTGCCCGATAGGGCGATTGGCATTTCGCACCCCTACGGCCGTAGAGCGTTATCTAGGTCTATCGACACCACGTACCATGGTTTTGCAGCACCGCTGGTCAACCGATAAATCCTTCCCTGACGAGCGTCGCGATAATTCTTGGAAACCTCACTATATAAAAGAGCATCATCCTGGTTTTGACCTCCAGGTTATCTCACCTGATTAATTCCCACTCACAAGCCTCTACATACCACACACACCCCGTCCAACCCTACCCTGGATCTCCTTCCCTGACAGCCCTCCATCATGCCTCCGCACCGTCATTGTCCAGTAACTTACGAGTCCACGCGTCTCTCAATGTCGCGTCCCCTCACTGCCGCCGAGCGTCTCAAATACCGCGGCATTACCGACTCAGCAACCACAGGTCTGAAATACGACGAGCTCTACGGCATAAACACAGCCGAAGAATTGATAATCGCAGAAATGTATGGCCGTCGCGCCATCCCCTCTGACTTGCCTGCCACGATGTACTTGTTCTCTGTCGGCAGAGGCAAGACGGCAAAGTTCAATGACGAGTACGTCAAAGCTTCGCGTGCGAGACAAGCAAAAGAAGAGGAAGAAGATGCGACGGGGGAACTGAAGAGAGTGAGGGAAAGATATATCCCCAAGACTATGCAAGAATTGCATGAGCAATACTTGAATCTCAAAATTCCGAGCACAGAGGAGGATAAGGAAAAGGTGGAGGTGCAGTTGCAGGAGGTAGCCAAGGACTTTGTGATTTGGTGTAATGAGATGGTGGAGCAGGGAGGGTTTAGTTGTTGCATCAAGGAAAAGGAAAAGATTGAAAATATTAGGGTAGAGTAAACTTGTTACTATAGAAGAAGGAAGGAAATGGGCCTTCCTGTGTACTAAATCTTGCGAATCAAAGACTCATCTCATGGAGGTATAGAGCGAATTTCCCGCTATAGGAATGCACAACGATCTCGGATTACAGGACTTGTCCAGGGAGAGTCCTTAATATAGCGTATCTCGATGGTCAATGTCATACTTCTTGAGATTACTGTGTATTCCTACAGCTACCTGCCTGTAACGGTATCTCATGGTACATTTATTTCTGGTCAGCCATACAGGTCCACTGCTCTGCGAAACCCAACGACCATGAAATGAGCACCAACCATCTCACATACTCTTGCCTTGGCTGCTACAAGCGATGGAATCTGGTCATCGTCATTAACCAACCAATCGTATACCGTTAGACGGGCATCGAAACCTTTGCTGTGTCTGCTAACGAACGAGCGAACTCAGCCCGCTTAACACTCGGTGGATACAATCGCGGCTAACCCTTGAAGTCATGTGTTGATAAAGGTCGCGGCCATCTGAAAAGCCCTTCTTGTAGGTGTGGTCTTTGTGGGTGATCTCGGGATCGCGATACGCCTCGTGGCCGTGCTTCTTGACAAAGTGCTGGCGCATCGAGACAACTTCATTGTACGTCTGGTCACAATCATCGTATCCGCAGCGCTGCGGTCCGGCCTTGTACAGTTCTGGTAAGGGGATCATGGGGAATAGGGGAACAGTTAGACGAGATATGCTGGCGTTGCTGCAACGGATCGGCGAAGCCAGAGCGGCATCCGAAAGGACAAACGTGCCATCCCATCGAGTACAGGACGGATTGGTGCAATCCGGTATGTTTGGTGGATTGCTCGTAGGTACAGTTTGCACCGAATACTGTGGCACAAGATCGCACCGGGCATACGAATCTGAGGCCATCCGGGTGGGTGTCAACGTCCGCGGCAGCCATGGCGAGATCAGAAGCCTTGTACTTGTTGATCTTCGTTAGAGTAATCTTGATGCCAGAGAACTCTACGATGACGAGCGCATCTTGGGTTGATGCCATTTTTCCATCGGGAGCCTGGGTAGCACATAACCCCATTGTTCCTGTTTGGCGAGGCGTGGAAGGTCGGCTACGTGTGTCCAGTTCGCTTGACTCTCCGTCATCATCGGCCATCTGGTTGGCACGGCGCCCCATTGATCTTGTGTGGCAGCGCGTAGGTGGTTAGTCGTCTTCAGCTGATTCGCTTGACTCCCCATTGTGGACAGGAGAGTTTGGCTGGTTGCATACGAACGGCGGGTCGTCTGCATCGGTGTCCTCGTCGAGAGGAGCCTGGAGGATATGCGAGCTCTTTGCACTGGCTTGGTGGCGTACGTTCTTTGTGGTTTGGTGTGATGAAATGGTGGAAAAGGGAGGATTCGACTGTTGTATCAAAGAAAAGAGTGAAGATCTTGAGACAAAGTGACTTGCTTGTTCAAGAGAGGAAATGGGTATCTGAATATGCTGCGCTATGCTAAAATATATACACCGAGATGAAAGAGGACTGAGATGATCTAGAAGAAGTCATCAAAGTCAAAACCATCACCTCCTCCATCACCGCCATCAGAACCTCCTTGATTGCCCCAAGGATCATCCTGAGGCTGTTGCGATTGCTGAGCCCAAGGACTCTGCTCACCCCAACTATCTCCTTGCGACTGTCCAACACTGCCATCATTTTGGAATGGCTCAACAGGAGCCTGTGGACTAGCGTCATCCGCTGGTTGGTTGCCTCGGCCACGATTCATGGCTTCAACTCCTGCCATTGAACCTGCAGCTCCAATAGCGCCCTCAGAGCCCGAAACGCCTCTTGTTGCTCCACTCATGGCACCTTCTGCAGTTCCGACTTCAGTGGCCACTGCACCGCCCTCGGCAGCACCACCTCCCATACCAGGGAACCAAATGGGGAAGAAGCCTCCGCCGCCCAGGGCTCCACTATGTCTGGAAAAGTAGTCAAAGTCAATGCTAACGGCAGTGGCAAGCATGACAGCCCTTTGATCCAGCGTCATCGCCATTTGCTCTTCTGAAGCTTCCTCGAGCGCAGCAGAATCCATGCGTAAAGCATAGACACCAGTATCTGTGAAGATCTCTCGAGCAAACCCAACGAAATTGCGGTTGACACTGCCGATCTTGCGATCGTCCGCGTCTTTGAGGGAAAAGTCCCAGGAGAGGAAGGGCTCATTGACAAAGGCGAATTGCTGCATGCCGGCCTCGATTGCTTGTTCTGATTCGCCTTCCGTGACTGCAAGAGCTTTGGTGGATGTGTTGGGGGCGTCGCCTAATGTGAGCTTTGGTGTGGAGTCATTGGGGGGAGCAATGGAACGATAGTTGAAAAGGTTGTATTTCCTGCGGAGTGGTGCCCATTGTTGTTGTGCTTCTCCAATGATCCTCATGTCGTTCAGAGGAAGAGGGGAGACCTGAGCTGCAGAGGTCTGGTTGATGGTCGACTGGACGGATGTGCCCTGAAGCGTGTCTGATTGTGTGTAGTCCCCAGGAGTAGTGGGATCATAAATACGAATGCGAGACGAGATCCAAGAGAAAGGTCGATGGATACGCAAGATCTCCCTCTCGCTATTGTCGAATATATGGCAGGTAAAGCTGCGGTGGGTCTTGGCCATCTGTCGAACCAACATGCTGCCCATGCCATGATCCTGCTCAGCCATGTATCCAATTGTTTCTCCTTTGCCGTTCATAATGACGTATCTGTTGGCTTGCTCGAATCCGAGAAAAACGTTCATCATTTCGATTTGTCGCTGAATGACCAGCGAGCTGTTGTTGAGCAGATGCCATGCTGGGTGGCTTGGTGTGAGGACACCATTCGGATCGTCAGGTATCGTTACTGGTGCGATGAGATCCGAGGATTGAGTCTCAGCAAGTGCTGAAGCGACAAGAGCATTCTTGGACTGTTCTTCCGGGACTTTCTGAGGTTGATCCTCCGGCTTGTTCTGCTGATTCGGCTGCTGTGAGGACTGGTGGCGGGAAATGGCAGATAATGGAGATGCTCTCGATGAACGGGGCGTGATTCGAGACGGCGTGCGGGCCTTGTTGAGGATACCACGCGGACCCCGTGGACCTCTGGAGGTCGATATGTAACGTCGAGCTGCTCTAGACAGCATGATTGTCGGCCGTAGTCCTGTCATGCTTGTGTGAGTTGTCAAGAGGGAGAAGCATACCGAAGAATGACGATGCTTTATTCATTCTTAACTCCGTCTCGGTCCGGCCTTCCGAGGCACTCGAAGCTTGGGCCATATCTGGAGAATAATCTGACACTCTCGCTCTCGTTCATGCTCGCCGTGGTCACTACTACGTACAGTTGATATCTTGGACAGCGTTTTCATTTCTGTTCTGGGAAACATTCCACCAGCTCGGTAAGTCATTTGTTTCATTTTCTTCATACAAATATCATGTCAGTCCGAATGGCACAGAAGGAAAAGCACAAGATGCGGAAAAAAAAAAGACGAAATAGCATCAGCAAAGCAATTGAACACTCGTATAGTCGCTCGAGTGGGATCGTTCGAACCGATAGTCGAAACTGCTCTCGGTCTTTGTGCTGCTCTGTTTGGTGGAAAAGCTGGAACGGTGTCATACTCTCCCACCCGGATTTCGAGCGATGTTTCTCTTGCACTCATCCACTCTTCCTCTCTGTTGGCTCATTGACCAGTATTCTTTCTGATGTTTTGACCAACCTTATCAAGCCCTTCATTGAGGCGTGTCATCATTTCTCACCATAGAATCTTTCTGGCATGCAACAGATCATGAATCAGTCTAACAGGATTTGCAGGATTGCTACATTGATATATTGAGGATCACTGCTCGTGAGACAAGATGGCTGCTCAGACTGCACCATCAGCCGGCGTCGACTCAGGCTCAAGGCTTGATGTACCGACAGCAGCATCTCCCGCAACCAAGGACGCGCCTGTTCAAGACTCGGCTGCGCAAGACAAGCCTAGACCTGTCAGAACCCGACCACAAAAGCCCAACTACTTCTTGATCCATTCAAAACCTCTTCCTCTCGAGACACATCCTCTCCCAGCTTTTGTACCGCAAAACCCACTTTCTCTTCTTCGCATCGCATACATTTATCTTTCTCAACTCATCTCTTCACCATCTTCCCACAGAGATGAACCAATCACTGGCATTTTCAGCTCTGAAACACGATCTGTGCATATTACAGATCATGCCTCGGCTCGTGCTCTCTGGGAGATGGGTTTCTTTGGTAAAGGCACAATGTCGCGAAGTGAACCCAGTTGGCTGGACAGAGAGAAGGCTAGGCTAAAGGCCAACAAGCATGGCGGTGGTACTGCGGAAGAAAACACCAGAAGGAGAAGAGAAGAGAGAAAGTTGTTCAAGCTTGAAAGAGCCAGAGCAGAAGCTGAGCAGATTGAGGAAACTCTGAGAAGAGAACGAACAGCTCTGGATACTGTGAACAGCGACAAGGACGAGGATAAAGCAACAGAAATTGCCATCTCTCACGTCTTTCCCTGGATGCAACAGCAAGAGAGCAACGCTGAGTTCAAGGAGGAGACTCAAGCTGTGCCTGCGGACGATACGAAGCCCGAAGAACCTGCAATCAACATGGTGGAAGTGCCCACTCTCCCTACAGGCAGCACGATCCACACAACCGGGATTCTCAACAACACTGCCATCGCCGAACGCGAAGAGGAAGAAGAAGCACCAATCACAAACCAAGAACACCTACAATTGAATCTCGAGGAATCCTTCTTCCTATCCTACGCGCTAGGTAGCCTCCAGATCCTCGACTCCAACACAAAGCAACCTCTTTCCACGTCCTCGTTACTCACGCTCTTCCGCCAACACTCACACTTCCCTACCGCTCAGATCTCCTCTTTGCATCCCGATGACCCTTTCCTGTTGAACTACGTAGTCTATCACCACTACCGTTCTCTAGGCTGGGTGGTCCGCCCCGGTGTAAAGTTCTCGTGCGACTTTCTCCTCTACAACCGCGGTCCTGTGTTCTCGCATGCTGAATTTGCTTTGATCATCATTCCTGAGTATGCAGAGAGAAGTATTGAAACAGCAGAAGGAAAGGGCAAGATGGGTTGGTGGTGGCTGCATTGCGTGAACCGTGTGCAGAGTCAAGTCAAGAAGAGCCTGGTCATTGTGTATGTCAAGGTACCTAAGGAGTTACCGAGCGTCGAGGAAGGAGAGGCGGATATCGGAAGAATTATGAGAAGTTATGAGGTTAGGGAGTTTGTGATTAGGAGATGGTTGGCTAATAGAAGCCGTGATTGAGTCGAAATCATCAGCAAGAACAGGTTGATTCATGCACATCTCCAGGAGATTCTGGCTCCTGATTGTCTATCGATCAATGAGATACCAAAGTCATATGCCACTCAAATCGATAAAACATAGTTCACACACAATTATGCTGTCAGGCTCCGTTCGTAGCAACATATGGTGGTGTTGTCCTCTGGGGACGCCGCATAAAAAGCGCAAGGTGTTCAGTATCAAGACGCATCATCAGCCTCGAATACAGGGTCTCCACCAGCTTCCACGACCGCCGATCACCACTCACAATCACCACCCATTCCCAAACCACACGCACCACCTCACATCCACCTACCACTGCTACACTCACACACAATGACAACATCAGTCGCATCCAAACGCCTCTTCCAAGAATACAAACACCTCACCCAAGACCCACCGGACGGCATCACCGCAGGCCCCGTCACCGAAGACGACCTCTTCATATGGGAAGCGCTGATCGAAGGACCAGAGGGCACTCCCTACGAAGGCGGCATCTTCCCCGCCGAGCTCAAATTCCCAAAGGACTATCCTTTGATGCCGCCGACCATGAGGTTTCTGACCGATCTTTGGCATCCGAATGGTGCGTGCTTTTGTGTCTCTCGTTACTTTGCCCCCGCCCCACCACCCAGCGGTGGGATCAAGGCTTAAGAGGGCTTGGGTGTAAAGGACAGTACTGACAGAGGAGACAGTATACCCGAACGGCGTCGTCTGCATCTCTATCCTCCACCCACCCGGCGACGACCCAAACCACTACGAACATGCCTCTGAACGATGGAGCCCCATCCAAAGCGTCGAAAAGATTCTGATCAGTGTCATGAGCATGCTGGCCGAGCCCAACGACGAGTCGCCTGCCAATGTTGATGCGGCGAGGATGTGGAGGGAACGAAGAGCAGAATTTGAGAATAAGGTCAAGACTGATGTTAGAAGATCGCTGGGGCTTTGAAAGATGGAAGGAAGCAAGGAGCATGGGGACCTGCATACAAGCGTGGCGTTTTGATGACTGGGTTTCTGGCGTTTGGGAGAGTGTGGAGTTAAAGAGGGCAGTACACGGGTTGAAAGTCACTATGAGATGTTGGCCTCGAAATCCGAATAAAAAGGCACTCATTTCACCATGACAAGATCAAATCGGAAAGGGAAGATTGAAACTGCGCGAATGTACAGCCGCAGTGCTATGTCATGCCAGATCTCTACTGCTTAACGCGATGCTCGAGCACACCCAACATACACATCGGACCCATTGTGTCCTTCCTATAACGGTGGAAGCAACATCGACCACAGCTCAACTCAATACCGTTCAGTAGACGCGCATATCCTGTTCATCCCAAGTGGAACAAGACTGTCGTTTCAGAGCTGGAGAAAGACTTGTTGATAATCAAGACTGCCACTAAGGAGAAGGATTTTGAGGTTTACTCATCATCATCCTCAATCCTAGCTCTCTTACTCCCTCTCTCTTCCTGCTCGCCACCACCTTCATTAAGCCCATATCTCTTGACCCCCTGTCCAGTCACCGACGCACTACCCGCGGCTGCTTCCCCTCCCTTTTTGTTTTGCGCATCAGCAATCATCTGCTCCACGCCAAACGGATCCCCATTGTCGCGTTCAAACATGACGGGTCCTTCTCTTTGCTCAGCAGTCCTGGCAGACTTCATGCCCTCTTTAGGCGCTTTACCCAACGTCTCGAATCTCGACGTCTTCTGAATGGCATCCAAAGTCTCGCCGCCATCATCGCCATCATCTGCATCAAGTTGAGGACGATAGATGGAATTTAATGCCTCTCGATCCGCAAAAAGAGGTTTGTCGTAAGCTTGATCTTCGTTGAATCCAGCTGCAAACCCAGAGCTCTGGTTGAACAAGCGCGAATCGTACATTGTTTCCTTGGATTGTGTTGGTTTTGCCAACCCCAGAGCCACTTTTTCACTAATGTCGCGGTTCTGGGAGCGAGCGAGTGCTTGCATGCGACGTTCGTGGCCCATGTTTTTCTGACGCATTTCGCGTTGGGCGTCGCGGCGGCGCTCTTGACGTTGCTTTTCGCGAGCCAAACGGTCGTGTTCGGTTTCATCTTCGGAGGGAGAGCGGGAGGAGCGGGAATCGTAGCTGTCGATGCTTCGGCTTCGGCTTCTGCTGCGCGAGTCGTCGCGAGCAGAGGGTTTCCTTGCAGCAGCGGATTTCTCCTCGCGGGCTTTTTGGGCGAGCAAGCGTAGATTTTCCTCCTTCTGTTCTTTTTCCTTTTCGGCGAGGCGTTGTTGCATCAATGCTCTGGATTTCACTTCCTCGCGGGCATGACGGTCGGCGGTCTGTAGGGCTTCAGCGAAGGAAGCGAATTTGTCGTTGATGGTGACGTCTTGTAGGCCTCGTCCATCTGCGGCCAATCTCTTGTCCAGGGGCACCGTGTAACCCTTGGGGTTCTTCCAATTTGAAACGGTGGGAGGAATGCGCCAGGCTTCCTGGTCCTCGGCGGTGAGTTTGCGGGGTGGAGAGTGCATGACCGGAGGAGGAGGTGATGGGGGTCTTCCGGGAATTTTCTTCGCCTTGAACTTTGGAGGTTCCATGGGATCGATCTGGCGGGACATGATTTTCATGATGCGGTCACCCTTTTTGGAGTTGTCGTTGCCCATCTGGTTGGCGGGTGTGTAACGGACGTATGAGGCTTCTCTCTTTTCGACACCCTTGACGTTCTTGGGACGCTGGGCAGCACTCGCTCCAGCGACCAGAGTTGCAAGAGCCAATTCTGTCTTCCTCTTAGTCTCTGCAACAGTTTCCTCGTCGGGACGCGCAAGAGAGATCTCGCCGGCATTCGCTTGGTGTCTGAGCGGAATCAGGTCCTTGAAGGAAGCATGCACGATTCTGTTCTCTGCGTGGCCGCGCTTGGCGATAGCGGTGTAGTCAACCTGACCTTCAGCATTGACGCTCAAGGTCAGGGCATTCGACGAGGATGCGTGTTTCCTGCCCATGTCCAGAGGGTATTGAGCGACCGCGACTTCAGGGTAAGCGCCTCCATCTCCAAAGTCCTCGTTGCCGCGAGGACGCCAGTTGTTGCGCTGGCCGTATGGAGGGATGCCGCTGCGCTTGGCGACTTGCAATTGCTGTGACGCTGCTTGGTCGGCGGCAATGATCCGAGGGCCCACCGACTGTTTCTGCTCCTCCTCATCACCAGTGTACCGCGGTCGGGGCAATGCGGCAAACATGATGGATGCTGTTGTGTTTTGTCGCAGTTGTTGTTGCTGACGGTTGGAGGTCAAGGTGGTAAAAAGTGGCTGCGCGTGAGCTCGCGAGCCTGGCTACGCGCGACGACGGATGCGAGACGAATGCCTGAAGATGTCGCTTGTTATTGTGACGAGACTACTCGTAGTAGCGGTTCAATCCGAAGGGAGTCTAAACAGAGACCAAGGATGCGATGTTGGTGTTGATGCGGTATGCAGAAGTCTTAACCTCGAGCACTTTCGCCCAAGCCTGACGTTCACCATGGTCTTGGCATCGCTGTATCTTCTGATTCACCCTCGAATACAGGTACCCATTATCTCCGATCATTTAACATAGGAGATACATTCCATTGAAGTATCATACACTACAGTCACAGAATCTCATCTAAGTGTGTCATATCCCATATCGAAGTGGTGGCCATAGCTGATCTCTAGCAGTATCTGAACGAGAACCATTTTCTCATGCAGTGATCAACGACTACCAAACTCGACATACCATCTAAATGGACTCTGCTCTGGAAGACGAGTGTCAAGCAATAAACGCAATCTACTCCGCAGATACACTATCAGTCCTATCCCACGACCCAATCATCTGCTCCCTAAACCTACCCGGAGAAGTCAATATATCATTGCGACTCGAGTTCCCATCAGACTACCCTGATGCACCCCCTTCGATCCTGGGCACCCAATCCGTGGGTGATAATGTTGCAAAAGGCCAAGGCTCCCACGCCGTCGACCTTGCAAGGGAAGTTCTCGCCGAAGTCTATCAGCCAGGATCACCATGTATCTTTGATCTCGTCGAGGAAGTCAACCAGAGACTTCAGCAGTACGAGCAGCAAAGCAGCCAAAGTCAAGGGCATCAAGAGCAACAAGATGCTCAAAGGAGAGGTCAGCAACACTCTGACGACGATGCATCCGACACTCTTCCTGACGAACTGCAGTCGCTAGACTTGCTCCCCTCGGACAAGGAACCACCCTGGATCATCTCCGACCCATTCACAGAGAAGAAGTCAGTCTTTGTTGCTAGAGCGGCCGTGGTGTCCTCGCCTGCAGAAGCAAAGTCATTCTTAGCACATTTGCTTGCTACAGACAAGAAAGTCGCCAAAGCTTCACATAACATCACGGCGTGGCGTATTCATGGACCTAATGAGACTGCATTCCAGGATTGTGATGATGATGGAGAGACGGCTGCGGGTGGAAGATTGCTGCATCTCATGCAGTTGATGGATATCTGGGATGTCATGGTTGTGGTGACGAGATGGTATGGCGGTGTGCATTTGGGTCCTGATCGATTCAGATTGATCAATACTGCTGCGAGAGATGCCTTTGTCAAGGGCGGTTATGTCAAAGACTCAAGTAAACCTGACACCAATAGTAAGAAGAAGGGCAAGAAATAGACAATTCTGCCATAATGAATACCAAGTATCAAGACAGCTTCGAGCAACATCTGTGTTCAAGATCGGGAACGGGGAGTGTTGGATATCATCAGCTTACTGAGGTGTATGCAAGCCAAGGAGAAAAAAGAATTGCGTATCATTACGGACATTGAAATATACTGGACAGCCTGCATGTCGTCTGCCATCGAATTGAAACCCCTTGTGTCGATTTTCCCGAACCAAAGAAAAGAAAACTCCTCGCTTGCTTTAACAACATCATCCATCAATAACCAGAAACGAAAACAACCAAAACAGATCAGAGATCGCCCTCTCAAGCAACAGGCATGGTAAAGCGACTGCGGTCATCAGCAACCTTCCTCTTGAACAAGCCCAGATCCTTCATAAGTTCGTCGATATCAGCTTGCCACTCTGCATGCTGTGACGAGTATCCCTCATCATCGCTCTCTTCTTCCGCGTCTTCCTCATCACTGTAGACCTCAATTTCTTGGACATCACAGCCTTTGTCTTCTTCTGTAGGAGGCAGGACAATAGGATTCTTCAACTCGCCAACAGCAAGAGCAAGATGTCTGCGAAGAGAAGAGACTTCATTCCTCAGGCGATCGTTGATAGGGCGAAGTTCTTCCAACTCAGCGTTCAGGGCTCGAATCTTTACGTCGGCAACGGCACGAGACTCTTCCATTGCTCTTTGCATCTTTGTGACTTGACGTTGGTAGTCCTCGAGTTCCTGGCCGGCACGATCGACTTCGTCACGTTTGCGGGTTGTTGATGCATTGACGGAAAGTTGGAGCAGACGGATGGTCTCTGCCATTTCCTTGATCTGAGCGTCACGTTCGGCCGCAGATACGGCATCTTGGTTGACAGTTGCGCGAGTGCGGATACGTTTGGCTTGATCGGCGTAGCGGAGCGTGGAAAGAGTTTCCTCATAGTCTGTGGGTGAGATACATGCCACCATTGCTGTCTTTGAGTTACCACCCAGACTGTCCTTCAACAGCCAGGTGAGGCATGAATCACGATAGGGTACCACGTCTGCACGAAGCCTTGTCTGATTCGAACGGGCCTTTGGTTTCTGGCGTTTAGGATCCGCAAGGGCGGCAATAACGCGACCGAGCGTGGTGAGGGATTGGTTGATGTTTGCTCCTTCGCGGAGGCGCTGGCCAGTTGCCTCTGTTCGGTTTGCTCGTTCAGACCCAGCCAGATCTACAAGACGCATACGGGCAGTACGCTCAATGGTGTTATCAGTGGCGATGTCATGTTGGATCTGTTTGAGAGTGAGGGTGAAGACGGCGTGTGAGCGGGACGATGTGTCGTTCATCTTGGTTGCGGCCACTGTGCGATTCAAGTCACCCATGTGCATCAATCTCTGGATGTCGCCAAAGGACTTGACGGGACTGTCGGTCAAATTCTGGACGTAGACGCCGTCCGGCTTGCTTTCACGGACCCTCAAGTGTGTCGGTGGGTTGGTGCGAGGAGCGAGAAGATCGCAGACGCGCTCGTTGTAGATTTCAAAGTATGAGACATGGACGTTGTAGGTGATGTTGGAGTTCTGCTCTTGCTCGATGCGTTGAAATAGGTTCTCGCATGTCCGAGGAATGAGACCAGGCTGTTCCTTGGTGCCCATCATAGTGTATGACTTGCCAGAACCAGTCTGACCGTATGCGAAGATACAAGTGTGGTAGCCGTCGAAGTTGTGGTCCAAGAAGTCTTCACCAAACGAAGCGTAGACGTCTTGCTGGCGAGCGAAATGTGGCATTGATTCGTCGTGAGAATAGAAGGACTTGTCAAAGACGAAGCTTTTCTCCTCGTAGACTTTGCGTGATTTCGCATCGAGAGCCTGTGCTGGAGGAGGATGGATGGTCGTCTTTTGTGTGTTGGGGTCCATTTCGATCAAGCACGGCGCTTGTCTCTCGAGTTCTGTTTAGACTTATTAGCCGTGTGCTCCCCAAATGAAGGGACCTGCCCACATGCCTCGAGGCAAGAACTTGCGCACTCTGACAACAACCTTGACATTGCCCTGTCCCTCTTCGGAAGGTCTATAAGAAGCAGCAGGCATGGTCGCTGTAGACTCCCTGGCGCGTAAGGATGGGGCTGAGGCTGTTGATGTGTAGGAAATGTCCGGTGCTGATACAGCATGAGGAATATCCATGTTGACTTCGGCCAGATCCAACTGCTGTTGAAGTAATATCAAAAGTTCAACGACCGTTGACTGGAAACGCAGTCGATTGTGGGTGAACATCTGTCAATCATCAGTCCAAGCTTGTGCCTTCCTCCGCAAGAAAGTCCCCCAAAAATCAACAACTCGGCTGTTGCCACGACAATTCGGTCGGTTCGGCGCGCTGATCAAGACTTTCTGAATCCACCTTTGTTATCCGGGATGCGATCATTCGAGTACTGTATATCTGCTTCAGATCACGAATTACCATTAAACCATAACAGAGCTGGAGAGCGCAGATGCGACTTTCGTCTCGACATTCCGTTGACCACAGAGCCGAGGAATGTTCAGACATTGATGGTCTCGATGAACCAACTCAGTTCCGTTCGCATGCTTGCCGCTAGCCGGTTAGTGACTGCTAATTGTGCCCTCTTCTAAAGCGGCTCGACAACACAGATCGCTTGCGGTCGGTGTGTTGACTGCTTTGTGGAGTTGTCGCAGGATCGTACTGGGTCAGACTCCTGTTGCTGTTGCCTAGCAGCAAGCATCCTAAGGACCCACTTGGCCTGCTGCTTTACCCTCTAACCATTAAGTCTATTTGCGACGTCTTGACAATACACCACCCTTCCAATCGACATCGTGATTTTGCACCAGGATTCCGCAAGCAATAAATCACTATGCCTCCTAGTACCAGACGCTTGGAGCGCAACACATCAACTGCCAAGATAACCTCACATGCCACGAGCATAACCCTGACCAAACCATTCCCATTTCTCGATCTTCCAGACACAGTTCGTCAACGCTTCTACGAATTGCAACTTGAGGCACCGCGTGGCTTCGTGCGCCTGTTCAGCAAGGCAGGTCCCTTGCGGCCCGACGCCAGAGTGACGCCTGCAAAGGTCAAAATCAATATCATGTTCACATGTCGGCAAATCTACCTGGAAGCCATGCCTGTGCTGTATCGCGTCAATAATTTCTGCATCGCTCCTCTTCAACTTCGTGCGGACCATTACTCACACGATAGAGTTGTGGTGCAGAGCGAGAGACTAATTCGCTCACTGCCTGTCAAAGGCCGAAACCTCATCAACAAGCTCGAGTTGTGGCTCCCTATCCCACCTCCCGCCGACGGCCGGGATCCCACATTTTCTGAATGGCAGGATATGCGATATCTGTTTCCCGGCCTCAAGACTCTGACGTTCTTCTTCGACCTAAACCATCAGCTCGAACGTTCATGGTGGGCCCTTCCGGATCTTGACTGCTGCGAGAAGTTCTACCAGCGCTTCAAGAGCAGAATGCCCCAAGCAAGGCAGACTTACATCGATTTGAGGATGCTTAGGCCAAGCCTGATAGAATGGCAGCCACTGATCGATACTATCGATAAATTGTGGAATGCTTCGACTGGCGAGTCTGTCCATATCACCCAAGACCTGCACCACGCAAACAAGCATGCAGAGCAGAAGAAGCTTGTAGACCAGGGTCTGACCGAAGAATTTGGATCAAGAGCTTCCATGCATCAAGGTCTCAGCTACTGGCAGATACGACAAAATCAGGCGATAAACGAGAATTTATCCCTGACCGACGACGATACCGATGATGAGATTGAGTGTTTCGACAAGTTTGATGCTGGGCAGATCGTGGCAAAGAAAAAGAAAAAGGTTGAAAGCTTAAGCCAGATGAGTTTCGATTTTGAAGAGGAAGAGGGTGCTTGGTGGTAGATCAACATCGAACCTTGGGACCATGGAGAAGTGCACGTCTTCTCTGGTGGAAATGAAGCATCCACGATCACTCGATATTATCAGCTCTCTGGGGTCTCGTTCACCATCGATAAAATCCGTAGAAAGTGAGTGTAAGCTTTGCAACGACAATTGTAATAATGACTTCAAGAAATGGATGCAAATCTCGTTCGCAAAATCTATGGTCATTGTCTTTTGTTTAGCAAGGATTGTATATTACATTGGGTTCGACTACTTGCTTGTTCATCCTCTCGTTGATCTTATTCTAGTTTGACTCGCTCGTTGAAAGTGTTTCACTGTTGATCCTGTTCAACTGTCTTCGAGAGACTCGATGAGGCAAAAGAAAGAAGAATTGGCACCCTGGGCTCTCTGACAGACGGAGATATGAGAGGTAGATTGGCAGTGTACGCTTTACTTACTCATAGATACCCTCCTCAAACTTGTCAGCATTGAAGAAGGTACTCTGGACAATACGTCCATTGCCCAAAAAGTCTGTGCCGTCGCTCGCTTTGATAGCCTGTCAATCTGATTAGTAAAACAGTTCCCTCAACGAGATTTCGCAAGACTCACATTAAAAGCGCTCAAAGCACTCGTAAACTTCACAAACACCCTCCCAGTAGCCCGATCGATGAACACACGTTCCGAGCGCCCATACTCTTCCAACTTCTCGCCAATCCTCTGCATCAAGTTATCCTCCTCAATAGCCCTGTCTACATCCATATCCCTCAGCATACCCTCGAATCTAGCAACCAGACTGAAAGCCTTGCTCTCATCGATGGGTGTGTCGGTTTTGGTCTTCTTGCCTCCGACAATACGACCCATGGCTGCGGGTTGTGCCCAACCGCCTCCTTCGGCATCGGCCTTGCGTTTGCGCTTTGTGGCTTCGTGACGCAGGATTGTAGTTATGCCTGTTGCTTCTTTGCCGAGGCCTTCGCCCTTCTTCCAGCCCATTTTTTCCATGTAGCGTTGGGCGAACCCTTTTTGGCCTGGGGCGGAGGTTCGTGTTTCAGGTTCTGGTTCTGGGGATGGTTCGAGGTCGGTCGAGTCCTGAGCGCGGTCTGTATTGTCGTATGTTTGAGCAGCTGCTTCGTAACGTACAGGCTCGCGTGAGATGGTTCCTGATGGCTGAGATGGTGCAGGCTGAGCAGTGACAGGCGAGGGGGCGGACTGATATGGCTGGGCAGGTGGTGGAGGTGGTACAAAGTGTGGTGGTGGGGGCGGGTAGTATTGTAGACCGGGTAGCGCAGGAGCACCGGAGAATTGTTGAGGTGGAGGTGGTGGAGGAGCATGGTATTGGTCGAATTGTGGAGGTTGAGGAGTGTAGGTGGCAGAGACAGGAGTAGGAGTGGAAGCCGGAGCGAAAGGTGGCGGAGGGGGAGCGAATGCAGTCTGTGAAGGAGCAGGAGGATGAACAGGCTCGGTGAGCTCTTGCGGAGGGGGCATGTTCTTGTACGAGACATCGGTAGTAAGTCTCGGCTCGTCTCTGGCCGTCGGAGGAGTGCCAGGGCGTCTGAAAGAGTGCAGCGTCTCCTTCCACTGGTATCGAGCATTGAACTTGGAGTCCGAGTGCTTCCAAGCATCTAGACGTAGCTTTGTGCGAGTCTTGGTAAAAGCGTGCTGGACGTTGTACGGCGCAGACCAGTCAATGTCTTCTACCTGTAACGAGGCCTTTTTGGATCTCTTGCTCTTGCGCTCCTCCTTCAGACGAGCCTTTTGCTCTTCTTGGAACTTGTGATATTCATTGACGACATCAAAGTCTTGCTGTTGAGATTCGTTCCACTTTTGGACAATGGGACCGGTTGCGACAGGGGCAGCGGGTAGGGTGGGAGGCTTGGTCACCAGAGTGGGATTCGAGTTTGGCCTGGGCTTTTGCTTTTGAACAGGATTGGGTCGCTTGATAGCAGGCTGGAAGCGGAGAGAGGCTGCGTCGAGTTGAGCATCAGCTCGCCAAATTATATAATTGAGCTTCTTCAGGTACCATCGGGTGTTTTCTTTTCTACTGGCGCCGGAGCTTCGTCGTCCTTCTTGAACGAGTATTTGACCGGTGCGCCTGAGATTGTAGCAGCTGGCGCAGCGGTCGCTGCTGGATCCAGCAGGTTTGCATAGAGTGATGGCGGCATTTTGGTGATGATCGGTCGTGATGCTAAGTAAATGTCTAGAGTGTGGACGAGACTCGGCGGGAGGATCCTGCCTAAGTTCCAATTGTCTCTGGCGGGAGCGGGGAAAGCTCGGATCGTCACCATGCGTCACCATGCTTCATACACTCGACCATCTCCGATTACCCGCCGCGACTGCCATTCGATTGCGACTACTTTCTTATCGCTCCTTTCTTTTTTCGACTTGCTCTGTCTATATACTCGCCATCCTTCTGCAGCATTCGTCTTACTCATAGACTTTTCGAATTGGAATTCTCTTCACAATGACGACTCTCACAAACGCCTTCTCACACTCGTCCCATGACACGGCCATCATTGTGCCTGGAAAAGAGCCTTTGACCATCTCATACGAGCAACTCACTGCCGACATCCTCTCCTTCCAACTCAAGCTCGCCAAACTCGGCATCACTCCTGGCTCGGCCGTCTCGATTGCTCTTCCCAACACATACCCCTTCATCGTCGCTTTCCTGGCATCGGCCTGGCAGCGTGCCATCGCCGCCCCGCTCAATTCTGCCTACAAGCAAGCCGAGTTCGAGTTCTACATCGACGATCTCAAGTCTGCTCTCGTCCTCGTACCTCAAGGTCTAGCAGACGGTCCTGCTGTCAAGGCCGCTACCAAATACAATGCTGCCGTTGCCGAATGCTACTGGAATGGAAAAGAGGTTGTCCTGGACGTCAAGGACGAGGGTAAGCTGAAGGGTAAGGGAGACAAGCCTCTCGAGTTGGCGCAACCTGACGATGTCGCTCTGGTCCTGCACACCAGCGGTACCACTGGTCGTCCCAAAGCTGTCCCTCTCTCCCACAAGAACCTCACACGCACAATGTCCAACATCAAGGCAACTTACGAGTTGACCAAGGCCGACCGTACCATGCTCGTCATGCCTCTCTTCCACGTTCACGGTCTCCTTGCTGGCTTCCTTGCCCCTCTTTTGTCTGGTGGTTCTGTCGTCGTGCCTGGCAAGTTCTCGGCTTCCGACTTCTGGCGCGACTTCCAGACCCATGAGGCAAACTGGTACACTGCTGTGCCTACCATCCACCAGATTTTGCTCAAGAGCCCCATTCCATCTCCTCTGCCAAACATCCGCTTCATCAGATCTTGCTCTTCGCCTCTGTCGCCCAAGGTCTTCCATGACCTTGAGAAGACCTTCAAGGCTCCTGTTCTTGAAGCCTACGCCATGACTGAGGCTGCTCACCAAATGACCTCCAACCCTCTGCCTCACAAGGGTAAGCGCCAACCAGGTTCAGTTGGTGTTGGTCAAGGTGTCGAAGTCAAGATCTTGGACCAGTCAGGCAAGGAGGTCTCCCAGGGCTCTGAGGCTGAGATCTGCATTCGCGGTGAGAATGTCACTACCGGCTACCTCAACAATCCCGAAGCAAACAAGTCTTCTTTCACTGCAGAGGGCTTCTTCCGCACCGGTGACCAAGGCAAACAAGACGCCGACGGATATGTCATCATCACAGGCAGAATCAAGGAGCTCATCAACAAGGGTGGTGAAAAGATCAGTCCCATCGAACTCGACAATGTCATGGCACAACATCCTGCTGTGTCGGAAGCTGTCAGTTTCGCTATTGCAGACGATATGTATGGCCAGGATGTTGGTGTTGCCATCGTTCTCAAGGACAGCCAAAAGCTTGAGCCTGCAGACCTGAAGTCGTGGATGGCTGAACGCGTTGCCAAGTTCAAGTTGCCTAAGAAGGTCTTTTTCACCAATGTCATGCCCAAGACTGCCACAGGCAAGATCCAAAGACGTATGGTCGCCGAAGCCATGCTCAAGCAAGAGTCGCCCAAGGCCAAGCTCTAACATCTTACGATATGTCAGCCCTTTTGTATATATCACCTACATCATTGTCACGAATCTAATGGACAAAACCATGATTGCTCTTTTTTCGCTACTGAGCTTCTTAACGCCGTGTTAACTCATGACTCCGTTGCTTACACGACGAAGTGTCTACAGCTAGGAGCAGATCTGCTCGCTTTTCGAGTGTCATCTGCGAACAACAATCGCTAACGTCCGTCTAGGGCATGGTCTTGGTGGTCAACGTGCTCTACCGGAAAATAGTCCGGAGCAACTGAAGTCGGCATGATATTCGTCCGGCCCGTATTCACCCCCGTTTCTGCGCCCAAACTCAAAATTTGGCCTTCTCGGACACAATCTTTCCTCTTTTCGAATCTTGCTCGCTTGGGTTGCCCTCTCTGTTCACAGCCATATTAGGGCCAGAGCATTGATCGATGCGCATGAGTATGCATGATGAATTGCTTTACAAAAGCTACGGTACAACATACATCCCGGTCGGCGATCCACGGGGTTGCAACTTCCTAACGCCGCAAGAAGATTTTCCATTAGCGAGTCTCTATACCATTCTTGACGACGCGAAACTCATTCAAGGCCGGTGAGGAAATGTCTTGGCTAGGTAGCAACTCGCAGAGGAGATGGTGAGTCGATAAAGTGTAAGTGCAGAACAAGGGCCTCCTACAGAGAACATATAAATGTCCCTTTCCCAGCCCTCATAGTCTGACAACACAACTACTTCATCCCCACCTCTGCTTTCTCGGACCTCGGCCAGCCATATCAATCAACATGTCTCGTTACGCATCTGCCTTCGCAAACCCTGCCGGTCCTGGCGACGCTCGCCCTATAGCCCTTCAGATCATCAAAGACGAAGGTGCCGAAGGAAAACTCACAGGCAAAGTCATCGTCATCACCGGTATTTCTTCTGGTTTGGGTGTCGAAACCGCACGAGCATTATCCCATACCGGAGCCCACCTCGTCCTGATCGCCCGCGATATCTCTAAAGCCAAGTCTGCACTGCAAGATGTGCTCGCACCAGGCACTGTTGCAGACTACGTTACCATGGACAACACTTCTCTGTCGAGTGTCCGCAGTGCTGCTGCTCAGGTCCTCAAGGTTTCTAGAAACCAGGTCAACATCCTCATCAACAATGCTGGTATCATGGCTCTCCCTGACCTCCAACTCTCGGAGGATGGATTCGAGATGCAACTTGCTGTCAACCACCTCGCCCACTTTTTGCTCTTCGAACTCTTGAAGCCCGCGATGTTGGATGCCGCTACCCCCGTCTTCTCATCCAGGGTCGTCAATCTGTCGTCGTCGGCTCATCGTATTGCATCCATCAACGAGACTGGCAACTACAACTTCGAGAATGGGGATTATCATGCTTGGGTGGCTTATGGACAGTCAAAGACTGCAAGTGTTTACATGACAAACGAGATCGAAAGACGCTATGGCAACAAAGGTCTTCATGCCAATGCCGTGCATCCAGGACTCATCGGCACACCACTCATGAAGCATGTCGATGCTGCTACCCTGGATGGTTGGGCGCAGAACGAGGCTGTTGGTAAGGTCATGAAGAGTGTCGAGCAGGGTGCAGCTACCACTGTTTGGGCTGCTGTGGCCAAGGACTGGGAGAACAAGGGAGGCAGGTATCTGGCCGAGTGTGAGGTTGCGCCTGAAGGACCCGATGATCACAGTGCAGAGGGCTGGGGTTATGTGCCGCATACTTATGACGCTGAGAGAGAGACTCGTTTGTGGAATGACTCGCTGAAGATGGTTGGGTTGGCTTGAGAAGTTGTGCAGACGTGGTTAGGTTACACACTTGTTCGATGAACAACAAATTCAAGCATCTCCATCAAAGGCTCAAACTGTATTGCTACATCTGGCAGTCATATATGATGAGCAAGACCTTGGACTCTGCACGAAACCGAAGAAAGACTCGGCAGTTGATATCTCCGCTGGTGGAAGCAACGAAGCCGCTTTGCCGAGGTCCTGCATCATTACATCAGTGATCATCCCTAGTTCATGGATATAATGCTTTTGCATTCAGACTCCCGGCCCATCTGTCTACATCGATTCTTGAATCCTACTAATCGGTTTTCTATCATCCGTCTGGAGTCGATCAATTATGCAGCTCAAACGAGATTCACAAGGTCGCGAGGTCGTTCCTATCATCATCAACAACGTTGAGCAACCTCTCGATACCGCTCGTGTTGTACCGGTCAAGAACTCGGTCTCTGGAGAGAATGTCCATTTCTATGCCAGCGCAGACTCAGAAACTTGTGGTCGTGCATGTGACGCAGCGTGGAGCGCCTTTCGAACCTGGAGAAATGCACCGATAACAGAGCGTCGAGGATTACTTTTGAGAGTCGCAGGTTTATACAAGGAACGTTTGAACGAGATTGTCCAAGCCCAGGTAAAGGAAACCGCGTGTACTGAAGGATGGGCCAAATTCAACGTCCTCGCTGCAACCAACTATATCAACGAATCCGCAGCATGCGTCAGCAGTGTCAAGGGAACCATTCCCCCGACCGACAAACCTGACACCATGACTTTTGTCTTCAAAGAACCAATTGGTCCGGTTCTCGTCATCCCACCCTGGAACGCGGCTGTTGTTTTGTCGACTAGAGCCATCAGCTCTGCCATTGTCACTGGCTGTACGGTTGTGCTCAAGTGCTCCGAAATGTCTCCTTTGACCCACGCCATCCTTGTCGACATTTTCCGTCAGGCTGGGTGTCCTCCGGGTGTCATCAACAGTCTTCAAACCTCACGCGAAGATGCAGCAGCTGTGACTGAGAGCCTCATTGCAAACGAGCATATTCGCAAGGTCGAGTTCATAGGAAGCGCTGCGGTCGGCCGGATCATCGCAGCGACAGCGGCAAAACATCTCAAACCGACAATATTAGAGTTGGGTGGAAAGTGTCCGGCGATAGTCTTGGAAGATGCAGATCTGGCAAAGGCTGCTCGCCTATGCGCTCAGGGCGCCATCAAAAACCATGGCCAGATCTGCTTCAGCACAGAACGTATCATCGTACTGCGCAGTGTCGCGGATGAGTTCATCAAGCTTCTGGTGGACGAAGTCCAGAAAGCGCCAGCCGAATCTGCAGTTTCACAAAGCATAGCACAGAACGCCGTCAGCATTCTCCAAGATGCAAAAGATAAAGGAGCAAAATTTCTCTGCGGAGATGGCTCGCTGCAAAACAACTGTTCAATCTCGAACACACTAGTACTGGTTGATCCCAAGACGTCTCCAGATCATCTCAGAATCATTGACGAGGAGACCTTTGGCCCAAGCGCCAGTGTCTATATCGTTGACGATGATGCGGAAGCCATCAGGATAGCGAACCGCAGTGCATATGGATTGAATGCTGCGATACACACGCGAAACCTCGAGCGAGCGATCAAGATGGGAAGAGAACTCGAGTATGGTCAGGTGCATACTAATTCATCCACTGTATATATCAGTCGTAAGTGCTGTCATTATACTACCGCAAGACTTGATACTGACATGCACGCAGCGACTGGACCTCAAGGAGGTGTCAAGGGCAGCGGCTGGGGTACACAGAATGCTTCATGGGGTCTTGATCTGTATTACAATACCAAACAGATCAGTTGGCACGGTGAAAATAGCGGAAACTAGGAAAAAGGTTTCCCTCCCTTCCTCGATCTGATTCTGTTTTCGAGGTATCATGCATTTTTATAGCTAGTTCTACTAGCTAGTTCCAGGTCAGAATAGCCTTCACGGTCTTGCCCGATTGAACATCGTCGAACGCGCGCTGAAAGTCTTCGACCTTGTAAGCGGTCGTGATTTTCTCAAGAGGCAATCTCCCGAGCGAATACCCCTTCAGAAGCATCGGTGCCATCTATGGAAAGATCAGCATGAATATCGACAGCGACTCGCTAAACTTACCTCGTGAGGATCAGAATCGCCCTGGTGACTCCCAACATATTGTGTGCCCCGAACAAAGTGCTTATGCACATCTATACTTATCCGAGTGCCTGGCGCATTAGAGCCGACAGAGCAAGCTTTGCCTCTCGTTCCCAAGGACTCTATCATTGTCTCGATGATTTCCGCAACCCCTGAGCAATCCAGCGCTCGCTCAATACCAGATGGTCCGCATATTTTTCGAATCTCTTCTGCTACATCACCTTGTGAACTGTCGATAGTGGCAGTCGCTCCAAGCTCTGATGCGAGTGTAAGACGTGATGGCTGTATGTCGATTGCAATGACGTTCTTTGCTTGTCGAAGCTTGCAGGCCATGATCGCATATAATCCGAGGGAGCCTACGCCAAAGACTGCTACGGTCGACCCTGGTTGTACATCCAATGTATTGAATATCGCGCCGACTCCAGTCTGCATGCTGCACCCAAGTGACGCAAAGAGCTGCAAAGGTGTATCCGCAGCAACCTTGACCAGACTAGTCCCGTTGACCACCGCTATATCCGAAAACGAGCTTTGACCGAAGAAGTTGCTAAACAGAGCTTGACCATCTGGTAGAGACAGAGGACTAGAGCCATCTTCTCGCTTGCCGCTGAAGTTGAGGGCAAGTATCCTTTCGCAGTAGGCTCGGTTTCCAGAACGACATTGTTTGCAGACACGACAGATGGAGTAACTCAGCAAAACTTTATCGCCAGGTTGAATATCTGTAATTTGTTCGCCTACTTGGAGTACGGTTCCAGCACCTGTCTAACATCAGAGGTGTGGTCTTTGAACACGGAATGTGAACACGAACCTTCGTGTCCGAAGATGGCGGGTACTTGAACTGGACGATGACCGGCTGCACAATGTAAATCCGTGCGACAGATACCCGAGGCTTCAATTTTGACAAGGGCCTCATCAGGCCGTATATCATCAACAATGATGTCCTCGAGAGTAAAAGGTCCTCCGAGCTCTCTCACAACGAGCGCACGAGCATTCTGAGGCATCCTGCCGACTGTAACAGGAAGTGTATATGGTGTTTAGTGAGATGCCACAAGAAGAGAGACTGCTTGAGAGGTTCAGAGCGATGCCGAATCTGATATCCGCCAGTAGTGCAGTCATGATCTTCGGATCGCTGTCCGTCATGACGAAACTGGGGTCTTGTCTGTCCCGCTACAGCCCGCATTCAGCGGGGCTCGTCATGGTATTTGTATCTCCGCTTTTCCATGGATCGAGCTAATAGCCTGATTGAGAATGTCCCTCGAGGTACATTCCGGGAACATCTTCCTCATAGAGACAAATCGCTATCCTACTGATTCCTTGCACGATCTCAACTCTGACTTGTTGGACTGATCGCAGACACCGTTTGCTTGACCAGTGAGCATCCGATCACAATGCCAATAGATAAACCTCAATTCTCAGTCGCGATCATTGGAGGAGGCGTGGCGGGCATGACCCTCACCATCGCTCTCGCCAAAAGAGGCATCGACGTACGAATCTACGAGCAAGCACCGCAGTTCACTGAAATAGGCGCTGGCATTGCCTTTTCTCCCAATGCAAAGCAAGCAATGGAACAGTGCGATCCATTGGTCCACGAGGCATACCTTCGCGTCGCCACGTCAAGCGGATCACCCGACAAGATCAATACGTGGTATGACTTTGTCGATAGCTATACTGGCTCTGAGCAGTGGCTTTTTGATGTCACGAGGGATGCTCCGGCTGATGGATGTCACCGCGCGCATTTCCTGGAAGAGATGATTAAACTTGTTCCTGAGGGAGTTGCACAATTCAACAAGCATCTTGACAAAATCATGGAAAACGGGCGATCCAACCCACTGACACTGAATTTCTCAGACGGAACGACTGCAGAGGCTGATATAGGTGAGATATGATTTTCCTCAAACACGAATGAGGTTGCAAAACTCGTTAACAAATCGAACAGTGATCGGTAGCGATGGAATAAAGTCTAGCGTTCGCGGCATATTATTTGGACAAGATGCTCCCGAAGCCAAACCTACTTACACACATCGATATGCATACCGAGGTCTGCTAAATATGGACAATGCCATCAAAGCTCTCGGAAAAGATCTAGCGACCAACAGAACAATGCACATGGGGCAGGACGGTCACGTCTTGACTTTTCCAGTTGCACACGGCAAAATCTTGAATGTAGTCGCATTCAGATACGACACCGACGAATGGACGGATGCAAGACTTGTAGTCCCAACAACCAAAGAATCTGCCAAACAAGACTTCAAGGACTGGGGTGCTAAAGTACGGGCACTCCTCGACCTTTTGGAAGACAAGCTTGACAAATGGGCCATCTTTGATCTGGGAGATCATCCACTGCCGACGTACGCAAAAGGACGAGTAGCAGTTATTGGAGACGCTGCTCACGCAACAGGACCTCACCACGGAGCGGGCGCGGGTATCTGCATCGAAGACAGCGCAATTTTGGCTGAGCTGCTCCATACAGCATGGAATAGACTCGAAGAACAATCCACCAAGGTCGCAAAAACAGAGACGCTGGAAAAGGTCTTGGAAGTATTTGATGCAGTGAGACGAGAGCGCACACAGTGGCTGGTACAAAGCAGCCGAGATAGCGTAGAGTTGTACGAGTGGAGAGATCGGTTGTGTAAACGTGATCCGGCAAAGCTCAAGGAGCAGATATTGTGGCGCAATCACAAAATCTGGAGGGTGGACATCAGAGACATGGTCGCGGAGGCGAATAGGAAGCTTGAGGAGCAAATCGTGTAGAACCACAATATCGCACGCGTATGCCACGAAGGATCGTCGACTGGATTTGCCTGACCTTCAACGTCCACAAGGCGACACAGCTGACGGGCAGGACATCGCGCGAGTCATCCAACGACCAAGGCTCGAATCACATAACAGCTCTTTCCACGCTGAATTGATTGCGAATATGTCGAGAACAATCGAGTTGAGTCCACTCACGCGAAGAGTGGACAAGCAGAGATGCGCACAGACCACAACTCAAGCTTGGAAGCAGCGCCAGGCAGCGTGCAAATCGACGACCAGAAGAGCTTGATGATTTCCATTCTGCCGTGCTTTGGCGAAATATCTCGTTAGATCGTATACCGTGGATGGTATCCTAATTCATAGCTTGCTAGCCTTCCAGACAGGCTTCCTTTTCTCGACAAAGGCCTTGACACCTTCGTGAATGTTTTCTCCTTGCAGCAGCTTCGGATACATTTCTGCAATCAGCTTTTCAGTCGCTGCATCTGCTCCCAGGCCGTCCCATGCCAGATTTACACCTTCATGACTGACGATGACAGCATCCGGGCTGTTTCCTGCGATCTCCTTGGCTACGGCCACGCACTCGTCCAGCACATCTCCCTCAACGACGCGATTGACCAGACCCCATTCACGAGCCTCTTCAGCTTTCAACACACGTCCAGTCAGGGCCATCTCCATGGCGCGCTGCTTGCCTACCACACGCGCAATTCGAGGAAGGGCTCCTGCGATGGCCACAACACCACGCTTGACTTCCGGAAGAGAAAAGGTAGCAGACGAAGAAGCAAAGACCATATCGCTGTTGATGGCCATTTCACAACCTCCGCCGAAGCAAATACCGTTGACTGCTGCTATAACTGGCTTGCGTCCGCGACGGCGTGACAGACCGCCAAAGCCAGTCACTGGCATCTTGCGCTGCTTGCCGGAAGCGTTCGCTTGATTCCATTCTGATTCATCGTGTCAGCCATAGCGCGTCCTTGTGAGTGGAACAGAACATACCCTTCAGGTCGGCGCCTGCGCAGAAAGCCCGGCCAGTGCCTGTGAGAATGCCGACACATAGCTTGGGCTCTGCATCCAACCACTTCCATACGGCATCTAGCTCTTCATTTCCTTCTGCACTGATACAATTGAGCTGCTTCGGTCGGTTCAATGTAACGACCAGTATCTCTGGTGTTGGATATGATAGGATGCAATATTTGGTCGACGGCGGAGTTGTGCTGAAAGCGGGGACTTTTGGTACAGGCGTCATGGTGATAGACTGTGAAAAGAGGCGATTGACAGTTTTGTCTAAGTAAGTCTGATTGCGAAGTATAGAGGTCAGGTTGCTTCGAAGTAGACAGACGTGTCGCTTCAATAAGTCTGAGAGTCTCGCCGAGGTGGCTCTTTCTACAGTTGGGCTGCTGCGGGGTGAGCGACGATCACAGCCGAGGAACAACTCTCGCCGGCCAGCATCCCCAAACCTTTGCGCCATCAAGGTACTGTACAAGAATACTGAGAATAGACTTTCGTGTTACAATGCTGCCATTTTTTCATTGCTACCCAAACACTACTGCTCGCTCACGCTCATACCCTTCAACAACACAAGCAGGCCGTAAGCACCAGGATCTGGCACGCCTCTGGTCGCACTCTCGTCGAGATACGTACTCCTTCCAAGCTTGGCCTCGAGATTCTTTGTACTCTCCACTCCTTTCTCTGCTTCCGCAAGAGCTCTCTCGATATTTCCAGTCGACTTTAGTACTTCCACGAACGGGATCAGACAGTCCAACATGGTTCTGTCGCCGAGTCTTGCTCGCGTGTAGTTGAGCAACTGGTCAAGAGCAACTGACAATGCCTCTGCTACTGTATTCGTCAAAGCCAGCGCGGAAGACAGCGAGGTCAAAAAGATACAGTACAGAGCTCCGGATGTGCCTCCCATATTGACTTCGAGGTCACGCACAAGCTCGCTCAGTGTCTGAGGCAGCTCGGAGAGATCCTTGTTTGCGATGAACTTAAGAACTTGTTTTGCACCATCGCGAAGAGTGTAGCCGCAATCGCCGTCGCCAACAATCTCATCATAACGAGTGATGGTTGCCTCTTCTTTGATTACTGCTTCACAGCCATCCTCGATGCGGCTGCGGACTGCGTGGTCGTTGAACTTCATGAACCGCGAGTCGACCTTGGTCAGGCTGCTGCCTTCGGTGGCTTCATCAGCAAGTGGGTTCGTCGGCTCAGATTGAGCCTCGAGGTGTTGCTCGGACACTGGACAGGCGGATATCGAGAACCCTCTTGCAAGATCTGCATGTTGCAAGAGCGTTGAAGTTGACAAACGGTACGACAAACCTGCTTCTCCTGCTGGCTGTTAGAACATGGCGACACAGTCACGGTCGTTGCAAGCTCACTGAGGTAGGTGGCAATTTCCAACCCAAGGATGTAGTTCTCCAAGCGCGACAGACCGTTGACATCTGAGTAATGTACTGAGTGAGTGACGCCGTTTTTCTGCTCGAGATGTGGTTGTAAGACTTGTTCGAGTGCTTTTGTGATGGCATGTCTTGCTTCTTCATATCCACGAGAGTCTTCTTCGGCGAGCGTTGTGGCTGGTCGACCATCCTTTTTTCCGGTCGAAAATGTTGATGTCACGGTGGTCGAGTTTTCGAGGTAGGCGTTCAAGATCTCGACAGTTCTATCAAGGGATGATCTAGAAAGAGGTCAATTAATGTCTTCGAAGCTTGCCTCAAATGCTTGCGTACCTTGCAGACTCTGTGGAAGCACCTAGAAGGTGGATCAAGTGATCTACTTCCAAGTCACTCTCAAGTCCAACCTCTACCAACTGGTTCTCGACTCTTGTCAACTTCTTTTGCTTTCCCGATTTGAGAATGACTACACCGGCTTGCTGCTGGTGCCCAGCCTCATC
The DNA here is from genome assembly GCF_000721765.1 of Aureobasidium namibiae CBS 147.97. Lineage (NCBI taxonomy): Eukaryota > Fungi > Ascomycota > Dothideomycetes > Dothideales > Saccotheciaceae > Aureobasidium > Aureobasidium namibiae. The sequence continues at coordinate 1,213,584 of NW_013581204.1, forward strand.
GATTGCCTTGGCAAGCTCCCTGCCTGAGAGTGTATTACCATTATCGCTACTGGTAACGACAGCAGTGATGTGCTTGTCCGAGAGCAGCTTGTTTGAGAAGTTGCCAGCCTTTCCGACCACAACAACTCTGACGAATTTGTCATTGGCAAGTGTTTGGTCCACTAACACCGTCTGACCTGATGTAGTCTTGATTGCTTTGATGGAAGGCCGGATTAGAGGATATAGTGAGTTCCACCTCGTAGTGTTCTCAGCATCGAGCTGTTCCTTCGCGAAAGGAATTGTTTGTTCAACAACGACTGCCATGTCGTATGGTGGGGTAAAATGCGGGGTCGGTAGGGTGTTTGTCTGCGGGTTTCTGTGCACGAGAGCAAGGAAATGTCGCGTTGATGTGATCGAGGGGAAGAAGGTATAGTCTGATCAAAGATCTGGGACCGGGTACACTTTTCTCTCTTGCTCAGCTATCCTAGTCGACATCAGCACCTCCGTGAGCCGGTCTCTCAGTCGCGAGGATCGGCATGTCCCCCGGGATGGAGTAAGCCACCGGCCTTGCCTATTCGGGTCATCCGAAGAAGCACCCCCGCACCGAACCCTCGGCGAACAAACCGATTGTTGTCGTTCTTCTCGGCGATCCTGGATGCTCTCCACCGAAAGATGGCTTGTTCGGGGTGGGATGCATGGATCGGGCAAGTCCGAGGTCGTGACATGGTGGTCTCGAGCTGTGTACATGATGAGCTAGCCTCGCAGCTTTTCTCCGTCACCTCTATTGATTCTCTTGACCAAGATCTGTCGCATAGACGACTACTCACATATTGAATTTGAAGCTGTAAAATATTGAATTGCACCATGGCAACAGCAACACAACAAGCTCCTCCAGCTGTCAAAGAGACATTCCATTTCATCAACAAGCCAGAAGGTACGACGCCAAACCTCCCCTCGCGATGCAGCTATCCTGACGAGAAGCAGATGCCATCAATGAAGCATTAGCAGGCTTGACCCACATCCATCCAAATCTATCCTACAACCCACCCTACAAGATCCTTTACCGTTCCGACCTAGCTAGCTTCCGCAACAAATATGTAACAACAATCGGCTTCAGCGGAGGTGGCCATGAACCCATGTTCGGCGGCTTCGTGGGACCCAACTACCTTTCCGCCTACGTGAGCGGCAACATCTTCGCCTCGCCAACCGCAGCTCAAATCTACGAGGCTATCAGGATGTGCCAGCCCACGGATGGATCAGAGAGCAAAGGCACACTGGTCGTGTGCGGCAACTACACCGGTGATATTCTGAATGCTGGGTTGGCAATTACAAGAGCACAGGCTAGTGGTTACAAAGTCAGATTCGTTCCTGTAGGCGATGATGTCGCGGTCGGTAGGAAGAAGGGTGGAAAGGTCGGTCGTAGAGGCTTGAGTGGTCATCTCATGGCGCTGAAGAGTGCTTGTGCGCTCGCTGCCAAAGGAGAGACTCTGGAACGTGTGACTGAAGTTATGGAGTATGTCGCTGCCAACGTCGGTACCGTGGGGGTTGCCTTTGATCGGTGAGTTCCTTAACCGTTATCTGACGGCGATTCAACACTGACAGCATCCAGTGTGGCATTGCCAAACGCTACGCTCACCGACCTGCAATCCCTACCACCAGCGACCATCGAACTCGGCATGGGAGCACACGGCGAGCCCGGTCTGCGACAACTCAACCCTGTTCCTTCGCCGGAGTCCCTCACAGCCCAAATGCTTGACCTACTCCTTGATATTTCCGACAAGGATCGAGCCTTCATCCCTTTCTCCTCCTCCACCTCGCCCGAGAAGGACAATGAAGTCGTGATTCTACTCAACTCTCTCGGCAGCACTAGTGATGAAGTGCTCGCTCGCTTCGCAGAGATTGCAATTGCAGATCTAAAGACACGAGGATTCACGGTCAAGAGAGTCACATTGGGTCCGTTGGTCACCAGTCTGAAGATGAGCGGATTTGGTATTACGGTCTGGCGATTGCCGCCTGTGAGTGGAGAAACGATGAGTCGCTCCGAGGCGTTGGAGCTGTGGGATACGAAAGTTGATGTTGCTGCTTGGAGACAGTAGGCTGCCGCGACAGAATTCTGTAGATTGAAGCCACCATCGCTTCCGAGATTAATTCACTGGCACGCGAGAATAGTTTATAAGCATATCGGTCTCCAGATTCTCTTCACAGACGCATGAACAAATGTATGAATACGAAAGTATTGATTCGCTGATCAAATGTTGTTGTTTACAAAAGCGGACCGGTCAAGGCAGCCAAGCATACACGAGCGAATCCTCTCGGAGACAAGAATCCTTCCGCTTGTTGCATGCTCGGGCATCCAGGCATCCATTTTCGCCGGCCCATCAGGATTGCTTCCTAATCTCACGCCCTATGCTCGTCGTTTCCGAAGCGCGAGTTTGTAAGCCATATGCATCTGCTTGGTCATGGTCGCATACCTTGGACAATAAACTCTCCGAAGCATAGTATCCAAACATGATATATAACTACCAAACTCTGAAAAGCTGACAGAAATTTGATTCATCAGAGTTACCGCGACATCCTTCAAGCACTCAACTACAAAGCGACTAGATCCCCCAATCACTTCTCCTCAAAGAAGCCAACATGTCATACACCATCCTCATCTCTGGCGCCAACAGCGGCCTCGGTCTGTCCCTGCTGGAAAGATATCTCAGTCGCCCTGACACCACAGTCATAGCCACTGTCCGCGACCCCACCAAACAACAATCCCTCCACGACATCCCCAAGGCATCTGGCTCCAAACTCATCATCGTCAAGGTCGAATCTAGATCCGACACCGATGCCCTCGAAGCCGTTTCCAGCATCTCCAACCAAGGAATCAACCACCTCGACGTCGTGATTGCGAATGCAGGATACTATACCCCTCCTGCTGACCCCAAGGTTGCCAAAATCACCGCTAAGGACTTACTTGAGCATGTGGATGTGAATACCGCTGGCCCCATCAGATTGTTCCAGGCGACTTTGCCGCTGCTCCAGAAAGCAGAGAAGCCTATCTTCGCTTACATGTCTTCGATGGCTGGATCTATCGGTGCTACTGGAGATGTTCCATTCTCGGCTGGTGTTTATGGTGCGAGTAAGGCGGCTTCGAACTTTTTGGTCAGAAGGGCTCATGCAGAACATCCGGAGTTGATTATCTTTGCTATGCATCCTGGGTATGTGTGACCTCCTTTTCGCCTGACACTGGAAATTTTTACTGATGATGTCTGGCAGAGCTGTTGCGACCGTGGGTGCACTCAAGGTTGTTGAGAGTATGGGCATGGCAGATCTGGTCGACAACCCTGATGTCTTTACCACTCTTGAAAAGAGTACCACTGGAATGGTTGAGAGAGTGAGTTGTCTCCATCACTTATTTCGAGAGTGGTGTACGCTGACATTTCTAGATCGACACTGCAACCAGAGAGGAGACCTCGGGCAAGTTCTTGTCCTTTGACGGCTCGGCTCTGCCATGGTAGATTCGACTGGTTGTCCGAATGTGGTTTTCGGCTTGGTTCATCGTTGTTGTGTCCTTGGTTCCTTGTCTTTTTGCGCTAACAGTACGCCGGATAGTGGGTACGTCATGTTCTCTACATTTCTGACTTACTATACATTTTTCGGATATCTATTTGTCGCTGTGAGCGATTCTCAACGTGAAGCATGACCTCTCCATGACACGCTTTTGGTTGTTCGTTTGTCGCACACGAATCGCACAACGACATGACGCGTCGGAAATCACCAGATGCCATAAGTTTGATCGTATAAATTCTTGAGATCTCAGGCGATGACATGGTAAATGTTGCAAAGATGTGTATCGGGAGTTTTGAACGGTGCGCTCGAGATCTCGAAAAGGCGCCAAGATGCTGACTAATTGGGATTATCCTCGAAGCTGGCTGGACAACCCTGCCTCGAAAACTGATTCCATCATTGCAGTCGATCATGGGTCATGTGAGTATCTCGTTGACTGTATTGAGGTTTTAGATGTCGCATCTTCCTAGATAACTCAAGTATAAGGGTGTTTCTAACGTTTTGTATCAAAGCAAGGCAACACGACAAATCTACAGCTCACAGATCAAAGAATGCGTCAGCCTTGTCTTATTGGGCGCACGATAGACTTTAGTTCGAGAAACTGGTTGGGGTTCTCAAACTATGCTATGAGTCGGGAGGGACAGTCGGGTCTCAGAAACATGATGTTGCAACAATCATTGGATGATCAGGTCCGCCTCTCTATATCGACAACAACCATCGCTAGGACCCAGAATCAAGTCTTCAACTCTACTGAGCTCGTTCCGGATTGTGCAACGCGTTTGCTTTAAACTCCTAGAATGCAACACCACTCCTACCAGCACCAGGGTACCTGGTGAGAAGTCCAGAGAGCAGATCCTTTCCGTCCATTTCCATGTCTTTGAACGCGGGACAGTTGAGACTCAACAATGGATCCAGAACAGCGTCACTGACAAGCTTCAATGGAGCTTCAAGTGTCTTGAACAGCGAAGACAAAGAGTTCGGCGAGAATGTTTTCACAATCTGTAGCACAAAGCAGACAAGATTGTTCCCCTCAAGCAGTGTGACTGCGTTCAAGACTCCGCCAGTGATATTCTCAAGATCCAGACCGGTGAATGTATCGACCTTTCCAGTATTGCCTCCAATGCTGGCCAAGACGGGGTACTTCAGGAACCAAGCTACAAGATCCAGATTCAGTTGGACGAGACCGTAGTCTATCGGACGTCGATACCAATTCGCGGGGATCTGTTCGTGGCCTTTCTTGTAGCAGAGTTGACCATCCTCTTCGTTGACGGCGTAAAAACTGGCAAAAACATCCTTTGCTGCGCATACGTTAGTAACTGTTTTGGAGATCCAGTCAATTCTGGCAGGTGCTTACTCAAATGACCTCCTAGAGGGTACTCTTTGGTATGGTTGCTCAATATACGCCCAGTGAAAGCGTATCCAGAATTACGAGCAATCATGCCCGTGTATGGGCCGTAGTAGAAGTTCGGGTTGTTCGAGATACTGTCTTGAAATCGCTTCGCTGCACGTGCGCCAATATCGTCCATGGTGAGAACAAAGTCGTCTGAAGAGTTGTACGCTTCCAGGAAGAGAGTCATGTTCATAGTGGATGCATCGCCTGTAACGTACAAGTCATCACGTGTGTTTGATGAGTCCGACTCGATCCAGTTGTGAGCACCGTCCAGACCTCTGGGTGTACCGAGCAGTCCAAACAAGTTACCGAGTAGGTTGCTTGACTTGCGGCTTTCGCCACCAATGGAGAAACCAGGGTTCAGAGCCAGCGGGTTGCCGACGCCTACGGTGCCCATGACTGCCAGAACGGTGATGAGATCAATGCCCATACCGTAAACTGTCACGAGTTAGAAAAGTTTCGGTGGCAGAGTCACTGATACCGAGCGATGTCTTACCTTGATTGACCGCGCCAATGACCTCAAGAAACTATGAGGATTCGGTCAGCTGCCGGGCATGCAACAAGAAACACCATAGCAACATACCCCGACGACACCGTTACGAGATATATAGCCGTGATTACTAGAGAAGTTAGTCCTCAGCAGTTTCTATCACCCGATGAGGATTATCTACGCAAGGGCGTTTAGCCCGGGGCAAGGACCGCGTTGGTCTCCCTTGTCGAAGTTCGGGGCTTGAAAGGCGTGTTTTCCAGACACTGTCGTGAGTCAGCAACGGTGTAAGTTCGGCTCCTCTGAACAAGATACCATCGATGGGGGTGGTCATCGGATCAAAAAGAAGACGCTTCTGCTTAAGACGTAGAAGATTGTTATGCAGATCTTCTGGATCAAAAGCAGCGTTGTCCAAGGCATTGCGATGGGTGAGTTTTGCAAAGTTCTCAGCGGTCGGAAAAGAGTGTACAAGACCAGAAGAAAGTAAAGTCAGGGCGAACGACGCAAGGGAAAGAATGGACACCTTCATGACGAAGGCAAGCAGAATGTGCCCTGCAGCTGTGGGCTAAAGGAAAGACAGTAAGAAAGTTGTGTCAAGGGGGAGAGTTCTGTCAAAATCTCGGGCAAGATCAGTCTTGGGGAGACAGCGAGGTCTCAAAAATCCATCGAGCCTCCCTAAGCACACGGCAGGGGACAGTGTTCTCAGAAACACCAAATGTGAATCAAAAACGTATCGGGGATACCTGATCATTGGCCAATATCGAGCGCTGGACAAACCAGCGACTACCTGGAATTGAGATCGTCCGGATTAGACGTTTAGCATTTCAGGAGAATTAGTACATTGTTTCCAGAAGCTGGAGTGGGCATGATGATATCTTTGCGTAGCGAAAGATAACCCCGAAGCTTGTCAATTCCACGCTGAAAATGATTTTTGAAGTAAGACATCCAAGCGTTGGAAGAGCTGGTTTATTCGCCAGAAGTGACCGATTGAAGGGTATGCATCATCTCCGTGTGTGCCATGTGCACCATCATCCATCGATTGAGCTTGAGCTCAATGGAAGACAACAAGAGGTCGGTCGGTCGCGCACTCAGTCAGATGTGGCAGCGCACGGTGCACAAAGCGCCTGTGCTTGCTCGTGCACCTTCCCCGCCCAACATTTCCCACCTCTTTCGCCTGACGAGACGACCTCAATTTGTCTGCAACTCATCCACTCGAGCTGACTCGCGCGAGGCGAAACTAAACCGAACCGTCCATATCTGGATCTTGTCAGAAGCTCCGACACATATCATGCCTGCCAAGTTACGGTTCTTCCAACGGTCCGATTACCCGACCCGCTGTCAAGCATAGCATAATCTACGTGGGCAGCACATGTCCTTTGTTGTTTTGATTATTATAGCGACGCTCAATCCCGAAGATGGTTCAAGTGATACGCTCACGTGTCTTCGTTGGAGATGCAAAAATCATATGCTTTCTGGATAGCAAGCTCTTATCTCGGTACACTGTATGATATTGACGAGGAGCATAAATATGTTCTCTTGCACCGACAAAAGACTGAGCAGATCATTGACAAGTCAAGCCAAGCGGGTAGGTCTAGCGCACATGATGGTCGCATCAATCCTGGGCGACATTGTCTTGCGAATACTGAGACAGCTCTTTGCGCTGTCAGAGGCTTGTTCAACTGCCGCTCTATCGCCCAACACAATCCTGCGAGCACCGTCCTAGTGATTACCCGGGTCTGCGGAATCATTTTTAATATGATTCTCGAACTGGACCAACCTCCCACCTATCTCATGGTCCCTGACTCTCACCTGGTGGATCGGCTTACGCCGCAGACCCCGAATTCAACGTGGAGTATTTAGACTTTCTGGACAACCATATGAGTAGACTTGGTCGGGACTGAGATAGTGCCTATTTCGATTTCTGGAGCAGAAGCAGTCCTCGTCTGACCTCCTGGTCCTTTCACCACTACACTCGTTTTTCTGTGGATTCATGCCACCGCTTCTTTCGGAGACAGGACAGAAGTTTTGCAGACATGAAGTTCTCCTTCAGCACCATAGTGGCTCTGGCTGCTTTGACGGCAACAACGCTGGCAAACTCTGACGCCTCGTCTGCTCTGGCGATGGCGCAGGCATCATATCCCAAGTGTACAGTGAGGACAACACACGGCCCACAACCATTTCAACTCATGTATCTGACTACATCAATCAGCTGGGCTGTCTCGCAGAACTTATTCCTCAATCTGCTTGTACTCTGACCGACATCAACTGTCTATGCACTAATGCCCCGCTCAACGCCAACTTGACAGTTTGCGTTCTTTCATCATGTACCACATACGAGGGTCTAGGTAAATGATTGAGACCTTGGAGAAGCAACTCAGCTTTGTGACTGACTTGTTTTTCCAGTAACCAAGAACGTCTCTTCGACAATGTGCGGTGCACCAGTACGCAACGAGTCGTTGAAACCACTACTTGTCGGTGTCGTTGGTGGTGCCATTGCCTTGGTGATATTTCTCTTGCGACTCTGCTCTGTCTTACCAGCGAGCGGCCGACTGATGGGCTGGGACGATCATGCCATCTGTGTTGCTGTAGCCCTTGCTACACCTCCAACTATCTTCTCTATTCTCCGTAAGTCAATCGCCCCTTCAACATTAGGTGACTGATCAAGACTAACGCGATTTCACCAGTATCCAAGAACGGCCTTGGAAAAGACATGTGGACCCTTCCCTTGGCGAACATCGAGAACGTTCTTTTTGTAAGGCAAACTGATTGAACAAGTGAAGACGCTCATGCTCACATGGTCCAGTACTACTACCTGGGCGAGATTTTCTACTTTGCCTCACTCACAGCGACCAAGATTTCAATTCTCGTTTTCTTCCTCCGTGTCTTTCCCTTGAAGAGCTTCCGCCGAATCATCCACATCGTTATGGCCATCTGCGTAGCATATGGTGTTTCATTCATCTTAGCCACTACTTTCCAATGCAGTCCGGTACCTTACTCATGGAAGCAACTTGACGACAACTACCCGGGTTCATGCAACAACATCCACATTCAAGGATGGATGAGCGCTATCTTCAACATCGTCATCGATCTCGTCATCCTCATACTTCCTTTGAAAGAGCTCTATGCGCTGCAGACCAGCTTGAAGAAGAAGTTGATGGTCATGGTCATGTTCTCTCTTGGTATCTTGTAAGTCATCCCGATTCGAGATCAGTGACCGATAGCTGATAATTGCCGCCAGCGTTACATTCGTCAGTGTTGTTCGCCTGCACTCATTAATCGTGTTTGCCAATTCTCAAAACATTACATGTAAGCTTTCGCAATCATTGTTAACTGCATGCATCTAACGATCCAACTCAGGGGATTACAATGACGCCGCTTGGTGGAGCACCGTCGAAATTCATGTCGGCATCATCTGCGCATGTCTTCCATCAGTGCGAGCCCTCTTCGTGTCTCTCGGCGCAAAGTCACTGGGCACCACTAGGGCCAACTCCAGACCGACTGGCCACCATGTTTCAAACAACTCAATCTTGACGGGTAGCTCGCTGGGACAAAGCAAGATCACCACCACTGTTAGTGCGAAACCAGTCGGAGTTCCGAGACACGGCGATGAGGAAGACTTCATTCCACTGGTGGACCTCGCAAAGAATCAAAGATGATAAGACTCAACCTGGAAACATAATTTCGATATCCAAAAGAGCACCTACCACGACTCATCAGCGACTGAAGAGCAAGTGGTTTCGCCGGAAAAGATGACAGATGGCACCAATTCGAGAGAGATCAAAAGACCCCCAGCGCGACGAGGGCACGACCATATCTCTCTTTTGTCAACCTGCATCTACTCGAGGCAGGTCGCTGTTGTCTGCACCAGTCTCTCACGAAAGTTCGATAAACAAGCGGATATCTTCGGAAGACGTTGCTACTGAGGGTCCGACGCGATCAGACTGGTAATGACACACTTTGTCTCAAGCTTGCGTTGGTAGCACTTTCTTATCACAACTATCAGATTCCAAAATTCTGATCAAATGTGACCGAGTCTCCCAGATTGATTCAATGTCTCAAAGGAACGTTGTATCTACCAAATGTAGTTCAAATGAAGATCCCATAGCACGGTAAAGAAATCAACCAGGTTTACATCCGGTCTTCTCACCTCGGTATCGAGTCTGCTGGGTCGGCAGGTCTCAAGGGGCCTGTATCACCCGCCAATGATGATCGGTATGTGGTAATACTATGATGGCAGTGCGGTGATTGTCTGTACGACTGTCAAACAACAATGTCGTCAGACTGCAGGTTCAGGTGGTGGGTTAGACGCGCCCGATATTATATTACCGAGTCAGGAAGCTTGACGGCGCAATGCAAGCAGCGCGGGGAACACGAGCAGCGTGGGTCTTTGCAACACTTTGGACATGATCACTTACATGACTCGTCTAATCCATAATCAAGCAATGACCCAGAGTTCATATCAGTAAGGTTATGGTTGTATCTAGTGCAGGTGAACAGACGTTGACCCCGGCAAATGATCGGCAATTTGAATGGACGGCAGCTAGCAAGGAAAGCCCACTCAATTCATGACCACCTTCATCAATTTTGCTTGCCTCGTATTCTCTTCCCGTCCACGAACACAATCAAATGGTGTTTGCGACTGGAAATGTCATCTCCCTTCGTCGATTGAGATCAGCCAGGATGACAGTCAATAAACGGTTCTGGATCATTTTGTGCCGAATAGGCGTGCTGTATCGCACAGAGACGTCCTGACCTCAATCTGGGCCGCCGCTGCCTTCGAGCTTTGAGTGCTTCTTGTAGGTTATATCATCTTGTAGGTCCCTCTCTGCGGCTCCTTCTCATCCACGAGGGTTTCTCCCAGTCATTCAGTCTTTTTCTCACCCACTGGAGTTCCCACGCCGCCCTTTCTTTGCATCAACTCGCCGTTCGCCAATCATCTCGTCGTCTTCTTTCGCGGCTACTTGTCGTATTTTTTCTACAACTTAATATTCAATCATGAGAGTCATCAACACCATTGCTGTGTTTGCAGCAGGTGCCAATGCGTGAGTATGACCAAGCACTCAACCCTGATGATTCGTACTCACAGCAGACAGTTTTGAGTGGACATGGCCCAAGCTCTCCAACGACCCTCAGTTCCCTCCTAATGGTTACAACTATCCGACCCAAGGACCCGTAGCCAACTCGACTTACGAGTACATTGTCGTTGGATCTGGTCCTGGCGGTTCTCCCCTTGCGGCTCGTCTTGCTCTTGCTGGCCATAGCGTCTTGCTTATCGATGCAGGCGAGGATCACGGTACCGATAGACAAGTCCAAGTCCCAGCTTTGCACCCCTACGCCAGCACCTACCACCCCATTCAATGGGATTTCTTCGTCGATCACTACGCAGATGAAGAGCAAGCGAAGCGCGACTCGAAGATGACCTATCTTACACCCTCGGGTGAGTACTACTCTGGTCTCAACCCTCCCGAGGGTTCGGTGAGAAAAGGTATCCTCTATCCCAGGACTGGAGCTCTTGGTGGTTGCGCCCAGCACAACGCCTTAGTCACTATCCTTCCCACCGAGAAGGACTGGAATGACATTGCCACCTTGACCGGAGACCAGTCGTGGATTGCCAGTAATATGCGCAAGTACTTCGAGAGGCTTGAACGCAACCGTTACTTGCCTAGTAGTATTGTTGGTCACGGCTACAGCGGTTGGTTGGAGACTCGTGTCACCCCAGTCCTCCTCATCGCCGAGGACCTGAAGGTTCTGTCGCTTGTCACTGCTGCTGCTACCGCCATGGGCAGAGGTTTGATTGGCGGTCTTTTGCACACCGTCACTGGTCTTGCCGAGGTATCATACTTGCCACTTCCGACGTGTTGAATTATTGCTGATTGTGTCCCCAGATTCTGACTCTCGACATCAACAATCCCAGCAAGTCCCGCGACAACGATGAGCTCATCTACCAGATTCCCCTTTCCATGGACGGAGACTATGTTCGCAGTTCCCCTCGCGACTTTGTCCTCCAGGTCGCCGGAGCCACCAACAAGGACGGCTCCAAGAAGTACAAGCTCGACATTGCCCTCAACACCCTGGTCACCAAGGTCAACTTCGACACCTCCAACACCAAACCTAAGGCCACCGGTGTCAACTACCTCTTTGGCCAAAGCTTGTACCGTGCTGATCCTCGCGCCGGCACTGAAGACACCGGCATTTCTGGTTCGGTTCACGCTAGTCGTGAGGTCATTGTTTCTGGTGGTGCTTTCAACACTCCTCAGATTCTGAAGCTTAGCGGTGTTGGACCTGCTCAGGAACTTCACTCCCATGACATTGACGTCGTTGTGGACCTTCCCGGTGTCGGCGGCAACATGCAGGACAGATACGAGGTCGGTGTCGTCGGCAAGGCCCCGACTGAATTCTCTTTGCTCAAGAAGTGCACATTCCTTGAGGGTGATGATCCTTGCTACAGGAACTGGAAGAACAACGTCGGTGCTCTCAAGGGAGGCTACACCACTAACGGTATTGCCTTTGGCTTCCTTCACCACTCGTCGGTTTCTGAGAGCGATCCTGATCTTTTCCTCGGTGGTGTCCCTGCCTACTTCAACGGCTACTTCCCTGGTTACTCTGCTCACGCTACTCAGGATCTCAGCATCTGGACCTGGCTCACACTCAAGGCTCACTCTCGCAACAATGCTGGTACCGTCAACTTGACTTCAGCCAACCCTCGCGACACTCCCAAAATTGTCTTCCACTCCCTCGGCGAGGGCGTCGGTGGCGACAAGGATCTTCAAGCTGTCTACGAAGGTGTTACGCACGGTATCACGGCCTTCAACGATCTTATTCCTCTTGATGGCAAATTCGAGCGTGTCTGGCCTCCCACCAACGTCTCTTCCGAGGAGGACCTGAAGCAGTTCATCAAGGACGAGGCTTGGGGCCATCACGCCTCTTGCACTGCTCCTATCGGTGCTGACGACGATCCGATGGCTGTTCTTGACAGCCAATTCCGCGTTCGCGGTGTTGATGGTCTCCGCGTTGTGGATGCTTCCATCTTCCCCAAGATCCCCGGCATGTACATCGCTCTTCCCATTTACATGGTCAGTGAGAAGGCAGCAGATGTCATCATCGCAGCTGCTGCTTCGTCGTGAGAACTTGTTAGCAGTTCCAGGGAGGTTATGTTCGTTGTTATCATTGTTGTGTTTACCAGTAATATACAGATCATAGTCATATCTATTCAATTGAGCACATACCGTGTTAAACTCTCAATTGACTTCCATGTATCTATATGTGTACCAAGTGCGTGGGCTCCGTTCGCGAGACTCCCCGAATTCTGATATCTTGACCTTGAATTGGATACTGGGAGTAGTTCTCACAGTATCCTCCTAGAGCCACGCAGCACACCGTGAGCCACGTGGCAGCTACTGATGAACAGAGCATACGCCCGAGAAATTACGTCCGTCCTTGGACCCACTGCTCGATTCGTGTTCGTCAAGAGTTTGGGACAGCTTGTTTCATTATCAAATTGGTCTTTTTCACCTGCATGGAGGAATCCTCCCTCTCGCTCAAGCACCGTGCTGGGTAAGAGATCAGCGGCGATATAGTAGCAAGTCCATGGTACAAAGTGTTTGTCTTGGACCATCAAGGTACGGTTGAGTTCGGCCGAGTTAGAGTGGCCGTCATATATAAGAAAGTATGCCTTACTCCACACTCTCCAATCTATACCACAGCCATGACTGCAGATCGCAATGGCGACTCTCTCCATATATGAACCCTGATGAAGACAGACCCCTGTCAACTCCTTGGTAATATCTTGGGTCGGTCGGTTCCGGTGTCCCTGAGCGCTTCATCGCTTTGACCTCCCACAAGCAGAGCGGCTACAATGCTTTGGGAAAGGGTCTGTCGATCATAGATTACACTCAGGGAATGAGGAAACATATCTTGTGATAGTTGAAGATGCAAGACAAAGCCATATATGGCAGGAGATGACAAGTTGCCAAGTCGATAGAGATGAAGCCTGAACAGCAAGCACGACCTAAGTTAAGTAACTTGCAGCCTTTTTGCCAAACTAGCTTCTCATGTCCTTCACGAGTCGTCGTAATCGTTGATTCATACTCCTTCACACATTCCAAGAGACGTCAACATGATATACAATCAGGATAATGTTGCCGACATCCCCAGCGTGGACCTTTTGACTTTCCTGTTCGGTGCGACTTCTCACTTCCCCTCAATGTAGTATCTCAAGCTGATGTCGCGTTCCCAGAGTCCGAACACTGTGCAGCAAAAGAAGACACGCCCTTGTACGCGGTAGCCAGCGATCCAACCAAAGTCATCACAAAGTCGCAAGCACGAGTTGTAACTCGTCAATTCGCTCATTTCTTCCGTCATGAGTATGGCATTGGACAGAATGGACCCGGTGAAGATGTGGTAGCTACAGTGTCTACTGGCCAACATGCACTTGCATGCCTCTTCTTTGGTGTCATTGCCGCCGAGGGAATTTACTCTGCGGCCAGTCCAGGTGCCACGGCCGAGGAGCTGGTCAGACAGATGCGAGATGGACCTGCCAAAGTGATTGTTTGCAGTACGGATGTCAAGGCTCTCGCAGAAGCGGCGGCTGAGATCGTCGGTTTGACAAAGAGAAATGTCCTTGTTCTGGAGTCTACACCGGATATCAAGCTGGAAAGTATTGATGGAAGCGTTCGCTGTACCTTCGATCAAGAGTTGCAATGGAGGAAGATTACCGACGCCAACGAACTCGAGCATAGCAAGACTTGTATGCTTTACTCATCCGGTACCACGGGTCTGCCCAAGGGGGTTCTGATATCACATCAGAATATGGTAGCAGAAGCCTTCTTACCAGCATACATTAACAGACCCATCTGGAAAGAGTGGGCAGCAGCAGGAAAGCCTTTTGAACTACGCACTCTGGCACACCTTCCAACAGCACATGTTTCAGGCGTGCAAGGATATTTTGTCAACGCCTTTTACGACGGAGGAATAGTTTACTGGATGTCCTCATTCGACTTTGGCAATTTCTTGAAGTACAATGTGCAGTATAAGATTACGACATTTTTCAGTCTGCCGAAGATCTATCTGGGACTAGCCAGACATCCGGCGGTGACTAATCAGTTGAGATCGCTGAAAATCGCTTATTCTGGAGCCACTCCGTTGAACAAAGAGGTCTACCATTGTGCAAAGTTCGGAGGCGAGGGAGAAGAAAGAACGCTCCTTAGCCAGACCTGGGGTGCAAGTGAAACCACTGGTGCAGTCACTCATGTTTCCCCTGCTGCGAGAGATACATCCGGAAGCGTAGGCGAACTGCTGCCCAACATGTTGATACGGTATGGCCAGAGGCTTCTTTGGATATGATGATTTTGCTGATTGACCATGACAGACTGGTCGACGAGAACGACAACGATGTTCCTGTTGGTGAGCCTGGCGAAGCACTACTCAAAGGACCATTGATAACCCAAGGCTACCACCAAAATCCTGAGGCAAATGCAGCGGGTTTCACCACAGACGGCTGGTACCGCACAGGTGATATGATGCGATTTAAAGACAACAACGACCTTCTTTACGTAGTCGGCCGCACGAAGGTGAGTTTATTTCCTCACTCGTAGACAAGGAGCCGCACTGAGAAGCCCCTCCAGGAAATCATCAACTACAATGGCCTGAAAGTTGCGCCTGCCGAGCTGGAAGCAGTGCTGTGTGAACATCCGTTCATTGCCGATGCAGCTGTGGCTGGAGTCAGGGCTCATGTTCCAGAAGTCCCACGCGCCTTTGTCGCACTCCGCCCTGGCGTTGATGTCTGCCAGAAGACAGTAGAGGACATACAAGATTTTATCAAGCAGCGTCTCTCAGATCACAAACAGCTGCGGGGCGGTGTGGCTTTTGTGGAAACCGTGCCCAGGCTCTTGTCCGGGAAAATATGGCGGGCCAAGTTGGAGGAAATGATTGCAGGTTGTGGATAGTCACTGCCGCATCCTCCCAGTGTGCAGAATCATGTCGCGCCGACGACCATAGAGATATACAGTCCTCCTAGTCAAAATAAAGCTTCCACAGAGCCCATAGGAAAGCCATGATAACAGGGCTCTCTGTGGCTGTTTCTGTTATCTAGGAAGTATTATGCATTGTGGAAGCTTAAATTCCGCCTTATCGTTCATGTCAGAGCAGGTGGTAGCGACAAATTCTAGCACATGGGGGGGTCCCGATTTCGAACGAACTCAGAGTCTGTCGCTACCACTCGTCGTATACCACAATGCCATCAGCACCTAGAAGGGACAGCCACTGCTGTTCCAACTCCTGGCTCATACGCCAGTCGCGTGGCACGTTCCACTGCAACCGTCTGTCACTTGGGCCTGGATAATCGCTCTGACGCTTCGCAGCCCGGTACTGAAACCCCAATCGCCGGAACCGCCGTCCTGTCCGTCCGCTGGGACGAATCTCGAGGCTGAC
This sequence comes from Aureobasidium namibiae CBS 147.97, assembly GCF_000721765.1. Taxonomy (NCBI): domain Eukaryota; kingdom Fungi; phylum Ascomycota; class Dothideomycetes; order Dothideales; family Saccotheciaceae; genus Aureobasidium; species Aureobasidium namibiae. The sequence continues at coordinate 1,229,423 of NW_013581204.1, forward strand.
ACACATGTACTCCAACATGGGCATTTGGGATGCTGCATCGGCGGCTGCGAGAAACAAGGTCTCGAGCTCTCGGGTAGGCTTTGTGCGAAAGTTGGACGTGGAAGGCCTGTTACCTTTGAGTCGCTCGTCTCGTCTTCGATCTGCGTAGCCGTAAGAATCTGGTGGCTGTTGATCTGTGGCGAAGAATGAATCGCTTGAATCATAGCTCGACAAGGAATCCTCGCTGTAGGTACCATGATGGTCCTCCTCTTCTTCCTCGTCCTCTTCGTCTTGATCGTCCTCTTCTCCTTCATCGGAAGACTCGGTATCACGCTGAGAGTCAAGCTCAATGTACCAGCCGCCGTCGGGCCTGACTGCACTGAGCTTGACAGTGAACGATGTTAGATGTTCCCAACACTTCTCAATATCGGGATCCGTCGTGTTCGATGGCCAGAAAATGTCTGGTCCAACGGATATCGGACCATTGAGGATGAAGTTGGTCAAACAGGGCGCTGCTTTCGAAAATAGTCGAAACCCGGTGGACAGATCATCAGCATGGGTCGCGTAAACACCACCACGAATGTCTGCATCTAGAAAATTACTGTTGAACGGCTGCCTGTTGGTCAAGGTCACGTTGAATCTTTTGAGACCTTTCGGTGGAGCCATCGTTGTCAACTGCTCGGACAGTTGTGAGCGTAAGTGCCTTCGCTGGTCTGGTCGTCTCCTTTCGTTATCCGAGAACACGCAGTTGACATTGGGAAGATTGGGTAGTCTTGACATGAGTCCGACTACCGTTGATGGGGCTAGCTTGCGCTCGTTGTCACCATTGATGGTCAACGAAGCTATATTGTACAGTAGAGGGAGTCTCCCAGGATCAAGCAGTTGGAGGTAAGAGTCTCGGTAGCGAAGCTCGAAGAGATCTTTTCGACGCCCTCTACCCATTGCCAATTTGTCTGCTCTCAACTTCTCGCTATCTCGGCGACCACGATCCATAGCAGAATCAACACGTTGTAGGTGCAGATCAATGAGACCGAAACGGCCGCCAATGTCAATAGTCGCCAGTGCGCCAAAAAGATGAGCAATGGCTTTGCTGAAAGCCTGGTCGTTGATGTGTCTGTCTGCCTGCCTTTCAAAGCGTCCACACGCATGATCGTCATAGCTTGGAAGATTGATAATAAGGTCCACACGCCCGATAGCCATGCGGCGATATTCGTATGTCGATTTGAGGACAGCTGACTCAAAAAAGTGTAATTCGTCATTGACCAAGGACAAGTGCGAGAATGTACGGTCTTCAATCACACGCTGCCATGCTCGAGATATTGTTGCATACTTGGCGAGGCGTGCCTCTCCGATAGCGACCAAGCTGCAAATCTTGTACAAGAGCTCAGGTGGCAGTGATTCCATTGTTATCTCGAACACCAGAGATCTCTGTGTGGTGTGTGATGTTGATGATTAATGAGTTGGCTTTCTAAATCTCGGAGGTGACATCGGCTAAATCGGGGTCGATGTCGGCTGTTCCTCGTCGCAGTCCGTCAGGATGTTTCAGCTTCTCCCGAATCAAGGACATCAGTCATCTTGGTCTGCGTCCACAACTCTTCTGCTGCTCCACGACCATCATATACGGGACTAATACGTCATTGAGGTATAGAGAGACGCGTGCTGCAGCTGTTCGTCAAATTTTCATCAATTCACGACGTGATTGGCAAAAATCTGCTTGAGCGCAAGTCCTGCGGCCTCAAAGTGCTTCATCTCAAGATACACTTGCGCACTCAACCTCACCCAGAACTTCCCCTCATATGCATATGCATTGACCGCAATGTTGTAACTGATGTTCATCGTCTTATTGATTCGATGCTCAAGGTCCCGAATGAGTTTTCCTCCTGTGTTGACGGGTAGGCGTACATTTGTCATGGCACAATCTCCAAGGGTACACTCTGCGTTGTCCATGACCTCTGTGCCTAGCATCTGTGCCACCAGCCTGCCGCCTTCTCGCGCGAGATTGTTGTTGTACTGTATGATTGCTTCTTCGCCACTTTTGTCTCTCCAGGTGATGCGCTTACGCCACTCCAATGCTGCACGGATACAGAGATATGGTGTATCGTCACTGGTGGCCACAGCTGCCAAGTTTGCGACGAAGTTGTTGGTCTGGTCGGCCCTCTCCTCTTTCAAGAAGTTGAACCCGGTGGGAATGGTTGAGCGAATCAGATGTTGGTTTCGTATCGGTACGTATAAGACAGCGCAAGCCCGAGGAGTAAACAGCCACTTGTGACAATTGCTGACGAAAAAATCTGGATCGAGTTTGGCGAGGTTGAGAGAGAGTTGACCGACTCCATGCGCTCCGTCAATACATGATAGAATAGCATTAGCTCTGCAGATCTCGGTGAGGCGTTCGAAGGGCATGCGGATGGCTGGGAGGGAGCTTATGGTGTCGAATATCGCAAGTCTAGCTCTCTTGCCATCCATCCTGATTGTTTCCAGCACTCTTTCGAAGTCACTACAGATCTCATCGTCGGAGAGGGGAAGCACATGCGTAATCTTGTATATGCTGAACTCGTCTCTTTCTGTCAAGTACTCCAATGTGTTCATGAACGCTGGGTATATCGTCGAAAAACATATTACAGCATCGAAGGGCTCGAAAACCATGTTTCGTAACACGGTATCAATGCCAGTGCTTGCGTTGGGTACCAGGACGCATGTTTCGACAGGGGCATGCACATAGTCTGCGATAGCCTGTCTTGCTTCGTCGAGCAGATGTGTGCGGAACTCGTATCGAACGAATGTATCTGGTCTTGCTTCTGCCCGGTCCTGATACTTGCGGTGGACTGTCCTGACCTCGATGGGATGAGTGCCGTATGAGCCTGGGAGCGTCAGCCGTCACAGTCCATGAAGTTGCGTCATCTGAGTTAACCATGATTGAGATTGATGTATTCCTTGTCAAAAGCAAAATGTTTGGCTGCTTCTTCGCCGCACTCTATCGAATGTACAGCAGCAGCTTTCCCTGTCAGGCTCTCCATGTCGTGGAAAAATAATGAGATCTTGCGAAAAAAGACAGGTATACTCTCTGGATTGACTACGACGTCAACTACGACATAATCGGCATCAGATCCGACATCGTCTACAGCTCTTGTGGGATACAACACCGAGAACCGGCTTGAGACACCGCAGGAAGGAAACGACGCTCAGCTTCGTTGTCCAGGAGAGGCAGCTGCCCCGCGCCTCAAAACATCTAGACACCAACTTTCGGACCCTGAACTTGATGCATACCACTGGTAGTCTCATCATCTCTGACGATCATGTCGCGTTGCCATGATCATTCGCATCGCGTGGATCAATACACAAGAAATCAGTAGTCAGAGCCAGAGCTGCCGCCTAGCTTCCAATCTTTTGACAATGCCGCTGCGCGAAGGATTTCTGCCCCACTCCGTTCGGCGGTAATCACGACTGTCAAACTGCTCTACTATAAGTACCAAATGCCCTCATATCGCGTTTCCGGATCAGTCTGCTGTTTGTCATCCAAAAAAAATGTCCATCATCAAGAACGTCGCCGTCTTAGGTGTAAGCTCCATCTCGCATCCTCTGCTATTCCACCGCTGAACTCATCTCGTGCCACAGGCCTCAGGCAACTTCGGCACACCCATAACATCCGACTTGCTTGCCGCGAACTTCAACGTCACAATAATAACTCGCACAACGTCCACAACAGCTCATCCACCCTCAATTCCCACTCTCCGCATCGATTACGACCTTTCCTCTCTGATTATCGCCTTCGCCAATCAAGATGCCGTCGTCTGCGTCGTCGGGCCGGGTGGGATATCCCTGCAAAAGACGTTCGTTGATGCAGCTGTGGCGGCTGGTGTAAAACGATTCCTCATTGACGATTTCGGGTGGGGATTGACGGAGAAAGGATTCCAGGAGTTTGGTGCAATCCATGCGCAGAGGAGGGAAGGGTGGGATTATGCAGCACAGAAAGCAAGGGAAGTAGGGGAATTTACATGGACTGGCTTGAGTACCGGAAATCCCATCGATTGGGTGAGTACCCACCATCTCATCCTGTGTACCCCGGAGTATCACCCGGTCGCAATGCAGAAAAATATCATAACCTATCTCGACAAGAGAGAGAGGCTGACATGGAGTGCGACAGGCAATGAAAAAGTTTCCCATGATGGGTTTCGATGTGAAAACTCATCGAGCCATCATCTACGATTCAGGCAACGAGCGCTTCACTGGCACAACTCTTTCCGGCATCGGTCAAGCCGTCGTGGGCACACTACTCAATCCCTCAGCAACTGCAAACCGTTTCCTCGCAGTCCAAAGCATATGCACAAACCAGAACGAATTACTATTTGCATTCGAAAAGGCTACCGGAGAGAAGTGGGAGGTAGAGAGACACACGTCTGGAGAATTGATTAAGAGTGGGAAAGAGGACTTCAAGACTGGAGCTGGGATGTGGAGGTTGAAGTTGGCGGTGGCAACACTGTATTATGTTGGACAAAGCAGAGGCATGGTTGCTGCGACGAGAGAAGAGTCGGATGCGGAGTTGCTGGGTGTGAGGGAGGAAAGTGCTGATGAGATCGTTGCCAAACTGCTCCAGCAATAACGAGCTCGAATTTCATGTTCTTTGTCAATGCTTCACGCCGTAAAGACCAAGACGATGAGGCTCAATCATAACATCCATGCAACGTCTCAACTCAATGTCATGGCTTCTGGGAAACCATGGATGATCGCCCTCATTGCGATACTTGCATCCCTTATCGGTCAAAAACTGCTCACAGATGGGAGCAATATCGTGAAAGCCATCACAGTGTCTTTGATTGGAGCGGAAGTCGCAAAGAACCTGTTGGGAATGATCAGTGTCCTCGGTGGAAAGAGAAGGGCAGGTAGTTGATGCGTACATAGCAGAGGCGTTTGAGTGTGCATTTGGAGCCGTGAGGGCAGGGCTTGGAATTGAGGGTGAAGGGGCAGTAGCCGCTGAGGTATTGTACATCGGCGAGGCGTTTGGGGTCGAGAGTGTCAAGAGGAACTTGAGTGGGTAGTGGTTGGACGGCAACCATGATGTGCGGTCGCCGGTGGATGGTTGTTTGAGAGAGAATGGAGACAGAAAGCGAGATAGAAGTACTGTAAGGTTATCGTGTACAGCATCGAGAGCGTCAGCAATTCGAGTGAAGGATGTTCCTTCGAATTTACGAGAGAGGAAACATTGAACGAGCAGTTCGAGAAAGTGAATGGATGATGCTTTACTGTCAACTGAGCTAAGGACATCAGAGAGTCATTACTGGGGTTGGATAGTGATGTGTGAAAAAAGGGAACTAATTTATGATTTTTTTCATTGCGATACTATAGAGTGAAAACGAATGTGTGTAGTTGAAGCCTATCTCTCACGAACATCCAGCGTAGAGAAGAGGTCGGACGCGAGCTTGTGACTTCCTGTAGCTCACCAGTGCGAAGCGAATAGTGGGTGGAGCAAACTGTATTCGCACACTTGACTGACCCAATATGCCTGCAGCTTCCAAGCACAACGAGGTTGAATTCCTGAGCGAGGCACAAGACTATCAGGTGAACAGGATCAGATCGGTGGCAGAACGATTGTCGCCATCTGGGGTTTGTGGGCGGTCACTAGGATCGATGTTGAGTTTCTCGACTTCGGCGGCAGGCATGACCTCATCGTGCTCCTCAGCTTCAGCATCAGCCATGGTCTCATCTCCAGGCTCATCGTGCTCGCTGGTAGAATCCTCCACGTCGGACTTCATCCAATCTGACGTAAGATCCGGCTCGGCAGGTGGAGTGGTGTTGATCGGAGTGTGGATGTGGCGGATACCATAAAAACCGAGCTCGTGGGGTACACGCATAGCACCCATGAAGAGTCGAACGTTGTAGTCATGGTTGCGTGGACAAGCTTTCTTTCTGTTGTCATCCACGAGTCTTCTGGTCTTCGAGCAGCGCGTTCCGTTGAAGATCGAGTCGCACGTAGGAGAAACCTCGTGGGAATACATACACGTACGTCCTCTCTTGCATTGACGCTCCTAAGCTGGTGTCAGTCGGTGTTCCCAACGTATGGGAGCATAGACATACCCAACAGATGTGGACAAGCTGACATCTGTCGCTCTGAGGACACTTGCGAAAGGCCAAGGTGAAGGGACAGAACTTGCTGAGGTATTTCAGCTTGTTGCGGTCTTCCTTGCACAGCCTGTAGAATGTTGCAGAACTCAAAGCGGCGCCAGGGCCAGCAGACGAATCGTGGAACGGATGACTTTGAAACTTGGTCTGGGAGTTGGCGGCAGACTGTACAGGCGAGGGAGTGGTGGCTAGGACCAAAGAAGTATCCTGGCTAGCGTGGAGGCGGCGCAATAGCTCAACAGAGTCGCCGAGATTCTCTTGAGTGACAGTGTCGCAGATAGCCTGGATTTGGGCATCAGGAAAGGATGTATCGCGAGCCAGAACCATGAGGTCGAACAGCATCACGCGGGTAATGAAACCAACGGCGCCAGAAGGATCGGTGGCAGCAGGCATGTTTGGCGAAAGTGCACGCGCTCCTCTTGTCAACAAGAGAGGCGTGGATCAACGATAAACGAAAGGCGTAGAGCGGCTGTCCTCAAGCTTGATGGCTTGATACACACAGATTGTGTTGGACTCGCTCTGGAGAGGTAAAGACAGAATTGCAAAACGGGAGTCGAAAGTGAAGCGCAAGGGAAATTTGGCAGTCAGCGCAGATGCATATGCATACCAACAAACAAAGTGAAACATAAATGAAGTGCACCATGGTTGAGGTTACACGGCATGTCGTGACGGCGGGAGGTGCCTCAACCAGCCCTTTCACCAAGCTCTTTCGAAATTTCAAGCATCACCCAGTGTGGTGCGGACGAACAATCATTGACAGACACAACTTACCAGTAATGATCTGAACATGGTAGTGCTTGTGTGCAATTGAGGTTGAACGTTGGGAAGAACCAAAATGGATAATGAGAGCATGGCCGACATCATGTACACGTCATGACCATCGGGGTACTAAAGAGCTTCAAGGCGTACCTGCATGCCTCATCTTTTGATCTGATTCTCAATTCCTCTTCCGCATAATCGAAACGTCTTCAACAATCAATATGTCAATGATCAGAAGCTCCATCATGCGCAGCAGCCGCATCAGCATTCTGCGACCTCTCCGTCCTGCAAACTGTAAGTCTTGGATGAGCTCAAGGACAGCTCGAGTAGCCACTGACATATTCTCAAGTCGTGCGCAGCTATGCCAACAAGAAGAACATGGACTCGACAGCAGGACAAGCCAGCCCTGGCACAGCATCCAACGTCGGCAACCCCGTCAGTTCGAGCCCCGAGTCCAACAACGTCAACCAGTCGCGAGCCACCGATGCTCGCACTGGATCGCCCGACACAGCCAGTATTCAAACACCGGTCAGCAACCCTTCAGGATCAGCTACCCAGGGTAGAGGAGAGGACAGCAGCATGCAGGAGGCTTTCAAGCAAGACCCCAATGCACCTGCATCGGAGAAGAAGAAGAATGTCGAGAAGATGGGACAGAAGCCTCTCGACCCTGCCGATAAGTAGAGGAATATTTGACGACTGCGACGATGATGGCAATGTCTGTATATCAGCATCAAGATAGCAAGTGCTGCAGGTACATGCACTCGAATGAAACTTTACCCAACATGCTCTCTTGCCACAGCATCCTTCAAGGACTCCTACGAAGGCAAGCGTGTAATTCTCGCTATGAAAAGGCAGAGTGGTTCCTAGGCTCGAGATGTTTCCAGAGAGAGCCCCGAGAGTGTCGCATCTCAATGGCCGCTGCCGTTTTCCTCGAGACTACTGTGCATTTCTATAGCAGTCAAAAGTCCAGAAGCTCTTCGTCGGAGAAAAGAGCGGCGTCAGATGCGGAGAGTTGGTGCTAGGCAACCGTCAAGTGCCACACTGCGGCACGTGCGAGCAAGCCGTAGCATCATGGCAACGGCGAACGTCCAGTGACACAACCCGGGCCCTGTCACGTTTGTCTGCTCCAGGTACCTACCATCAAAGTGTTGCCTTTCCCCTCCTCTACCACAACACACATATCATCCAGACACCAAGATGAAGTTCCTCGGTCTTATCAGCGTCGCCCTCCTCTCGGCCAGCGCCTCGGCGCGTAGCCTCAAGTTTATGGGCAGCGACTCGCAACACGCTCTGGAAGAAGAGTTCCCCGTTCCAGGCGACAACCCTCTGCTCTTCTGCGCCGCTCCCAAAGACAACATTCTCGAAATTGAGAAGGTCGATCTGTCTCCCAACCCTCCCTCTGCGTAAGGTTTTGCTCCATACTCTTATCGCGATTGCCAAAGCTCATGTTCGTTTGCAGTGGCGTCACTTTGTCCATCAAGGCTTCTGGAGTCCTGTCGCAGGATGTCGAGGAGGGCGCGAAGGTCCACTTGCAAGTCAAGTACGGTCTGATCCGCATCATCAACCAGGAGGCCGACTTGTGCGAGAACCTCAAGAATGTCGATCTCGAGTGCCCTCTGAAGAAGGGCCCTATGGAGCTGACCAAGGACGTTGACCTTCCCAAGGAGATTCCTCCCGTAAGTTCACTGTGAGACATGCCCTCCGGAGCCGCATACTGACTGTCTATTTACAGGGCAAGTACACTGTCCTCGCCGACGTCTACACCAAGGACAACGAGAAGATCACTTGCTTGACCGCTACCGTTGTCTTCAGAAGAGGTGGTGCTTTCGAGGTCGTCGCTTAGATGTGGATATGAGACTGTAGCATGTATCAAGGAACGAAGCATTCGAACGATGTATAATGGGACGACGAGGCATTCAAACGCGCATGTAGCATACGAGAGCATTGCAGTATTGAACAGATTGATGATAATATGGATTCGGGGTATCGTTGAAAACGTGTGAAAGCAGCTGCAATTTACTCTCCAAACAACTTCTTGACGCGCTTCATGACGCTGTCCTTTTCGGGGTCGTACGGATGGTCCTTGGAGGGAATTTCGAGGAGCGAAGGGAAGGCTTGGGTGTAGGCATCGACACGGCTGCGGATCTTGTCGGCGATCTGGAAGCGGCATGAGTAAATGGCGCGGAGATGAGGTATGTTCAAGCATGTAGAGTGGAGACCGTACGTGCTGGTTGATGAGGAGAATGGCAATGTCCTTGCGCTCTTGGGTGAAACTGTCAAAGGCCTCCTCGATGGTGTGGGTCTCGGTCTTGTGGTCTACGACGAGGTAGTTCTTTTGAGCATCCGGAGGGTCGGTAACGTGCTAGGTAGCAAAGTCAGAGGTATGTCGAGAGCAGCGGGTCCGTTAAGGTAGTCATACACCGACACCAGCGAGCAAGACGCCGGTCACCGAGTCCTGGAGATTGAGTGTCAGCGTGAAAAGACGAGACGCGTAGTGGATGCAACTCACCTCATCGCCAATAACAGCAAGGAACTGACGGTCCTTGTACGCGGATTGTGGAAGAGCCATAATGTGTTGTTATCTTCTCACAAGGAATGCTGTTGTCGCTCGTGCTGTATGCCGGGCTGCGAGCTGGCGGTCGCGTCGGCTAACTCCGATCACGCCGACGTCACTGTTTGCTTCTCCAAACATTCAAACGCTTTGTGCTTTCTTCCATGCATTCCCGTTGACCAACCAGCCCACTCAATGTGAGAGTGGCCGACTGCGCCATGCCGCCCATCATCCGTCGAGCTCCCCTGTCAGAACGTATCAAGGCCTTCCTCAACCCTTACGACCTACTCCTATGGATTGCCGAAGAACTACACGAGAGCGCTCTGGATGAAGCACTACGCGACTGGGGCCTGCCCGTAGGCATTGCGGCAAACTTGGTCTTTGCGTGCGCAAGGTTTGCGCTGAAGAAGAACCCACACGATGACATATTCGGCGAGTTCGAGTCGAAGAGTGGCTGGTTCTTCTGGCTGGTGAGTCCATTACCTCCTCATCTGCTACCTCCCTTGCATCTCCCACCCCGCTCTCACACACACTGGAGGCGCAACTGATGCTATAGAAATGCACAGTGGCCTCGAGATGATGATAGACTCCACTGAGAGCCCCTGATCAGCAAGCTCTCCGTGGATACTGTCTTCTTTGTCGAGACTACTGTGCATTTCTATAGCTGCTAACCACATATCTTTGCACTTGAGGATACAGCACACCTACCTTTATAGTCGTGTCTTCTCTGACTCCATCCAATCCAGGTCTCGTTTGTCGCGCACTTTCTCGCCTTCGCCTCGCTGTTCAATACCTTCTATACCTTTACGCGCTCACGCAAGTACCGTCTCTTCGAAACTTCCATCGAACAAGCGCCAACCACGCCATCTGCTCGCCGCGTGCGTGTTGACTCGTCACCCTCTGCCTCGCCCTTGACATACTTTTCATCCATCATCTCGTCCAGCAATGTCTTTCCGCGACGACACCCCGACCAACACAACGATGTCTGGGAAATCAGCGTCTGGGACCCAAAGCCCTTCAATCTCGAATTGTTCGCGCTCTTCTCGCCCGGCCACGTCCTCGTCTACTGGCTGTTCCTACCCACCAGCGCCGCCGACCCTCGTCCCTCTGTCACGTTTGTCACCACCATCCTCCTTGCAGTCCTCCTGAGCGTACAGCTGCTCTTCTTCAAGAAATTCTTCGTTCAGCAGGCAAAAGACTCAACCTTGATCCACAAAGAAGTCATGAACGAGTACGACACCAAATTCGTTCATCCCAACATGAATCGTCCAGTGCGCGACGTGGGCACGCAGACAAGAGACACGGCCACAAGTCCTGGAGGAGCACGAATCAGGACGAGAGAGGTTGATGTCTACACACCGCACACGGTCATCAACAAGGGATTCAAGGTCAATCCCAACCCGGCTTATGCCAGTCACCTCACAGACGATCCCCGAGCCTTGTACGCCACTTCGCCGACTAAGAATCTGCCGAGAAGCGCTACAACTCCCTCGCTACAACCCACTTTCGGGAGCTATAGCACTACGGGTTCGTCATTCAATACTAACACCATGTCATCATTTGGCGCCACGCATGAGCCGACAGATATCTTCAACACGCCAGGCAAACCAAGGCCGATGTCACGCGAGCCAGCAACGAGGCCAACGTTACGCGAGCGAGCCACAAGTCCGATGAAAAGAGGTGGTGACGGAGGGAGCTTAGGAGTATACAGTCATGCTGCGAGCCCACTACGCAAGAGCGCGAGTCGGCAACTGCTCAGGCCAGATGGCAGGCCGCAGGGCAGCCCACTAAAACGGGCATTGAATGACGAAGGTGGGCTGACTGAGAGGTTCGCGCGGCTTAGCGACCCAAGCCGCAGAGAATCATCAAGGCATTAGCATTGGGAGCATTGAAATTCGTGGTGTTGTATTGCATGGATAAGGGTAGTAGCTTATTTTCAAACCTGTTAGCTGCATGAACCAGATTCCCTTGACACTGTCCAGTGTGACTGTGTTTTCCAGTGCTACAACCAGTCTCGGCCACGATAACATACATGTTGAGTTGCAGCTGTAGAAATTCACAGCTTTCAGAGAAAAGAGGAAGCGCCCAGAGAGAGCCTTTGGTTTGTCTGCCCTCTGCGGATCTTGCTGCCGTGTCGAAAGCACTGTGCAGATCTATAGCCATAGTGACAATGCAATATCCGTAGAGAGTGTTGCTCTCATAGACTCTCTCTGGCCCTTGATACTGTCTCGGAAGAATCGTGCATTTTTTTTGGCTCCAGCTGTGCCAGTGGTTCGTGAGAGCGCCGCTCCTTCCCCACGAGGAAGTTGTGCAGCCATGACGATCGCTTTTGACAAAACATCAACAAACCAACACAATCCTCGACTCGACCGAATGTCATAATCAGAACAACACAAAGCGACCACAATGGAGTCGCCACGCTCGGCAAAGCGCAGAAAGCTCGAGACGATCCCAGAAAGCCCTCAGCGCATTACAGCACCACCACCACACACCTCAAGGACGCCCCGACGAGACCATCATGAGGCACGCGATACGATCCGCGTGGCCAGTGTCGCTACCCCTTCGTCTCTCAACCTGACCCCTTCGAAGCCAACACCAAGACCTGCGCCCATGTCAGCAACCAAGAGCCACAGCAAGATTGGCGGTTTGATGGCTCGTCTGAACGCAAAGATTGCCGAGTCCCACTCACCACAAACCTCTCCTGTCAAGAGTCAAACTCCCATCGCCGCACCGAGATCAGAAGTGCAGGAGCCGGCGAAGAGCACGAATGGCAAGACTCTGTCGCAGAAGTTGCGAGATACCTTTGAGCAAGAGCAATTGGAAAGAGCTGCAAAGAGGAAGCCAAAACGCACTCTGGAGGACCAGATGAGAGATGTCCAAGATGCGAGTCGGAGAGAGGTTCAGATATCGATCAAGGCAGAGTCGTCCCCATTCAAGGTTCTACCGCCGCCGACGACTGAGAAGAGGAAACCTGGACGCCCACGAAAACAACCTGTCGTAGAGGAGGGTACTGCCGACGAAGACGGCCCCGTCAGTCCATCCAAGTTGGCTTCGTCAAAGAAACCGCAGTATCGCGCTATGAGTCCTATGCTCTTGGACGTCAACGGAACTCGACAACCTCAGTTTAATCCTAGGAAAGCAATCTCCAGTCCTCTGAAACAACGGCCGAAAGCAATGATAGATCTAGACGTCAAGCCGGTACAAACGAACGCATCAGCAAACCTCTCCATTTCTGGCAGCGACCTTCAATGCATACAGCTAGCAGTTCTCGACCAACTGCAAGAACGAACGCATACACCTTTTGTCGGTCTAGCTTCCGAACTCGAAAAGATCGCTTCTGTGGTAAATCAGACTATCGTAGCAGGAGAAAGCAACAGTATGCTCATCATTGGCGCACGTGGAACGGGCAAAACCGCTATCATAAATTCCATTCTCGCCGATCAGCATGTACAGAACCCAGATCTGTTCCATGTGGTAAGGCTCAATGGCTTCATCCACACAGACGACAAGATTGCCCTCCGAGATATCTGGCGCCAGCTAGGGAAGGAAATGGACATGGAAGATGAGTTCGTTACGCAGAATGCAGCAGACACGCTTACCACTCTCCTGGCTTTGCTCTCGCACCCAGAAGAGTTGGGCAGATCTGCCGATCAAATCAACAGATCCATTATATTCATACTCGAGGAGTTTGATCTTTTCACCACGCATCCACGCCAGACACTGCTTTACAATCTCTTCGACATCGCTCAAAGTCGCAAAGCTCCCATCGCAGTCTTGGGCACCACGACGCGCTTTGATGTAGTCGAGCAGCTGGAGAAGAGAGTCAAGAGTAGGTTTTCTCACAGATATGTGCATCTATCTGCCCCGAGGCATCTTTCGGCATACAGAGAGGTCTGTCAAAACGCGCTCACCCCTTTCTCCGCAGACGGCATTTCCGAAGACGGCAGGAAGGTCTGGGGAGAATTGCTCAACGACCTCTTCTCTCTCGACACATTCAACACTCATCTACGGAATTTGTACTATCTTTCTAAGAGCGTGAGGGCGTTTCACACGAGCATGCTGTTGGCCGTCTCTACATTACCCACATCTGCCTCTTCGACTTCTACAGAGAATCTTCTACATCACCTCACCGACACAAACACCCTTACGCAATTGCAACCTCCAGACTCAAAACTGGCTGCCCTAGCATCACTGTCCGTCCTCCAACTCGCCCTCCTCATCGCCGCAGCCAGACTCACCATCATTCACGACACGGACACCGTCACTTTCGCTCTTGCACACGCCGAATATGTGTCTCTGGCATCCAAAGCGAAGATCAATGCTTCGGCATCTGGTCAGATTGCCGTAGGAGGGGGAGTGGGCAGAGTGTGGAGTAAAGAGGTGGCTAGGAATGCTTGGGAAGGTCTGGAAAGGAGAAAGTTAGTGTTGGGAGAAGGCAGGGTGGGGGCGTATAGGGTAGATGTTAGACTTGAAGAGATAGGGGAGGCTGAAGGTGTTGAAATAGGTGGATTGATGGTCAGGTGGTGTAAGGAAATTTGATAGAGAGAAGAGAATGGGTGTCAGAGGTGCAAGAGATACTGCTCCACGCAGTGAATCCCCAAGGAACAACCAGAGCCCTACCGGAGAACAGGTTCCGTGAAGACGACAATGTTGCATAGCATGGTTTTACAAGCATAGTCTCTTGATTGAGCACAAGGCATTGCTTGGCCAACACAATGTACCAAGAGAGAACCGCGATGGACCAATTGCACCGAGAGATTACCAACGAGAATAATGATTGATCTCGAACATACGTATCGATTCCTCCACTTCCCGATCGTCGGCTTCCATCATTTTCCATCAGGGTGAATTCTCGCGTCCCTTGTCCCGAATTGTCAACAACACGTGGTTATGGTCAGCAATCGAAAGACACGGCATCTGCCGCTCGGACGTTCATCAGCGATTTGTCCCCATCGCGTCAAGGGATCCGTGAAGACGCGAGCTTTATCGGGCTTTGATATCATAGCTCGACGGAGGAAGCCGTGGATGTCGACTAGTCTATCTGGTTGTTTGCGCAACCGAGGACGAAGCCCAGACAAATCCATCAACGGTGGTTGGCCGAGGCCGGCGAATCGACGGGCTCGCGGACCCCACATGAGAGCTCATTGAACATCAACTTGTTTCCATGTTGGGTAACTCTTCGCGGCAGGAGTGAGGGTCGATACAGGTTGATATAGTGCATTGGAGATGTATCAAATTATCGCGAATAACAAACACAGCGAAACATGAAACACGAAGAGCGAGAACAATCACACCTTCGCGTAGGAAGTGAACGCCATCATGGTCAGCGAATGGAAAGAGCCGTCGGTGGCAGTTCCCGTTGTTGGCAATGACCAAAAGTCTAAACCGAGGGCGGGGAGTTCCATCGACTTACCCGTGTGCCTTCACTGCTGCCTCTTCGTGTGCAAAGGTATGTGGTTAGTAGCTATAGAAATGCACAAAGGTTTCCAGATTCAGGGTGTGACCAGGGAGAGCCCCTGATCAATCGCATCTCGACGGATGTTGTCTCGTTTCTCGAGATCATTGTGCATTTCTATAGCTACATGGTTTACAAATATAAATGGGGGGGAGGAAGCATGATCCGGTTCGGGCAGGTGCGGGGTCAGCTTAAGCTGCCCCGAGTCGGCGCCATAATTGCCCTGATCGACCACTCGGCAGACATATACAAGCGTCGTTCCTCCTCGTTCGTCCTGCATCTGCCTTTTCCCTTCCATCTCTCTCCCATCCTCTTACTCTTCCATACACAGCCGGCATCATGTCTCCTCCTCCCAGCGGATGCCCTATGAAGGCCAACCACAAGACCGTCAACGTTGGCGGCGGTGGCACTAGAAACAAGGACTGGTGGCCCAATGAGCTGAAGCTCAACATCCTTCGCCAACACACCGGCGTGTCGAGCCCCTACAACAACCAGTTCAACTATGCCGAAGCATTCAAGAGCCTCGATTACGAGGGCCTGAAAAAGGACCTCACCGACTTGATGACCGACTCTCAGGACTGGTGGCCTGCAGACTTCGGTCACTACGGCGGTTTCTTCGTCCGTATGGCCTGGCATTCAGCTGGTACCTACCGTGTCTTCGACGGCCGCGGTGGTGGTGGTGAGGGTCAGCAAAGATTCGCTCCTCTCAACTCATGGCCCGACAACGCCTCCCTCGACAAGGCCCGTCGCCTGTTGTGGCCCATCAAGCAAAAGTACGGTGACAAGATCTCATGGGCTGATCTTATGCTCCTTACTGGCAACGTCGCCATTGAGTCGATGGGTCTACCCACTGCTGGCTTCGGTGGTGGCCGTGCCGACACATTCGAGGCCGACGAGTCGGTCTACTGGGGTGGCGAGTCTACATGGCTCGGAAACGATGTCCGCTACTCCAACGGTCAGCCCGGTCCCGACAAGCCTGGTGTCATCGACGGTGATGAGTCCAAGAAGGAGCACACCGACATTCACTCCCGCGAGCTCGAGGAGCCTCTCGCCGCAGCACACATGGGTCTAATCTACGTCAACCCCGAGGGTCCTGACGGCATCCCCGACCCCGTCGCTTCCGCCCGCGACATCCGTACCACCTTCGGCCGCATGGCCATGAACGACGAAGAGACGGTTGCCCTCATTGCCGGTGGCCACGCCTTCGGAAAGACCCACGGTGCTGGCCCCACAGAGAACGTCAGCGACGAGCCCATGGGCGCAAGCATTGAAGAGCAGGGCTTTGGCTGGAACAACAAGTACAAGTCGGGCAAGGGTCCTGACACCATCACATCCGGTCTCGAGGTCATCTGGACCAAGACTCCCGTCAAGTGGAGCAACCACTACCTCGAGTACATGTTCAAGTACGAGTGGGAGCAGGAGAAGTCTCCTGCCGGTGCTCACCAGTGGGTGGCCAAGGACTCCGAGGCCATCATTCCTGACGCATATGACCCCAATGTCAAGCACAAGCCTCGCATGTTGACTTCGGATCTTGCCCTCCGCTTCGACCCAGCCTACGAGAAGATCTCTCGTCGCTTCGCCGAGAACCCCGAGCAGCTCGCCGACGCCTTCACCAAGGCTTGGTTCAAGCTGCTGCACCGTGACATGGGTCCTCGTACCCGCTGGATTGGTCCTGAAATCCCCAAGGAGGTCTACATCTGGGAGGATCCTATTCCCGAGCTCGACCACCCCGTCATTGACGACTCAGACATCTCTGCCCTCAAGAAGGAGTTGCTTTCGGCTGTCGAGCCTACTGTGTTGATCACCACTGCCTGGGCTTCTGCTTCCACTTTCCGTGGTGGTGACAAGCGTGGTGGTGCCAACGGTGCTCGCATCCGTCTTGCTCCTCAGAAGGACTGGAAGGCCAACAATCCTGCCCAGCTCCAGTCGACTCTCGCCGCCATCGAGAAGGTCCAGCAAAACTTCAACAGCTCCGCCAAGGGTGGAAAGAAGGTCTCCATTGCCGATCTCATTGTTCTTGGTGGAAGCGCGGCTGTCGAGAAGGCTGCCGGTATCACCGTTCCCTTCACCCCTGGTCGTACCGACGCCACCGAGGAGCAGACCGATGTCAAGTCGTTCGAGCACCTCGAGCCTAAGGTTGATGGCTTCCGAAACTACGGCAAGGGTACCTCTCGTGTCCGCACTGAGCAGTTCCTTGTTGACAAGGCTCACCTGTTGACTCTTACCGCTCCTCAGATGACTGTTCTTGTCGGTGGTCTTCGTGCCCTCAACGCCAACCACGATGGTTCATCACACGGTGTTCTCACCAAGCGTCCTGGTCAGCTGACCAACGACTTCTTCGTCAATCTTCTCGACACTCAGACCGAGTGGCAGGCTGGCAGCGACGAGATCTACACCGGCCAAGACCGCAAGACTGGTGAGAAGAAGTGGAAGGCTACCCGTCACGACCTCATCTTCGGTTCCCACCCCGAGCTTCGCGCAATCTCAGAGGTTTACGCCTCGTCGAGCGGCCAAGACAGATTTGTCAAGGACTTTGTCTCTGCTTGGGTCAAGGTCATGGAGTTGGACCGCTTCGACGTCGCAAAGGAGCAGAAGCTCCAGGCCCGTCTTTAGATTATGATACACCCTCAACAAGCAAAATAGCTAGCTTATGAATGAATGCAATGTTTCTAATATATCTCAATGTCTTTCCGATAGCTATGAAAATGCACAGTGACTTCAGTAGGGAGCGAATATCCAAAGAGAGCCGGCCCATGATTTGAGGGCTGTGTCAGGGGCTCTCAGTGGAAGCTCCCCAATTGCTAAGAAGACTGTGCATTTCTATAACTCTGTTTCAGCCTACTCGTTGTTGTGAGAGAGGTGTAACCAGGGATCTTGTAGTCCATACATGTTCGGCCGTTGGTAATATCGGGCACGTTCGTGGTGGTAATGTACTTTCGAGGGTTTTGCAAATCTTCAGACTCAGGCAGATGAAATCGACATGACCTTCCATTTGTGTCGGCATCAACCATACACTTCCATTGACCACAGTATGAATTGGACAAATTACGCTCATCGATCCAAGCAGAGAGAATGAGGTCTGTGAGGTTATAAAACCCTTTTGGCATCGAGAGAACTTTCTCTGGATCTGGGAACAGGGTGCTCCTGACTACATCCGGACATTCTTCGGAAGACATGAGCTTTGCCCATTACACGCTCGTTTGGTCGCACTGCGGTTCAATATCAACATCTCTCTCGCTCCTCACTTTGCTCTTCGCTACGTGTAATGGTTGTTAACTTCTGTCTTCGGACAACAAGAGGCAATGCAGAAGGTATCAAACAGACAGCGGAAATCATTCTCATTTCTTCAGCTCGTGGCTGACCGCGGAGATGACCGGAGTCATCGCTTTTCGACACTCCGCCTCGCTTCCCGACTCCAGTGATACTCGAGTACACGCATGAGAGATTCTTTTCTTCAATCACGACCGGAGCCCAGGACTGGCGCCTATGACTGTCGACTGTTCACATCTATAACGTGACGTGTGCTCGCCCGATCCGTCAGTGTAACTGTGGTATTCGGGTCTGCGACGAGAGAGAGAGAAGTTTTCAAGTTTGGGATAAGAAGCCGAGTGTGGCTTCACGCTATCGAGTTCTACAAGAGTCAGTCACAAAGCGCTACTGCAACTAAGCGACCTCCAGGTAAGCCTGTGTCCTATAGTCATGATGGATACACCAAAAGGGACAGAACAATTTGCTCTTGTGGCGGCTGTTCATTTCTTGCCCTGGGGATCATAAGTATTCCTTACTGTTATACCCTCTCTGCCTTTGCCCATTTATCTTCTTTCGTCACTCTTCCTTCCCGCTCTACGGAACATTGTTGTCCGGCTTTCTTTTCATCATAAAGTTTGTATCCATTGCAGCCTTGCTGGCTGTCTCTGTGCAAGCGGTAGATGCTCTTTCTACTCTCAGCACACGAGTGGGTGTCTCCACGACTACTCTCACGGCCACATTGTTCAAGACAGCAACATCTACCATCACGACTGCTGATGTATCGCCTCACAACAACTGGAATTTGGTCGCTGCATCCTCATCAACGAAGCACAATGCTTCTACCTCAGCTGTCAGCGGTGTTCCTACTCTTGACATGTACACTGGCTCAGCTTCAACGCTAGCACCTCGTACATTGTCAGTAGCCCTTGCTGTCGTTTGTGTATTGTTTGGACTTGTCCTTACAATGTAAAGAGCTACGTAGCTTTTATCTTAGTTATGCTTATTGTACAAACTCAACTTCAATATTTCGAAATCAGCGTTTCCTCTCGTACTGCTTTAATTACAGCTTTCGCAAATGCTTCACGCAGCACACAATCGTCCTTCAACTGCTTTCTCAATGCCTTTGGAATCTCGAGTTGAATTCCCATTTTCCTCTTTCCTCGGTTGCAGATATTCGACACCGCTGTCCCGGCCAAAGTCTCTCCAGGCTCGCGAACCACAGCACCGAACCCAGCTTTTGTCAATTCCGTCATCGTCCTCCTACACCTTTGTACATCCAAGCCTCCTATCCATACTCGTTCGGCATCATCACCATTCTTGCGCCCGTGTATTGCGACTACCGTCTCTGCTGCCTCCACTAGTCGCAAACATCGCGGTTCATCAAACTTATGGCTTGGCAGATGTAGCTCGCCATGGCCGCTGGTATTCCGCAAGCCTCGGAAGTCGTAGAGAGACAGATCGACGCCGGCTATTGCTGCGGCAATTTCTGAGCTGCCGGGCTCGATGTCTCCTCCGTGTGGAGCAATGATTACGATGGCGGATACGCGATCCAGGACATTGATCTTGTAGTCGAAGCCTTCGGTTTTGAGGGCCGCGATCTCTTGGAAGGACTGCCGTCGCGCTCGCGTCATGATGGTTTGCGGTGTGGTGAAATTTCGGGGAAGAAGGCGCATGTGAGGGTTGTTGTTGTCTGACGTGTGGTATGGTATCACATTTCTCCAGTATCGAGTGAAGTGCTGTATGGCCCCACTTCGTCGGTCCGTCTGCCGTTGTTGGTGACGTTTCGATTTCATGACGATCCCCGCACCGCACCCTTCGACATCTATGACATTCAACATGGATTCTCGAATTGTTCTTTCGACCATCACACTGTCAGATGAAAGCATTCAGAATGGCGAATAACTTCCTCGAGCATCCGCTGCTGGGCCCGCTACAGGGCGTGGCCGTCACCGACAAGTTTACGCAATTCCGCTCCATCCCCTATGGAACCGTTAAGCAGCGATTTGCCAGATCTGAAATGTTGATGGATGTACCACGAAGGAAACAACTCACGACGAAGCCTGTACCGAAAGAAACATACGATGTCACCGAACGAGGCCCCCAAAGCATACAGCCGCTGGAGTCTGCTCACATGGACGCCAAGTCGAACCAGTTGCCAGACGATGTGGAAGAGCAGGATCAATCTGAGCAGTGCTTGCGCCTCACAATCACTGTGCCTAAGGATGCGACGCCGGAATCGAAGCTACCGGTTGTGGTGTTTATCCATGGCGGCGCATTCTTTCTTGGTTCCGGCGAACGAAAGTACTACGACCCGCTCACCTTCTGCACCCAAGCTTCGGATATGGGAAAGCCGTTAGTCTTTGTTTCCGTCAACTATCGACTTGGCGCACTCGGGTTCTTCCACTCTCCTCATGCAGAAGGCCTGATGCCTGCGAACAACGGGTTGCATGACCAGATCACGGCGTTTACCTGGCTTAGTCGCAACATTGGTGGCTTTGGAGGTGATGAAGACAATATTACTGCTATTGGACAGTCAGCTGGTGGTGAGAGCTTGAGTTTGCATAACATGAGTGGAAGAAGGATGCCGCTGTACAAGCGCGCCATCATGTTTTCTGGCACGCCTTTGACTATGCCCGATAAGACGCACTCAGAACACCAGGACAACTTCCTCGAGCAAGCAAACAAACTGCACATTTATACCGAGAACCTCAGCAGTATGCAAGTCGCCGAGCGAATGATCAAATGCGATGTCTCCAAGATCCGAGATCTGGCTTACGTTGGATCGCCGTGTGTAGACACGGAGATCATTCCGCACCGAGGCCACGCAACACAACGTATTATCGCCGCTGGCAAAGTTTCCCAGATTTCATGGTTGGAATCTCAGATCATCAGTTCATGCAGCTATGACGGCAGTATCTCCAACATCATGATGCGAGGGGATGATTCGCGCAAAGATCACGCCAAAAGCTTCATCAAGATCTCTAGGGAAGTCCTCAACAACCCTGAAACCTTGCTGCAGATCTATGGGATTGAAGAAACAACCACAGATGAAGAAGCGCTGGAGAAGATCTGCCAGTTTGAGTCTGATATCGGCTTCTTCTCCGCTGCGTTGGCTGTGGCGAAGGGTACGGCTGATAAGACATCGACGTATTTTCAGCTTTTCGATCTCGGAAATCCTTTCCCTGGTCCGCTGGAGCAGAAGAGGTTTGCATCGCATACTTGGGACATTGTAGCGTTGCTTGGTGCATATGAGGATAGACTGTCGATAGATTATGCGGAGAAGATCAGAGAATGGAGGGCGAGGTACATCAAGTACATCGTTGACGGAGAAGCCCCTTGGGCCAGGTTCAAGAAGGGCGGCAAGGAGTCGATGTTCGTTGTTCCCAATGAGGGGCCAGCTAAGGAATTGACGCTGGAATCTGTATTGGAAGGAAGATTGAAGGATCTATTGGACTTGGCAAAGGAGGAAGGATCTGATGGAGCTGATAAGCTGTGGGAAGGTGTTTGCCGACGCTGGCTGATGAAAGGAGAATGAGGCATTTACAGACAAACGAACAGCGGTTTACAGACTGTCGTGATTATAAGGTGTGTCCTCGAAATCGCGTAAGTTGGTGCAGAGCATGTCTAAGCGACGCAGCGACGGGACTGGTCCGATTGGTCGACACGAGGAAGAGGCATAAACGAACGTGTAGACATGGTCTAGAAAAGACGGGAGGGGGTGCAATTGACTTTCAAGACACGAGGTCCACGTCATCAGATTGGCTTTTCAGTATTCAGATAAGTCATGAACCAGATTGCAAAGGACGCGTGTCTCTACGTGCGAAACGTTCTGCGGTACTTCAGCTGTACAACGGAAAGACTCAATTCCGGCTTCGCGAAATGCAGCTACAACTCTTCAATCCACAAAGCCCATGGCCATAGACTCAGACGCAAATTATTCGAAGCACAAATTGAACAGGCAAGTCACTGCTTACAATCAAAACATTCAAAGTCTCAGGCTCCGGTTGGTTAAGATACCAAGCATTGATAAGCTCGCGCTAGACTTATTTCCGGCTTGGCTCTCGCCTTAGCACAAGCCGTTTCGCGAACGACTTGTGCCCTCCTTCCTGTTTGGGCTTGAGCAATCCGGAAGCAACGGCCGGACGGTCACGCTCCCATCAACTGCCCGTCGCCCACCCACGAGTAATGATAAATACTTCTGGACCCAGCTACAACACACAGTGCTTCTATGAGCGATCAATTTTCTTCCACACTTGTTTCGTTCCAAGGATGGGTTCTCAGAATCTCGCCAATCTAACCCTGGGAGGAGGTGATCCTCGCGAGGGCGAGAAAAATCCTGCTCTCTTTGCTCTTGACAACGGGCACGAAGCTCCTACAGATACCGCAGTCGGGTTCAGCATTGAAGCAGCACTGGTTCACAACGACCCTGACGTCTTGTTTGAAGAATACCTCCACTACGCTGCCATAACTCGTGCCGAGGAGAGAGAGTATGAAAAGCTCGTGGAAAAGAATCCGTTCACGTTCAAGGGCATCATCAAAAGTCGATTCTCCACTGGACACAAACAGACCTTCGAAGGTGACGACAACCCGGATGGCCGTATCATCACGTACAGAAACGCTGCCGAAGTCACTGATCTGGATTGGAGACGTGCCTCTCGTGCTACAAGGACAGCTACTTGGACTTCGGCCTTCTTCCTGATCACTACCGACATTCTCGGTCCCACAGGTGCTCCGTAAGCTTAATCCGAGAGAAACGTTCCAATCGTTCACTGACGATAACGCAGTTGGGCTTTTGCAAACACTGGATTCGGCCCCGGCGTCGCTCTTTACACCGTTTTCGGTGGCCTCGCTGCTCTTTCTGGTTGGTATGTCTACCTGACTTTCTTGAAACTGGATTCGGATCGCTACCCTATTCGCGATTTTGGGCAAGCTTTCTTCCGAGTGTTCGGCGCTCCCATGCGCCATCTCGTCAACATTCTCCAGACTCTCCAAATGTTCCTTCTGGTCGCTGTATTGATCCTCAACAACGGTGGTGCCATCTCCGAGATTTCAATCGGAGACAATGGCAAAAACGGCAATGGTCTTTGCTTCATCGTCTGCCTGTTGATTCTTGGCATCCTAGGAGTCGTCCTCGGGCAGATCCGTACCCTTCAGCGCTTTGGTTGGCTTGCTAATCTGTCTGTCTGGACCACTGTCATCTGCGCCTTCATGGCCATTGGGGCCAGTGCTACTTCACCACCCAACTATGCAGTTATGTTTAGTACGTTCGGCGGAAAGGGCACAGCATTTGGCGACACCAACTTCCCCGGTGGCACAGTCGAAAGCCATATCCCGATCAAGACATTCGGCGGTACTCCCCCTTACGGCTATCAGTCAGGTGGTACTGGATTTCTGGGCAGTTTCCAGGGAATAGATCAAATTATCTACGCGTACGGTGGTGCCATGTTGTTCTTCAACCTTCTCGCAGAAATGCGCAATCCATGGGACTTCTGGAAGGGCATGATGGCGGCGGATATCTTCATCTACATCGCATACATGTTCTTCGGCCTATTCCAATATGCTTACCAAGGGCAATACACTTACAACACTGCCATTCAGAGTGTTGGCTCATACGGTCTCCAGACTGCTGGAAACATCTTGTCCATCATCGGCGGAATGATCGCTGCCGCGCTCTATGGCAACATCGGCATCAAGGTCATCTACAGCAATGTCCTCATGGAGCTTTTCCACTTCCCACCGCTTACCGCCAAGGCCGGCAAGATCATCTGGGTGGTCGTCGTACCTGTTTACTGGGCTCTCGCATTCGTGGTTGCCGCCGCCGTGCCTTTGCTCGGAGACTTCAGCTCGCTCGTCGGCGCCCTCTGTATCGGTAACTTTACTTACACCTTCCCTGCGCTGCTTCGTATCGGCGTTACGATCAAGACAGCTGCTATGTTGCCAGAAGAGAATTTCGACGAAGCGACGGGCAGGTATCATCGCGTTGACGGCGGTATCAAGAGATGGATGCGCGGATACAGGAAGACCTTCTTCGTCACAACTCTCAACATCATCTACTTCCTTGGTGCATTGGTTGTCTGTGGTCTGGGATGCTATGCTGCCATCGAGGCTTTGATTACTGCGTTGTCGGGTGGTAGTGTTACTACTTCTTTCAGCTGCAAGTCTCCTTATGCTGCTTAGTGATGAACGTGGATCATCGGACGAGAGAGCAATTAGTATAATCAGTGTTGCAATACAATACCCTAAACCCTTCGTGGCCGATTCTGGGCTTCTTTCGTGACCACTACGTGCCACCACCGCTCTCCAGCTTAATACTTGTCAATCTCGAGTATCACTCCTACAAAGTTGAGTATTCGAGAGACTGACCTCGTCTTCAGCTCGACTTGGACTCAGAATGTGGTTAGTGCGTTCCTCGCCACCTGGATTACGAATGCTCGTAAGCTCATCACTGACCATGCGGCTCCCGAGATACAAATTGTTTTCGCTGGAGTGCCCCTTCGCGATACTTCAGAACCGCTCTTTGTTATACTGCCATCATGTCGTCAAGACCGATTCCGCCTCATCAAAGCCTACAGCAACTCCACCAGTCTCAGAACGACAGATTACGTGCATGATCTGAAACAACTGCTCACTTTCTGTTGACAAGCGCTGATGACTGTACTACGATCATTGAGTGATTGATCGTCATTACGACCAGTACTTAATGATTGGTAACGGTTTTGAAGGATGCCGCTGGTGAACGTAAGCAAGCATGTACCACAGAAGAATGTCTCAAGTCACTGAATTCACACCGTAATTACCGCTCTCTCTGCTGCAGGGTGGCTTCAATCCGATGCCGCAACATCACTGTGGCCAGACATTCTTTGCAGATATTCTACTCGAGAAGCCCGTATTCCTCTGGGAATGTCCAAGGGAGAATTTTACTAGCAAACGACAAGCGCCTTCATGGCCATTGGTGCCAGTGATACATTGCCTCCAAACTACGCAACCATGTTTAGCACATTGGCTGGAATGGGCATGGCATTTCCTGACTATAAGTTCCCGGGCCATAGGATTCGGACAAAGTAAGCGCTGGCCACACGAAGCATTATTTGATCTGTTCAAGGTTGTCGCGGGGAGGCAAAAAGAAGATCTTGAGAAGATCGGCATACCAGATGCGGTTAAGGAGATAAGTTGTTATCATGTACACCCTGATCGCGGGCACTGTGATACCGATAATATAGTTTTTCGAATCGCTGTGCTGGTCTATTGCTTACTCTATGGTACCAGCATGATGAAGATATCGGCCTTCGATCCCATCACGCATGACTTTCTCTGATGCTCCACGCCTCGCCGAGTCTGCCGCAGGTTCACCAATTGCATACACATACAGACATTTCATTCATAGAAGCAGAGCAAGATAAAATGGTGACATTCAGGTTATGATTACTTGAAAAGTCGCCTCGAAAACAAGCCAGGATATCGTCGGCACTCTCAACTCAACGACCGGGATCAGCGCGGACAGCATCCCAACGATCAGGAATAGCGCAACCAAGACCGGCGACCACGTTGATAACGGCAACCTTGAGGTATCTCCATTCCACGCCTACGTTATCCGCTTTATTTTCTGACCAGAACTGGTTGAACATACGACCAGCGAAGCCCGTGAGATACCAAACTGGCTGGCGCTGTGCACACACAGTAGCCCAGTGGCACTTGATCAAGAACCAGATATGGTTGTTCAAGACGTGAGGGTTGACGGGAGGCCTGCCGCACAGGAACATCCACTGCAAGATCTCCTTGTCGACGTTGAGATCCTCACTAGCTGCTGTACGGCCGCGGTTGTCGTCAAGTCTGTAAACTTGCTCGATCGCATTGCGAAGATATGTCTTGCAGGCGGCAGTGTTGTTGCCCCATTGGTTGTCAGGAACGAGGTTGATCAAGTCTTTGATGGCACGGACGGGCGACAGAGCTGAGATGGTTCGTTGAATGGCGCTGTGGCCGGGAAGATCGAGGGCGGTGATCAACAGCCCAGCGTCCTCATCATTATCGTAGATGGTGGTGAAGTCGCGAAGGTTTTGTCGGTACTCTCTGATTGTGAGAAGAGCATATGTCAACTTCAAGAAGAGTTTGTTGTCGGGCGCCTGTTTGGCAACAGCAAGGAGAAGAGGTGATTGTATGAGGACAAAGACAAGGCAGGTCATGGCGTTCTCGACATCGCTATTGTCAAAGTCGAGATCTTCTTGGTATGCGGCGAGTTTCGTCATGATAGTTGGGTCGATGGGGGTGGCGTCCCAACGAGGAGAGTGGGAGACGAGGGCGATGGCAGCCCAGACGAGAACGGGTTCCTGAGGCGCCAATGCATCGAAAAGATGCAGGAAGTGAGGGGCGAGTGGGCGGGGGCCGGGACTGCCGGCTGCGTGTTAGCAAATCGCCTGACGGAGGATCCGAAAGTGTCAGTACTCGTCCTCGAGGCCGGAGAAGATCGCAGTGACGACGGCCGTGTTTATACCCCCGGTCTAGCAGGCGACACTCTGGATGATCCGGATTTCGATTGGCAATATGTTTCGGATCCGTCTCCCAGCATGAGCAACAGACGTATGAAGCACCCTCGTGGTCGCGTTATAGGCGGCAGCAGCGCAATAAACTCACTCGCCATCATATATCCTTCAGCTGCGGAAATCGACGCCTGGGCAGGACTTGGCAATGATGGTTGGGATTGGAAAACTCTGGCGCCATATTTCCTCAAGTTTCAGACCATTGTACCTCCCAACGAGGAAGTCAAGAAGCAGGTGAACATCATACACAATGATGAGACAATCTGGAAGTCTCATGGACCAATTCAAACGTCATTCCCATCGCAAGTAACACCACTACACAAGGCCTGGCTCGATACTTTCCACACTCTGGGCCTCGAGAATGTTAGCGACCCTCTCACTGGACACGCCATCGGCGGCCACACGTCGACCTGCCATGTTACCGGAGTGACCCACGAGCGAAGCCATGCGGGAGTGGCATATCTAGATCCCGTTCTTGGTCGTAAGAACCTGACGATCATCAGTAATGCTGTGGTCAACAGATTGGCAATTGGTAAAGATAGCTTGGGACCGATAGTCCGTGGTGTTTAGTATTCGCAGTACGGTATACTTCATCGAGTCACAGCCAAAAAAGAAGTCATACTTGCCGCCGGTACGTTCAACACCCCCCAAATCCTAGAGCTCTCTGGTGTGGGTGATCCTGAAATCCTCGAGAAGCACGGCATCGATGTTTTTTGCGCCAATCCGGCTATCGGGGAGAACCTGCAAGACCATATACGTGCATGGGAATCGTTCGAGGTCGCCGACAACGCTCCGATAACGGAACGAATACCTATGGACAAGGCACAAAGGCTTTACGAGAAAAATCGCTCCGGGCCTCTGATTGATAATGGCGCCTATATGTTTTCTTACACGCCACTTGCACCATTCTTGGCTCTTGAAGGACAGCAAAGATTGCAGACTGTGCTTGACCAGTACTTGCAAGATGATGGAAGTTGGTCGCCATTTGCACGCAGGCGCAACAGCTTCATCCGAAAGGCAATCGAGTCGGCCAATGAAGTAACTGCTGTATCGTTCCTGAGTCAGAAGACCCAAGAAGGCTCTAGAGGCGACAAGTTCATCACCCTCAACTCTATGCTATCTCATCCATTCTCCGCCGGGAGCGTCCATATTACCTCCGATGATCCTAGGATCAAGCCCAAGATCAACCTCAACTACTACTCGGACCCGATTGATCTAGAGATACATGCCCGTCACGTCAAGGTACTGGAGAAGCTGGCAGAAACAGAGCCCCTTGCATCATACATCAAGCCTGGAGGACGACGGCTTCCGGAAGGATACCCAACCCACACGATCAACGATGCTAAAGAGATTGCGCGAGACTTTGCAATGACAAATTACCACCCATGTGGTACATGCGCTCTGGACGCCGTGGTGGACAGTCGACTGAACGTGAAAGGCATCCGGAATTTGAGGGTTGTGGATGCGAGTGTCATACCCCTTATACCAAGAGGAAACATTCTAGCAACTGTGTATGCAATTGCTGAACGTGCTGCGGATATTATCAGCGAGGATTTGTTACTACATAGAGATACGTAGAGGCAGAGTATAACGCATACAGCTATCGAAACGCACAATGCCCTCAAAGACCGGATCATGTCTCTCGAGTTACGGTACTCTTCAAGCTCTCTCTTCGAATCTGTCCTCTCATTTCAAAATCACGACGCCTTGCTATAGCAAGCATTGGCCGCTATAGCTTGGTGAAAGACTGAGGCGGAGAAGAAGAGGGTTTTCAATCGTAGCACAAGGGGAGGGATAGCTCCGCGAGCGCTGCAAGTCGAGGTATCACCTAAAACCAGCTTGATGTCATACATGATATCATTCGAGCAACGTCAGAGTGTCACAATCATTTCGTGTCAGTACAGACATTCCACTTGTGAAGTATTCGACATGGCTAGCTCGTTGGTATTGAGGGATGTATATTCACAAAAGCAAACAATCGAGCTGCCCTTTGCACAGAGCCTCTCATGCACCGATGCCATCCCAAAGGGTTCCATAGATCAGCTGCGATATGCCCGTGCCGTCAAACCCTCCGAAATCAGGCGTGTCGTCTGCAAAGAATCGTATTCCAATCGTGTCCTCAGCAGCATAGATCCTTGTTGAAACTGCAGTGCGTCCGTTGACAAATACTTCGAGGACTGAGTTATCGCGCCAGACTTGAATGTGCAAAGGTTCTTCAACCTGCTGGTTGTTCTTTGAGGGGTCAACGGTAGTGAACAGGGTGTGTGGAGCACATTCGGGAGCTGTGTTGATCAAATTGGTGCTCGAGGGCGAGGTGAAAGAGGGACGCTCGATAACAAAGGTTTCGTGCTTGGGGGAGAAAGTAAGTGTGGTAGTTTGAGTGAAGTCTATTGAGGTAGTCAGCAGGGGGTGAATTTGGGTATATCTCGATGCTGTGATTTTACCTCTAGAATGCACAATTTGTAGTCCAATTTCCTGACAGCTTCTGGCAACGGAAAAGGAACAATCTAACTCCCATGCTGACGTTCGGACATCGTCAGAGGTAAAAGCCAAGTTGAGTGAATTGCGACGGGGCAGAGGCTGGCTTAGTCTTGCTCTGCGGCATGAAGCTCTACGACGTAACAGCTTGGCCATCGAAGTGACCGGCTCTGTCGCTAATGTGCGTACAGTATGCGTACCGTTCTGATTGCGATCAGTTTCGATCGATGTGATAGCTTCCAGTTTGGATGTTCTGGCCGAGACGACATTCTCGATGGTCTGTAGATGGATTTCACGAGGTAGTGAGAGCAAACCGCTCCAGCCTTGCTCATGACGAAGTTCGTCGCAAAGATCTTCTTCTGTAATCCAGGCCCAGACGATGTGTTTGCCTGTCTTTGGGTCGAAGAACGCGTTTGCAGCGTACAGACAGCCATGATCGAGGTGACCACCAAAGTCAAACTCCATTTGAACAGGGCTCGAGGCGGGAGAAGTGTCTGGGTGACTTCGTTTGAGTGAACCGGACATCCACAACTGTCCGCGAAGAGGGCGAGAAGGACCTGTGAGATCCTTTGATTGGTGTCCCATTGCACTCGGCAAACAACCTTCGGTGCCCATAACGAGGAAGTTGCGAGTCACAGATGAGTCGGCGGTATCTTGGAGCGTCATGAAATTTGTGACTTCCCAATTCTTGCCGAGATCGCCTGACCATCTTGAAGGACGAAGGTTCATGCCAAAGTTGACCAAGGGACCAATGTATTGCCACCTCGTAAGGTCATTTGCGTCAATGCTGTACAGAAAGGTCGTCGGTGTGACGTCTCGTATGCCTCCTGAGATGATTCCGAAGAGGGTGTTGTTCGTGTCCAGGCCAAGTACTTTTGCCATCTCAGGCCACGAACTCACGAACGGGTCTCGCCACCCGGTCACATCCAATCCGCTCGGCTCGCTGGGCAGAATTGGATTGCCAGCAAACTTCTGCCATGTCCGGCCTCCATCAAACGATCTTGCCAAGCTCAAAGACTCGCTTCCCACCACGTGGGGTAAGGTGTGGTGGATAGGTAGGTCGCTGACTGAAGTGTAGGCGTACGTCAACGAGTTGTCGCGGCTGGGCAGCCTGCAGCCTGTGAAGACGCCTTTGTCATCGTAATTTGCGTCCGGACTCAGAGATAATGAATGAGTGGGAGTCCATGACACCAGATCTGGAGAGGTAGCAGACCGCCATGCGATGTCTCCCCAGTCGGCGTTGTTGAGATCCAGGTTAGATTGATACGAGACGTGGTAAAGGCCGGTGGTATGATCGTAATGAGGCGCACAAGGATCCTTGATTCTGGTTAAGATCTTCTCATGCCCGTTTTTCTCGAGACGTGACGTACATTCATCCATCCTGAGGGTGCTTGAAGATGGTAAGACGGTCTCCATCGTCGAAATTTCGACCTTGACTGAGAAAGCTTGGTATCAAGATCTCGATGAGACGAGAGTTCGGTGTCGTTGGTTGATTGTGAAGAGGTGCTTGGAGTGCGCGACATGCTCGCGTAGATTGTGTTGCTCATGGCTGCTCTTTGGAGGGTATTGCAAACGACAAGAGCGGTTTCAGGCTGGGAGAGAATGAAATCGCAGCATGCATGTCTACGTCTCCGTCCTTGCTTTTGATAGCTGTCACATGTTGCGATCTGCCGGCTCGAGTTTCGGTCATGTCAAGTACCCCCGACCATTTGACCTTCGGCGAAACTCGAGCATACTGGAAAGGGTGCAGCTGATGAAGATCCGGGGGAACTCGAGAGATCCGGGGAAACGTGGGGTCTCAATCGAGCTGTTTTTTGCGCCATCGGCGGCGCGTCGGGCGATACTGGCCGCTTTGGGACGGATTCGCCGAAACTCTAGCCATCCTCCTCCTCTTCCTCCAGGCAAATGCCCGCTTTCTCCATCATTTGAACAACTCACTCTGGGGTCGCAACGGCATGGGGTACAGTATATATTCGTCCTGATCCACCGCCATGTCGATCGATATCAGCAGAGCAACAGAGTCAGCTTCAACACTTCTACAACCAACAGCCTCAGCACCGTCGCAAGCTGACCAACATGACTACCAACGACAACAAGTTCGAAATGTCTTCCATCGACAAGACCGACATTGCTCATCTCGAGATCACTTCCGTCGACTCTCAAGCAGGTGCCGCTCAAACCAATGAACTCACCGCCAAGGCCCAATATGCCAGATTAGGAGCTGCCATCAAGAAAGACAAGCGCTTCGTCATCTGGACCTTGTATGTTATGCTTCTCGTCTTTGGCTGGGGCTACGATGCTGGTCTCTCAGGTGTTGCCATCGCTTTCCCCGAGTTCAGAAAGCATTACGGAAACTACTTCGCAGACGGCAAACAATGGGTCATCCCAGCCCTCTGGCAGTCTCTCTGGAACGCTGCCTCCACCATCGGCCAAGTCTTTGGAGGGTACGCGGCGGGTCAGTTCGCTGATATGACTGGTCGCAAGCCTCTTCTCTATACCGCAGTGTTCCTGTCCTTGGCCTCGTCGTTTGCCTTGGTCTTTGCGCCCAATTTGCCCGTTCTATTCGTCTCCAAGCTTCTTCTAGGCCTGGCGGTCGGTCTTTCTACTGCCATTCCTCCTCTCTATGTCACCGAGAACGCTCCTGCCAGTCTGCGCAGTACTGCTTCCTCATTGACCAACGTAATTATTGTTTTCGGATTTTTCGCCTCTTCCATGACTGGCTTCGGAGCTTCTAAGATTCATGGACCCTGGTCGTACAGACTCGCTTTCTGCATGACGTTCCTCTTGCCGACCGTTTTCCTCGTCGCCCTTCCTTTCTTCCCCGAGAGTCCTGTCTGGTACATGAAGAAGGGCCGCGAGGCAGATGCCCGCAAGGCTATCATCAAGCTGTTCGGAGCTGACGCAGACGTCGAGGAACGCGTTGCCATCATCAGGACCGAGCTGCAACAGGCTGAGGCTGAGGGTGAAGGTAAAAGCCAAACAAGCTGGAAGGCCATCTTTTCCAAGGAGAACCGCACCAGAACCTTCGTTTCTGTCCTCGGCCTCCAATCCCAGAACTTCAGTGGTGGCTATTTCGCTAAGTAAGTGAGCTCCTGGTGGTCAGAAAGCACTCTGGGTGAATGCCCGGTCACCAAAAATCAAATCCCTGCCCACAACCTCCTTTTTGGCCACAGTTTTGGGCACATTCCCTCATCACCACCAACTCCCATGGCAGCACGCCAGCGCTTCCCAAGCTATAGAGATGCACAGTCCTTTGTGAACTGTGGTGAGGTCCCCAGATAGTCCTGGTCTTGAAACAGGACTCTCTTCGGATGCTCCTTGTTCACAAAAGACATTGTGCATTTCTAGAGCTGAGCACGTGGCACAGCTTTGCACATAGGAAAGAACACCATACATTCTAGTCGAACCATGCTAACCCATACCCTCCAGCACATATCAAACCTACTACTTCGAACTCATCGGACAAGCTGATCCTTTCGGCCTTACAGCCATCTCCTCCACCCTGCAGCTCCTGGCGAACTTCGTCGCCGTCTGTGTTTCTGACATCGTCCCCAGACGCAAGGGACTTGTTGGCGGTGGTACAGTCCTCATGTTCTGGTCTGTCATTATTGGTGGTACATCGGTCGCAGGTACAACCAACACTGCTGCCAACACTGCGCTTTTGGTCTTCATGATCACCTGGTCCATGCTCTACACCGGAACTGTCGGCTGCTACGGCTGGGCTGTCGCTCAAGAGACTGCTTCGCAAGCAACCAGACCCAAGACCATCTCTTTCACTCTGGTCTGTCAGCAACTTACTGCTCTCATGCTCTCTTCGATCTTCCCATACTTCATCAATCCCGATCAGCTCAACTGGGGTGGGAGAGTCATGTTCTTGTTCGTTGGAGCTGAGCTTTTCATCATCACCGCTCTTTGGTTCTTCCAGCCTGAGACCAAGAACAGAACTAATGCAGAGATTGAGACACTCTACGCTGCCGGCATTCCTCCCCGTCAGTTCAAGAACTTTGCTGTCATTGATGGTCAGGCGGTCGAGAA
This sequence comes from Aureobasidium namibiae CBS 147.97, assembly GCF_000721765.1. Classification (NCBI taxonomy): domain Eukaryota; kingdom Fungi; phylum Ascomycota; class Dothideomycetes; order Dothideales; family Saccotheciaceae; genus Aureobasidium; species Aureobasidium namibiae. The sequence continues at coordinate 1,262,577 of NW_013581204.1, forward strand.
GGAGCACAAGGACGGCTTCCTTAGCCGCTTCTCTCGCAAGGCATGATGAGGTGATTGTGGTCGACTGCTGTGGATCTTGTTACGTTTGATGTCTTCGTTGGATAGCTGTAGATAGTATTGGTCAATCTGTACATATTTTCTTGCATGCTTGATTCAGTTTCATAGGTATCTTGGCTCGATATAGCTTATTGGTTTGCTGTTTTGTGTACCCAAAGTGGGCAGACTATCAATTGTTCAATCATCAGCACTACTGTAGACTGATCGCTGCAGATTTCTTCGATGCTCAGATTGATATCTGATTCGATCTCCGCACCGTGGAGGTCTGAAAAATTGTGACACAGACGTTGCTTCCGCACGTTTCAACATGTCTCCGCAGGAAACAATCATTTTCGCCGAGTACCCAGTACTTTCAACACATGAGAAACATCTAGGAACATAGAGAAGCCGCTGGGAAGCACCTAGCATCCAGCCAAGATATCAGGTCCATCGCATGGATCAAGTTCGTCGCCATAGATCCAAGAAGACACTCGTTGGTGTGGTCACCCGGGCAGCTGGAAACTAGGGTTTACCGACCCAATTTTCCTCGGTTCACATGACTCAGAGCCAGTTTATGGTACCATAAATGCACATAGCAAGAGGGAGCTGCAGCTTCGCATCGCACGAGGAATAATTGGCTTCGTTGAAGATGCTCCCGAGCCCTTCGGGATAGGGAGTGGGTCATGAATCCTTGTTTTACGGACCGAGATGCATGTCGGCCCGCGATGCTTCGGCGAAACTCACCGCTTTGAGCAGTTCTCCGCTGACGGATCGCTTTCCGTACCCCGCCCGCGCGGTTCGCCTGCTGCAGATCGTCAGCCGGGGAGACTTTGTCACTTCTCGCGATTGTGGAGTCGCAGATCCAACGATCATCAATTTCGCCGACACCTCCGGTCAAGGACAACTGCCTATATGCCTGCCGTCCCTTGAGGAACAAACATAAAGGGACTGATCGCGCTTTGGCTTGCATCTCTCATCATACTTTCTCATCTTTTCAATGTCACCACACGCCGTCATGTCCAATGCTTCGTCAAAAGCTTGGTGGAAGGAAGCCGTCGTGTACCAGATTTACCCAGCCAGCTTTAAGGACTCGAACGGAGACGGGTTGGGAGACATTCCCGGCGTCATCAGCAAGATTTCATATATCAAATCCTTAGGAGTCGACACAATATGGCTTTCACCCATCTTTGCATCTCCACAAAACGACATGGGCTACGACATCTCGGACTATCGCGCCATCCACGCCCCATATGGTACAGTGGAGGACGTACAGACACTCATCGATCAGCTTCATAGCAACAGCATGAAGCTACTAATGGACCTGGTTGTGAATCATACGAGTGACGAACATGCTTGGTTCAAGGAGTCTCGCTCCTCTAGAGATAATCCCAAGCGCAACTGGTACTTCTGGAGAGACCCGAAGATCGACAACGAGGGTAACAGAAAAGAGCCCAATAACTGGAAATCTATTTTTGGCGGTAGTGCATGGCACTTCGACGAGCACACTGGTCAATACTACCTTGCGTTGTTCCTCCCGTCTCAACCTGATCTGAACTGGGAGAATGGTGACATGCGTCAGGCCTCGTACGACGACATGCGCTTCTGGCTTGACCGCGGTGTTGATGGTTTCAGAATCGACAGCATGAATCTGATGAGCAAGCACCCCGATCTCCCGGATGGCAAAGTCATCAACGACGAGCCGTATCAGTCAGGCGCCGAATTCTTCGCCTCGGGCCCCAAGATGCACGACTACATCCGCGAGATGCGAGCTGTCTTCGACGAGTACGACACCATGAACGTAGGCGAACTTGGTTTTACGAAGGATGAGCTGTCCGTAAGTGAGTACGTCGCCAAGGACAGGCACGAGCTCAACATGGTCTTCACTGGCGATATCGTTGACATGGACTTTGGTGCCGAAGCCAAGTATGGTCGAGGCAGCTTCCATCCCCGCAAGATCAGACAGATCACTGATATGTGGCAGAGAGTGATGCCAAAAGTCAATGGGTGGAACAGTGTCTACCTGGACAACCATGACAGCGGTCGCTCTCTCAGTCGTTACACTTCGGATGCGCCAGAGCACCGTGCCACAGCAGCAAAGATGCTTGCTACATACCTCCTCACCCTGAGTGGAACGCCTTTCATGCTTGCTGGACAAGAGATTGGTATGGCGAATCTCGGCAAAGAGTATGGTCCTGAAGCCTACATCGACGTTGAAGCACGCAACTACTACGAAGCTGTACTCAAGTCAAGGGGCGGCGACCACTCGAAGATGGGAGATGTCATGCGCGAAATCCAACTCAAGGCCCGAGACCACGGAAGACTACCCATGCAATGGGACAACAGCGCTAATGCAGGCTTCTCTGGGGAATGTACACAGCCCTGGATGACCATCAACCGCGACTACATCAATTGGAATGTCGCAAGCCAAATCGATGACCCCAACAGTGTGCTGGCATACTGGCGCAAGATGCTGGCCTTGAGAAAAGTGAACACAGACCTGCTCACGTATGGCTCATACACACCGTTGAGCGAAGGCGACACTGGCGAGAAGGTGCTCGGATACGAACGTCAATGCCACGAGACTGGCAAGACCGCTGTTGTGTTGCTCAACTTCTCAGATCGGGAACAAAAGGTGCAAATCAAGTCCTTTGCACAGCGGGAGTTTGAGGTCCTCATCTCGAACCAAGAGCCCAACATCAAGGCTCATAACGTCACACTGATGCCGCATGGTGCCATCATTAAAGCTAGCTATGTTACGTTGATGCCTTACGGTGCGGTCGTGCTTGTGGACAGGAGCTAGATAATTTCGAGATGATGATCTTGCGATAGATTGAGACATGATCAGAAATGACGATGTAACTATACATGATTTGCGGTCCTGTCAAGCAAGAATGTCTCTTTCCAATGTGCTAGTAGCCCAGGTTCGATGAACAAGCCCTGCTTCAGGATTGCTTTCTCTCCGACCAACACACTTGATGTATGAACTTTCCTCCTCTCCGACAAAGTTGTACCATGCTCGCAATCAAGGCATGTATGCAAAGTTCTCCAGCGCGGCATGAGTAGCATCAGCGGTCCATCTTGCCGCTGTAGCGATGCATGGTAGCATTGAAGTGATCCTTCATTGCACCTCGGAATTCCACGGGGTCGGTGATGTTGAGAAGGTAGTCAGGGTTGCAGCAACCTGAAATCAAGCCATGTCCTTTGACGACCATATGATACTTCTCCGCAAACGAGACGAGGCGGTCGAGAGTGTCCCAGTTGTAATGGCCTGGGGAAAGATTGAGTTGAGCCCATTCCAATCCATCTCCAGGGGAGAGACTTTTGAACTGGGTGGCAAGAACTTGGGAGAACAAGGTGTCGCAGAGATAGTTGGGGGTAATCGCTCCGGAGCCGATGGTGATGTTTTTTCTGTCAGCTTCGTATCTGAGCGAGGTCGTACCAGTGGAAGGGCACAATGAGCGTGACTGAAAGAACTCAAGCAGCTCAACATGAGCGCGGTGGTACTGGCGGATCTCATGTTGCGGGATGATGTATAGTTTCGCGTGTCGTTGGTAGATGGAGAGAAGTTTCGATGGACTTCTCGACGGGCATGGGGACTTTTATACTCCAAGGTGCTTATACTCCCGGGACTTTTATACCCCAAGTGTTGCATCGTTGATCGTTGCCGACGCTGGAAACCTTTTCCGAACGTTTCATGTTTGCTATACAGGCCATTAGTTGTTGTAGTAAGGCAAAGGGGACGGCCAGTTCTTGTCTCAGGGATGGGGGAACCTCTCTGTCGCAGATTAGGGCATGGTGAACATCAGGTGCAGCGAGATGCCGAGTGCTTGAGCACAGTGCACATGTGCGAAGCTAGGCGGGTTTGCGATGATGGCGTCGGCCACAAACGGTCTTTTGTCGACAAAGTCCGGGTCCGGGTATATGCAGGAGTTCCATCAGCCCTGTAACATCCCATGGATCATTTTGCGCTTCTCGAAGATCTCGCCAGCTGTAAGAGTGGACATCGAGGGAATGAGTCCTGGTGTTCTGACCATGTATGCCATAAGCTCGTTCGGGTCGCCGCCAATGGGGTAAAATGCCAGGCCGGACTGGGTGACGAAACCACGGAAGACGTCATGTGTAGCGATGCGCACTCGGTGTCCATGTTTCTGGAGCTCACAACCGAGCGCTACGAACGATTGTACGTCACCGCGGCTTCCAACGCTTTGAATGACAATGTTGAGTTCTGGAATTGACATCGGAATCTCTGGCTCGGTAGTTGTACAACTCGGGGCCGGAGGCCGCCGAGGCTAGTGCCGCTTGCCCTCGTCGTGTGAAGATGGTCCAAGCGCGAGCGAAGAGCGTTGGACTTGGCCATGTTCGAGCGTCGGGCGCGTCTCGACGACGTGCAACCAATGTCGCATCTGAAGCGTATTGGAGCAACGGCTGTGTCTGGTGCGAGCCGAGTCCGGAACACCATCAATCGAGGGAGCTGAAGACAGACGTTCGTCTCGCATCATCGCTTCCAAGAGTCATCAATCAGTAACAAGTCGGGTCGATTTCTGCGACAACGGGCCTGAAAAGGGCGGAAAGATGTTTGCGACCCTCGATGTCGCTGTCAATGCACCCCGTGTCGGAGGTGGAAGCGTAGCCGATAGAGTATGTCCTGATTCACACTCGCTGGCCGTCTTTCTTCATTGACCATGTCGCCCACAGGCATGCGACCTTTGCAAGCAGAGAAAAGTCCGCTGTGACATGGCCAATCCGTGCAAAACATGTTCAGGTAAGAACTTAGCATGCACTTACAATGAAGTACGCAAAAAGAGAGGTCCTGCGTCTGGCCGCTTGGCTAAAATGAGAAATCGGCAATCGGTGACAAGCATTGGAGAAAATGTACCGGAGCATCTCAGCACGACAGTGGGTGTCTCGCTGATCTCTAAAACTGTTGATGAAAGTCCTACGACAAAAGACGACACGTCGTTCGCCCAGACACGGACGGCCTCGTCGCACAACCTTGCGATGGTTGACACGAACACATCTCCCGCATCTGACTTCTGGGCGACCGCGACAACACCTTACCAACCTCCACCAGCCGATCCGGTACCTCAGCCAAGCTGGACATCTAATGTCGCAGCATCAGAAGATCCCGCGTTGTCAATGACTGCAATGCAGCAAGATCTGGGAATGCCCGAGTTCATGATACCAAGCTTACCTGTCGAATCTCCAACCGACGACTCGTTCAATTTGTTCGCTGCTATGCTGCGCCAAGATCAACCACCAGTCGTACAGTCCGCCGAGATCTGGCCAAACACCATCAGCCAGGATGCCCTCTTGCCTTGGATCGATGTCTACTTCAAGCGACTACATCCGACAGTGCCCTTGCTGAGTCGCACAGGCATCTACCAGGAGATGCTCCTTCGAACGCATCATCACGATCCTCATTTTGGTGCCATGCTCCTTGCGCTTTGTGCTTTTGCAATGACACAGCCAGTGCAAATCCACGAAGTCGCGTCCTCACCTTCACGATCCGTGCAAGCTCGAATGCTTCTAGAAGAATCAATAAAGATGCGAATGACTGTGGACTTCGGCGAGAACCCATCCGTCTACATGATCCTGACAAGCTTCTTCATCTTTGCGTGTCTTTTTGGCAACGACAAACACAAAGCAGCTCACCATCGCTTGAGAGAGGCTGTAGATTTAGCAAATGCTCTCTCAATGCATATGCCCCAAGCGTATGACAGCCTGGATGTTGAAACTCGTGAACAGTGGCTGCGGACATATTTGGTTCTCTCGGTTACTGAAAGGTACGATGAGTGAGCCTTGACACGCCCGAATTCGCAGCTAACCATCTCCGTAGAGCATACGCGCTTCAAAAGCGGCACACTATTGGATTTCGTGGCAGTCCGGCCGTTAACGCCTACTTCATGCGCACGTTCGGGTCTCCAAAATCGTCCATGAATCAAGATCAAACAGACACGATCGGCATGACTGGCTTACTGTATCTCATGGAAACGTTTGATGCCATCGATGAAAGTGTCGTGGAGTGCTGGGCCGGATATTGCAGATATAGTGATGGCCGATGCGAGACTTTCGATCGGCGACAAGCCATCCGTATGTTCCGAGCTCAGCGACGAGCTCGCGAAGGTTGCCTGACTGGAACTTTATCGTTCGAGCCGACCGCCTCACTCCTACCCTTGCAGCAGTTGCTCGAGAGCCAACAAGCAGATATATCTGTGACCCAATTCTGGTTGACGAACAGGCTCTGGGAGCTTTGCATGTCGCACGGCTTGCTCCTCGAAGCTTCCGCCCATGCAGAACTGCGGTTCGAATTTGCATATCATGTTGCGAACGATCTGATTTCTGTTTGCAATGTGCTCGACCCGTCGTCGATGGAAGTACACGGTGTTGGCTTGATCGAAAAGGTATACGACATCACGATGAGCCTGATCAAAGCAATGGGTTCTTCATCTCAGATGTCCCTCGAGTCTAGCTTCACCATACTTGACCCGCTCGTCGATAGATCCGCAGAAACTGGCATCACGGTGCAGGCTCTCCTACAGCGTCTGAGTCAGGTCGTCTACGACTTCCGAGGTGGCGATCATGAGTATGTCTCGAAGATTGCTTTGGCTTTGAGCAACATCCCTGGTTATAGCAGCTCGATTCATAACTCGTATATACCGGGATCTTCAGGATAGAATTCAGTATCTGGCTGCAGTGGCATGGACTACTCAGAGTTGACGCGTTGCCGTAGCCACATCCCACGTGCAGGATGATCTCACGTGGAGATACGATGTGAGCCTACTTTTAGCAATTGTCTTTTGTCCGGATTCGTGCAGACTGTCCAGAACAACTGACTGAATCTCGATCCTATGGGATGCATGCAATGCCAACGGTATATCACGATCAGAGTGTCGCTCTTCGATTTCATGATTGCTAATGCTACCACGTCAGCTGTCGACAAGCAAGACCCTACTCTTCCCCTCGCCATTCAACTTCTCTGGCCCCAAGCTGCCGCGCCCCCCACTCAGGCCCCTCTGACGAACAAGGCTCGTCTACTCAGTCATTCTGACTCCGAAGAAGAGTGAACATTCCATTGTAGGCAGCAGACACCGTATACCTCTTCTGCAACCCCAGAACCTCCTCTCCTTGTCAGATTGATCGTTCTTGAAAGCTTCACAAGCAAGCGACGAGATGTCTGACTCGTTGTCATCATTAGCTAGAGGAGTTATGCGCGGGATGTCTTGGACGATGTCAAGCTCAACATCTGATGCTTGAAAAGTTCAGATGTGCAGGACTGTCGTCAGAAGGTGTTTGACTTGGCGGCTGGGGCAGGTGACTGTGGCAGAGGAACGTCCTGAGCCTGCAAGGCCTTGAGTATGTGACGAGGACGGACCTGTCCAAAGGGCGAGGGGACGGGTTGGAAGACGGGACAGTGGACTGAATAGTAGACTCGACGCCATCGGAAGGAACAGGGCAGCAGTCGTTGATGTTTCGGCCTCTGAGTCGCTGATGGCATTGCTGGACAGAGTAAGAAGCGAAGGAAGGTAGTCGACGGCCCTGGGGTTCAGGTTAGGAGGCTGGACCGCGAGATCAATGTGCTCCTCCTTGTCAGATGGCGAGCTAGGGATTTCTGTCTTGGAAGCTTCGTAAGCAGGCGACGAAACGTCTGATTCGCTGCCATCATCAACTGTGGGGGCTGTAGGTGGGCTTTCTCCGACGATGACATGGATTGTTGTGTTGTTGATTCGAACTCTTCATCAGACTCGTGCAACAAGACAGAGCCATCAACACCAACTCGACTGCTTATTCCCCTCACCACATACTCGTCTTCAGAGTCTGGATAATTCAAGAGAGGTTATACCAACGCAGGCGCAACAGGAGGTGGCTGCTTGACAGCACAGTTGTTGTCATTGTCGGTTGTGGTGGTAGTGGGAGCAGGATTGACATTGGGAGATGCAAAGGCGCCAGCAGCAGAGGCAGCCGGAGGACTCTCGACCTTGATTCTTTTGAAAGAAGGGGAGCGAAAAGACAACCGTAGTAGTCGGAGGGGTCGGTCATGACGAACAAATCGAAGAGTAACAGGTGGCCGAACTAGAGGAGAGCTCCCAGGCTCTGTTGTAGTCGTCTTTCGGTTAGGGGGGTAGCGTTCGGGCCTAGGACGATCCTGAGACATTTGAACAATTAGTATAAGGGCGAGTGATGTAGCCTGCGCTCTCTGGTCATACTTTTCTCCACAACCTCTTGTTCCTGCGAGCTTTTCGCCGAACTTAAGTATGAACTCGAAGCGTGCGTCACGCGCTTGTCCCTTGGATGACTCAGTGTCTTTCTTCACCGCTGGACAGCGGTTGATCAGGACGGTCGAAAGTCGTTGCTCTGCGACCGCGTGAGATGGACCGGCCGGACAGGATGGAGGTAATGATAAGAGACGAGATTCGGAGATAACGGCGTTGATGCGAGACAAGATGTCTCGTCGGCGTTGATGGTTGTTTGGAGAGAGAGAGAGGGGAAAATCATGGCTCCGGTGTGAACGATAACCGAGTCGCAAATAGTTTCATCTCACAGCATATCCGGTGCTCAAGATGATGTATACGCAGGGCCATGGTCGTGGATGTTCGAATGCACTGGAGTATCTTGCCACCACCTTCGGGGTTCTAGGACAGCCGCAGTGCTACACGCCCGATCATCCGGGGAGTTGACAGTCCGTTTGTGTACGATGCGAGCTGAACTTTGGACAGGATCAGGCATGAGTTGCCATGTGCATTTTGGCGCGCTGTGGTGGTGGTGGTGGACAGCCAGCATTGCTGTGAACTAAGGCTCATGACTGAACAAGCAGAGAACGCGTAGGCGCCAATTCATGCGACAGGAAACGAAGCTGGGTCACGGCCTCTTCCTACGGTGATGGATCGGAGCGGAGCATTGGGAAGGGTTTCCACGATCAAGTTGTCGCAGAATCGAGTCTGGTGAAAGACAGCGTCAAACGATACTGTAGCGAGAAAGCCGTGGCCGAAATGCAATAATCTCGACCATGAGTGCATCTTGGCGTTTGTAGAACCCCAGCGGCGTGTGCGGTTGAGCGGTCGCGGTTATGTTCGAGGTTGGTGGTGTGTGGGTTTGCGAGACGGAAAAAAGCGCGACACCAGGAAGAGAAGCCGCGGCCTCTGAACTCGAGCCTGGCAGACCCAAATACTGTGGCCCTTCCGCGCAAGATTATCAAGTAACAAAGAGATCTGTACAGGGACGCTATCGCATCATTCGACTTGTTCCGCGCCTACGCGTGAGTATGTGCAATCTTTGTAGACTTTTTCCTGCGAATTCGAACGCCTCCGTAATCAGATCTCATATGAACTGTATCCGAAGCTTCGAATGCAACCTAGACAATCTTTCGTCCATTCTAAGATCAATGCCACCATGCTGCATTCTTCCAGGCAAAGATCGCATGTGACATACTGCTTACCGTAATAGTGGCCCATGTGCGAGCGGACGTAGTCATAGTTCTACCACAATTTCGCCGAGCTGGAGCTATCGCCGACTTGCTGCCTCGTTCTCAACGCTTCCATAATCAGCTACCTTGATGGCTGCTTGATTTAAAGCCTCCTCCTCTTCTTTTCTTCCTTTCTTTTCCATTCTCCATCAAACAATCACTCATCCACCTCCAGTCATCGTGCACTCCTTATCTATAGCCTTCGGGCATCTTGACTTCCCTCCTTCGGAGACTTCTCTGCTTCTTCTACAACGGCACCTACCAAGACGAAGACAAGGACTTGACCTTTTCCAAGATTAAGCCTCTCGACCTCTCCCCTCCAGCCAACGCACGTGGCGATGAACATCTCGAGCATCAGGAGGTCGAACTCATCAGGAGCTTGCACAACCTTCACATCACTGCACAGTCCTGCAAGTCTGAGGTCTTGGTCAAGGCTTTAAACAGTGTCAAGGTCTTCCGTGCCGCTTTCATGTGGAACCACCACGCTACAATGGTATGCTCACTTTGTTTTCTGACCCAAATACAAGATACTGATGCTTTGCAGTTCAACAGCTCGATGGCAAGATGTGCAAAAATTCGACGACTGCATTTCCATCATCATCAGGTACGCTTGTCTTTTGTCTGCTTTGTTACCACTTCGACGCTGACAGCGAAGCAGCCAATCTCATCTACACAAGCTTCCAACACACAGAAAGTCTTTGGAAGTTCATCATCATCAGAGTACAACTTAAATTCAATTCTTTTTGCCATCATTCTAACTTCGTGATCCTCGTGTATGTGACATGTTTGCTGTGCAGAGTTCTTCGTGATCTTGCCAACGTGGGCGTGCAATGACTCACTCGAGTTGTGGTAACGCGTCGACGACGCCATGCTACATAGCTGGTCAACATTGCCAGAACAGAAACTCCGACACTCGCTCATTGTATCCTTGTCGAGCCGACTCAACCATTCCATCGCTCTGTCTACCGTTCGGGAGTAAGAAGAATCGATCAGTCATACTCGGGTGCTGCCGCCCAGCACAGAGAAGCTGCCGCAACACAGTAACCACTCGTCTACAGGCCCTGCTCGCCGATCAAAATTCCAAGCCAGAGGTTTTCCAGGCCACCTGCTGGGGCTAGTCACCCGACTCTACCGTCGATCTCGCTCGTCTTTCTCATAGGCGTCTTGACAGCAAATCCGCACTGACTCGATTCTTCTCACTGGTGCGACAGGCTTCTGAAGATTCCACTGAGGCCTCAACCTATCACGCCGCCGGTTCCGTCGTCGTTCCCAACTCTGAGTATATCGCCACCACTTGCGCTCAAGCGAGACGAGAGATCCAACCCTTGTGCTTTTGTCACCTTCACTCTTCGAGTCAAGCCTCCCCTGGACCAGCCACCGGAGTCTACGAAAAGAGCAGCGAGGAAAAGCAACGTCAGACCTTCAGCCGCCAGCCTCGAAGAGCAGCTTCTACATGTCGATTTGTAGACCAAGCCTGGGTGTTCACGCGATGAGAGGATGGCCTCCAAAGCAAGAATCATACACCTGAAGCGGTCGAAATCCACATCACAGTCCGCGTCTAAGGTATGCGACCTGAGTTACCTCTGTTGATATCCTCCTTACGTATCCCACTGACGTGTCCACGCAGAACAGTTCTCCATCTGGTCGTCGCCCTTTCCTACGCTAGGCAATACACTAACACAAGATGGCATTCGCGGACCTTCAAAACACATATTTTGCTTTGATAATCGCCTATCGGCTCGCAGATGGTTTCGATTTTCCATCTGGGCCGTTCATCTCTCGCATCGCCTTCCAAGACAGACAGTTCTTGGCCTATACATCAACAGTCATCATGAGGATGATTAGGTAGGATTCTCCAATGTGTATGTTTGTGATTTCACTGCTGACTGTCAAACAAGCAAACGACATGGCCGTCGACTCGCCATGTCCAATCGACGACCATTGACTGGAGTCTTTGCCACTACCCGTCGCGATGAGAAGACCGCTTGCCTCTGTCGCCCAAACCCCTCTGCCCGCACCGTCAGCGCCGCACACTTTTTGTTGGAGCAGTATGTATCCGTAAACCAGCACACTACTTACAGAAGCTTGCACAAGGGCTGGGCTCGAGTCTGTAATGGATGTGACGATATGCCTGGAGAGACAGGTAGGCAGGCTGCAAGAGATGGCACTGTATGGTATTGGGCGAATTGATGTTGAATATGCTAGATGACTCGCAAGGTATGAACACGAGGAGATCGAGTCTCTCTGTCGGCCCGAATCTCCTGACCCTCGAGCCCACCTGAGACTTGTAGTGCAGATTGATGTTTTGAAGTCCCTCTATCGAAAGTGTCGTCGTCGTACCGCCTCCAGACTTATCATCTTGGAGATACTAATCTACCGTATTAGAAGGGTACATCAGTCCGTAGGGATTGTCTGGTCAGCATGCCACTGAGTTGACGTGCCAGGAGTCGACAGTGAGGAGAACGTTACCACAGATGACAGCCAGAAACGAAACCAACAAGAACGCAACTGCCTGTGCGCTTTCACGATCATTCGGAAAGGTGTGAGATATATCGGGACACCCTGTGGCATACTCTTACGCACCCACATCTCAAAGTACCACATAGAGAGCAGCGTACAATGACCGAATGCAAGCTTTGGGTATCTAAAGCGAGGGCGAGGTAGACTGCAAAAATGGATCCATGGAGGCACACAACTTTATGCTTCTGCCGATCCTTCACGTCGATGAGTATTCCGTGGTTACGCCATTTTCGCCGGTGCCTAGTATCTTGTTGTGGGTAGGAAATCTCCTCTCCCCTTATCCGAAGATATCCTCTTCCTTCTCGTTCCCTTCGACGTTTAGCTTTAGTGGCGTTCCTTCTCTCGATATGCAAGCCGTGCCAGCTGCTGGGGGTCATGGCTTTGTGCACGCTGCTCGCAGATTTCTTGGTCTCCGTCGCACGGGGCCGGTGGGCTATCTTCTCAGAGGGGATGGGTCGAAGGAAGCCAGTGAGTGTGCTACAATGGATGGCAACCTAGCCATGATCGGCACTAGCTAAAGGCTCACGTGAGGATTAGGGTCTATGGTAGAAGAGCTTTTACCGTGCCGCGGTATGGATCTCATGTTTGTTGTGCTTGCAAGTGTTGTTTCTCTCTGGAAACGCAGCACCAAGGCCAGATCCAAACGAGCTCATCTATAGGTGTTGTAGTGCTTGGAGTGCTAATGTTGCATTCGAATATTGTCGTTGCCGGTATGAGAAGCTCTGCACGACACGCGCGTCAGCTGTCAGCCATCCTTATCTCTTGAGTTCTATGCTTCACGTACCTTCAAACCATGCCACTCTTGTGACATGGCTTGCGAGACATGTTGGAAAGTCGTGATTATGATATCTAAAGGGCGACTGATGAAGGGTGCAAAGCATGGTCTCGAGCATAAAAGATATGTTTGTGCGGTGAGATGTAGAACCGCGACATCTAAGACACTGGCATACGGGATGAGAGGCTGTTCGCCTGTTTCCTTTTGTCATGACTGAGATACAAGACTGCTGCAGGCCAGGAAGTGTGAGGTGGTAGAGATTGACTCGATGGTGGGAAACAGTATTGCCATCTCGAGCTGAATGACATGCTATGCGAACACAGCACCGGCACCGAGTTCATGAGCTGGGCCAGGCTGAGCGTCGGTATGGAACGCGAGGGGAAAGGCAGCCGACGGGCGTAGGCTCTAGACTTCGGGCCTCGGGTTTGTGATTGATGATCTCTCGATTGTGATGGAGCAAGCAGGAAAAGTTGGTCTTGAAAGCTTCCCAAGCGAGTGATGAACTGTCCAGCTTAGCGATTGGAGCAGGTGACTGCGGCAGCAGAGTGTCCTGAGCCTGGTAGAGGGCTTGCCTCCGATCGGCGCTTCGTGAATGGTGAGGGTACGATGTAGAGGACCGGAAGCCATCACCCGCAGGCATAGTGCTTTGCGGGCAGATGAGTCTGCGTGGCTTATGCGTTCTTGGAGACAACATCGATGGCAGCCAATAATAGTAAGTATGACCCCTGAGTTGCAGGTGACGTGCTTTACAAACGTGCACGGCGTAGTTGGACGGAAAGGGAGGTGGTCGACGGGTTTCGGGTTAAGGCTGCGGCTCTGTGTCTCAGCATCGATAATCTTCCCCTTCCTGGCAGACAGGGAGCAAGAAGCCTCAGCGTCGAAGCACCGCAAGCAAGCGATCAAACGTATGATTCGCTGTCAACATCGACTGCGTCAAGGGTCGATGGCAGAGTCAGGACCGCTGAAGCGATAGAAGTTGTAGTACCATCGTCAGCCACCGCAGTAGGTGAACGTGGCAGAGCAATGTCCTGAGTTTGGAAGGCCTCGAGACTGTGGCAAGGACCGAGCTTGCGCACGGGGCGAGGTGACTGGTAGGACAATTAACGAGCGAACTTGATGGCATCAGTGACTCATGCAGTGGGTGGAGTGGTCTCCAAGGCGAGAATCGTTCCAAGACTCGGAAAATGGTCGCTTCGCTGTGAGTTTTCCATCTCAAAGCAACCACATCACTAAACACATTCAGATCAATTATGTTCCTTTCATCTGCATTCATCTCGGCATGGTCTTTTTTATCGATGCCAATACCTTTTTTCGCCTTTTCCCATTGGCGCCATGGACAGACGATCTTCACCTCTCCAGCTTCAAAACTTCCAGTGTCGCCTTCATCACCTTCAGCCTCGAAATCGTCACCTTCATCATCTGCATCATCGCTTCCACCATCGGCATCTTCTCCAGGATCTTGCTGCCGTTCAAAACGTACGAAACCCCGGCAGCACAACTTCACCACCTCTTCTCTGACTAATTTTCGTACAGGAGCTACCTTTGCATCGACTTGTCCATCAACACAACTCAAATGACCATCATCATCATGCCGTCAAGTCAATCACCGGCCACGCCGAGCGTCATACTTCAAGATACCCAAAGTGCGAGCTTGCGAGTATCAAGTCCTGTTTGAGGGTACCGCCTGGACGCCCAACACTTCGGCGGTGTGTACCGAAACCAAAGGAGAGGAGTCGAATGGTTGTTTCAGCCAGCTCGTGTCTCCTCTGCGGCGTAGGTGCAGTGCAGCTCCATCAAAGTCGGGGGATCGAATGGCTGTTTCAGCGGGCCCGTGTCTCTTCTGCGATGCCTGTACACAAAGAGGACAATCAATCTTTGTCGTTGCCCATGCTCTTGGTGATGATCGTACGTTTCGTCGTTCGAGTTGTCGTTTGTTCGCCTCAAGCCGTCATTGCGTTTGCTTGCCACTCTATCCCCGCCTCAAGCACGTCTTTGTTGCGCAGCAATTCAGCTACATCTTCTCTACCGTGGGCTGCAGCTCTGACCACGCCGTTGTCTTTTCACGACTTCCGCCCTTCTTCCACTCTTCTCAGCTCGGCAGACCCGCTTCCGCTGTTTCGCGCCATCGAGGCCATCGCTCTTTCATCCCGCACCAACGTTGTGGTTTTCTGCCTCGATGCGAAGACTCCCTCGCGCGAAGACTCCGTCGCAAACTCCATCTCATGGTGCCGTTCTGCCGATGCGTTACACGCCTTATCGTGTTACACCTGCTCGAGGTCTATCCTCCAGTGGCTCGCTATTCATACATAGATACATCGTGATGTGAGAGCTTTCGTCGGCTGATGATCGTTGTTTGTTTGTTTCTTTAGCCCCACCACTCCTGCTGCCTTCACTCGTAAAGTCTTGATGAAACTGATTGTCTCTTGACTTTGCGGTGGTGCTCAGTGCTCAGCTCATACCTTTGGCATCTTGCGTGCATCCACTTCGACTTCTTCTCCATGCCGAGTCGCTTTGATCATGTCGCATTGATCATGCCGCATTCTACCTTTCTGCCTCTGCACTTCGCTTCGCATCTTGCATCTTGCGTACCGCGAAAACCACCGGTAACACGGCTCAAGAGGTCCCCATCGGACCACCAGGCCGAGCAGCATACTTCTTGCCGACCCTAAGCCGTATACCGCTCCTCCCCGCCATCGTCTCTGATTTGTTTCTGTCGCCTTTTTTCATCATACGAACGGGGCCCGTCCATCTGCCCATGGTGCACTGGAGAGTCGGAAACAACACAAGCAAGAAAGGGGACACGGTGCTGCCGCCAGTCTCGCCATGGCTCCAGTCTCTCAACCAAGTCTCGATTGGTTTTCCTTGAGATTCCGAGTCACGCAGGCACAGCCTTGCCTTCGTACCGTAGTCAATTGGACACCACCTGGCACACTCTGTCACGCCTCTGCTGGCAAGACGTCAACCACCCAGGAAAGCCTTTGGGCGCCGCACCGCAGTCGCTTACCGCGTCCACCTCCGCCTACCGAAAGCAACCGCAGCAGTGGTGCTCGACGTTCTGCAAGAGTTGGAATCATACATAACACACGATTGACACTGTTGCTCTGCCGATTGCTCATCTTCGCACACACACCGCCTCCTGTCATCTTGCCATCGTGTCGGCACGTCGCTGCACAGCTCTCAAGCTACAAGCTCTTGCTCTGCATACCGAGGCGACCTGCCGGCTCCATTCGCTTGACCAGAGCAGAGCAAGCGGTGTGCCACACTCCAACAGTGGCCGACCCTTATGATATACCCGTACGAAGGTGCATCAACGATATGAAGCCGGACACAATTCTGAAAATGACTTGACATTTTTGATCAGCTCGTGAAGGGCGTGTTGGCCAATGGGACCGCAGATTGCATCTATGATTGTAAGCCACGTCTGTCACGTAAGACGCCTACTAGCGTCTGTTCTGCTTGTGGTGAGACAGAAAGGTAGTGCAGCAATTGTTGTAGCTCGGGACTTCCTTCAGCCGTTGGGGACAGTGCAATTATATTCATAAGTGAATATGCCACGTCAAAGACCTTCTTGAACTGATTTTTTGTTATTCATGTCATTCATCCGATGCTGCTAAAAGTCAACTCACTAGATCAATACCATGAGCAAGCATCATCTCCGGCGTCGTCGCCGATAATTGCTTACACAGATTCTGTGCAAGAGAGACAGGGTATCTGTAAGTGAGCAGCAGGTTGGTAGAAACGCTTGAGAGTAAGCTCTGCTGTAGAGCAATTTGCCATAGAAGCAAATGCAGCCACTGTTGTGTCACTTGAATATTGACTTGCTGAATATCTGCAATTTTTCCAAGATCGTGATCTCCACTCATGTCGTAGACTGCAGCTAGAGTCATTTGTCGGCTCAAGTAGTCAGACGTTGACAGTCCACCCTTGGCGACACATGATATGTCTTGTTCTAAGAAGCTCAGGATCGAGCCATCCATGATTTCAAAGAGTTCAAACACTTTCCGAAAGCCTAGAACAGAGATTGAAGTCTCGCCAGGAAGTAGTTCGTGTGGAAAGCGTGGCGGTTGGCGAATAGTGATCAATCCCGGCTGGAATCCTACGCTGGCACGCTCCATCACGAATAAACTGACCTTCAGTCGCCTGAATCGTATAGATTCATCCTTTTCCAGTGTGGTACAGAAGTCTTGCCTGAAGATACCAAGCTCTCTTGCGTCTGATAGCGCCTCTTGTAGAAACCTGCGTGATGAACGCAATGCACGGAGCTCAACGCAGCAAACATGCAGAAGAATTGACGTGACAATTGTCTCAAAGGTCGGTGTTTCCATGTATGCAATATTCGCTCGCAATAGAAGTGCTTGATCAAACATCTTGCGAGCGAGAGAAACAAGTGTCGCGTCAGGCGGCTGATTCATGGACGCCTCTTGTAATCCACTTGCAGAGCACACTGCTAGTAAGAGGCATTTCAGCTCCACCTTCTGATTGACATCGAGACTGGACCCAAGAAGTTGCCGTACCATTGGCTCCTCAAGAAGGGGCATTCTACAGTGCAAGTTTTGGAAATAGAGATTAACAAAGGTTGTCAAGTGAGAGTGCGCAAGTGATTGCCATCTTGATGATGGCTCGATCCTTGTGTCGTTGGTTGATGATCCATGTTGGAAAATCCTGTTCTCTTCGAGCGAATATGCAGTCACCAGGTCTTGTGCAGCAGAATGATAAATGCCGTAGTCAGGCTGCTTGCTCCACAAAGGCGGCGTGATGTCGATCAACTCAAATCCGGGAAAATCTGTCGTCGCGACATCCTTAGAGAGCATGCGATCGACGAAATCTAGGAAATTTATCGGGCTTGTGGAGCCTAGGGATGAATTATACTGCAGTGTGTCCTCGACTACAAGTGCGGGCGCTGATGTTTGCTCGGCCTCCAGAGACGACGTAGCAGGCTGAGCAGAGCGAAGAGCAGAGATGACTATACCCGACCCTTTCTTGCGTCCTGGAGTCTGTCTTGCTGTGCGTCGAGTGCATGTGAGACTAGAGTCTGCGCAGGCCATGCAGATCCGTTGCTTGTCACACCGCCTCTTCCGCCGACGACACTGGTCACAAGTCTGGAGTTCCCCTGTCATTTTTGCTGACATTTCGACGATGGAGAACGTTGCAGCAGCTGTATTCTTGCAGGAGGATGACGAGACAGAGAATCCAACCGCACCACAACCCGCCGGACCTCGAATCACTCGGTACTGCTTAGTAAGAGTCACGTGCAGACTGAAACAATGACCAAGAGTGGTGAAAAAGAAAAAAACAAAAACAAAAAACACACTAATAATCACCACAAGATCGCAGCTTGATAAGGCGCCGACATCGCCAATCATCTGGCGTTCCGTGAAGCTTCCGCAGCCGGATCAAGAAAGCTCCAAAGTGACAAACATGTACGTCTCTTCCATGTGGTAGCAACCAGAGATATTGGACAAGCTGCAGATGGTCTAAAGTTGGGATTCCCCGCACAAATTGTCCTATGGTGTTATAATAGGATATTGATTTGGTTGAAGAACAGTATTTCTAGCCTTGTCTCTCTAGAAGACACGATTGACCAAGCGTCACAAAGACGTAGTCAGCAATCGTCCCATCATAATCTACTTTTCAACGCCTGGTATCCTGAGCACAAATGGTGCTTGGTTTCCGTTATCTTGGAATACACGATGCATGTTATCCGCAGACAGTCCGGGATAGTGAAGGCGAATCACACTGCAGAACTCTTCGTATAGCACTTTGTACCCTTTTCCAGTCAAGTGCACCCCGTCGCACAAGTACTGACCGAAGTTCCACTTGCTCTCCCCGCCTCCAACACCTTGCCCACCTGGACTAGACACGCCTGTCTTGCTCAGGGTCTGCAGTCGTCCAGTGATGGCAGACCACAGATCTACGACAGGAATGTTGAGCTCTTGTCCCACTTCCTTGACCGTATTGGCGTAAGCGTGTGTGACAGCTTGAGAATGTTGAGCGAATTGCGGTAGCTCTTGGCCATTTTCTTTCGAAGAATTGGCATATTCTTCATGTACCCGCTTTAGCATCAATTCTGATTTGGGCGGAGGTGTAATGAACACTAAGGAAACTTCTGGGTGAGCCCTGATCGATTCGTGAGTTGCGAGGCTAATGAGATTCTCTCTGAAATCGAGTAGCGGAACGTGTTGTGCGGTTCCTTCTAGGACGCTGTCGTTTGCACCGAAGAAGATCACCTGTGAGGGTGGGCTAGCATCGACGCACAGCTTCATAAATACTGGATGTAGTGGAATATACCAATAGTCTCACGGACGGGCCCTCATCCGCAGATGGAAAAAATTGGGGGAACAGCTCGAGTGCGTCCCTTGTGTTGGCACCTCTTTAAAAGGTTAGAGCAGCCTTGGATGGAGGGTACATGGACTGACGCGAATCCTCTGCAGACAATGTCAACAGCTCTGTTATAGTCTAAACACGATCAGATCCTGCGCAGACGATAGCATGGGTTGCATGACAATACCTGATGCGATCGCCGCTAAGAAACCAAAACCATCGTCCTGCGCGTAAGACAGCTGGGTGATGCTATCACCAAAGAACACGAATTGATCGTATTTTGCGATAGCCATGGTGAGAACGTGGCGACCGTCTCGTTCGTGATCACGTCGAGAATTTAAATCTGGAGCCTTTTGAGAGGGAAATACTGGATCTCTAGGTGTTTCTCAGGAGGACATACCAAGACTGATAAGAGGTCAAGGGCTGTCTCGTCATTGGGCATTTTGGTCGAACCGTTGCACGGTCTAGAGCTGGAATTTAACGGTCCGCAGAAAGACGCGCGAATCACTCCGCAGAAAGACGCGCAAAACACTCCGCAGAACCCTCCGCGAAACACTCCGCAGAGTGCTCCGCTATTCAGCGCTAGTAAACGATGAGTTCAGTTTGCCTGCGCCGAGATTTGCACCGCCCGTATAAGCATCAATATATAACATCATGCGGGGACCCCAGCTTACAACCAAAGACATAGCCCCGCACCAATCTCTCTGAACAAAAATCAGTATGGCCAACCCCAAGGACCAAGTCGACACCATCGAGATGGTAACCTCACAATCCGTCCACCACACCCTCACCGCGGGTGCGAAGCATGAGCTCGAAGCAGAACGTACCATGACACTTGGACAAGCACTCCGAATGTATCCCAAAGCGATCATGTGGTCCATGGTTATATCACTACCCATCATCATGACTGGTTATGACCTAGCCTTGATCGGAAACTTCTACGCTTTCCCTCAGTTCAACCAAAAATATGGAGAGAGGCTGGACGATGGTACCTACGCACTTGCTGCTCCATGGCAATCTGCTCTCACCAACGGGGTTCTCGTTGGAGAGATGCTAGGACTTCTAGCCAATGGATGGGCTTGTGAGCGCTGGGGATACAAGTTCGTCACTCAGATGTCGCTGGCAATCTTGACCTGTCTGATCTTCATACCCTTCTTTGCCCCCACTGTCCAAGTGCTGCTCGTCGGTCAGATCCTTTGCGGCATACCTTGGGGCGCTCTCACCACTTTGACCATCGCCTACGCTGCCGATGTTTGTCCTGCTGCGATCAGAGCTTACATGACCAGCTACGTCACTCTGTGTTGGATTATCGGATCTCTGCTCGCAACTGGTGTGCTGCGAGGCTTGCTTGACCGCAAAGATGAATGGGCCTATCGCATTCCTTTCGCGCTGCAATGGATGTGGCCGCTCCCCATTTTCTGCGCTGTTTTCTTCGCTCCCGAGTCTCCTTACTGGCTGATTCGTCACGATCGTGTCGAGGAGGCTCGTCATGCCATCCGAAAACTCACTTCAGTTCCTACCGAGAAAGTCGAGGATATTCTGGCGCTGATGACTTACACCACCCAGATCGAAGAACTGTCCACTCAGGGAACTTCTTACTGGGATTGTTTCAAGGGCACCAACCTCAGGCGCACGGAGATCGTCTGTATCTACGGCGGCGTCGTACAGACCTTATGTGGCCAGGCCTTAGCTGGCCTGAGCGTCTATTTTTTCACAAGAGCTGGACTTGATCCCAGTCATGCGTTCAGTCTTGGTCTAGGCCAATTGGGCATTCTGCTTGTCGGATTCTTCCTCGGCTGGATATGCTTGAATTATGTTGGTCGAAGGCAGCTTGCTCTCATTGGTCTATCAATGCTGAGTGTTCTACTCTTCATCGTTGGCTTCTTGAGTCTCGCGCCCAAGACAAACACTGATGCGTCCTGGGCCGCCGGGGTTATGCTTGTTGCCTGGAGCTTTGTGGCCGGCGTCACATTCTACCCAACAGTATTCCCTATACAGGGTGAAATTCCCTCAACCAGACTCCGTGGTAAAACGATTGTCCTCCAGCGCAATCTCTACAACATCGTCGGGGTAGTCATGTCTGTCTTGAACTTATACATGCTAAACCCAACGCAGTGGAACATGCAGAAACAAATCGCCTTTGTGTATGGATCCACATGCTTCTGTTGCGTTATTTATGTCTATTTCCGCGTTCCCGAATGTAAGGGACTGACCTACGCTGAGCTGGACAGTCTGTTCGACAGGAAAGTCGACGCCAGGAGATTCACAACTTCTGCGGCTGACCCCTTCTTCGATCAGCAATACGATGCGAAGACTGAGAGCATATAAGACGAGAAGTAACACAGCAACCTGGAATTTCGCATTCGCAGAAGACCCAATTCCTGTCAGGTATCGCCTCGTCTGGAAATGTGGAGATAAGATCTGTACATGAAAAATACAAAAGTCTGACACAGAATCCAAGTTTTGACCTGTACGTATACGAGAGGCTATACTACAACATGATACATGGGAATTGAAATGCTTTGACAAACCCACATTCACGGTCTACGTAGGCGAGATTGCGCCTGGTGAATGTATCACTACGTTATTTCCGACCACTGATTTCTCCTCCATGATCTTTGATGCCCATATCCTACAATAACGTGGCACTAACTAGGATTTCCAAGTTTCGCACTACTTCGACTCAGTCGGGTTGATCCTGTACTCCTGGGCGACCAATCGTCACACGCTTGTCACAACGGTCACAGTATGTTGTGCGTATATGATCAAGCAAAATGACCGCACGGAAGACGCGCTCAAAAAAATGGACCAATTGATGAAGCAGAATCGTCACATAAAAGCAAAAACTGCATGATCAACCAGAGTATCTCGAGCTACTGACTTCACATGGTGCTGACAAAACCTCAATGGAATGGTACCGTCGCCAGACCTTAGCGGACACATAGACCATTGGCTAGCACGCTTTCTCTCCGCTCTCATTTCTAGGTGAATGTCTAGTGCCAGCAGTGGCCCTTTGCATCGTCGGGGTTGCCACCAAAATCGATCTGCCAAGCCTCCTTGCAGGTCTTCTCCCAGGGTGCACCATCGATGCCACGGCCGATGCCCTTGTCAACACACTAGGGTGGGTTCCGGTTAGCTACCACGATAGAAATCAATTGTGATCAACTTTACTTACAGAGTAGCCGTCAAAGTGGCAGTTGGGCTGGTTGGTACTCCAGAGCTGGCAGGTTGCCTGAGATACGTCCACTCTGTATGAGCCACGAATGTCGCAGCCACAGTTGTGGTGGAAGTCGGCTAGCACTCTGTTACCCCAATTGTCAGAAGCGATCTTTCATCGACTCGAGATAACCATCACATGCTTACAAAGTGCTGAACATGGCGACGATGGCAGTAGTGAAATGCATAACAACTGATGTTGGAAGTCGAAACTGGAGAAGACGGAATTGTTCTTTGTCGCTGGTGAAAGCAGAATCAGGGAGGAGTCGAGCTATGGAGACTTTATAACATCTTCGTCCTGCCTGCGTGGGCTCATCCGCCTGTTATGCTGCCCTCAATTGAGCAGCACGATCGTCGATGGGTTGATCACACGCTTTGCTGTATAATAATGCCTCAAAGTCAGTATCTATAGCATATGGTGATACGAGAGGACGCGTGTGTTCAGAACTCAAAATACGACATCCTCGGGGTTTGGTGTTCTAGGATTTGCTGGGATAATTGATGCCATGTCGAGAATCTTGGGTTCACTCCAGAGAGGCCGACCTGCACTCGCCTAGGAGGTCCTTAGATTGATGTGCAAAGGATTGCGGGAATACGCAGCCCCTCATGTGGGGGACAAACTCTGAGACGACTGATCTGTCGGCTGTGCGTAGTGGGATCGATAGCTACTAGCAAAGAGTTGGGTATTTGCTTGCTTCCCCTGTGTCTGTTGACAGTAACGACGAGCTTCGCGGCACTCCCTGGCCACACCGACTACATAACCCTCCCTTATAGTCACAAGCTAGGTTAGTATATCAAGCTTGCGATGAGACCAAATGAACAGCCATACGAATGGGGTACAAAGACAGTCAATTTCATGTTAGAAACCAGTTTTCATCGTCCATTGCATTTACAAAACTACTCCAGAGCCTATGTTCTTGCTCAAAGATAATCAGCGCCGTTTGCGGGTCTCTTCAAGAGGCTTTTGTCTCCTTTGTGGACTCAACACGAGGATCCGGCCGTAGAAGCAGGAACACTGGGTCAAATACCCGAGCAAATACCAGCTCTAGTGCTTTCTGTCACCAGACTCTGACATCAGAATCAGCTCCATCGTGCGATCGATTCTTCCAGTGAAGAATTGGTGCTTTACATTGGCATATAGAGTGATAGAATCCTCGTTCTGCTGAGTCTTCCAGTTAGCATCCAGCTTTGCGACGACGAGCAGCTTCGACCAATCCCTCCTTACTTTCTTACCTCTACCTTCCAAGATGTTTTCCAAAATCGCGATTGCAACTGTCTTCGTGGCCTTGACCAGTACACTGGGTCTCTCACACGCTCAATCGACCTACTCTGGTCAGAACGGCGTCGAGTGTGTCACTGGCGCTCACTTGCTGGCCCTCGGTTGGACCTTTGACTACATGGACAAGAACAAGACATATGTCAATGTCACACTCCCGGACCTGCCTGAGGAGTACGCGCAGCACACCAACCTTTGCGCCCCCCAGTCTCTCGTAGACCAGTGGTTCACAGCACTGGAAGAGAAGGCGCAAGAGCTTGGAGACCCTGAGAAGAGTGTCGAGAACCAGAAGAGATCTGCCCGTACTTCCATCTTCGATAAACGTGCCCGTAACTGCAAGCAGATGCAGGAAGCTGAGATCTCAGGCGTCCATCAATACAGTTGCTCTAGCGCTGCTCATCCTTCTCAGTGTTCTTCATGTGCACGTTGGTCCACTTCCACCTTCATCACCGCTATGGCAGCATGCGCATACAAATCAACCAACAACGAACAGGTCCAGTGCTGTGCTACTGCTGTCCTGGCTTACGGCACTTACTATACTCAAACCTGCTTGGCTAAATAATCGGGTCTTGCTCCGAGTTTCAGAGCGAAGATGAGGAGATTTGACTAGGAATAATGTATTCTCCGTTGCATAATTCGTGGCATTTTGCCACCCGCTCCATTCGAACTTTTGAAGTCGACCAAACATCTGATTTCTTGATGTGTCTCGATGAATTGCGCAACAACGTAGCATCTATATAGTCTGAAAATCTCTACACATATAGCTAGTAATATGATCATGTAGATGTAGATTCTTCGTATAGCATAAACAGCTAAGTATCATGCAGTTATCTACAACACATGATTTGCAAACCGATCGATGTTTCAAACACTTGGAAATTGTTTATCATATAAAAAAAGAAAAATTCGGAGAAGAACATCGAGATCTGAAGTTCTTATGTAAATCACTATATCTCTAGCTATAGTGAATCTATCACCATGCGACTTTCC